>NC_069657.1:330889173-332139173 GCF_027244095.1 Hemicordylus capensis | reverse complement strand
ACTTATTTGCGACAGCTGCAAACGCAAAGTGTCCAACGTATTGCTCTCGTGCAGGTGTTGGAGTGGGTTCTCGGGGAGACGCATTTCAATACAGATGGACCAAGAGTCTATTTTACCTGTTCCTGCCGCAGCCACTGATATCAAGAGTGATAGTGCAGCTACTCAGAAACGACACGAGAGCTATTCTGATAACGCCATGGTGGCCCAGGCAACAATGGTTCTCAACACTGCTGAGAATGTCCCAAAGAGTGTACCACAGGTTCCCCACGCACTCTGATTTGTTGTCACAGAGCGCCGGGGCAATACAGTACCCACAAGTGGAAACACTATGACTCACGGCGTGGCGCATAGGTTATTAGATAAGATCCTACTAAATAATAGAAAGAGATCAACATGCCGCAACTATATGAGTAAGTGGAGACGGTTTAGGCAATACGCCAAAGAGCATGGCTTCTTCCCAAGGAGAGCCACAGTGACTCAAGTACTCCTTTATATGACTACACTGAAGATAACAGGGCTGGCAAATACTTCCTTGAAGGTGCACTTGTTGGCAATCTCATCAGAACATAAGGGATGGTTCCCATCCGAAATGCAGTTTTTTCCCATCCGAAATGCAAGAAATTCCTCAGGGGATTGAACAATTTGTATCCACCAGTACGGCGCCCACAGCAACAGTGGGACTTGACGTTAGTGTTGCAGGCGATGACTCAATCTCCATTTGAACCTATGTCTACAACAACTTTGCGATTGCTGACCTTAAAGACTGCCTTCTTAATAGCGATCACGACAGCACGGAGAGTGAGTGAGCTGGCTGCCCTTAGGATGGACCAACCATATATGCAAATTTATCCGCATAAGGTCTCTCTCCGTCTAGATCCACGGTTCCGTCCCAAAATAACATCTGATTTCCACATCAATGCGGACATCATTCTACCAACATTCTTCCAGGATCCAAAAACCAGCCTGGAAAAGGAGATGCATGCTCTGGATGTGCGCAGAGCGCTGCTATATTATCTGGATGCCACAAAACGTCTGCGACGTACGAAAAAGCTATTTGTTTTATACACGGGAACATCTAGAGGAAAGCCTGTCTCCCATCAGCGACTAGCACAATGGATTGTGCAGGCAATTAGACAGGTCTATACTAGTCAGGATCGAGTGCCACCAGGGACTATCACGGCACACGCTACACGGGCCTACGCTTCTTCGGCTGCAGACTTGGCCGGTGTACCACTAAAGGACATCTGCAGAACCGCGACTTGGACGTCGGGTTAGCCCTTTATACGACACTACGCAATAGACCTGTGCCAGTCAAAGGAAGGAAAGTTTGGGAGGAGTGTACTGAAGCGGGTCCTGCCATAGATGATGCCCACCGCCGTGACGGAAGCTGGCTAATCACCCAATATTATGAATGCAACGGATCACTATCCAGATAAACAGGTTGCATACCTGTAACGTATGATCTGGAAGGGATCCGTTGTATTCATAAGACCCGCCCGAACCTCCCCACAAAAATTGAGCAGGACAAGGTTGAAGCTAGAATGGAAAGATAAAGCAAATGCCGGTCCTCCAGAAACTGAAAGAGACACGCCCCAACTGCCAGAGTGCAGAAGAGCACGATCGCATGCAGGGCAGTTAGGGGCGGAGCGAGGAGCTAGCTAATCGGTCCGTGAGGTCACTGCGCAGGTGCAGAACCCCAATATTATGAATACAACAAATCCCTTCCAGATCATACGTTACAGGTATGCAACCTGTTTTTATAAAAATATAAGTGTAAATTTACTTATAACAGACTCCTCAATGAAATCATCAGAATTGACGGTTACTTCTGACCACCCAGAGGTCCAAGAAATAGTAGAGAAAGCTATTGAAGCTGCAATGCTGGCTCCAATAACGCTCCCACCAGAAACATATGCTGATGCATTAGAAGAAGCCGTCATAGAGGTAAAAAACCAAACGATTTGTATTTGCATCAATATTCTTTTCAGGTTCTCTACATGAAATATAAGTGATACATTGACCAAATAATGTAGGTTAGGTTAAGATAGTGCACTAATGTTTTGTCCACTGAAATAGCCTTATTAGTCTGTATCAGCAAAAACAACAGAGTCTTGTAGCACTTTAAGGACTAACAAATTTATTGTAGCATGAGCTTTTGTGGACTAGAGCCCATTTCATCAGATGCATGTTAGCTGGTGTGTGTCTGTGTCTGTATACAGGAGAACCCATTATCTTCAGGGGTTCCATTCAGCCGGTGGGGGGGGGGGGCGGCGCAGATAATCCATGGATAACGGGGCATGATGGCAATGGGGGGGGGAGAGTTAGGTTCCCTAGCCGACCAAAACGTGCAGAAATGGGGGGGGGGATTGGGGGGAAAGTGCCCTACCATGCTCTGTCTGTCCCCAGATGTCCAGCAATGCCCCTCAAATACTGGAATTTTCATCCCCCTGTAAAAAAAATCACATTCTCCCCCCTCTTTTTAACAAAAATGTGCCAGAACATGGCTTCCCTACTAAAAATGGCGGGAGGAAATAACCTCGGGGGTCATTTCCTCTCACCCCCAACCATGGATATGTAAATCTTAACCTTTTTTTGGACGTATTTTTCCATGTATACTGAGGTCGGGTGCCAATCACCCAACCACAGATACGCAAAACTGCAGGTGTCAGGTCTGTGGATGACAAGGTTTTCCTGTACATATACAGGTAGCCCTCGTTACCCACAGTCCCAGCACATGCAGTTCTTCAACATGGTCTGTGCCTTTTACACCAATGGTCTTTGCACCTGCTCAGAGACTTCGTTGGAACCTAACACTCTCAATTCTCTTGCTTTAGGCGGAAACCCCGCCCCCAGCCGCTATATGCGCCTGCGCCACTCCACATCGCCTCAGTCTTCGTCATCCGTACTTCAGTAGATGTCATGGAATCTTGGGCTCTGCAATGAGTAGGACTATGGCTTTATTAGTTCTCTTGTTTTTTCTCTTGTTTCCCGGTTTCATGCCTTGTTATTTTTCTTTTCTTCACGTAGTAGCGTCTTTTTCTTGGTGTTGTTATTTTTTCACCCACCCACCTCGGTTCTCCCCATTTGTTTTCTCTCCGATCCCAGGTGGGATGGAGCTTTGTGGCCGGGTGGCCAGGAACTTTCTATGCCGGGCACGACAAACTTTAAAAAGTGTGTCTGTTGTGGATCTAAGATCCCTTCCCCCAATACTCATATTGAGTGTCATCTCTGCCTGGGGGGGAATCCCACATGGTTGAGACCTGCATCCATTGTCTAAGGTTCACAAAGCAGGCTTGAAAGAATAGGGCTTCTCGCTTGTGTGCTGCCCTGTGGGACCTAGCCCTCCGTCCGTCAGAGGCCTTTTCGTTGAAGCAGTCTTTGAAAATGGCTTCTTCGGTACCATCAGAGTGATTGGACTCCGCTCCTCCAGCATTGGAGCAGATGGTGTCGGTACCAATACCGTCGGTGCCTGCTTCAGATCTGGCTGTGGTTTCGGTCCCTTCTGTACCGTCAGACACGTTGCCTGGGCTGACACAGCCTCCGTTGGGATCAACACATCCTACTGTTCCTTTGGATGCCCCGAAGAAGAAAAAGAAGGTGGCAGCACAAGTCCCTCCTCTACCAGTGGGACAGCATCTACAGCCTATTCCTAAGAAGAAGAAGCCCCTGTCAGTTCCTTCTTTGGAGATGCTGTTGATGAAAAAGCTGATCTTCTCCGTTGGAAGATCCGGTACAGCCTCTGTTACTTTGATGCTTCTCAAAATGAGTGCTTTTCTAGCTGGCTATCAAATTTTCCTGTCCATGTTTTTCAAAACACCTCCATTTTCTCATTACTACCAGCAAGGGTTAATACTGCAAGATCTTCTACAGCCATACTGAGTTTGCATACATTGATAAGCCCACTGTGGAAAATGTGCTCCCACAGCCAGCTGCTGAGATAGTTTCACAGAAACAAGGCATTACAGTTGAAACTCTGGATAGCCTTCAAGGGGATAGCTTAACCTTCTCCTGAAATGATTCGGCAAAGGAGATACAACAAGGAATAAATGAAATCAATAAAAATTTGCTTAATCTCAAACGGGCTCTGTCCTCAGTTCAAACAATTGTGAGGCCTCTTGCAAAAGTTGGCCAACAGCACGCTGAGTGTAAGCTATTCGAAAACCGTCCAGAGACATAAGTTTTGAGTGGTATAAAAATATGGTAAGTAAATAAATAAACTCCGGAATTTCAATTCCTGACAAAACAGAGGCTGCCGGGAAACATGGTCAATTTGCTTTAACCAATGTAGCTCTAGACAAGGACTTAATGGAATTTTTGAACTCTGAATTTATACAGATGGACCCCCTCACATATCTTCTGTTATCCTAGAAGATATATCTGCTAACGAACAGTTAAATGTCGGGGAGGGTTTTCTAAAATCTGCTGAGCTCGTGGAGAGGAGCTCTATGTATGAAACAGAGTACCTGATGAAGCTGCAATTGGTGCATGTGAGACAATAGAGCCAGGAGATAAAAGGTGTGGATGGGACCTTCTGGGGCCCCTTCCATCTTTTCCTCAACTTATAGAATCTTTGAAAAAGGATCAATCCAGTCCCAAGATGTCTCCTCCAGCAGGCCTCCAAATAACAGAGCAATCTCCCCTGGATGTCTGCCCAATGGAATCTGATAAGGCCCCGAGCTCTACTAATCCAGTTCAGCAATTAAATCTGCCTGAAGAGCAGGCTTCGCTCCCAGCCACTGCTGTATTACCCAAGTGACAAATTATCAGATCAATGTGGACTCTCCCTCTGCACTTGGAATGTAGCTGTAGAAAAAAATATATTTTTTTTCCTGCAGGAAACTTGGGCCATGGATAAGATTGAGGTGGATGGTTTCTATGTACGATATGTCAATGCCCTGCCCAGCAAAAAGTGGGGTAGACCCAAAGGAGGATTGGCCTTATTAATTGCAACAGGACTTCATGTGAAGATGACTCCCATGCCCTTTCATGCCCAGTGGGTGACTGCAGTTTTACTGCAATTTAATCATGTTCAATTGGTTCTGATTAATATATACTTAATCCCTCTGTGTAAGCATTCCCAGGTAGGGCAGCAATGGCAATGTCTAAGCAAATATTTAGAGGAATGCATTGAAGCCAACCCCCTAGCTTATATTCTAGTGGGAGGTGATTTTAATGCAAGGATGAGGCAGGATGACACAGCTTTATATACCTATTACCATGCTGTCCCACCAGAAGATGGGAGACTCCTTCTTCCCCCTCAGCTGGCCAAGAATGGGAAATACAATTTTTCAGGCCTGTGTTTGTTTGCTTATTTATTACATTTATATCCCGCTCTTCCTCCAAGGAGCCCATATTTTTAAAAGGGGATAGATGTTATCCTGCCAACTATCGCCCAGTTAGCCTGTTGAGTGTTGTAAGTAAGCTTTACATGAGGCATTTAGATTGGAAGTTGCAAGACTGGATGGAGGCTGAAAGTATTCTGGGAGATGAACAGGCTGGTTTTAGAACAGGGCAGTCAACCATGGACCATTCCCGGGTATTACGCCATCTGATTGAGAAATATAGCAGCAAACCTAAGTCTTCCTTGTATGTGGCCTTTGTAGATTTCAAAGCAGCCTTTGATTCAATCTCGAAGATAAGCCTCTGAGGAAAACACAGAGACACTAATATTGATAGGCGCTTACCCTTTCTTATTCAGAAGCTCTACAATAATACCAGTGTAAGAGTGAGATATAATCCTCAAGGCTTACTTTCACATTTCATAACCACTAGTAAAGGAGTTAAACAAGGGTGCATTTGGGCACCCTCCTTGTTTAATCTTTATATAAATACTCTAGCTAATAGTCTCTCCGATCCAGCTCTACATTCCCCAACTATTGTAGGTGCAGCTATCCCAATCCTGCTGTATGCAGATGCTGTTGCTATCATCTCACGAACTCCTGTGGGCCTTAGGAGAGCACTTAGGCTCTCGGCCACTTACTGCAAGTACAACCACTTGGTAATTAACTTCCGGAAATCCAAAGATATGGTCTTTGCCGAGAGGCCTAAAAGATTTAATTGGCATATAGAAGGCCATTGTATAGAGCAGGTCAATAGTTTTAAATATCTGGGTGTGGTTTTTTGTGCCACTCGGTCATGGAAGGCCCATGTGGACTATGTTGCCCAATAGGCACAAAGAAGTGCTTCAGCAACGTTAAGATTTTTCGCTCCAAAGGTGGAGAAGTTATTTGCTGCTAAATCATTGGCCCAACTTTTGTATGGCTCACAACTGGGCCCTTGACCTAACTATAGGCCACTGGAGATAATCCAGTCTAAGTTTCTTAGAGCAGTATTCAGGGCCCCTCGATGTATCTCCAATGCAGCGTCGAGGTTGGAAACGGGCTTCCAGAGGGTGGAAACAAAAGCATGGATTTTAATCCTCAGTTATTAGCTTAGGATACATTTCTTCCTTCTGGGATTGATCCCTCTTATGTTAGCCGATAGGTTTCAATCCACCTGGACACGAGCTCTGATGGGTAAATTGTCATTACTCGGCCTCTCTGCTGAACATTTGTCATTATTAGATTACAGTCAGACCAAGGAGATCCTCAAACAGAGGGTCTTAAACACTGAACATCAGAACGATTTAAGCTCCATCCCAGAGACCATAAGAGGGTGCCTCGGTGACTTCAACCAGGAACCTGCTAGCTAGCTATTGTCCCTCTCTTTACCAAGCCATCACAGGGTTTTCCTTAGAGCAAGATATGATGCCTTACCGTCAGCAGTCTTATCGGTAAGGTTTTTGAAAACCCCTCTGGCCAGTCAGTTATTTATTTTATTATTTATTTTATTTATTATTAAAACTTTTATACCGCCCTTCCAAAAGGCTCAGGGCGGTTTACATTAAAACACCTTAAAATCAGTTAATAATTAAAATAAAAATTATAAAACATAACAATGATTAACAATTAAAAACATCATAAAACTACAATTAAACAATCAAACAATTTAAAAACAATTTTTTAAAAAGCTGAGAAAGCCTGGCTGAAGAGATGTGTTTTCAGGTGTTTTCTGAAAATTGCAAGAGATGGGGAGGATCGTATCTCAGCAGGGAGTGCATTCCACAATCTCGGGGCAGCAGCCGAAAAGGCCCGTCTCTGTGTAGCCACCAAACGAGTTGGTGGCAACTGGAGACGGACCTCCTCAAGTGACCTCAGCGGCCGGTGGGGCTCATAGCGAAGAAGACGCTCTCTTAGATACCCGGGGCCTAAGCCGTTTAGGGCTTTATAAGTAATAACTAGCACTTTGTATTTTGCCCGGAAACCTACTGGCAGCCAGTGTAACTCCATCAACAAAGGAGTAATGTGGTCTCTCCGAGATGACCCAGAGACCAACCTGGCTGCCGTATTCTGGACCAACTGAAGTTTCCAGACTACGTACAAAGGAAGCCCCACATAGAGCGCATTACAGAAGTCCAGTCTGGAGGTTACCAACAAATGTACCACTGTTTTGAGGTCACTGATCTCGAGAAACGGGCGCAGCTGGTGTATCAGCCGAAGCTGATAGAAGGCACTCCTGGCCACCGCCTCAGCCTGAGAAACCAAGGAGAGACGTTGATCCAGAAGTACTCCCAGACTGCGAACCTGTTCCTTTTGGGGAAGTGTGACCCCGTCTAGAACAGGCAGATCAAAATCGTCTCTAGAGTTCTGACCCCGCACAATAAGTACCTCCGTCTTATCTGGATTCAGCTTCAATTTATTCTCCCTCATCCAGCCCATTACTGCTTCCAGGCAGGCATTTAGGGAGGATATGCCAACTCCTGAAGAAGTTGACATGGAGAAGTAGATCTGGGTGTCATCAGCATACTGGTAACACCCAGCTCCAAATCCCCTGATGATCTCTCCCAGCGGTTTCATGTAGATGTTAAAAAGCATTGGAGAGAGTATGGAGCCTTGAGGAACACCATACCTAAGCTCAGATTTTGAAGAGCAACAATCTCCCATCGACACCATCTGGAATCTGTCCGAGAGGTAGGAGCGGAACCACTGAAAAACAATGCCTCCCACCCCCAACCCCCTCAGACGTTCCAGAAGGATACTATTGTCGATAGTATCGAAAGCCGCCGAGAGATCCAAGAGGACCAACAGAGTCACACTTCCTCTGTCCATTGCCAATTGGAGATCATCCATCAGGCCGACCAAGGCAGTCTCCACCCCATAGCCCGCCCGAAAACCAGTTTGAAATGGGTCTAAATAATCAGTTTCCTCCAAGACCGCCTGGAGCTGAGAGGCCACCACCCTCTCAATTACCTTGCCCAGCCATGGGAGATTGGAAACTGGCCTATAATTGCTCAACTCTGAGGGATCTAATGCAGGCTTCTTTAGAAGAGGTCTAATAATTGCCTCCTTAAGACAAAGAGGCATCCTGCCCTCCCTAAGAGAAGCATTTATGATTTCTACCAGGCCGCCTACAACAGCCTCCCTGCTAGATAGAACAAGCCATGTTGGACAAGGGTCAAGAGGACAAGTGGTAGGCCTCACCGCTCCAAGCAGCTTGTCCACATCCTCAGGAGTCACAAACTGAAATTGATCCAGCCGAATCGTATAAGAGGGGTTGTCGGACACCTCCAGTTCCGACATCAGATTAATTGTGGAGTCTCCATCTAGGTCGGCCCGAATCCGAGAGATTTTGTCTGCGAAAAATTCATTAAACACACCACAGCGGGTAACTGATGCTTCCAAATTCTGGTTCAAGGGAGAGGGAGCAGATACTAGTCCCTGACAACCCTGAACAACTCCGCTGGATGTGAACTCGCAGAGGCAATACGGGCAGAAAAGAACCGCTTCTTTGCCGCACATATCGCCTGAGCATAGATCTTTAAATGTGCTCCATGTCATAATCTGTCGGATTCGAGTCGAGTTTTTCTTCACTTGCGCTCCAGTCGCCTACCTTGCCGCTTCAGCCCCCGTAGATCTTCCGTATACCAAGGGACCAATTTTGAAGCAGGTCAGAGGGGACGCTTAGGAGCAATCGTGTCTACTGCCCTGGTGAGCAAGTTGTTCCAGTTTTCAACCAGGGCATCAACAGGATCACCTGCAGAGCCAACATTAAATCCCTCCAAGGATCCTTGGAATCCTACTGGATCCAGTAACCTCTTCGGGCGGACCATTCTAATAGGCCCCTTGCCCCTGCGGAGGTGGGAAGTGGTTGTAAGTCCAACCTTAACCAGATGGTGGTCCGTCCATGACAACGGAGAGATCGAAGGAGTCCCCACCCACGGAGCACCATCCTGATCAGAATAAAAGACCAAATCAAGCGTGTGACCTGCAATATGCGTCGATCCAGAGACCGCTTGGGATAGGCCCATAGTCGTCATAGCCGCTATGAACTCCTGAGCTGCCCCAAACAAATTGGTCCCAAAATGAACATTGAAGTCCCCCAGCACCAAAAGTCTGGGAGACTCCAACGCAAGTTCCGCGACCAAGTCCGTGAGCTCAGTAAGGGATTCCGTTGGGCAGCGGGGCGATGCCCCTGTGGCTCAGGTGAGAGCAAATCTGTCCACCATGTGCTGTTGTTTTGTCCTTTTTATAATGATAGCCAGTGCCGTTTTATTTCTCCCTTGATATCACACTTTCCCAGCCAGAATGCTGAATTTTACGCCATACTCCTCCTGGCAGATAAGAAACCTACCACCTACAAGGTTGCCAAATTTTGTGCAGCAGCTATTAAGGTCTGTCAACAGCTAACCTCTAGTCCTTCTTTTTAGATGTTGTTACTTAAGGCTTCTATGTTGATGTATTCTGTATGATTTACTTCTTATCTGAATGCAGTATCATCTGTTTGTATATATAACTGATCAATGATCGTAATAAAGTATTTCATTCAGCCTCGATACAAGTCTGGCTTTCAGGCCAATAAGCCCACTTTCCAGAAGCAGCCACCAAACTCTTTTCAAAAGAAGCGGTGACTATTGGACCTTTCGGACACGCCTTGCTTCCTTTGCCGCAAACAAGGACAAAATCACTGTGGATCAGTGTGTCCTCTCTATTATATGCATAGGTTATGCTTTGGAGTTTGACCAGACACCCCTATTGTCTGGGATTGTGACTGCACTGTCAACCCCTGCACTAGAGGAGGAGGTTTTCGCCCTTCTCTTGAAAGATGCAATCAAGTGGCGAGTCCCGGGTTCTACTCCTGGTACTTCATCGTTCCAAAGCCAGATAGCGGCTAACACCCTATATTAGATCTCAGGGGCCTGAATAGGCACATCATCTACAAGAGGTTCCGTATGTTGTCGGTGCCAACTATTTTGGTCGTGTTGGAATGAGACGTAGATGGTCTCCTTAGACCTACGAGATGCATATTATCCGCCTGCAGCATCGCCGTTTTCTGCTTTTCAAGCTGGGGGGGGGGGCACCTATCAGTTCAAGGTCCTGCCGTTTGGCCTGACAAACAGCCCCAAAGGTGTTTACGAAGTGCCTTGCCCTGGTGGTGGCTTTTCTGCAGGAAAGAGGGGTACAAATACTGCCATATTTAGACGATTGGCTCATCACGGCAGGTTCAAAAAGGGCTGTTTTGGAGTCCCTCGACACAGCCATAGACACTTTGGAGAACCTGAGCTTGCAAATCAACTTCAAGAAGTCTCAGTAAGAGCCAGTCTGCAGGATACAGTTTATAGGACTGGTTTTCGATACTCACTTGGAGAAGGTCTTTCTTCCAGAGGCCCATATAAGGACACTTGTAAAACTGGCATCAGCTTTCATGGCTGGAGCCTGCTAGGTCATATGGCTGCAACCAGATATGGTCTCCCGCATGCACATTTCAGGATGTGTATCATTCAGAGTTGGTTTCTTGACATTTTTGACCCCTTTTGGGATTCAGAGCATCTAAAGTGCACACCTTCTTGAGCTGTGTACAAGAAAGTCACTTGGTGGGTCGAGGTCTGTCATCTGCGCTTCGGTGCTCCTTTTCATTTGCCACCTCCAAAGTGGGTCATTACCACCAATGCATTGGAGCTTGTTTGGGGCTCTCATATGGCCCATTATCGCCTGAGTGGCCATTGGGTTGCAAGAGAGGCAGGTCAACATATCTGATGGCCATCTTCTACGCTCTCTTCTATGCTCCATCCAGAGAACTGTTCTCTTCATCTGACTGTCTGGAAGATCTTGCCATTTTCCCGATGAAACTCAGAGACGTTCTGACTGCAGCTTGGAAACCTTCAACGAGAAAGTTGTATGGACATAAGTGGAGTCATTTTCTTGTCTTCAAGTATTCACAGGAGTTGAGCTGGAAGAACTGCAAAGAGCAACACAGACTCAAGATATGGAAGAAGAATTACCACCAACTGAAGAAGTTGCTCAAGCGCAGGTGGAGGAGGTGTTGGAAATAGAGGATACCACCGTTGCTGAACTGTTTCAAAGTCAAAACCAGGCAACCTCCCCTTTGCCTTCACCTCAAAAACCCAAATGCCGTATAACAGAAAAGCAACAAGAACTAAAGCAAAAAATAACTGAGCACATGAACCAAGCAACCACCAGGGTTCGACTTCCCGCTCTAAAAACAGTTGCCAAAAAACAACTTGCAAAGATGTAATGCTGCACTTGCAGAAATAACAACCAATAATTTGCAAGAAACAAACCAACTAATGTACAGTGCAGCAACAATAACAACACAAGAGCTCGGATATAAGATCAGTGGACCTGTAAAAAAAGAAAGCAGTACATCAACTAAATGGAAGATTAGATTAGAAAATAAAATCTCCAGGCTTAGATCAGATGCTCGTAAATGGAAAGATATGAAAGACAAGAAGCTGAAGAATGAAAACACCAAACAGTATCTGATCCAAAAATACCACCTAGATTCAAGGAAAATTAGAGAAGTCCTGGAAATAATAAAGCAGCAAATAACAGCAGTGTCAAAGAAGATTAGCAGATATGAAGCCAGAACTACACAACACAGGCAAAATCTCCAATTCCAGTCGAATCAGAGACGTTTCTACCAAAGCATAGAAGGAGAAACTGCAAGAAACGTAGAAAGACCAAATAAAGAAGAAACAGTGCAATTCTGGGGGAAATTGTGGGACAATCCAATAGATTATAATAAAAAAGCAGGCTGGATGAAAGAGGTTGAAAAATGTAACCAACTAATGCAAGATCTAATAATAACACCAGAATTAATAAGTGAAAGAGCAAAGAAAATTAAAAATTGGACTGCTCCAGGCGACGATGAACTGCATGGCTTTTGGCTTAAACACCTAACAAGCCTTCATAAACAACTATCAAAACAGTTCAATCACATTATGAAAGGCGGTGATATTGAACAATGGCTAACAACTGGGAAAACTCATCTCATCATGAAAGACCCAGTAAAAGGTGCAGTTCCAAGTAATTATAGACCGATAACCTGCCTGCCAACCATGTTCAAATTATTAACTGGAATAATAGCAGATGAAGTGATGCAACACTTATTAACTAACAAACAGCTTCCAGTTGAACAGAAAGGAAATTGCCCGAACACCAGAGGCACAAAAGACCAGCTGCTGATTGACAAAATGATTTTAGAAAACTGCAAGAGAAGAAAAACCAATCTAAGTGTTGCATGGATTGACAACAAGAAAGCCTTTGATTCATTGCCTCACACATGGATACTAAAATGTTTAGAAACGACTGGTGTCAGCAAAAACATTCAGATATTTATTTTTTTTAAAAGCAATGAGCATGTGGAGTACACAGTTCACAATCAGTGTTGAGACACTTGGACAGGTTAGCATCAGAAGAGGCATTTTCCAAGGGGACTCACTATCCCCTCTGTTGTTTGTAATCGCCATGAACCCACTTTCACAAATACTAAACAAAACAGGCCTCGGATACCAAACATCTAAAACATCCAGTCAAATCAACCATCTGCTGTACATGGACGATCTGAAGTTGTATGGAAAGTCCCAGTCAGAAATCGAATCACTGCTAAACACTGTCCGTATATTCAGTAGCGATATAGCAATGGAGTTTGGACTAGACAAGTGTGCTGCATTAATAATGAACAGAGGAAAAGTAAGAAAAACAGAAGGAATAGAACTGCCGAATGGAAGCAACATCAAGAACCTGGAAGAGAAAGAACCTTACAAATACTTGGGCATTCTCCAGGCTGATAACATCGCACACACTGAAGTTAAAAGAAAAATTGGAAGTGAATACATCAGGAGAGTTAGAAAAATCCTCAAGTCCAAACTCAATGGCGGGAACACCATACAAGCCATAAACACCTGGGCTATACCTATTATCAGATACACTGCAGGAATAATAAACTGGACCCAGGCAGAGCTAGAGACGCTAGATCGTAAGACCAGGAAAATCATGACCATCAATCATGCTCTGCACCCCCGCAGTGATGTCGATAGGCTATACCTCCCTCACAGCTCAGGTGGAAGAGGAATGCTGCAAGTCCATCAAACAGTAGAGGAGGAGAAAAGAGGCCTTGAAGAATATATCAAGGACAGTGAAGAAGATGCACTTCAAATGGTCAATAACGCAAAACTATTCAACACCAATGAAACAAAGCAGGCCTATAAGAAAGAACAAGTCAAGAACCGAGCAGAAAAATGGAAAAATAAGCCCCTGCGTGGTCAATATTTGCACAATATAAGTGGAAAATCAGACATCACCAAGACCTGGCAATGGCTTAAGAATGGCAACTTGAAGAAAGAAACAGAGTGTTTAATACTGGCTGCACAAGAACAGGCACTAAGAACAAATGCAATAAGAGCAAAAGTCAAAAAATCAACCACAAACAGCAAGTGCCGCCTTTGTAAAGAAGCAGATGAAACAGTGGACCACCTAATCAGCTGTTGTAAAAAGATCGCACAGACTGACTACAAACAAAGGCATGACAAAGTAGCAGGGATGATACACTGGAACATCTGCAAAAAATACAAGCTACCTGTAGCCAAACATTGGTGGGACCATAAAATTGAAAAAGTTGAAGAAAATGAAGATGTAAAAATATTATGGGACTTCCGACTACAAACAGACAAACATCTGCCACACAATACTCCAGATATAACTGTAGTCGAGAAGAAAGAAAAACAAGTTAAAATAATTGACATAGCAATACCAGGGGATAGCAGAATAGAAGAAAAAGAAATAGAAAAAATCACCAAATAGAAAGATCTACAAATTGAAATTGAAAGGCTGTGGCAGAAGAAGACCAAAATAATCCCAGTGGTAATTGGCGCCCTGGGTGCAGTTCCAAAAGACCTTGAAGAGCACCTCAACACCATAGGGGCCACAGAAATCACCATCAGCCAATTACAAAAAGCAGCTTTACTGGGAACAGCCTATATTCTGCGACGATATCTATAACAATTGACAATAAAATTCAGCCATCCCAGGTCCTTGGGAAGGACTCGATGTCTGGATAAAACAAACCAGTCAATAACGCCTGTCTGACTGTGTAAACAAGATAATAATAATATTATAATAATAATAGTAATAATAATAATAGAAGAGAGTTGTTACTTCACTTGAAATGAGAAACAAATATATCTGGCTAGTGATCCCACAACACTCATAAATAATGGGTTCTGTGCCTGCGCAGACCACTTCAGGTAAAACTTGTTAGCTCCTTGAGACGCCCCCAACTGCTGGTTACGCGTGCTCTGCAGCCATTAATATCAGCAGTTTGGTGTCCTTCTTTCAGTTTCTTTCTGACCGCCAATGTGATCACTTCTTTGGATCACTTAGCTCCTCAGAAAAGAAATTACAGTTGATAACAATAAAAATTGAATGGTTTAGACTACGAAACGGCAAGACTACTCTATGGATTGCAATGTATTTAGGCTTTATATAGTGTTTGTAAAACAGAAATGGCTTTCTTGAATGGCTCCTCAGTCATCTGTGTTCTGAACATCAAAATATTTCATCTAGTTTTAATCAATTGAGACAACATCCAGTAATGTTAAATGATTTTATAATTGTCTAATTCAGGGGATCCCAACCTTGGGGTACTCCAGATGTTTCTGAACTACAATTGCCATCATAATAAATTTATTATTTATTGAATCCAAACACAATAAATTTTAGCTGGGCATGGTGAGTTGTAGGTTTAGAAACATTTGGAGTAACACAGGTTGGGAGCCTCTGGTCTAATATGCAAATTAACTCACATATCACAAATGCTGTTTTTTAGATAAGTTCTGGATGATGGTTGAACATTAAACCCCTTAAGTCAAAAAGCCATTGTTTTCCCTCACTTTGCCTTGGTCTTTCAGTTGGACATTGGGCTGGAGTGTTGTGTGCCAAATCACCTTTATACTCTGTGTACGTTCAAGAGCTACACAGGGCATTTTCCAGATTATTAGATTTGCAGTATTAAACAGCAGCTGGAAACCGCAAGCACAGCGTTTTTCAATGTGTTTCTCAATGCATCATGACAGGGTTGTGGCTGCTCAAATTGCCCACCACTGCAAAGGGTTTTGTGGACGGGGGTGTCCATATTCCACCAGAATCACATTCACTGTCCCCTCCTCCTCCTCATCCTCCTCCTCCATTTCAGGCTGATGGGGTCTCAGAGCAGGAATGACAATGTCATGGGCTTGCAATAATCAATTCCAACTGCGCGGGCGCACTTCGCAGTTCTCAAGGGCCGTTGGACCAGACGGACAGGCCCAGAGGCTGCTCTGCCTGCCACCGTGCTGCCATGCTTACCCCCCACCTCCCAACCACGCACATGGCAGCTAAAATTATAGAAAAGACCGGCAGTTAGGCAGGGTAGCGGCAGCAGAGCCCCCTCAAATACAGGAGTGTGTTTTTAACAAGGGGGGGCTCATGTGGGGATCACAGTGGGGGTGGTCCAGCTGCAAAAATTTCCTAGGTGTGCCACTGGCCCCACCCAATCCCTCGGAGTGGGGGGGCACCAGCACCAGCAGTGGGGCCAGAAGGGATGCGGCTGTGGTGACTCTTGGAATCCCATGGCGAGGGGACGGAAGAGGCAAGCATGGGATCCATCCATACCACAACACGCTGCAGCACATAAACTCTGTTGCAAGCCTCCCTACCACGGAAAAATACAGCTACTTTGCTCCAATGTTATTACAACGTTATAGGGCTATAACACATCAATAAAACCCAAATCAAGACATCGGAAATATGGACGGCACCCTGGTGACAGCACTGCGACCGTGATGTCGAAACATGGGCAATGCAGGGGGCACTTAGCGGACCCATTGCGAACCTGTTGCAAGGAGTAATCTGGAAAACTCCCTGGAGTGAAAGAGATTTAGCCAACACTGCCCTAGGGGCTGTCTGTTCCTAAAGAACTACGAGCCACAGCAGTTCCTGGCAAAAGAGCAAAAGAGCACAAACAACAACTTTATGTTAAATAGTTTATTCCAATGGAATAAATGAAAAAATATGTGAGCTGGCAAGTAACAAGGCTAACAATTCCTATCAATTTCTAGCATTGTACACTAGCATTGTACAGAGCAGAGATAAGGGGAGGGGGAGGCAGAGAAGGAAGGGCAGAGACTGCGAGAATCACAGCTATAAGGAGGGGAGGAGGGGCTGGTAGAAGAACATGGAGACAGGAATCTTTCAAAGGGGAGGAAGCGAGGATGCCCATTACAGAATCTAGGAGCAGCTTGGTGGAACAGGCTGAATCTTAGAGTTTGTTGCTTGAGTTTGATGAAAAACTATGTACGTGGAGGAATCTTGGTCCACGGGTCTAGAGTATAGGCTGCAGATTAAAACCTTTGCCCCAATTGTCCCTCCGCTGACAAAGTTACTGACAAAGATTCTGTCTTTGTTGGAGTTCTGCTGGCTGAGTAGCTGTCAAAACTCATTGCGGAAGTCTGAAGTGGGTCCTCAAAGCAAGTTGATTTGTGTCTCACGGCATAGTTCTTTTATACAGTTGAAACTATTTGATCAGAACATAAAGGTCTTGTTGGGGGTTGTAATATCCCCCCCCCCCCGATAATTAGCAGAGCACTAAAGAAGCTACCCACTCTAGTTACAGAGTACAATGCAGAGTTTAGTTGTTGCAGCTATTTAGAGAAGACACATGGAGATTCTTGTAGAATTAAATACTAAGTATTTATTGGTGAAGTACACTTTGGATAGGAAAGACCTAATCCTAATCTATAGAACTACATACTGAATAGTTAGGGAGAGAGAGAGATGTTTCTGTCTGCTCTCTGAAAGGAAAGGAATCTCACTCTCAACAGGAAATACCTGAAGAATCCAATCAGAGGTCATAGAATAGAGACAGCTAGAACAGCTTGGGAGACCCTGACTCACTATCTCTACTCCCAGTGCCCCTAGTGGTCAGAATGATAGTTGGTGCAAAAGGTCGATGCACTGGAGCCGCTATTTGTGGTTCTGTGTATCCATGGGTGTCTCATTAACACTCTTTTTCAGTATCCGCAGATACAAAGAGGTTAAAACTCTGCAGTTCCTAGAAGGCCAGAAGTGACTTCAGAGGTAACTTTTGGCCACCATTTTGTTTCACAGAGCCCAGGAGGAGCCATTTTGTGGCTCCTTTTTTTTAAAAAGGACTTTCCCCGTGATTTTCCAGGGCGCTTCACTCTTTGGAGGGCATTCCTGGGCATTTAGGGGACCCGTGGAGCACACCACAGTGAGTTTCGGTGGTTTAGGGCCCATTTCAGGTAGTTTTGGGTCAATTTTGCCACTTAAAAATACTTTTCCCCTCCACCCTAGAACCTAACCTCATAGCCCTAATGCCTCATTACTCACGGTTCTGTTACTTGCAGCAGTAGGTAAGGAACAGAACCCCCGCAAGTAACGGGGTTCTCCTGCATTAGGAAAATAGTGGTAGGCCTTAAGTCAATCTGACTGAAATTGTAACCCTCTGAATTTTGCCTTTTTACCATATATAGTAGTGGTGGCTGGTGAGGGCAACGCTGCGGGGGAGGGGGGTGATGAGAGGCTTTAGAAGTAAATTAGCAGATGCTTACCAGTGGTACTTCCGCATCTGCAAGCTGCCTCGAGCAGCAGCACTCAGCCCAGCATCCTGTGCGGCGATATGGCTCTTGCACTCACCTGGCCTCTGCACACACATGGAGGCCATTTGTGTGGTCAGCCACACCCCGCAGCACCACCTTCAGTGGCCGCCATTTATATATAGTGACTCATACTCTGTTTTATGATCCCCTAGAGAACAAAAGCACCCCCCCCAATTATTGAAACCCCCAACTCTTTTGGATGGAGACTTATATGAGCCCTTTTATTCTTCTGTTTCTCCTTCCTTCACTCAGGACACATAAAGCTTGAGCAGCAACCCTCCCTGCTATCTTTCTAGGGCCTGTTCTCTGGCTACAGTTGAGCCCTGGGGAGCTGATACAAGCTCTTCTGCCCGCGGCGGCTGCTGCTGCTGCTTCTCCTCCTCTTCTACTTCTGCTTCTATTACGACTAAAGTTATGGCATGTTAATTATTGGTGTCTGTCTCTTCTTTCTTAGAAAGTAGAATATATTTAAAAGTGTACACAAGTGCACAAGCCTCTGAGCATAGACAAAATAGATTTCTTCCCTTTAAACCTCGGGCCTCCACTTAATGGTTAATGGCTGATAGGATAATGGCTTAGTCAAAGTAGTCTTATTGAAATTAAAATGACATTAGGCATTTCTTAACATGTTCCTTTAATTTCAGTACGATAACTATGAGTAATGTTCCTCATTACGTCAGTCACGATCTCTTTCTTGCTGTATTTTTTCCAAGTAGGAGAAGATGGATTATTGGCATTTTTGTTTTAAATATACTAACAGATCTTATGCCCTGTGGGATGCTGTGGCTAATGTCAGATTCCTTGAGAACAATCTGTGTGCTGAGTGGGGTGGTGATGGGTTTACCTCACAGGATTTTAACTTTTTTTTTTCTATTCACATTTTTAAAGGACCTTTCCATTATTCTCCCCTCCCCCAAGACCATTTTTCAGGGATTGTTTAACTGTTCCCTCATTATATGGAAGCAAGTCCCACTGACTTTAATGGAATTTACATCCTTCTAGGTGTGCATATAGAATTCCAGTTTCAGTTATCAAAATGCTCCTAGGAAAGGCATGTATACTCTAGCCCAGCATCCTCTTTCTCACAGTGCTCAGCTACATGCTTCCAGAAAGCTCCAAAGAAGTGCAGCAAGGAAATCCCAGAAACCATCCCACTCAGTGCCAACAAACTATTATTGAGTTGTGGACTTCTCTTGAACATGGAGGTTCTACATGAGAGCCAAACTACCTGTGAATATGGAGGCTTCATTTCTTAAGGAAGGCCAAGTGAAGCTTCCTTATTCACTGGCAGTTTGGTGCTGATGTACAACCTCCCATGTTCAAGAGCAGTCTACACCAGAATGATGGTTTCTTGGTGCTGGGTGGGAATGGTTTTTAAGATTTTCTTGAGGTTCAGAAATTCCTAGCATGGGGACCTTGGTCCCAATCCTATACATTTTTACTCAGAAGTAAGCCCCAGAGAAATAAATGGAATTCCCTCTTCAGAAGGGTTGCCCCCTTCTATGCATTGCTGAAGGTCAGGGCGGGGTAGCAGAACCCACATTCTTGCCTAGGATATCTGCTGCTCTTGATTCCTGTGTGTGTTTTCTCAGAAATAAGCTCCAGTGGAATCAATTGACTTTCTAGTTATTTATTCCAAGGGCTTTGCCTAGAGCTTTGCTTCTCCGCATTTGGTGGGGGTGAGAGAAAGGGGCAAAGAGAGAAAATAAATGTCCATGAAAGAAAAGAGAGGGTGAGGAATGTTTGTTTAACTATACAAGTGCCAGAGTGTTCACCATTTATCCTTATCAGGCACCTATGTTCAGAACCAGGAAGTCACTCTCTAGAAATTACCAAGACTTGCCCCTGCCAAATTTGGCTTCAGAATTCTTAGTGGGCAGACTGAGCTGTTTTCCCTGTTATGGGGATTTTGAACAGTAATTACTCAAAAATCACTAGATTGATGTTTTTCAAACCAGCAAAAGGCACCAGTCCAGTATGGAAAATCATATTAAAAAACCTAAAAATATACATTATACATGGTGAAAAATGTTGCCAACACTTTGAACCCTCTTTTTAGGAATTAAAAACTAAACTGCTATATCTTATCTTAGACATTTTGCAATGGATTTGCACCAAAGTTGGAGGAGTGGTGTTTCTTGTCCCAATTGTTGTTACTAATTTTCTATATTTTCTACAGCTTACTAAAACAAATAAGGCCAGATATCCTGGTGCTTCAGAAAAAGGAGGATGGGTAGTGGATAATTTTCCTCCATTGCCAGAGCACTGGGCAGCTTTGTCAGAAAAAGGACTACTTCCTGATATTCTGATTTGTTTGAAGAATGCTGAACAAAATGGTTAGTAAATATTTATAATTGAACAGCTAAAAGTAAAATGATTTTTGGAGCAGTCCTCACAACTGCACTACTATAAACTAAATGCATTACTCATCATTTTAACACATCATTTTATTCCCCCACTCCACCAGCTGTAGAATTTAAACCTTTGTTTCATAAAAGCAATTTCCAATGTTTTACTGAAATATTTTTTAAAAAAATAATGTGCAATGTTGACTCCTAAGAGGCATACTCATGGCATACTTTCTGTATAATATGCATACTTGTGCATAATGTTCTCCTTTTAAAAAATAACAAGTTCTAGTAAGAACTAATCTGCCTACTTTCCTTTCACTATCCCTATAACTGGACTAAATTTGGTTCAAATTGAGGTCCACAAGTTAGATCTCTTGTGCCTCAAATGTTCACATGTCCACCATCTTGGATCAGGGAGGATGACATCATTACAAACTACACCATTGAGGTGTCCCTGTGAGTCACTCACTACAACAGTACCAAATTTGGTTCAATTTGGTTAGACAGTCCACAAGTTAGTGCACTTGTGCCTCAATAGTTCACACGTCCACCATCTTGGATTGGGATGGATGACATCATCACAAACTACACTATTGGGACATCCCTATGTGTCCCTACAGGTGTAATAAATTTCGTTCAAATCGGTTAGGCGGTTCACAAGTTAATCCACTTGTGCCTCAAAAATTTATGCATCCGACATCTTGAATTGTGGTGGATGACATCATCACAAACTATGCCATTGAGTTGTCCCTGTGTGTCACTACAACTGTACTTAATTTGGTTCAAATTGGTTAGATGTTCCACAAGTTAGCCCACTTGCTACTTCACACATCTGCCATTTAGAATTGGAGTGGATGACATCATCACAAACTATGCCCTTGAGGTATCACTCTGTGTCCCTATAACTGTACCAATTTGGTTCATATTGGTCCAGACATTGCAGAGTTGACAGGAGGGGGCACACACACAGACACACGAAATGCCAGGTGATCCAAGTATCCATATATTATTCCCTGAAGGGTAAAAAGTGTATGAACATATGAAGCTGCCTTATATGGGGTCATACCATTGGCTGCTCTACCCATATACTATCCATTGGGGGCTGGTTTCTCTGAGGTGTTTGGCAAAGTTCTTTCTCAGCTCTGCTACCTTTAATTGAAGATGCTAGATACTGAATCAGGGGCATAAACGTGAACTCTACAACTGAATTATGGGAGTGGGGAATCAGGGGCATAAACGTGAACTCTACAACTGAATTATGGGAGTGGGGAATCAGGGGCATAAACGTGAACTCTACAACTGAATTATGGGAGTGGGGAAATGACCAGTAAAGAAAGCCTCCTAAGATTTCTCTTGGTTAAAATACAAAAGGCATTTAGGAAATGTTACATGCAACTAAGTGTAATATATTCTTGGGTCTTTTTGTGGTTTCATGCATCATCCAAAACATTTCAGCTTCAAGTCCTGCTTCTGGCAAATTCTACTATTTAGTGGGCTATACCAGGCTTGTGGTGGCCAGGATGTATGTAGCCTGAGTGCCATAGAATTGTTCAAAGAGGCTGGTAGTTTCCTCAGTATGAAGTGAGTATGGATGATGTGAACCATCTGCTGGTCAAAGAATGAAGAGCCAAAATGTGTGTTCCCATATGATAGAACTTCTCAGTGATTGAGACAAGCAAGGGTCTTGTTAGACAAATAAAGCACTTGCCCCAAGGAGCAAAGGGGTCAAGCCAGGATCTGGATAGCATTTTTTGCCTGATGGGGTCCTCCGATACCTCTCATTATAATTTTCTCAGAGACTGGCAGCAGGGTTTAGTTCCAAAATCAAGAGCAGATTTTTGTGTTACATCATTTTCGGGAGGCCCATTTATATACTTTGGTATCAAATGATGTAACACAGAAATCTGGTCTGTTGTGCTATATTCTTTTCTAAACCCAGCCTGTTCTTGATTGATTTGTTTGTTTGTTTGTTTGTTTGATTGATTGATTTTTATACCGCCCTTCCAAAAATGGCTTAGGGCAGTTTACATTAAAACACTAAAATCAATTAACTGTGTGTATACACACACACACACACTTATTAAAATAGTTTTTAAAATCCTGGAAAACCAGGCCAAACCTCTACGGTTTAAAAACCCAGGCCAGGCCAAACAGATAGGCCAATAATGAACTCAGGTTGCAGATTTCTGCTGGGAGTGTATTCCACAGCCCAGGAGCAGCAACAGAGAAGGCCCACCTCTGAGTCGCCACCAGACATGTTGGTGGCTACTGAAGACGGACCTCCTCAGATGACCTTAATGTGTGGTGGGGATCGTACCGATTGTACCGGTATGATGAAGAATGGAATTTTCTTCTTCCCAATCTACTAACTTCTGGAGCAAAAAATGACTACAAATTTTGGAGCAGACATACAATTAATGGATTGGTCAGTAGTTAGAAGGATCTGTAGTTAGGTCAGAAAGTTCTGTAGTTAGGTTGGTAGTTAGAAGTATGCTCTGTTTCCAACCATGCATGCAGAGGGGGTTGCAAAACCAAACATGCCCAGTTTGGATTCAAACCAAACCAAGCAAAGCAGTTTTGTGCACATCCCTAGAAATCACTATCATGCAGGCAGACTAACTGGAAGCCAGACATGGCCTCTGTCAATTTTTGGCCTTGTGTGTTGAACACCTTATCCTGTGAAGTCCAAGTAAGCAGAAAAATATAACTATCCTCCATATTTAAATAATTTTCATCAGAACCAACACAAGCATTGAAGTCACCACAGACTGCAATGCTTGTTTCCAAGAAATGTTTGGTGCAGTTTCCAATGCATCAGTTAAATCCTCCAAAAGGCTCTCTGAATACTGCAATGAACTGTTTGGAGTAATATACAAGTTTAAACAGACTAAGGGACCCAAATCACAGTTCAATTTACTCTCAATTGGCAATGCTAGGATATTATTTCTAGAGATGCTAATCACCCTGGCCTCCAACTTAAGTTTTACTGAAAAATAATATGACTAAACCTCCACTGCCCCTCCTATTCCAACAGTGTTTAACTGCAGGAAAATAACATGAAATAAACCCCTCAAGATACAAACCTGTGCCTTCCCTAACCATGTTTCCTGAAGACAAATAATATCAAAGGGTTGCAAAAATGTCCTAAAAACTGAAGCCAGGGTTTTATTGGGGTGGGGTGGCTGATGCATAAAATTGATTAAGACTCTGTCTCTGCCCACTTCCTTTACTCCATAATTCATCTCTGTTTCACTAAAAAAATTCCTATCTGTCCCTTAAATTCTAGATTCACCTGAGCTGACTGTTGATATATTGGGTCTTTAGCTAAGGGGGTTGTGGGAGGCGTTCCCCCATGTCCGAGATCAGCATCTTTCCTTCTTAATTAAAATATTATTAGGATATATGACAAATGGGAGAAATCTTCCCTCAAATTTCATGATTCACAGAAAATCCTCTTAATAATATGTCTCTATTTCTTTGGTCTGTGCAATTTGAGTATGTCAAAAGACAATTATAGG
Organism: Hemicordylus capensis; assembly: GCF_027244095.1. NCBI lineage: Eukaryota > Metazoa > Chordata > Lepidosauria > Squamata > Cordylidae > Hemicordylus > Hemicordylus capensis. Next base: position 332,115,312 of record NC_069657.1, on the reverse strand, counting down.
CTGAATTAAATTTCTAGATATTTTGCAGGTCTTCCCATTTAAAATATATGCTTTCATCTTCAAACTGATGTAACAATCTCCAAAAAGCAAGCTACAGTCTATATTGGAGGGGAAACATCTCTTTAATACCCATAGATTTCCTGTGTTTAGCAGGATATAAACAGGAACATTCCATGTCTCCTTTATCATCCCAAGTTTCCCTGACCTTGACCAGTATGTCTCTCAGGACTTCAGTTCCAGTTATCCAAAAGCCATTCAGCCTTTTCAGTGGCCAATTAAATATCAAAATACAAAGGGGAGAGCCCATTGGAGGATCAGTTTTCTCCAAATTTCAGGCTCCTGATCTTCATAACTTTGTGTTAACTTCCCCTTAAAGGATTCCTCTTCTCCTTCCCCCACCAATCTTATCATAGAGTCAATTTTATTATTCTCATTTAGGGAAGATTCATGCCATTCATCTATTATAATCAGGTCAGGGTCTGAAAATGTCATATCTGCACGGTTTAGATAATTCCTTGAAACTATATTTTTAGCTGTTGACTTGTACTGTCAACAGTACCTTATGCATCTCTCAGTCTGATATAATTTCATTCAATTGCCTCCTTGGTATCTGTAGGTTGAGGGTTAGACTACTGTTTGTCCAGGATCCAAAGGGAAGTTATGTAGGTCTTGTCAAAGTAACAGGAGCCGCTAAGTATTCCTGCTTCAATAAGATCTAGCATCACCATCTTACTGGTCTTGAATCTTGATATTTCCTTCCCTAACTAATCAAAACTGTTAAATATATTCTCATGGATCTTTGCTGAAAGAATCCCCCTCCCCTTCGCCTCGTGCTGGGGGAGGGAGTTTGTCCCAGCCCGATCTCATGAGGCCTAAGAAGCGGCCCGATTGGTTGATCGGCTGGGTGGGGGCGTGGCTTGGGCTGTAGACGCCTGGGCCACGCCGAGGTAGCTCAGTTCGCTTCTCAGCGTCCCCGCCCTCCCTTCCCTGATGCAGAGCGGGTCTAGAGACTGGTCGCCTTTGGGGCCGAGTAGGAATTTTTTGCTTTCAACGCATTGGCTATTGTTGGGTTTTTTTTCACCTACTCCGTTCTGTACTCAGTGGTTAGTTAGGATTTAGGTTGGCCACATTTGCAGGAACAGTGCGGGCTGATGGGTAAGGGAGGTTTAGATTATTGGTGAGCACCCTTGGACATTTAAAGGTGGATTGGTCAATCGCTCCTTTGTTGCCTGTGCGGCACGGGGAAATGTTGATTGCCATGAAACCTGCTTCGGGACTTCACCAACCTTTGGGCAGTGCGGTCCGGGGTGGTTAAGACCAGGAGCTGTCCAGGTCCTCTCTTCTGAAGGGGGAGGTTGACTTTGAAGGAATGGGGCGGGATTTACCTGCCTCTTTCCTGAGCCAGGGTGTGTCGCCCTGTTAGGTGTTGGGTAGGACGTTAGAATCCTAGCCCACACCTAGGTGCCCACACTGTTTTATTACGGTGATTATTCACCTGGTTTGCAGTCCGCCATGCATGTTCTTATGTTAAATAAAGCGTGGCCCTTATACCCCAAACTTTGTCTCTTTGTCTTCTTGGGCCTGGGTCTGGGAACAAAGCACTGATCCCGAAGAAACTTAAACATATCTGTAAGCTTTTCATTATCATCAGGTAGAAGATTATCCATAGGACTATACAATAGTGCCGGGGTAGGAGTAGGTTGAGATGTACTTGCTTAATCAAAACATCAAGAATATTAAATTACTTAGAAAATCTGTGTCCAGTAATCTATGTGTTCATTCTGAGAAGCTAACAAACATTGCTATTGTCTGGCACTATCTTGGTTAATCAGCTGAGGATAACAATCTACACTAAAAAGAGTTACAGTTCCTAAATTTGATTTTCTTGCGAGTATAGTAGTTAACGGCTGATCTGGTGCGTGATCCATTGAATCCATTAGAATGGGTTCTGCGCCTGCGTGGAAGCCTCTCGGTGTTGAGTTCTACAGCTCCTTTTCAGCGCCTGCGCCCTGCCCCATGTGACCATGTGGCTATTTAAGGTGGGAGGAAGTGCAAGCACCTCAGTTCCTTTGTGACCGCCATGGAGATTGGTTCACTCGGTTTCTGCGGCTCCTTCGTTCTGGTTCCTTAATCTCTTGTGAAAGTTTTACTATCCCTGTTTGTACTCTCTGGCTTCTGACCTTGGACTGGCTTTCAGAAAGATTTCTCTGCTTCGCGGTTCTGTTTTTGCCACCTGATCAGACTGTTTTCTGACTATAGACCCTGGACTGCTTAGCGTTTTACTGTCTACTCTAAAAAGTGTTTGTTTGATGAACCGATTGAACTGCTACCTGCCTTTGACCTCAGATTGCTTAACCACTGTGTCTTTTGTGAGTATTGTCATATGGTTATGGATACCCTGAAGGGAAAAAAGACTTTCAAACACTGTGAGAAATGCAAGGCAAAATTGCCCTCACAGGATGCACATAATTTATGTTTGCTCTGTTTGGGTGAAGCTCATGTAACCCCATCATGTAAAATTTGCCAATAATTTTCTAAGCGAATGAGGAGAAATAGAGAGCTTTGTTTGAGGGCCACAATCTACGATGATGATCTGGCAGCACCTTCTTCTGCAACAAAAAAATCTCAGGCGCATGGCTCAGGAGCCCTGGCTTCCGCCCAGTCTAAACCCCATTGCCCTCCGTAAAAGGCCATAAGTCCTTGAAGAGATCAAGTGAGGAAATGGCTACTGCTACTGAACCCACTGCAAAAATGCAGAAGCTGTTAACATCGAGCTTGACTCCATTGCCGAAGTCCACTCAGGAGGTGGTCTTTGTGTCGATATCGAAGCCCTCGACATCGACCACTCCACCGGCATCGACAGCAGGTCAACAAACTGGACCCTCGACATCGACCACTCCATCTGCATCGATGGCAGCTCAACGAGCTGGGATATCGACACCAAAACCGAGCTTGACACCAAGAGAGACCTCAGCATCGAGTCCTTCCAACGTCACAGCATTGACTCAACTTCCACCACCGATACCAACACTGCTGATACCGAGTCTCTGAGATTTACAGCCAGCGCCGACCCCTATACGGTCCTCTTCGACATCGGGGAACGGGGCACAGCCTTTAGCATTGAACACACCAACAAATATTACTGCTGTTACACCTCAATTCCGAGCTCCCCTGACGTTTACAGTGGAAGAGGCCGACCTTTCAGATATGGAGGTGACGGCTTTGGATCCGGGGACAACACAGTCTCTCCTTACAATGTTGGACATGGCAGCTAACACTCCTTCTACATTCCAAGGCTTTCCGCATTCGGAGGAAGACGCTCCTCATTCCAACCCACAATTACTGACCACTGCACAACTTTCCACCACAGCACCGTGGCACACATGCAGGTTCAGTCACAAAGTATCCCATCTAAAGAGACCTCATTACCTGGCACAACTTCGCCAGGAATGGCCTGTGACCACGATGAGGATCGAGTTTGGCAATGGGCCACATCTTCGGCCGCTGTGTCTCAAGATACCGCCGCTCTGCCACTCCATCCACTCTCTATGGGGGGAGCCCCCTTACATCAAAACCGGTGCTCTCCAACGCTTCCACGCAAACTTTGCAACCTACGTCTACAAGATCGACACAAACTATACAACAGGTCGCTGCGGTAGCGGTGCAAACAGAGGACCCATCTTTGATCTTTGCCTACTCTCCCCCCCCCCGCCCATGTATAGAGTCACCAGGTAGTGAGCCTTCACACCACTCTCCTTCTGAGATTGCATCAGATGACAGTCACCATGGTTCTTCCGACTTTGAATCTGACACGGAAACTGTGGAAGCTGACCCCTCGCTGGATGTGGCTACACCTGCCCACATCTCACTGACGGAAGAAATAAAGGCGTACCACTCTCACGTAAAACAGATGGCGACCGCCTTGGGATTAGATTTATCCTCACAAGTCAAGACCATTGATGACCCAGTCTACAATTTCATGGCCTGGTCCCAGTCAGCACAACCGGTGGCTCTACTTCTGCTGCCCATCATCTCAAATGCTGCTCAGTGAGCTTGACAGGTTCCGCACACGTTCACACCAACGTCCAAAAGGTTAGAGGTCTTTGCAGGGTACAAGAACAGGATAATACTTATTCAAACACCCTATCCAAAACTCATTGGTCATTGACTGTGCAACCACATACAGGTCAGGTTGACAACACACCACACCAGTGGATAAGGAGGGCAGAAAATCAGATGTTATGGGGAGAAAATAATACTCCACCTCTTGTCTCTCTGTCAAAGTGGCTCATTACTCAGCCTGCATGGCTAAATAGAGCTACTGCATTTGGGAAAAACTAGAAAAGGGTATTGATACATTGTCTCCTCAAGAGTTCAAAGTTCGGTTCCAGAAAACTTTACAGAAAGCAGGGGACCTCATGTGTCAGCAATTGAGCACTGCAAAAAACTTAGCAGAGCCGGAATCTAGATCTATCACCACTGCGATTACCCTCCATCGTCATGCTTGGCTGCGGTCCGCAGCCCTGCAACAGGACGTGAAAGATAAGATAGAAGGTCTACCGTTCAATGGTAAGGGCCTCTTCTCAGACGAGACTGATACAACAATAGAAAAAATGAAGAAATCAAAATTCACAGCCAAAATATTCACTTTTTCATTGACGTCAACTTTGTACCTTAACAAGCAAAGATCTTACTACCATCCCTGTGCATCCTACAAACCACAGGAATGCTGGCACTTCCACAAAAGTTACCAACCTTTTAATAAACGCCCTGGACAACAGAAGGGTAGATATACCCCTGCACAATGCAGGAAACAGGCAGAGGGCAACAAACAGCGATTCTGAAATACAGCACAGCCCATCTCTATTGCTCCATCAACCTCCCAGAACATCAAGGAGGTTCTCCCTCCCAGAATATCAAGGAGGTCGACCACCTGGCCTACACCATCAACCGGTCGGTTCTATTAGTGAACAACAACAACATCAGATTGGCAAGTCATGAGCAAGCATGGCACCACATAACATCAGACCAGTGGGTCTTAAAGAGTATCACGTCAGGCTACGCTATAGAGTTCAAGATATGCCCGCTATTCAGGGGCCTTTGCTTTACGAGAGCAACACCTGCCTTACTACAAGAAGTGAAGGAACTCCTGCACAAGAAAGCATTAGTCCCACTGTGATGGGCACGTTGACTGGAGGGGTTTTACACCCGTTATTTCCAAATCCCGAAAAGAGATGGCGGGATGCGACCGATTATGGACCTCAGGCATCTCAACAAGTTCGTTCGGGTAAAAAGGTATTGGATGACAATGTTACAGGACATCTTACCACTGCTACATCAGGAGCGGTGGCTTGTGAGACTTAAAAGATGCCTATTTTCATATAGGGATTCGGCCATCCCACCACGGTAGGAACATTGATATATCAATATCAGGTTCTCCTGTTCAGTCTCTACACTGCCCCGTGTGTATTTACCAAATGCATGGCGGTGGTAGTGGCTCACTTAAGGACAAAAGGCCTGAAACTGTTTCCCTAACTGGACGACTGGCTGCTGACATCCAGAGACAAAAAAGAGTAACTTTTGCAGATTCAGTACATGTTGGACCTTCTCCAGGACTTAGGAATACAAGTTAACTGGAAGAAGTCTCACCTGATCCCAATATCCACCATATCTTACATTGGTGCAATACTGGACGCCGATACTGGAAGAGCTTTTTTGCCGGAGGAATGCTACCAGACCATAGCACTAATGGTTCAGGAGTTTCAACACAATCCCTTACAGACAGCACGACAAATACAACGTTTGCTAGGCCTGATGGCCTCCTGCAAGTCAACTGTGTGCTACACCCAGTTGAAAATGTGAAAGCTTCAGCTGTGGTTCCTGTCTTCTTTTTGCCTAAACAGAGACAGCCCAACAAAGCAACTACGTCTGCCTCAACCAATCCTGCGATCCCTCTCTTGGTGGACACGACGGCTCAACTTGCTCAGGGGAATACCTTTTCAGGCACAGGCTCCATCAGTCACAACAGATTCTTCGCTTCAAGGTTGGGGTGGTCATTGCAATGCCACAGTGGCACAAGGCCTCTGGACCAGCAGCCAATGCCAGTTAGGAGTGTGCACAGAACCGCGGAGCTACGGTCCGGCACTGGGGTGGGGGGTTCCAATAAGGATAGGGGGGCTTTACTTACCCCTCCCAACAACGGCGCAGTATTTTATTGAGCAATCGGGCAGCAGGATATCTCCCTGCCACCCGCTTCATTCCCCACTCGGCTGGCAGCTCCTCCTTTTGTATTCAGAATTCGGGTGGCAGGATATCTCCCTGCCGCCTGCTTCATTCCCCGCTCGGCTGGCAGCTGCCCCCTTCTTGCTAAATCCCTTCCCATTGCAAGAGGGCGGCAGGAGAACTCCCTGCCGTCCCCTTCCCCTTTGCCGGTTTGGCTGCAAATGGCTTCTTAGAAGCCATTTGCAGCCAAGCCGGCAAAGGGGATGGCAGGGAGTTCTCCTGCCGCCCGTTTTCTAAAAGGAACTGCTCCTTTTAGAAATTGGGCGGCAGAAGAACTCCCTGCCGTCCCCTTCGCCTGCTCAAAAGCCAAGCCGGCAAAGGGGATGGCAGGAAGTTCTCCTGCTGCCCGGTTTCTAAAAGGAGCAGTTCCTTTTAGAAAACGGGCGGCAGGAGGACTCCCTGCCGTCCCCTTTACCGGCTTGGCTGCAAATGGCTTCTGCAACCAAACCGGCAAAGGGGAAGGGGGCGGCAGGGAGTTCTCCTGCTGCCCTCTTGCAATTAGAAGGGATTTAGCAAGAAGGGGGGGCTTGGGGGCGGCAGGGGGCTTGAAGGAGGCGGCTACCAGCCGAGTGGGGAATGAAGCGGGCGGCAGGGAGATATCCTGCCACCCGATTGCTCAATAAAATACGGTGCCGTTGTTGGGAGGGGTAAGTAAAGCCCCCCCCCCATTGGAACCCCCCACCCAATCTATCCGAACCCAAACCACTCATGTCCAGACCAGTCTGGAGGCCTTTAGAATGGCCTCCGAACCGGTCCATGCACATGACTAATGCCAGTTCCACATAAACTTCCTGGAGTTATTGGCCATGAAAGCCTTCCTCCCGATGCTAAGAGGGAGGGTAGTACAACTACACTTGGACAACACTACCGCCATCGCCTACCTGAACAGACAGGGTGGAACGGTCTCCAGGTTGCTGTTTGCCCTGAGCATTCAGATCTGGCATTGGTGTATCAAGAACAGCATCACTCCGAAAGCCATCCACATCAAGGGCATGGACAACATACTGGTGGATGGCCTCAGCCGTTCATTCTCGATGGAAACCCGACACGAGTGGGAACTGAACGACACATATCTACACAAGATATTCCTACTCTGGGGTCACCCGGAGGTCAACTTATTTGCTACAGCACAGAACACAAAATGCAGGCTGTTCTGCTCAAGAGTGGGCCATGACCACCTGCCTTTGAGAGATGCTTTGCAGGTGGACTGGTTGGAACAGTGGACTTACATGTTCCCCCCTTTGCAGAGTAGAGTTGTGGCGCGTCTGCTGGCAGGCCATGTGAAGTGCATCCTGATCACGACTTGGTGGCCCCGCCAAGCATGGTTTCCACATTTACTCAAACTAGCTTCGAATACTTATCAGAGATTTCCGAACCGTCCAGACCTCCTGATTTAAGAAGGCAGATGCCTTCTACATCCAGAAGTACTCACCCTGCAACTAACAGCGTGGAAGATCAACTGCTGAAAAGGATCATGTTAAATCAACGTAAGCCATCGACAAGAAGAAACTATGCTAGCAAATGGAAAAGATTTGCTGTCTATGCTTCTCGCCATGCTTTCCGCCCTAAGGAGGCCTCAGTCCATGAGATCCTACTTTATTTGATCTCTCTAAAATCGGCAAAGCTTTCAAATGTGTCAATCAAGGTCCACTTGGCTGCACTGTCATCTAGGCATCCAGGGTGGGATGGAAAATCAGTATTCTCCCATCCTTCATGCAAGAGTTTCCTAAAAGGCCTCACTAATCTGTATCCTCCTATCCATAAACCACTTGAACAGTGGAGCATCTTGCTGGTCCTCTCCGCCCTAACCAAACGGCCCTGCAAACCCATACGTTCTGCAATGTTGAAGCTGGCATCCTTGAAGACAGCCTTTTTGGTGGCTATCACCACTGCTCGTAGGGTGAGTGAACTTACAGCCCTTTGAATGGATGTCCCTTATGCCCACTTCTACCCGGATAAGGTTCTCCTCCAGCCGGATATCACCTTTTTATCTAAAATTGTGATGGACTTCCACATCATTCAGGACATGGTGCTACCCACTTTCTTTAAGTCGCCAACCACTCCGTTGGATAAGGCCCTGCATTCCTTGGATGTATGCAGAGCGCTTCTCTATTACATTTCTAAGACTAAGCCTTTCTGGTCGTCTAAGAGACTATTCGTCGCCTATAAGGGAGTGAACAAAGGACAGGCATTGTCTAGACAGAGACTATCACACTGGCTTGTCGAAGCCATCTGTCTGGCTTACTCTCTACAGAAAGTTCAGCCGCCAAAGACCATCAAGGCGCATTCCACAAGAGCTTATGGTGCTTCGGCTGCTCACCTGTCCAGCATATCTTTTCAAGACATCTGCAAGGCCGCTACATGGTCTTCTGAACAACCATTTGTAAAGCACTATGCTATAGACTTACGGTGTGCTACAGAGGCAAATTTTGGGAGAGGTGTCCTCACAAGGGTGTTGCAATAACTCTACTGCTCCCTCCTCCTTACGGAGCTAACTAAACATCCATTCCAATGGATTCAACGGATCACAAATGAGATAAACAGGTTGCTCACCTGTAACTGATGATCTGGTAGTGATCCGTTGATATCCATTAGACCCTCCCGAACCTCCCCTCTGCAGTAGTACTTACCTTGATATAGTAGAACTTACCTGCTTACTCGACTGCTTCAGCAGTCTCCAAGGAACTGAGGTGCCTGCGCTTCCTCCTGCCTTAAATAGCCATGTGGTCATGTGGGGCAGGGCGCAGATGCCGAAAAGGAGCTGTAGAACTCGACACTGAGAGGCTTCCACACAGGCACAGAACCCATTCTAATGGATATCAACGGATCACTACCAGGTCATCAGTTACACGTGAGCAACCTGGTTTTTTTCCCTGTTTTCCAAATTTCAGATCAAATGGGGTGGAATTAATCTTTTGGTTGTTTTTCTGAGATCTAGTTTCCACCATAATGATCTTATAGTTATATAATACCAATATTTATTTCACATTAAAAACACATTAAAATATTGAAACTTTCCTTAATTTCATTCAAATACTTTCAGAACAAGATCGGAAGCGACAGGGAAGATACAGTTTTAACAATATAACTATATCTTCCCTGTCACTTCCGATCTTGTTCTGAAAGTATTTGAAAGAAATTAAGGAAAGTTTCAAGTTCAGAGCTCTAACAAGCTTCAGAGTGTAGTCCTTAATTAGGTTCCCTCATAGCCTTATTAAACTACTGCTATTTGCTATAGGAATTAAGCAGTGTACATTAAAAAAAGAGAATCAAGCCTCCAGTACTCCAAGTGCATTGCCAAGTGTGATGCCAAGGCACATATAAAGGCGCGCCTCAACAACTGCAGGTTTTATTTATCCTGGCCTGAGGAGGCAAGGAAACAGGAATAAGCTCCAATAGGTTCTAGCTGGTCACAGTCCTCTCCCAGTCCCTGGACAAACACTCATCCCATTAGTAGGGTCTGTGGATACACAGCTTGAGCCCTTGTGAAACATGCCCACCCCACTTCCGTCTTCTTGTGCTGTGTACAAGATCATGAATACTTCCAAGCACTGCTTACTCTCTGGAAGTGTTCAGTGATGTGTTTCCGCTGTTACAGAGTGCTTCAAGAACGTGAGCAACACTCAGAGGTATTAGTGCTCTTGCACAACAGCATGAGCACAAAAGAATTCTGAGAGTTGTTCAAGGACTTCAGCTGAGTGCACACAGACCCTACTTTCTCATGCTCTTCATTAAGATGTCAGCCGCTGTCTTAAGTCATCCCTTGCTTCACCTTTACCATTATTCATGGCTTTTTCTTTATTTTCTAAGGAAAGAGATGTTCATTTTATATAAAGCAGCTTTAGTTGTTTAAAAGCATGTTGTTTTCTAAAGAGTAGTATATGACATCATTTTCCATTACATTTCAGGAAGAGTGTTGTTAAATAGATTGTATCTAGCAAATAAAGAAGAAATTGATTCTAAGATTATAAAAAGACTTACAGATGAAGCTTTAAAAAAGAAAGAAGAAGAAGAAGAAACAAGGTAAAATGTATAGATGAACATTTGAAATTAACATTAAAGATATTAGCTACAGAGAGATCATCGTACAGCTCAAATATCTATATATTTAATTCTCCTGGGTGTGCCTTGGAATGTGCGTCCCAGCGCCCAGCTGATTGGTTGGGCGGCGGAGGCACCTGATTGGCTGAGGCGCACCCAGGAGGATTGGTCACTGTGGTGGCGGCGGATCGGCCGCGGAGGCCAGAGGTGGCGGCAGGCCCAGCCCGGCCGCGGAGGCAAGGCCCAGGAGGGGGAAAATAAGGGGGGGCAGAAGTGGCAGTGAGAAGGAGAGGCGGCTGGGCCCGGCACAGGCCAGCCATGGTTAGGAAGCGGAGACTGGGGCAGAAGGGGAAGAGGTAACTGCCGGCCCCAAAGAGCGCATAGATGCTCTGTGCGGGGTCAGCTAGTTGAGTTTTAATTTACATTGCGACCAATTTATCAGAGGGCATATTCACAGACAAACTTTTAAAATTATAGACTTTTAAGCAAAAGACAAGTCCCATGGAAAATCCATACTTTTATTTTAATAATGAACTGTGTTTTCCATAATCATTTGCATTCAGTAAGATTAAGGATTGTTTCAGTCATATTATCATTCATATCAGTGCAATCTTTTAATTTCAGAAAAGAACTGCAAGAATTGTTGAGACTTCAAGAAGCTGCTGAAGAAAAAGGTAAAAAACAATGTGATATCAGTATTTGGAATTGTTTTTCCTGATTCTGGTTTCATGAATTTAGACAGAAACTAGTCAGACAACAATTGTGGTGCCACCTGAGGAAAAAGTAACAAAGATACCATTTTCTTGAGACTTTCATACCACTCTTTTTAAAACTGAAAGTTGTGCAGGTATTCGACGGCTTTCAATGGAATTATGCCTATGCTGTACTCGGCAAATTCATGACTAATTTATCCTATTAATTTCAGTGGGACTTCTGGTGTGTAATTTAATCAGGATGTCAGCCAGTGTAAATACATGGCTAACACCACCTGTCAAAATATATTTCCCCACTACATACAAAGGCTTAAATGCAAGTCATGCATAAGCACAACAAAAGTTGGTGCTTGAGCAGGACACACATATTACAGGCACCCATGAACAGGCATTAATGTTCTTGCACAATATTTTATGTAACTAGAAAAAGTGCAGCAGCGGTGTGAGTGACCATAATGCCTATTAATCATGCTAGATCTCTTCAGCTACAACAATAATAATGAAATTAATGGGGGAAATGATTTATGACAAAAGTGATTTGCTGTTAAAAAGATTGCTGATTAAAGATTGCTGTACAAGGACAAATAAGTTGGAAGTCCTATGACACACATGCAAAGGTTCTTAGGAATACTTAATGGAATTCTTGGAATTGAAGCCCAGTCTGTACAACTTGTGACTTCTCAAGCCAAACTGCAGACCACCAGCTATATATGGTGGCCTACCAAGTGCTCCTATTTTTGTTGCCTTTGCAGAAACAGGCAAGTGGTCAAGAATCTAGCAAGCCACAATACAGGCTAGTAGGCTGACATGGGCATAGTTAATGACCCTTTAATAGGCATGGTTTCAACTGATATTAATATCACATCAATGGCAAGCAATGATTATAGGAATCAGCCATATTTAGTATTGTGTAGCTTTTCCATGCTTATAAAATATTAAGGAGATTATTTATTGTACCATATTGTAACATTTTGTCATATATATATTTTTAACAAATGGTGATAAAAACTAAAATTAAATAGCCAAATAACTGGCATCTTGATTTGAGCTGCAGTGGTCTGTTATACAGGCCCACATGTTGTACAGTGATAGGAGAGTAGAGGAAGGGCTTCACTCTCTCAGAGTGGCTGGAAGTGAAAGGAGTTTTTGCAGAGTGGGGAGAGAAGCCTGTCCCCAGTAGAATAGATATAGTGTAAAATAGGGGTGTGCAATTTGGATTTTCTGTGATTCGGTTTGGGACCCGAACCGAATCACCCCTGTTCTGTTTTGTGCCAGAATATGGGCCACCCGAATCACCCTTGATTTGGTTCGGATTCGGATTTAATCCAAATCCGAATTGATTCAGGGGGGGGGGCAGGGGCAAAATTTTGGGGTGGGGTGGTAGTGCCCAATGGGTGGAAGCTATCTTTGAATGAGAATTCACACCTCAGAAGTTTTTCTGAAGGGATGTTTTCCCTTATTTTCTGAGGTGTGAATTCTCATTCAATGATAGCAGATGAGATTTTTTTTCAATTAAAGAACTCTCATGACCCCACTTTCACTTTTTCACACTCTCATTTACTATGAATATCAATCTAGCACACTGCACCTTATGAAGAAAAACCTCAGAAATTCACCAAAATCCAGCCCTCTGCCCAATCACTCTGAAATTGGGGACGGGTGGTAGCCTCCACCCATTAGGCACTATCTACCAGCCCACCCCACTCTTTTGGGGCAGATCCACTTTCTGCCCCCAATCTGCCCCAAAGACACCAAAACTTCAAAATTTCCCAAAAAATCAGCCCTCTGCCCAATACCCTTGAAATTGGAGTGGTAGCCTCCACCCATTAGGCACTACCACCCCACCCCACCCTTTTGGGGCAGATACACTTTCTGCCCCCAAACTGCCCCAAAGACACAAAAACTTCAAAAATTCCCAAAAAATCAGCCCTTTGTCCAATCCCCCTGAAATTGGGGTGGTAGCCTGCACCCATTAGGAACTACCACCCCACCCCACTCTTTTTGCCCAGATCCAATTCTATGCCCCCGAACTGCCCCAAAGTCACTAAAACTTCAAAAAAAAAACAAAAACCCAAAATTGGTCATGAGCCGAATCACCCGAATTTTTCAGCCCCGAAATTTAGGTGATTCGACTCAGCCCCAAAAAATATCGGGGGACATCGAGGGTGATTCGGTTCAGCCCCGAATCACCCGAAATTGCTCATTTCGGGGACAGATCGATCTGTGCCCGAAATTTTTTGCACAGCCCTAGTGTAAAATACTACATGGACAGTGCAAGGTGCCAGAAAGGTGAAGCCATCTTTCTCCCTTTTGGACATAAAAATTGCACAAGTAATTGAAGGCGGAGGACACACTGCAATAGCTCCATGAGCTAGTGTGGTATACTGGATCTAAAATAGTAATAGTAGTAGTAGTAGTAATAGTAATAATAAATGATCCATACCCTAATTGTGAGATACATCAAAGGGTTGGTACCCAGAGTGATTAAAAGGATCTCAGTACTGGCAATATAAAAAGGCAATGGACATACTTTTGTTTTGCCCACAGAATCCATAGATCTTGTAGAGCAGCAGTCTTTGTCTGAATCAGACCAAGTTCATCCATTTGAATCTTCTGCATCTAAAGAGAAAATAAGATCTAAAGGTTGGAATTATTCACTTTATCCATTTTACTGCCAAAAGAAACCCTGTGCTGCCACCTTCCATTTCTTTGCTTTTTATTTTGTTATCTTAAGTACCAGTGAATTTCTCTTATTGTTAAAATTTATCATCTTAAGTACAGTGAAATAATGTAATGATTATGCTGTCAAAGATTTCCCTTTATCTAGCAAAGACTGTGAAACACTTTATCAGTATCTTACATGGTCTTCCTTTTCATTTTTCTTCACTAAGTTCTTTTCTGGTAATAACATAACTCTCAATAGCATAGTTTTCAGACATTTAGGCTGCAGTAATGTCCTTCATGTAATGGCTGCAGTAATGTCCTTCATCATCAAAATAATGCTCAGGATAGCATTTGAGGCTGCAGGATAGCATAGATTAGAGCCCTTCATAGAAAAGGAAATGCCAGATGTTCAAGATGGTTTCAGAAAAGGCCGAAGAACAAAAGACATCATTGCTGATGCACACTGGATAATTGAGAAAGCCAAAGAATACCAGAAAGAACTCAATAAGTGCTTTATTGACTACAGAAAAGCCTTCAATTGTGTTGACCGTGTCAAGTTGCGGAATATCCTTAGGAAAATGGGCATCCCAGAACACCTCATTGTTCTCATAAGAAACCTATACACAGCACAGGAAGCCACAGTCCAGAAGGAACATGGGGAAACAGACTGGTTCCAGATCGGCAAAGGAATAAGACAAGGCTGTATAATTTCTCCTTCTTTATTCAATTTATATGCTGAACATATACTGAGAGAAGCTGGATTGGAAGAAGATGAGCATGGTTTTAAAGTTGGAGGAAGGAACATCAATAACCTGCGCTACGCTGATGACACCACCCTGATAGCTGAGAATGCAGATGATCTACAAGCTCTAGTAATGAAAGTCAAGGAGCGCAGTGAAAAAAATGGGACTACAACTAAATGTAAAGAAGACTAAACTAATGACAACAGGTACAGCAACCAGCCTCAGAACTGACAATGAAGACACTGAAGTGGTTGATAGCTTCTGCCCTTTAGGATCGACTGTCAATAGTCAAGGATCCAGCAGTCAAGAAATACGCCACAGACTAGCATTTGGTAGGGTAGCAATGAAGGCCTTGGAAAGGATATTTAGATGCCGTGACGTCTCTACACCTACAAAGATTAGAATCGTTTGGACAATGGTTTTCCCTGTGACACTCTATGGATGCGATAGCTGGACTTTGAAGAAGCAAGATAGAAAAAGCATTGATGCTTTTGAACTTTGGTGCTGGAGAAGACTTTTGAGGATACCATGGACAGCCAAGAAAACAAAAAGATGGATCCTAGAACAAATCAATCCAGAATTTTCAATTGAGGCACAAATGACCAGGCTGAAACTATCATACTTCAGACACATTATGTGATGATCCAGCTTTCTTGAGAAGTCCATAATGCTGGGGAAAGCTGAAGGAAAGAGAAGAAGAGGACAGCCAGCAGCAAGGTGGATGAACTTGATTACAACAGCAATAAATGCACCACTGAGAGACCTTAAAGGCCAAGTTGAAGACAGATCATCCTGGAAAGAATCTATCTATGTGGTTGCTAAGAGTCAACACCGACTTGACGGCACTTAATCAATCAGTCAGTCAATCAATCAATGCCCTTCATGTAGTCAAGATCAGATCTAGGAGTATTCCTTTTTAAGCTCCTATACATAATGTATTGTGTGATCCAGCAGTCCGCACGTACACATATTTATTTATTTGTTTACTTTTATTGCAGCCATAGGCCAAACAGAAGCAGAAGTGACAATAACACCGCCATTCAGAATTACAATAAATAGAGTAAATATATAACAGTATGTATAGAAATAAAACTAAAACTACCAGTATGTATAGAAATAAAACTAAAACTACCGTAGAATCAAACCTATAAAAGACCATGGTGGGATGTCTGTCTCATTGCCCCATAAATAAATTTGGCTACCACTTTGGTGACTTCATCATTAGTATCAGCTAAACAATAGTTAAGATAAAAGGAATCAGGCCTACCAGGAAATTGCTCTAGTAATGGATGCAGTAATTCACTCCTAGAGTCAAGATAGAGGGAGCAAAATAGTAGAATATGAATAACTGTTTCCAAGCTGCCCTCCCCATATTTATTTATTGATTTATTTATTACATTTATATTCTGCTCTTCCTCCAAGGAGCCCAGAGTATTGTACATAGTTAAGTTTCTCCTCACAACAACTTTGTGAAGTAGGTTAGGCTGAGAGAAAAGTGACTGGCCCAGAGTCACCCAGCTAGTATCATGGCTGAATGGGGATTTGAACTCGGGTCTCTCCAGTTCTAGGCCCTCACTCTAACCACTACACCATACTGGCTCATACATACATACATACATACTGTACATACATATATACATACATTTATCATATTTATATACCACCTGATTTGTGTATCTCTAAGCGATGTACACAGTTTAAAACACAACAAATATAAAACATAGTAAAAACAAAACAATTGCACAGAATAAAAACAGTTTAAACAATTTCATGGGATAAAAACAACTAAACAGTTTAAAATTTAAAACCACACATACATTGGATGTGTGATTTGGCGAATCTGTGTGATTCTCCCCCACTAAAGAGATGAATTGCCTAGATTGGACTCATTCTTGGGACCCAATACTTACAGATTTTCTCCTGTGTCTGGAGTTTGTTCTTTTAAAAAAAGATTTCCATGAGTTTATTGCAAAAAAACCAGGTAATAGTGAATCCTAGTTTATTGACATGTCTCCTATTTACTTTAAATCTTTTCTTAAAACCCACCCATCTGAAAAAACAAACAAACCCAGGACCACACTATGCGATAAATAAACCTAAGCAGTCAACCCTTTTGGGACAGAGAGCCATTTGCTCATACCTCTTGCTAAGTAAACTTCATTGAGAATTCTTCTTCTTCTTTTTTTTAATTTCAAATTTTTATTTAACAATAACAGTCATAATAAACACAATTACAAATTGACTTCCCGCACACCTCTTTTCGTGATAACAACTATAAATTTTACCCTTATTATAATATTAATAAAAAACACAAATTTAAACCTTCCACCACCATTAATCTACCCAACCTGCATTTCAGATTTCAAATCCAGCTGTAAGATCCATAGTAGGAATTCTTTAAGTACAACAAAAATAATTTCCAATCTTCTTTAAAACATTCTAAGTTTTAGTCTCTTATCCATGTTATAAATTTTGCCATCTCCACATATTCCAAAGTTTTTATCAACCAATCTTCTTTTAAAGGCAGTTCACTACTTTTCCATTTCTATACATATATACATCAATGCCATTTTTTTTGTTATCAAATATCATCTATACATTATTTTATAATAATTTCCTTTTAGAGCATAAGATACAGTGAATTTTAAATCAATTTTCCATAATTTTTCCCAGATTGCCGTTTCTATATTGCACCCCACATCTTGAGCCCACTTTTTCATAAACGTTTTAACCACTTCCTCTCTTGTCTTCTCCAAAAGTAACACTTTATACATTTAGAAACTAATTGTCAGAGCTTAAAATCTAATCATCAAATCCAACTCATAAATCTAAATAGTTATAAAATTCAGCTTTCTTTTCATTAGGGGCATAAATTCCAATTATCACTATTTTAATTCCAAATATTTGAATTTCCAGTACTAATAACCTGTCTTCCTCATCATTGAAAATCAATTTAGATTCAAATTATTATTTGACATAAGATACTACCCCCCCTTTTTTTTTCTTGTCTAGGTAAACAAATCCTTGTCCAAAAGCCTTATTAACTACAAAATTTTTCTCTTGCTTTCTAATATATGTCTTCTACAAACACACAATATCCAAATTTTATTTCAAAAGAATGAAAGAGTCTGTTTTGTTTTGTTTTTTGTATTTAACTCATTAATGTTCCAAGAGAGAGTCCTCTAATCTCCATTAGCCATTTGGTCTAATTTGAATTATGTGTTGAAGAACTGGATGCTCAAAAGATACGTTTTTTAAAATATATATATATTTCCACCAGAATTCTTGCACTTTAAGGAGCTCAGTAAATCTGTTCTTCTTACCCTTAAAAAAGAAAAAAGAAACTCCCTCCAATAATTCCCCCCTGAAGTATATTCCATTGGAATTCAAAACATCTGTCAAAAATTTGTAATCCTTAGTTTTTCTTGGAATTCTGGCTGGTGTTTCTTTCATTAAGCAAAGAACTGCCTCAATCTGTGACTTCACCTCTTCAGCTGGGATTCCCAAAAGTAATACAAGCTCCTCCACCAGCAATTTTTTGATGTTTTAGCCAACTCTTTCTGAAATACCTCTGAACCTTGAAGATCTCTCTTTTTGTCTAAATTCCAACAATGCCATTTGATCCAATAAGTTTTCCTTGTCATCCTTCAGTGACCCCACTTCATTCTCCAAGGTGTCCTCCCTTGTTTTAAATTCTTTATTATCTTGTGTTGATTTTTTAACTATTTTTTCAATACTTGATGTTTTATCATTTAATGTCTGTGTGTCTTGTTTAATTTGTTGCAAATTTTGTTTCACTTGAAGCATATCAGAAGTAACTTGTTGGAGAGCATTAGCGTTTGACTGAAGTATTTGTTTCATCTCCTTCAGTATTTGGTTCAAATATGCAGACATTATGGCTTCCCCCACACCTAGACTTGGAAGGGAAGATTTCCTGGACTATAAGTATATCTAGCTTTAGTGTTGGTTTTTTTCCATTATGTTCCTTTCTTTCTTGTTCTTTCTTTTTTCCCCACTCCCCTTTCTTAGAGGAGAGAGAAAGGAGTAGAGCACTTTCACAGCAGGGTTTACTGTCCTTGATCTCCAAAGAGAAAGTAGAAGCCTGTAGTTATTTTCCAAATATAAATAGTTCTACACCACAACTCATGTATCTTATCACTGGCAGTTCAATTTTCTCACGGTAGTGTGAAATGCCTTTTTGCCGTAATTAGCTGTTATTGTCTGGATTAATGATAGACAGCTTCAGTGGCAAACAGCAAATCTCCTCTTCCATAAACTCTTCAAACAACAATAAAATAAAATAAAAATAAAAATAATTTCCACTAATAAGATCTTTTTCCAAATACGAAAAGTTTTTAAGCATCGGTTAAACTCTTAAACAGAAGAAGCAGGAAAAGAAAAGATCCTTTCTTTAATTGTAATCCAAGAAAGAACTTACAGGCTTATCTGTGGCAACTTTCCCAGAAACGCAGGAGGATTTTCAACCTTTTGTCATCATCATTCATCATTCACTGAAGAGGTGAGCTTCTTTAAACTTTGCACATTAATTATATCCAGGCCAAAGAGATTGTCTGCTCGGCAGCTTTAAGATTCCTGAGCAGGAGTTCAGCAAAGATGGAGCCCCTTTCCCTGCTGATCAACTTGAGACAGCAAACCGAGCTCTTCAGCCCGGTCCCTGTATCAAATAACCAGCATATGAGAAGACGTGGGTTATCTTGAATCTAATCCTTTAATCCAGGACGATGTAGGGAGGATTTTGAAGCCTCAAAATCCTCTTTTTTCTCCTGCTCAGTCCTCCCTTGTCAGGGAGGCAGCCGCTACGTTGGCAGTCCCAACCGGAAGTGCATTGAGAATTCTTTTTGATGAGAAATGGTTTATAAACATTTTTAATAATAACAATAAGTACATGTCACAAGAAATAACTGCATATTCTTCCTTGGATTTTCCTGTTTCCTTCCTCTTCCTCCATTATATCCTTTGTGTTTTGTTTTTGGATTGTGTGCCCTTTGGGATAGGGGCCTGTCTTCTCAGTCTTTGTAAAGCACTTCAAAGATGCTGCTGTATAAATAATAATAATCTAGAATAGTGATTTATGGAATACTTTTTTGTATATCAAATCACAGAGTCAGTAGTATCTGGGAGTCAGCTTGATGAAGCACAACAGTCTCTTGGAGCACGGCTATCTACTGAAACACAGCAGTTGGTTGATTTCACAGAGCAGCAGACACTTAGAACAGGTTAGATTTTTGCACTCAGGTAATATTGTTTTCATTTATTTATTTGTTTCTGAAAGAGTTGCCCAGCATCCCCAATGTACAAGATCCTCATAGCAGTTTACAAGAGTCTCATTTACTTCTTCTAAGATATGTGCTGTGTCCCTCAAAGCATACTCATTAGAGCAAGCCACTGAATGGATTGTTGATTTTCCAGTTATGCTTCCTTTCTTCTTTATATTCTTAACACATTTCCCTTATGTTCACACTCTGTTGTGGAACTGATTTGGAAGGATGACTGGCTCAGTAATTTTCAGTCACTTTTAGGGACCATTGTGAAGCATCATGTGCTCACTGAAATTATTCCAAAAGTAAAGAGCAAAGGATACATCAAGGATTATTTGTTGGACTGGTTCCAGGGGTTGGATGGTCCTCGAGAACATTTAGATAGTGCTCCCCTTCCCCCCTTTGTTGCCCCAACCATCTCAACTCCTTCTGTTCCCCTGCCCACTCATAACAAATGGGCTGTGGTGGGAGAAAGCTTTGTCTTGTTCCCATTCCTACCCTTGCCCTCTCCCTATAGCTGCCAGTGTGGAATGGACCTCAGTCATCACTGCCACCCAGAGAGGTGGGTGAGTGAGTGGTAATAGCTGCTTCTTGCCATCCCTAGAGCTGTCACTTTTTCATATGTTTTTGTAGCTGAGTGAGTAAACAGCAGCAGTGCTGCAAGGGGAACCAAGTGCTGCCTGCCTTCCCGCTCTAGACAGGAGGGGAAGCAGCTGAAGAGCAGGCAAGGAGGAGGAGGGGGAGTATCAGTTGTTGGCTGTAGATGTTGGGTGTAGAAGGGGCTCAAGCCTCCCAAGGAGCTCAGTATTCACTGCTATCAGCAAAGATTGTTACATGCATTGCAACAATTGCAGCATTGGCTTGTCAAGATCAGCAGCACTGGTGGACCTTCCTGAGGCTCTGGGGCCTTGGCAACTGTGTGATGGTGCTCATTCAAACCTGGGCTTAGATCTAGAGAAGTTTTCAAAAGTACCCTTATACTGTACATGAAACATAAGATGAGAACTGAGTTTAAAATGGCCATCTTAATTTTATTTGATGGTTATCTCTTCTAAACAAGCCCACCATATTACTGGAAAGCACAAACTCTACTTAGAAAAAAGAAACCATCTGCCAATGACACACCAGCATCATACCTAGGTTTTTATTACCACACTGCAGAGGCCGCGGCAGTAGAGCCCAGAGACACAGTAATGGGGTTTTTAAAAACCTTTGGCTGCTTTTGGAATATCAACCTTTCCTCCCCTACCTGTTTATAGTGCATATGTATTCCAATGCTTACTCCATTAATATTTTGAAAATATTCTATTTTTTCCTATAAAGGATGCAAAAGGATAACTCATTCTCTACTTGTTCTTACAGAATCAACAGAATATCTTGCAAGTGAAGAACAAATGGAGTTGCCAGTTAAGCCAAGAAGCATTGCATCTGAACTAGGTTAGAGATCAAGATTCTTTCTTCTTCCATTATATCTGGCCATCTAATATAGATGCACATTTTAGTTATCTCCATGCTCTTATGCTTTCTCATCTGAAATTCCACTTTGCAATGAACAATTGTGGCCTTAAATATGCTTGCTTTGTAAATAATGCAAATGCAAATGTAATAAAGTGACTGGACCTCTCTTTAGTTTATTTTGATTTAGCAGTTTCAATGTATAACAGACCAACACAATAGACTTGGCAACTGCAAAATGTGATTTTAAGATAGGAAGAAAAAAATATTAAAAATATAGTTATGAAGAACAATAAGTTTGAAGAAATTCTCAGTGAAAAGCAACTCATGAGAACTTATCAGTTGAAATTATTCTATTGTATGATTCATTCAATAGTAAAGTATTTCCTGAAACATAGTTTTATTTGTTCAGGAGTCAAGCTACCTGAGTTTCCTGAGGATGGCTTCCCAGATGTACCAGAAATAGAGCCACTTAAAAACAAACTTACCCAGTTCATGCATCAGTGGCAAAAGTTGGAGCCAGCAGTCACAGAGTCACCTTTAGTTCAGATTGCTGATTTAGAGCTTGAAGGACAGACTACAGAGATGCTGTATAATCAGAGTATTCTGGCTATGGAGCGTAAGTAATTCTTTTCACTTTTACATTAATTCTGGCCTGCGATACATTTGGTTAAAGAAACTGTAACAGAAGAGCAGTGATGTTAGGGCCAAACGACATGATGTTAAGCTCATGATTAGGGTGGGTGGACTTTTACATTTGTAACTCGAAGCTGGCCTGGGAGCCCCATGGCCTGAGACCACAGTGGGGGAGCAGGGAGGCTAACTCTACCTCCTCCTGCCATGGTCCCAATCAGAACTGGAGACCTCATGGCTGCTGTTTAACAAGGGAAAATGCAACAGTGGCAGCTGCTGGAAGTCTCAATTCTGATTTAGACCCAAGTGTGGGATAAGGTGAAAGTGCCTTACCTCTTACATGCTCCTGATTTGAGGGGTGGGGCCCAATCTGACTGCTATTTACTCAGTTAAAAACAAGGCCATCAGTGCCAAACTACATGTGATGTTAAGCCCATTATTGGCACTTAGTCTAAAAATATGGAAGCATTTAACAGTATGTATTCATTATATCATCATAAAGGTTTGCTTCAAGCTACATCTGTACTTGTAACCCACCTTCAGAGACACTCTGAACATTTTGTGTGCTACCTGCCCTAGACTGTAGAAATAGCAGAAATTTCAGCTCCTTATTCAGTGAATGCTGTGTACCATTTTGTCCAAAAGGACAAAACAATAAAATCTTAGAGATTAGTGTGCTTGCATGCAGTTGGCAATTTTATTCATTTTTAATTAGGGGTTGGATCAAGGCTTTGAAATTGAACTAGTATCAGTGCTGACACAGGAGTACAACATGGTTTTGCTTCCCTCCTGCCTCTGTAGGTGACATAGGTACTGTGGGACAGCAGAGGAGAGTAATGAAAGTAGTCTAGCTGTCAGGATCATTTCAAGTGCTTGCTGTGTACCCAATGTGATTTTACGTTTAGAGATAGGTATACCAAGTGTGGAAACCAGGGTCTGGCTAACGGTATGTAATTTATGGATCTGGGTAGTGGTTCTAGACATTCATAATATTGGGTTCTGCACCTGCGCAGATCAGCTTTGGTTAGAATTCGCTAGCTCCTCGCTATGCCCACAACCACCTTCTGCACGTGACTGCAGTCCCCTCTTGTGGTAGTTGAGCATCTTTGCAGTCAGTTTCTTTCTGACTGCTGAACTATTCACTTGGATTCTCTCCTGAGCTTTTGATATTGTGGGGCCATGAACATGCCAAGTTAGTCCTCAGACAAAGGCTCCTAGACCTTGCATGCCAAAACGATCTAAGTTTTGTTACAAATAAGATCTGGATTGAGATCCATCAACAACCATAAGAATGGGTTCTGCGCCTGTGCAGGAAACCCACGGTAGCCATGCCTCAGCTTGATGAGGCATCCAAGCCCCCCCCCCCCCCCCCGCAGAGCGTGCTATTTAAAGGCGGGCTGGGAGCCATGTTCCTCAGTTCTTTTCCAACCGCCTTTGCATTTGGACCTCGGTCTGCAAGTGCATTGACCCTGGATAAGCAACAGAAGTTGATCGATCTAACACGAGATTGTACTCCGTCTCCTTCTGCCATTCAGTGTTCTTCAGCAGCATTGCCAACTCTCTCAACTTCTGATCAGCCGGTCGATGTGGAACCGGCTACAGCGGCGCCAATGTCTGCCCAGCCATCAATGCCGAGCTCAACCTTGATGCCGACATTTTCGATGCCGAGGGCAAGGTCACTCTCACCAGCGCCAACTCCGGTCCTTTCATCTCCTCCATCGACACCGACTGCGACTGGTCCTGCCATTCCTTCGACCCCACACACACTGGTGATTTCGGCGTCAAAGCAAGTCACTCCTCGACATCGGTCACCCCTCCCAACATTCAACATCGAGGACACCACTGCAGATGCCAAGGTGGGCCTCCATCCTGCTACAATGCACACGCTTCTATCACTGCTGGATTCAATAGCAAATACTCCATCAACATAGACATTTAAGGGTTTCCTTCCATCAGAAGATGACTCCCGGTCCGCCTCTGCTCCTCCACTTTGTCCAGTATCGTCACTCTCAGCAGGCCACTTGCAAAGTCCTCTGCCTTGGCACACCTGCAGTTTCACCCATATGCCTCCTGCCCACGTATCGGGCTCTGGGCCGGTGACAACTACGTGCTCTCAGGTTCCTTCCTCGGAAGCAGTCAGATCTTGGGAACCCTTGACGATGCTTCCTTCTGCTATGTCGCTGACTACACTACCTAAAAGTTCTTCCAGGGACCATCCCACTATTGGCATCCCTGCTGCTACTCAAACCGCCACCCCTACCGTGTCACATCAGGCTGCTCAGACAAGACCTCATGTGACTTGCTCCATAGCAACCCAGATACCAGCCGTCTCTGTTTCGCTGATGACCACCGCAGGACAGACTCAAACTGCAGAGCCCGCATCACCCACTGGCTTGCCGGACTTCGAATCTGACCCTGAAGGGGAGGACACCATTGTGGGAGGACACCCTGCTGATGTAGCTTCTTCTGTATATGTGTCTCCCAATGAAGAAATGAAGGCCTACCACCGGCACATTTGGGCCATGGCAGATGCGTTGGGACTTGACCTACGGTCCGAATTGACAACTATAGACGACCCTATCTGTAACTTTATGCTTAATAGCAATAGCAATAGCACTTACATTTATATACCGCTCTATAGCCAGAGCTCTCTAAGCAGTTTACAATGATTTTTAGCATATTGCCTCCAACATTCTGGGTACTCATTTTACCGACCTCGGAAGGATGGAAGGCTGAGTCAACCTTGAGCCCCTGGTCAGGATCGAACTTGTAACCTTCTGGTTATAGGGGGGCAGTTTTACCGCTGTGCCACCAGGGGCTCTAGACACAATCTACAGCAATCTACAGCACTGGTAGCTCTCCCGATGCTCCCAGTGATTACACACGCTGCAAAGTGCACTTGGGAGATCCTGCATACCTCCACTCCGACATCCAAGAGGCTGGAAAGCCTTTACCGTATAATGGGAAAAGACAATACCTACCTCTTGAAGCACCCTGCTCCCAACTCCTTGGTTATTGACTGTGCTTCTGCATCCAAAACTGGTAAACTACATGTAGTTCCACCTGAAAAAGAAGGGTGAAAGTTAGACCTGCGTGGACGAAAAATTTACTCCACTGCATGTTTGTCCATCAAAGTGGTGAACTATGCAGCATGCACTGCCAAATATACACATGTTCTCTGGGGAAATTTGTAAACTGACCTTGACACTTTGTCTCCGGAAGAATTCAGGGACAAATTTCTTAAGACTTAAAACGCTCAGGTGATCTCACAAGGCAACAGCTCAGCATTGTGAAACATCTAGCTGAGAGTGAGTCCAGAGCCATGACAGCGGCTGTTACCCTCCATAGACATGCATAACTGAGATCGACCACATTGCAATTGGATATAAGGGACAAGATAGAGGGTCTTCCTTTCGACAGCACAGCAGTAAAATGACTGATGCCACAATGGAACAGCTCAAGAAATCTAAATTTACAGCAAAGACATTCACCTCGGAAACATCTACCTCAACCTACTCAACCAAGTAATGCTCGACCTACAACAAGCAATGGCTCTCGTTCCGTCAACAGGAGTGCAGGGATTACCGAAAGTCATACCCACCTTACCAGAGACGTTCTTACCAAAACAAGTTCAAACCATCACAGTCCCAGCATCCCAAAGTATCGGACACACAAAAACGCCTTTGAGGTGCAAGGCCACTCACCGTCACCTCTCCACATCCCATTCCTGCCATCGGGGGCTATCACATCTCAATTGAAGGATCACAACATCGATCCACCTCTGACACAGCCTTCCATCAAGCTGGCACATCATGCCCCTGCATGGCAACATATAACATCAGACCACTGGGTCTTGAAGATCATATCTTCAGGGTACGGCATTGAATTCAAGGCGATTCCATGGTTCACGGTGATGTGTTTGAGTAAACCAAAGTAACTCCATTTTACATAGAATACCAAAGCATCTCCAAGTTTGCTTAGAAAACCTAATTCTAACTTAAAGTAACCCAGCCCAGCTCAGGCCAGCTCAAGGACACGGCCTCACATGATTATCTCTCTCCACTAAATTGTATCTAAAGAAACTTGGTTCTCACCGTTCTTTGCTGAGAAGTTAATAAAACAGGATGTAACCAAATAAGGAGTGATCACCAGATGAACAATGAATCATTCGCATGCGTACTAGATACTTAGTCCACCATTTTACTGCCACGTATACTATGTCAGCATCATTCAGATTGTCTGTATAAATGTAAGATGCACCTATAACCAATTTGTATTCAATGTGGAGCGTGAGCCCCATTGTCTACCTGCTTCTGCAGAGCATTAAACCAAGCCTCTAATTGATTCCCACTGTGTCTGTTTGATTGGCTTAAGGCGGACCCAGGGACGAACTGAATTCACATCAATTGGAATGCAGTTGACTCCTCCATCTGCTGCTTTACAGGAGGAAGTCAAGGAGTTGTTGGAGAAAGGGGCTGTTGCCCCAGTGCAGTGGGCGGACAGGTGAGATGGGTTCTATTCCTGCTACTTTCAAGTTTTGAAGCGGGATGGGGGCATCCGTCCCATCATGGACCTTTGCCAATTAAACAAGTTCATACGCGTCAAGAAATTCAGAATGATGGCATTGCAACAAATACTTCCTCTCCTTCAGAGGGAACGGTGGTTAGCAACGCTGGACCTCAAGGACACCTATTTTCATGTCAACATCAGACCTCAACATTGAAAATTCTTGCGCTTCACGGTCGGCAGCCAAGTGTACCAATACAACGTATTGCCCTTCAGACTGTCCACCGCTCCAAGGGTCTTTACGAAATGTCTGGCTGCAGTGATCACCTACCTCAGGATGCAGGGGATTACGATTTATGCCTGTTTGGATGACTGGCTTCTGACATTAAGGGACAGAAGCATGTTGCATTCTCAGATCCGCTATGTGTTGATGGTCCTTCGGGATTTAGGCATCCAAGTCAACTGGAGGAAGTCCCATCTAGAACCTATGCAGATGGCCAACTACATAGGTGCAGTATTGGACACTATAAGCCAAAGAACATCCTTGCTGGAAGAAAGGTACGATTCAATCAAGGATCTAGTGACTCTGTTCCAACAGAACTCTGTACAACCTGCACGTTCAATAAAGCGCTTACTGGGCCTAATGGCCTCCTGCAATATGGTGATCCACTATGCCTGCCTGAAAATCCAGAAACTACAGCTGTGGTTTCTCTCTGTCTTCCACCCGGTGAGACACAGTCAGAGAAAGCGCCGTGAGATTCCAGTCTGTGACAAATGGAAAATGATGCCAGATGAGGGGAGGGGGGGAAATCCTGATGAGTAATGTACCAACATAGCTTGACAGATAATTTTTGTGTGTGTCTGTCTAGTGAACAGAACCAACATTTCAACCCCTGATCAGAGGGACTCTTTTGTTTTACATGGACAGAACTAAGCTCTTAAGGAAGTCTTGTTTAGTCTTTTTATTGCTTTTAAAGGCAGGAACAAGGGAGGTGCTATTTCCAGGCAAAGACTCTCAGATTGGCTGCTGGAACTGGTATTTCTTTGCTATTAGGGATGTATACAAAACCGGTTTTCCTGGCACAAACCGAACGAAGGCCCAGCTTGGCTCAAATTCGAGCTGGTTCAGGACGAGTTCGGGAATGCCAGGGATGTTTATTTGTTTGTTTGTTTAATGGCAGACTTACTGCCTCAGAGGCCTCTGGAGGGTGCTGCTTGTGGGTGCAGAGGGATCTCCGGTGGTTCCCCCTCCCTGTGCCAACCTCCTCCGATATCCCCCAGGCCATTTTGGCCTGTTTTCGGGCCATTCTGGTCCCAGCCATGCAAATGGCCAGGGCGCACACATGGTGGCCTCCAAAATGGCCACCTCCACCTCAGAAAGGGCCAAAACAGCCCCAAAACAGGCTGAAGGCCCTGGGGGAGATGGGGGGAGGGGAACCACTGAAGACATTCCCTCCTGTGGCCTTGGCAGCATTCCCCAAGGCAAAAGACATTTTTAAAAAACTTTTTAAAATCATAGAATCCCCACCCCCCGAATTGGCCCTGAGCCAGCCCAGGGGGCGGGGTTCAGCTTGACCTCAAGTGGAACCAGGCCCAGTCTGTCTTGAGCATGAGCCTTGAGCTGGACTGGCTCTATGTTGAACCAGTTCAAGGGCGAGCCAGTTTGCACATCCTTATTTGCTATAAGCAACAGGGAGTCAAACATCCAACTACCATCAAAGCCCATTCCACTAGGGCCATGGCAGCCTACACAGAGCATATGTCTGGAATAAGTATTTGGGACATTTGCAAAGCAGCCACCTGGTCTTCAAATCTGACACTCATAAAACATTACACTATAGATATCCAGACAGTGGCTGAAGCTAACTTTGGGTGGGCAGTTCTGAAGAAGATGCTCTAAGTAACACGCTCACACCCTCCACCATTTTCCATCAGTGAGTTCACTAAACACCCATGTTGTGAAGGATCCCAGATCACCTCAAAAATAAATAGGTGCTTATGTGTAACGGTGGTCTTTTGGTGATCCAGGATCATTCACAACACCCACCTGACCTCCCAATTACTTGGATGATAATCCATAAATAATCTTACCTCAGTATCTCCAGTGGAAGTTCTCAAGTGGTCGTACAGGAACTGAGCAAGAGGTGCTCTGCCACCAAAGATACTGAGCATGCCTTGCACATGACGGGCGGAGGTACAGAGTGCTTCGGGGAGATACAAAATCCTTCAGTGAAGGCTACTGTGCAGACTCAGTACCCACTCTCTGAATGATCCCAGATCACCCAAAGATAACCTGGTAAGCAACCTCAGGGTTTTTGCTACCTACCAGAGTTGATAAGCATCTGCCTGGCCTTAATAAAGACTGATGAGGTATACTCATCTTGATGGGTCACTTTGTTCAGGGCTACTATAGAATCCGATTGGCTCAGAAGCTTTCTCGGCCTTTGGGTATGAGGGAGAAAAGAAATGAAAGAAGCCACAATCAGTATTTGAAAAATCAAAGAGACTTCTTCAGCCTTACATGTGTGTGTTTTATTTAGTACATTGATACCTGGCTTTTTCTCAGAGGAACACAGAGCAGGTTTTATGTGGTTCCCAGGCAGTCTTGCATCCAGTGTTAATAGATCTGCTACAGAGTGCTTGGCTGAACACTTTGACTATGCTTTTGGGTTATCGTGGGGAATCAGCTTAGTTATGTGGGAACAGTCTATTACAGCATTAATCTGAGCAAAGTTTTGATCCAGAAATGATGAGGAAGCCTAAGTGTAATACAACATATTTATTTAGGGATAAAGATCGGGTTCAGGAAAGCAGAAATTGGAAAGCAAGATGGCGCCAGGAACAAAAATTACTGACTAAACCACCTGTCAGTGTTTTCATCAATCATTTGGTCTTATCACCTTCCATCGGTCAGATGGAGGTCAGTATGTGTGCGGGGGCTCGGTCCACTCCCTCGAGGTATGAGTCTAGGGGGTCTTCAGACCCTGAAAAGTCTGGAAAACCCTGGATGAATATCTAGAGAGACCTTCCTGTAATCATCGGACCGAATGAAGAGAGGCTTCTACTGCCTAATTACCAACAACCTGCTCTTTTCTTCTTATCTTTACTAATACATCTCTGAGATGTCCACGGCCATGAGTTTGGCGGATTTATGGTGTTGCTGTTTTTTTTAAATCTCTCTCTACTGAAAGCTCTTGCTTACTTTTCACTATTTTTACTATGCTGGAGATCTCAGCATTCCAATACTAACAGCTTTCAGTTTGTGTCTTGAAGAATTTTTTGAAATGTCTGATATCCCAGCAATTACTTATTTCTTATTTTATTCTTGAACTTTAAATTACTTACAGCATTCGTTGGAGACTATTAAGGGTTTTTTTTTCCTTCTCCCTATCTCTTCGTGAACCTCTCCCTCCCCCACCTTGAACTTTCTGGCAGATGTATTTGCAATGGAGAAGAGGAATGGAGAAGACGACAGGCTTGGATAGAAGAATGGCTTGTTTTTTCTCTTTTGATTTGGTTTTTTTAATCTTATCGTTTCTGCAGAGCCACATATCTAACCAGTTCGTGTCTGTCTTACAAAGCCCTACTTGGATAAACTCTATTTACCTGCTCTCTGGGAGGATTTGTCTTTGACTGCTCTGAAAAGTTCCATTTACAGTTCCTTCTGTTTACACGGCTGACAACGTGTTTTATGGCTGAATAATCACCCTTTCATCATTAACTATCTACCCAAGCTCTGACTAGAGAAACGGAAGTGTTGGGACGGAGTTTGCTGAGACTGTGACTTTACTTTGAAGAATTCCATACCTCCTACTTGGCTGAGCTGGAGTGATGAAGATTTATAATAGAACAAACCTGAAAGTTTTAATTTTATTTGAAAGTTTACTTGCTTCAGCTGTTTACTTTGTGTGTGTGTATTAACAGTACTACTTGGCTTTTAGCTGCGGTGAGGTCCATGCGGAAGGATTTCAATTGGAGAGATTTCTTTGCGCAGAAGCTTTTTCTTAGGTATTTCGAGGTTACAGTCCTTGCATTGTTTGGTCTCTCCTGTATGAGAAAATGTCTCTGGACACAGTTTCTAAGATTTCACGTTAACCCTTTGCTGGGTGAGCAGATAGATTCTCAAAGCCTCAAAGATTTTAAATGTTGACTCCCACTTTTTTCTTTGATGCATTTTTCCTTCTATTTGACTTTTCAAGACATGTGATTAATTCAAGGTTTATTTTATCTAAAGGTTTTAACTTTGAGTATAAGCACATACTGTACCTCATTAATTGGCTTGCCAATGTATTCCCTGTGTTCAATGCACTTTCTTCAATGTATTTCTGTATTGCTTTTCCTCTCCGCCCCCTCCTTTTCCTACCAAATAATATTTAGGGAATTCCATACAGGGTCTAATATTGAAATAACCTCAGAACTTAAAGTCTTAACCTAAGGAGTTAACACGTATCAGCATGATTGAAACTGAATTATAT
Source organism: Hemicordylus capensis (assembly GCF_027244095.1). Lineage (NCBI taxonomy): Eukaryota > Metazoa > Chordata > Lepidosauria > Squamata > Cordylidae > Hemicordylus > Hemicordylus capensis. The sequence goes on along the minus strand of NC_069657.1, from coordinate 332,084,521 downwards.
GTGATTATTTTCGGTTTCATTTGTAGCTGTAACCCGGAGAATAACTTAATACCAAGCCTTAATACTTGGTCCCTCAAGGCATTCCCTGTGTTAACTGTCCTTTATATTTTAAACAATAATATTTAGGGAGTTCTAAATAAGGTCCAATATGGGTAACAAGCTAATCAGGAATTAAGTTGCATTGTGGGAACCCGATGGTTTAATAGACCTAAGGAATTGTCACATATATCTTCCTGTCTTTTCTTTTTTAGGGACATAATGAGAATGTATTAAGAAAGGGGGATTTAGGGATGAATTGAGAATATCCTTGCAAACTTAATTCTTAGAAACAAAGTGTCGCAACAATCGAAACATATCCAAATATATGGAACAGGATTATTGGTTTTTCCTTACCACAGGACATTATAGTTTTAAAGGGATAAGAATGACAAGCAGCTGAAGAGTACTCTGTATCTTCTATTAGCTTCAATTTACTATTCCCTCCTCTCTTCCCACGGGTTTTTATTACTTGTTATGAATATCTGAATAATTATTATTATACTTAATAATAACACTTTGAGAAGTTTAGCTGAAAGCAAACAATTGGAAGCAAACTGTGAAGGATTAGATACATGTATAGAGGGGATAATGTATTGCCATTTTTTTGCTCCCAGTTGTAGGTTACAAAGATCAGTCAAGGCTGAATTTAGTTCCCTCCATTTATCTCTCCGGCATGTTTATTTGGTTTTCATTACAGAGGAGTGGGACTACTAAAGGTTTAGCTAATCTTTGTTCATTATTTTACTATGGTTTTTGTATTCCAGTTTGCGATTGAATTTCATGAACTGGTGGATATTTGGCTTTATATTTATAACACACATATTACTTCTGGTATGCCAGAATTAGCGTTCTTTAACTCCTATTTTCCTCTCCATTGGATAATCTTGGTTGAAACCATTTTGCATATATAGTTGCCCAATAATTAACTCAATTTAGGGGGAATGTTTTGTGAGAGTTCTAAACTCTACTCCCTCTGACGATTAGGTTTTTAGTCGAGCCTACAGACATTAACAAGCCTTCTCTGTATAGCTGTTTGAATCTCCCATGGATTTTTTAGGAGGTAGCCGAATGGTTTTCGGAGGAGAGAGCTAGTATGAAGGGATTGAAGCAACTCAGGGTGTGATTTGAACGCAGTGACATATAACATATGTCTTGCCTGAGATACCTTTCCCCTTTATTGTATGGATATTACAATATTATAAATGGTACTGTACTTAATAATGTATATTAGGATATATTGGAGACATATTTGAAGTACAACTAAAATTATACATTTGTTTTTGAGCTCTTATGTAGGATCAATCTTTATTTAGATTCCTATATTTGCTATCCATAACACTGAAATTCATTTGGAAGAGAACTGTTCAGCACCTTGCTGGTGAAGTCTGCTGCTGTGATTCCTACTGTAAACTGGTTATTCGGTTGGATAGAACAAGGCATTTAAAATTCTTTGAATTCATTTTCAGTTTGGCTAGAATCATGGATGACCTGTGATCATTTTAGATTGTCTCACCCCACCAGCTTAACATATAAGTTAATATATTATATCTCTCATTTAATATTGATGGGATGGAAAAGGCTAGAAGTTTCACGATTTGTTTAGGAAACTTCCTTTGTTGAGTATTGGAGAATAACATATTACAAAACATACTTTATTAAATATATACGTTACAAGACAAAGTTATCCCACTTATTGAAAGTTTCAATAAATTTTGTTTCTTATTATTACTTATACAGGTCTTAATTCAGTAGGACAAAATTAGAGCAAGGGGACTTATATTCCCCTTCCTATAGAATACAGAATCTTATCAATAATACCTAATATTTTTCATGTCTGTGATGCTCAAACCACAGAGTATTGGTGATGCTTTGCCCTGAGTTCGAAATAATTGTATCATATCTACTTTATATAGATTAGTCGGGTTGGCTCTCTCCTTCTCAAACCGTTTGATAGTGGGATGATCAATCACATTGGGACAGACTTTTTCTTTTCTAATTTCCCATTGTGGAGTTCAAGATTCTTTACTGATTGCTATTGATGTCTGATGCCTAGTTTAGGACACTTCAGATTCAACAAACACTACTGTATTTTTCCTTCGTTTTGGTTTTGAAGGATAGACTTTGTATGTAAACTTGTTTGATCTTGTTGGAGTCTCAGAGATGTAACCTTTCTGTTTCTACTTGTAATACTAATAAAAGCATTTTTTAAAAAAAAGGAAAGCAGAAATTGGTTAGACAGGGCAACAAGATCTTAATTACCAGTCTCTGCAAGAATCTCACTTAGAGGCGTTTTAGCTTAAGGTTGGAATTGTAGATAAATCAGCTTAAGGCTTGCTGTAGAAAGGGCTAAAATGGAGCAATAAGGAAGAAAAGAAAGGGGGCAAGGAGATTTAGAAGGGTGGAAGGTTAGTATTACCTATTCTGATCTGTAGACGCATTTGGTGTGCTTGTAGATGGGCACATGGGCAGATCTCCTCTCAGAGGGAAGGCAGCAGAAAAGCCGGGGAAAGAAAGAGCAAGTGGTGTCAAATTACCACTCTCAAAAACCAGTATACATGGCCAGGGACAATGCATGGATCATGATCCTTCCCAGGAGGGGTTGAAACTCATGCTGAACAATGAAGTTCATTGTTGCATGAACTGGTTGACTTGGGTGTGAACTCATTGAACAAAACGGAGGAATGACTTTGGGGGAGGGTATGTGGAGGTCTTAATGGGAGACCTTTATCTGGAAAAGGAGATGTCTCTCCAGGTGCAAAGATAAATTTTCTGAAGTTTTAAAGAGTTCTCCTAGTCCTTGCCAGCTCATTAGCTGTTGATGGTGGGATGGGGAGTTGGTGGCTGAGTTACTGTAGAGATGCTTAGTGGAGCAATCTCTCTTGATCTGGATAGTGATGTCATGACAGGCATAAACAATGGGTTTTGTGCCTGTGCAGACCAACTTGGAGTAAAATTTGTTAGCTCCTCGAGACGCCTCCAATCGCCTCCTGCACGTGCCCTGCAGTATCTTATAGCAGTGGTTAGGCGTCCTTCTCTCTGTTTCTTTCTGATCGCCTTAGCAATCACATCTTCGGATTACTAGAGCTCCTCAGAAATAAACAACTAAACTAAAAAATCCATTCAACGGCTAGAAAATGGAACAGAAACGACTATTCTAAGCTTTTCCCACTAAATTTGGAAACTATTGAGTGATTACACAGACTTTGACTATGGAACGCTGAACAGTATAGAGACCCTTAACTATTTTAACTTGTTTACAGTGGGATATATTGCCTTGACCTTGGACTGGAATTGATTACCCTCTTGTATAGATCCCCTAATGTGCCTCCTATGAGTACAAAAGCTCCTAGGGAGAAGACCACCTTTAAAGGGTGTGAAAATTGCAAGGGGAAACTCCCTTCAACTGATGGCCACAAATTCTCTTTGCTGTGCTTGGGGGAGGGCCATAGCGCCACAGCCTGCTCAATCTGCTCATCATTCTCTAAGCAGACTTTGAAAAACTGGGCAGCCCGAGTTAAGGTGTCATTAATGGAAGACACACTCTGCCCTGGAAAATCTCTGCCTCAAACTCCCACAACTTCGAGTTCAACCTTGAAATCTGCACCAAGAACTGCAACATATACGCAGTCAAAATTCTCGATGTCGGAAGCCTCTACCTCGGGGATGAAACACCCTTCAAGGGACTGACGGCCATATATGCCAGCCCAAAAAGAAAGGGCAAGCCATCACCTGATGCACTGCCACCGAAGAAACATAAGAACAAAGCACACAAGAAAAAAAATAGCAGCAAGACATCTGAGACAACCCCCTCTCCAACAGGGTTGCAAAAAATGAGAAGCCCATCGGCCTCAACATCAGATCGGCATCGATCGGAGTCACAGCATTGCACGGTATTGCTCTCACCGGCACCAACTCCACAACAGTCTCCTTCGACACCAAGGCAGCCACACTCAATATCAACATCTTTGACATCAAAGCCAAGTGAGCAGACGCTGGAATTACAACACCAAGCAGCATCTCTCTCATCGGCAACAACAACACTACAGTTGCCATCAACGTCGAAACCACAGCGTTTGAAGCCAGTTTCCTTGACATCAAGAACAAGCGAACAGACACTTGTCACCTTCGACACCATTTAGAGGTTTCCTTAGTCACGGACTGGACATTGAGGTGGAGTAGGAAGAATTGGACCAACATCTTTCTGCACCAAGGACTCCTTTGGTGTCATATACAAGCCCATATAAGATCACTCCTGTGTTGGGGTTACTACCACATAGAGGTTGGAGGGATACCTCCATAACCCTATCCCCAGAAGAGTATTCTTTATTTAGACAATGGCAGATGCAAAGAAGCCATTTGACACAGACCGCAACACAAGTAACGCCGAACAAGCAAGATTGCAGAGACACATCTGTATAGATGGTCGCATTACAAGAACCAAGATTGAAAATAAGAACAGTTTCCATTTCAAACAAGTTTTCCTCCCTTACCGATAGTGGCTACACAGCTACCTAAACAATCCAAGTAAGAGACTGCAAGAGGAGGGACAATAGAAATCTGCCTGCATCTTCAGCAGACAGTGCTATAGACACACATGGGGCTTCAAGCCACCCAACTGAGGAACAACTGGACTCTTCATATGAAGTGGAAAGTTATGCTACAGACTCCTCAGTGGAAAAATTTGAGGAACACATCCCAGAGCCTAGCCAGAATGTATCTACAATTCCGTTGGTATTGCCAACAGAGATTATGAAATCCTATCACCAACAGATAGCAGAGATGGCTGAAGTACTGGGCTTGGACCTTAAACAAAAAATGACTGATCTATATGACCCAGTGTACAATTTTATGAAAAGGATAATGGGACTACAGCCAGTATACTTAACGATGCTACCTGTCATTACCAAAGCTGCAAAATCAGCTTGGGAAGTTGTTCAGATGTCCACGCCAACATAGAAACAACTGGAAACGCTGTACAGAATACAAGAAGACAATTAGTACCTTATGAAACATCCTGTTCCTAACTCGCTGGTGATAGATTGTGCATCATCATCCAGAAGTGGAAGGCGCCACACAACCCCATCGGATAAGGAGGGACGTACTCTGGATGTTCTTGGCAGGAGGACCTATTCAACAGCATACCTTACTATTAAGATTGCCAATTATATTGTTTATCTAAATATACATATTTCTTGTGAGAGAGTTTGTTCGAAGAGCGTGCTAATCTGACTCCAGCTGAGTTTCAAGAGAAATCTGAGAGCACTTTTATAAGGACAACGACAGCATCACTCCAGCAGTTAAGTAATGCAAAGCATCTAGCAGATTTGGAATCCCACACCCTAACATCTGTAATAATGCTGAGGAGGCACGCATGGCTGTGTTCAACCATGCTACAACAGGATATGCGGGACCGTATAGAAGCACTCCACTTAAATGGTGAGGGCTTGTTTTCTGAGGAAACAGATACCACAATGGAGCAATGGGGGGGGGCAGCGAAGTCATTCATGAATCAAAGGTATACTAATACTAGATACCAACCTTTCCAAAGGAGACAAAACACGTTTCGACAAAATGAACGGAAAGACTATAGGAAACCGTATCAAAGATACAACTGCAAACCATTTGCTGCTAGAAATAAAACTAACCAGCAGAACTGTAACAAGGCCACACAGCAGGCCAAGCAGTACCTTTGATTGCAATCAGAGCCCACCTGCACCCAACAACACAATGATATCTACCATCTGCGCAAGGAACAACAACACCTTGATGCTTGCCAGGGTCACCATCAAACTGGCAAGTCATGCCCCAGCATGGCACCACATAACATCAGACCACTGGGTGTTACGTATAATCACAATGGGGTATGCATTAGAATTCATGTGTCTGCCAGAATTTACAGGAATAAAATATACTCTTGAGACCCTGAAGAAGGAGGTCAAGGAATGGTTGGAGAAACAGGTGATTACGCCAGTGCAGTGGGCTCACAGTCAAACAGGTTTTTACTCCCAGTACTTTCAGATCCCAAAGCAGGATGGGCGCATACGCCCAATAATGGGCTTAACATTGGTTGAACCTATATGTCAAAGTGCAAAAGTTTCGCATGATAACGCTGCAAACAATCCTTCCACTTCTACACGAAGAAAGGTGGATTGCAATGCTGGATTTGAAGGATACATACTTTCACATTGGCATACAGGAGAACCACAGGAAGTACCTGCGCTTCACAGTGGGCACAGAAGCATACCAGTACAATGTGCTACCCTTTGGCCTGGTGACTGCCCCGAGGGTGTTCACGAAGTGTATGGCAGCAATCATAGCCTACCTTCGAATGCAGGGCCTCTCCATCTTTCCATATCTTGACGACTGGCTCCTCACTGCAAGAACAAGGACACAGTTAACCTCCCACGTACAGGTAGTGACATCACTATTACACAACTTGGGGGTACAGATCAATTGGAAAAAGTCACATCTACAACCTACCAAGCAACTATAGTACATTGGCGTGGTACTAGACATGGACAAATAGAGGGCGTATTTACCAGAAGACAGGTACACAAACGCATTTAAGAAATAGTGGAAGTATTCCATACGACACCACTCCAAAAAGCAAGAGCAGTTCAGGTACTCATGGGCCTGATGGCTTCATGCACTTCGACGGTGCGCTATATGAAACTGAGACTGAGGAAACTGCAAACGTGGTACTTGTCGGAATTTCATCCCAGTATAGATCCTCAGAACAAGCTCCTGCTTCTACCAAAAAAGGTGTTGGCCTTTCTTCACTGGTGGACCAACAGTACAAATCTCCAGAGGGGAATCCCATTCAAGTCTCTGGTGTCCACGCTGACAGTGACAACAGATGCCTCCATGCAGGGCTGGGGGGCTCATCTGTCAGAACTAAGGGTGCAAGGCCTTTGGTCTGCTTGGGAAAGACAATTGCATATAAACTTCCTAGAACTAGTAGCTGCTTTCAAGGCTCTGCAGTCTTTTCAGAACACCATCACAAACCATGTGATTCAGATTCAAATGGACAATACCACCGCAATTGCGTACATAAACAACCAAGGGGGCACCGTGTCAAAACCACTGTGTCAACTCAGTCTACACATGTGGAACTGGTGCATCGCACGTAATATTCATACGATGGCCATCCACAAAAAAGGAGAAGACAACATGCTAGCAGATGCATTGAGCAGGAGTAATATGCTCCAACAACATGAATGGGAACTGAATCCCTTACTCCTGGAACAGCTATTCGCCTGTTGGGGGACACCAACAGTCAACTTATTCACAACTGACCAGAACAAACAATGCAAGCAGTACTGCTCCAGGAGGGGGCTGGGAAGCCTCTCCAAGGGCGATGCATTCCAGTTTCAATGGACTCAGAGTACATTTTATTTGTATCCACCATATCCCCTGCTGAACAGGGTGGTAGCCAAGGTACTGCAGGACAAGACCAGAAGAATTTTAATAACCCCCTGGTGGCTGAGACAACCATGGTTCCTGCAACTACTCAGACTGTCTGGTCAGAACAACAGGAGACTACTACAGCTACCAGACCAGATAACTTAAAAGAAAGGTCAACTGCTGCACCTGAACTTAGCCACACTAAATCTTACAGCATGAAGGATAGGTTACTGATAAATTTTTTACTGAATAACAGAAAGAGGTCCACCAGGAAAAAATATCGGGCCAAATGGAAGAGGTTTTGCAGCTATGCAGAATCAAAACACTTTGCACCCAAAGATGCAACACTAAGGTAGGTGTTGCTATACCTTACATCCTTGAAAACAAAGGGACTCGCAAATGTCTCTATTAAGGTACATATGGCAGAAATTTCAGCACGTCACTGTGAATGGGATGGAAAGACAGTGTTCTCCCACCCTAAGTGCAGGGAATTCATGAAGGGCATAAATAACTACCAGTAAGATAGCCCATGGGCAAGTGGAGTCTGTCTCTTGTACTTTCCACATTAACGAAAAAACCTTTTGAGCCAATGGCAACTGCTGCTATGAAATTGGTGGAATTGAAAACAGTATTCCTGGTGGCAATAACAAGTGCAAAATGCATTAGCGAGCTTCTAGCACTGTTTATAGATGAACCATATACAAATTTTATCCAAAGTAGTGATGTGCATGGATCCAGACTTCAGACCAAAGATAGTCTCAGACTTTCATTTGAACCATGATATAGTTCTACCAGCCTTTTTCAGAAATCCATCCTCGCTTTTGGAGCATGCAATGCATTCTCTTGATGTGCATAGAGCAGTTCTGTTCTATTTAAAGAGTACACAGAGGATGAAGAAAACAAGACATCTATTTGTCTGTGTGAGTGGCCAGCAAAAGGGCCAAACACCATCACGCCAAAGGATGTGGCTAGTGGAAATCATAATGATGGCTTACGAACTGAAAAAAGTCGCCCCACCAAGATCAGTGAAGGCTCATTCGACAAGAGCGTATGCAACATCAGCAGCACATTTGTCTGGTATTAGGTTCAAGGACATCTGCATGGCTGTTTCATGGGCTTCAGACCAAACATTTGTCAAGCATTCTGTTTTAGACCTTCGTTCTGTTGCAGCAGCTGAGTTCGGAAGAGCAGTGCTGAAAAGGGTGTTACATTAGCTTGCAGCTCCCACCTCATAGGAAACATAGGAAACTGCCATATACTGAGTCAGACCATTGGTCTATCTAGCTCAGTATTGTCTTCACAGACTGGCAGCGGCTTCTCCAAGGTTGCAGGCAGGAATCTCTCTCAGCCCTATCTTGGAGAAGCCAGGGAGGGAACTTGAAACCTTCTGCTCTTCCCAGAGCAGCTTCATCCCCTGAGGGGAATCTCTTACAATGCTCACACATCAAGTCTCCCATTCATATGCAACCAGGGCAGACCCTGCTTAGCTATGGGGACAAGTCATGCTTGCTACCACAAGACCAGCTCTCCTCTCTAAGGGAAGCTCGTAATTTACCCATTGATGATGATGATGATGATGATGATGATGATTTTTATTTTATTTTATTTTAAAACTTATATACTGCCCAAACTTTCATCTCTGGGCAGTTAATTACTGTCATGAGATCACTATCCAGATAAACAGGTTGCTTATCTGTAACAGATGATCTGGTAGTGATCTCACAACGTTCATAAAACCCTCCCAGCCATTCCCACTACAGAGCACAAGCAAAACGTACTATACATGCAGAGATGCTTAGGAAAATAGCGCCAGTTGGCCAACAAGAAACTGAGAGAAGGATGCCTAACCGCCACTATAAGATACTGCAGGGCAAGTGCAGTAGGCAGTTGCAGGCTTCTTGAGGAGCTAACAAATTTTACCCGAAGTTAGTCTGTGCAGGCGCAGAACCCATTGTTTATGAATGTCATGAGATCACTACCAGATCATCTGTTACAGGTAAGCAACCTATTTTTACTCTCCTCTGAGTGGATGCTTTTGACCTGGGGTCTACTTTGCTAGCTTCCTTCTCTTTGACAGAGAGGCAAAGAGAGGGTTTTTTTTAATGGGGATGACTCTCTTTCAGTCTTCGTTATTATGACCTCATGGTAGCGTTGCCCCAAGTCTTGCTTATGCTAAGCGACCATTTGCAAGTCTTGCCACATTTGGGCATGTGCAGAGTTTGTGATCCCACAAACTCAAGTATTTGTCATTATTTACTTCTGGTTCTGCCTGCTTGCCTACTTCTGTTTTTTTTTAAAGTGTTAAATTGAGAAAGTTGAATATCTCTTGCAGAACCTTTTAAGTATCATGGCTGGGAACTGGGTCCTGAAGACGAAGATGAAGAACAAGAAGATTTGCAGGCTGAAGCAGATGCATTGGCAGAGGAAGAAGAGGAGGAGGAGGATGGTGATGAAGAAGAGGAGGAGGAGGAAGAAGTAGGCAGCAAGCAGCATCCTGCATTTGATAGATTTCTAGCTATACATTTTAATATTTTTCAAGCATGTAGGACAAGAAATTCTATTTTTCTAAATTTACATTTTCTTGCTTATGTACAGGAATGCTATGATCTGGAATTTTTGTTCAGCATTATCTAAAGCAGTGATTCTCAAACTTGGGTCCTCAGGTGTTATTGGACTTCAACTCCCATAATCCTCAAGCAAAGGCCACTGAGGCTGGGGATTATGGGAGTTGAAGTCCAATAACACCTGAGGACCCAAGTTTGAGAATCCCTGATCTAAAGCAATGATTTACTGTAATGTACTTAAATGTGGATCTGTATATAAAGTGAACACAATCAGGAGGAGGGGTGTCACATCATGCCTACAGACCTTTTCAGACTTTTAAGAATTCCCAGTTCATTTGTTGGCACCCCCTACTAAACCTATCACAGATTATTGAAGCATCTTTTGGTCTAGAGCTGGGGATGGTGGGAGTTGTAGGACAAAAACAGCTGGAGGGCCAAGGTTCCCGACCCCTGGTCTAGAGGCTGATAATTTAGTAGAGCAGATGGTCAAGGCTGCTATTGCATGCCAGAGCAGCAGCCTAATTGAGGTGGAATTGATAGTTTAGTGCTAAAGCCAGGTAGAATTCACATTTTTAGTGAAAATGTTATGTGTGTGGCACCATGTACTTGGTGAGTGAAAAATTTGACCCTCAAAACAATTGGAGTTTGACACCCCTGATTTAAAGAATGCTGGAATAGGGATGTGCATGAACCAGTTGGGAGGCCCTTCTATGATCCTCCAAACCGGTTTGAAAGTCTGGCCAGTTCCAAGGCAGGGTAGCTTTAAGGACCAGGGAGGGTTGTTCTTACAAACACACACAGCCCGCTGTGTTTCCCCCACCAGCACTGTGCTTTCAAAAAGTCCCATGAGGTGGCAGCGTACCTCCTTGCCACCCCGGTACATGGAGGACTGGAAGTACCCAGACGTGCTCACTGAGTGTGCACATTGCGCTCTCGCGTACTGGGCACTTCTAGGTACTTCCGGTCTGCTAGGCACTAGGGCAGCAAGGAGGTACGCTGCCATCCAGCAGGACCGTTTTAAAGCACAGCACTGGGGGGGGAGGGGTAAAAGCACTCTCCCTGGTCCTTAAAGCAATCCCCGCCCCCCAGCCTTCCAGTTCTGTGTGCATCCCCATGCTGGAATGCTTATGTGTTTTAACTATAGCTGATTGAGACATAATGCAAAACTATGTTTTGTTTAGTGAAAGAATGGTTTCATGTTATGTCTGAACCCAAGCCTTCTCACAAACTGTGGTTTCTTTGGGGTCAACAAACCAGAATCTGAACCCATAGTTTGAAGGTGGTTTACAAACCACAGTATCTGTATCGAGATCTGTTGCCATTCATAAGCCTGGATTCTGCACCTGCTCAGGACCTCCCGGGTGGAATTTGCTAGCTCCTCGTGGCACCAAAATCCGCCTCACACACATGCCATGCATCTGTTATTTTTGGTGGTTCGGCACCATTTTGTTGGGTTCCTTTATGACCACCAAAACACTAATGCCTTGGTGGCTGCAGGTCCTCGGATAAGTTCTGTACTAAAGAGAAAGAGAGACATCAGCTTGGTTAAAATTCCTCTAATTATCAGCTTCGACTTTGGACTACTTTTGACTCTCTTTGGATTATATCGGCTCGGTATTTATTATTTCAATTTATAGCCCTGATTCTGATTCATACCTTATTCTACCTATTTGATCATTTTCTCCATGGACATTGAGAAAACCTTTGAAAAGTGTGGGGGAAAGCTCCCTTCCACACACTGTCACGATCTCTGCCTGCTTTGCTTGGGGGAACACCACTATGTGCAAGATCTGTGCTTCATTCTCCTGCCAAACCTTTAATCAAGCTCTTTATCTGCAGGCAGTGCTATATGAAGATGCTTTAAGATCCGCTATACCCAGAGGCACTCTTACCCATGGACTTTGGGGCCGAGGTTCAGGGCCTCCACACCTCCTGGGGCCCCCAAGTTGTCTTTAGTCTGTCCTGGATGGTGTGGTTTGTGCCCTCAAGAACGTACGTGTTAAGCAATGTTTAATTTGAAGCAGGGGGTGAGGTTCCAAAGGCCTTTAGGTCCAGGTTTGAAAATTACCTAGGTGCACCTCTGGCTACTGCCATGCCTCGATCTCCATCAACCTATCCATCGATCTTGGCATCGAGGACTGTGTTGAGGGCTGCATCCTTTGCGCAGTCTAAACCCTCAACATTGGGAGTGTCCATCTCAGCAGCTAATTATGTCTTTAAAGAACCTGTGCCAACTGAAGGAGTCTATCTCCCATTGACATAATGTCATGCCCTCGGTCTCAGGTAGCGAGGAGGAAGGGGAAGCTGACAGCCTTTCAGCCAATGCAGGGGTGCCTGAGGGGCAGAGGCCAGCTGTCAGTTCCCAAGAGATGGCTGAGGAGGGTCTGGCTGCTGTTTCAGAGCAGGCACCGCAGTCTGGGGCAGCAGAAACAGTGATGGACAGACTAGAGGATGAGTTGTGCGGGCAACCCCCACTGACTCCACAGCAACGGCGTGTCACAAGATGAAGAGCACAGCTGGAAACTATCAGGAGGAGTAAACGCCTCTTGCAGAGGGCTGATAAGCCTTGAATCCCTGCCAGCTGAGAGTTGGACTATCAGCTTGGACTATAAAGCACGTCAACAGCTTTCTGTTAGCTGCTGGAAGACAACATTTGTCAACCCTCGTGTCGACAGCTTTCAGCCCAAGCCTGATATAGAGAATTATTCCGAGCTGTGTTTCGTTTCTGCAGCCCAGTTTGTATTGTGGACTATCTTCCTGGACTTTCCTTCTGGGTGGCCAGATTGCTGACACATAAGCATAAAAAGAAGCGCAAGTCTTCTGAAGAAGAGAGAGATGAGCCTGCTCAAAAAAAACATTGGTACAAAAGCTGCCATCCTCCAAGCTTTTCCAGGCCGACTGTGCCCATGATGACATTGAGCACTTCTGTATTATCCCCTGCTGGTCTGCAAGCAGTGTTGACATCGCCAACACCATCTTCATCGAGTCATGGATGCAGTTGGACTCCTTTTGACCTATTTCACCAGCTTCGGTACCGACACTGACTCAGCCATCAACAACAATCTTGGCATTGGTTACCCAGCCTTGAACTTCAACATTGACCTCGGTATCAACCACTAAATCTCAAGCAACATCAATGTTGCCTGCACCAATGGCACATCGGTTGCCATCGATGCCGAAAGTTCCAACACCTCAACGTTGAGAGTCAACTGCACAATCTCCAGTTACTTTTGATATCATCACCGAAGCCAAATAAATGCGTGTGGATTTAGACCCCAACATGGCCAACGTGTCCGGTCTGGCCCGGAAACGTTCACGAATTTTAAAAATGAATTTAAAGTATCTTTAGCTCCTTTGGCAGGCTTCCTGTATGCCCCAGGGAGGGGTCCACAAAGGTCCCCCCTCCCCCGCCGGCCTCTGAAGTCACCGCCATGGCCCGGGAAAATGATCATTTTGGGGCCTCCATAGTGCGCAGTGGCCATTTTGGCCACCGCAATGCATGCATAAATGACCCCTGCGAGCCCTGGCATGACCCAGGGCCTTGCAGAGGTCATTTGCACATACACAGTGGCCATTTTGTTTTCTCCAAAATGGTGACCGCGCATGCGCAAATGACCTGTGCGAGCCCTGGGTCATGGCAGGGCTCGCAGGGGTCATTTACATATGCGTGGTGGCCAAAATGGCCACCACCACACACTACGGAGGCCCGAAAATGATCATTTTCCCAGGCCGCGGCAATGACTTCAGAGGCCAGTGGGGGAGGGGGAACCTTTGTAGACCCCACCCCCAGCGGCATACAGGAAGACCCCCAAAGGGGCTAAAGGTACTTTAAATTCATTTTTAAAAATTGCGAACATGTCAGGAAGTTCGGTTCCGGTCCGGATGGAACCGGGGTTCCGATCCCGAACCTCCTGACCTTCAAACCTCCTGACCTGCTCACACATCCCTAGCTTTTATGCTAACTGTGGTTTCCTATTGCATCTAAATTCACAGATTATTAACAAACCAAAGTTAGGGTCATTACCATGTCCCAAGAAGACCTCTGCATCATAGAAACAGGAGTAGTTCCATCTCAATAGAATTTAGACAGGAATAAACTTTTGATGTTTAACATAAACAATGACCTCACACTACATCTGAACGCAGCCTATGTGTTTACATTCGGCTTAATTTAATAGAACACGTCCTGCAGCCTACTTTTCTTTGGACTACGTCACATTGTTGCAATATAGTGAGAGCTATTCCCAGGCAGAAACATGTTTTCCAGATGCAGCTCTATCCTTCTAGGAACACAAAATATCACTGTCAGGGGGTTGTGGGAACCTTACAAGTAGCACCTGGGATACTTACATGGACAGCCTTCACCACTCCCTGTATTGCGAGGGAAGATTCCCTGACTCAGCTGAAGCTCCCTCTTTACCCCACGCCACATGTGTTTATGGGTGAACCACACTGTTGGAGCTAACAAAATGTTCACATCCAAGATGAGGAAAGTACTCCTCAAATGTAATAGTGGGTTATCTAAATCAGGGTCAATATGCTGAGTTAGGTTTTTATCAAAGTATTGTTCAATTATCAGAAATATTTTTATTATTTTTAGGATGAGGAAAAAATTGCTCAAAAGAAGAGACACATGGGAGACACAAAGCATTTTTGTCCAGTGATTCTGAAGGAAAACTTTATTCTTTATCCAGGAAGCCCTGAAAATGCAGCTAAATATAGAGAAAAATACTACTATTTTTCAACTCCAGAAAACAGAGACAAATTTTTGGAAAACCCTGAAGAGTATGTAACTCACAACGAACCACTAAAAGTATGCAAGTTTTAAAAATATTTCATATGTCCATATTAGATATCAAAAATTAATAATGATTGCAATAATATTTTGTCCAAATATGTATTATTGTTCTTTAATAATATATCTGTCCTGAGTAACAATACAAGTAATGGCATTCTCTTTCCCCAGTGACACTGGAAAGTGCATTTGTCTATATCACAAGCTTACAGGATTTTTAAGCATCACAAACATTGGTCCAATACAACATATTCCTTAGCTAATGTATTGCTTACAAAAACTGTTTTAGTTCCAAAAACCTGGTACAGCTGTGAAATAGCACCTGGATAACTACTCCAGAATGAAGGGTGATAGCTGCACCGTATATTTCCACTGAAGCTAACCTTTTTGATACACATTGATATTACTAAATAGAAATGTCAGAGACAGGCTAAAGTCATTGGTAGCAATTCCCGAATGTGGGCCTGAAGCAAGAACTTTAATTGAATAGCTGGTGCTGAGGGTGAAGATGTGCACTGGAGCTAAAGCAAGGGCTTGTGCTTGAGCCAGGCAAGAGCAGGGACTGGGCTGTGAAGTGCAGCAGTCAGAAGGTACTGAATGATCTGCTTACAGGCAAGGGCCAGGCTCCTAGTTTTTATACCAGGCCTAACTAATCAGAGGCTTTACACTGCCTCAGTATAGAGGTATTTCCCCCCACTTCTGTGCCTGAAGAAAGCTTTGAGGCTTGAGCATGGGTATCTCAGTAGATTAGGCCCCAGTCTCAGACTCTGTATTGATCAACTATGTGAGATCTTTAAAATATCCTTAAAACAGAGCAGACACATTGAATAAGGGCATAATTGTAATGCTAATAGTTTAGCTGTTTCATGAAACTATGACTTTTGATATCTCTGTTAAATGTATGTTATTTGCTTATTAACTGCTGTTCTTAAAGGCAAAAAGTGTGAGATTGAGTTGAATACTGAAAAAGGGAAGTGTTAAAAAGTAAGAGGCGAATGAATGAATTTTTGTTATTTTATCTCTTCTTTATGTATGTGATTTAGTTATAGATGTTGTATAGCAGGGGTGGGGAACCTTGGCCCTCCTGCAGATGTTGGCCTACAATTCCCATAATCCCTAGCTATTGGCCTCTGTGGCTGGGAATTATGGGAGTTGTAGTCCAAAAACAGCTGGAGGACCAAGGTTCCCCACCCCTGCTGTATAGCATCAACAGATAATATACTTCTGATAAGTATTTACAGTGCTTACCTCTGAAATAAGTTATCCAAGTATAAATTTATTCAACAGAAAACTGATAGTCTTTTACAATCAGAACATTTATACTGGCATTTTCTTTTTCAGGCTCCCCCTATAAGAGTATTACTCTTAGGTTCACATGGAGCAGGCAAAACCACCTGTGCCCGATGGTTAGCAGACAAACTAGGCATCTTTCACATTCAGTTTGACGAACGCTTACAGGAATTGATCAGGATCAAAACAGGACACAGAGTTGGACCAGAAGAAGAAGAAGAAGAAGATGAGGAAGATTCTGCTGCTCTAATGCAAGAAATCGTAGAATCCAGTCCAACTATTCCTGATACTGTAACTGAAGTTGAACTTGAGAGTGAAGAGGAGACTAGGCGAACTCAAGATGTAATACTAGAATACATTAATATCTTCCTAAGTGGATGGGTAGATGCTAAGAGCCAATTTCTCCAATCATCAGAATCATATAGTAAAGGTTTTCCCAAATATGTGACTTCAGGCTGTAGATGGAGGTTTGCTTATGAGAATGCTTCATGCACACTTTATACAAGGAAATAACATATTAGGGGGAAACCTAAGCTGATCTCTTCTCACTGCCATCATGCTAGTTTTCTATATTCAGGAGGTTTTGTCGTGGAGAAGGATTTAAACATGCATATGTACACATACACACAAAGCCTGAAGTTGTAAAGTTCAGGAAATGCATTATCATTTATTCCAGTGACTGCATCAACTGAACTTTAATCTCACTGTATAGATTAGCAGGTGGATTTAATTTAATTTTATCTTATTTGTCTTACTTCACAATATGGTATTTTGACTAAACAACATAGCGATCTAAATTAGCCAAACAAGTACCTTCTGCAGGCATAATGGAAACTCGGGCATTTAAATGCTTATCACTGGCTAATATAACACTGGTGCTGTTTCCAAAGAATCTTTTCAAAATGAGACTAGGGTTCCTATTTCTGTTCGTTTTCCTCTACTTTACTTTGACTAACAGCCTGGTACTATGAAGCTGAGATAACTGTGACTTTAAAGCAGTGGCTTATCTCGCAATAGTCACCACAGCATCCTGTACCTGACAATGAAGGCAAAGCTGTTAGAGCCCCCCAAAGGCCACAGATATGAATACGACTAATATTTGACTCCCCCAGCCGCGCACCCACTTGAGCTTCCTTCAGTTGTATTCATCCTCCGAAATTGATGTGAGTGTTAAGACCTGGAGCTACCAGAACAGCATGTCTTTCTCTAGTACCATTAAATGACTTGCATCATCCACAATTTACAAAAACTTTCAAAAAATAATTTAGGATGATGTTCTATTGTGGCACATAGGGGAGATAGATAGATAGATAGATATTTTTGTTATCACTATTCAGCCTCATTTAAGATTTCTTTACTTCATGGGCTGAGCTTCAAGGGGTGGGCGCATTTTAAAATCTTGTCTCTGGGCCCACTCCAACCTTGCTACACCCCTGATGAGGTTCTCCTGTACATTGTTCTGTTACATCAAGAATAGCCGCTAATGTAGTAGTTCAAAAGATTTGATAAGACTAAAACTTCTACTCAGTAATGTGGTGAAGTATGACCTGAGCCTTCACTTTACAGAAAGATGAAGGCATAGGTCCTGATTCATATTTATTATTTAATTAATACTAGTGTCAATCTGTTGTTCAGCAGGAAGTGAAGGATCTGGATCGTGATCCGTTGCATTCATAAAGAATGGGTTCTGCGCCTGCGCAGGGACCTCGCGGACCGACTGACTAGCTCCTCGCGATGCCTCCAACCGCTCTGCACGTGATCGTGCCCATACTTTAATAGGCGGTTGGGGTGTGTCTTCCTCAGTTTCTTTTAGACCGCCATTGCGTCTAAACCTCAGATCGATTGCTCCTCGGTAAATTAATAGTTTTCACGGTACAACGACTGGAACGGATTTGGAACTACGTTTGGCTTTGAACTTTGGACTGTTTTGGACTACGTCTTTTGGATATCCCTTAAGAAAATCGTAAATGGGAACATTATTATTGGCCGTGAGGCGCTGAGCGCTATGGCGTCGAAAGCGGCGGTTAAGACAACTTTCAAGCGCTGCACTAACTGCAGAGCAAAATTACCATCAACGGATACACACGATGCCTGCCTGCTTTGTCTTGGTGAGCAACATAACCCGATGAACTGCAAGATTTGTTGCTCTTTTTCTAAACAAACTTTGAAAAATTGGGCGTTGCGTTTGCGGGCGGCACTGTACGAGGACGCGCTTAGACCCCCAACGCCGAGGCCGGGCTCGGGGCCCTCGACATCGATGTCGGTAACGAGCGTTACGCTACCGTCGACTTCTATTCCTCCTGTTGTGGACTCTGCCTCATCGCAGTCTAAAGCCACTGTGGAAGAGGAGTTTAAAAGGCCCGGGAGTGTGGAGAAGAAGCGGCGCAAACACAAAAAGGCGCGATATTCCTCCACAGATGAAGAGGGCGCTTCCTCGCCACCGAGGAAGAGGTCCAAAAAGACACGAGTCCGTAGTAGGACTCCTTCGCCGACGGGTTTACAGACCAAGGCAGAAGATTGGGATACTACTTTGAAGGTGACTCCGTCTCCATGGGTGCAACAAAGTTCCCCGTCATCGGAAGGTTCGCCATCGACATCGAGGTCGGCGTCGAGATCGACGTCGAGGCACGAACACACGTCGGCATCAAAAGCTCGACATCGAACGGAATCTAGAGATCGGGCATTACCGGCGTCGACTTCGCCACCGACATCGATCGACCCGCTGCTGTCGGCGTCGACGGGGTTCGACTCGATACCGAAGGTGTCAGAGTTACAAGCCTCGTCTACACAGATTGCGGGGGTTCAGGTTACAGAACAATGTACTGCTTCAACACCGAGTGTTTTCCAGACTGGGGACCGACACCGGCTGGTGGCGGACTTAACTCCCGCAAGAACCCCAACTCACTCTCCGGCGTCGCCCAGGGTGACTTATCATCCGGAGGATTATATGGACTTTGGTGAGGGAGTCATGCAGGAACAAACTGTTGTGCAGAAAACTCGGACTCCATTGTTGGCCCTATTGGATTCAAGTGAAGGCACGCCATCCGGGTCGACCTTTCACGGGTTTACCTTCGACCAGCTGAGTGGGACAGCAGTGCCTAAGACTCCGTCTGCGTCTCCGGGGCGACCGTCCATGCATACTCCAGAGACTACTCGACTCATTTCAGCAGCCACGAGTCCCATTCGACAGCTCATGACTCCTTTGGTGGAACATCGTAATCTGCCGAAGCCATACCTATTCTGGCACGAACGGCAGATGCATCAACGGCCACGTCTCTTGCTGTGGGCCTCATCACACATGCTTGTGGTTTCCGCCACAACCCCGAAGTGTTTTTTCCACCAGATTATGCGGAATACAAGATATGGAAGGCGCAGCAGTCACTTCGTGAAGATCCACTGCCACAACGGCAGCGTCCATTGGAGGCCAGATTGCCGCAAGATAACCCGTCCTTGCCACACCGCTCAGAGTCCATACGTCCCCAAGTGTCGTTGCAAGGAGCACCTTCTAACCTTGTCCCTGCTACGCAGTGTGTTTCGTCACATGAGACTGGGAGCAGTAGGAACAGCGACTCAGACACATCATATTTGTCAGACACTGAGGGAAGTACCATGCATGAGCCCAGAGAGCCTGACCCTCCAGAGGAGGTAGCGCCGGGTACCTCGATCTCTTCCTCAGAGGAACTAAAAGCGTACCATGCGCAACTACGTGAGATGGCGGAGGCTTTGGGCCTGGAAGTCCAGCTACCAGTCTTAGATCTGAAGGATCCTGTGTATAATATGATGGCAAAAGCTAAGGTTACTCACCCTGTGTCGCTACCAATGATTCCAGCAATTACGAAGGCGGCACAGTCGGCATGGGCTGTTTTGAGGACTTCAACGCCCACCTCGAGGAAGTTGGAGAGTTTGTATAGGGTGAAAGAGGCTGATAACACTTACCTGGTGAGGCACCCAGACCCGAACTCTTTAGTGGTGGAGTGTGCATCGTCAAAGGGTGCGCAACGCCATACTACCCCTGCTGATAAAGAGGGGAGAAAGCTTGATGTCCTGGGGCGTAGAGTTTATTCTACGTCCAGTTTAGCAGTGAAAATCGCTAATTATGCTGCATGTATGACACGGTATGCCCACCATCTGTGGGACACTTTTTTCCAGGACTCGTCCACGTTGTCCGCAGATGATTTACAAAAGGCTCTAGCACAGACCTATGAAAAGTCTACGGTGGTGACCAGGCAGTTGCTGAGCACGTACAAGCATTTAGCGGAGATGGAATCGCGGGCAATGGCAACAGCTATTACTTTGCGACGTCACGCGTGGCTGAGGTCTACTAACTTACAGCCAGAGATGAAAGATAAAATTGAGTATTTGCCCTTTGATGGGAAAGGGCTATTTGCAGGCTCTACGGATGACACCATGGAATCCTGGAAAAAGATGAAGGTCACGGCAAAAACGTTCATGACATCCACTTCTTCAGCTAGTCAGCAGTCTCGTAGTCACCCCTACGGAAGACAGCAAAATAGGTATTCGAATAAGCAGGATCGAAGAGACTACAGGAGACAAAACAGGCCTTATCAAAGGAATAGGCCCTATTATCAGAAACCTAAAGGCCAGAGGGCTGCTAAAGACCAATCTAAGCAGTCTCTTTGAAGTGAAGGTCCATCCACCGCAACAGCGCATATCGACACCAACTACAATACCCGAGGCTGCCAACACCAGCCTCGCGTTAGCCAAAGTACCCGAGGCTCCCGAGATCAGCCTCGCGTTAGCCAATGTATCCATCAAATTGGCACGCCACGCCAATGCGTGGCACAACAAAACATCAGATCAGTGGGTGCTGAAGATTATAACTTATGGCTATGCAATAGAGTTCAAGAATTTGCCACCTTTCCAGGGTGTGGAATACACCAGGTCAACACCAGTACTTCAGGACGAAGTGCAGGTGCTGCTGGAGAAACAAGCAATAATGCGTGTGCCGTGGATGGACAGGATGAGGGGGTTTTACTCCAGATATTTTCAGATCCCCAAGAAGGATGGGGGAATAAGGGCAATAATGGATTTGAGAGAGCTGAACTATTATGTAGAGACGAGGAAGTTCAGAATGGTCACTTTACAGGGCATTCTGCATCTCTTACTGAAGGAAGAATGGGCGGTCACCATGGATTTGAAGGACGCCTATTTTCACATAGGGATTCGCGAGAGTCACAGGGGATTCCTTCGTTTCACAGTAGGCGATACAGCGTACCAGTACACAGTTTTGCCATTCGGGCTCTCAACAGCCCCGTGTGTGTTCACAAAGGTGATGGCAACAGTCGTAGCGTTCTTAAGAACAGAGGGCGTAAGGCTGTACCCTTACCTCGACGACTGGCTTATGGTGAGCGCAGACAGAGAAGGGTTACTTTCTCAGACACAATTGGTCTTGCAGCTGCTTCAACAGTTGGAAATCAATGTGAATTGGAAGAAATCCAATCTAGACCCCCAAAGGCGAGTGAACTTTATAGGCTCGATACTGGATTTTGCGAAGAAGCGGGCTTTTCTGCCGGAGTCACGGTACGAGCAGATCAGGGATCTAGTGCTTCTGTTCGAGAAGTTGCCACGTCAACCAGCGGAGGCCGTCCAGAGGCTTCTGGGGCTAATGGCATCCTGCAATTCTACTGTAGCTTACACCCGTCTAAATATGCGCAACCTTCAGTTGTGGTACCTGCGCAATTTCCGTCCGAATGTGGACGGCCAGAAAAAGATGTTACTCATCCCTGTCGGTGTCCTGAGGTCACTGCGGTGGTGGATTCAACGAGACAATCTACTGTCAGGAAGGGAGTTCCGACCCTGGACACCATCCTTTTGGGTGACAACAGACGCCTCCCTATGGGGTTGGGGAGCGCACTGTGGTCATTGTCAGGTGCAGGGTCGGTGGACTCCACAGCAAAAACGGAAGCACATAAATTATCTGGAGCTTTTAGCGGTGTTTTTGGCGTTGAAGGCTTTCCGCCCCCAGTTGCAGGGAAGGGTTGTACAAGTGAACCTCGACAACACAACCGCCATAGCTTACCTCAACAAACAAGGTGGAACGGTGTCCCGAACCCTGTGTCATTTGAGCCGGCGTCTGTGGACCTGGTGTATTGCGAACTCCATACGCCCTATGGCGTTGCACATCAAAGGGGAGGACAATGTTCAGGCGGACATGCTGAGCAGATCGTTTCAGCTGAACCAGCAGCACGAATGGGAATTGAGCGAGTGTTACCTTCGGCCGCTGTTCAAGAAGTGGGGTACGCCGCAAATAGATTTGTTTGCCACTGCTGCAAACAAAAAATGTCAGAGTTATTGCTCTCGTGCAGGACATGGCAAACACTCACTGGGAGATGCGTTCCAGCGTCTCTGGAAGGGGGGCCTATATTACCTGTTTCCCCCACAACCGCTGGTCCCCAGGGTATTAGTGCAAATTCTCAGGGACGAGACACAGGGGATTCTGGTGGCACCATGGTGGCCCAGACAACCGTGGTTCGCTCTTCTGCTGAAGCTGTCACAGGGCCGGTATCACCAATTTCCCGTTTACCCGGACTTGCTAAGTCGAGAAAGGGGGATGATCTTACACCCACAACTACACACGCTGAAGCTGACAGCGTGGCTAATAGGTTAATGAAAAGGATCCTACTTAATAGTAGGAGGCTTTCGACCCGGCGTAATTACAATATTAAATGGCAGAGATTTCGCAGCTATGCGAGAAGGAAAGGATTCTTCCCTAAACGGGCGTCCATCATGCAGGTGTTACTGTATATGACGACCTTGAAAATGTCCGGCTTGGCAAACTCATCACTTCGGGTGCACCTGGCGGCTATATCTGCCGGGCATGGTGGCTGGGATGGAAAGACTGTGTTTTCACACCCCAAGATTAAGAAATTCCTGAAAGGGGTTAATAACATGTACCCACCTGTACGGCGTCCCGTTCAGCAATGGAACTTAACTTTAGTTTTGAATGCATTGACGGAAGCACCGTTTGAACCTTTGGGGGCTGCGCCCTTGGGCATGCTGACTTTAAAGACTGTATTCTTAATAGCAATGACGTCAGCACGTAGGGTGAGCGAATTGGCTGCGATTAGGGCTGATCGGCCCTACACCCAAATTTACCCGGGGAAAGTAGTGATGCGCCTGGATCCTAGGTTCAGGCCCAAAATAGTATCAGATTTTCATATCAATGAGGATATTGTACTACCCGTGTTCTTCCAAGGCCCACAAACGCAGTTGGAAATCAAGATGCATACGCTAGATGTAAGGCGTTCCTTGCTGTATTATCTGCATGCTACTAGGTCCATAATTTACCGTGGCAAGCCTAAGGGCTTATCAGTGACGCGTCAGCGGCTCGCGCAGTGGATTGTACGTGCCGTGCGGCTAGCATATAATGCTCGGTGTGACACCCCCAAGTTCTATTAAAGCGCATTCAACGAGGGCTTATGCAGCATCAGCAGCAAACTTGGCAGGTGTGCCACTGCCAGAGATCTGTAGGGCAGCCACATGGGCCTCATGTCATCCTTTTGTGAAGCATTATGCTTTGGACATACGGCAAGCGAAAGATGCAGAGTTTGGTCGAAGTATCCTGAAGAGGGTGCTGCCTTGATGACCCGCCGCCAAAGCGGGAAGCTGGCTAATCACCCATTCTTTATGAATGCAACAGATCACGATCCAGATAAACAGGTTGCTCACCTGTAACAGATGATCTGGAGGTGATCCGTTGTATTCATAATACCCACCCAGCCTCCCCGCAACATCAAGGCAGTGAAATTGAAGTTTCAAGAAGGATCATCAGTATGCAAGACGGTGTCTGGCGGTCTGCAGAAACTGAGGAAGACACGCCCCAACCGCCTATTAAAGTATGGGCACGATCACGTGCAGAGCGGTTGGAGGTGTCGCGAGGAGCTAGTCAGTCGGTCCGCGAGGTCCCTGCTCAGGCGCAGAACCCATTCTTTATGAATACAACAGATCAGCTCCAGATCATCTGTTACAGGTGAGCAACCTGTTTTGTTGACTAAATAAAGTCCCCTGCTCTCTGTCCCAAACAGCTAATGGGCATCATTTTGGTTATCTAAGTGGGATGCCATTCAGAATATCTAATACAAGCAGCCCCAGCTGACAGATTAGGTTGGGGAATTGCATATCGAACAGCTCTTTGCATATGTGATTTCCCCATCCAGCTGTACTATAATGCATTGAAATAATATGTGGCTTTGAAGATGAAACTGTAGAAAGAAAAACAAATTAAAGTGTTTAGAGTCATATAATCTTTATTCACACACAAACTGAATACACAGAGACTATTTCGAAGCTTAAAGAACAAAAATAGGATGAAGACATACTGAAAATTGAAAATTATTTATTATTATTATTATTATTTTACACAGTCAGACAGGTGTTATTGACTGGTTTGTTTTATCCAGACATCGAGTCCTTCCCAAGGACCTGGGATGCCAGAATTTTATTGTCGATGTTGTTGCTGCTATAGATATCGTCGCAGAATATAGGCTGTTCCCAGTAAAGCTGCTTTTTGTAATTGGCTGATGGTGATTTCTGTGGCCCCTATGGTGTTGAGGTGCTCTTCGAGGCCTTTTGGAACTGCACCCAGGGCGCCAATGACCACTGGGATTATTTGGGTCTTTTTCTGCCACAGCCTTTCAATTTCAATTTGTAGATCTTTGTATTTTGTGATTTTTTTCTATTTATTTTTCTTCTATTCTACTATCCCCTGGTATTGCTATGTCAATTATTTTGACTTGTTTTTCTTTCTTCTCGATTACAGTTATATCTGGTGTATTGTGTGGCAGATGTTTGTCTGTTATAGTCGGAAGTCCCATAATATTTAATAATATCTTATTATTTCTTGTTTACACAGTCAGACAGGTGTTATTGACTGGTTTGTTTTATCCAGACATCGGGTCCTTCACAAGGACCTGGGATGGCTGAATTTTATTGTCAATGGTTATAGATATCGTCGCAGAATATAGGCTGTTCCCAGTAAAGCTGCTTTTTGTAATTGGCTGATGGTGATTTCTGTGGCCCCTATGGTCTTGAGGTGCTCTTCAAGGTCTTTTGGAACTGCACCCAGGGCGCCAATTACCACTGGGATTATTTTGGTCTTCTTCTGCCACAGCCTTTCAATTTTAATCTGTAGATCTTTGTATTTGGTGGTTTTTTCTATTTCTTTTTCTTCTATTCTGCTATCCCCTGGTATTGCTATGTCGATTATTTTGACTTGTTTTTCTTTCTTCTCGACTACAGTGATATCTCGTGTATTGTGTGGCAGATGTTTGTCTGTTTGTAGTCGGAAGTCCCATAATATTTTTACATCTTCATTTTCTTCAACTTTTTCAATTTTATGGTCCCACCAATTCTTGGCTACAGGTAGCTTGTATTTTTTGCAGATGTTCCAGTGTATCATCCCTGCTACCTTGTCATGCCTTTGTTTGTAGTCAGTCTGTGTGATCTTTTTACAACAGCTGATCAGGTGGTCCACTGTTTCATCTGCTTCTTTACAAAGGCGGCACTTGCTGTTTGTTGTGGATTTTTCGACTTTTGCTCTTATTGCATTTGTTCTCAGTGCCGGTTCTTGTGCAGCCAGTATTAAACCCTCTGTTTCTTTCTTCAAGTTGCCATTCTTAAGCCATTGCCAGGTCTTGGTGATGTCTGATTTTCCACTTATATTGTGTAAATATTGACCATGCAGGGGCTTATTTCTCCATTTTTCTGCTCGGTTCTTGACTTGTTCTTTCTTGTAGGCCTGTTTTGTTTCATTGGTGTTGAATAGTTTTGTGTTTTTGACCATTTGAAGTGCATTTTCTTCACTGTCCCTTATATATTCTTCAAGGCCTCTTTTCTCCTCCTCTGCTGTTTGATGGACGAGCTGCGAGGGAGGTATAGCCTATCGACATCACTGCGGGGGTGCAGAGCATGATTGAGGGTCATGATTTTCCTGGTCTTACGATCTAGCGTCTCTAGCTCTGCCTGGGTCCAGTCTATTATTCCTGCAGGGTATCTAATAACAGGTATAGCCCAGGTGTTTATGGCTTGTATGATGTTCCCGCCATTGAGTTGGGACTTGAGGATTTTTCTGACTCTCCTGATGTATTCACTTCCAATTTTTCTTTTAACTTCAGTGTGTGCGATGTTATCAGCCTGGAGAATGCCCAAGTATTTGTAAGGTTCTTTCTCTTCCAGGTTCTTGATCTTGCTTCCATTGGGCAGTTCTATTCCTTCTGTTTTTCTTATTTTCCCTCTGTTCATTATTAATGCAGCACACTTGTCTAGTCCAAACTCCATTGCTATATCGCTACTGAATATACAGACAGTGTTTAGCAGTGATTCAGTTTCTGACTGGGACTTTCCATACAACTTCAGATCGTCCATGTACAGCAGATGGTTGATTTGACTTGATGTTTTAGATGTTTGGTATCCGAGGCTTGTTTTGTTTAGTATTTGTGAAAGTGGGTTCATGGCGATTACAAACAATAGAGGGGATAGTGAGTCCCCTTGGAAAATGCCTCTTCTGATGCTAACCTGTCCAAGTGCTTCGCCATTGATTGTTAACTGTGTACTCCACATGCTCATTGCTATTTTAAATAAATATCTGAATGTTTTTGCTGACACCAGTTGATTCTAAACATTTTAGTATCCATGTGTGAGGCAATGAATCGAAGGCTTTCTTGTAGTCAATCCATGCAACACTTAGATTGGTTTTTCTTCTCTTGCAGTTTTCTAAAATCATTTTGTCAATCAGCAGCTGGTCTTTTGTGCCTCTGGTGTTCGGGCAATTTCCTTTCTGTTCAACTGGAAGCTGTTTGTTAGTTAATAAGTGTTGCATCACTTCATCTGCTATTATTCCAGTTAATAATTTGAACATGGTTGGCAGGCAGGTTATCGGTCTATAATTACTTGGAACTGCACCTTTTGCTGGGTCTTTCATTATGAGATGTGTTTTCCCAGTTGTTAGCCATTGTTCAATATCACCGCATTTCATAATGTGATTGAACTGTTTTGATAGTTGTTTATGAAGGCTTGTTAGGTGTTTAAGCCAGAAGCCATGCAGCTCATCGTTGCCTGGTGCAGTCCAATTTTTAATTTTCTTTGCTCTTTCACTTATTAATTCTGGTGTTATTATTAGATCTTGCATTTGTTGGTTACATTTTTTGACCTCCTTCATCCAGCCTGCTTTTTTATTATAATCTATTGGATTGTCCCATAATTTCCGCCAGAATTGTTCTGTTTCTTCTTTATTTGGTGTTTCTACGTTTCTTGCAGTTTCTCCTTCTATGCTTTGGTAGAAACGTCTCTGATTCGACTGGAATTGGAGATTCTGCCTGTGTTGTGTAATTCTGGCTTCATATCTGCTAATCTTCTTTGACACTGCTGTTATTTGCTGCTTTATTATTTCCAGGACTTCTCTAATTTTCCTTGAATCTAGGTGGTATTTTTGGATCAGATACTGTTTGGTGTTTTCATTCTTCAGCTTCTTGTCTTTCATATCTTTCCATTTACTAGCATCTGATCTAAGCCTGGAGATTTTATTTTCTAATCGAATCTTCCATTTAGGTGATGTACTGCTTTCTTTTTTGACAGGTCCACTGATCTTATATCCCAGCTCTTGTGTTGTTATTGTTGCTGCACTGTATATTAGTTGGTTTGTTTCTTGCAAATTATTGTTTGTTATTTCTGCAAGTGCAGCATTGACATCTTTTAATGCCTGAGCAAGTTGTTTTTTGGCAACTGTTTTTAGAGCGGGAAGTCGAACCCTGGTGGTTGTTTGGTTCATGTGCTCAGTTATTTTTTGCTTTAGTTCTTGTTGCTTTTCTGTTAAACGGCATTTGGGTTTTTGAGGTGAAGGCAAAGGGGAGGTTGCCTGGTTTTGATTTTGAAACAGTTCAGCAATGGTGGTATCCTCTATTTCCAACACCTCCTCCATCTGCGCCTGAGCAACTGCTTCAGTTGGTGGTAATTCTTCTTCCATATCTTGAGCCTGTGTTGCTTTTTGCAGTTCTTCCAGCTCAACTCCTGTGAATACTTTATTTCTTATTATGAATCTTCTCTGGTCTGCTAGCCTTTGTTCTGTTATTTCTGTATCTGGATGCTTCTCTTTCCAAATTTGGTACATTCTTTTTAAATAACCTCTTCTAGTTGGACTAGACTTGTAATAGTAGATCACTATTTCCTTGTTGGCATTTTTTGTATATTTTTTTCGGTTAAGTGACGTTTCTTCCAGTAGCTTTGCTGTCTCCAGCCCTGGTTGCTCAACTGAAGATCCTGAGTCCTGTAGCCCACTTGCCACCAGATGTCCAGGGACTATAGCACCTGGCGCGGTCCTTGTTGACCCGGGCAACGACCAATCCGGTATAGATTTATTAAAGTTACGTCTCACCATATTGTTGATGGGAGAGGCACTCTTTGTCTGGCTCCTCTGGTGAGACCTGTCCAGTATGGTTGGACCTCTGGCATAGCTCTCACCTTCATCAGAGCACACAAGCCCCACAACCACGTCAAGGTAGTGCCTCACTGGGGGTCAAGGTAGTGCCTCACTGGGGGTCAAGGTAGTGCCTCACTGGGGGCATAATAATAATAATAATAATAATTATTATTATTATTATTATTATTATTATTTATTAAAAATATTTATACATTACTTTTCAACAGAGGTTTGCAAGGTAGTTTCTATAACAAATGAAATGAGAAAAAGAATGAGAAAATGGCTCCTTGTCCCAAAGGGGCTCACAATCTTAAAACAAAACAAAAAAACCAAACCCAACCACAAGGAAAAGAACCAAGCAAAAGCCACTGGAGAGATGCTGTGCTGGGTTGAAAAGTCACATAATATTTCAAATATTCATTATGCCCACTATATGGCTGGGGGCTAAAGTAGCTGCATTGGTCCCATGATAGGCAACTTAAGTCTTTTTCTTCTTCTTGAAGTAAGTACAGTGTGACCAAACTGAGGGCTAACTGCAGAAGGTATTGAAATGACACACATTAAAGATGTACTTGAAGGTGTTGGGTTTTTCAAAAAGTAAGACAAGAGGATAGAAGAAACTGAAAACTTGGTCTTTTCTTGAGAGTTTCCGATTGGTTCATACATAAAGAGACATGGCTCATCCTGTATTGAACTCACCCCAATGAAAATAATTGTGCTTGAGGTGATTTCAAAGTCCTATTTGTGGCATTTGATTTGGGACAGCTCATTCTTACACATGAGTCATTACTTCATAACAAAGTTATCAAAAGCTGAACATACATGTGTCAATCAATCCTAGTTTGATTTTGCTGTATGTGAAATATTGTGCATCAGAATTTAAGAAAACTGTATATTGTTTTTGCTAGAAAATGTTGAGCAGTGACATCCTTTAGATGGATTCTGTATTGTGCTGTCAAGCAAAGGAAATATCACATTTTTACACATACTGTGGATTATTTTAACAGAAAGAAATGCAATTAACAGATGAGGAAGAAGCAATCAAAGCAAACTTAATAGAAAATGAACCCTTGCCCGCGGAGGTTCTTGACAATATTGTTCCTGAATGGTGGACAAAGGAGCCATTTCGGTAATTATGTATATAAAATGATCATGTGCACTTGCTCTCTCTCTCAAAATTTTGTATATAGTTCTTAAGTAAGGGCCTTACTTAAGATACCATAGGGAACATCTCTCTTCATCTGAGTTCACCTGTGCTCTAAGCTCTATGAGAGAGGCCTTGCTCACAGTACATTTTAGAAGTGAGTTTGGTTGGAATATGGTACAAAGTCATCTTCTTGGTATTTAACTATGAAGTGTTATTAATCTCTTCTCTGTAAAATACCACTTATTGTATATTAAAATACAATAAGTGGTTCCTTCTGTCCTTTGGAAATCAGTTACTATCTGAGACCCATTGCAGTCTAACCTTGCAGATGATTCACAAAATGTCTCATGTTGAGGCAGTGGCCAGAAGTGCCTTTTATCAGCTTTGTTTGATACATCAACTGTGTCTATTTCTTGAGATAAATGACCTCAGAACAGTAGTACATTTGCTGGTCACCTCCAGACTTGACTACTGCAGTGCTCTCTATGTGGGGCTGCCTTCGTTCGTTCCAACTGGAAACTGCAGTTGGTCCAGAATGTGGCAACCGAGTTGGTCTCTGGGTCATCTCAGAGAGACCATATCACTGCTATACTAAAAGAGCTACACTGGCTGCCAGTAAGTTTCCAGGCAGAATCCAAGGTCTTGGTTATAACCTATAAAGCCCTAAACAGCCTAGGACCTGGATATTTAAGAGAACATCTTCACTATGAGCCCCACCGCCCATTGAAATCATCAGGAGAGGTTTGTCTGCAGTTGCCACCGACCCGTCTGGAACTGATCAAACCACTCCCGGTTCAGCCTGAAGTCAGACTGGCCCACCTTTTTGGAGGGCCAGTCCAGTTTGAGCTCAAACTATTCAAATTTGGCCAGTTAGACTCAAACCAGTTCACACACCCCTACCACTCAGGAAAGGAAACTGGATTTAAATTCTAGTTTCATATCTTGGCTTGTTCCTAAACTTTGTTAAAACCAGCCAGGACTTGCCTGATTTGAATGTCACAATTAATCTCAGTTTCTTCTAAATCATGATGGGAAATAAAAATCTTCCTCCCCTTGTACATGAGTGCCAGGTTCAGGAATGTCATACAGAATCAGGATTAAACCATGGTTATGTTTGACAACTGAACCAGGCCTGTGACTAACATTACATTTTGCCTCATCTTTACAGTTATGTTAGATTACTTATCTAATTATTAATTCACTAACAGAAATAATTTAGTGGAGAAAGAAATTTGTTTGGCAAACCACAAACGTTTTCTTTCTCCATTTATGCCTGTCCCATACTCACTAGGAGGAACTGCTCAATAAATTTTCATTTTTGTCCTTTAGTAGGAAAAAAATTGGATTTTAATAGTATTATTTCCACATATTATTTTCCTTTAGATCAACAGGGTTCATACTGGATGGTTTTCCCCGAACCACAGAAGAGGCCCAGTATTTAGCAGAGCGTTCACTTTGTCCCGATATTGCAATGTTCCTTGAAGTTGAAGAAGATGACATTTCTGCCCGCCTTCTTCCCCCTTGTATACAAAAATGGAAAGAGAAACAAAACAGAAAAATGGAAAAGAGGCAGCAGCTGAGGGAAATGAAGGCAAAAATCAGAGTAAGTATTGTTTGTTGTATTTAACAAAGCTAGGCAATGGATAGAAAATGGATAGAAAAGTCCATGTACAATGGATAGAAAAGTCAATGGCAGTTTTTTAATTAAAGTCTCTGCAGTAGTCCTGTTTTATGTTGGGGGTGGGTGGAAAGGGAGATGGGGAAATGTTATGAGATATCAAGTCAATAAAGCATTGCAGTCCACACATCTAGCAGAGATCACCTGCTTTTGGGTACTGTGTTTTGTTTGTATATTGACTTGATAAAGTTGCAATATCTAAAAAAAAAGTTGAATAAAATTCAGCTTCCAAAAAGGAGATAACAGTTGCCCTTCTTATAACTATGATCTAAACCTCCTATGGGTATGAGTTTTATGAAACAGCAAGAGCAGTGTGGTTCTTGATCTTAAAGGCTAAACTACACATTAGGAACGTACCATTAAGAGAGGTACATTTGTCAGTCAAAACCTAGAGTCATTTCTATAGCTGCCAGGGACTGATGAAAGAACGAAGCACCAAAATGATTTCATAAACTACTGTTGTATAAGAGAAGTGAAACATGACCATCACAAGACCTGGATAGTTTTTCACAAGTTTCACAGTGATGAACTAAACGGTAACTTTCCCTAATATCTTTTCACGTTAAACATCAAGTGTCCATGAGAAAACTTTGAAACTGAATTGTAGAGTCCAAGTTGCTCAACAAATAAAACACATACACATGATCTTTTATTAACAGGAGGAACTTATTGCCAAAAGAAGGGCAGAACTTGTAACAGAGCTAACAAAAAGGAGACTGGAGGTAAGAAAATAACAATTGGTAGGATTTTATTTTATTTTGTAAAAGGTTTGGCTTTTTCTTTCAACATGGCATATATGAAATGTGTAAAGAATGTAATTATGATATAACTGAACTAATCTGAAATTGCTATTTTATTATTATTGATAATAGATAAAGTTATGCTGCAAAATATGATGTTGGCTTAAATTGATTCTCAGCATGGACCTTAAGAGAATAAAGATCCTAAACATTTGACTTGAAACCCATTATGGGCCAACTACCGAGTCCTTTGGCCCAACTGTACCATTGGCATTGCTCCCACACAACACTACATAATCTCTCAGCAAATGTGGTGATGACAGCACCATGTTGAACAAGGCATGCTTCAAACACAACATTGGCACAGTCTTTTCTAAAGCATGCCTGTAAGCT
Source organism: Hemicordylus capensis (assembly GCF_027244095.1). Taxonomy (NCBI): domain Eukaryota; kingdom Metazoa; phylum Chordata; class Lepidosauria; order Squamata; family Cordylidae; genus Hemicordylus; species Hemicordylus capensis. The sequence continues at coordinate 332,052,038 of NC_069657.1, read as the reverse complement.
GAAGTTCTAAAATTGCATAGGTCACATGCCTATACTTACATGGCACTGACACTATGTATGAATCACTGCTTTATATGTGGAGGGATTTTCTGGAAAAGTGGAGTGGAGCAGATAGGAAAATGGGCTTCAGTCTACCAGAAATCAATCTGTGATCCACCACTGGATTGCAACTGAAGTCTGTCCATCACTGCTTTAATCAGGAGCAGCCCAACATTTCTTGCTAAGACCAGCTCTAATGTAACATTGTATCCATGATCTCCTTTTATAACAACACAGAGCAAGAGTTTTGCTAATATTAAATGAAGCACTAGCCTTACCCTGTGCTAATTACACAATATTTAGTCCCCACACAATGAAAAGCCTCATGCTGCTTCCTTTCAATGCATTTCACCAGACCACCCTTTCTCTGTTGCTGGGACCGAGCACACCTCTGGGTTATCCTTCCCATAAGCTCCAAGGCAGGACAGTTGATTTGGATAGAAATAGAAAGCTACGCCTACTTGAAGCCGAGGGGGATAACCCCTCCCAGTTCTTTTCTGTCCTTGAAAGCTCCAGGCACCTTCTCTCATATCTTTGCTAATACTGATTGTTTCCTTACTGATTGCTCCTTTCTTATTCCCTTCTCTTCTTATCTTGAATATGTTATAACTTTTTTTTAAAAAACCCACCTACTTTCATCTTTCTTCTGCTGGTCCCTCTCCTTCCCTTACTCCCCTCCCTCGCTGCATGTGGCGATTGGGGTGATTAACACGCTACAGCATTCGCTTTCCAAAGGGGAGAGGCCCACACACTGACTTTCCCGGAGGGCCGCGTTCAGTCGTCGGCCACGATCGCCTTCGGGCCGTGCATGCCCCCGACCGCCACATTTTTCCCAGTCGGCCACAGCCACCTCCGAGCCCTTCGTATGCCCAACCCTGGACGTGGAGAGTCCCTCAGCACCAGATACGGCCTCCTGTGGGCCACTTGTACTGGCTGCGTCTCCGCCCTGTTCGCAAGCACCGGCAATTCACGAGGTCTGGGAATCGGGCCACCCACTGAGACCGCACCTCACTTTTTCCTCGTGGGCCCAGCACCAACTTTACAAACAAACTGTGGGAAATCGTGAGTCCTCTGGGCAGTGGCTTTTCCTAGGTAAAAGGTACCCAGTAGCTGATCCACAGCCTCCCTGACTGAGATCAGGGCGCAGGGTATTTTTAAAGGAGCAGCTACACCCAAGATGGCAGCAGGGGGCCCTTATAAAATGCTGCAGGGTACCTCAGCGAATTTGGCGGGAAATTGAGAGAACAGGCTAGAATCCTCCCAATCTACCAGTTCTAATTTACAAGCAGCAGAGGGTGCTGCAAGGACTGAGAATCAACCATCTCCTTTTGTCCCACAATCTAATTTGCTCAGGTCTGTTCCCCCTGAGTGGCAGGTATGGTTTAAAAAACACCATAACTGACACTATTTACCAGATCAGACCTGCTAAGAAACAAAGGGGATCCAGAAAGCGCACGAGGCAGGCAACTTCTTCAGAAAGTTTGGCTTCATCTAGCTCTCCATGTCCCTCTCCCCACAAGTCGAAGGCCAAAGTGAAACATCTTAAAAAACATAAAAAGTCCAAGGATAGGGCTTCTGCCACCAAGGACTACCATTCTTCTGAAAAATCCAGCCAGGTCTCTGGGGATCCAGACCTGAGGCCCTTAGTTCAAAATAGGGATGTGCAAAACATTTTGGGCACAGAACGATCTGTGCCCGAAACAGCGAATTTCGGGTGATTCGGGGCCGAACCGAATCACCCACGAAAAGATCCGAGAAATTTCGGGCACGAGCCGAATCACCCGAATTTCGGGCCCGAAGATTCGGGTGATTCAGACCTCCATTTTTTTGCCTTCTTCCCCCCCGCCCTCCGTTTTGAGCTATGACGTCTATTTGAATTTCCCACCTTTTTGCATCCCATTGACGTCAATACAAAAAGGTTGGATGTGACGTCTGCTCGAATTTCGGGTGCCAGGGGCAAAATAGTGGGGTGGGGTGGTAGTGCCTAATGGGTGGAGGTTACCACCCCAATTGCAGAGGGATTGGGCAATGGGCTGATTTTTGGTGAATTTCTGAAGTTTTAGTGTCTTTGTGGCAGATAGGGGGCATAACATGGGATCTGTGCCAAAAGGGTGGGGTGGGCTGGTAGTGCCTAATGGGTGGAGGCTACCACCCCAATTGCAGAGTGATTGGGCAGAGGGCTGATTTTTGGTGAATTTCTGAAGTTTACGCGTCTTTAAGGTTTCCCCCGTGAAGGGTGTATCACTTCACGTCAGGGGGAAAGGGGTGTCCTAGAGCGGGGTGGGGTTGGTGGTAGTGCCAGGTTAGGGCAAGGAAGCTACCTCAATTTTTTCAAAGGATTTGGGCAGAGGGCTGATTTTTGGTGAATTGTTGAAGTTTTTGCGTCTTTAAGGTTTTTCCTCTTAATAAGTTATAATGGAGCTTTCATCAGCCCCATAAGTGCACTTAGGGGGTGTTGGGGTGGCCCAGAGCGAGTGGTGGTGTAGTTCACATAGGGTGCCAAACACCCCCATGGGTTTCTAACCCATGGGGTACAGGGTTCTGTTGTTTCTGAGGTTTTCTGAGTGTGGATTCTATGATAGCAAATGAGATTTTCATTGAGACACCATGAATCCACTCTAATTTGCTATCATAGAATCCACACTCAGAAAACCTCTGAAACAACAGAACCCTGTACCCCATGGGTTAGAAACCCATGGGGGTGGTTGGAACCCTATGTGCACTACACCACCACTCTCTCTGGGCCACCCCAGCACCCAGGGGCGTAACGATAGGGGGGGCAGGGGGGCACATGCCCTGGGCGCCACCCTGCTGGATCACGTGGGGGGCGCCAAAAAGTGCCCCCGCCTTGCCCCTGCTTTTCCCGGGAAAAAAATTTTTTTGTTCGGAATTTTTTTTGTGTGCGCAGCAGGCAGTGTCGGATACATTGAGCAGTCCCCCTCCCCCTCCTCGGGTCCCAGCGCCCCCCACCATTGCTCCTGGGCACCGCGGCGAGGGCACCTAAAGTTGCAGTGCCTGCTTGCTTGCTGCTTCGGTGTTGTCAACGGACCTTTCTTCATCATCATTCATATCACTCCGCTGACGGAACGCTCACTCCCCTCCCCACGGCGGCGCCCCCCCACCAGTTGCGCATGCGATGTCTGGCCTGGCGAGGAGGACACGCCGCGCATGCATGTCTGGCCTGGCTCGCCGCCTGCACGTGGACTTCGTCTTCGCGGCGACCACGAGGCAGGGTGGAACTGGGATATACGGATAGTCTTCCAACAAAGTAAATAATCACCCCAGTAAATAATCACCCCAGAGGACTGGGAGTTGATCTTCAAGGCGATCTGCTTCGCCAGCCGCGGGGCAACGGAAGGCCACTCCTCACCAGCTAGGACAGTCAGACACCCACGTTGGCTGCAAAAGTCTGGAGGATCTAAAGTTTGTGTGCGGGGTGTGTGTGCGTGCGTGCACGTGAAATCGCAGCCACCCGATCGGTGCAGGAGAGGCGGAGAGCAACCATGTGAGTGTGGCATGGCTTCCTCCTTTAAAAAAAAGGAAGGAAAGAAAAGAAAGAAAAGAAAAGAACAATCCTGAGAAATAGTGTATCGAGGGTGGGAAGTCGTTCTCGCCTGCTTTTGTTTGCAATCTGGTGGATTGGAAGATGGATTGCAATCCGGTGGATTTGTTTGCAATCCGGTGGATTGGAAGATGGATTGTTTGCAATCCGGTGGATTGGAGTTTCTCAGTGCCCGGAGCCCATCCCCCACCATGCGCAGGGGTCTGGAGGCTGTCAGCAGCAGCAGCAGAATGGGCAGGCAGGGGAAACTGCCGGTGACAGCAATCAGCAGCAGCTGCCAGAGAAGAGGCAAGGCAGTGAGAAGGAAGACAAAAAGGTAGGTTTCCAACTCCGCTTCCCTCTCTCCCAGGCGGAAATCGCCAGTATGCAGGAGGGACGGGAGAAGCCACCTTTAAGAAACTGGGCGCGCAGGGAGTGGGGGGCAGACGCTGCTCCAGGACCGCCTGAATTAGGAGGGGAAGAGCTCTTCTGAACGCAAGGCTTAACATGCACTGTCTGGTATGCATCCCAAAATGCTCTTAGGAAGCAGCTGCAGATCTCTTGTCTTCCCCCCCCTCCTCCTATCCATTTTCTAATAACAGTTATAACGGATTGCATCCCCTCAAGTGCATGTTTCTGGGTCCAGTGCCTTAGTTGGATAGTGCAAATGGAGATAAAAGAGAGAAATGCTGACTCAAAAGTTTGGTTTGTCGATGTCGTGGGCTAAAGTCTCTCTTCTCCAGTATGTCTAAATGCAGACAGAGGTTGATTGCAGACCTGTAATGTACTTTATAAATACCAAAGGGCAACGGGGGAGTTTGGAAAAGGAGGAACCCTGCACATTTTGGTTGCTCCATCCTTGCTGTGTCATTGCAACAGCAAACATGACTATTGATTGCTTCAAATGTTACGTCCTGCAAAAAGTGAATTATATTTCATTGGAGGATCTGCAGTCTTTCCTGTGGGCAACTATCGCATTAGGAAATTGCCACCTCTTTCAAAAGTAGATGATTGCACTATCCTGGAAATGATGTGTGATTCATGATGTGGGTATACTACATGGGTTAGTTTAACAAGCTTGACTTGTATTTTTGAGCTGATATTATGGTGAAGATATCTGAAAGATTGATGTCAGATGTTTGGACAGGGGGCGCAATTTCAGTGCTTGCCCTGGGTGCCGTTTTCCCTAGTTATGCCTCTGCCAGCACCCCCCAAGTGCACTTATGGGGCTGCTGAAAGCTCCATTATAACTTATGAGGAAAAACCGTAAAGACGCAAAAACTTCAACAATTCACCAAAAATCAGCCCTCTGCCCAAATCCTTTGAAAAAATTGAGGTAGCTTCCTTGCCCCTACCCGGCACTACCACCAACCCCACCCGGCACTAGGACACCCCTTCCCCCCCCCCCGATGTGAAGCAATACACCCTTCATGGGGGAAAACCTTAAAGACGCGTAAACTTCAGAAATTCACCAAAAATCAGCCCTTTGCCCAATCCCTCTGCAATTGGGGTGGTAACCTCCACCCATTAGGCACTACCACGCCACCCCACTCTTTTGACCCAGATCCCACGTTATACCCCCTATCTGCCACAAAGACACTAAAACTTCAAAAATTCACCAAAAATCAGCCCTTTGACCAATCCCCCTGAAATTTGGGTGGTAGCCTCCACCCATTGGGCACTACCACCCCACCCCACTATTTTGCCCCTGGGACCCATTTTTTTACCCGAATCGCTTCAGATTCGGATTTAATCCGAATCCGAACCGAATCAGGGGTGATTCAGGTAGCCCATATTCGGGCACAGAACAGAACGGGGGTGATTCAGTTTGGGTCCTGAACCGAATCACCAAAACCCCAAATTCCATACCCCTAGTTCAAAACAAGTTTACCTCAGGGACAGTGCCCATTGGTATTTTTGACACTGTCCTTGGGGATGATATGGGCAATTTGGAGGGAGACATTCAGGATCCAGACTCCCTACCTAAGGAGGAGGGCGAGTGGTCTGGAGGTGAGGGTGTGGGACATAATATTTTCCAATGCCTCTTTATTGCAGATGATTTTTCTCCCCTGATGTCAAGGATCGTCAAGGCTATTGGCCTGCAAGCTAATTCAGGACCTGACCTTACTCAGTCTGGAAAGGGAGATTTAGTATTTCCTAGAGCGGTGCCAAGATAAATGCTTTCTACCTTTACCTTTAGATTTGTTTTCTGAAGTTATAAAGCAGGAGTGGGCATCATCAGCGGCTAGTAGAAAAACCCTTTCAGCTGCCACTAGACTCTATTCTTACCAAAAGGAACATGTGGATCTCTTAAAGACCCCCAATACCGATGCTCCGATAGCCCTGTTGGTCAGTGGCTCCTTAGTGCCAAAGGATGGTGAGGTCACACTCAAGGATCCCACTGACAAAAAGGCAGAACTATTGTTTTACAAGGTCCATGATAATACATCCCTGACCACGCGGGCTGCAGCTTCAGCATCAATGGTGGACAGGGCTTCTCTGCTGTGGCTGGATGACCTTTTGAATGACATACCCACAGATCCAACAAAGCTGAGGCAGCAACTGCTTAAAATCCAAAAGGCTCGGGCCTTTATGGCTGACGCCACTTTAGATTCAATCAGGTTTGTCTCACGGGCATCTGCTGCTGTGGTTGTAGGGCGCTGCCAGCTCTGGCTTAAACATTGGCAGGTCAACGCCACTTCTAAAAATAATCTGACCACTGTGGCGTATGACGGCACCAAGTTATTTGGAGAGAACGCACTTAACAACAACAACAACAAATATTTATATACCGCTTTTCAACAAAAGTTTGAGGATGACGCACTTAAGGATGTGCTAGTAGAATCCAAAGACAAAAAAGGGCCGTGCCAAGCCCCAAGAAAATCTGATAAGACATTATTCAAAAGACTTTATCAGCAAACTCAGTCCTCCTTTCAGCCCTTTTGTGGATTCCGGTCCTGTAGGGGCCGGGGTCAAGACTTTAGAACCCAGAGGTTCAACTGGAACAGACAACGCCGTTCCTATAGGAACACTGGTTCCAATAAGCAGCCCTTCTTCCAGCATAAGCAGGCCAAAGGCCAACAATGACTTGCCGCTTCAAAAACTGGGTGGTCGTCTGATGGAGCACCTCCACGCCTAGGAAGCATCCGTTTCAGACAATTGGACTTTAAAGGTGATACGGGACGGGTACAAAATAAGTAAGTAAAACTTTATTTCGGCCGTAGACCAGCAATACAAAATAGATTTAGTAGCTCCCACTCCTCACAGGTTTCTCGCAATCCCACGTCTGCGCTCTATTATCAGGCACTCCGAGCTTCTTCAAGTGATTCATCATCTAGAGGAAATTGATACAGTGGAACTTGTTCCACCCCTGCAATGGTTGGAGGGCATCTATTCTATTTTGTTCACCGTCCCCAAAAAGGACGGAACAAGAAGGGCTGTTGTGGATTTAAAATTCCTAAACAGGTGGGTGAAAAGGGAACGGTTCAGAATGGAAACCTTAAGATCAGTTGCAGAGGCCCTTCATCATCAAGACATCATGACATCCATAGATTTGAAGGAGGCTTATCTGCACGTTCCCATCCACAATCACAGTCGGTCCTTGCTCAGTTTCCACTATGCGGGTCGACATTGGCAATATGTGGCACATCCATTCGGCCTATCGTCAGCTCCGCAAGTCTTTACCAAAGTGTTGGCTTCACTGGTGACACATCTCCGGCTTCAGGGGATCCGGATCCTGGTGTACTAGGATGATCTACTTCTCTTGATAATCAGTACAGACAGCACATTGAGATTTAAACACCGCTCTGTGCACCCTCCGGAATCACAGCTTCTGCATAAACCTATCAAAGAGTCAGCTCTCATCGACCTGCCATCTGCAGCACCTGGGTGTCCTTATAGACACGCAAATCGACCACCTTGTTCTTCCACACGATCGATTCTTACTGCTCACCTCAGAAATCTGGCAGGCTTCCTAGAGATCTATGGTGTTACTATCCACCTTGGCGAGGTTCCTAGGGCTCATGGTCGTGACCTTCGAAGCAGTCCCGTGGGCGAGGTTTCACTCCCGTGCATTCCAAAGGTTCCTCCTGCCTTATTAGCAAGCCATAGCTGCGAAATGGATCGTACAGCTACACCCCCCAGAATCTGTGCACCTAGCACTCAGGAGGTGGCTGCTTCCGCAAAACCTTCTATGGGGGAAACAATTTCTGGGCCCACCAAAGGTTATTCTAACCACAGATGCAAGCAACAGGGGCTGGGGAGCTCACTGTCTCAAACTAACTTCACAAGGGACATGGTCTGTCCAGGAAAGGAGCCACAGCATCAATTGGAAAGAGCTGCGGGCAATTTGTCTGGTTCTATTGGCATTTCAACACTGCCTCCGGGGCACTCATATCTCAGTGTGAACAGGCAATATCTGTCATGGCTCAGACCTCTGAGTCAGAGGAGGAACGGGAGGACTCGGTTGGGAGTGCAGGCTCAGAGGCACAGCAGCAGGATTTGGCTGGGGAAACAGACTCTGGACCTGGGCTGGAACGGCAGCATACAGAGGAATCTTGACAGCTGGCAGACATGAGTGCTGAAGAGGCTGATCAGGAGGAAGCTGGAATTTCACCTGTGTTAAGAAGGCATCTCAAGAGAAAGGCTCAGTGGGAGACATGCAGGTGCAAGATATCACAGGAGAGGAAACAGAAGTGCTGAGTCAGGAAAGCCTGATTGGCTGCCGGTTATCTTGAGCCCTATATTAAGCAGACTGTTATTGGCACAGATTGCTGTTAGCAACTTTCGCTTACTGCAGACTGTGTTCATACTTAGCATTCTTCAACCTTTCATGTTCCAGCCTGCCCTTATTCTGTTCATTCCCTGCTCCTTGTTCTGTTCATTCCTTGCTCTGTTGTTTTTCCAGTTATTGTAGAGGGGGATACCTAGTTTAGTTCAAGGGCCTTTATTTTGTTTGCTACTATTTTTCTTTGTGAGTCTTTTTCGCTTTCATTCGTGCAGCTTTGCTGCTACTCTTATTTCCAGTCTTTCTGTTTAACTCACAGAAGTGAGCTGAAGGGGTTGTAAATCCTGTCGGGTTAGCTGAGCCAACAGATTTACAACAATACCACCGCAAAGGCCCATGTAAATTGGCAAGGTGGCACGTGTTCCAAGTTGCTACATCAGGAGGCCTCCCGTCTGATCACCTGGGCGGAGGGCCATCTGGGCTCTCTGAATGCATATCACATAAAGGGAGAAGACAACTTCATGGCCTATTGGCTGAGCCGAGAGGACCTGTTACCGAGGGAATGGACACTCTCAACGCATGTGTTCACCAGGATCACAGCACGCATGGGAATACCGGTCATGGATCTGTTTGCAACGACAAAAAATACCAAAACTCCGCAGTTCATGTCCCATTTTCCCTGCCAGGAAGCGGAAGCAGTGGATGCCCTATCCAGTCCCTGGCCACTGGGATTGCTGTATGCTTTCCCACCAATGCCTCTTCTGGCCAGAGCGTTGTGGAGAATCAGCATGATGCAGGCAACAGTCATTCTGGTGGCACCCTTCTGGCCGAGATGTCCATGGTTCTGAGAACTTCTTCATCTGGCTACGGAAGAACCATGGATTCTCCCCATGTCCGAAGATCTTGCTACTCAGGGTCCAGTGTGGCACCACAATCCAGCCTGGTTTAGACTAGCTGCCTGGAAACTGAGTGGAGAATCTTAGGTCAGCAGGGAGATACCAAACAGGTACTTCAAACAATGCTAGAGTCCTGCCAATCTTCAACGAACAGGATATATCAATACACTTGGCGGTTCTTCTTGCGCTGGTTAAACAGACATTCAGTACCCAAGACCAATGTCTCCTTGAACCATCTCCTCCAATTCCTACAGGAAGGATGGACAAGGCCTACATCCAAACACTGAAAAGACAATCAGCTTCGCTAGCAGGGCTCATTTCCAGCATTTCGGGCACGGCGTGCCAAAACCATCCACACCTCCTACGTTTTCTTTCAGGGGCGACCATGTTATCTCCCCCGACCGTTCATAGGTTTCCATCATGGGACCTAAATACCGTATTAAAAGCATTGCAATCTTCTCTGTTTGAACCACTGGCAGACATATCTTTAAAGTTATTGTCATTCAAATTGGCTTTCCTGGTGGCGATAACCTCCGCTAGACGTGTCTCAGAGTTAAGGGCACTCTCCATTTCTAAATCTCTCTGCATCTTCCAGGAGGACTTGGTTCAGCTGATTCCAAACCTTTCATTTCGGCCCAAAGTGGCTACACCATTTTACCAATCACAAGACATTTTTCTGCCTTCCTTATGTCCTCATCCAGCTCATCCCAATGAAAAACAATGGCATAAATTGGATGTTTGGAAAAACAATGGCATAAATTGTCTCAAAAAATATATTAAACGGACGACGGATTTTAGGACCACAAATACCTTATTTGTTTCCTTTCATCCTAGTACCATGGGGTCAGCCATGTCAGCTCCAACCATCACACGTTGGATTAGAGCTTGTATAACGTTGGCTTACGAGGTCCAACATCTGCGGCCGCCTATGCAAGTTCTCGCTCATTCCACCCGAGCAGCGGCCACCTCAGCAGCATTCTCTACAAATGCTCCTGTCCACAAGATTTGTAGGGCAGCTAACTAGAAATCACCTTCCACTTTTATTAGTCATTATAAAATTGACCTACATGCATCTTCCCAAGCAGCCTTTGGAAGGTGTTTTTTGCAGCAGGTGCTTCCCCAGGAATAGACAAGGACATCCCTCCCTAGATGAGTCTTCACTGTGGTGTGTCTCAGAAGTGTCTGTGGTCCCAGCAACAGAAAACGGAGCGTTGGTTTCACTTACTGTGAAGGCTTCTTCTTGTTGCTGGGACCAAGGACACCTCGACAAACCCTCCTGAAGTCCTTGCCTGTTCCTGGTTGACCATCTTAGTTCTTGGTATTAGTGTTTTCATGAGGATTAAGCCCGGATCTGTATTTTATCTTACTCTGTATAATACTGCCTTGTTATGATCTGTTACTCTTCTGTATGGTATGTTAAAGTTAAAGTTACATTTGTGCCTTTTGCACCTTGAACTGAAAGAACTGGGCGGGGTTATCCCCCTCAGCTTCAAGTAGCTGTAGCTTTCTATTTCTATCCAATCAACTGTCCTGCCTTGGAGCTTACGGGAAGGATAACCCAGAGGTGTGCTCGGTCCCAGCAACAAGAAGAAGCCTTCACGGTAAGTTAAACCAGCGCTCCATTCCCCTATCACAAACTCTTCCCACTGCCATTGCTGCTGCTGTTACTTTGAGATGGGTGAGGAGGGTTTCTTTCTCTCTTTTCTTTTTCAAAGGGGTATATCTGTACACCCCTACTGGGGCGCTCAATATGTCACTATATCTGTTAAGTTAAAGGCCCTTTCTCCTGAACTCCTGCCAGCTGCAGGTGCTGGAGAATGGACCCTTTCCCCAATAAGGACTTGTGTCACTCCTGCCACTGTGGCTGGCTAAACCCATCCAGCCACCTCTTTCCCATTAAAGCTTCCTGATTTTGTTGCTGGAAGGAGAAGTAGTTTGCTTACCCTGCCCCCGCCCCATGAGCAGTATATGACAACACACTAGTCTGAAGCAATGCAACATGCCTATTTTTTATAATAAAGTGCCTGGGTGTGCGCCCGTGTCCTTTGGTGTCTGCGCCTGTGTCTCCCTTGGCCATTCTGGGCATGCGTGGAGCGCATGCCCAGAACGGCCGAGGGAGAAACAGCCACAGGCACCAGGCGGCCATGTTGGGACCGGGAGGAGGAGACAAGGCCAGGAGGGGAAATCATGGGGGCACAGAGGCGGCCCAGCCAGAGACTGGGGCAGGGAACAGAGATGGCAGTGGGTCCGGCCCGGCTGCCAAGGCCACAGGAGAGCAGCGGGCCGAGAAGAAGCCGGACCGGATGGACTGGACCAAGGGAGAAATGGCCGCAGGCACCAGGCGGCCATGTTGGGGCTGGGACTGGATGGGCTGCGGGGAGGGCAGCAGCGGAACCGGCCCTGCTGCGGCGGGGCAGTGGGGGGGGGGCATGGCGGCGGTGACTGGGGACCATGGCGGCTGCGGTGGGGCGATGGGTGGTGGTTGCGGGGCCGGCCCAGCAGCGGGCGGGCAGCCCGTGGTGGGCCCCGATACCGGGACAGAAGGTGGGAATGGGGGAGCGGTGGCTGTCCGCCGGACTGACACCCGCGCCGCAGCCTCACCCAGAAGTGGTCCTTGAACAGCGTCTCCCGCATGGCAGCAGTGGCTCCTGCAAGGGTGGCGACCCTCCCCAGGTGCAAAAGCGCAGCGAGAGAAGAGGGAGCCGTGGAGACTGCAGCAGCTCTCAAGAGGCTCCGCTGGCCGCCCCAGCCAAGTTCCTCTATTCTTTTTAGCGCCTTCGGCTGCCTGCGTCCACTGGGCCCTAAAGCCCTCCATTTCCCTGATAGCAGCCAACTTTTAAAAATGCAGGGGGAGGGGGAGGGGGGAGGGGAAAGGGCAAGAGGGAGTGGGTCAGGGGGGAGGGTAAGAGGGAGTGGGTCAGGGGGAGGGGCAAGAGGGAGTTGGGCAGGGAAGGGGGAAGAGCAAGAGGGAGTGGGGCGGGGAGGGGAGGGGCAAGAGGGAGTGGGGCGGGGGGAGGGGAGGGGCAAGAGGGAGTGGGGCAGGGGGAGGGGAGGGGCAAGAGGGAGTGGGGCAGGGGGAGGGGCAAGGGGAGGGGGAGGGCAAGAGAGAGTGGGTCAGGGGGGAGGGGTAAGGGCAAGAGGGAGTGGGGCAGGAGGCTGAGAGGGAGGGGAGGGGGAGGGGTGGGAGGGGGAGGGGGAGGGAGGGCAAGAGATTGGGGTGGGAGGGAGGGGAAGAGAGGCAAGAGTGTGGGGCCAGAGGAGGCGGTGGGCCCTGCCGGGTGGAGGAGGACGCGATGTGGCCGAGTCGGCAGCAGAGCCGCAGCCTCGGCCAGAGGAGGCGGTGGGCCCGGCCGGGTGGAGGAGGTATGGAGTAGGAGGAGGCTGGCCCCAAAGGTCTACTAGAGCCCGTTATTTTATCGGGCTTAAAAATACTAGTTTTAAATAAGAGCACAAGAGAGATAAAGATGCATAGCTTATCTTAAGCGACTAATTGTGGACCATATAATGACAAAGGCATGGTGGTGGCATTACTCGCTAATCATATCACATAACATTCCCTCAAAGCAGTTGAGACAATAGTGCTACGTCAGTTCACACTGAAAAGTAAACTAACAGATGTACATTGTGCTATAGTAGGGGAAAAAGCTCCAAAAATAATTCCAAAATTCCATTTAAAAAAACCAGGAAGGTACTTGGGGAACCTAACAGAAATGCAACTATTTGGAAGAAACAGATATTCTCAAAAATAAATGAGTGAACAAATGGCATCAAAGTCTAGCATGAAAAAATGCAGAGTGGCAATGTTTACATGTTGTTTGTATGTTCACCATCTTTGTGAGTGCCATTGTTGCGATAGTTTTCTGAGGATCACCACCTTTGTGAGTCCCATTGCTGCAGTGGTTTTCTAAAATCAGGCTGCATGTTCATTCAACTACAAGCTGCTCTGTCAGCTGCAACTATCATAACTTGGATGAGTAATTATTGAACTGATAGTTCTCTCTCCTCCCACCCCTACGTAAAGTATAAGGCTTTCACCAGAGCAAAATTTAGACCGTATTACCTACAAACCTTACTTTCCTTAAGAAACTCAACACTGAAAAGTTTGCTGATGAAAAATTAGCCCAAATTGTTTATCCTTTGAGAAACATAAAGCTGCTCTGGATAAATGTTGCAAGTTGGAAAGCAAACTTGCCTTTTGATCAGATAGAGTGGCCCCAGCTTTTTGTAACAACTGCCCAAATGCAAACAGGCACCGATCATCAAGGGTGCTTTCAGATAGCATAACACCAAGCTTCATAAACTGTGTGCATACAAGGGAATAGCTAGCTTGAGCTTCTTTTCTTTTGCTGAAAGTAGCTTTTTATAAATAAGTAAACAAGCAATTTTAGTCGCTTTTTTCCCAGTGGGAGAGTTGAGAATGCAATCAATTCTATCCCATATAAATCAGTAAGACTTTTACAGTTTTTAACTTTGGCAGTATCTTGGTTTCCATGGGCATTACACTGCAGCATCTCTGCAAATCATCAGTATTCAAATGAAGACCTAAGCAATAGCAATAGCACTTACATTTATATACCGCTCTATAGCTGGAAGCTCTCTAAGCGGTTTACAATGATTTAGCATATTGCCCCCCAACATTCTGGGTACTCATTTTACCGACCTCGGAAGGATGGAAAGCTGAGTCAACCTTGAGCCCTTGGTCAGGATCGAACTTGTAACCTTCTGGTTACAGGGCGGCAGTTTTACCACTGCGCCACCAGGGGCTCTTTGGAGGAAAGGAATTGAAATATAGCACCATAAATTCCTTTTTCCAGAGTCTTGTGGGGAATTGTATAGTAGTTAAATATTTCAATAGTAGTTAAATATTTCATCTTTTAGAGTTCTGCAGCAAGGCTTGACGGTGAGATTGCTGATGATGAGGATGATGAGGAGGATGAAGATGATATTGAAGCTCTTCTGGAAGATGAGTTTCCAAAAGAAGAAGATGAGGTAGAAGATGAGGAAGAGGAACAGGAGGCAGAGGCTATTGATCGCATGAGAAATGAAATTTCAGAGAAATATGAAACAGATATTAATAATATGCAAACAATACAGGTAAATTTGGATTATATAATGTGTTATGGTATATTACACTTCGCACAAATACCCTGGTTTGCATCCGAATGGGAGACTACATGTGTGAGCCCTGTAAGATATTCTCCTTAGGGGGTGGGGCTGTTCTGGGGAACTGACGGTGTCAGTCTTGGCAGCAGGAGGCACTGTGTGGAGCAGACAGGCAGGGCTAGCAGGGGGCAGCAAAGATGGGAGCGTTCCATCCTCAGATCTTGCCTCATAGTCACCTCCCACCTTGCTAAGCCCCTGAATTTTGGATTCATTATTTCGAACAGTACAGTCTCCTTTGCTGTGATATAATTCTTTTTAATTAACTTGTTATCCATTTTAACAAAGCAAGTAAGCCCTACTTCTGAGTATAACAGCTCAGAGTAAACCAACATCTCTTTTCACAACCTGTTCTTCATTAGTAAAACTATACTCAAGATCAGTATTCCCTCCAATTTTCTAGCCTACTTTCTTTAAGGAAAGTAAGCTTATGAGACAACCTGGCAGAGTGAGTGTGTGTGTGCCCTTATCAACTTTGCAATGCCTCAAACAACATGAACCAAATTAGGTACAGCTGTAGGGACATATAGGGAAACCTCAACAGCATAGTTTGTGATGCCATCCACCCCAATTCAAGATGGTAGCCGTGTGACCATTTGAGGTGCAAGTAGGCTAACTTGTGAAGCCTAACCAATTTGAACGAAATTGGGATGTAGGGATACATGTAGGGATACATAGGGATGCCTCAATGGCATAGTTTATAATGATGTCATCCACCCTGATTCAAGTTGACAGACACATGAATGTTTGAGGTGCAAATGGGATAATTTGTGGACCTCCTAACCAATTTGAACCAAATTTGGAACACTAGTAGCGACACATAGGGACACCTCAACAGCGGTTTTAATGATGTACTCCACCCCAATTCAAGATGGTGGATGTGTGAATGTTTAAGGCTGAAGTGGGCTAACTTGTGAGGATGGTAATTATCAATTAAGATTATAATGAAAGGAAGTAGGCAGATTAGTTCTTACCAGAACAACTTGCTTCACTCTCTCACAACTGCACATGCATTTAGAATGGGGCTTTCCTGATTCAGACTGAGTGGGATCTAAAATTAACTGAGCCAACATCCAAAAACTTGTGAGTGCTCGCACATGCCTGCACATGCCTTAGAGGGAACACTGCTCAAGACCATGGTATTTTGAGATAATGGTAAAATAATGCCATCTTATCATTAAAGGATCTGATCATACTTTTCTATTAATTTATGATATATGAAACTACCTCATGCTGAGACAGACTGTTGGTCCATCTAGTTCAGTATCACCAATGCTTCCATAAGCCCTAAGAAGATTAGTCTGATGCTGCAGCATTTCTGAAACTAAGCAAGTGTGGACCTGATCAGTCCTTGTATGTGAAATAACTGAAAACCGCATGTGTAAACAGAAGGAAAGAGAAATGACAAAACAGTATCTATTTGATAGCTGTAGCTCAGATGTTTTGGTTGGAGAAGGGGTTATGTTAAGACTCAGCTGCTGCAGCAGAAAAAACCTTGGGAAGGCAGTGAGGGCAAAGTACATTCTGAGGGGCAAGATTTTTTTCATATCTTTGAATCTTCCAAATCAGAAACACACCTGTAATTCATATTAACAACACTCTGAGCCTACATATATTTACTCAGAAATAAGTTCTATCATTTCCAGTGTGATGGTGATGCATAAAGTAATTGCATATTGAAGCAAAAAAACCCAGCTTCACATATACTCTGATGGAGTCTGAGCTATTGGTGACTCAGCAGGAAAGAGGTCGTGGTGGACAGCACATTGAAAGTGTTGACTCAGTGCGCGGCAGCTGTGGAAATGGAAAATTCCATGCTAGGGATCATTAGGGGATTGAAAATTAAAATGCTAATATTATAATGCCATTATACAAATCTATGGTGTGACCACATTTGGAGTACTGCATACAGTTCCGGTCACCATATCTTGAGAAGGACATTGTAGAACTGGAAAAGGTGCAGAAGAAGGCAACTAAGATTATTAGGGACAAGTCTAGCCTTATGAGGCAAGATACAGCATCTGGGGCTTTTTAGTTTGGAAAAAAGGCAACTATGGGGAGACATGATAGGTGTATAAAATTATGCATGGAGTAGAAAGAGTGGACAGAGAGAAAAAATTCTCCCTCTCACAAAACTAAAACCAGGAGTCATTCCATTAAACTGATGGCCAGGAAATTTAGGACTGACAAAAGGAAGTACTTTTTCACACAGCACATAATTAATATATGGAATTCTCTACCATGGGATGTGATGACAGCCACCAGCCTAGATGGCTTTAAGAAGGGCTTAAATAAATCCATGGAGGACAAGTCTATCAGTGGCTACTAGTCTGAGAGCTATATGCCATCTCCAGCCTCAGAGGCAAGATGTCTCTAAATACAAGTGGCAGGGGAGCAACAGCAAGAGAGAGGGCATGCTTTCACCTCTTGCCTGTGGGCTTCTCAGAGGCATCTGAGAAAAAATCTTCTGTGTCCCATGTAGCCCACTAAAAGAGGAGTAATCAGGTCCTTTCTGAGATCCTTATAGAATGAACAATATAATAAAATATGTCCTAAGTATTCTCCATACCACATGAACAGGCCTGATCAGTATAAGGTACTCTATTGAACCATCTGTCTAAGACTCAGTGGAAGCCCATCAAATCTTGCTATAGCAAAAGCTCTACAGTGATTTGGAATTATAAGGGAAATAAGATATGCAGCTGGCTCAATTTTAGGCCCATCTCCAGCAGTGTTCTCTCTAAGGTGTGTGCGCTCACATGTTTCCTGATGTCTGCTCATTTAATCTTAGATTCTGCTCAGGTTGAATCTGGAAGGCCCCACTCTGAATTCATGTATGCATACACTGCCTTGATACTGCTGCCCAGAACAAAACTCATTCCTCACACAGACAAAAAAAATTAGAGAGAACACTGGTCTCCAGACTTTAATTCGGTTTGATAGCAAGGCTAAGTTATTTTGCCCTGCTCTCATTTTGCCCTGCTCTCAAAAATGTTGTCTGAACAGCTTCCAGAGGGGCTATCCTCCCATATGGACCAAGCTGTGCCCCATACAAGAGCTGCGGTAGAACCTTAGCTAATATTTCTGAGCACTGCTCATGCTACATAAGCACTTTGTAAGAGCACAAAGACCATTGATGTGTTTCCGCTTTCATAGAGCGCTTCCAGAGCACAGGTGGCACTAGCATGCTTGCACAACAGTGCAAGCGCAAAAGGAGTGAGGGAGTTGCATGAGGCTCCTGCTGCATCCGTGAAGACCCTAATAATACATATCCTTCATTAGTCAAGAAGTCAGCCACTGGAATTTAATATTTGGCTTCTTATAGTTTAGCTCTCTTGTATTGGAAATCACTGGCTTACATTTCCCACAACGTAACATGGGCATTGCAGAACCGCCCACACCGCTGTGGGGCTCTAACACATGTGGCGACAGTGCTGTGCAACAGGGCAGTACTGCAACTACTGAGCTCTTGTGTAGTCACACATCATGAACTACTTCCATGGGGAATAATGGGACTGTCACTGCATGTGTTAGGTCCACAGGGACATGGCTGGTTCTGCAATGCCTGTGTCACGTTGCAGGACATGTAAGCCAATGTTCTGCTTTTTCCTGAATGTGAGAGAAAAGTAGGAGGGGGGAGGTCATAAGCATGAGAGTGGGGTTTCCTCTTTTATTCTTTCTGATATGGCTTTGGTACCTTTAACAGATGTGTAAGAAGAAGAGATGTGTAACAAGGAGGAGAGGTGGTCTTGTGGTAGCAGACATGAATTGTCCCTTTTGCTAAGCAGGGTCTGCTCTGGTTTGCATTTAAGATATTCCCCTTAGGGGATGGGGCTGCTCTGGGAAGAGCACCTGCATGCTTTCATGCAGAAGTTTCCAAGTTCTCTCCCTGGCACCTCCAAGATAAGGCTGAGGGATAATCCTGCCTGTAACCTTGGAGAAGCCACTGCCAGTCTGTGAGCTAGATACTGAGCTAGATGGACCACTGGTCTGACTCAGTGTATGACAGCTTCCTACGTTCCTAAGATATTCAACATGTGAAGTTTTTTCAGCCTGGAGAAAATGCTATATCAACCGACATGATATGCCAAAGCTAATCTGCTGAACTTTGTGCATAACAGCTCTCTCTCATAACTGCCCCATCGTAGGCTAATGAGGCTGGAAGCCTTAACAGGCTTGCTTTTTTCCAGGGATGGCAGGACTGAAATTGTTGTGAGAATTAGCCCTTGGTCCTATGACTAATAGAGAAATAATCAAAGTGTGATTATTTCAAATATCATGATAAGATGTGTTTTAAAAAATAGAATAAGGATTTGTGAAAATATTTTAATGACTTTTTAAAACAATGAAAATGATCATATGTAAAAGGGTGTGTGATTCCAGACAAAATAAATACCTAGGTAGCCAAATTCCAAGATAAAAATGCTATACAGTAGTTAACATTAGCTGTGGATTTTCCTAAGAGATAATTAGAATGCAGTTTGCAAGGAACAAATAATTTACCAGATGTACCACTATACACAAGTACAAGTAAAACCATTTGTGTGGACTGGTAAATTTGTTGCATGATCTGCAAGCCTACACTAAGGATGCTGATGTATATCTCTCACTCTGTTACATTGCTTAGCATGCTTTTGATTTCTGTCATGTTCTTTTTTCTCAGGAGGAACTGGAAAAATTATTGATACCCCAAATAACACTTGGATGCACGCGAAAACCTCGCATTGTGTGCTACCAATTGCATAAAAAGCTGAAGGACCTAGTAGAAAATCGTGAAAGCATTTTTGAGAAGTGTTATCCATTAAGTTTATCACTTGCACGCAAGATAATAGCTCTTTCCTATAAACATCCAAGTAATTTTGGTCAGTGGGACCCAATCAAGGTAATGAGCATTTAGAGAAGTACATTTTGGTTGCTTTTAAAAACAATACCTTAAAACCAATAATTTGAATGTCTTTGCTGATTCTTGTATGTAATAACAGTGTGCATAGATTCATATAGCAGGACTGTTAATACACTATTAACTACGACACCAGGTACACTGACTGCTGCCCATTTGGCAGACCCCTCTCCATGGCATACATGTGGCTTCACACATTCATTGGCTGCAGGGATGACACTGGTGTCAGCACTATGGGTACTAGATCTCCTGGTTTCCCTTACAGTTTTCAAGAGGAGCTATAAGGATAACATCTCCTTACCAGGGTCCCTGTTAGGGTATCAGACCATATTGAATGTGTGTACTTAAGTTTGGGGACCAGGGATAGATTGGGACTTCTGTTAGTGTACCGATTGCCCCGCTGCCCAGCAGAATCCCTTACTGAGCTCAAGGACTTGGTTGCAGAACTCACATTGGAGTCTCCCAGACTCTTGGTGCTTGAACACTTCAGTGTTCATTTCGGGACCAAACTGTCCGGAGTAGCTCAGGAGTTAATAGCGGCCATGAAAACTATGGGCCTATCCCAAGTGGTCTCTGGACCGACACATATTGCAGGTCACACGCTTGATTTGGTCTTTTACTCGGATCAGGGTGGTGTTCCGTGGGTTTGGGGACTCCTGTGATTTCCCCATTGTCATGGACGGATCACCATCTGGTTAAGGTTGGACTTACAACCACTTCCCACCTCTTCAGGGGTGAGGGGCCTATTAGAATGGTCCACCCGAAGAGGTTATTGGATCCAATAAGATTCCAAGAAGCCTTGGAGGGATTCAATGTTGGCTTTGCCAGTGATCTTGTTGATGCCCTGGTTGAGAATTGGGACAACTTGCTCACTAGGGCAGTAGACACACTTGCTCCCAAGCTTCCCCTCCGACCCGCTTCAAAATTGGCCCCTTGGTATACGTAGGAAGATCTATGGGGGCTGAAGTGGCAAGGTAGGCAACTGGAACGCAAGTGGAGAAAGACTCGACTCAAATCCGACAGATTGTGAGGTCTGTTGGGGTTTCCCCCTGAACAGGTCCTGACTTTCACACCAGCTAATCCTCCTTGTTCAGAAACCCTAACTCATCAAGCCCACAGATCACCTTCTCCTTTCTTCATTCACCAAGAAATTATCCTCAACTTACTTTAATGGTCTCCCCAGGCGCTTTCCAGATTACATCATAGAACAGCAATAAAATGCTTCGGCTTGGCAAGATCATATTGAAAACGATCCCCAGAATCTCAAACTCCTACAACGGGAAAATACAGCTATTTCTCTGTAACGGACTTGCAACATTGTAGCACTAAATTGCAAAGATAAAATCCAAAGTAAGGCACTGGAAATGTGAATGGCACCTTGCTGTCATTCTGCAGTGTCACAACACGGGAAATATGGAAGCACACTTTGCAGATCCATAGTGACACTGTTGTAAGAGTTAATCTGGAAAGCACTCAGCTCTGTCTGCCTCTTCTGGTATTCCGGAGGCAGGGTTTCTTAGTTCCTCCTGCAAGGTTCTCCCTAGTCCTGATGCCAGTCATCCTCCTGCACAGACTTACAACAACTGGTTGTATTCTATTGAATAAATTAACAGTTAAACACATATAAAGAGCACATGTAACAACTGACACAAAACACAACCAGTCACAACAGTGATAGCCTTTCTTAATTGCTCCTCTGTGCTAGTTCTTGTATTGGCTGAGTGGAAGCAAAGTCTATTGCTTTGCCACATTCCACATGCTACATTTCATAGCATACTGACTTTTTCTCTAGGGCATACTTCCCAGCAGTCTGAAGGAAGCATGCATATATAACTCTTTCCTGAGATGGTTGGGATGAGACATAAGTTACACACACACACACACACACACACACACACACACACACACACTTTTTATACAACCTTTAGTTAAGACCCTCTTCTGCTCTACTCTGCTGCTCCCCTCCTCCCCTTTGGCATCCTTAATGTTTCCATGGCAGACACTTATCAAACAGATAGATTCTTTTAATTCAGGTAAAATATTTCAAACAATGTGAGTATATGTATTTTTTTCAGATACACTAAAAATGTTATTGCATTTATAATATAAAAATTATATTAGATTGTTAAACTATTACCATTCTCACTATGTAATTGTTTTCAACTGAATGCATGCATTTAAAAAGCTGCTTCCGTCAGTAGCATATTTTAACTGTGAGTAAGTGACCAATCTAATCAATTTTTCTCAACAATTATTTGAGCTACTATAAGTGAGTTTCCCTGAAGAATGGGGAAACTGCCTAAACCTTACAAACCAAAGACTAATATTTGTTTCCTAAAATGTACATAAGCATTTGCTACGGTTACCATTGTAGTCATGGAAATCAGCAACTCTGTATGTTTTGCAGCTAAGTGAAGGAGATGCAATCAAGCCTTATCAAGATCAGTTTACTCCAAGCTTTCCAGTTATCCATCGAAACTGTGTTTATTTCTTTACAAGTAAAGAAAATAGAGATAAATTCATGAAAAATCCCATCAAATATCTTCGCCAGCCCAAACCTAAATCTACTGTTCCAGTTAAAATTGCAATTGTTGGGCCTCCAAAATCTGGAAAGACCACAGGTAATGGCATTGCTTCTTAGGAGATTTTTAGTTCATAAATAGGTGTGTGATAGTACATGTCAGTCAAAACTTACTAGGCAGTCAAGAAGCTAGATTATGGTACTGTCACCAAACCACAACAGATCTATGCATCCTGCATCTGAAATATGCCTATGCTGTTTAAAGAAAAAACATGGTCTTTGCCTCAGGGCACACATTTGTATTTATAAAGAGAGTCTTATTTCCCTCTTTTGTCAGAGATACTACTTTGGACTATGCTATTAAACAGCCATAGTGCTGGCAAGGGAGAAATACGCACAAAACTGGAGCTGTTCTGAAGGTTTTTATTGTAGTAAATCATCTTATGAAACAGGCAAGCTGCTTTTTCATTTAAAATTGGCTTGCTTGTTCAGCCAAGAAGTTTTTCACATGGGGCATTTAAAGCCCACTCGCATCTCCTCCAGAATGGAGGGGGTGCATTCACATATAGGACAGATTTACCCCGAAGTCCTGGGGAGCAGTTCACACACAATTCAGGTTTTTCACTGTGCATTAGAGCGTAGCCCAATTTATATCAAGGGTAAAAAAATCCACTATTTGCGTCTGGTTTTTGGGACAACTTCGAGGTTGCAGTAAAGCCTACCAATAAACTCACGTTAAAGTCTGCTGTGTGTAAAAGTCCCAGGTAATTGACTGTAACAACAGGTTTCTAAACAGTTCTGGCTATATAATTCTTCCCTGCCTATACTATGTCTAGGATTGCAGGTTCTTATTATACCTTGCATAATGCCTTGCCTACCACATGGGTGTCATTAAATAGCGATGGGATAGCAGCAAGAATTGTAATACTTTGACAAAAATCAGCTATCTTAGTCTGAAGAAAAAGCAAAAATTAGTTTCCAATCAGTTGGAATCAGTGGCTGACATCCAGACTAAGTTACTCAATAGTACTACTTAGGAGTTACTCTAGCAGGGATTCTTAACATTGGGTCCCCAGATGTAATTGGACTTCAACTCCCATAATCCCCAACCAAAAGCCACTGGGGCTGGGGATTATGGGAGTTGAAGTCCAATAACAGCTGGGGACCCAACACTGAGAATCCCTGCTCTAAAGGACTGCCAAATTTCAAAAGGACTTCTGTCAAATAATTTAGTTACATCACCCAGTAGCTTTTGCTGTTTAATTTGGCTGAATCAGTAGCTTCTGCTGTTTAATCAAGAAAACAAAACATAAAATACTAGGACCGGGGAGACCCAAGTTCAAATCTCCATTCAGCCATGATACTTGCTGGGTGACTCCGGGCCAATCACTTCTCTCTCAGCTTCACCTACTTCACAGGGTTGTTGTGAGGAGAAACTTAAGTATGTAGTACACCGCTCTGGGCTCCTTGGAGGAAGAGCAGGATATAAAGTGTAAAAATAAAATAAAAAATAACTAGCTGACCCTGCATAGAGCATCTGTGCGCTCTTTGGGGCCAGCGGTTACCTCTTCTTCCCCACTTTCTGCCCCAGTCTCCGCTTCCGGGCCCATCCACCTCTCCTCCCCATGGCCACTTCTCCCCCCCCCCCCGCCAATTTCTTTCTTCCCTCCTGGGCCTTTCCTCCGCGGCTGGGCCTGTTGCAGCTGTGGCAACCAATCCTCCTGGGTGCACCTCAGCAAATCAGGCGCGTCTGCTGCCCAGCCAATCAGCTGGGCGCTGGGACACACATTTTAAGGCACACCCAGGAGAATTATATATATAGATAATAAAATGCACAAGGATTACCTTCAGAAGACTACTCCTGGAAAGCCTTGTATTCTGGCAATCATATGCAACCTACTCTTCTCTTAACTTTTATTGCTGTGAGTTTTCCTTGTAGAGAACATAAGCAACTCACAATCAATTTTTTTATTTAATTTATGTACATAAATGATCAGTATTGATCAATAAATGATCAATATATTGCACTGACCTGATCAAATCTTCTCAGTAATAACAAACATGTTTTGCAGTTGCCAAGAAGTTTGCAAGTGTATATGGAGTAATGCGCCTTTCCATGGGAGATGCCATCCGTATGATTTTAAATAATCAGCCAGACACCGAATTAGCACTTGTGTTGAAGTGGCACCTTCACAAAGGATTGACTGCCCCTGATGAACTTGCCATGAAGGCTCTAGATATTGCGTTGATGGATACTGTGTGTAACACTGCAGGGTGAGTGACCTTCATTTTAGTATCACATCAAATTGTTTGCAGAAGGGTAGTTGGGACCATGTTGATATAGAATAGATTCCAAAACCCTTCATAAGCAACTGTGTTTTTCTCTTTCCCACTTGTCATAAGTAGCTCCTCCAGCCACTGTGTTCTGCTGGCACAAAGCTAGACTTCTACCCTCCCAAAAGGCTATGTAGCACAGCAATTTCCAAAATCATCAATGCAGCCATGTTTACACCTGCTCTTGCCAGCCACCCCTCTCCTACCACCCTTCTGTGGGAAGCCAGTCTTGCGTAAGCAAACATGAATTGTCCTCTTTGCTAGGAAGGGTTCACTTTCATTGAATTTGGATGGGTGACTACATTTGTTCAGTGTCTGCTGTAAGCAGTGGCACTGTTTGGACTGGACTTCTGGGTGGAGGTCCAGTCCCCTGCAGGCCTGGGGGGCCTCCAAATGCTGAGCAGTCCACTAATTTAAGTTGCAGGATTGTCCATGCAAAATGTGATATCTCTCTGCAAGTCAGTGGGAAGTATCTTATTCAGAATAGCTTCTTAAAAACAAAAAGAGTTTCCAGCTTCCCCTGAGCATGTTCCAGTGTAAAAAATAATGCATTGCAGCTTATCTTTTGGCAGCAGCAGGAGCAGTGGGGGGCGGGGGCAAAAGGCCTTGAGGCAGGCTCCAAAATTACCTAGGTGCACCTCTGGCTGTAAGATATTTCCAGATGTGACTATAGTTCAGTGGTATAGCATCTGCTTACATGTAGAAGGTCCCAGGTTCAATCCCTGGCATCTCCAGCTAGGGCTGTTGGGGAAAACTCCAGCATGAAATCTTGGAGAATCGCTGCCAGTCAGTATAGACAATATTGAGCTAGATGTTCTGACTCAGTTTAAGGCAGCTTCTTATGATCCTAAAAATACCCTTTTTTGCTGGAAGTATAGCATAGGATTCTACCCCTTGCCATTGAACACTGAAGTAAGACTGGGTTTTGATATAAATAGCAAATATTTTCATCCCTTGTTCATTTTTTCAGTCCCTTTAGTATGTACATTTCCCCCCTAAAATATTTTGTTCTCACCTGGCCTTCTTGCAGTCTCTTTCCTCATCTGTGATCCCATCCTTGCCAATAATATTCCACAGCTATTTATTTTTGAACAAAGTATCCCAAGTTATTTCAAAATTTGATGTTGTGATAAGATGCCAAGAAACTATCAATTAATTGAGGGATCTGGCTTTTTGTGTGCAAATTTTATATGGGCAAACTCTTACAGTCTAAGATTTGCACTATGTTGGAAATATAGTCAGAAGATATTAAAACTAGACAGATATGGGAATCTGATTTTTAAAAGCATCGATTTGATGAAAGATTGTAAAGTGGCCCTTGCTCTTTTGTATGTACTAACCTTAAATAAAGACATTACATCTGTACTCTGTCATAGTCAACTAAGAGTACAAAAAGTAAACACATGAACAGATGAAGCTCCTTATATTGATTCAGAACATTGCTCCATCTAACCCAGTGCATCTATTCTGGTTGGCAATGATTCTCCAAGCATTCACACAGGTTTTTTGAACTAGAGATTCCTGGGACTGAAAATTACAAGCATATCTGGTGGGACTGTTCTAGTATCATGTATGATGGAAGAATGACAATAAGCACCTTATTTGAAGGACATAATATAATTTGCTGTCTGACCTTCCAATTATATATTTATAGCTGCTTAAAGTCCTGATAAAACAGCAAGACAGAGAGGTTGTTCTCACGAGTAGCCAAAACTGGGCTAGGGCAGCTAAGCCCAGGCTTGGCTGCCCATGGAAACCTCTGGGAGCCTCCCGGTGGGACCTCAATGGCAAGCCCAGCTAAGAAACTGGGCTCTTAAATGAGGTTAAGGGAGTAAGCAATTCCTTAACCCCATTTACTTGCCCGTATGTCAGCGCCCGCTGCTTTTAAGGTTTTAAGGGCTCTCCTGAAGGACAGCAGTGATCTCAAACTATGAATTTCTGCTGGGAGTGCATTCCACAGCCCGGGAGCAGCTACAGAGAAGGTCCGCCTCTGCGTTGCCACCAGATGAACCAGTGGCAACTGGAGACGGACCAGAATGGGTTCTGCACCTGCATAATGAATGGAGACGGACCAGAATGGGTTCCGCGCCTGCATAATGAACCCATAATGAATGCATTCTGCACCTGCTCAAGGACCTCGCGGATAGATTGATTAGCTCCTCGCTATGCCTCTAACTGCCCTGCACATGCTCCGTGCTTCCGTTATTTTCAGTAGTTGGGGTGTCTATTTGTTCAGTTTCTATTAGACTGCCTAAGTGTCTACACCTCGTAATATTTGCTCCTCAGTAAAAACTTGATTTAAACAGAAAAGACTAAGGACTGACAAGAATAACAACTCCTCAGCATGGCTAAAGGAGCAAGAAAATAAACTGAGTGAGCTCCGGACTTGTCTGGTGGTGAGTGGATTGGAACAACCCCTACTGACAAAGGACTGTTAAATAACTACTCTCTAAGCTAAATCCATCCACACACACACACACACACAAGATTTCAAAACTTATAGCAAAGACAACTTTTAAGCGCTGCACAGAGTGCTGCACAAAGCTGCTGACTATGGATAGTCATGGCGCATGCTTTCAGTGTTTTGGAGAGCAACACAGTCCAGTGTCGTGCAAGATATGCTGCTCGTTCTCAAAACAAACACTAAAAAACCAAGCGCGTTGACTAAGGGCAGCCTTGTATGATGAGGCACTTCAGACACCGACACCGAGGCCAACGCACCCTTCGACGTCAAGGTTAATATAGAGCACGGGATCGAGTGTCGACATTACTTCTTTAGTGGAACCTGCTTCAACGCAGTCTAAAGCCACCAAGGAGCAGAAATTCAAGTGCCCAGAGACGGTGGAGAAGAGACACCACCAACACAGAAAGCCAACAGAATTATCTCCAGCACAAACGCCTATACATTCACCAGCAGGAACGCCACAACAAACCTACCAGGCAGTGGATTATGTAGATTTCAGAGAAGAGGCGGCAGGAGAGGAGGATGTTGCTTTATACCCAAAGACAACAACATCACTGCTTGCAATCCTAGAATCTACTGACAGTACACCATCTGGCTCAACTTTCCAAGGATTCACAAGTGGGTTCTTGATATCGAGCACGACGATGCTGAGGGAACGTTATTGGTACCGAAAATCCCATCGATGTCACCAGTAAGAACACAGCCTCTGACAATTAACCCTATACGCTTGATACCCATGAGTACAAATCCAATACGTCTAATGTCACCATTGAGACAGACAGTTGACCAAACAGGTGTGTCAAGACCTATCTCTCTTTTTGCACGTCCAGGACCAGGCTATGCCCCGTGGAAGTCACCATTACAGTATGCTGCCACTCAGGGCTTAACTTCCACCAGTATATCAGAGGGCGTGCAGTGTTGCCAAATCACCCATAGCTGTGGGTTTAGGCACACCCCTACAGTGGTCTACCCAGATGATTACGCAGAATATCAAATTTGTAAAGTACAGCAAGAGGCTTTGCAAAAGGTGCAGCACGCAGCATTGCATACAACCCCAGCACCTGCTAGAGAACGAGAAACAGTGCCCACAGAGGCATCTACTGCTAGTCAAACGCTGACTCCACCCAAGCAGCCACAAGTGCCAGTGCAACCTAAGAAGGCAACAAGGAAGAAACTACTCCCAGACTTATCCCCATAAGATGAGGATGAAGTTGAAGGGGATGGATTATGGAGGTGGTGATGAGACATCTTCTAGCCAAAGAAGAATGGGCAGCTACACTGGACTTGAAAGATGCATATTACCAAGTGGGAATACACAAAGCTCATCGAAGGTATCTAAGGTTTACAGTAGGAGATACATCGTACCAATATGTGATTTTGCCATTTGGCTTGTCAACAGCACCACGGGTGTTGACAAAGGTAATGGCAGTCGTAATGGCATATTTAAGAATGGAGGGGATTGTGATCCTCCCATATTTAGATGACTGGGTTGTTGTTATTATTATTATTATTTCTTACACAGTCAGACAGGTGTTATTGACTGGTTTGTTTTATCTAGACATCGAGTCCTTCCCAAGGACCTGGGATGCCAGAATTTTATTGTCAATGGTTATAGATATCGTCGCAGAATATAGGCTGTTCCCAGTAAAGCTGCTTTTTGTAATTGGCTGGTGGTGATATCTGTGGCCCCTATGGTCTTGAGGTGCTCTTCAAGGTCTTTTGGAACTGCACCCAGGGCGCCAATTACCACTGGGATTATGTTGGTCTTCTTCTGCCACAGCCTTTCAATTTCAATTTGTAGATATTTGTATTATTTTTTCTATTTCTTTTTCTACTATTCTGCTATCCCCTGGTATTGCTATGTCGATTATTTTGACTTGTTTTTCTTTCTTCTCGACTACAGTGATATCTCGTGTATTGTGTGGCAGATGTTTGTCTGTTTGTAGTCGGAAGTCCCATAATATTTTTACATCTTCATTTTCTTCAACTTTTTCAATTTTATGGTCCCACCAATTCTTGGCTACAGGTAGCTTGTATTTTTTGCAGATGTTCCAGTGTATCATCCCTGCTACCTTGTCATGCCTTTGTTTGTAGTCAGTCTGTGTGATCTTCTTACAACAGCTGATCAGGTGGTCCACTGTTTCATCTGCTTCTTTACAAAGGCGGCACTTGCTGTTTGTGGTGGATTTTTCAACTTTTGCTCTTATTGCATTTGTTCTTAGTGCCTGTTCTTGTGCAGCCAGTATTAAACCCTCTGTTTCTTTCTTCAAGTTGTCATTCTTAAGCCATTGCCAGGTCTTGGTGATGTCTGATTTCCCACTTATATTGTGCAAATATTGACCATGCAGGGGCTTATTTCTCCATTTTTCTGCTCGATTCTTGACTTGTTCTTTCTTGTAGGCCTGCTTTGTTTCATTGGTGTTGAATAGTTTCGCGTTATTGACCATCTGAAGTGCATCTTCTTCACTGTCCCTTATATATTCTTCAAGGCCTCTTTTCTCCTCCTCTACTGTTTGATGGACTTGCAGCATTCCTCTTCCACCTGAGCTGCGAGGGATGTAGAGCCTATCTACATCACTGCGGGGGTGCAAAGCATGATTGATGGTCATGATTTTCCTGGTCTTACGATCTAGCGTCTCTAGCTCTGCCTGGGTCCAGTCTATTATTCCTGCAGTGTATCTAATAACAGGTATAGCCCAGGTGTTTATGGCTTGTATGATGTTCCCGCCATTGAATTTGGACTTGAGGAAGTTTCTGACTCTCCTGATGTATTCACTTCCAATTTTTCTTTTAACTTCAGTGTGTGCGATGTTATCAGCCTGGAGAATGCCCAAGTATTTGTAAGGTTCTTTCTCTTCCAGGTTCTTGATGTTGTTTCCATTGGGCAGTTCTATTCCTTCTGTTTTTCTTATTTTCCCTCTGTTCATTATTAATGCAGCACACTTGTCTAGTCCAAACTCCATTGCTATATCGCTACTGAATATACGGACAGTGTTTAGCAGTGATTCGATTTCCGACTGGGACTTTCCATAGAACTTCAGATCGTCCATGTACAGCAGATGGTTGATTTGACTGGATGTTTTAGATGTTTGGTATCCGAGGCTTGTTTTGTTTAGTATTTGTGAAAGTGGGTTCATGGCGATTACAAACAATAGAGGGGATAGTGAGTCCCCTTGGAAAATGCCTCTTCTAATGCTAACCTGTCCAAGTGCCTCGCCATTGATTGTTAACTGTGTACTCCACATGCTCATTGCTTTTTTAATAAATATCTGAATGTTTTTACTGACACCAGTCGTTTCTAAACATTTTAGTATCCATGTGTGAGTCAATGAATCGAAGGCTTTCTTGTAGTCAATCCATGCAACACTTAGATTGGTTTTTCTTCTCTTGCAGTTTTCTAAAATCATTTTGTCAATCAGCAGCTGGTCTTTTGTGCCTCTGGTGTTCGGGCAATTTCCTTTCTGTTCAACTGGAAGCTGTTTGTTAGTTAATAAGTGTTGCATCACCTCATCTGCTATTATTCCAGTTAATAATTTGAACATGGTTGGCAGGCAGGTGATCAGTCTATAATTACTTGGAACTGCACCTTTTGCTGGGTCTTTCATTATGAGATGAGTTTTCCCAGTTGTTAGCCATTGTTCAATATCACCGCATTTCATAATGTGATTGAACTGTTTTGATAGTTGTTTATGAAGGCTTGTTAGTGTTTAAGCCAGAAGCCATGCAGTTCATCGTCGCCTGGCGCAGTCCAATTTTTAATTTTCTTTGCTCTTTCACTTATTAATTCTGGTGTTATTATTAGATCTTGCATTTGTTGGTTACTTTTTTTGACCTCTTTCATCCAGCCTGCTTTTTTATTATAATCTATTGGATTGTCCCATAATTTCCGCCAGAATTGCACTGTTTCTTCTTTATTTGGTGTTTCTACGTTTCTTGCAGTTTCTCCTTCTATGCTTTGGTAGAAACATCTCTGATTCTACTGGAATTGGAGATTCTGCCTGTGTTGTGTAATTCTGGCTTCATATCTGCTAATCTTCTTTGACACTGCTGTTATTTGCCGCTTTATTATTTCCAGGACTTCTCTAATTTTCCTTGAATCTAGGTGGTATTTTTGGATCAGATACTGTTTGGTGTTTTCATTCTTCAGCTTCTTGTCTTTCATATCTTTCCATTTACTAGCATCTGATCTAAGCCTGGAGATTTTATTTTCTAATCGAATCTTCCATTTAGGTGATGTACTGCTTTCTTTTTTGACAGGTCCACTGATCTTATATCCGAGCTTTTGTGTTGTTATTGTTGCTGCACTGTATATTAGTTGGTTTGTTTCTTGCAAATTATTGGTTGTTATTTCTGCAAGTGCAGCATTGACATCTTTTAATGCCTGAGCAAGTTGTTTTTTGGCAACTGTTTTTAGAGCAGGAAGTCGAACCCTGGTGGTTGTTTGGTTCATGTGCTCAGTTATTTTTTGCTTTAGTTCTTGTTGCTTTTCTGTTAAACGGCATTTGGGTTTTTGAGGTGAAGGCAAAGGGGAGGTTGCCTGGTTTTGATTTTGAAACAGTTCAGCAATGGCGGTATCCTCTATTTCCAACACCTCCTCCATCTGCGCCTGAGCAACTTCTTCAATTGGTGATAATTCTTCTTCCATATCTTGAGCCTGTGTTGATCTTTGCATTTCTTCCAGCTCAACTCCTGTGAATACTTTATTTCTTATTATGAATCTTCTCTGGTCTGCTAGCCTTTGTTCTGTTATTTCTGTATCTGGATGCTTCTCTTTCCAAATTTGGTACATTCTTTTTAAATAACGTCTTCTAGTTGGACTAGACTTGTAATAGTAGATCATTATTTCCTTGTTGGCATTTTTCGTATATTTTTTTCGGTTAAGCGACGTTTCTTCCAGTAGCTTTGCTGTCTCCAGCCCTGGTTGCTCAACTGAAGATCCTGAGTCCTGTAGCCCACTTGCCACCAGATGTCCAGGGACTATAGCACCTGGTGCGGTCCTTGTTGACTCGGGCGACGACCGATCCGGTATAGATTTGTTAAAGTTACGTCTCACCATATTGTTGATGGGAGAGGCACTCTTTGTCTGGCTCCTCTGGTGAGACCTGTCCAGTATGGTTGGACCTCTGGCATAGCTCTCACCTTCATCAGAGCACACAAGCCCCACAACCACGTCAAGGTAGTGCCTCCCTGGGGGTTGTTGTTGTTGTTGTTGTTAAAACTTTTATATTGCCCTTCCAAAAGGCTCAGGGCGGTTTACATTAAAACACCATTAAAATCAATAAATAATTAAACAAAAATTATAAAACATAAAGCAATGATTAACTATTAAAAACATCATAAAACAACAATTAAATAATCAGAACAATTTAAAAACAAGTTTTAAAAAGCTGAGAAAACCTGGTTGAAGAGATGTGTTTTCGGGTGTTTTCTGAAAATTGCCAGAGATGGGGAGGATCGTATCTCAGCAGGGAGCGCATTCCACAATCTCGGGGCAGCAGCCGAGAAGGCCCGTCTCTGTGTAGCCACCAAACGAGTTGGTGGCAACTGGAGACGGACCTCCTCAAGTGACCTCAGCGGCTTGTGGGGCTCATAGCGAAGAAGACGCTCTCTTAAATACCCAGGGCCTAAGCCATTTAGGGCTTTATAAGTTATGACTAGCACTTTGTATTTTGCCTGGAAACCTATTGGCAGCCAGTGTAACTCCATCAACAAAGGAGTAATGTGGTCTCTCCGAGATGACCCAGAGACCAACCTGGCTGCCGCATTCTGAACCAACTGAAGTTTCCAGACTACGTACAAAGGCAGCCCCACGTAGAGCGCATTACAGAAGTCCAGTCTGGAGGTTACCAACAAATGTACCACTGTTTTGAGGTTATTGATCTCGAGAAACGGGTGCAGCTGGCGTATCAGCCAGAGCTGATAGAAAGCACCCCTGGCCACCACCTCAACCTGAGAAACCAAGGAGAGACGTTGATCCAGAAGTACTCCCAGACTGCGAACCTGTTCCTTTTGGGGAAGTGTGACCCCGTCTAGAACAGGCAGATCAAAATCGTCTCTAGAGTTCCTGGATATGGTCAGCAACGACAAAGAAAAGTTACTTTCACAAATCCAGTTTGTACTACACCTATTGGAGGACCTAGGCATCAAAGTGAACTGGAAAAAGTCACACTTAACTCCACAGAGACATATAAGCTACATAGGTGCAGAGCTGGATATGCAGACAAACAGGGCTTACTTGTCACTGGACAGATAACAGCAAATAAGCGACCTAATACACCAGATCACCAAACAACCTCGGCAACCAGCAGAAGTGATCCACAGGCTGATGAGGTTGATGGCATTCTGCAGTTCCAAAGTTTGCAACACATGCCTGCGGATGAGAACATTGCAAATGTGGTATCTAAAAAACTTTTGCCCCAACCAAGACAGCCAGCCGAAATTACTCACTCTACCACAAGAAATAATGGAGGCGCTGAGTTGGTGGACTGTCAGTTCACATCTACAATCTGGAATGCCATTTGAACCCAAGATCCCCACACGCTAGGTTAGGGATGTGCACAAAACCAGTTTGCCCGGTTCGGTTCAAATTCGAACCAGGTTCGAACCAGGAGGGGGTGGTTTGGTTTGGTTTTGCTCGAACCTCCCCCTGGTTCAGTTCAAATTCAAACTGGTTCGAACCGGTTCAAACCAGTTCAGAGACCCAAAAATTGGTAGGATGGTAGCTCGCACCCAGGGGTACCTGCCACCCAAACCCCAAAGCAATCGGACACTCGTACAATTTTTATGAATTTTTGAAAATTATTTCTATTTTTTTCTCATAGGCTATAATGGTATTCCAACCAGCCCATTATTCCAACCAGCCAACAACCATGCAAACCCCAAAGCAATCAGACACCCCTATGATTTTTTATGAATATTTGAAATATTTTTAATTATTTTTCTCATAGGGTATAATAGGACACGAACCAGCCCATATCCCCTATTTTGGAGCACCTAGGAGCACAAAAGTGGGGTAGGTGGTAGACAACCAGGGGTGCCTACTATCCACAAAGTTCCAAGGCAATCAGACACTCCTCTGATTATTGGTGGATTTTAAAATTATTTTGGAATTCCTCATAGAGAATAATGAGGATTGCAGCAAATGTATAGCTTCACGTCGGGGAGAAAGGGGTGTCCTAGAGTGGAGTGCTGTGGGTGGTAGTTCACAAGGTGGTCAAGGAAGCTATTGAAATTATTTGAAAGGAATTGGACAAAAGGCTGATTTTTAAGTGATTTTTGAAGTTTACGCGACTTTAAGGCTTTTCTCCATAAAGAAGCATGGAGGTGTCAGGAAATGTATAGCTTCACGTCGGGGGGAAAGGGGTGTCCAAGAGCAGAGTGTGGTGGGTAGTAGTGCCCAAGGGGGGCCAGGTAGCTATCAGAATTATTTGAAATTTTTCCCAAGAAAGGCTTCAGTTAGGCAGGTCCTGCTCTACATGACAACTCTTATGATGGAGGGGCTGGCAAACACGTCCCTCAGGGTCCATCAGGCAGTGATATCATCTGAACTCAAGGGATGGGATGGCACAATCGTGTTTTCCCACCAGGAATGTAAGAAATTCCTAAAAGGCTTGAATAACTTGTACCCACCTGTAAAGAGACCAATGCAGCAATGGAGCTTGTCTTTGGAGCTTGTGCTGGAGCTTGTGCTGGCTGCCCTCACTGAATGCCCATAGGAACCATTACGAGAGGCGACATTGTGAATAAAAACTTTAAAAGCAGTGTTCTTAGTTGCAATTACTATGGCACGGCGAGTGAGTGAATTAGCGGCGCTAAGAGCTGACCACCTGTACACTCCGTTTTATCCACACAAGGTGGTGTTGTGAATGGATCCACATTTCAGACCAAAAGTATTAACAGAATTCCAGTTAAATGAGGATATAGTTTTACCAACCTTTTCCCAGAGACAGTACTGGAAAGGGCCATGCACTCCTTGGATGTGCGGCGCACATTGCTGTATTATCTGGATGTGACAAGAGACATAAGAAGGACAAACAAGTTATTTGTGGTGCACAAGGGGAGGTCCAAGGGGCAGCCAGTGTCAAGATAGAGGCTGTCCCAGTGGTTAGTTCAGCTGATGCTAGCATACAAAAATCAGGGGAAAGAACCTCCAAAGGCCATTAAGGCACACTCAAAGAGGGCTTATGCATCTTCAGCAGCCAATCTGGCAGGAATTTCAATGGCAGAAATCTGCAGGGCAGCAACATGGTCTTCGCACCAACCGTTTATAAGACATTACGCCATTGATTTGTGTCTTACAAAGGGAGACAAGTTTTGGAAGGAGTGTTCTGAAACAGGTACTGCCATAAAGACAGGCTCTACTGTGTCCACCACAGATGTGGAGCTGGCTAATCACCCATTCATTATGAATGCAACAGATCACGATCCAGATAAACAGGTTGCTCACCTGTACTTATGAACTGGAGGTGATCCTTTGTATTCATAAATCCCACCCGGACCTCCCTGCAATCAAATTTTTTTAAGAAAAGGAAAGACAAAAGGATCGTCAACACTTGACAGTCTGCAAGAAACTGAACAAGAACACATCCCAACTGCTGAAAATAATGGAAGCACGGAGCACGTGCAGGGCAGTTGGAGGTGTAGCAAGGAGCTAGTCAATCTATCTGCAAGGTCCCTGCACAGGTGCAGAACTCATTCATTATGAATACAACGGATCACCTCCATATCATAAATTATATTTGAGTAACCTGTTTCTATGTATAGGTGTCAGAATTTTATTTTAGTTCCTAGTGGTTGAAAAATACCTATAAAACAATAGTTTCGTTTTCCGTACTCCCCTGGTGCAAGTGGGCTTCTAAGTGTCATAACTTGTTCTAGTTTCATTCAAGCCCATCAAAATGTATTACTCTAGTTATTATATTATGTAAAATGCTGACTATAAGCTTTCAGATAACTCCATAAACCTGTACAGTGCCATTGAAGATAATGGTAAGTGAACATGCAGTTTGACTCTGTGTATTTGATTATTCCCATTTCAGAATTTGCTGTCATATCTGTGTGCTTCATTAGCAACCATTAATGGTACAGGAGCTGATACTGCCCACAAATAAACCTGAAGTCAAATCTGAATTGGATTCATTTTTTTCTACAGAGTTGTTATTGATGGGTACCCTGTGACAAGAAAACAAGTAGGCCACTTAGAAGATATTAAAATAATTCCAGTAAAAATCTTCGAGTTAGACATTGATGTGAAGGAGGTTTTCAGAAGAGCACTACAGGATAAGCAAAGCCCTAACAGGTAGCTACTAAGGTTTGACTTAATAATTCCCTAAAATGATAGCAACATAAGCCTTTTTAAATCTACCTTTTTTGAAAAGATGTTTACGATAAAGCTGTTTGACTATAAGCCATGTCAGAGTTCTTATTCATAGTTATATATAATTTTCCCATTCATTTAAATTCTCCATACACCCTTAATAGCCGTGTTTGTATATTTATTACAAACTCTCCAACACCCCCATTTGCTCACTACATTGTATCTTTAACCTTCTGACTTGGATCCTCTATACCCTTCCATGATACAATATCCAGGGCATTTGGATGTCCTCATTACTTGGTGGTTCAATCACGATGAACAGTGGCTAACAAAGTGTGCCTGTAAGCAGGGCATGCAAAGCAGCACCCCTTGGCACAACTCCCTGTGCTTGCCCTATAGTGCAAGAGGGCTAAGAGTCTGGAGCATCCTCCACATTCTAGAAGCTCTCAGTAAGATCGGAAACAAAAAATGGATGGCTCTGTCTTCTGGAGCTCAGGCAGTGCTCTGGACTCTTAGCCCTCTTGTGCAACAGCATAAGAGGGTGGGGGAGTTGTGCATAGGGTGCTGCTGTGTCCCTGTACACCCTACTTACACAGGCACATTAGTCAGTGAATATACCAATAAGATATGAAACACTGTAGTTTTTAGGAGGCAATCTAGTTAAGCCTTATATTAATGCATTCTTAATTGTCTTCTCAGGCCTCCTTATCCCATACACGACAGCACCAGTATTCTTTCTATCAAGAATTCATGTTACAGAGCACAAACTGAAGAAATCAGAGCTTACTATGAGGACCAGCACGAGAACTGGTATGTGATAGATGGATCCCATAGCAAATGGTGGATCTGGAACAAAGTGCTTGAGGAAACTCAAAAGATCACTAAACAAATCCAGATCTATCTGGAAAGAATACGACAAGGTAAGCAAAGAATCCTGTTTTAAATGAATGGGGTGGGGCTGTTAATGGGTTAGAATTTTTAAAATCCATTGAGTTACATTTGGATTTGATTTTGCCTCTAAATAAAAAGCAAGAGTAATTCTGAAGGTTAAAACAGAGGCTCAGATCTTATGGAGGAAACTAATGACCTGTTCAGACATACTTACTAAAGAGAATCTGAACTCAGTTAGAGTCTTGGGCTTTAATAATGTCTGATCTCAGCTGTATTAGAATGTAGTTACTCCCTGTCCAACTCCCAGACTTTCTCCATTAAAATGGAGCATATTGCATTTGAAAAATGTGGATCAGCTGTCAACAGACATTCAGGGCCTTGGATAGTTCTTCCTGGTAAGTAACATCCAAACAATCCTAGTTTTCATTTTCTGACAAGATTTGCATGTGTAAAATATTTTAATGTCAAGACGTTAACTTGATAGTCACCATGTGTGTACTTCTGTTGTGATATTACTGGCTGCAATGTTGTTATATTACCAGCTGCAACCCTTTATTTATTTATGTTTCTGAAACCAGCTAGGTTTAATGTCAAGAACTTAATGCGTTCCTCTGTGTGTAGTCGTACTCAGCACCTAACTGTTCCCTGCTCTGTCTCCTGGGACATTAAAAGATCACTGATCTCCAGGAGAAAGGGAGAAGAAAGCCCACCATTCAGGTGGCAAATGCTTTTTAATAATGAGTAAAATAGGGTGAGATAAAGACCTCAGCCCAAAGCTGCACCATATGAACTTTGTTGCTTACAGCCATACTTTTAATTTAATAAATGTATAGCTTGTTTTTTTACAATGGTTCTCAATGTGGATTTCAACCCACATATACAGTAGTAGTTGAGATGGTGGTGCTGTTTGCTTTTGGGACAAGGGAGAAAACAGAACTTTACTCTTAACAGCAGGAAACAGCTAAGGGATAGAGCATTGTCTGAAGGCACATGATGCAGCAACATTACTGAAGCTAAGCAATTCTGTTCAGTACATGGTTGAGACCACTTGGGAACCTGTCAGCCTCAACAAGGGTCAGACTCCAAGCAGTTGGAGTCTGGGAGGAACTGACCAATTGGACTAAAAGCAAGTCTGAGCCAGAACAGGCAGGTTTCTCAGACTGTGGAGCAAGTTCTCAAGCTAAGGCTATACAGTACATAGCCTATGAGGGTCAAAAGACATCAGCCAGATGAGGCAGGCTGGTATTGCCGCCTAAATGGTACCTAAGAAACACAACCTACCAGGCTTGCAACAGAAACTCTGTGTGTGTGTGTGCGCGCGCGCACGTGTGTGTGTGTGTGTGTGTGTGTGTGTGTGTGTAAGATTCCAGAGGCTGATTTCTGGAATCCCTTGTCTGAGTCCCACTCCCCACGGTACAAAATACGGTTTCATGGAAGATATACAGGATAGAAATATAATAAATAAACAAGCACAGGTCAGCCAAGTTTCCGCCAAAGTAGTTGAAAAGAAAATCACTAGTATTCTAATTCTCGAAGACATGTTGAATAAACTTGCAAGCAGACCTGAGATTGTTTTAAAATCGAAGTGGGAAATGATATTTTGGCAAAGTCAAGTTATGATTTAGTTTCCTCCATATAAAAAAATCAATTTGCTAAATCATTTGCTAAATGAAATGTTTCAGCAGGGACGAAAGATGATACCGCTAGTATAGCTAACTCGTACTAAGCATGCTAATAAATTAATCATGTATAAGTAACTCATTTTCTATATTCAGGAAAGGGTTTCTCCAGCAGTTGCTTAATACATGTCAAAATCACTTACTAAACGCTTTCTAACCTTGATTTTCACACTAATTAATCAAACTAACTTTCTGTCGGAGCTATTTGCAAATATCAGTTCTCAGTTTGTAGCTGTGGATTTCCACAAAACAGAATTGTATTCCACTGTTGACAGGAAAAGCAGCCAGTATTGCTGACCTGTGTATTTCACCACAAGAACTGCTGTCTCGGCTGGGAGAGTTTGGGCAGTACTGTCCTGTCAGTCTGGCAGAAAAGGGAGAGCTTGTTGATTGTTCTGGAACTCGTTCTCTGCAGTTTGCAGCAGAGTTTCGAGGACATTACTACAAAATGGCTGGACAAGAAGAACTGAATGTGAGTAACAAAATGGGTTAGAACATGCATATTATTGATCTGGTAAGTAATCACATAGAAGTTGACTACAAGTAATGTTTTCTTCTAATAAAGGTAATTTTTTGTTGTATTTTAGCAATTATACTGTTTGTCTTTTTATAATCTCTGTAGTCAAAAGGAGTTGAAAAATTATCCCAGTCAAAAGAATTGCTTTTTTTAACATTTCCCTTTCAAACACTCACACTCCATATATATGTTAAATTATTGTGATTCTGAGGAAGGAGAGTGATACACAAACACCTGCCTTTTCCTAAAATAGATTCCCACCTCTATCATATTGCCTTCCTGTCCTTACCCACCTCTTTCATCAAAACCACTATAACTGACTTATTCCCTCCCCCTTACTAACTGGATCTTGTCCTCTGAACAAATCCTGTCTCTGTACTGGAGGATACCTAAAAAGGAGAGCTGTTAATAAATTGTAAATAACAAAAAGGTATGAAGAATTAAAAGGATACACCCAGTCTTTAATATAGTAACTTCATGAGCATTTTTCTATTAATTAAAACGTGAACCGCTTCTTTTTCTTATAAATGTCCTACTTATTTCAATGCAGAAATTCCTGAATGCACCAGAATTGTATGTGCCACCATTAGCACCTCATCCACTTCCTCTTCCAAATATGCTACCAAAGAAACTGACTGCAGCAGAAGTTAAGGCTTTATTCCCTATGAAAGCTGAACTGCAAGGATATTGTCCAGTCACCTATCTAGATGGCAAGCAAAGGTAAATACATGCACTTCCAAGTATTTTTTTTAACAATATAATGAAGGAAAATATGGTATGTATTAGCAAGGAGCCCTCTAGTATGGCATTTCCAGATGACAATTTATCCAAACATGAACAAATTGTGACAAGAGATTTTCTGGGTCGTCCAGATGACATTTAAGGATATCATGCTATTTCGTAGTGCCATCTGCTGGCAATTTGCTGATATTCCATGAAAAATCCATCAAAAGTCCATCCTCTTTAAATACAGGTGGCACTTGATATCCACAGACTTATTTCCCGTGGTTTCGCTTAATCGCAGGCCACCTGCCTGTATACCAATTTAATTGTCATGGGGTGGGGGGTAGTCTTATTTATTCGTGGTTTTCTACACACACACACCGATAATGAAACTATCCCAGCCACTCACACCACCTCTTTAAGCCTCCCTACACACCAGCTGGGAAGCAGGAAAATGGTCATTTAAACTTTAAACCTCCCCACCCATCAGCTGATGGGTGGGTGAGGAGATTTAAAGTTCAAATAGCCACTCTCCCCACTTCCCAGCTGGTGGCGCACAGGGAGACTTAAAGAGGCAGCATAAGTGGCTGGGTGCCTTTCCCACTGCCTCTTTAAGCTTCTCTGCTTCCCATGGGAGATGCTTTAAAAAATAGCATGAAAGGCATCTGGTCACTAACGCTGCCTCTTAAAGCCTCCGTGCTTCTGAGAGGGAGAGGCACCTGGCCACTCACATTGCCTCTTTAAGCATCCTTAAATGACAGCTAGGAAGTAAGGAGAGTAGCCATTTAAACTTTAAACCTCCCCACCTATGGGGGGTTTGTTTAAATGGCCACTCTCCTGACTCCCCAGCTGGTGCAATGGGAGGCTTTAACAAGCGGCGCAAGTGGCAAGAGCGATCTTTAAGTGTCCCAGCCACTCAAGCCACCTGAATGCAAAACCTAAACTATTTTTTTGGGTTGGGTTAAGCACGCCAATATTGCAGATTCACTATTTGCAGGACTTTCCCAAAATGTAACCCCTGCAATACTGGAGGGATTCCTGTACTACTTTTAAAGTAGTGCTTAAAAGGGACAGTTTTCACAGATTGTCAACAAATGGTCAGGAGTATAATAAGAATACTATGTTTGAAGCACAGTATTCTGCAATGCACCAGATTCAGCATTCATTTTGTTATGACTTGCAACTTTGAAGAATTTTTTAAAAACCAAAAGTGGAGATAACTAGTTAAATAGTATATGTGGAGTCAACTTGTTGACGTTACATAGGATCCAGGAATCCTTGCATTCTATTGTGTGGAGACAACAGTGCCCTTCTACATGCAAAAAGCATCTTCTGCTCACAGAAGAGCTGTTTTACACCTTGCACTAGAACACTGTGCAAGAAAAGTGAAATCCAAAGATGTTCTTCCACATGTACAGGCTCTTACACAAGCAAAAGCTAGGAAAATGTTATAGAACGAACTGTTGTAGTATCAGCATGAACTCTTGAACAAGCTCATGTCACACAGGCTAACGTGAAGCACCTAATGCTATGGGAGAAGCACTGATGTAGAACCAGTGCTGCTTAAGTGTTACAGACTAATGCTGCACCATTGCTTGTGCAGCGGTGGCAAATTTTGACAACATTTCCTTCCCCCAAAAGCCTTGTGTACCACCCAAAAATACGTGCCTGTAGGCTGCACAACCTTCAGGTACATATTTTTGGGTGGCACTGGGAGTTTTGGGAGGAAGGGAAGGTTGTTGAAATCCCCCCTCCCACTACACTGTTGGAGTTTGAGATTATTTAGCAAAGTCCATGGAAGCTACCACTCCAATTACAGAATGCAGAGTTTAGTTGTTGCAGCTATTTAAGGAACACACATTGAGATTACAGTAGAGTCTACACTAAATTGATTTATTGGTGAAGTATATTTGAAATAGGAAAGACCTATCCTATCTATCAACTACATAATGAATAGGTGGGGGGGAGAGATGTTTCCATCTTCTCTCTAAGAGGAAAGGAAGAGGACTGACTCACTACAGGAAGTACCTGAGGAGTCAAAGCAGGGGTCATAAAGTAGAGACAAGCAAGGACAGGTAAGGAGTGTTCGTCAGAAGCACTGCTGCTTTATTAGTCTGGATATCGGTCACAGTTCTTTGGATTCTGTCTCTTGACTCTCCTAATACAGTCAGCAACAAGCCTTCCAGCCTCCTTTCAAGATATCCCAATTACTAGCAATTCCTTGTTACTGTGCGCATGTTCTATTTCAGGAGATACAAGACGTTCATGATGCAGCACCAGCTCCTGGGGAAAAAATACAGGAATAGTTCCTTAACAAGAACTATTGGCTCTCTTCCAGAAGATAGTAGGTGGCATCCAGCCCCTTCGCAGAGCCGTGCTCCATCAGCAGAAGCTCCTTTTCATTCTCCTTGTGAGAGCACAACATTCCTTCCATGATCTAAAGGAGCTTCCATTAATGGAACTCCATTCTGCTAAAGATCTGGATGCCTTTCAATAAGACACAAACTCACTTCCTAAAAATAATCAGACCTTTAACCTTTGAGGGATAAACATCCAGATTACTATTAAAGCTGACAATCACTATACAAATCTATAGAACCAGATTTTGCTTTTAAAAAACTTGTCACCATTCAAAAATGGAAATGGAAATTAAACATAAATGATATGAAATCCTACAATAAAAACTTTGATGATGATTGAAAAATTCCCCAGATTGCCCTTCAGCAATGAGAAAAAGGCAGTTTTTCTAATTCAGATTTTAAAATGGCTTAATCATATGGTGAGAGTACAGGAGGACCTCTATATCCATGGATTCATGTATCCATGGTCAGGTAAAAGACACCCGACCTTGGCATACGTGGGGGGAAAGGGGAGAAAAACCTGTCAACCTTGCGTATCTGTGGGTCGGGGTGCTCGGAAATGAGCACAGAGGTCATTTCCTGCTGCCATTTTGTGTTTTGGAGCCTCAAAATGGCTGTGTTGTTGTTTAAACAGCTACTTTTGGCTGATTTGGAGACATTTGTGGGCACAGAGCAGTAGGCAGCTTCCCCACCACCACCATATCCCCCCTCAAATCCGATGTTTTTTAGATGCTTTTCCCCAACCGGGAACCTAACCTCAAATTCCCCATTGTCCTAATGCCTCGATATTTGCAGTTTGTGTATCTGCAGCGGTACCATGAAATGGAACCCCCATGAATATCGAGGCCCTCCTGTATACTCCATTACATTCATATGTTTTTATAAACTGTAGATTTTCTGGATACTCTTGAGTAGCTATGTCTTAAATAGCACAGGCATCTTTTAACTCATAGAACTTTCATCAGTATATAATGTCTTCCTTTCACTATCTCCTTTGAGGTATGAAGCCCTGGTACCCGGCAGCATTGAATATGCTGTGCTTTATCGCCAAAAGCTGTATATTTTTGAATGCGAAGAAAAACTTCAGAAGTTTATGAGGTACTGAATACATTAATATTTTTACTTCTAACCATTGCTTAGTGTGTAGATATTGAAAATATGTACTTTCTGTATTCATAGATTACCAGAAAAATACTGGAATCAGACACTTCCACAAAAACTTCCCCCCAAGAAGGAGCCAATATTGCTAACAGCTCTTCCCTTGACTGGATACCTTGAACAGGTTATCATTATCATTATTTTGTATTAATTGTGCTCAAATTTAAAAGGACTCAACTTTGGGGGCTCCAAATGGGTATGTTGTTGGTTGCATGTGATTTATTCCCCACCCTCATTCCTTTTTGAATACCTCTCTCTTCTAATTTCCAAATTGCTTGCTGAAATCCCTAATGGGATGCCATTAGTTTGATCTTGGCTTTTGATCTTGGCCAAGATCAAACTAATTGATCTTGGTTTCATATTGAAATCTCCTCTTCCTGCTACAGCCCCTCATGCCTTGAATGTTTTCGTTTTTGA
Source organism: Hemicordylus capensis (assembly GCF_027244095.1). Taxonomy (NCBI): domain Eukaryota; kingdom Metazoa; phylum Chordata; class Lepidosauria; order Squamata; family Cordylidae; genus Hemicordylus; species Hemicordylus capensis. The sequence goes on along the minus strand of NC_069657.1, from coordinate 332,008,396 downwards.
AATTGGAAAGCTGGAGTATGATTCTTCAAATGATGAACAAGCACTGCTACACTAATAATAATATTTTATCTGCAGGGAGTAGCAACAGCTCTGATAAAAGCTATGAATGAAGTAGGTTGTTTAAAGCCAAAATTTCCATTTCTAAGTGTGAAAAAAACTGCTCTGCTATTCATAGCCTATCATTTGAAAGGTACAGTAAAATATGTGCTATAATATTTATTAAATAATTGTGAATTTTCATACATGAGTTCATTAATTTTATTTTTTTTACGTACAGGATAAATAAATACTGTAAATCTGACAATTCTGATATTACATTTACCTGTTAGCAACTCTATGACTCAGGGAAATAGACAATAATGGCCAAATACACCAGCCTTGAAGCTGGTGGAACATTAGGTCAAAGTCTGATAAATGCAGCCCACTTTGAGAAGCTTTGCCAGTTGCATTAGTTGGATTTTACTGTATATAGGCCCATTGTAAGAATGGAAACATTCACATCTTCAGCCAATTTTCTGATAGCTTCCCTATGCAGAATCCCAAAAGGTTCATACAGGATAAATAACATCTGAATCATTCCAAGGCATGCTTCAGATTAAAGCATGCATCAGTTACCCCAATATCTGTAGCATTGATTTGTCACTTTAGGACAGGGCTGCACAACTTTAGCCATCCCATAGGTGTTGGACTACAATTCTCATCATCCATGACTATTGTCCACTGTGGTGGGGATGACGGGAGTGATAGTCCAAAAACAGCTGGAAAGCTGAAGTTGTGCAGCCCTACTTTAGGACATACAAGTTATAAGGACATAAGAGCCTTGCTGGTAGGACCAAAGGTCTATCTAGTCCAGCTTCCTGTTTCCCACAGTGGCCCACCAGATGCCTCTGGAAGCCCACAACCAGGAGATCAAGGCATGCCTCCTCTCCTGCTGTTACTCCCCTGTGACTCATATTTTGAGGTACCCTGCCTCTGAATGTGGAGGTAGGTTATAGAAAAAACATTTCTCACTGACTGAGATGGTGATAGACTCATAAACTTAAATGCAGACCTGCTCCATTCACATATAATGTGGAGGGATCAAATTAAAGGAGCAAAGTGTCTCCCTGCAATTCATCCAGGTACTGTTCTTCCAACCAGGCTCCAATATTAGACAGGAGTCCTGCTGGGAAAGTTCTTGAGGGGAGGGTCTACAAGGGGAAAGCTCTGGGTGGAGAATGGTTCAGCAGCCCCTGCCGTTGTGGCCCTTTGCACACCTTTCCCTTTACTTTAAAGGTAAATGGACCAGATCCACATTTAGAGATATGTCTGCCACTTTTGTGAATAGTTTGGACTTCAGCTTATACTAGAATAACTGAGTTAAGTGCAGCAAGAGACTTTTAGCCAGAGGTAACTGTAGCACTATGATTATCAATACCACAAACATGGAGAATTGTATTCAGTTATAATAAGTCAATCTATAAGATGTCCTCAGGTTGGCATAAGTCATTCTACAATTGACTTCATACAGTATGAATTACAAAAGCAGTATGAATTACAAAATGAAAATGACATAGGATAATCAGTTTTATTTAAATTCCTGCAGCATATAACCCCAGGAGCTCAGATTATGTACGGAAGAAATACAAGAGGAAGTTAGAACGGTTCATAGATCATTGTGAACTTATCCCCTATCTGGGTATCAAAATGACACAGAAGTATAAGGAGCCTCAAAATCGACCTATTGACTTCAATCACAAATTACAGACCTTTTTGTCTCTCAAAGATGTGGACCCAATGTCTTATTAATTTGAAATGCTGCACATCTGTGAAGAAGTCATGCATTCATATCTCAATGCTTTACTATGAAGAAATGGACTTATTACATGTGGATCTTGCCCTACAAAAGACTGTTCTGTAGTTTCATGGAAATTAACCGGATTACTTGCAAAAATGATAGCAATAGACATTGCTGTCAACAAAGACATTGGCGAGTGAATCTTGCAGCCCTTACTCATTCTTGCTGCTGCTTGGAAATCCATTGAATCAATTTAAATGGCCCCTACTTCCAAGTATGTATTTACAAGTGAGGCATACTCCTACAACATTCTTCAACTAATGATAAAAACCCCATTCTCTTTAAATGGTTACATTATCATTTTAAAAAATCAGTTTTAATGCAAAATTATTACAATCTATTGCTATGTATACATTTAATACAGTTTTATTTAAAATACTTTATTTAAAATGTATTATATGGCCTTAGAGCATGCTTTTGACTTTCTTTTATTAATTACTTTATTTTCCTAATTAAATACTTACTTCCTCAGTTAGTGAAATACTAGCTTCCACCTTTCTTATACTTCAAATAAAACAATATTCAGCTTGTAAGTATTGCTTTTCTTCTGCTTTTTTTTTTGTAGACCAGTTCTAACCAATTGGGTCTTATTTTGCACTTTTGTGTCACATTTTGCACAGTGTGATAATCTTGCTTAACAGAGAAACCTTGCTCTCCGTGGATCCGACATCTGTAGTTTCACATATCCACAGTAGGGTAATTGACACTCAATCTCAGCAGGGGAGAAACCAGTTTTTAAAAAGGGTTAATTCTGCATATCTGTGGTTTGGGATGGCTGGAAATTATCGCCAAGGTCATTTCTGGCCACCATTTTGAGCACAGGAGCCATTTTGTGGCTCATTTGCAAGGGATTTTTTTTTAACCAAAAATTGGGCAGCGGGGAGCATTGCTGGACATCTGGAGACCTGCAGAGCATGATACAGCACTTTGTTTCTTGAATTTAGAAAGCTTTTAGCCATTTTTAGCCTTTCCCCTCCTCCAGGAACCTAACCACCCAAGTCCCGTTGACACAATGACTCAGTATCTGTGGTTCCGTTATCCACGGTTGTAGCGGAGAACGGAACTCCCACGGATACCAGGGTTCACCTGAATGTATATATAACGTCAGGGTGGGTGTGCTCTCAGTGCGTGTCTCCCCCACCCTTTGCTTGTTGGGGCCATGTTTGTGCCTGCAGTGCCATCTGTGGTGGCAGTGCCCAGGGGAGTAGCCCTTTTCTTCAGCAAATGCATCCCCAGGCAACTTGCAGGAGCTGCCAGACTCTGCATCCAGGGCAATCAGGGTGGGTGGGGAAATGGCTTCCAGGAAGGCAATCATACTTGAGGGATTTATTGTTGGTAGAAAAGGAGAAGGCAAAGATATGTATTGCCTAAGCAAAGGTCAGAAAGGAGGGAACATCCAGCACTAATTGTAGGGATTTAGGAGCACAGCCTAGCTGCCAACCATCATGCCCCCCTACTCCCAGCAGCAGTATGAGGAATTGTGTGTTGTGTATGGCTCTGAGAGAATATAAAGGAAGCTCTGTGTGTATGCAACTCGCTGTGCGTTCTTGTGTGTGTGGCTGTGTACCACACATGTGCTGTGGGTGTGACTCCCCGTCTGTTCTGATAGCATGCTGTGTCTCCTCAACTTGAATGGATTACGCATCAGTGATGCCAGCTGAGCACAACCTACTTGGCCCTACATTTCCGGGAGGCGAGGAGGTGTAGTGCTGAAGTTTTTGCTGGCACACTTCCTCTGTAAAAACTTCAACTGCTCCAAGGTCCTTCAGTGTCTCACACACACCAGCCTAGGGCAGTGCCTCTGGTCATACAGTGTCCACATTCCTTCCCAGGCTTCAAGACCCCTCCATCTCCATTATCCTCCTTCCCGCATCTGCTTCTCATGCACTGAGCTGCCAGTGCCCTTGGCTTTGGATGACTCTCAGTTCCTTAATCCATCTTCTCCTGGAATCCATGAGAGCTTTGCACAAAACGATCAGGTTTAAAGAAGAGTCTGTTGGGTGGTTGTTGTTTTTTAATGTGGCATGTGTGTATTTGTGCTTGGTAGTTTGCTATGTCCCTAGCTGCACTACAGGAATTTCAATAATAATAACATATGGGATGAATCCAAAATCTATCACATCAGAAACCCAGCACTTTGTCACTGGTCTAGTTAGGTGACCAGGATATATTCAAAGACCTCTGAACCAAAATTAATTTGGGGACAGATTAAATTCTCCTACCCTGAGATCCTCACCACTACCACTTCCCAGTTATAGATGCTTTGGGATTTAGAAGAAACAATAAAGGGTGAAACCCAAATTATCATTTGCAACATAATATACCTTTTGATGGGGGCATTGGGAACATTTGAATGCAACTTAGTGGACATGCACAAAGCTGGTGGGTATTAATTTACAATACATTTATACCAGACAGAGATAAGAAATAAGAAATGCTGCATTTTCAAAGATATCTCACAGTACTCTGCCCTAGATCACATCTGTCTAAGACTTTTGTGGAAGGCTAGATCCGCTCTGCTAGCTAACCTTGCTAACTGAACAAAGAGAGGCACCTTGTAAAGTGGTGACTCCCTTAAATTTAGCAGAGGAAAAGCAACTGCCTCCTAGCTGCACGCCTGGGCTAACCTCTATTCAGTAAGTAGCCATAAAGGTAAAGTTTGCTGTCAAGTCGATTTCAACTCCTGGCGCCGTTGTCTTTGGTAGATTACAGGAGGGGTTTATCATTGCCTTCCTCCAATGCAGTATGAGATGATGCCTTTCAGCATCTTCCTATTGCTGCTGCCCAATATAGTCTGGGAAACATACCAGTGGGTATTCAAACCGCTAACTTGGCAAAGAGGCACCTTGTAACTGGTGATCCTCTTTATTTAGCAGGGGAGAGTAACTGGCCCTATCCACCCGCAGCACAGCACCTCCAATGACTGTTGCTGGTGTCTATCTTATGTTTCTTTTTAGATTGTGAGCACTTTGGGGACAGAGATCCATCTTATTTATTTATTATTTATCTGTGTAAACTGCCCTGAGCCATTTTCGGAAGGGCGGTATAGCAAGTGAATAAATAATAATAAAATAACAACAAAAAGCAGAAGGTTGCCGCTTAAGGCACTTAAAGTAGCCAAGCCATAGCCCTCAAATGAGTGGCGCAATATCTGCAGGCCCGTTTCTGCAATAGTATGTAATTTTCTGTTCCACAGCACCAGTGATGTTATTGCAATTTCAGATGTGCAGGCGCTCTCTCCATGACAGCCCCCATGGTGCCATGCCCACCCCAACAGCCAGAGAAGCCGAGAGCACAGCACCGACGTCTTCCTGACAATCAAGGCCTGCCTGTACATTGTGGGCCTCCACGTGTCCGGAACCGGCCCTGGCTGTGCGTATCCAGTCCTTTTTTATTAGATTCTAATGAATTGCAGTGACAAGAACTTTACAGTCAGTCCCTGTTATACTGTAACACCGGGACGTGCCGGTTCTCTTCTCTCAGCAGTCTCCAGCATCTGTTTAGCAGCTGCTGCGTGGCAACAAGGAACCGGCCAAGCATCTGACCCCTTCAGTTCCTTCTTTACAGCTGGCTGCCGCGCCCCACGCACGCTCCCTCCAATGGCTGCTTCAGTTCTTCTCTAACCCGTTTCCCCAATCGCTGCACTTTCGCTCTCTCGCTCTCTGTGCTCCACCCATAGCGATACAAAAATCCTAGAGTGGCAGGCTTTCTGAGCGTCCAGTTTCTCTCCTAGGACAAGATTGAGAGCTGCTGGTTATAGACAATAACGGGGGAATGCTTAAAATCCAGTTCTCTACACACGAAATCAGTTGGAAAAGGTCACAACTCATGCCTTTGTTGCTACCTTTTGAAAGGGAAGCGGCATGTGGGGGGGGGGGAATCCCAGATTTCTCCATTAATTTCGACGATAAATTCTCACTTTCGTCGCCGAAAAGGCAAGGAGAATGGCTCCAAATCATTACCAGGAAGACTTCCCCGTAGAGAATGAAATTGGTCACTCTGTTTTTTACTTACCTCTATGGGCCCGCTTCCACATCCATAGTGGCGTCACTTCCGGGATGCGCGGCGGCAGCTTTAGACCTGCGCGCCCCCCTTGGGCTGCGGTGCATCTTGCTCAGCTGCTTCCTATCCCTGGGCTCCGTCCTTGGGTCTTCTTATGACGTGGTAAGTCCCCTGCACCCCTTGCTTGTACGACAGACATTTGATTTCGTTGCGGCGCGGGGGAACTTGCCCTTTCCCTGGTCTTGTTTAATCTCCGGAGGCTGTCAGAAATCAATGACAGAAGAAGCCGTTTGTCCCCCCAGCTCTAGTTGCCTTCTCTGGTTCTTCTCTAACTTTCCAGTTGACAGTAATTGTTAACGTGAGGTTGCAGCGTTGGTTGGTTTGCTGGCACGCGTCCTTTGCCTTTAGCAACTGCTTCAGAAGCAGAAATCCATCAGATTAGCCTTCTAATGATAGGTATCTGGGTCAGGTGCAAGCACGGGGGGAAAGCATCATCTGGTGCATGGCTCCTTATTATGCAACACTTAAAAGGCACAGTAGCCTTTGTTTCTTTTTCTTTTTTCCCCTGCGGGAGGGGGGAGAACATTAGCAACTCAACGCCAGTGATTTCCCATCACTTCTTAATTTCTGCCTGTCTGCCCAGCCAGACCTCTAATCTTGTTTGGTGGGTTGTTCTCCTGTTTGCCAACAAATAATTACGTCTGGTAATTGAAGAATTTATACTTCTTATTGCATAAATATATTATTTATTTAACATATTTTTATACTGCCGAAAACCTACGTCTCTGGGTGGCTTACAATAAAAAATAACAGAAAAGTTAAAACATTAGATAAAACAAATAATGGCAACAGAGGAATTAAAACATTGGTTAAAATAAATGACAGCAAAAAGTTATAACATTACAACAATTTAAAACCTTAAAACAATATTTTAAGACAATGTTAAAACTATTAAACGGTATTGAATTAAAAGCCTGGCTGAACAGATGTGTCTTTAAAGGCCATATGACATATTTAGAAGCCTTCTTTTTATTTATTTATTTATTTACATTTTATATTCTGCTCTTCCTCCAAGAAGCCCAGAGTACTACATACTTAAGTTTTTCCCTACAACAACCCTGTGAAGTAGGTTAGGCTGAGAGAGAAGTGACTGGCCCAGAGTCACCCAGCAAGTGTCATGGTTGAATGGGGATTTGAACTCGAGTCTGCCCAGTTCTAGTCCAGCACTCTAACCACTACACCACACTCCTTCCATATGACATGGATGGAGACTTCTGCACTGTGCACTCATCTGGGAGCTGCATGTATGGTTCCTGGCTTGAGTCAACAGCTAGGAATCTATGCACTTAGTGTAGTGGTTATAGTGTCAGACTAGAACTGGAGAGACCCAGGTTCAGATCTTCATTCAGCCATAAAACTCACTGGATGACCCTGAGCCAGTTTTTCTTTCTCTGCATAACTTGCCTCAAAGAGTTGCTGTGATGATCAACTCAGGGTGACCATGTAGTTCCTTGGAAGAAGAGTGAAATGAAAATGAAGTGATTTTTTTAAAAAGTAGAACACAGTGGTGTTTGCGTATTCAGCAGGAGTTACTGTGAATGAAAGTTAGTGCTGCCCTAAATAGAGGATCTGGTCTCTTATTATGTCCCTAGGGCTATAGGCCCTGCTATCTAGACCCATTTCAAACTGGCTTTTGAGCAGGCTATGGGGTTGAGACTGCCTTGGTCATCCTGATGGTCTTCAATTAGGTAATGACAGAGGGAGTGTGACTCTGCTGATTCTTTTGCATCTCTCTGCAGCTTGGTAGCCTGAGGGGGATGGCATTGTGTGGCACTGTTTTACAGTGGTTCCATTCCTACCTCTCGGGTAGATTCCAGATGGTGTCTCTTAGCAACTGGTGCTTTGCAAAGCGAGAGTTACTGTAAGGAGTTCTGCAGGCTCCATACTGTTTCCAATGCTCTTTTAACATCTACATGAAACTGCTGGAAGAGATCATCAGGAGATTTGGTGCAGGGTGTTATCAATATGCTGATAACACCCAAATCTATTTCTCCATTATCAACTGCATCTGGTTTATTGTTCTGATTCTGTTTTACATTGTATTTTGATCTATGTACACTGCAAAGAGATCAGGCGGTGATATGATAGATATTTGTTTGTTTGTTTTATTTGATTTATATACCGCCCTTCCAAAAATGGCTCAGGGTAGTTTACATCAAAATAAATAATGTATTTGCTGTGCATACATATAGTTTGCACATGGTTAACATATAACATGTTCTTAAAGTAGTAAGTAACGTTTGGATTTATAAAGTCAGCATTACATACATTTCAGTTTTTCCAGGAACGTTTGGAGTTTCTCTCTTCCTATAAAACACTTCCAGAAATGGTACATCACTCACTACTAGCAAAGTTTTTTTTAAAAAAAAATAATATGGCTAGGAGGGAAATCGTATATAATTGTAGTTCACCTTTTTAACAAGAAGAAGAAAGCACTTCTGTCTGTAATAGCAGTGGATTCTGTCCTGTAGAAATCAGTGGCAAATTTACCATATGATTTGTGTGGGGTTAGGAGTTCAGCCAGTGTTTGTATTTAGTCTATAATTGTTTAGTCATCTGTGCAAATTAATGTTTTAGTATTGACTTCTAATAATTATGGCTGGAATCCAAAGGCCCGTGTATGGTACTTTATGTGCACACTATTGCTTTTCCAATCCACTTTCCAACCACAGCTTTACCCACCAAAAAATCATTTCTGAAGGTTGGGAGATCCTTTAGATAATCTTCTAATGAAATTTGAAGGGATGCACCCCGTTTACATGCAGAACCACTTTCTGTTCACGCAGGGATTCTTTGGATCATGACCAATGTTTTTCTTTCTTTGTTTGTTTCCAGCAATAATGGCTGAAGCAGTTCCCAATGCTTTGGAGAAGTGTATAGTCATTCACTCAAAGGTTCACAGGGATACTATTCTGGCAAACTTTGAAGAGCAGAGGAAAAAGGATTTTTTGTGTGATATCACTTTAATTGTAGAAAATGTCCATTTCAGAGCTCACAAAGCTTTACTTGCTGCCAGTAGTGAATATTTCTCAATGATGTTTGTTGATGAGGGAGAGATTGGCCAGTCAATCTATATGCTGGAAGGGATGGTGGCAGATGCTTTTGGTGCCCTTTTGGAATTTATCTACACCGGCTGTCTGCAAGCTAGTGAAAAAAGTACAGAGCAAATTTTGGCCACCGCTCATCTCCTCAAAGTAAATGACTTAGTAAAAGCGTACACAGACCATCAGAAGAATTGTAATCCAAATAATGTGTTACCTGCCATGCCTAACAGTGGATCCACAGTCGTCGTCTTTGTGAATGACAAGAAAAATGAAGATCCACCAAAGCGTAAACGTGGAAGACCAAGAAAAGTGAAGAACATCCAGGAGGAAAAAGCAGGGACATCTTCTGCTGATGATGCACAGCTAAAAGAGAACAACTCGGTTCACAATGAGCAAAATTTTATGGAAAAAAATACTGTAGTAGGAGACCGAGATTCCAAGGAACGGATTCCAGTAAACGGAGAAGCAAGAGAAACGGAGCACGCTTGTAGTTCAGATGCTGTGATCTCTCCCTCTACTGAAAAAGATGAGAACTCTGATCCTAAATGCCAAAGTATGCAGACCAGTCAAAGTCGTTACAGCAAGCGCAGGCTACGAAGGTCTATCAAGCTAAGAGATTATAAACTGATTGGTGATGATGAGGAGAGTGGGCTGAAAAAGAGGAGTGATGGGAGAAGAAAGCGAACAGGTTCAGAAGTTCAGTGCAAAGATTGTGGGAAACACTTTAAATATAACCATTTTTTAGCTATTCATCGAAGGAGTCATACAGGTAAGTACTGAAAAATAGTTTCCCACTTCATGTCCTGTGAAAGGCAGACTGATTTCTGATTGTTTCAACTGTGAGGTTTTTTTGACAAATAAATGTTTTAGCTCTTAAGTTTCCAATGATTGACAGTGGTGGCACCTCCAGGATTTACTTCCCAATACTTTTTATCCAGCTAAATGCAGAAGGGGCCAACTTGTACATCCTGTGGGAGATCCAGACCCACGTCACCATGATGTCACAGCTACCCTCCTACACCTTGGGCTGGGGGAAGGCTTGGCCCTCCAGGCTGAAGAACCTGGCAAACATATCTTTCACAAAACCAGCCTAATGTTTCCACATCAATTGCTGTATAATAAACTGAGATGTGTCCCAGGGTCAACATTTAGATATTGCTATTGAAGCCACCTAATGGTGCAGCAGGGAAGTAATTTGCCTAGGGAGCAAGAGGTTGCTGGTTCGAATCCACACTGGTATGTTTCCCAGACTATGGGAAACACCTATATTGAGCAGTAGCTATATAGGAAGGTGCTGAAAAGAATCATCTTTTACTGCGCGGGAGATGTCAATGGTAAACCCCTCCTGTATTCTACCAAAGAAAATCACAAGGTTCTGTGGGCGCCAGGAATCGACACCGACTCCGCGGCACAACTTTACCTTTATTGTATTGAGCTTAGATAATCCTGTCTCCCAGCCTCTGCCCCTTAATCTGGCCCACTGTACAGGGTTGTTGTGAAGATTGCTGAGATAATATATGTCAGGCACTTTAAATGTTCTAAAGTCAGGCTGCACAACTGTGGCCCTCCAGATGGTGTTGGACCCTAACTCCCACCATCCCTGACTACTGGCCACTGTGGCTTGGGATAGGAGTTGTAGTCCAACCACAGCCGGAGGGCTGCGGTTGTGCAGCCCTGCTCCAAAGTATTGTTGTTCCTTTGTTTTTCTTATTCTTTCTACACTTCTAAAAATACTGTTTGGTGGTGGTTGTTCTCTAAGTAATTGCTTTGAAGCATCTTTCTGTCGACTTGAAACATCTAACTATTTGCCATTCACGGACCTGGTACCTTGTTTTTAGGGGAGCGCCCATTTAAGTGCAGTGAATGTGGCAAGGGCTTTTCCCAGAAGCACTCTCTCCAGGTTCATGAGCGAATGCATACTGGAGAACGGCCATACATTTGCACCGTCTGTAATAAGGCTTTAACCACAAAACACTCCCTTCTGGAACACATGAGCTTGCATACAGGTAAGCCATAACCAAAGTCCAAAGCCATCTAGCAGTGCTGAAAATGAAAATGCCAGAAAATGAGAATTGCCTGGTTAGATCTGTCCAAAGTCCATCTAGCGTAGTACTGTTTCCAAGATAGTCCAGCTTAAATACCTATAGGCAGCCATAAGCAGGATTTGAAAGAAATGTCTCTCCCCTGTTGCTTGTCTCTGACTTGATATTCATAGGTATACTATCTCGGCACATGGAGGTTCCGTATAGCTATTAGCCAGAACCGATTTATTTTTCCTGAATTTGTCTAACCCTTTTTAAAGCCATCTAAAATGGCTTTAAATCATCGCCACATCTTGCATTAGGAAATGTCATGTTAATTGCATGTTTCAGCTTCCTTAAAATATACTTTGCTCAATGTATTGTCATATTTTTAAATAGTACCTGGACTAAACATAATCTAAAGTATATATTAACATCTGTAGTGATGTCTTCTGAAATCCTCTGTTAAAAATATCTTTCTTTAAGGTAAGAAGGCTTTTACCTGTGATCAGTGTGGGAAATTCTTCAGCCAGAAGAGACAACTGAAGAGTCATTACAGAGTTCACACAGGTATAACAAATACCTGTGAATGGGATGGTGGGTTTTGTTGGGATGTCTGAGTTTTTGAACTGGAGCTGCCTGGTGAGTGACATGCACTAGGAGATGGACCTGTGGCTTTTGATACTATCAGTCATTGTATCCTTTGGGGTTGCTTTGTGAGGCTGGTGTTACCGGGCAGTGTTCTTCAGTGATTTCCTGGAGAGTCTTTCCCAGAAGGCGGAGCTGAGAAAAGGTTGTTCCACCCTGTGGGAACATAAGAAGCTGCTTGGCAAAGAGGCACCTTTTAACGTGGTGATTCTCTTTATTTAGCAGGGGGAGAGTAACTGGCCCTCTCCACCCCCAGCACAGCACCTCCAGTGACTGTTGCTGGTGTCTATCTTGTGTTTCTTTTTAGATTGTGAGCCCTTCGGGGACAGGGATCCATCTTATTTATATTTATTTGTTTGTTTGTTTGTTATATCTTTGTGTAAACCGCCCTAAGCCATTTTTTGGAAGGGCAGTATAGAAATCGAATGAATGAATGAATATACTGAGTCAGACCATTGGTCCATCTAGCTCAGTATTGTCTTCACAGACTGGCAGCGGCTTCTCCAAGGTTGCAGGCAGGAATCTCTCTCAGCCCTATCTTGGAGGAGCCAGGGAGGGAACTTGGAACCTAGATGCTCTTCCCAGAGTGGCTCCATCCCCTAAAGGGGATATCTTACAGTGCTTACACGTCAAGTCTTCCATTCCTATGCAACCAGGGTGGTTTCTGCTTAGCTAAGGTGACAAGTCATGCTTGCTACCTCAAGACTAGCTTTCCTGGTCTTGTGGTAGCCACCTTGTGGCTGGCAGGGTGCACCCCATACAGTATAGTCATCGGCCATATCTTTTTGTTTGGGATAGATCATTACTTTGTAATCTTCAGGATTCTTATTGTGAAGACTGAAGTCAGTGAGGCAAATCCATGGTTCTCAAGGTCACTTGGCTTTGGTGTGGAAGCACTGACCCAGGAAACATGAGTGAGTTACAATTCCTCTTTCTGTGCTTGCAGTAAAACCTATGGAGATGTTTGCTTCCCTTCTAAAGAATGAAAATACTACTCCTGTACTGGGTGACCATGGATCTCCTCACGGAGAAGATGTGTGATTACCACCCGCAAGGCACAGAAATAGGAGACTCATTTGTGCTTCCTGTTTTGGCACTTCCATGTAATGTAAAAATGTATGTACTTATGTCTCTCAGATCATATAATCAATGTTATCTCTGGCCTTGGACTCCAAAGATACGCTAGGAAGGACTAACATTATCCTCCTAATCAGTGTTCCCTGTAACGGGGATTCCCAGATGTTGTTGACTACAACTTCCAGCAATTCCAGCTACAATGGCCTTTGGCTGAGGATTCAGGGGGTTATAGTCAACAACATCTGGGAATCCCTGTTACAGGGAACACTGCTCCTGAGCTGTGGAGTTGGGCATGAACTGTAGTGTTCTGCTGTCCTTCTACATACTTCCTGCCAATATGTAGTCTTAGATTGTTTCAGGATCAGCAATGCACCAAGTAGGAAGAAACAAAGGTTTCACAAAATGTAGAAATAAGTAATTTTAAAATAGAAATGTGTTGACAAAAGCAAGGATGAAAGTAGAGGACAAGCACCTGAAAGACTAATAAGCGTTCAGGGATAAGAGTATTTCAGGAGATAATTGGAAATGGAGACCAAAGCTGCTGAGTGTTGGTTACACTTTTATTCCACTCTCCCTCTAAGGCAGGGGTTCCCAGACAGTCTTCCCTCTAACAGGGGTTCCCAGATGTTGTTGACTACAACTCCCATAATTCCCAGCCAAAGGCCATTGCAGCAGGGAATACTGGGAGTCATAGTCAACAACATTTGGGAACCCCTGTTAGAGGGAACACTGTTCCCAGATGATGTTGGACTACAGATACCTTGGAACTGATCCCCTGTTCTAAGAAGCTCATGGCAGTATATGTAGCTCTCGTCTCTCTCTCCCCACTCTATTCTTGCAACAATTCCATTAATAAATTAGGCTGCTACATTAGCTCTGTTCATCATTATATTGTACGTGTATACAGGTGTCTGTACACTTGCACATGTTTTTGTATGACTGACTGGCTGACTGTACATGCATTCACTTTAATAAAAAAGTGAATCTGGGTAGAAGTCCCTCTCAAGTGCAGGGTGCAGATAGGAAGTACTACTGTGTGTGTTGAACATGTGTGAATAATTGTAGATCTGTTGGTGTGTACACAATACACAGATTATACATGCACTGAACATGTGAATAGGGCTATTTGGGATAGAAAATATGTTTTACAAGATGAAAATAAAATAAAATAAAATAAAGGAGCATCTCCCGAAAACAGATATGTTTGAAATCAGTCAGTTGAAGCAAACACAATTCAATCACTAGGAGTTGGGAAAGCCCGTAGGTAGATGAGCCCAAGTACATTCGACCATTGACAGCTGATGGCCAGTCCAGAGAATAGCACATGTAATATAATTACTAGTTTTATTGCTTTATCCAACCCAAATCTGTGTTAAGGCCAAAAGATAGACAACAAATCTGTTAATCAGCTCCAGCTCTGGGAAGATAGAGTAACTATTATCTTTTATTCAAGGTTGAAGTGAATACTGTAAGGAAGTAATTTGCTTTTATGATTTTTACAATTTTATGTTGCTGCTGTTAATTGTGGTATTGATCAGGTTTTAGATGTGTTAAATTTGTGTTTTGCTTTGGTGTTGTGAGGCACATAGAGGATCTGTACTGGGATGAAGGATAGGACAGAAATTTTAAATCAACTAGAAAAGATCACAGGCACTTTTTAAAAATTATACTGCCTGGAGGCAGTCATGGGCTGGATGAGGGATAACAAACTGATGCTGAATCCAGATAAGACGGAGGTACTCATTGTGTGGGGTCAGAACACAGGAGACAGTTTTGATCTGCTGGTCCTGGATGGGGTCACGCTCCCCCAGAAGGAACAAGTACGCAGTCTGGGGATGCTTCTGGATCCGAACCTCTCCCTGGTATCCCAGGTTGAGGCAGTGGCCAGAGATGTTTTTTATCAGCTTCAGCTGATACGCCAGCTGTGTCTGTTTCTTGAGATGAATGACCTCAAAACGGTAGTACATATGCTGGTAACCTCTAGGCTGGATTACTGTAATGTGCTCTATGTGGGGCTGCCTATGTAGTCCGGAAACTGCAGTTGGTTCAGAATGCAGCAATCAGGTTGGTCTCTGGGTCATCTAGGAGAGACCATATTACTTCTATGTTGAAAGAACTACATTGGCTGCCGATACGTTTCTGGGCAAAATACAAGGTGCTGGTTATTACCTATAAAGCCCTAAACAGCTTAGGCCCTGGGTATTTAAGAGAACATCTTCTTCACTATGAGCCCCACCACCTATTAAGATCATCTGCGGTGCTGCCAACTCGTCTGGCGGCTACTCAGGAACGGGCCTTCTCCGTTGCAGCCCCTGGACTTTGGAATACGCTCCCTGTTGAGATAAGAGCCTCCCCATGTCTGGCAACTTTTTAAAAGGCACTAAAGATGCATTTAAATAAATAAATAAATAAATTTATTCACTCTGGCTTTTAATTAGATCTATGGTTCTAAAAATATATATATATTATTATTTAATACTGGTTTTTAAACATTTTAAAAACGTTTAATGTTTTAAATGATTTTAATTGTTAAGTGATCATTAAATTATTTTAATTGTAAACTGCCCAGACACGCAGGTTTGGGACAGCATAGAAATGTAAGAAATAAATAAATATGGCCATTTCTTTTTTCCTTTTATCATAAGGCCATTTGTTACCAGAGTGTAGCCTGTGTCATCGCAAATTCATGGATGCAGCTCAATTAAAGAAACATTTAAGAACACATACAGGTAATGTTACTTCCTTTGTTTTTTCTTTAAAGTAAAGAAAGTCCTCCTTTGAGTGATACCACACAAAGTCAGACATGTGTTTGGCTCCTGAACATAGCCCTAGGCAAGGAATCTTGAGTAAGCAGTGCCAGGCTGAAGAAGAGGCCTGCCTCTAGTGCCAGCTAGGCCCAAAGCAGACACCACAAGGTGTCACTCAGATGTATACATCACTCAGATGTATTCTAGGAGGCAGCCACATGCCCCAGAGAATCATCAATCTTGCCGTGAATATGTGATATGCGGAACTTTAAAGATGGGAAGTCAGACTCTTCAGCTTAGAAAATAGGTAACTACAGAGCCATGTGATTGGAAACCATGAGTGTATTGCAAAAAGAACAGATAAATAAATGGCTTACTGATTTGGGTTACTGCCTAACCTACCTCATAGGGTGGTTGTGAGGAGAAACCCAAGTATGTAGTACACCGCTCTAGGCTCCTTGGAGGAAGAGCAGGATATAAAATGTAGTAGTAGTAGTAGTAGTAGTAGTAATATAACAATTGACAATAAAATTCAGCCATCCCAGGTCCTTGAGAAAGACTCGATGTCTGGATAAAACAAACCAGTCAATAACACCTGTCTGACTGTGTAAACAAGAAATAATAATAATAATAAATATGATGATGATGATGATGATGATGATGCATAAAAATATTACTAGGGAACACTTAAGAATAACATGCAGCAAATGCTATAATACTCTATTTACCTGTGAAACTCTCTTCTACTGGAACTCTCAGTTGGAAATAAAGCACCCTCCCAATATTACCTTAGTGGTGTGGGAGATGCTGCTCTAAGAAACTGGAAGATCTAGGTCATGTGGCAGGAGTCCACAGTGCAGTTCCTTCTGATGCCAGCATTGCCCCAGTTTCAGGAACAGCAGCACTGGCATGAGAAGAAGCTGCATTGTGAGCTCCTCCCATGTGGCCTAGATTTTGTGACATTCCTGCAGCAATGGAGGAAGGATACATTACAGCACCTTCCACACCTTCTGACGTTAACATCAGAAGGGCACCCTAGTTTGTTTCTTTTATTTGCTTTTTTTTTTTTAAAGCAAGCTTTCCCTTTCTTCTGCGTTTCTGTGGGGCCTCTTGCATATAATGTGCATGACAAAGAATATTTAGAGTTGAGCTGCTGTTATTTCATTAGTAAGATAAATGCCAAACCCTTGCACATTGTAAGTGAAGATGTTTAATTATGATATCCTATAATTAAGCAGTGATAGCATACTAACCAAAGTGTTTTTGTAGGTGAAAAACCATTTACGTGTGAAATCTGTGGCAAGTCTTTCACAGCAAAAAGCTCCCTTCAGACTCACATCAGAATCCACAGGTATGCCACTATTTCTTTCATTCCGTGTGAGTTTGTATCACAGGAAACGCTTATGAGTAAAGATGTTACACCCTGGTTAACCACGACAACTCAGGTTGCAAGTATTAAATAAAGGAATATTGTTACACATGCTGTCACTTTTTGAAGCAAGTAAATACCTGTGTCCATAGTACAGGAGAACTTTGTTATTTGCAGATCTGCTATTCGCAATTCCACATATCCATGGGGGTGTCTGTTTGACACATGTTTTCAGAATCTACAGATATGAAAGAGTTAAAACCCACATATCTGTGGTTCCTAGAGGGCTGGAAGTGACTGTGGAGGTCACTTCCAGCTGCCATTTTGTCCATCGAAGCCATTTTGTGCCTCATTTCTTGGAGGGGAGAACCTCTTTTTTTCTGTGATTTTTTTTTGGGGGGAGGGGGCATTTAGCAGCTTTGCGGGGTATTCCTGGGCACATGGAGCACAGTACAGTACAAAATTTTGTGTTTCCCCTGTGCTGGTTTTTTGTGCTTTTTAAGCACTTTTCCTCCTTCCTGGAACCTAACCCCCCCATTTCCCATAGGAATAATGCTTCATTACTCACAGTTCCTCATTGCTCATGGTAGTAAGTGAGGAATGGAACCCCCCACAAATAACGAGGTTTTCCTTTATATTTGGTGTCCAAATCTACGGGCAACATCCAGACTAAGTTAATCTTAACTAGTTCCACCAGGACTTAATAATAGATCTGCTCCAGAGTGCTGGCTAGACACTCCAACTATACTTTTGGGTTATCGTTGGGAATCAACTTGGCTGTGGGGGAGCAGTCTGTCACAGCATTAAACTTGAGCAAAGCTTTCATCTGGAAATGATGAGGAAGCATGTATGTATGTATGTATGTATTTATTTATGTATGTATTTAACACATTTGTATACCACCCAAAACACAAGTCTCTGGGTGGTTTACAACAAAACAATAAAAACAACAGATAAAAATATTAAGCTATGCAAGCAATAATCAAAATTTAAAATGTTAAAACTATTAAAAACACAAAACAATATCTGATTAAAAGCCTGGGTGAACAAATGTGTCTTGACTGCCTTTTAAAAAGTTGTAAGAGATGGGGAGGCTCTTATTTCAGCAGGATGTATGTTCCACAGCCTCGGGGCAGCAACAGAGAATGCCCATCCCTGAGTAGCAACCAGATGAGCCGGTGGCAACTGCAGACGAACCTCTCCAGATGATCTCAATGGGCGGTGTGGTTCATAGCAAACCACCTATATACAATACAACATATTTATTAGGGTATAAAATTGGGGTACAGGAAGTGAAAAGGTTTGGTTAGGCAAAGTAATAAAATCTTAACTAACAGTCTTAACAAGAATCTCACAAAGAGGAATTTTAGCTTAAGGTTCAAATTGTAGATCAGTCAGCATAAAGCTTGCCGTAGAAAGGGTTTGGATGCAGAAATTGAGAGGAAAGTGAAGGGGGTGAGGAGATTTAGAGGGACTGAAGGTTAGTGTTACCTATCATTTGGTGGTTTATCCGGTGCACTTGTAGACAGGAACATAGGAAGTTGCCTTATATCGAGTCAGACCATTGGTGCATCTAGCTCAGTATTGTCTACTCAGACTGGCAGTGGCTTCTCCAAGGTTACAGGCAAGAGTCTCTACCAGCCCTATCCTGGAGATGCCAGGGAGGGAACTTGGAACCTTCTGCATGCAAGCAGGCAGGTGCTGTTCCCAGAGCAGCCCCATCCCCTAAGGGGAAGATCTCGCAGTGCTCACATGTAGTCTCCCATCCAAATGCAACCTTTGCTTTAAAAGGGGACACAAGACCACAAGACGAGCAGATTTCCTTGCAGGGCGAAAGCAGCAGAAGAGCAGGAAAGGGCAAGTTGCATAGAGCTACCACTCGCAAGCTTAAGAGCCAGTATGGTAAGGATCCTGTTGGACTCCCATGCAGATTTCAATTCTGATTCCAATGCCATGTGGCTGGGCAGGGATGCTTGTAGTCAAAATCATGTCCTGAGGTAATACATAAGTCATTTCCTCACTGGAGGGGCTGAAACTCGCACTGAACAATGTAATTCAGAGTTGCATGAACTGGTCAATTTGTGTGTAGACCCACTGAACAAAAGGCTTGAATGGCTTGGGCAAAGTGTATGTGGAAGGTTCAAATTGTTGTACTCAAAGCTTATCTGGACAGGAGATGTCTCTCCAGATGCAAGATAAATTTCCTAAGTTTTAACAAGTTCTCCTAGTTGCAGCCAGCTCATTAGCAGTTGACTGTGAAGTGGGGAGTTGTTGCACTTATCTGAGCTACTGTGGTGAAGATTAGCTGGTGCTATCTCTTTGGTAAAGGGGAGTTTACTTCCCTAGAGAGTGTTTTTGGCTTGGGGAGTGGACTTGCCAGCTTCCTTCTCTTTGGCAGAGAAGCAAAGAGAGGAATTCCTCCCTTCCAGTCGCCACTGTAGTTACAACCTCAGGATAGTGTTGCCCCATGTCTTGCTTATTGCTAAGTGACCATTATGTCTTGCCACATATGGGCATGTGCAGAGTTCACAACCCTGTGAGCTCAGGTATCCAAAATGGAAGCTGTGGTCCCACAGTTCCAAGAATATGGTGGGGTGCTGTCTGCTACCCCCAAATAAAGCTGTTTTTGCAATATTAGTCATAACTAATTTGTCATTCATTTCAATGGTGTTTAGTCATGACTAATGGTCTGGATGCTGCTCATAGTCAAGATTGAAGAACATGAATTCTATTCTGTGATTTTTCTTATATATTACAGTATTTTGAAGTAACATTTTAAAAACAAGATACAAATTGCAACCAAGCTAATTTGAGGCAAGAGTGGTCTTCCCCCTTTAACTATTTCACCAAACTGCCACACACACACACTCAGAGAGCAAAGGTTTTACATGTCTTCCTGAAGGAAAGGTTTAGCAGGAGAAATGACACTGCCCCCACAGCACATCCCTCTTCCCAAAATTGAGGGCATGTCCTCATTAGAAATGCTTTTAGCAGCAGTTTAAATGTGATGGTTTCCTCCAAAGGAACTCTGAACACCATGTTCTGTGAGGAAACTACATTGCCTCATGTATATAAAATGTAGGGACTTGTGGTCCACTTGCCATGTCCAGTGTTAAAGCTTGGAAGCTAGAAGCAGAGAAAAACTGTACCATACAAGCAAAGAGTGGAATTCCTCCCTCTGTTCATGTGTTCTGGCTATTCCTTCCCATGTCCGCTTTCCAGCTGGGTTCAAGAAACTGTCAGGGCATAATTACCCTCTAACTACAACAGGAGGGAGGAATAGACTTTTACTTGCCACCTTAGTAGCAGCCTGGAGTAGCAAGGTCCTTTTCTGAATCCAGGTTGCTCTACTTAACTATCCGCAAATCCTCCGTACCTCTCTTAACCCGTCTGTTATACTGATGTCACTTTGCTGATGTACAGGCAAACCTCATTACTCGCAGGGGTTCCATTCCCCGCTTGCTACCACAAGTAACGAGGCATTATGCCTATGGGGAAAGAGAGGTTAGATTCCAGAATGCACCCAAAAGGTGGAAAAAATGTGAAAAAACACAAAAATAATTAAAACTGTTTGCTGCACTCTGCTCCCATGTGCTCAGGAATGCCCTCTCAATCCATGAAATGCCCCCCAAAGCCCCCATAACACCAAAAAAAGAGCAAAAATAATTAAAACTGGTTACTGTTTTCATGCTCCCATCTGCTCAGGAATGCCCCCTCTCACACACGAAATGCCCCCAAAATTGTGAGAAATCACAGGGAAAAGGGGTTTTTTTTAAAGAAAAAGAAACAAACGAGTCACAAAATGATTCCTCCAGAAAAATGATGCCTGGAAGTTACCTCCGTGATCACTTCCAGCCCTGTCGGAATTGCAGATATGTGGGTTTTAACACTTTCGTATCCATGGATAATGAAACTGGGTGTCAATTAGACACTCGTGAATACACAAAACCACGGATATAGAGTCCACAAGTAATGAGGTTGCCTGTATATAATATAAAATTATCTGTACCTTCAAACTACTTCAGTTCTAAGATTGCTTGGCAAAAGCCATAACAGTGAAGCTGGCTTTAAAACTGGCTTGAAGACTGGCTAGTATAAACATGTCCTTGGATTCCAGAAGGTAGGTAACATTTTGAACTGACCAACCCCATGGAATACTCTTGGTATCCAGCATTTAATATTTCTTGAGCAAAATGTTGGTTGAGTCTGTACACAATTTGTGGTCGGAGGGAATTTTGGTGAAGTGTTGTGGCTAAGGGACTGAGCTACAGATCTCTGGCTTGAATCTTATTTCTGCAGTGACCTCCCTAGGTGGTCTGAGACAAGCCACACACACTCTCAGCCTCCTAATAATTATTAGAAGATAATATTTGTGAAGTGCTTTAAGCACTCAGACGCGCTATACAAATGCTAAGTGTTATCATTTAGGGGAGTTCTGGGCAGTGAATGTTCTGTTGCAAATGTGCATTGTCTTCCTTTGGTTGCTGATTTTGAGTTAAAACATATTCCTCCTTAGATGTAGTGACTAACTAATATACTAGAGTTAAATTCTCAGGTTTTAGACTGTGGTTGCTACAGAAATATTGGCTGGGTTTCAGTGGTTTGTTGCACAATATATTTTACAGTAATCTTTTGTTTTAATTTAATTTCCTTGTTTGTTTAACAATTCAGTGATTAATCAACTTGATTTGCATCTCTTTCCCTCCACAATTTTTTAATACATACTATGCACCATATTTTACTATATTGATGTTGTGGAACTCCTTTTAATAAAGGCTTCAGCTCCACTGAAGAGAGATTGAGAAGTATCCAGTAGCAGAATATAGTTCTTGACTCCCGTAGAATGTAAACTTCCTGTTCACATGTAACTACACACACTGGCTAAAGAATGGCAAGTTAAATGGAAGCTTAAAACTTGTGATGCCATTTTAGATAGGCAAATTCTCCTATTGCATTTCTTTGATAGCCATCCTCTTGTCTTCTGGGAAGAAGATAGAACATGGGTGACTAATTGACAGGATGGTTGCTCCTTCAGGCAGGGGTGGATTAAGCCTTTTGCCGCCCATAGGCAGCCAAGGATTTGCTGCACCGTGAGGGTGGGGTGGCGAGGAGGAAGTCCCCCCCCCTTTTTCTTCTTCTAAAAGCTGCTGCAGTGGTGGTATGGAGGCAGCTGCAGGGGGCGAGGAGAAAATCCCCCTTTATTTTAAAACGCCATTGTGCAGTGGAATGAGGTGGCAGCTGGGAGGGTGGTGGTGGGGCGAGGGGGAAGTTTCCCCTTTTACCTTAAAGCAGCACTACTGCATAGCGGGGCAGCAATGGAGAGCTCCTTCCAGCTCCCCTCCTCCCTCCCAAAGGAGTACATGCCCCCACCTGCAGCCGGTTTGGGGCCTTTCGAGGAAGGCCTATAATGGACTACATTTCCATTGCAGCCACATTTGGACCGATGCTGTACATCTTTTATTTTAAAATATCTGTGTCTTACAAAGTATGAATATATCTGATGAAATCAAAATGTCTTCTCTTGCAGAGGAGAAAAGCCATACACGTGTGGCATATGTGGGAAATCCTTTTCTGATTCCAGTGCCAAGAGGAGACACTGTATCTTGCACACTGGCAAAAAACCCTTTTCTTGTTCGGAGTGCTGTGTGCAGTTTGCACGCTTAGACAACTTGAAGTCTCATTTGAAGATCCACATCAAAGAGAAACAGTTACAGGAAGTGAGCAGAACTCCCAATCCTGGCAGTGCAGAGGAAGACAAGAACATTCTTCAGCTGCAGCAGTATCAGCTGTCCACCTCGGGAGCACAAGAGATCCAGCTGCTAGTTTCGGATTCAGTGCACAACATAAATTTTGTGCCTAGCCATAACCAAGGGATTAGCATTGTCACTGCTGACGCTTCCCAGAATGTCATGGCAGACCAGGCAGGTAGTCTTACCCTTCTCACGCAGCCACCACAACAGCTGCAGAACTTGCTGCTTTCAACCCAGCCAGAACCAACAGACCAGATTCAGAGTCTCAATCTCATGAGCAACCAAATCGAGTCCACTCAGGCTGAGCAGATGCATGTCATCACACTCTCGAAAGAAGCCCTGGAACACCTCCATGCCAATCAGAATCAAGCAGGAGTGCTTCAGATAGCGACAGGGACGTCGCATCCAACCCAGCCCATGCAGGCGGCCCCAGAGCCTAGTCAGCCATTTCGCCTCAGCCAAGACACAGGCCTGCCTCCTCCAATTAGCAAAAGACAGACCCAAACTGTACAAGTCTCTGAATCACCTCAGCCATCTCTGACTGTAGACTAGATGTCTGGTGATCATCTTATTGCGGGGCAGATGTATTATAGTGCAGGCTGATCAGCTTCTCAGATATTTATTTAGCAAGAGTGAAATGAGCTCTTTCATGTAGCCTGTGTGGTATTTCATCTATTATCTCTTTAACTTTGCATTTTGGTAACACTGACGAATAGCTTTATTGTAGCTGGGGAATTTTTTTTGTTTTGTTTTTGTTTTAACTTAATAGGATGGTTTCCTACCCAGCATCCATATTTGTTTTACGTAAATTACAATAAATATTAAGGTATTGTGGATATGATCTAGTCCAGGGATTCTCAAACTTGGGTCCTCAGGTGTTATTGGACTTCAACTCCCATAATCCCCAGCCTCAGTGGCCTTTGGTTGGGGATTATGGGAGTTGAAGTCCAATAACACCTGAGGACCCAAGTTTGAGAATCACTGATCTAGTCAAAGTTAAGTACTCCAACATCACATCGACTTCAGTGTGAGAGATCTAGGCACATGTTTAATTCTCCCATTGAAATTGCCCTATATTTAAAATGCTTAACTTTGGCTGGATTAAGCCCTTTATTTTTAGCCAACAGCAGATATCTTTAATAATTTTTCTCCTATGTGCCTAGTTCATGACAGCATGGGCCAGTGAAAGCTCAGATTAATTCTGGATTATTAAAAATAGGTTTGGAATATTCCTGTGTCAACTAAGGATGTGCAAAACGTTTCCTATATCCACAGTTTTCCATTCTGCCTCTCTGTAGTCATGGATACTCTTGGAAGTCTATAAAGTGCCTCAGGTATCATTTGAGGGTTTTTTCCTCCCTGAAAAAGAAATTGCGCATTATAGGCTAGCACATGCATATTGCCATTTCATATAAGCAAATGAAATGTTGCTGGCTGTGTTACCATTTTCATTCCACACTGAAAACTTGCCTATTGACATGCAAACACATGCACACTCTGAAAAGGTGAGTAGAGTAAAGTTGCACCTTCAAGCATATGTGCACAGGGCCAACTACGGGTACAAAACTGGATTTGGTGGGTTTTTTGTTTTACTTATTTATGCTGTACGTTTATGCTTGCCCATATGCATCCTGATCTAGCTCTAGTTGTGGGTGGGTATGCACATTAAAAAAAATCCATACATTGGAAGTAGTGCCATGCTAATACAAATCCGCACTCGGATAAACATTCTGATGCTCTTTCTGCTTCTGCCTTGGTTGTGCAAGAGTTTTTACGCCCAGCCACCATTATCTCTTTTCCTTTTGTAAAGTAAATCTGATGCACTTGGATATAAGGAATGTTCAGTATAATTGTCAGCAACACTGGAACAATAATCCATGCTGGACACTGACTGTTGTAGGTTACTGCAGGATTTTGTAATAATCACAGTTAATCAGAAGCTGCCTTATACAAATTCAGACCTTTTGGTCCATCTAGCTGAGAATTGTCTGCGCTGGCTGTCGGCACCTCTCCACCCGGAGAGGGATGCCAGGGATTGAACCTGAGAGCTTTTGCATGCAAAGCATGTGCTCTACCACTGTGCTACTATTCCCTCCTCCATCCTGATTGGATGCAGTGCTTGACTGTAGTAATGGAAGGCAGTGGGAATTTGTGCACAGGGGGAAGAAGGAGGGGTATGAAATGTGCAGTCTTGCAACCTCTTCCTCTTCACTACGGCTTAGAGAGTCAGCATTATTTTACATCACGTCTGCATTGGCTCGGTGTTACTACTCTCCAATTCTCTGGAAACGCTCTTCTTTTATTTTTATTATTTTGTAGTACTCTCATCTGTTGACTGTTATTCACTCCTTCATAGAGCCCTACATATGCTGCGTACCTGGAGCAGCTTGACCATTCACTTCAATGGTTGGGGCTGTTTTATGCAACTCTGCACAGAGCTGTCTCTTCTGTTGAAGTAAATGGGGATGCCTTGGGGGCTGGGTGGGAGGTGTGCGCGCGCGCGCACGCCCACCCCCGCACACTCCACATCTCCTACAGCAAACTTTCAGGGCAACTTCTTACTCCTTATGTGAACTCAAGCTAACATACTGAATGCAAAAGTGATAGTGAATGTGGCAATTAGCTGTTTAGACTAGGAATCTTGGGTTCATTTATTTTGCAACCACAGCCAAACCATTTAAACTTTTGGTAGTGTAGCTTTTAATCTGCAAAATGGGAACAAACGCCACCACTGCAGAGTTTCTTGGTCATCCTTGGAAGTGCATGCTGGAAATCAATGCAAAGTGTTTTAACAGCGATTTAAATCACAATCTTATTTTGCCATGAGAGAAATACTATTTTTATTCTAAGTTAGAGTGGCTTCATACAATCTGCCTTAGCTGTTAATAAAGATCCTTCCAAAACACAATAAAAGACTTGAGACGGGACATCTTTCAACTCATTTCCTGAAAACTGTTTTGTTTTTTGACTTGGGATTTCGACTTGACATAAATATAACAAAATTACTAAATTTCTTGTGGAGAAAATTTAGAATGGTGTTTAAAAAATAATAATGGGGGGGGGGGGCTGGAAATGAGACATACAATCTAGAAATTCAGCCACTAGAAATGAACCATTGTCCCACTAAATGGAAGACTTGTTAAGAAATGTGATGCATTTGTCTGTTCTCACCTGTAAAATTGTTTTTTCTGTTTTTAAAAACAAAAGCCAACAGGCATAAAAGATGTTCCACACTTTTCCTATTAGCATTTTTCTATATGTGGCTTATCTGCATATTGCCAACTCTGCTTGTTAATCAGAAGCTCCTTCCCAGGGATTTCAATTCTTTGTCAACTCTCCTGGATGTTAATGAAAAACATACGGGTCAGCTTTACTGTGCTGTTGGAATATGAATGAGAAGCTCATGCTGTCATTCAGGACAGGCTCTGTTTGTGGGGGCCCTATGCAAGGTAACCTCAGCAGGCCTACCTGGGTCAGCCCTCCTCCCTTTCCCATCCTGACTAAAAGTGGGTTTCTTTCACTTTCAGTGGGTTGGCAACAGCACAACAGTGTTCTATGTGGCAGATGCCACTTACCATTCCCGCCCCGCCTCCACACACAAAGCATCATGATACTACTCAGGGCACCATGTGCAAAGGAGACTTGGTGGGAAGCAGCCACGAGCTAGAATGCTGCTGCTGCAGCCAGCCAAATAAACCTACTTCCACCACTCTGGTAAGTGGAGAGGCCAGCCCGGCCAGCCAGCAATTACTGCCTGGATCTAATTTGTTGGAGGGCCGAGGGAGGCAGGCGTCAGTAGGGGCACCGGGCCCTTGGCAAATGCTAAAGTTGCTGATGCTGGCCCTGCTCTCATTTCTTCTAGGCATTTTGAACTTTTACCAAAGAAAATGAGAAAATTTCAGAAAAATTAATTATTCAAAGACAAGAGTACATTTCATCTTATCTGCTTTTACTTGTGGAAAAAATACTCTTATATATTGACTTCGTTATGACTTTATTTCTCATTGCTTGTGGACGATCTGGAAAACTACTGATTCTGATCATGCAAAACATTAAGTGAATATGTTTTGGTTGGGAATACTTTCTCAGGTGGTTCACCTGTGCCATGGTATTAGAAAATAAAACAAAGGAGGGTTTTTTTTAATCTTAAGAACTATCATACATATTTGTAACATACTACACATTATCATTTTAGAACTGTGTTTGATTGCCAGTTAGAAATTTTTGCCAATTCAACTCAGTCAATCAGTGTTTATTAGATCCACAGACGTTTCCACCATAAAAAATAAGATAAAGTTAAAATTTCAAACATTAAATAAAACTAATATATCCAAGATAATCTCATAACTCATAGGAAAAAACAGAATCTTTCATAAAACACTTCATGAAACACTGACTATTTTATTAAAACCCAATATAGTACCTAAAAATTAAATAAACTTCCAAAGTGTAACCTTATTTAATTACTTGAGATCTTATTGTAATGACAAGATATTTAGCTGTATTTTGAGTTACTGCTCTATCTGAATCAGATAGGAGATCCATAATATAAAAAACCTCTTGTCTTACCAGGGAATAAAATCACAAGCAAAGCAATATAATATTTTCCTAATATCATCATCAGTCAACCTATTAATCTACCCTAAATAAAGGATCTTCATTATGTTCTTTCAAGTGCCAAAGGCTGCACGTTGGCAAAAATCCTGGACTACCATATGATTATGATGATTAAAAAATGAACTCTAAAAAGCATGTGCATGCCTTGGTTAACAATTTAGCCAACATCCATGATCAGATGATAAAGTCATGTAATAATAGTGTAATGTGCAAAGGAATTTGGTAGTAATAATAAAGTCTTTGAGTGTGATTGAATTATCTGTCCTAATGTTGCAGAAGGGATGGCTGTCACTGGTGGAGCTGCTCAAATTCTAAAGAGAGCAGGCTTGGCCGAAAGACCTCTTGGAACCAAGCAGGCAGAGACACAAAATGGCAGAAAGCCCAAGGACTTAGGAACATTGACTAGGTTTAATACTCTCAAGAAACAGCAGCAAAACCAGGCCAACAGGAGCCTGAAGGGAAGGCAAGCTGGGAGAGAGAATGGACAGAACCAGAGGTCCACATTAGCAGGAGCTGCAAAGGTGAGGAAGGCTGAAGGTCGCGAACGGATCCGGAATTACCAGCTTACTCCTAGTAACACACCTCTAATTATAAGTTATGGCCACTGTGGCTAATATCTTAATTGCAATCAATCTTTATTATGGTCACAGACCAGCATAAAGTATAAGAGTGATTACATGTTAAAAGTGAGTAGATAAAAAGTGATTACATATAAAATGGTACATATTAATACTAAAAGGACTAAAAATACTAAAAAACAGTAGATAGTATACCAAAAGCATGAGGGCCTAAAAGCCTGAGAAATGGTAAAAGACATAAAAATTCATGAAAGGCATAAAGGGGGGGGGGCATAAAAATGGATGTAATAAAGTTAAAGGACATGAGAGGACAGAAATATATAAAAGCCTGAGTAATAAAACTGGAAAACAGCCAGATTAAAGGTTATAAGGAACAGTAAAAAAGGAGGTGCGTGAGCAATTGCAGGGCCTGCCCAGAGTCACAGAGAGTCAGATTAAGGCTGATAGGACTCCCTGCCTGTCATCTGCCAACAAATGCTGATTGCAGCCGCACAGTACTTGGCGACACTACAGGTGAAACTCGGAAAATTAGAATATCGTGCAAAAGTCCATTAATTTCAGTAATGCAAATTAAAAGGTGAAACTGATATATGAGACAGACGCATTACATGCAAAGCGAGATAAGTCAAGCCTTAATTTGTTATAATTGTGATGATCATGGCGTACAGCTCATGAAAACCCCAAATCCACAATCCCAGAAAATTAGAATATTACATGGAACCAAGAAGACAAGGATTGTAGAATAGAACAATATCGGACCTCTGAAAAGTATACAGTATACTGTGCTTGATTGGCCAGCAAACTCGCCTGACCTGACCCCATAGAGAATCTATGGGGCATTGCCAAGAGAAGGATGAGAGACATGAGACCAAACAATGCAGAATTGCTGAAGGCCACTAATGAAGCATCCTGGTCTTCCATAATACCTCATCAGTGCCACAGGCTGATAGCATCCATGCCACGCCACATTGAGGCAGTAATTGCTGCAAAAGGGGCCCAAACCAAGTACTGAATACATATGCATGCTTATACTTTTCAGAGGTCCAATATTGTTCTATATTCCTTTCTATACTAATTCCTTTCTATATACTAATCCTCATTCCTTTCTATATACTAATCCAGTAAATAAAAAGTAGTTAACCAGAGCCTAGAAAGAAGAATAGTAAAATTATAGTCGTCGTCCCCCACACCCTATCTTCCCCATAAATTAAGATTGGGGAAATCTGACTTCTATTTCGTGGTTTGAAGACTATAACCGTAAGAGTTCTGTTTTCCAGACCAGCTTAGAGAAAAAGCTACTCGAGTAACACCTGCTTTTGTTACTGCCTTGCACAGATTATGCTTTCCAAAAATCTATAATTTTTAATTAAAAGTGTGGATACATATTCATTTTAAATGTATTTTTTGTATTTGTTTATTTCGGCCCAAGTCCAGCATAATATTCATTTTAAATCTATCTCCATCAGTTTTTGTACTCTCATCCTATGTGTGTGACTTGAAACAAAGCCAGTAGCGAGGGGCAGGGGGCGTGGGCGGCGTTACTATGTGCCTATTGGTAAGCACCATCTGCTATTCTAAAAGCTCTTGCATCACCATAATACTTGTATTACATGAGACTTTAGAGTTAATCCTGTTACAGACATCAACTTCCTCCACATGTAATGGTAAAAAGAAGCCCTGCAACTTTGGTTTTACAATGTAAATAACTTGATCAGCATCACAATTTACATTACTCAAATGAAATTTAAGTCCCTAGTCTCACCATTCCTACATTAAATTAAAGACGGAAACTCTGAATGTTGTCTTTCTAACATCTCCCAGAATCGGACTTATGTTGCACACAAGATAACCACGGCTTTTGTATGCTCTTGTGTTGCATAGATGCAAAAGAGAAGAGTGGACCAATCATAAACTAGTAGAACTCACAGCTGTACAGCATGGCTGCATCTGATTGGTGTTACTATGGTGAATGGAACTGTTTATATTCCTCCTTCAGCTGTTTGAGGGGAAGGGACAAGTGAAGTAGCAACGGCAAGGCAAAAAGACAGGCACCTGGTGAATTATGTCAGCTAAAGGTGTCAAGGGGCCTGTGGGGCAAGAGATAGAGGTTGTGGGGATTCTCAAAGAACCCTTCTTTCACATGGCAGCCTGTGCAGCAGAGGTAACTTGCAGACCCACCCACCCCCCGCTTCCTCCTATAGCAGCAACAGTTTGCTAACATAACTTTTTCAATTTCTTGCACTCTTTTTCTGCTTGATTTCTGAGCGTTAACAATCAATTTCTATCTTCCCATAGTGTGACTGTGGTTTGGGCTAATCACTAACAATGGTCTGTTTAGAACCTTGCCTCTTTTATCATTGCTGTTATCGATATAGAGCCATCAATTTACATTACAAAGGAAGAGACAGCAGGTCCCTACCCAGAGCGGCATACAATCTAGAAAACAGTCACAGGCAGACCACAGAGGAAGGAGGGAGAAATTGAGGCAAGGGTAAACAGGAAAAGGAATGTGTAGTTTTTTTCAGTAACACACACAAGCATGCATAGTTACCATAAGGTATGGAGATGGACAGCGGGATTGTGCCAAAGGCTTCACAGAAAACGTGCGTTGTGAGGACAATATAATATGGTAGGCACCCTCAAACTAGCATGTCCATTCTACCCTGCTACTAGCCAAAGTAGATCAGAACTGTAAATGATTACCTTTCTCTTAGTCATATAGACCCCGCACCCAGAGGCTCTGTTACAGAACCGTGGTGTGGCAGTTATTTGTCATGTGTAAAAATGTATCATTTTTATTTTTAAAAAGTATCATTTTGTAATTATTTTCTCATCCAATTTTTTGTGAAGCATATTTACCTATGATTCTCCAACAGTTTCAGTAGTATTGAAAGTACATGCTATGGCTGTCTTCTAGAGCTGAAAGGGATTGAAGGCCCATCTGTCAAGTTTGGAAAAGATGTCATTTACTTAATGCAGGAGCAAAAATCTTTCTGTTCCCTTGGAGTTCTTTCAGACAGTGATATATTCCAACTTCAGCAACAATTTCAACAGGAGTGTGCATCCACATTATTTTGGAAATGTATCATATGTATCCTAAATGCTATAGGTAAGGGTGGGGGTAGGGAAGTGTCTTTTCAGCTTAGAATAAACATCATATTGAAAAGACATAGTGTTTTCACAGATTGTCAGCAAATGGAACTAAGCATTTACCCAACGTACTTCTAGCATCATGTGGACACATCATTGCATCTCCTGTTGGAATTTACATTGAAGTCGGAATATATCAGTGTCTAGAACATAAGAAAGACTGATAAGTCCTCAGCTTTTTAGCAATTTGGTTTGCAATGTTGGGCTAGTAGTTTGCAAATCTCCCTGTGAGTGTAGCTATAGGGAGAAACAACATCCAAATGGGCACATCCGTGGATGTAGGATTTGGGCTTGCAATCTTGGTATCCAAAGGACTACCTGCTCACATATAAAGCTGCCCTAAGTTCACTTTTATATACCCTTGTCCAGCTGCCTCCACCTTACAAGGTTAGGTTGGTAGCAACTGCAGACAAGGCCTGTTCTGTGATGGTGCCCTGGCTTTGAAAAATCATCAACAGAGATGTTTTTCTGGTAGCAACTCTGTTGAATTTTATATTTGTTAGAAGGATGTATTTGTCCAAGCTTTAATAACAGATGTTTTGCCTCTACTGCTGCTTTTATTGCTATTCTTTTTCCTTTCCATTTTTAAATACTTTGTCTTGTTTTCATTATTAATGGCTGACATGATGCACAGCATTACAGAGCTGTAACTCTATGGCCCGGAGCTGCTGCAGACTCTAAAGGCTGTTACGAACAGGTGGTAGCACAAGCAGAGGCTGATCTCGGGAGCAGCCAAGACCAGGCTAAGGCACTGAAGCCTGGGCGGACCACTTGGATCAATGTGCATCCCAGTGACACTGCAGCACCAATCCCACCTACTGAGCCCACCAGTTAGCCAAGGTTAAGGGCATGAATGCACACTTAACTCGGGCTACCTGCTCGTGTGCAAGCGCCAGCTGCTCCCAACCAGTGCTGGCGCTGGCACAGGCTCCCAGCTATCGCTGGGGGAATCCCCACAATGCACCCCACACTTGCACAGTGCACTGTGGCATCTCGGGGCGGGGGGACGACACATCATCCCAGCCTCAGCGCGGCAGGCACATAGCACTGCTCATCTGGGAGCACAGTTCACGCTCCCAAAAGAGAACTTGGTTGTCTGGGAAGAAGGTGTGTTTAAAGCAGCCTTCCCCCTGCCCGCACCCTGCCCGCCCACTTTTGGCAATCTGAGAATCACCCCACAGCGTTTCCACATGTTTTCCCATTGTCACAAATGGGGAAATTTGCAGAAGCATTGCTTGCACTGCCATCCTTTTTTTTTTTTTTTTTTTACAGTCTTGGGGCTGCCTTCGGAGTCTGCCGCAACTCCGGAGCACAGCATTATAGCTCTGTAATGCTGCACATCATGTCAGCCACTATTTTTATGCTATAAGCTGCCTTGTAAATTCTACAGAATGAAAAGATGAGGTAAAATGCTTTTGATATCATCCATGGCTTCAGCCACTGTTTCTCTGACAGTGATTCATGTGGCCATGACAGCACTTTTGCCAGTCCTTGTGGTCACGGATAGCACTGCTGGAAAGCAACAGTTTCTCTGCAGATGTGACAGATCAGATTCTACTTCTGCCTTGTGGTTGCAGGTGCATGAAAAATAAGGCCTCTCCCTGTCTGAATCATCCCTTTCGCATTTTAAAATATACTAACACTCATGATATCTGAATACAAGGGAGAGAATTGTATTAAGCACAGATTGTAACAATAGAAGGGCCCCAGGCAGCTCCAAGAAAGATATCTGTGAGGAATGAAAGGGAAGGGAATGAGAATTAATCTCTGTATTAGTTGATATACAGGTGACGCAATACGTATATTAAGATAACTCTCTATTTCTCCTTCAGGTGAAATTAAATTATTTGGGGGGGATTTCAGGGGTCAGGGTTGATTTTGGGGGGTTCAGGGGGGACGTTTCCAGGGGTCGGGGAGACATTTCCAGGGATCAATTTTTTCAATTTATTACCTTGTTTTTGGTCACTTCGCAACTGTGATTTCCCTAAACACCACCCCCTATCCACTGACTGTAATGCCTCGCCAACTGCGAATTTGCCTACCGTGAGGTTTTCGCGGAATGAAACCCTCATGGTTGGCGAGGGACGACTGTATAAAAAGGAGCATCTTCACCATTTATTCTAAGATTGGGGTTTGTAATATTTCCAACAAACCTGGTCAGCATTATTATCAGGACAGTATTATTACCACCATATTGCTAATAGATGGGATTGCATGTATCCTGCCTCTACTTCACCACAAACACAACTCTACCACTATGGAAACCTGGTTATATATAAATCAGTTTCCAAGTGAAATGATGCTGTATGAAAGCATCATAATTGGCATGCTTCTATCACCACCTATTTATATAGGTTGAGTATCCCTTATCCGGACATCCAAAATCCTGAATGTTCCGAAATCCGGACACCACACCGTAACAAAAACAAAACACAAAATGCCTCAACTCACTCACTCACAGATGCCCAATTTAGCTGCTTTTAAACATGCAGTCAAAACTTACTTATTTCAGAAGGCTGTTAGTGATGGGTTTTGTCTGTAATTCTCTCTAGTTGCGGCTCTGTTTTTATTGTGAAGCTTATTAATGTTTTTGATGTTCTCGCTTTGGCGCTAGAGGGAAAAGGGAAAGACCCCATCTTCCACTCCCTGCTCAGTTTGGTGCCTACTCTGTTGGCATCTGTTTTGGAGCTCTGTTGGTTTCTGCTCTGTTTGGTAAAGGTACAGTACAGGGTATCTCATTATGCAAATATTCCAAAATCAGGAAAAATCCAAAATCCGGAACACTTCTCGTCCCAAGCAGTCCAGATAAGCGATACTCAACCTGTATGTGTTTTGAGATCACCATTATATACTATAACTGGGCAAGTACTTGGATTTTTATAGCTTCTCTTTCTTTTGAATATTTAGTCTCTGAGGAGGAATTTTCCAGCCAAAATAGCAGAGCCTAAAGTGCTTCCTTTGCTGGAATTTGCATGGGATGAATACCTACAGGAGAAAAAAAAGGTATATTTTGCTTCCAAGGCAGAGTGACTTGACTTGAATTGTATTACAAGCAAACATAAGGTTCAGAGTGACTGAATATTCTATTCCTTCTCCAGATTTTGCTCATAAAAGCTTTTTAAGGCAATGGGGCTTGATCTGCAGTGTACTGAGCACAGAGAAATGCCTGAATGCATATATAGCTTTCAATATCTGAATACTTTTTGCTTGCCTTAATTTTAAATCTGTACTTAAACATGTGTGTTTTTTGTTGCATTAA
Organism: Hemicordylus capensis; assembly: GCF_027244095.1. Classification (NCBI taxonomy): domain Eukaryota; kingdom Metazoa; phylum Chordata; class Lepidosauria; order Squamata; family Cordylidae; genus Hemicordylus; species Hemicordylus capensis. Next base: position 331,974,237 of record NC_069657.1, on the reverse strand, counting down.
AAAAAAATCAAATCAGTTCCTCATTGTCTGTCCTTGTCCCTGTACTGTTTTTGGTGTATTTGCAGCACAAACTCACACAAAAACAAGTCAGCAAAGATTTGATGAACATTAAGAGACACAATGAGGAACAAATGACTGGCCTGAAACAGTAAACTGAAGCACCTACGCCCACTGAGTTCAATAGGGCATACTTCCTAGCAAGCTTAGGACTGCAGTCTTATTCACTGGTAGATGCTGATGCTTGAAACAGGAAGCTCCTCCTTACAACACGATTGACTTTCTGGTTGGTGCTCCAGCTTGCTGCTTCAAGGGATACGTCTGAAAGGGGCAATTTTTCTCTCACCATCTGCCCAAAGTGCCCAGGCACTGTGAGGAAAATAGCAGGAGTATAATATTCAAGTACTTTAATATTATGGTACTGGCTATCCAAGTACGAAAACTCAGAAGTAAAGCGCTCGTTAGGGACACTATCCAAGATCAGGTATACAGACGAAATGTATTTCATAGCATAGCAAAACACATACTTTGAGTGGGTCAGGGTGAGGCTGGAAGTATCTGCTGCACTCTCAAGAGAATTTCATCTCCTAGTTTGAGATTCATTCTTCTCTGTATTTTTAATTTGCTCACCACTGCAAAACCTGCACATTTAATACATTATTTTTCTGCTAAATGCATCAGAAAGATAAAGTGTGCCATCAAGTCAATTTTGACTCCTGGCACCCACAGAGCCCTGTGGTTTTCTTTGGTAGAATACAGGAGGGGTTTACCATTGCCTCCACCTGCACAGTCTGAGATGATGCCTTTCAGCATCTTCCTATATCGCTGCTGCCCAACATAGTACCAGCGGGGATTTGAACCAGCGACCTTCTGCTTGTTAGTCAATCATTTCCCCACTGCACCACTTAAGGTGGTACTGATTGATGGTTAAACATTCTCATTTTGCCCTCTAAATGCAGGAGCTGAGAGGGGAGACATGGGAATATCCTTCCAATGTGATGTGCTTTATTGACAACCAGCTCATTGGAGATGAAAAAATGTTGCTACAGTGGGCTTATGATGTTTGGGATTATAAGGACTTTAAACCTACAGCACTATACGAAGCTATTACAGAGGATTTCTTCACCAAATACATGAAACAAAAACAGGTAGGCTTGTGGTTTTCAAAAGGAAATAGAATGGTCTGTGAACACCTGGGGCATGACAAAATAATAGCATTGTTAAATACTTTTCAAAATGTTTCTTCCCAAATTTGGGATTGGATTCAGATTGGCTTTTTTCCTTGATCTGTATAGGTTCAATTCAAACAATCCTCCATATCAGTTTGGAGGACCAGGAATGTACCACAAGCTTGCACATCCCCACCAATACACACTCGTGCACTCCTTCATTTCCAGATTGTACTTAGTAAAGACAATTCAGGTAAATATTTATTGTATAGGGCAGGGGTTCTCAATTTGAGGTCCTTATGGTAAGAATTTTTGGGTTCTTATGCTAAGAACTTCTTACCATAGCTTGCTATCAGGCAAATCTTAGTGCGAACCTCCAAATAATGGACTGCAAGCTCCTTCCAATAATTGTTTGTAGGTTAGCACTAACCGGTCTGTCAAATTCAGATATTGCAGCAAACTGTGGTTAGAAGACATGTGCAAAAGGGAGGAAATAATCTACATGTGAGAGGGAAGAAGAAGAAGAGTCAGAACCTGCAGTATGTTCTAATTCTACGGACTGGATGATCAGTACATGATATTTGAACCAGGCCAGTGTATGGTTTGGCTTCCTTGCAATGGCAGCCAGTAAATGTACAGGCCTTTGCTTCATCATGGCTGTCCTCTAGCAGTGCAACAGAGAGGTCCAATTTGCATCCCATGGCCCCGAGCATGGTTTCTAAAGCTCAGCACATCTGTGTCTAGATCAGAGACCACCTGGTAGGATATAAATGAATAATTTTTATGTCCTCCGATGTCATTCTTGGCCACAAAGGGTGAGGAAAATATGCTATGCTGTGCACAGTGCGAGAGCTGTATGCCAGCTAAGTTCTCATCTCAAGTTTTGGATCAAAACAAGCCTGTGTGAGGGGGAGGGCTCATGAGACCCTGCATGTCTTGGAGAGGAGGAGTGGTGGGGCACAGAACAACCCCACAGTGACACCGTTCCAGAGAGGAATGTTTTGACAGAGTTTTGACAGAGTTTTTACCATTAAAAATATATATTACAGATATATTACAACAGAAAAGATAGTTTTATTCTAATAATCCAGAGAGGCTGTTGAAAAACAACAACCCAATAATTTGTGTACATTATCACTTCCTTCCTCAATTTCTTTTAGACTTGTTATCTTAAGTTGTGCTGTTTCCTTCAGCCAGCACCAACATTCTGCTTACAAGGGTGCAAGCATTGAATTGCTATGTATTTCTCCTATCACTGTGCATGGGGATGATGGGAGTTGTAGTCGAACATCATCTGAGGCCCCAAAATTGGAAACCTCTTTCTCATACAATAAATGTCTACCCGAACACATATACCTGAATCATTTGCAAAATGCAGAGATTCCTCAGCAGACTGGTGAAAGGGTTTCCTGAAAGTAGAACAGTTGAAAACCACTGCTTCAGTGAAGTTCCAAACAAATTTGCTGCTTCTTTGACTGGAATTCAACCTTTCACCTTCTGAAGTGTGACTCATGGTTAGAAGTCTTTTACCTGGTTATTCATTATATTCCATGTTGCCCATTGGGTTGGATTTCTTTCTCTTGGCAGCACACGTTTGTGTTCCTGGACATTGCTATTCAGGAGCAGCCTATAGGACAATTGCTCTTTGAGGTAAGTTACAGAAGAGCCCAGCCTCGAATCCTGTGCTCAGCATTTGCAGACTCAAATTCTACATCAAGAAATTGAAAAGCTCATTCCAGTGATGAAGCTGATGTGCCCCTGAATTTAAAGCAGAATTTGTATCCATTTCTTTTAAATGCTAGCTTGTTTGGTTTTTTGGTAGAATTTCGATTTATTTATTTATTTATTTATTTATTTATACATACATACATACATACATACATACATACATACATACATACATACCAAAAATTGAACTGGTGAGGGGTGTGGGGTAAGGAAGGTGAGGGGTGTGGGGTATGGAAGGCACAGTAAGTAGCAGTTGTTCACTGTTCCAAGATGCCACTTCCACGCCACTGCAGCTTTGAAGGAGGAAGTGCCTGTATGCTTATCTCTCACTATAGCAAAACCTCAACTAAAATTAGTGTGTGGGTGGTGGTGGGGGGGGCAAACAAATGCACAAAGCAACTACATTGCAATGCCTGCAAAGTGTGACATGTATCTTGCCTCGCCTCAATGAAAAGATAAGGGGCTGTCACTGAGGCTTAGCTGGTGGAAATTTATTTATCATGGTGTAGTGGTTAGAGTGCTGGACTAGGACCAGGGAGACCCAAGTTCAAATCCCCATTCAGCCATGATACTTGCTGGATGACTCTGGGCAAGTCACTTCTCTCTCAGCCTAACCTACTTCACAGGGTGGTTGTGAGGAGAAACTTAAGTAGGTAGTACACTGCTCTGGGCTCCTTGGAGGAAGAGCGGGATATAAAATGTAAATAATAATATCTATCTATCTATCTATCTACCTATCTTTATCAAATTTGTACACCGCCCCAAACTTTCGTCTCTGGGTGGTTAACAATAACATAAAACAAGTTAAAAACATATACAAAAAACTTAAAACAATTTAACAATTTAAAAATAAACCAGATATTAAAACAATACAAAATTGTGGTGTACAAAATTTAAGATATTTAAAAGTCACAAATTTTAGAATACATGACAATAAAAACAATAGAATAAAAATAATTATTAAAGCAAGTTTTTAAAATTATTAAAATCAATTCTAATTAAAAGCCTGAGAAAACAGGAGAGTCTTGAGGTTCTTCCTGAAAACAAACAGAGAAGGAGATGCTCTTATTTCAGCAAGGAGCTTATTCCAGAGCCTGGGGGCAGCCACAGAGAAAGCTTGGTCCTGGGTCACTACCAAACGAGCCGGTGGCAACTGTAACCAGACCTCTCCAGAAGATCGTAACAGGCGGCAGGGATTATGACAAAGGAGGCACTCTCTCAAATACCCTAAACCCAAGCCATTAAGGGCTTTATAGGTAATAACCAGCACTTTGTATTTCACCCAGAAACATATTGGCAGCCAGTGCAGTTCTTTTAAAACTGGTGTTATGTGGTCCCTTCGTGTTGTCCCAGAGACCAATCTGGCTGCTGCATTCTGTACCAATTGTAGTTTCTGGACAATGTACAAAGGCAGCCCCATGTAGAGTGCAATACAGTAGTCAAGCCTGGAGGTTACCAGCATATGTACCACTGTTTTAAGGTCATTCACCTCCAGAAATGGATGTGGCTGACGTATCAGCCGAAGCTGATAGAAGGCACTTCTGGCCACCACCTCAGCCTGAGAAACCAGAGAGAGCTTGGGGTCCAGGAGCAATTCCAAGCTACATACCTGATCTTTCAGGAGGAGTGTAACCCTATCCAGAACAGGCCATCTCTCGGCCCACCCACCCCAGTCAGTACCTCCGTCTTATTATGCTCTTTCTCTCTTGGTTTGGCAGCTCTATTCTGATACCTGCCCCAGGACATGTTGGAATTTCCAATGTTTGTGTACAGGAGAGAAAGGGACGTCTGCATCTGGGCTGGTGCTCACCTACAAAGATTCAATCTTCCACCGACTTGTACAAAATGGCTGGCTACAGGGAGGAGGTGGGTTTGAAAACCTATTCAGAAAATAAAGGTTTGCTACAGCTTTGATGTAGCATGGATCATTGTTCACACATTACAGGCAAACCAGACTTGGAGTTTACACTAATAGTATTTATGGCATATTATTACTTAACAAAAGCCATATTTTTTTCCCTTAGCCTTTTCAATCAAACACTTCCAAACAAGTCAGCCCAGAGATTTGCTGCAAGCATGAGCAGTTTGATGTACGAATGCTGCTCCCCGCCATTTTATTTCAGTGGGGCTAGCAGACCTTCCACTCCTTTGTGTACAGAGGTCTGAACTGTCATTGAAGTGGATGGAGTCAGCAAAAAACAAAAATTAAAAGAGATGACACACACATTTTTAAGAGAAATTAGGATATCATCTGAGTAAAGAAGCCTACTAAGTGTTTTATTATTATTTATTATTATTTATTTTACCTCTATACCGCCCTTCCAAAAATGACTCGGTGGTTTACACAGAGAAATAGTAAATACATAAGATGGCTCCCTGTCCCCAAAGGGCTCACAATCTAAAAAGAAACACAAGATAGACACCAGCAACAGTCACTGGAGGTACTGTGCTGGGGATGGATAGGGCCAATTACAGTCCCCCTGCAAAATAAAGAGAATCACAATGTTAAAAGGTGCCTCTTTGCCAAGTTAGCAGGGGTTATGCAGAATTTTGTGAAAGTGTATTGGTAAGATAGACCCAAACCTAAACAAATAACCATCCAACACAAAATACTTGAGCCAAAAATTACAAAATAGAGATCTCTGTTAAAATTACCTACCAACAATGCTATGAAGTCTGCTTGCCACTCTTGGGGCATGTTAATGTATGAATTATACTTAATAATGTGCCAGGTTAATAATGTGCCATACTCTTTTTTTTTGTTTCTTAATTAATGTGCAGACATAAATGGAGGAAAAGGGAATAGCGGCGAGTCAATTTATGGACCTGTATTTGAAGGTAGGTAGGAGTATGTTAAAATTTCCTGCTGACATCAAATTAGGAAGCATCAACAGTCTAAATGAGGATATTGGCTATTAATGGCTCCTGCCTTCCCCCCAGCCTTCCCCAAACCAGGTAAGCTTAGGTCATGTGAATGACCTTTATATGTGCAGTATAAAATAAATCTGTTAATCTGTTATTTTACACAGCAATAATCTATATACAGAGGCACATCTAGGGAAAATAGTGCCTAGGGCAAACATTGAAATTGTGCCCCCTGTCCAAACATCTGACACCCATCTTTCAGATAACTTTACCATAATATCAGCTGAAAAATACAAGTCAAGCTCATTAATCTTTTAATATTTCAAAAACTATTTAGCAGTGGACATAGCCAGAGCAAAAAATGCTGAAAATTACAAATTTCAGTATGCTGGGGCTCATGAAATACCCAAATACTATGTGGAGGTGTACTTGGAAAACTAAACAGAAGTGCCTGTCTCTACTATGCATTGTAGCATCACTATTACATAGGTTTTAAAAACAAATGGAGAATTTGACTTTTCCCAGGATATGCAGAGTAAAGGATATGCTGAGTAAACTGTGTCACTGCTTGGAATATATTCTAGTATTTCAGAAAGACAGTTAAAATGAGAGAAGGAAAGCAAGAAACTTCCAGTGGGCCTTAATAGTAAGGATTTCACACTGATTCAAAGACAAATTCACCATTAATATTATTAAGACATCACATTTAACTCATTTATCACAAGAAGCAAAGTAAGAGCAAATGAATACAATCCTAGCTCATAAGCTTCCACTCAGTATTCACAAGCCCTGATTCTCTGTACATAGTGCCAAACTAGATATGTGTACAGTGACTTGTATTATATTAATTTTTTAATTGTTTTACCTGTAGCCCCTTCAGGGGGCTTCCTAAAGGCCATAGGGGGCTGCAAAGGTTCCCCCTCCCCCTGCTGACCTCTAGGGCCTCGTAGGGACCATTTGAGCATGTGCGGTGGCCATTTTTAAAAATAATTTTTGTTTTAAAAATTGGCTGCTGAAAACAAAATGGCCACCGTGCATGCTCAAATGGCCTCTGCAAGGCCTGGCATGGCCTAGGGCTTCACAGAGGCCATTTGAGCATGTGCAGTGGCCATTTTGTTTCAGGCAGCCATTTTTTTAATTTTAAAAAATGGCACCCCCTTCAAGTGGCACCTGGGGCATGTGCCCTGCCTGCCCCGCCCTAGATACACCCATGTCTATATATGCAGCAAAATTCAGCTAGCAAATCCACAGTATGTGCACTGATAGAACAGTATTAGAACTGTGAATGCCTTAAATTAGGGTTTTAAAACTGTCCTGGTAGAATGCCGTGCTAACCCAAATAGCTCCACAACCTTTTTCTACAGGTGAAGGGCAAATCTGTTGCAGCTTTACTGAACTAGAAGCTTGTAAATAGACAATATTGCAGCAATGGATAAGTGTGGGTAATGAGCAGTGCTACAACAATGGTTAGATGTCCAAGGTTTCATGTTAAGGCTGGCAGAAATAAGACTGAATGCTCTGTGGAGACTGACAAATACACCTTTCACATAATAACATTATCTGTGACATTCCACAGTGTTCAAAAGTGTCCACATGATACTGCCCTGTGAAATGAATAGCATGATTTGACATTTCAGTGCAATGAGCTTGAATTATTATACTAATTGGCAAGGGGGTGTTTCAAGGAGGAATTTGCTGGAAACTGAGGGTTTCTTTTAAAATATTGTTGTTCTACGAGGGTTATTATGAAGAGTGACAGAACCCTTGACAGGGCCATGATTTAGCATTACAAGGAAGTGCTGCCGTGAGCTTCAGGCATGCATGCTTCGCCTTCCTTCCTCCTTTGCACTCATTTAAAAGCTTCTGTTAGTAGTTTGTAACAAACCAGTTTCCTGTTTTATTTGAATATAGGGAACTGGTGTTTGCAAGCCATAGTTAATTAACAAACCAGGATCTGATCCTTGTTTAGCGTTTTGTTCACTATGGTTTGTACAAACCACAATTTCCTGTATTTGGATGAAATAGGAAACTGTCGTTGGTTACTAACCACAAATGGAAGCTTTAAACCTTCTTCACTCAAGTATGACAGAGGATGGAAGAGGAGGGAAGAGCCTGTGAGTCTGAGGTTTGCTGATGCACATTCTTGTAATGCTAAACCATGTATCAGCATTATGTCTGAACCAGATATTGGAAATGTAGGAAAGGGAGATGTAGAATGGGAAAACTGAATCAGTGTAAAAAAGAAACCAGTGAAAAAGAAGAAACTGCAACCATTATAAAAACAGATTTATGAACTGTTTTCTAGATGAAAGTTTTGCAGTTCCACATGACAAAAGAGGGGTTCTTGGAATGGTCAACAAAGGGCGCCACAGCAATGGTTCTCAGTTCTATGTCACACTGCAGCCAGCACCTTACTTGAATGAAAAATATGTGGCTTTTGGGTACGTATAAGATCTCTTTAGTAAATTCCAGATCCAATTTTTTAAGTGTTACTATTGAAATATGTGGGAGGGAGCACTGTTTAATGGAAGAATGAAACATTTAAACTTGCACAGTATTGTGGCAGTGACTAGACTTAGAAATGATTTGTGATTTCCTAGTATTTACTAGGTTTTTCCTGCTTTAGACAGGTGATAGAAGGTTCAGAGGTTCTCCGGAAACTGGAAGCAACATCAACATTCAATGAGAGGCCAGTTGTAGAATGTAAAATTATTAACTGTGGAGTTTTTAAGCCATGACTACAGAAGTTAGATATTTCCCCCCTATAATGCATAACAATATTTGTTTTCTGATCATAGGTTTTATGTTTGTTGGAAAATGTTTGGAAAATATAAAAGTATCCCTTTCATTTATAGAAAACAAACCTAAAGCATCTGGCGCCCTTTTCCATTCCAAAGACTTTAACTGAAAAAGCACTTTACATTTCAGAATGCAGTCACAGGAATTTAATGTAATGCTTTATTATGGTCAGAGGCATAGCAAACGTTGAGTAAGGGGAGACAATTGTCCCCAGGCCCCAAAGGTCAGGGCCCCCCTCAAAGCTCCCTCTTGTTCCCTCCCGCATACAGCCAGCGAGGAAAGTGATTGCCAGCTGGGAGCACGAGGCATGCCCCTCTCCTCTCCAGCCAATGTTTCACACTGGTTGGGAAGGAATGGACTTTACCCTCCTGGGATTGGCCCCTCCCCTGTGCCTGATGTCAGACACAAGGAGGGTGGGCCCATTTCCAAGAGCAGGGCTGTGACAGCCCTGGCAGAGTTTCATTTTGCCTGTTAGTGGTTGGTGGAATTGCTGAAAGGGAGCTCCTTTCCCTGGACCCAGGGGGTGGGGGGAGGCGCTGGTCAGACTTTGTCCCCTGCCCCCTGCCAAGCTCCCTACATCCCTGATTATGGCCACTGTCCAGAGAGCTCTTTTAGGTGTACTCAACAAACATGTGCTCAGCAAGATTTCAGACCTTTTTATTTGAACAGCAGCCTCCCATACTATCCTAAACATTGCTTATGAAGCTGGAGTGAAGTTGTAGCTCAGTGGAAAATCATAGGCTCTGCATTCAGGAGGTCTCCAGTTCAATTTCTGGCATCTCTAAGTAAGGCTGTAAACTGCCTGATACCCCCAAATGCCGCTTGCTATCCATCAGAGTGGACAACATTGACCTAGATGGACCAATGGTCTGAGTCAGTATAAGGCAGGTTCCTGTGTTCATTTGTATCCTCTCCTGAGTTTCAAACACTGGTAGCCATGTAGCTGTTAGGAAAATAACTAAGAAGTCCAGATAAGCATACAGCATTATTTGTCATGCTCCCTGGAATGCTTATATAGCTCAGGTATATAGAAAGGTGCACTAATATGTGCTAATTAACAAATTAACCACAGTATGTATTGGTAGTAGAAGAGGAATTATTCCACAAATGAATTTTCTCCCCACTCTCATAAAAAAGCAATGTTGTACTTTTGAACTTATGATTTTATGCTATAAGGATTCCAACATCAGGACTCAAAAGCTATATAATCCAGTTTGGGCACTTACAGAATTGCCAGTATGTTATTTTCCAGGTTGAGGCCTTCGGTATTTACCAAATGTCCTCTACATGGTTATGTGTTCAGTTTAGACACCTATTTAGTTGACTTCCAGCTGAATCCCAAATATATTTACTTGGAATAATTCCCCCTGATGTCAGTACAACTTACTTCAATGCAGTTTTAAAAATGCATTTATTTATTTTAAAAATGTGCCCCACCCTTCCATAGAAAAATCCTTTCAGGGTGGCTTTTCATTTACTAAAAACAATTTAAACAAAACATCAATAACTACAACAAAAATAAAACAGGAACGAAAACAAAGCAGCAGCAGCAAGAACAGGTTAAACATTATTCTGCTCTTACTGAAAAAGGCCTGAGAAGATAAAAATGTCTTTGCCTTGTGCCACAAAAACATAAGGTCTTATGGGGCTGTTGTCAGGTTTATAAGAAAATATGTGAAGTGCTTTGAACATTCTAAAAATGCTGCATAAATGCCCTGTTCTGCCCTTGAATGGGAACGGACTGGGTATGTATGGTATGTAGTTTGTATGTATGTAGTTTATTATTACTATATTCATTTGTTCAGTGAATCACTTATTTACCTGAAAAGTCTACCAAATCCATTAAGATGCACCTGTTCTAACAATGAAAAAAACCTGCATACTGTATTTACCTGAATTCAAGACTAGGTTTTTTTCAAGGTTTTTTGATACTAGAAATCAGGAGGTCATCTTAAATTCAGAGTCCTGTTCATTTTGAGTAAATGTAGGTACAACCTGTATTTAACCTCTACTTTTAAAGGGGGCCATCTTAAATTCAGAGTTGTCTGATTCAGGTAAATATATTTCTGTCCAATTGTTGTGCAATGGGTATTTTATTAGCTGTCCCATTTCTAGTCTGATAGTTTATATTGCTCTTTCTTTGCTCTGTCACTGACCCAATTCTTTTGAAACCCTCCATATCCACATTTTGATTCTTAATGCTTAATCCTTCTTGTCCCTGTGCCACAAACCATTTTAGCCTTGCTTAAATTAAACCTTTAGAGAGAGAAATGTAGAGGAAACAGGGAACAATGGGAATTATTTAATTCAAAACGTAAAGCTATTGGAGGTACTCCATCTGATCCATGAGATGACAAGTGATGCAGCCATTGTACACCGAAGTAAAGTAGATTTAGAAAAGGATCTGCAGTGAAGGTTAGCTTGCCCTACAGTGATGAGCCCCAGTGCTGTGTAAAAAAACAATCCTGTCCATCACATGCTTACTAAGGGCCAATAACCTGATTTATAATTCAGTTAAGATGAAGGGTTGGGATTCATGTTTTGATTCCAATTCCATTGACTTCAGCACTGTCTACTCATTTATCTTAACCAGATCATGGGTAAATGATAGGGGTGTGCATTTTGGAATTTTCTTGTTTCGATTTGTATCCGAATTGAAACACCCCCGTTTTGTTTTGTACCCAAATTTTCTGAATCCAAATCAGCCCTGTTTTGTTTTGTAGCCGAATTTTCCGAATCCAAATCGATTGAATTTTTAAAAAGGGTCCCAGGGCAAAAAGAGTGGGGGGTGGTGGTAGCGTCCAATGGGTAGAAGCTAGCAGCCAAATTTCAAAGGAATTAGGCAAAGGGCTGATTTTTTGTGAATTTTTAAAGTTTACACATCTTTAAGAATTTTCACATAGGGAATAATGGAGATTCCAGCAAATGTATCACTTCAAATCAAGGGGAAAGGGATGACCCAGATTGGAGTGTGGTGGGTGGTAGTGCCCAATGGGGGCAAGGAAACTTCCAGAATTATTTCAAAGAAATTGGGCAAAGGGCTGATTTGTTGTGATTTGATGAAGTTTAAGTGTCTAAGATTTCTCCCATAGGGAATAATGGAGGTTTAGGTTTCAGCAGCCCCATAATTTCACTTGGGGGGCACTGGGGTTGCCCAGAGTGAGGGGTTGTGTAGTGCACATAGGGTGCCAACCACTTCCATACCCACAAGCCCGTGGGGTACTGGGTTTTGTTGTTTCTGAGGTGTTCATTGTAGATTCTCTGGTAGCATATGAGATTTTCAGTGAAAAACAAGAATCCACTCTCATATGCTACCAGAAAATCTACACTCAGAACACCACAGAATCAACAGAACCCAGCACCCCATGGGTTAGCAATCCTTCCCCTGACCAATGTGGGGTCAGTAAAGAGTGGCAAGAAGCAGAAAAGAGCCAATGCAGAACAAGGAGGGAATTGTCAGCAGGTCAGCCCATGATTTAGGTCACCGATCAGAAGGCTGGAAGGGTGGGAAATTCAAAGAGATGTCAAACACAAAATGGAGGTCTGAAACAACAAAATGTTTTGTAGCCGAAACAGGGACGTTTTGTTTTGTATACAAAACTTTTGGATCTGGAAAATGGGTGTTTTGTTTTGTCTACAAAACACCCGAAACAGGCTGTTTTGGGTACAAAACGTTTTGTATCCAAAACGTTTCACACATCCCTAGTAAATGATTCACACTGAAGAGTATGGTAATTCTGTGTCAAAGCAATACAGCAGAGGGGACTTTTGATATATACATTGATAATAATGGAGAGGTTGGGAAACCACACCAAAGGGAGAAATAAGTGAGGAAGTATAGAATAGTAAGAGAATGAAGTTACTGCTGAAAATAATGATTTCCACAGGCTGGGCTTCCAAAAAGGAATTAGTAGTTCTCCATTTACTACCAACTTATCACATATTTAACTCCAAATAGGTACAGATACCCAGATACTGCTGAAATCCAACAACTGGAAATGCCAGGAATTGGACTTGGCACTTTCTGCATGCAAAGCATATGCTCTGTCACTAAGCTGTAGTTGTTTTTTGTATTAAAAAACAGAACAGAACAGAAAAAGAAAGCCACCCTAAGCTGCTTCTTTCTCTGTGTGGGGAGAGATACAGCAACTTGTATCTTTTTTCCCATGGGGAGAAAAATAGCAAAGAGGGGAGGATTATTTTGAATTGAAAAATAGCTGAATGCAGGGGCATAACTACAGTTGAACAAGGGCGGGGGGGGATATATGTCTCTGGGCCCCTGGAGGAGGGAGGCTCCCATGGCCAGAGGCGTTCTTACCCCTGGACTTCCGGGCCAAAGACCAGGGCCTCCACACCCCCTGGGGGCCTCTAAATACTGGGGGGGGCCCTCCAAAGGCCTTTAGGTCCAGGCTCCAAAAGGAGCGAGGTGCCCCTCTGCCCATGCTTGGGCAACAGCTTGATCTTTGCTCAGCCCTCGCACTTCTCTGAAGAAGAAGGCTGTGGTGGGGGCCATCTTCATTTTTTGTGGCCCATCTTCATTTTTTGTCCCAGAGCCCACTCCAACCTTGTTTTGTCACTTGCTGAAGGGGAAAGGATTAAGCAGCCATTCCCCATCTGTCTGTCTTCACAAGAATACAGCCTCCTGTGGCTGCCTTTCATTTTTAAAAGAATCTCAAAGCAAATTTGCAGGCTAACATATTTTGCCTCATACTGTATCAAAGAGCTGTAATTAAAATGGTTCCTAAGATCTGGAGGGGTCCAGCAAGCTATTGCGTCTCCCTTATCTAAATATTAGTCTGAGAGCAGAACTATACATGATGGAAAATGTGGCATTGCAGCTGAAAATGCCCCTCCCATGCATGAAAATGCTTGACACTATGTCAGTTTAGAACATCCTTTCTCGTTACTTCAAATTGGCCCAGTTCTTCAGCCTCTAAGCCCGAGAAGCTCAGTTCAGGAGTGTGTATATGGTCAGTATCTTCTGCCATAAATACAGATGCAAATAACTCATTCAGCCTCTCTGCAATCTCCTTATCCTCCTGAATAATCTCTTTCACACTGTCATCATCTAAGGATCCAGCTGCCTTCCTGGCAGGTTTTCTGCTTCTGATATTTTAAAAGAAATTTTTGTTATTCCCATTGACACTACTAGCTATATGGTCCTCAAACTCTTTTTGCGTCCTTTCTTGTCTCCTTGTATTTCTTTTGCCAGAGTTTATGTTCCTTTTTGTTCTCATTTTGGCAGGACTTCCATTTTCTGAAGGAAGTTGTCTTCCCTTTTATAATTTCCCTGTCTCTACTTGTTAGCCATGCTGGCGATCTCCTGAACTTGGTGGTACCTTTCCTCCTTCTTGGTATACTTTTGAACTGAACTTCTATTATTATGGTTTTAAATAAGTTCCATGCTTTCTAGCGTGATTTGACCCTCCTGACTTTCCCTTTCAGCTTCATTTTTACCAGTCCCCTCATTTTGGAGAAGTTACCTCATCTGTGTTGGACTTCCTTGGCAGTGATCCACTCATATATAAGCTGAATTGGATCACACTGTGATCACTGTTCCCCAGCGTTGTTCCACAACTCTTGACATCTTGCACCAGGTCCTGGGCACCATTCATGATTAAGTCCAAGGGCTGTGAATAACTGTTCTAAGGCACAGTCATTTAGCATGTCTAGAAATTTGGTCTCTTTGTCAGTACCCACATGTGAATTTGCCCAGTCCATGTGAGGGTAATTGAAGTCACCCATTATTACAGCTCTGTCTCTGACGCCCCTCTTATTTGCTTCTCCAACTCCAGGTCACTCTCATGTTTTGATCCAGAGGGTGATCGCACATCCCTAGTAACACATTTCCTTTCAGTCCTCGTCACCCGTAATGATTCTGTGGAGGACTCCAGTCCTCTAGGTTTTCTAGCTTGTTGTATTCTATCCCTTCTTTAATATACAGTGTATTCCATTCCGCAATCCGCCCCTCACTTTCTGTAGAGTTTGTATCCTGGAATAACAGTGTCCTCCTGATCCACCTAATGGCGCAGTGGGGAAATGCTTGACTAACAAGCAGAAGGTTGCTGGTTCGAATCCCCTCTGGTACTATATCGGGCAGCAGCGATAAAGGAAGATGCTGAAAGGCATCATCTCATACTGCGCGGGAGGAGGCAATGGTAAACCCCTCCTGTATCCTACCAAAGAAAACCACAGGGCTTTGTGGAAGCCAGGAGTCAAAATCGACTAGACGGCACACTTCACCTTATTTACTGATTCTCACCGTTGTACCAGGTTTCTGTTACGCCCACTATATCTATGTTTTCATTAGCAACCAAGAATTCCAACTCACCCATCTTGGCTCGAAGGCTTTTGGCATTGGTATATAAACTCTTATATGCCGAGTCTCTTACCAGGCATTGGTGTGTGCTATCTCCCTTGCCATCATTTGACCTTTTAGACCCACTGTCATATGTTTCTATCTGTTCTATTCCTGGTTCTACTCTGTCCCCTTCTGGTTTATCTGAATCATTTGCACCCTTGCACTTTACGGTTCTGCTTGCCGAACCAGATACCATTCAGTTCATGTCGGCAGCCCTCCAGGCATCATCTTAAAAGCTGCTCTGTGACCTTTTTTAATTTTAATATCCAGCAGTCTGGTTCCATCTGGGTTCAAGTGGAGCCCATCCCTTTTGTACAGATTTCTCTTGCCCCAAAATGTATCCCAATGCCTAACAAATCTATTCTAAACCCCAGCTCCCAGCACCACCATCTTATCTACGCATCGAGACCCTTCAGTTCTGCCTGTCTTGCTGGCCCCGAGAGTGGAACAGGTAGCACTTCAGAGAATGCTACTCTGGGGGTCCTGGATTTCAATATAATACCTAGCAGCCTAAATTTAGCTTCCAGGACCTCCTGACTGCCTTTCCCAACATTGTTGGCGCTGAGGTGCATCACGACAGCTGTCTCCTCCCCAGCACTGCCTAAACAGCCTATCTAGATGCTGTGTGATGTTTGCAGCCTTCACATCAGGTAGGCAAGTCACCGTGCAGTCACAGGGCAGCAAGAGAGAACTTTTGAACCAATGCACTCGGGACACTAGGCCCAGGAGACCTCATCCTCGAAGACAACACATGACTGGTCTGCAGTAGCCAATCCTAGACTGCTGAACACTCCATCATGGACATTCTATAACTGTTACTTCAGCTACTGTACCTTTCATATAACATCTAATGTTATATGACTAATGTTCTCTGAACTGAAGGCAGAAACTGAAATGTCTTGCACACTATATTTCTTTTAAAATAAACAATAAATTTATGCTATTCTTTTTGATTAATAGCATCCTTCTGGCATCCAGAAAATATTTATATGGAGTTCTGTTTGCAGCTTTAAACCCCACCCCCCATATTATATATATACACATACATACACACACATTCAGATTTAATTCATGCATTGAATTAAACCATGCAATTTGCTGCCGCTGGATGTGGTGATGGCCACCAATCCAGATGGTTTTAAAAGGGGATTAGACAAATCCATAGATGATAGGCTTATCGATGGCTAGCCATTGTATCAGAGGGGGCATGCCCCTGAACACCAGATGCTAAGGAGCACCAACTGGAGGAGTGTTTGCCCTCTTTGCCCCACTTGTGGGTTCCCAGATGCACTTAGTTGGCTCCTAGGTGCGGCAGGATCTGGACTGGAGGGCCTTTGGCCTGAGCCAGCAGGGCTTGTCTTAAGTTCACTGTTGTCACTCTCTAACATATTTCCTAGATGTTTTGTGGCCATTTGCCACCTAGTCCCATGTGATGTGGGATATGGCCGTGTTTGATGCTTTAGAACTAGTCCTCCTGATCCTTTTTTGTTGTTAAAAATGGTTTTTTGGGGGGTAAGAGGTTAATACAGTTTGAGTAATACATGTATTTCACTTCTAATATATCCTTCTTCTCATGTGTTTCTGGTATATCTCACTGTTGTTTGTACAATAATTATTTACATGCCCATTCCGTTCTGTCCCAGATGGGTTCTGGCTGGGAAGGGATTAATAAAAGTTTCATATTAAAAAGGTTTCAAGTCTAAAGTATTGTTTTCAAGTGTGTCCAATGCATCCTACTATTTGTTTTTGTCTCAGTCTTATTTATAAAGAGACCTGCCCAGCTTTCCTTTGGATTTCATTAGGTTTGTAGGGGCTATGAGCTTGGGGTTAACCTTATGGGTTTCTCCTACATTCAAACTCAGCACACTGTCTACCAGTATCCTATCTTGTACTGTGCACGTGTAAAATAAAATAATAATATTCTGCCTTGTGACCAAAATGAAAGGTAACAAATGAAATGAAACTATTGCAAACTCAAGAATGACGACACGAACTGCCGTCAACATGTTGTCGTTACCAATCAGGAAAAATAAATCAACTTAGATCAAACAACTGGGAAAAATAGTTTCACTGTGGTTGATGGAGGACAGATATTAAAAGTCTTCTGCAACACAGATTTGTTCGCACTCATATTCCATTCGACCATGAACTCAGCAGGATTTTGTCTTCGCAACTCAGAAGCAGGTAGGCTAGGCTAAGAAAGAGCGATTTATCAAGGATGCCATCGCGGCCTGTGACTAACAAAAACACACAAAAGACAGGAGAGGGCAAAAAGCAGCTGCGCGACTCCAGCCTGAAAGATCAATACTGGCAACACCTGCGTACGTTCCGTCTACATGGAGAACACATGACACACCACCTTTGCACGGACTGCAACAAGGGACAGGAGGGACGCCGAGCCAGCCACGCCCACCTCCCCGCATCTCCGAGAGCTTTCCACCTCATCCGAGGCTTAGCTAGCTAGGCCACGTGACAAGGAAGCGCCGCTTCACTGGGTACACGCACGCAGACGAATCCAATCCACCCCTCATTGCGGTGTGACTGAGCGCGCAGAGAGACAGCGCGTCGAGCCAGCTCTCCCCGGGGGCAGCGGCTTTCTCGCGCGGCCCACCTAACGGCCGCTGCACGTGACTGCAGCCCTCGCGGAGCGGCTGCGCGAGCAAAAGGGGTTACGCGGACGGACCGGCGGCTACGACGACGCACACGCTCTGCCGCCGCCTTGCCTCTTTTTCGGCCCCCTCTTGCCGTGATTCCTGATCTCGCTGCCATGGGCTGCTGCCGGTTCCCCCTTGGCTGGGTGCTGCTGCTGGCGGCTCTCGCCTCTTGCCTCGCCTCGCCCTCTGGAGTGATCGCACAGGAGAAAGGTAAGCCCGGGCGTGGGCGGCGGGCTCGGCCGGAGGGTTTCCCTTGCGGGAGGAAGGAACGATGTTGGGCTTCGAGCTCGTCCGCCTGACATCTGAAATTGAATCCGGCGCCGGGCAGCCCAGAAGGTGGGGTGTCGCGGCCGCCGGAGAGAGAGCTGCCGACCCCCGCCCGCACTCCTTCGCGTGTGTCGGGCTACAGCCCGCGGCCTTGAAAACAGGTTCCGGGGCTGCGGTGCCCCCGGCTCGAAGGAAGCAGCCCTGCGGCTTGATCTGCGCTTCGCTGGGGCCCTGGGTGGCGGCGGGGGCGGGTTCAGGGAATAGCGCTCTGCTGCGGAAAGGGCTCGGGACGGAGGACCAGCCGGGCGGGCGGGGTAGGGGTGTTACCTGGGAGACCCCAGTTACCACAAACCAGACAGACAAGGATGATTGAAGGAAGCAATAGTCACCATTTATTGAACCAAAACCAGCGCTGGTGGCTCTTTCCTGTGCCTCGTGGCCTACCAGGAAAGACGCCCCGAATCCCCCGGTTTTTGGGGTTTTAAACCTTGGCATTGTTACACATCTGGGCGTTAACATTTGGCCCAAGAACCAATTAGTTCATTTCATTAACACATGTGTTTGCCTCAGGGCTGGACTTTGCTCTGAATTCCGGTTTTACAGAAAAGAGATAAGCAAATTAAGAGAAGATTCTTTCACATTCTAAGAAGCAGGGCAGTTTGGAATAAGCCGATCATTCGATGCCTATGCTAATGAAGTTTGCAACACCCGTACCCTCTTCCCCCACCCTGTCTGTCCTTGGCAGATAAGTAACTCAGCAAGGAATTTTCCATTCCACACTTGCAAACTCTATTAACCATTTCTTGACCAGTGCAAACCTGAGTTCTGTCTCACTCTTTTTGCAAAGACACTTTCCCATTCCATGAGAACAAAGTAATTACAAAGCAGCTTTCAGAAAAGGCATTTCCCCCTCATTCCACATTTCCCCCCTTAGAAGCCATTTTATGGCTTCTCTTCCTGAGGTACATAGCCATTATATGGGGGGCAGTTTCTTTTCTTACTATCGCTGAGATAGTGGATTGCAAAGCACTGGTTATACATAGTATTATGCAGGGCAACAGTAGCAGTATTAACACAACAATAGGAAAGATCATAAACGCAGATTTCAACCAGTTTAGATCCAGTGAGCCAATTCCATAAGTCCCAGTCTGTCACACTGCCGATCCTCTGAAGGCTCCCCTTCCTTTCACTTGACCACTGCTTTGGTCTGTAATAGAAAGACATCCCTCTCGGGAGAGACAGTTCAAGGCAATCCTGCTTATGCTAGAAATAAAAGACAGATGCATGTTTTACCAATTTCCCTCCCCTGGGTAGGGACAACATGCTGAAACTGAGTTCCTGAGTAGCCCAATACAATAAATAAACCTGAGGCTATTTTCAATTTGATCTTTTGGCATTTTCTTTCCAATTTATGTTCTTGTTTTCCTGCTTGCCCTCTTTTCTCCCCCCGAAGTCCAAAACAGAAGATAATGTCTTCATTTACTTCACCTGATGAGCAATCCTGAGCAGGAGGCAAAAACAATGAAAATCAAAAAGAGAAAATAATAATGTTCACATCCATACCCCCTTGTGGGTTCGTTGACTGTAAAGGCATTAAAATCCGACAGGTCAAACAGTCTTGTC
Source organism: Hemicordylus capensis (assembly GCF_027244095.1). Classification (NCBI taxonomy): domain Eukaryota; kingdom Metazoa; phylum Chordata; class Lepidosauria; order Squamata; family Cordylidae; genus Hemicordylus; species Hemicordylus capensis. The sequence continues at coordinate 331,954,774 of NC_069657.1, read as the reverse complement.
TCTCGAGAGGCCACAACATAAGCTCCAGTGCTCGAATATCCAGCTGTTTCTCCAAAAAGTCCAGAGCGGTGTACTGCATAAGTCTGCTCTTTCACAACAACCCTTCGAAGCAGGCCAGGCCGTTTAAATAGCTGGCCCAGTGTCACCCAGCAGTGTGGTCGAATGAGGATTCAGACTCAGGTCTCCCTGGTCCTAGTCTACCACTCTAACCACTACGTTGGCTGCCTACATACTTACAGACTTCTGTCAGGGCAATCAATCTCCATCCAGTGTATCTGACTTCATGATTCGTCAGTGACATCTGGCCTTTGGGATTTTAACTGCCCCCATCTAAGCCACGTGTAGGTAGTGTTCCAGCTCTCCATCTTCAGCCTCATCACTAGCAAGCTTGGTAGGGCAACAATATCCTCAGAAAAACCTATAAAAGAAACAGTCCTTGCCCCCCAAGAAAAATACTATACCTATTGAAACAGGATCAAAACCCCTTACGTGAGGTCCAGTGTCTCATGAAACAAACAGGCTTCCTAGTTAAAAGATATCATCAAGAAAAATGTCCATAGTTTCGCCGAGGAGTGAAGCCTGTGATAAACACAGTCATTATCCAATCTCTAGTCAGGAGCTGTGAAAACAGGGTACGGATTGTACGACAACACACAAACTTGATTCCTATTAAACTGGGAGGTTTTCCAGATAACATGCAAACCAGTCTTGTGGAACTCCCTTCCACTTGCAGGAGTGGCAAAACAAAATTCCTTTCACCAAATCTCATGTCTGGGATCTGGAATTTCAAGATCCAGCTGCTGTGAAGGCAAAGCAGGGCTGGCGGTGGGACGAATTTATAAATTTTGAAGCCTCAGACCCATTGATAATAGTTTACAGCAAAATCAATTAGCAGAAACATTTCATACATATTACAAAAATATAAAACAATAACTGCATTTGACTATCTGACTTAAAATCTCTTTTCCTTCTTACCCACAATGACAAGTTGCTGTTCAGAGATCTTCCTTTTCACTCAATATTGGGAGTGAGGAGACTACACTCCAGTCATAATTTAGCATTTGCATGTTGGAAACACTTTTCCATGTACAGTCTATACAAAAACAACTGAAACAGAGTTAGAAGAATCTAAGAGCCCCCTCTTTTTAGTCAAGCAATTTCATTACAGCCATAGGCCATACAGAAAATGTAAAGAAAATTAAAAGTATACATTAATACAGAACTTTTCTCCAAGCTCCCTTTAGCTCAAGAAAGTATTACAAGTTTGTAATAAGGAAATCACCATAAGCCAATACTACAGTATAAAATCACATTTGGCAAAAACAATTGCATCTGAATGACAAGGACACACACAATCAGACATTTGGGAGAATGGAGTGGACAGAACTCGCCCTTTCTTCAGCATATATATACAACCCAGCCTCTTTCCATCTGCCTTTCAACAATTAACCAGACTTTACATCACATGCACCAAATAAACCTCCTGAAACATCTCTACCTCTCTGCACCTTTCCAAGTGAATGTGTGCCAATCTCCTGCAACTTGCACTTCTCCTCTTGAGATTTACCTCCATCTCTGCTGGGCAAATGGTCCCAGCCTGCTTGCCTGGGCCTCTGCCCTCATGGCTACTCAGGGGGTTGCCTGTTGCTTGCAACAGCTCCTGAGCCTGGTCTCAGGGACCAACCTGGTACCTATGTTCCACGCCTTCTGGATTCCTAACATCTTCAGTGGGCCAGGATCAAAATGATCCTGCCTTCCTGATTTCTGAGTTGGGGGAGAGAGCAAACTGCCTCCTTCCTACCGTGTTCCTAATTCCCACTGGCCTTGGGGATACGGAACCCCAAGTGCTTCACACGGTCCTGGCAGGCTTGGGCCTCTGGCTCTCGGGACTATGTAACCTGTAGTCCCTCAGAGCCCCCCCCCAAGCCTGGCTTGAAGCTCTTCAGCATCGACCCTTCCCCTCCCATTGTTTTCCCAGAGGCGTGCTCTCTTACACTCTGAACAAAATGACAAGTGGGGGGGGGGGAACGGACTGCGGGTAAGGGATCCACGCAGTGAGGCACAAAAGGATTTTAGACAGACAAATTCACACTTCGCACCTCCAGTTTCCGCTCTCCTCCCGTCGCCGGGACAGAAAACGTACTCAGGAGTCCCGCCTCTGCCAGTGCAGGGCCACACTTGGGGTGGGTTTCCCCCTTTGGGGTCCCCCTCTGCACTCACCAAACTTTCAAACTGCACACATTCACACCAACTCCTCCCTTGTTCCTCCTCCCAGAGCCTGTCCTGCTTTTAGGCAGTGCCCTCTGCCCACAGCGGCTCTTGACCTAGGGTGGGCTATTCCCTTGGTCTCCTACCCGTCCCGGGACTCCCAATACTTCACCTGTCCGGACCCCTTGCGTTGGTGTGCCTCGTTCCGCGCCCGTCTTCGGTGGACTTGGGAGTCTGGGTCTCACGTCGCGGGGGTCAAAACCTTCCTTCTTACAATGGGAGAAGTGGCGCCGAAGGGTTGCTCTCCCACGACGTGAGAAAGGGACCCCCAAGTAGCCACCGATGGGCAGGTAAATCACCAGCAGACCATCCGAGCTTGAACGGCACCAGTTTATGTTACCTGGGAGACCCCAGTTACCACAAACCAGACAGACAAGGATGATTGAAGGAAGCAATAGTCACCATTTATTGAACCAAAACCAGCGCTGGTGGCTCTTTCCTGTGCCTCGTGGCCTACCAGGAAAGACGCCCCGAATCCCCCGGTTTTTGGGGTTTTAAACCTTGGCATTGTTACACATCTGGGCGTTAACATTTGGCCCAAGAACCAATTAGTTCATTTCATTAACACATGTGTTTGCCTCAGGGCTGGACTTTGCTCTGAATTCCGGTTTTACAGAAAAGAGATAAGCAAATTAAGAGAAGATTCTTTCACATTCTAAGAAGCAGGGCAGTTTGGAATAAGCCGATCATTCGATGCCTATGCTAATGAAGTTTGCAACACCCGTACCCTCTTCCCCCACCCTGTCTGTCCTTGGCAGATAAGTAACTCAGCAAGGAATTTTCCATTCCACACTTGCAAACTCTATTAACCATTTCTTGACCAGTGCAAACCTGAGTTCTGTCTCACTCTTTTTGCAAAGACACTTTCCCATTCCATGAGAACAAAGTAATTACAAAGCAGCTTTCAGAAAAGGCATTTCCCCCTCATTCCACAGGGGGGGTGCACTCGGAGCCGGCCTCCCGCCGCCTTCCTACCCTTCGCCCTTTCACGCTTAACAGATTTGCATTTCCTCGTCCTCTTCGGTGGGGCAGGTGGGAAGGAGGGCGGTTTGGACTGGGCGGCCGGCGTGTCTGAGAGAGGCAGGGCCGCGCGCACACACAGACACACGTCCCGAGCCCAAGCGTGGCCCCCAAGCCCCCCCTGCTCAGCTGTTCGGGGACTCCGTGGCGGATCTCCTGCGTCAGGCATCGTTGTTGGGCCTGGGTGGGATTTTATTTCGCTCTCGTGGTGGGAGGAGTCCTCCCCCCCCCTCTGATTGCCTCTTTTCGCTTTCTCCGCCCCGCAACAGCCTTTGGCCAAGGAGTTCGCAGGGGGCGGGGAGGAGGGGAAGGATTCAGGAGTTTGGACACCGTAAGTCCTCTGCTTGTAGAAAAGGTCTTTCGCCCGGGGTAGTAACAGGCGTTGCAGGCGAAATGAGGCAGAGTTCTCCTTGGCCCATTTCTCAAATCCTAGCTTGGAATGAGGGTAGTCCAGCAACCCTGGCCTGGGCTGCCCTATTCTGGATTTGAAGAGTGACTTCCCTCCCTTCACGTACTATTCCAGTAATGCGGAGGCAAACGACGTTTTGCTTTATATATCTGCTTCTGCTATGAGGGAGCTGCTTACCAGATTTGCTAGGATTTACTCTGAAGAAGCTTTGGGTGGGAGCTATTGAGAGAAATAAATGGTTATAATCAACACTTTTGTCTTGATCATCTTGAGACATATCCATCCAAATATTTATTTTTCAGTTTTATTCCTGTCTTTTTTCCAGTGTTAACACCAGTGTAGGTTGTAAAAATACAATATGAGCATTTTGTCCCCTAATCTACAACTAGTTTAGGAGAGATTGTTTCAGCTCATTTGTGCTCATTGTTCTTCCTCAGTGGCACAACTAATGGGCGTCAGTACAAGCTGCTGTGAGGAAGAGGAGTCCTGAGCTGGAAGGTGCTTTTTCCAAGACTCCCCAATTGTGTGTTACAACCTGCAAGCTGTCATTAGTATGTCTAGAAGGTCTAGGCTTGAGCCCAAGAAATAGGTTACCTCCCTGGAGTCTTCTGCACTAGATATGTACTAGAATGTACACCCCTCCCCCCCAAAAAAACCCCACCCTATTAAAGATCAAGATCACTTAGAACTGCAGAACTTGAATTGATCTGAAGGTTATTGAACAGTCTGCTTTGCTGATGTTGAATCTTGTATGCATAACAGATACACCTGTATTATTAAGCCCCTACTAAGATTAGTGTGTCCAGTTGAAGAGAAGGAAAAAACAAGGTGTATCTGTATCTGCAGGGTAGCACATGGAGATAAAATTATGGTCACAGTGAAGTAATAAAGGTATAAAGTAGGTTGTCATTCACCCTGTTGTGTAATGATTTTTGTGACATAAGTAATAAAGTAAAGTGGAAGTTGAGAAATAGAAGATATAGGCTTAACTGGGCAAATAGGCACCTTTCAAAGTGGTGGTTCTCTTACATATAGCAAGGGGAAAGCAACTGTCCCTATTTGTTCTAGTAGCTGGCTGTTAGTGTATCTCTTGTGTCTCCTTTGGACACAAAGATTGGAGCTTCTTTGGGACAGGAGCTCTTTTACTTTTTCTAAGTTGCTTCAAGAATCTTCTTTTTCTTTAAGATGGTATATAAATATTATACAGTGCTGTTATCTCTTGTGCTGGTATGCGAGCCCAACGTATCACCTAATAACACCCAAAGCAGAATGCTTATTTGTCATCATTTCAGTTGCACAGTGAGGCTATTCTCGTGACCTCCCAAAAGGAAGGTTGTGTGCTGCAATTGGAACTATGCGGCTCCCAGCAGCAAACCTCTCAAAATACCCCTCCCCTTAAACAAAGTTAGCGGAGTGAGTGCTCTGCTAACCCCCTTCTTCTGATCATGAGTCTCCATGGCATGACTCCATGCTGCGGCAACTTGCAAAGACCTCCGACTGGGAGGCTGCAGCAAGCCTCCCAGCCTTGGGGATTTCCCCAGAATGCCCCATGCACTTGAGCAGGGCATTCTGGGACATCTGGGGGCCAAGCGGACATCATCTGGGCAGACAATCCAGCCACCCAGGGCGAGCTCACTGCTCGTGTGTGGGGAGAGCCTGGTTGGGCTCTACAGTGTGTAGAGCCCAACCAGGCTCTCCCCACACACGAGCAGTGTGTTACTTAGGGTGGGGCGAGGAAGTATTTATGTTAATAGCACAGAAAGTAAAGCTGTTGGAGAAACTGGACAATGCTTATTTGTTTTTATACTTCAAATAAAACCTAAAAAAATAAAGTACAGTAACCTTTTGTGTTTAGACTTGGATCTCATGCCCAAGACATCTCATTATGCAAATATTCCAAATATTATGCGAATATTCCAAAATCCGGAACACTTCTTGTCCCATGCAGTCCGGATAAGGGATACTCAACCTGTATACAAATATGTTTTTTTTTTTTTTTAAATTGTCCCCTTTGCTTAAGCAGGGTCCATCCTTATGAGCACTCTAAGAAATTGGGGCTGCTATGGGAAGAGCACCTGCATGTTTGCATGCAGAAGGTTCCAAGTTCCCTTCCTGGCATCTCCCGGATAGGGTGTTAGACTCCTGTCTGCAACCATGGAGAAGATGCTGCCAATCTGAGTAGACAATACTGAGCTAGATGTACCAAGGGTCTGATTTGGTATAAGGCAGCTGCCTGTGTTCCTATGTACCTGGGGCAATTGCCCCAGAGTTGGCTGCCTTCGCATGGTGGGAGGAGGGAATGGTTTTGAAATGTACGAAAGCCCAGTCCTAGTGTGTTAGTCTTTCTGAACACTGGCCCAATGTAAACCTTACCTCCTAAGCCCATCATCTTCCTGGTAGCCATCTCTTTAGCAGGAGAATGCTCAGAATCCTCAGATACAGCTGCATGTACATATCTCACTGCTGTGTCTGTGTAAGAAGATTGTAATTGGAGCACTTACCAGTCATTGATGTTGGAAGAAGACTAGAACAAGGCATTATGCTAAAGCCAACCAGGGGAGGTATTGGGAGAACAACTGATATGGCCAGAAGTCAAAAGGCCTTTATCTTTGAAGGTGGTTGGCGTTTCAACTGCTCACTGGCTGATCATTTTTTAAAAACATATTCTTTTTCCTTTTAAGATGCCTGTTCAAAATATGACAGCTGCAGTAGCTGTGTTAATAACACTGATACACTTCAAGCAAATTGTACGTGGTTTGAGTGCACAGGTAAATGAAATTACACTGACTTAAAATATTTAAGATAAATTAAGGATACTAACTGAATTTTTAATTTTTGTTTTGATAAACAAAAGATATCCCTAAGATACTAAAATGTCAAAGCAGTAGATTGCTAGAATGTTAGGAAGAGTCAGTGGCATTCTGTTCCCTTCCTCATTTATGATGCACTTTTCATTGAAGTGATACCCCTGTGTTGGTCCCTGAAGTGTTACTGTCCAAGCTACACATTGCAGCAGCACCTATTCCCTGAAATTTGCAGAAAGTTCCCTTTTGGTGGGCAGAAGTTACATGTGTAGCTTGGGTGGACCCTACGGAACCTCATAGTACTTAGGATCAGAGGGCTGTATGTTGTGGTGGGGTGTGTGTGTGAGAGTTCTAATAGTCTGGCCAAGGGACGGTCTAGCTGAAGGAACTGAGGCGAAGTAGACATTGGACTGAAAAATAGGATTTTGAGGAAAGCTTGGGAATGGATGCCTGAGATGGAAGAGAAGACAATGCAAGGAAAACTAGGACTGAGGCAAAATTTCACAAAGGGTGTAAGATAAAAAGGGTCTGAACACTATTGGCAGAATGGACATAGGCCAGCAAGTAAGGATTGGTGGACTAGGGACTTGGGACCAGAAAGCATTGGGTTGCTTCTGTCACTCTAGAATGACAGAATTGCAGTTCCTTGAAGGTTTCATAGAAGAAGAATTTGTCAGTTGTGTGGCTTTTGCTGTTGCTGCAGTATGACTTAGTAACCCTAAGGAGGCAAAAAAGACCAAGAAGTAAAAGGGTAGGAAATAATTTCACATTAGTTCATTATATGAACAAATTGGCAAGCTTGTTTAATGCCAGCCTCTACTTCTCCTTATTACTAAAGTATGAACTCTGCCTGTTGAACAAAGTTCGAAGTAGCAAGGTCCTCTGATGGCTACGCTTTAAAAGCCTAAGGAAAGTAACAGATTACACATTTGGTGTTCAAGCTCAAAACTTGATTGTAAACAAGCCCTGTTTCATTTAATGTGTGGGTCAGATATGCTTTCCTTCTTTCTTTTAAGTTTCAGGCAGTGGAACTTTGCATCATAATTGAGGGGAAAGTTCTGTGTCTGAATGTTTCCTACATGTATGTTTAGTGTAGAGCCAGTGGCTTATATCCATACCAGCACTGTATGAGTGCAGCATGCTGAGTTACAGATGATTCTGCCCTTTCCTCTGCCTTACTATGGCCCTTTGGATGATGTGACTCTGACCATATTGTCATGATGCATAGTAGGTTTCAGAGGGAAGGGAAAATCAACAAAAATCGCCTTTCTTGACTTGCCAGCTCCTTAGTTAGCAAGCAGAACCCTCAATTTATTTAACTCCTCTGCTTGAAATAAAATCAGCATCTTTTTCTATGAAGAATATTACCTAGATGTGAAAAAGATGAAAGGAACACCACAAGTAAAGGAGAATAGTGGTATAATTTTCTTGGGATAATATAGAGAAATTTCTTCTGGGAACTTGTAGCTAAAGTAGCATGTTGAACACTTCATGGGGTTTTTTTTAAGAGCAAAAGTTTAAACTGAACACTCTTCTACAACCTTTTTGTCAGGATCAACTAAATCCTTCTGCACAAATGCACCAACAAATCTCAGTTGTCAGTCTGTTTCTATTCCTGGAAAGTGTTTAGGTAAGTATATAAATCTATTTATTCTGACTGATGACAAATTCACTGATTTTATGAGGCAAGGCAAATGGGAAAGCTGCAGGAACCTGTAGGTCCAAGAGCCTTATGTTGTGTTATACTGCTGGCCGAACAATTGGGGGATAGCAAATTATCCCAGATGGCATGTATTTCCTAACCGTTACCATTGTAACTGTAATGGCTCATTATTCTGTATCGCAGCTTCTCAGAGTCTTTGGCTGTTGATAGAAGTAAAAAATACATGTCTTGTTTGGATATTCTCTTAAACTCTGATTCTTACGCTTCATACTCCTCAGTTAATCCGACCAGCGAAACCAATATTTCAACTATCACAACGCATGCTCCTACCATAGGTAATACATTTACTTGTTTTAATGCAGCAATACTTAAAATACTTGACTTGTTTGGATATTTTCTTAAACTCTGATTCTTACGCTTCATACCCTTCAGTTACTCCGACTGGTAAAGCCAATATTTCAACAACCAGTATACCTCCCACAAAGCATGTTCCTACCACAGGTAATACATTTACTTGTTTTAATGCAGCAGTACTTAATGGGATATGCAGGGTTTCATCTGTAATGAGGTTTGCTAAATGAGTTCATGAAAACCTAAAGTGAAGGACTGTAGGTCTTGGTCTGCAATTCAAACATTAGGTAGTATCTGGAGAAAGTCATGCATGAGCAGTGGGACTATACAATCCCCAGGAACTCGTGTGTCCTTCCAGCAGCTGTGGGGGCTTCCCAGGCTGCCCTGCACCACTCCCTGCCCGCCCTCCAAGCTCTCAAGAACCACTGCACCGCCTTGCACCAGTGGTTAAAGCCCCCCCCCCCCAACAAGAACATTACCTAGGGCATTTGCCCTGTGATCTGATGCCTCCTTGTGTGTGGGGGGCGGATTTCTGACATCAGAAATCTCCATTTACCAACATGCATAGCCCTGTGAGACATAGCCACCCTAATAGGGAGCTATGTGGCTGAAGAATGATTTGGAGGGCTCTTTGTCAAAGCTAGAGGAGCTACTGTAACAAGAGTCTTCCAAATTATACAGTGTTTTGGTCCTGCTGATTAACTGTAACGCAGTATGATTCAAGTTGGCTTAAGAGTTTATAAATCATGTTGCCTTGCTTGCATCCTTTAGATCTTTGTCATGATCCCAGTGTATTCACAAACTGGGTTATGCGCCTGCTCAGGAAACCTTTCAGGAAGATTCCAAAACTTCGCGTGGCGTTCCTGACTCCGCACATGTGTCAATCAGCGGTCAGAGCATCGCCCTCCTCAGTTCCTTTCTGACCACCAACTAGTACGGACGCTTCAGAAGGTTCTTCTGCTTTGGCTGGGGCTTGCCGCTCCAGTCTTTTCTTCTAAAATTGTGAGGGAATCTCTTTTAAGACTATTGTTTGTTTGAGTAATTGGTCTGTTGTTCATGACAGACAAAAAGAAAAACTCGTTCAGGAGGTGTGGAAAATGTAACACTCCTTTCCCTTCTTCGAAGTGTCATTCACTCTGCCTCCTTTGCTTTGGTGAGGCACAGAACACCAATAATTGCACTGTTTGTCTGGAGTTTTCAAAACAAACTCGTAAAATCAGACTTTTGAGGTTAAAAGACGCTCTTTATAATTTGGCGCTAAAACCTCAGATGCCGATGTCGACCTTGGTACCGCCTACGGGTGAGTCCTCGGTGTTGAAGGCTTCGACTCCAGCAAGCATGTCTTCAAAACATCCTGGAAAGTCAGTTTTTACACCGAAGACAACGCCAAGCCCACAACCTTTGACACCCAAATCGATACTGAAGGATAAGCCAGCCACTTCTAAGCCTTCCCCGCCTTCAGAAGGGGCCACATTGGGAAAGGCAAAATCAGATGCTAAACGCCACTCTACATCATTGTTGGTAGCGTCTGCCCCTAAAAAGATAAAGTTGGGCTCAACATCTAAAACACCGACGTTTGAGCCACCCTCGATGTCGAAGCCATCCATGTCCAAAAAGCATTCGAAATTGAAGCTGGGAAGAGATCTTCAATGTCGACTCAGCCCATAAAAGTACCGATATTGAAGGATTTGGTGTTGGGAAACATGGCACTATTGGCGCCAAAGTTCACGATCCCGAAGCTAAAAATTATGTTGATACCAAAGGCTGACATGTTAACACTAGATTCCCTAACAACGGGCCATTCCTTGAAAGTCACATCGGAAGCTCTGTGGCTCTGACAAGGGGCTTACCCTTTCTCCCCTCCATTATCAAATATTATCACCCTGGATGACACGGATGATGTCACTGAGGTACCTACAACTCCATCCTTCTCTCCACTCTTGCATAGACATCTGTTGGAAGACAAGAGACGGAACCTGATCAAGTGGAAGATGGAAAAACCTTGGAGCGCACATTGGTACAGCCCCTTAACACACTGGCACCCACAAGGTGGAGGTGACTGTGATTTTCAAGGTTGGGCTTTCCAGCCATACCCCTCTACTCCTCAACCATCCTTTAAGGGCTATGTGCACACAGATCACTACACTCAACTCCTTCGCATGGTGCATTGTTCTGAGCACCCTAGAAATGAGAGTGTCTTCCTGCGCCCAATTGATCCACACCATCAGCGGACCATGACGCACTGTTAATTCTGCCATGAGCTCAATGCTCATGATTCAAGCCACAATGTTGACCCAAACCAATTCGACGTTGCCACTGGCACTGGCTACTCCAACTTGCCTGCTATTAGTAATGCAGCCGCTGCTCCCGGCATGTTTGGTCTCACCTCAGGATCCTCAATCCCCCAACTCAGTGCCCTATATGTATTGCCAATTATAGTGCCTGCATATCATGCTACCAACATTCACTCTGGGAACAACTCGCCCAACCAGAAAACACAACCAGAAAATATGCCTTCTAAAGCCAAGGAGCTGCAGGAAAAGTCTGATATCACCAAGCAACAGATCAGTACCACCCGCCATCTGATGGACTGCAAGTCTAAGAACATGGCGGAGGCAGTAGCCCTTCACCATCATGTGTGGCTACGTTCCTCTTCTTTGCAGTACAAAATAGAGGACCTCCCATTTGAGGGCGAGGGTTTGTTCAACACGGAGATTGATGACACTTGAAAAGCTGAAAAAGTCCAAGCTAACAGCTAAGTCCACTGTTCTTACTACCCACTCAGGCTACCAATCTACACCCAAGCCCTCTTTCACTCTACCGACCTCCTATGGGAAGTACTGTCCTCAGTACAAACCGTCTGATATATGCGATTTTAACAAGTCTACATGGCCACTAGCAAAACCGTACCAACCCAAAGGTCGAGTACATAATCAACACCCCAAACAGGGTGAGAATCCCAAGCAAGGGATTTGATAGCTTGGACACTTCTGCCACAGTACCCCTGTTGTCCGGCCACTTGAGCAATTGGAAGAGAATAACTACGGACAAGTGGGTACTTTCTGTAGTCCAATGGGGCTATGCCACTCCGTTTGACACCCAGCCCTGGTTCATGCGTGTGAAGTTCACCATACTCAATCCAACCCTCCGGATGGCGGTGTCAACACTTTTGGAAAAAAGTGATAGAACCCATCCCACAGTCTCAACAAAGGAAGGGGTTCTATTCCCAATATTTCCAAGTGCTGAAATAAGATGGGGGCACTTGCCCCATCCTCGACCTCCAGAATCTAAACAAATTTGTCCAAATGACCAAATTTTGCATGATCACTATTACATCCATTGTACAACTCCTGTTTGTGGACAGGTGGTTCATGGCCATCTATCTCAAAGATGCCTATTCTCATGTACAGATTCAACCAGAGTACAGAAAGTACCTCTGCTTCACCGTCGGGCCCCAGGTCTACCAACACCGGGTCCTCCCCTTCGGGCTCTCCACCGCCCTGCAGGTATTCACCAAGGTGATGGCATTTGTTGTAGCCCATCTCTGACGCCTTGGTCTCGAATTATACCCATTCTTGGATGACTGGCTTTTGACAGCCCATTGCAGGGAGAAGTTGGAGCAGGACCTACAATCCCTTCTGACTACACTGCAAGACCTGGGGATTTAGGTAAGTTACAGAAAATCCAAAATGACGCCATCAAAGATCATCCTGTTCATTGGAGCCCAGTTGGATGCCACCCTACAGAAAGTTTCCCTGCCGGAAGACCATATCCTCAAGCCACTATACCATGTCCATCTTGCCATTTCATCTCCCACAAGGACGATGGACAAAATCCAGGTCCTTTGGGGTCTGATGGCCACCTGTACTAGTGCCATTGTTCATGCCAAACTACGTATGAGACCGCTTCAGCTCTGGTTCTTGAGGAATTTCAACCTGTGTCACAACTTCCCATGCGAGTCATGCAATTGCCTCAAGTTGTCCAGAGCTTCCTCTTCTGGTGGTCCCTCAAGGACAACCTGGTCGTGGGCATGCCTTTTCAACCATGTTACCCACAACTTCTTGTGACCTCAGACTCCTCCAAGGACAGATGGGTGGCTCATTGTATAACCTACAAAGTGAATGGGACATGGACTCTGACGCAAAAGCATCTACACATCAATATACTAGAACTGTTGGCATGTTTCTTAGGCCTGAAGGCCTTCAGGTCTCTTCTGCAGGGCAAAGTGCTACAGCTTGTCATGGACAATACAACTGCCATTGCTTCTGTGAACAATCAAGGGGGCACAGTATTACCCCCCCCCCTCGTACAACTTGTCCCTACAACTCTGGTATTGGTGTATAGAACATGACATTCACATAGTAGCCGTCAGGGTGGATTTGATTTAATTTTTTTTTATTTAAATCCCTTTTTTTAAATTTATTTTTTTTAAAAAAAAAACCATTGATTTTTATCCACCCTGCTAGTGATTTAAATCAAATCTACCCTGGTAGCCGTTCACATAAGGGGTGTGGAGAATGTAGAAGCTGACTCCCTCAGTCATGTGGCTCACCACTCAGATGCTCACGAATGGAGCAGACACATGTCGTTATCTACGTCCAATTTCTCACATGTGAGGTTTTCCCCGGGTGATCTTTTGCAACGGCAGAAAACGCACAATGCGAACACTTGTGTTCTCGGGAAGCGATAGGGCCAAATTCTATGGGGGATGTCTCTCCAGTTCTGCTCACGATGATCGCTGCTATCTGGCGGTCGTCCAGGAACCGAGGGCAGCGCTCTGACTGCCTATGTCGACAGACGCATGTGCACTGTGGGCAGTGTCAGGAGCGCCGCGTGAAGCTTTGGAATCTTTCCGAAAGGCACAGGCGCATAACCCAGTGTGTGAATACCTAGGATCATTCAAGGATCATCAGTTACAGGTGAGCAACCTGTTTTTCTTGAGTAACATTAAGGCATTCAGTTTGTATTGTGTAGAAATGTCAACATTTCAATAAAGGTATCCCTAAAACCGATGTGATACACACTGGTTTCTTATTAAAATTCTCATCTAAATTATCATCTGTAGTACCTTGCCATAGGCAGTAGCAGTAGTGCTTAACATAACCCACGAGTTGAAAGGGAGAGTGCATCTTTTGCCTGGGTCATCTGGATGTAAATTCAGTACATGATATGGTTTGAAAGTGACTTTGTATTCATAGCTTGTAGAAGCAACTTGCTAGATCTTGAGTGACCAGACATAAGGGATTTTCCCAGCTGTGGAAAATGCTATTTATGAACCTCTTGCACACCAAAAGCAGTAGGTGAAATCTACTGCCTGCTTTGAGCCCCAAACAATCCCTCAAGGGTCCTGATCCAGGATGGCTGAAGTCCTAGATAACGGGGGCATGCGACAACACTTGGTTGTGGTTCTCACTTGTTATAGAACCCTAATGATGATGATTTCTCTAAGATATGTTTAATGTTTGATTTTATATATGGTATTAGATTTTTAAAAACTGCAGTGGGCAGTTTTTGGAGGGAAAGTCAACTTAAGTCTGTCGATACCTACTTATAATAGGTAAACATGAATGTTTTAATCATGAAGCATACTCCGCCCTGTTTGTGTTCTGTAATTATACACTCACGTTTTAGGGTTAAATAGAGCAGATTAAACCTAATTCCAATTTATGTGAAATTATTCTTTGAAACAGGTAACGCAACTACACCTCATGGTAATGCAACCTCACCTCACACAATGACTACTACTAGTGCTACAAAACCCACAGCTGCTACTGCTACTACACCACCAGGTAGAGTCTTTTTATAGCTAAATTAAAGTAAATGAGGGAATAAAGATGTTTCTTGACTAATAATAGTAAAGATAAGCAAATAAACTGTATTGTGTATTGAACAAGGCAAAAGAGTTCTGTGTAGTCAGCTTCACACACTGGAAAAAGTGCTGAGTCAAACTGAGTTGTCTTCTAGCTGCCCTAGGAAAAAGTAGGCTGAAGAGCTCTGAGTAATAGAGGTGGGCAGGCTTGCCCATGGCTACCTTGAATGTTCAGAAATGTTTATGTTGAATGTATATTTCCAAAATGAGCCAATCCAATTCTCAGAAAACAAACCTACCCTCCTCCCTTCAAAGCAGTAGCCTGGAAGAAATGTCTCAGTTGCTTTGTTAAGGGGCTGTTTCTTAGTGCTGCTTCCCTGGAAAAAGTGGTGTTAAAAGCCTCCATACACATGAAGGGTCTTTGGAGAAAGAGGGTCCCCTGAAGCTGGGATTCCCCCCTACACCCAGCTTTCCCAGAGTGATTCTTCACAGCAGGCCCAAATAAAAGCTGTAGAGGAACATATCTATTGCTTTGCTAGGGCACTGAACATGACCCCCCCACACACACACACACCAAACTGGGTGGGCAGCTAAAGCCTCTGCAGAGGGAACCCTTTTTTTAAATAAAAAAAAGCTTTTTCCCATTCCCAGCATTCCAGGGGGAAGTTCTCAAAGGAGGCACAGGATGGGTCTTGGGTTTTAAGCCAAGCAGGAAGATGATTCTGCTGCTGACAGTCTTGCTTATCTTTTGGGTGAACATTGCTGAGTGTCTCTCCTGCCCCAGGTCGATTCCAGGCCTGAAGCAAACTTCAGTGGCATCTCTATTAATGGTTCCAGCTACTCTGGCCTCTGATTAGGAAAAGGGGTAGCTTTTAGAGCTTTCTCCCTGCTAGCAAAGCTGCTCCTAGGACTGCAACATCTAAGACAGAATTGAAGATATAATACAGGGCTTTGTTTTATACGAAATGAAAATAATATAATGTAACTCAACAGCTAATAACTGTAATTCTCTCTCTCTCTCTGACAGGCACATCATCTCCCAAGCCATCTCCCCACAAATCTACTTTTGATGCTGCCAGTTTCATTGGTGGTATTGTCCTTGTGATGGGTCTGCAAGCAGTAATCTTCTTTCTGTATAAATTTTGCAAGTCCAAAGATCAAAACTACCATACTCTCTAGGATATGTTACTTAAGTGGACTAATAGCTCAACATCTGTGGTTAGCTGCACCAAAACATCTTTATTCTTTATAGAAGACAGCAGTTTAAATCCATTCCTGAAGACTTTTAACAAAGAAAACATTTCTGCAACATGCTTGAAAGAAGGTTGTGTGAATCATGTCTTGCTCTGCAAGAACCTTTGTAATATTCTGCATGAATCCTCATTGGCTGTCCTAAATTTCTTTGTTGCTGCTGCTGTGAATCCTTTCCTCTACCTGACTTGCCAAGTGTAGGCTTTAATTATAATTGTATTCTGTGGCAGCAGTATTCTAGGTAGATAATCTGCGGTGGTTGTTAGCTAGGCTTAGATGCAGTATCCCCAATACTATTGAAATGTGAACTATCAGTGACCTGGCATAAAACACTTTGTGTGAAAACTATAGTTTTTTATAGTGTACTGCTACAGATTGTAGAATGCTATTTTTTTTAGGAATTATGGAAGCCTGTATTTTTTTATACCAGTTGATGCCAGAAGGATTATGGCATTCTAAGTTAAGTGTAAGCAGGCACAGGAAGAATAATGTTCAAATGATACAATTTTCCTTGGTGCAAAGGGAGAAAAGACCAGTGCCTTAATGAGCAGGCAGCAAACAAATGTTTGTGCCATCTTTCTTGTTTGAGGATGCAGTGAATCTCATTTCACTTACGCAAACTTCCTTTAATAGACACACAGATGTGCTATTCAAATGCCCTTCTTACTTGTAGTGAAAGCAGATATGAAAAAACAACTGCTGATGTCCATATTAATGTTGCATGTGCACATGATAGAAGAGGGGCAGTTTTCCCCATCTCTCCATGCCTCCCAAAAATATATATCCCTGAGGGTCATGAAACCTTCAGATATTTTTGGGAAGTGCAGTGGGCTCCAAAGGAGGAGGTGGGTGAAACCCCCCCCCCCCGTAGTGCACACAAGCAGCATTAATCTAGATGGCAGCTATTGTTTCCAATCTTCACTATTTGTATGCTGTTCCTAAATCCATGTCTTTATAGCCTTCAAATTACTTACCTTGAAGTACCATTCACATGTTCTGTAATAAAGGGCATTAGTTCCATTTTATATCTTAGTCATTACTGATGGACATGTCAAAACTACCATAATTCTGACTGGCCTTGTAATGCATTTGACATGCTGAACCCTTATAGCAATACAGTTCTCCTCTGTTAGTTTCATAAAACATTGACAGTGTGACAATAGTCACAGTAGAAGTGAGCAGACTAAGCATATTAAGCTGCTTAGCTAGTGATAGTTGTATGATGAGCATAGTTTAAATGTTAAGACATTACATTTTATAGGTTTACTGCCACATCTTGCTCCTAGAACAAGTTCAGTGAAATTTATGGAGGAAATGGTGCTTGCTTGATATTAATTATGACTGCAATATCTGGGTGTTTATGGCATTGTGGAAAAATTGGTATTATTCTAGCTTGAATTGTGTATTCATTCAATAATGTTGCATAGGAAGCTTGTTCATAAGAATACTTAGCAAATAGTACTGTAACCTGCAGGCAAATGCACTCCTTAAAGATAATGGGCTCAGGTGTATGAAACAGTAAACCAATCATCCAGTTTTCAGCAAACATGTCTGAAGTGGATGGTTCTTAACTGCCTTAAGATAGTCACTTAATCTAGTCCCCATATATTGTAGTTTCATAAACTTAGGCTTTGTAAGTATAAATTAATGCGCTTCTAAAGGGTGCCAACTGTATTTTTAAAAATGCACACTTTCTACCCTTTAAGTATGCTAGTAATGAGACTTAAAATGAGTTGGTTCCTTAAAGCTATTTAGTGCTGCTTCCTTATTGGTTTTTGAATGGCTGTTAATATCGTGGCAGAAGGCTTCAAGGTAGTGCTACAAAGGATTCCACATTTGAAATTTGAGCCAATGTTGTTACTGAGCCTAGAATTGCTGTTCAGAATGCCACTCAGCAGTCATGCATTCTGTGCTGATCTTAACATTATGAATCCTGTTTAAAGTGCCTTAAATTAGCCTCATGTTGTTGAAGAAATGTGGGGAAGGAACTTTCACTAGACATGCCCCTTAGTGCCAGCAGTTACAATTTTCCAAGGACTTCAGGAAATTCAGGTGTCATTGCTACTCTTCAGGAAGTTTGCATTCTGTTTGGTTAGCGTGCAGCTATGTATTTAATTTTTGGATAATTCTAGTGTGTTCATGCAGAAGCAAAAAACTTGGTGTGTTAAACCAAGCTTTATCACTTGCCAAACTGGCGCTGTGTGGGATTGCTCTTATGTTTGCTTATCCTTATCTCTTATATATGGATGAGTGAAAGTTATATTAGTTTCCATAGCATTCATAGATCCATAGCCCTGAGGGAGAGGTGTGCTAGCTTCAGCAATGAAGCCTAAAGCACGTCCACACTGCTTGTGGAAGAGTGGCTCCTCAGGTGTGCATAAATGCAGTTGCAGTGGTGACCCCATCATACCTCATGGGAGTACTGTAGCAACTTCACTTACTCAGTTGCAGCGGGGGTATGTGCTAGTCTTCATTGCAGCAGTTAATGCTCTTCTCTTAGAGCTATGGAGATCTGCATGGTATGGAAGACACTGTTGGTGGCTATGCATTTGCAAATTAGCTAAAGCTATGGACTTTTACAGCTTTTCTATCTGCTGTTTAAAGTATAGCACAGGGTGGTGGGGTGTGTTTAAACTAGTCTCTGTGGAATAGCTGATTGCCCACTCTAATTTTAAAGCAGAAACTATTAATCTGTTATCTGGATTGTTTTGGTAATTCACATCTGCAAGTGTGTTGCATCTGGAATGTTAGACATTATTGTATTGCATATGGGTTGTCTTCAGTGGAAGAAATGCAAACTACTTATAATCACAAAATCAAAATAAATCTCTTCCTAAAAGGTTTCTGTTCATCTTTCTCAAACACATTTATAGCTAAGGTATGTCAAACATGTTTATTAACATAGAAATACAGACATTGTGGTTAGGGTATTTCAGCTTTACAGATCTCTAGCAAAGCATTAAACAAAATTAAAAGTACCAAATACACACACAGCTTTATAAAATTCTTGTTTAGTATGATCAGGCAATGCCCTCGGATTTCATTCTGCTAACAGTGATCAGCTGGACCTAAGCCATTACTCCATTTTATAAACATGAATTCCACAAGCTGAGATCTCAACCTCACTTCAGTTTTCTGATTCTCTGAAGCGCACATAGGTTTACACTACAGGCTAAACTAAGAATGGTGGGTTCAAGTGTCACAACCAGTCTGTTTTTCCTAACCTGGAAAGGAAGTAGATCCCCCAAACAGGAATGGGGGCGGGGGAGAAGGGCACAAGGCTTGGTTTCAGCCAAAGTTCCTGTCTGGAACCACCCAATGTGAGTTTAACTAATGCAGTTCTTTTCAAACCTCTATTTGTTAGCTTAAGAGCATGCAAGTCCCCAAACCTTGTAGCCACCTAATTAAATTGATATAAATGTTAATCAAAGAAGGTGCCAAATACAGCCTTGTATAACACCCTTGTGTGGAAATGGGGTTACAGATGTCCCACCAAATTGCACCTCACTTTGAGACTGGTTTTATAATAGAATTTATATATTTATTATTATATTATTTATCATTATTTCATTATATCATTTATTATTATTATATTATTTATTTTATTATTATATTTATTATTTATATATTTATTATATTTATATTATTTTATTATTATTATTTATATTATTTATTATATTATTATATTATTTATCATAGAATTTATATATCAAGATGTATGTTATATATCAAGATATATCAGTTATCAAGATATGTCAGATATATCAAGATATATCAGTTGAAGCATCTCCTAACTTGGCCCAAAGGGAGACTCTTGAAATTGAATCAAAAGCCACCCTAAAGTCAACAAATGCTGCAAAAAGCAATCTTTTAGAGATAGCAGTGTATTTTCATTGGAATTATGATAGCCAGGCCCTAATCACAGGATGGGAGCTAATCAATCTATACATGTAAACAGGCTAAAATGAGCCTGCCGTTCCACATTGGAATTACTTAATTCTGCCAGAATAAAATCATTTCCAGAAGCCTTACCAGGTTTCAACGGGGCAATCAATTGTTTAACCTCCAAAACTGAAACCTGCCTGTGAAAACAAGTTTGATCTTGTGGTTTAGGATGGGAGTTTTCATATCAAGTCAATAAGACCCAAGCAGCTTTATATTATAGATGCATGGTGTGGGGGAAATGGATAGGGAGAAGTTCTTCCTTTTTCAACATTAGAATCGAGGGTCATTTGATGAAACGGATTGCCATGAAATTTAGGACCATCAAAAACTACTTATCATACAGCACATACCAATTGTAGGAGACAGATGCTATTCTCACAACCACAGGAAAGCGGGCAAAGGGAGCCCAGCCTGCTTTCCTGCGGTTGTGTACTGCAACGGGAGCTGTGTGGCTCCCAGCAACAAATCCCACTAAACACCCCTCCCGTTAAATGCTCCCACTAACCTCATTTCTCCGCATGTGAAATGCCACTGTGGCAACTCATGGGGAGACCCCCGACCTACAGTAAGCCTCCCTGCCTCAGAAGTCCCCCCAGAATGCCCCCACGCACTCGCATGGGGTTTTCTGGGACATCTGGGGGCCAAGTGGCCCCTGATCCCGCTGCCCCCTACTGGGTCCACGACAGAACCAGTAATCATGTGGGCAGTTGATCTGGCTGCCCAGGGCGAGCTCCCTGCTTGTCTGCAGGGATAGTTGGCTAAGCCCGCTCTCCTCGCGGAGTCCGTTCAGGCTCTACACATGGATCGTGTGTAGAGCCTCATTGCATGCTTTCATCTCGTGGCTGTTGACTTCTGAGAGGCAACTGATGGGCCACTGCGTAAAACTGGGTTCTGGACTATATGGGCCTTGGGCCTGATCCAGACTACTTGTGTTAAACCCAATCTGTCCACTTCTCCACTGGCTTCCCAGACTCTTCGTGAGACTAGCACTGCTCACAGTCTCAAGCTGTGTAGCATGTATGCCTGATCTTGACAGGCCTAATATGAGTACATGTGGCTTAGGCTTCTACAAGCTCCAGTGGATGGTACTATATTGCTGGACCATGGCTTTATGTACTACTGCATGATGAGTCTGAACAGAGGCCTGCTTTGATCCCATACTTAGCAGAATTTTGATGCTTTTAACTAGGAATAATATTTTGAGAAAATCAAGTAGAGAATAGCTGATTTGCTGTTATGGATAGCAACTATACAAATACTCAGTCCTGAACAGTAAAAGGATCATCAATAGGAATACTTTATGCTGATGTAATCAAACTGGTAATCAAAAGGTTTAACTGATTTTTTTTAAAAAAAATAACAGCTTATTCTTGAGATGTCCTCTGCCCATAAAGGGGTGTCGCTGCAGTAGAATAAGCATCTTTCATTAGATCTGGCAAGAGAGCATCTACTACTCTGTTTCTCCACCCAGTAGGTACCTGAAAATTTATATATATATATATATATAAATATTGCTGCATGAATACTGAATGTTTTCTAGGAAGCAGGGCAGAGCCAGTTACAACTATCACTGAGCTATACATATAAAACAGAAGTTTCATCTAACACCACCATTCTAACAATCAGTACTTTGCTTAACAACAATAATTCACTTGTCACTGCCTCACATGAGATTCTCATTTGTTTTCCAGATCCAACATTACTTACTGTCTTGGGTCTTTGAATCTGCTCTAATCTTACATTGCTGCTATGCACAGCATCAGCAGTCAAAAGATGTTGCCTGACAGCCTTAGTCAATGTGAATGTTCCTGTGTTGTGGCTCCAACCTGGAACATAATGACAAATTAAAATGTACAAAAGGTTTCCAACTGTTCTGCATAATTTTTGCAGAGAAAGCTTTCTTCATAAATGAGCAAAACTGAAACCAAATGTTTTTATCCAACAGGACTTTAAAAACACGTGAATCAGGCGACTGATTCACTATTAATGAGCAATAAACCACTTCAGCTTGTTACTGATAGCAGTGATGGTCACAACTGGATGCACATCAGATATGAGGTGGGTGGGTATCACCACACTGAAAAATGAGCATATGTGGGAGAAGGCGAGACTAAAACGTCCCTGACACGATAGTTTTCTATGTAGGTGTTTGTTTTTCAAGTTTAGGAGACCAATCCTGCAGTCCCTTGCAGCCAGTGAAGCCGTACAGTCCTACCTCTATTTGTATAGACAAGGTCTACTTTCAAAGAAGTAAAATGCTTATTATTTTCTATTTATCATGGCTATGGCATAAAGTAGCATTTGAAAACTAAAAGCAATACTGCCAGTCAACAGCATGTATTAACAAGGAATGTAATACCAGCAGAGCACGTGTGTACACAAGCATGTTCTGGAAGAGACTTCTAGTACTCCCTACTATCAAGCAGGAATGTATTTCATTTAGGGGATGATCATCATGTTTCCTCCAAGGAAGAAGAGGAGCTATCTCACCAAGCTACAATGTATGGGCACCAGTGGTGGAAGCAATGGATCTGGATTGTGATCCGTTGCAGCCATCATGGATTCTGCACCTGCGTGAGACTATTCGGGCAGAATTGATTAGTTCCTCGAAGTGCTCAACCCTTCCCCTTGCACAGGGTGTGTTTCTTCAGTTTGGTGGGCTAGCATTTTCTCCTCAGTTCCTTTCTGACTGCCATTGTGTCGGCACCTCAGACAGTGAGCTCCTTGGACCGGAACAGCTTTCTGTTAGGAAAAAAGTTTTTTAAAAAAAATAGTTCTCAATTTATAACAACTTTGGACTGGACCAGACAATTCTTATTCTACATCCCTTAACTTTGATGAAATGAAAGAAAGCTTTATTTGGTTACGACTTTGGACCGGACTCAGATATTGAACATACGCTGTAGTATTCTAAATCCTTTATTCTTTTAAGCCCATTACGGATGGGAGAGGAGAGCTGATCTTGTGGTAGCAAGCATGACTTGTCCCCTTAGCTAAGTAGGGTCTGCCCTAGTTCCATATGATTGGGAGACTTGATGTGTTATCACTGTAAGATATTCCCCTTAAGGGATGGAGCTGCTCTGGGAAGAGCAGAAGGTTCTAAGTTCCTTCCCTGGCATCTCCAAGATAGGGCTGAGAGAGATTCCTGTCTGCAGCCTTGGAGAAGCCACTGCTAGTCTGGGTAGACAATACTGAACTAGATGGACCTATGGTCTAATTCAGTATATGGCAGCATCCTATGTTCCTATGATAAGAAAAAGATCTTTAAGCGCTGTGTTCACTGGAATTCTAAATTCCCATCAGCATACGATCATGACTTGTGTTTACTTTGCTTGGGGAGGAACACAACACCCCCACCTGTAAAATCTGTCTCTCTCACCAAACGAGAAAGAATAGAGCGCTACGGCTGAGGGCGTCTCTTTACAATGAGGCACTCTGCACTGGCACCCCGTAACCTAAATCTCCAGTCAATGCTCCTGTGCCCTCGACACAGGATACGATGTTGAAGTTGACATTGAGCACAGTACTGAAGCTGGTGTTGGGGACTGTCACTGCAGTCTAAATCCAGAACCCGGACTTCCAAGGCACCACCTACCGGCATGTTTAAAGCACCAAAGCTGCCTTTGGAGTCTTTCCATCGGAAAAAGCATAAGTCCCAGCATCGAGGCTCCAATGCCCAAGGGATGCCACCAAACAGGAATCACCAAGAGAAGAGTTCGAAGACCTTCACCAAGACCTCTTCCCGTGCTATTCCTCCAATGGCACTCCAGTCAGTGCCCACGACACCTCAGTCTCGTCCTGCGACCCCTGATGTTGTGATCCTGGATCGTCCATCCCCCATGCATCGACACTGACATCGAGGGCGGTATTGACTACAGCACTGTCCGCTTGGCATCGAGAGCATTCCCTTGAAGCAGTCACCTTCTCCAGTGGTTCACCCAACTCCACAAGCTTCCTGTCCTTCCCTGGCAAAGCAGGCTGTATACTTTGCAATTTTCACCGCCAGACACTATGTGGATTATCTCTTCCAGGGACAAGCTGACCTTTCGCCAGAGGAGTTCTTGGTAAAGTTTAATGACATCCATACTAAAGCGACTCTCCTCAATTGCCAACAATTGGCCAATGCCAAACACTTAGCAGAGACGGAGTCTTGAACCCTGGCTTGTGGTCTTGCACTGAGGAGACATGCCTGGCTATGCTTTACTGCACTGCAGCCCAACATGAGGGAAAGAGCAGAAAATTTGCCCTTCGATGGGAAGGGTTTTTTCTGTGAAATAACGGATGCCACTATGGAATCCATTAAAAAATCAAAGTCAACAGCAAAAAAATAAAACAGCACCTGCTCAGTATTTCACACCTAAGTACCATCAATATGGCCGATGGCAATATTCATATAAACAGAAAGACAAGAGGGACTTCCGAAAACCTTACCATTGTTTCAGAAGGAAGCCTTTTAACTAAAAGTCCAGGACCTCACACGCTCAACACCCTCAACCTGCTGATTCCAACAAACAGCATCTTTGATCAGGGGGTCAATCCACTGATTCACCTCACCCAAGAGTCTCTACCATCAATCTTACTCCAAAATACCACCTTAGCCACCTCCAACATCAGGCTGGCAAGTCACGCCTTCGCGTGGTACAACATAACATCAGACCGCAACGTAACATCAGACCGCAACATAACATCAGACCAGACAGGCTACGCCTCTGAGTTCAAGACCTTACCGGCATTTAATGGGATCAAGTACACACCTGCATCCCAATTACTGATGGAGGAAGCTCAGACTCTCTTGGACAAGGGGGCAATAAGGGGCAAGGATTTTACTCCCACTATTTCCAGGTCCCCAAATGAGATGGGGGACTAAGACCAATCATGGATATGCGATGGATGGACCGTCAAGTGGACATGCGCAAGTTTCACATAACAATATTGCAGAGCATCCTTCCTCTTCTCCACAGGGAGGAATGGTTTGCAACAACTCCAGAATGCGTACTTCCACATCAGAATCCAACCCAATTAGAGACAGTTTCTAAGGTTTACGGTGGGACACCATGTCTACCAGTACAATATCCTGCTGTTTGGACTGGTGATGGCACCCCATGTATTTATGAAATGCATGGCCATAATCATGGCTCGCCTTCGGGCACAGGGCCTAACAATTTTACAATACTCGATGATTGGCTCCTGGCAGGAAGACCAAAACAAACAAACAAACAAAACAAGTTAGCTTTGCAAGTCTCGACAGTGCTGAGTTTACTGGGCATTCAAATCAACTGGACAAAGTCCAGACTGGAACCTGTTGAGTGCATAGACTACATAGGAGCAGTCCTCGATGCACGGTTGCAACATGCATTTCTACCCAAGGAACGCTTCCTCTACATCAAGGCGCTAGCGACTTCCCAGAAAAAAAGCCCATGGCATACAAAAGCTTCTGGGACTCATGGCATAGTGCAACTCTACTGTGCACTTCGCCAAGCTACACCACCGGCATCTCCAACTTTGGTTTTTCCTCTGTGTTTCATCCAAATATGGACAGTGCGCAGATGCTATTAATGATTTCACTGCTGATCCTAGTGTCCCTACACTGGTGGACAAAACAGTCCAACCCGCTGTCCGGAGTCCCCTTCTGGGTACCCCAACTTTCTGCATGGCTGACGACGGACGCGTCCTTACGGGGCTGGGGAACCCATTGTGGGGATCTTTGAGCTCAAGATCTATGGTGTCTGAGCCAATGCCAGATGCACATCAACTTGTTGGAGCTCATGGCAGTCTTTCAGGCTCTCAAATAGTTTCAGCCATCCCTGACAGGCTAGCTCGTCCATGTCAGCCTGAACAATACTACAGCTATCACCTACTTAAACCACCAGGGTGGGACGTAGGGATGTGCAAACCGGTTCAAATTTGAATTAGAGTGGTTTGATGGTTCGAATTCAAAACAAACCAGCCATCAGGTTCGAGCTTCAGGTTTGAATTCGAACCAAACTGTACAGAAATGTACAGTTGACCCTAGGCAAACTGGAAAGCATATCCTCTGGATATGGCCTTTTTGTTAGCCATAATGTTGACTTGCCATGTCAGCAAAGTTAGTGCACTACATATAGATGTTCCCTTTGCAAAAATTCAAGGAGGTGTTTCACATGGACCCCGAGTTCAGGCCCAAAGTGATCTCTGACTTCCACATTAATAACTACATCATCTTCTTCCGGCCTCTCGAGCACTCACTGCATTCCCTGGATGTGAGACGTGCTCTCATCTTCTGCTTGAAACTTACCAACCAAGCCCTATAGAAAGACAAAATGGCTTTTTGTGAGTTACATAGGTAACATAAAAGGTTGCCAAATATCAAGACAGAGACTCTAGCACTGGATCGTGGAGTTGATTTTTTTTTTTTGGCTTACAAGCATCAAAAGGTGGACCCTCCTAAGTCAATACGGGCCCACTTTACTAGGGCTTATGCTGCATCTCCTGCCCACGTGGCTCAGGGACATCTGCATTGCAGCTGCCTGGTCCTCTGAGCATACCAATGTCAAGCATTGTGCCTTGGACCTTCGCTCTGCAGCTCAGGCCAACTTCGGGAGGGGTGTGCTAAAGAGGGTCTTACCTTAAGCATACTACTCCCACCTCCGGACTGACAGCTTGTTAGTCACCCATTCTTATGGCTGCAATGGATCACAATCCAGATAAACAGGTTGCTCACCTGTAACCAGTGATCTGGTAGTGATCTAGTAGTGATCTGTTGCAGTCATAAGACCCTCCTGCCAGTCCCGCTGCAGTATGTGAAGTATCAACATGTATGTTTGCAGAGTAAAAGAGAC
Organism: Hemicordylus capensis; assembly: GCF_027244095.1. Taxonomy (NCBI): domain Eukaryota; kingdom Metazoa; phylum Chordata; class Lepidosauria; order Squamata; family Cordylidae; genus Hemicordylus; species Hemicordylus capensis. The sequence goes on along the minus strand of NC_069657.1, from coordinate 331,928,436 downwards.
ACTACTCGCCTTGTAGAAATGTTCACTGCTGCCATATGACATTTTGACTCCAGTGTTGGTCTTCCAGGAACTGAGGAGAAAACACTTGCCTGCCCAAACTGAGGAAAGGCACCACGTGCAAAGGGCAAGGCTAAGCGCTTTGAGGAGTTAGTCAATTCTGTCCAAATGGTCCCGCGCAGGCACAGAACTCATTCTTATGACTGGAACGGATCGCTACCAGATCATTACTTACAGGTAAGCAACCTGTTTTACATTCTGATTTTATAATATATACATTTCTTATGCCACATAGGTATACACTAGTTTTAATCTTTGAGAAGAATAACTGTAGCCAGCTTATGCATTATGTAAAACATTAACTGTTTTAATGCCTTCTTTGTTGCTGCCTCAAGACTCTGGAATGAGTTCCCTGCTGAAATAAGAACCTCCCCATCTCTGACAACTTTTGAAAAGTTTCGAAAGACTTATTATTTCACCCAAGATTTTTACTGTAGTTTTAAATTGTTCTCAGTGGTTTTCATTTTAATCTGTTTTATGTTGTAAACCACCTGGAGACATAAGTTTAGGGCAGTCTGCAAACAAACTGTTCCAATAACTTCAATTATTCTGGGGAGGAAATAAGAAGAGAATTGTCTAATTGTTGCATATTTTGTTCACAACATTTACTAATGGATGCTTCCACTTAAGGCCTCCACTGCCTGTATTTTTCTAGAATGTTCTGACAACCACTGTGGTTGACAGTTGAATTGTGAATAAACTTCGATACATTTAGGCTAGGTGATCTGATTACAGAATCACAATTTAACAGAAATATGGATTGTACACTACCAGCAGTTGCTCAAGTATCAGTTTTAAAAGCACAATGCCTGTAAATAGCCTAAGGCAGTGGGGTTCTAAGGGATGTTCCTTAATGAGAAGAGCAGAAATGATGGACATGTTGCCTGCCATTACTGAGCTTCTCTGAAGTGGATTACTCCAAGGAACTGTTAGATGTATTCTAGGGAACACTCTCAATTCATGTGACAGTGAGAGTGAAGCGAAGAGGCCTGAACAGCTCTTCATATGAACTGAGTGTATCCTTGCTTGCTCCCCATCACCAGAATCCTCTGCAAAGGCAAAGGGGTTCCTTGACAGAAATGCTGATATTTATTTTGTTTTAATTTTTTTTAAATATTTTATATAAAATATGTATACTTTGCCTCTCCAGTACACTACTGCTCACAACATTAATAAAATTGATACAATGTAAAATAAGACTAATAAATCTAAACAAATTAAGTAACAAGTTAAAATCAGGCTTAAAATCAATATTAAAATTATAATTTTTTAAAAAATGTTTCAAATTAAAATTTATTTTAAAAGCTAAGAACTGGGAACTATAAAAACTAAAGAACCTACCAGATATAAGCCAAATATAAGCCCAGATGAAACATTAAAAAGCCTCTTCAAAGTTTTTTTAAAAACACAGAGGGAGCATAACGAAGCTCTTTGAGAAGGATGTTCCAAAGCCGAATACAGAAAAGTTTGAAAACCACTAGCCTAAGGAATTGTACTGCCTTATTTAAAGGAATACAACTTCAAGCTAGAAGTTGAGATTTCTAAGAAAGCATGAATACTGTTTGTATGGTGTGTTTTGTTTTGTTTTGTTTACCTGAAAAAGAATTACTTGTGCTTTTGCCACTGGATGAAAGACTGGCAGACTTTCTTCTTATAGCTGTGGAAACAAGAATACATACAAAACAAGACAAATTTCAGGTTCAGTAACACTGGGGAGAGACTTTTTCTTGAATCTATGTCCACTGTTGTCAATAGAGGGAAAATGCATATGATATTTTTCCTAGAAATTAAAATTAGTAAGGATTAATGTTACTCTCATGGAAGTATGTTCTTGTGTAAGGAACGGAGGGATAATTTTCATAAATACTCACCCCTCTTGTCTCTGATTCTCCACAAAAGTGCCTAAGGGTTGGGGGGTTCTCAGGCACATGGGGGGGGGCATTAGGAGTGGCAGAGGGAAGGAGGAATCTGTGAAAAATCATCCCTTCTTGTGAGTTCTGTAAGAGCAATGGGCAAGTAGCTTAGTTTTCTAGATTACAACAGATCTACACCCTGCTCCTGGCTAATATATTTGACGATACATGGAAAACATAGAACACTTTTTATTATGCCATCAAGTGTTTACATGAACAAATAATGTTAGGTTACCTTTCTATTCTGCCTTGCAAATTTCTATGCAATCAAAATCCTCTTTCAGTTACCCAGGGACCCAATTTACAATAGTCTCTGTATCTTGATTTTGGAAAGGAAGAGTAGATTAAGATGAGAATGTTTTGGATCCACTCCAACTGCTCAAACAGCTGAGCTACATGACAGGTTTTTCAGGCAAACATGGTCTGAATAATTGAGAACAGGCTTACCTATATAAGCAGCTGGTTTAAATTAAACTCCCAATGGACAGATTACCATTAGGAAAAGAATTCTAGTTCAGTTCTGACAGATGTACATTCTAGGACTGAAATGGCAAGCGTTTACTTTGCAAACAATACCTTGCAGGCTGGGATGGCCCAAAGGATTGCAGCGCCTGGCATGAGTTGCCAAATGCCGCCTTGCCCCATGCCCCTGCTGGGGGCCTTCACCCTCTCAAAACCAATCCGTGCCAGCTCTGAAAGTGGCACAGAGGGTGAGGAGGAGGGAAGGTTGCCAGCAGCCTCTTCTTGCAAGCTTTTGAAGGGGTGTGAAGAAGAAAAGGGCAATCTTGTCTATTCTCCCCAAACTCCTTGCAGAGCTTCTTCAGATTGGACCTGAAGAGCTGCTTCAAGGGCAGTGGCAGGGAGCATCTTGCCACTCAACAAGTACCCCAATAATTCGCTGCCTGAGGCAACTGCCTCACGTCGCCTCATGAAAGGGCCGCCCCTGTCTGTAGGCATGTATTTGTTTAAGCAATATATACTGCACACACCCTTAGATTCTTGGGTTAATTTAGGTAATCTGGGTATTTGTTCATAGGAACAGTAATTTCAGCTATAATTTTATACAAGACTGAGTCAAGTAGTAACTCATCACTTAATAAATGTTTGATTAATACCATGTTGACTTAGCAGTTTTTTTGTCTCATTATCAATAACTTGGTTATTCAAAAAGGCATTAGTATAATGTGATCACTTAAAGATTTAGGGATGTTTGATGGTGGTGCTAATCTGATCAGGGTTCAAATTCAGATTAGTAGTACTTGAAAAGAAGTTAATATAGCAAATTGGATCTATTTGTGAGCTTCGGCTTAGCTGCCAAGTACCATTTAATAGATCACATTGGATGGGCAAATGAACAAGCTTAGTGGCGGAGAAGTTAAACCAATTAACATTCTCCTTTCTTCCCTTGTTAGGTTTATCAACAGTATTTGCCACTGCCTTCCTCACTGCCCTAAAGACACTAGTTGCAATCCAGAAACTAAATGAGCAGGGGAACGGACTTCTATATGTGGATTTGCTGTAACAGAGGTACACATGGTTATACTATTAGTGAACCCCCTGAATCATTCATCAACCTGCCCATTCACTTAGTACAGTTGTCTGGGAATTGTAGTCTTGATGCCACATTGGCTGGCATCCAGATTAAATTACTCCTGAGTAGTCCTATTGAATTTAGGCTTTTAGAGTAATTCCTGAGTAGTACTAGTGAGTAACTTAGTCTGGATGTCAGCTAGTGTTCAGAGGTGTGCTTAAAAGTGGAAGTGAACCTTATTAAGCAAAAAGCAGACGTGTATGACCTGATCCTGATTGGAGCTACAGGAGGGGGAGGTTAACTCTTTCCCCCTTGCACTATTTTCCAGGTAAATATCACTGCTTGCTGCAAATAATCTGCTTGTAGGGGTGATTTTTAGTGGCGAACAGCACAAGGGGAAAGTCTTGCCCTCACACACCATGGTTGATGTATAAGGGCAAGAGAGCTACATATCTGGCTGCTTTTGCTTAACAAAAGTCACTTTTGCTTTTAAGCATGCCTCTTAACATGTTTAGCCAAATAAGCTAGGAGCCCCTCATGTCATTGTTCAGCTGTTAGTTGGAGTGGAAGCAAGGAGATAAGTAGGCACTGACCTGATTCTCCCTCCCCCACACTGTGACATTTAAGGGTGTGGAGGAACAAGGCCTAAATCTCTTCTGTTTGTAAATAGGACTTTGTATTGTAAATTGCATTGTTATGCAGTGTATTTAAAAAAGCTGTGCAGGGGTCAAAGGGTCATGGCCTCTGTTCAGCAAGCTGTGATTGGGTATTTTGAAAAATATAGGAGGGAAGTTTGTGTATATCTAGGAGGCTTCTTTCAGCACACACAGAGAGAGAACACAAGTTGAAGTTACATGCTGGAGAGCTGGAAGAGTTAAGATTCAGAGAAAGAAAGAGACACAGTTTGGAGTGTAAACTGAGAGTCCAGAAGAAAGCTGGAAAAGAAGTTCAAGAAGAAGTACAGGACTGAAGAACTGCTGGCACAATCAGAGAGAGGATCAGAACTGGAGCTAAAAAGAGCTATGAAATCACTGGCAGAGAGTGGAAACTCTATGGAGAGCTAAAACACTCAAAAGAAAGAAGAAACAGCCTGGGCTGAACCTCAGAACTGTGAAGAACAGGATCTGAAGCTGAACAAGGGAAAAGCTGGGGTTGTGGGAAAAACTGGAGTGATTGCAAAGGATTCTAAATCAGGGCACAGTGGGAGACAGGTCAGTCGGATGTGTTTTGACCAGCCTTTGTTTATTCCTTATGCTCCTTTGGTTGCTGGTTTTGTACTAAACTTTTAAAGAGAACTATTTAAAGTGAACTAATTTCATAGTAAAATTACTTGTTTATCTTTAAAGAAAAATTGTAACTTATGTTTTCTCCACCCCACACCTAAAGCCCTTACCATTCTACCAATTTTTTGATGCAACACAGGTTTGGAAGTTTGGTAGTAGATTCAGCCCGAGTAAGCCTAAAGGTCTACATAAGAACATAAGAAAAGCTCTGTTGGATCAGGCCCAAGGCCCATCTAGTCCAGCATCCTGTTTCGCACAGTGGCCCACCAGATGCCAGTGGAAGCCACAGGCAGGAGTTGAGGGCGTGCCCTCTCTCCTGCCATTACTCCCCTACAACTGGTATTCAGAGGCATCCTGCCTTTGAGGCTGGAGGTGGCCCACAGCCCTCCAACTAGTAGCCATTGTTAGACCTCTTCTCCATGAAGTCATCCAAACTCCTTTTAAAGCCATCCAGGCTGTTGGCTGTCACCACATCTTGTGGCAGAGAGTTCTACAAGTGGATTATGCATTGCGTGAAAAAGTACTTCCGTTTGTTGGTCCTAGACCGCCTGGCAATCAATTACATGGAGTGACCCCTGGTTCTAGTGTTATGTGAGAGGAAAAAGAATTTCTCTCTTTCCACTTTCTCCACACCATGCATGATTTTATAGACCTCTATCATGTCTCCCCACAGTCGTCTTTTTTCTAAACTAAAAAGCCCCAGGTGTTGTAGTCTTGCCTCTTACGAAGGGTCCTCTAGGCCCCTGATCATCTTGGTTGCCCTCTTCTTTACCTTTTTCAGTTCTACAATGTCCTTTTTAAGATGTGGTGACCAGAATTGTACGCAGTACTCCAAGTGTGGTCACACCATAGTTTTGTATAAGGGCATTATAATAGCTGTTTTATTTTCAGTCCCCTTCCTAATGATCCCTAGCATGGAATTGGCCTTTTTCACAGCTGCCACACATTGAATCGACACTCAACGAGCTGTCCACCATGACCCCAAGATCCCTCTCCTGGTCAGACACCAACAGCTCAGATCCCATCAGCATATACTTGGTTAGGGTTTTTGTCCCAATGTGCATCACCTTACACTTGCTAACATTGAACTGCATTTGCCACTTTGTCGCCCACTCCCCCTGTCTGGAGAGATCCTTTTGGAGCTCCTCACAATCCATTTTGGATTTCACTATCTTGAAGAGTTTGGTATCATCTGCAAATTTGGCCACCTCGCTGCTTACTCCTGCTTCTAGATCATTTATGAACAAATTAAAAAGCACCGATCCCAGTACAGATCCCTGGGGGACCCCACTTCTTACTTCCCTCCATTGTGAAAACTCTCCATTTATACCTACCTTGTTTCCTGTCTTTCAACCAGTTAGCAATCCACACATGTACTTGTCCCCTTATAGCAATAGCAATAGCACTTACATTTATATACCGCTCTATAGCTGGAAACTCTCTAAGTGGTTTACAATGATTTAGCATATTGCCCCCCAACATTCTGGGTACTCATTTTACCGACCTCGGAAGGATGGAAGGCTGAGTCAACCTTGAGCCCCTGGTCAGGATTGAACTTGTGTTTTACCACTGCGCCACCAGGGGCTCATCCCATGGCTGCTAAGTTTCCTCAAGAGTCTTTTATGAGGAACTTTGTCAAAAGCTTTTTGGAAGTCCAGGTATACTATGTCAACTGGATCACCTTGATCCAGACACTTGTTGACACTCTCAAAGAACTTCAAAATGAGGCAAAGTGAGGCAAGATTTACCTTTGCGGAAGCCATGCTGGTTCATTCCCAGCAGGGCCTGTTCTTCTAGGTGCTTTACAATTTGATCCTTGAGGATGCTTTCCATCAATTTGCCTGGAACGTACGGTAGGCTAACCGGCCTGTAATTTCCCAAATCGCCCCTGGATCCCTTTTTGAAAATCGGTGTTACATTTGCTACTCTCCAGTCCTCTGGTACAGAGCCCAATTTCAGGGATAAGTTATATATTTTAGCAAGGAGGTCGGCAATTTCACATTTGAGTTCTTTGAGGACTCTTGGATGGATGCCATCCAGCCCTGGTGATTTGTTAGCTTTCAGTTTTTCCAGACAATTTAGATCATCATCTCTTGTCACTTCTCTCTGACTCAGCTCTCTAGCCTCCATCCCTAAAAAGCCTGGTTCAGGAACAGGTATATGCTCAGTATCCTCTGCTGTGAAGACAGACACAAAGAACTCATTCAGCTTATCTGCAACTTCCATATCCTCCTTAATAATCCCTTTCACTCCCTCATTGTCTAATGGTCCAACGACCCTCCTGGCAGGTTTCCTGCTTCTGATGTATTTAAAGAAGTTTTTGTTATTCCCCTTGATACTTTTGGCTAAATGTTCCTCAAACTCCTTTTTTGCCTCCCTTATTGTCATCTTGCATTTCTTTTGCCAGAGTTTGTGTTCCTTTCTGTTCTCTTCATTTGGACAGGCCTTCCAATTTCGGAAGGAAGTCTTCTTCCCTTTTATGGCTTCCTTGACGGTACCTGTTAGCTATGATGGCATCCTCCTGGACTTGTGGTACCTCTCCTCCTTTTGGGTATACAATCTAACTGGGCTTCTAGTATTGTGGTTCTGAGTAAACTCCATGCATTCTGGAGCGAAATGACTCTCCAGATTTTCCATTTCAGCTTTCTTCTCCCCATACTCCTCATTTTGGAGAAGTTTCCTCTTCTGAAATTCAAAATGTCTGTATTAGACGTCCTTGGTGATTCTCTCCCCGCATGTATGCTGAATTTGATGGCACTATGGTCACTGTTCCCTAGAGGGTCGAAGACACTGACATCACACACCAGGTCCTGGGTGCTACCCAGAATTAAGTCCAAGGTCGCCTTTTCTCTGGTTGGTTCCAAGACCAACTGTTCTAGGGCCCAGTCATTTAGCGTATCTAGAAATTTGACCTCTTTGTCATTACCTGACTGTGAATTTACCCAGTCTATGTGTGGCTATTTGAAGTCACCCATAATTACAGCCCTGCCTCTCCTTGACGCCTCCCTAATTTCCTCCTGCAACTCCCAGTCACTGTTGGCGTTTTGATCCGGAGGGCGATAGCACGTCCCCAGTAGCACGTTCCCTTTCAGGCCTTGTATTGTCACCCACAGGGTTTCTGTGGAGGACTCCAGTCCACCTAGGTTTTCTAGCTTGTTAGATTCTATCCCTTCTTTAACATACAGTGCTACCCCTCCTCCAAGGCGCCCCTCCCTGTCCTTTCTATAGAGTTTATACCCAGGGATAACAGTGTCCCACTGGTTCTCACTGTTCCACCATTTCTGTTATGCCCACTATATCTATTTCTGCGTTAGCAACCAAGCATTCCAGCTCACCCATCTTGGCTCGGAGGCTTCTGGCATTGGCGTATAAGCACCTATATGCTGAATCTCTCACCTGATGTATGCTATTATTTTGACTCTTTGACCTGCTGGCACCGGCTCCCATCTGCTGTTTATGTGGCTCTGCTCTGTCCCCTTCTGTTTTATCTGAATTCTTTGCAGCCTCACACTTTAAAGGATGGCTTTTGCCACACAGGATACTGCCCAGCTCCCATTGGCTGGAGCATTTCCCTCTTCCTCAGACCAATGTACTCCTTGCCCAAGACCTTCATTCTCCCTGACAGCAGAGGAGCTACCAGCCCTGGAGTGGGATGCCTCTATCGCATCCCTAAAGGTCTCGTCCACATTCCTCTCTGTCTCTCTGAGCTTCTCCAGATCCGCCACCTTGGTCTCAAGGGAATGAACTTGTTCCCTGAGGACCAGGAGCTCCTTGCACCAAGCATACACCCATGACTTCTCCCCGTGGGGCAAATGTAGCACTCTGTGCAATACACTGGGAAGTGCCCCTTCCCCTGCTGACTTTCTATCTTCATACTGTTTTTGTTGGCGGTTTACAGTATTTAGAGATAGTTTATTAGAAGTAGTTTATTATCTGTTTATTAGATAGTTTATTAGAAGGATAGGTCCCAGCTGTAATGGTCAGCTATTTATCTGTTCAACAGCCTTTCCCAAGAATATGAGGGATATGAGGGAGGGATTTGTACTTACGTTCTCTTCTCCACCAGTCTCCTTGTGATCACAGGGGTTTGTTCCAGGCTCCCCCGCACACTTCCCACTAAAATCCTGCAAAGCTCCTACGTCCTGTTTGCTATGCTCTCGGGCACCTCTTATGTAGAGTAGCTTTCCAACTGAGACACGGGATGTAAGTCAAAGGAAGGTGGGGCCTCCCTCAGCCCTATCTGGCTCCACCCTTTTTGTCAGGCAGTGACAAAGTAAAGTGACCAAGTAAAACACTGGAGTTTGGTAGCCCTAGCCAATCCTAGCCCTGAGACAATTTTAACCCTAGCAAATCACACACACACACACACAGAGACCTACCCCTTAAAGAGAAACAGCCCCTGAAAATCTCCCCTCTTCCTGTTAGATTGTTTGAAGGGGGAAAGGCTAGATGTTTAGAAAAGCTTGCTCACCTTCTCAGCTGTGTCTGCTCTTCACAGAGTAGCCTTCCAACTGGTGGCACGTGTTAAATTTAAAGGTCATGGGGCTGGATGAGACCTCTCCAGGAGGGGAGCTGGTCTTGTGGTAGCAAGCATAAATTGTCCCCTTGGCTAAGCAGAGTCTGCCCTGGTTTGCATTTGAGTGGGAGACTACATGTGTGAGCACTGTAAGATATTACCCTTAGGGGATGGGGCCGCTCTGGGAAAAGCATCTCCATGCTCACATGCAGAAGGCTCCAAGTTCCCTCCCTGGCATCTCCAAGCTAGGGCCAAGAGAGTCTCCTGCTTGCAACCTTGGAGAAGCCACTGCCAGTCAAAACTGAGACAATACTGAGCTAGATGGACCTAGGGTCTGACTCAGTATATGGCAGCTTCCTATGTTCCTATGACAAGTGGTAGCTGCACGAGTGATAAAGGAATACTGTAAAGGGCTTCATTAAGAAGCTTATGACTATCCTGATTTACTATGGAATTATATGGCCACAACAGTAATCACAAAACCTGATTACGACACAGAAAGCCAGTTATTGTAGCCTTCAGCCATGCAGTGATTCCTTAGCTTTCCAAGTAGGAAACTATGATGTCAGCTAATGCTGTAGCCAGGGACTACGACAACCATCTCTCCAAACCATACAAGTAGCTGCCATGTGGATAATGGTGTAGACCAGGCCTGTTCAACTTTGGTCCCCAGCTGTTTTTGTACTACAACTCCCATAATCCAGAGCCACAGTGGTCAATAGTCAGGGATGAGAGTTGTAGGCCAATATCTGCAGGAGGGCCAAAGTTGAGCAGACATTTTTTCAGAGCCCTAGCAGTAACACTGAGAAGCTACCATTGCCTGTTTCTGTTATAGATCTATGGTTTCTACTCAAATCACTTTTTCATGGTTCTGCAGCATTCAACCAGTATCCAGGAAAAGCCAAAACAAGCTCCCAGCAGCACATCCAGCATACTCCAACATGTGTCTTTATTTACGACATATTTATCCCATCTTTCTTCCATCATGTAACACAGGGCAGCATGCATGGGGTTGTCAGGTGATTACCCATCCAAGTATTGATCAGACCTAGCTAGACCTGCTTAGCTTCAGCAAGGTGTCTTGATCACATGTGGCTCTGATCTATTCGATAGTGCCCAGGAGCTCACTGGTCATGAACTGCATACTACTTCTCCCTATCTGCTTCCCATTTGCTACAACAAGGCATTTTAAAAATATTTGAACCACTGCTGCTCTTTAGGACAGGGCTCCCTGGAATAAGAAGAAAACACCTTCCAAACAGGAAATGTTGTTTTCTTAAGTATTTGCATGCCTTTAAATGAGATAAAAAGCTTCCATACCTTTGCTTTGAATAAGTTCCCTAGAACTTATTTTCAAGGTGAAACTATTAAGAACCCTGTTTTCAGAACACATTTAAAGTTTGGATACTGAACAGCAAACTTGTTAATGATGTTGAGAACTACTAGGGAGAGCCATCCCCAAACAGAAATCCTAGACCTGAGCCTTCATATCGACTGCACTTTCACATGACATGTTGTGTGTATGTTTCTCCCAAGATTGCAGTCACGGAGGCAAACTGAGACACGTCGTGTACAGTTGCAGCCAATTATTCAAATTCATACCTGCTGCAGGGGAGTTTCTCTCTGCTCTTACTGCTTCCAAGTCATAAAGCTGACACTGCAGCTCATCTACCCTCTGAAAGGCATCCAGTTTTAAACTGCGTTCCTGCGTTAGCTGGCTTCTGATCTAAAAAGAAACTATTTTTTAGTAACAAAGTAATATCTTAAGGTCCACTTTTGAAAACAAGATACTTAAAGTAAAGGAAAGGAACAGGGAACTGCTAGCGGTCCACATCCAATGTATAACAAGCTTTAATGAAGATTTATTTAAAGCCTGGACTCACTATCGATTCCACTGGCATGGTAGTGCCAGTATGGTTAAGATGAGTTGTTTCAACATTCCACTTCTATAAGCCTGGAACATTCTATTGGTCATAAAATCAAAACTATCTGTCAACTCTACCTGACCCTTTGCCTACATCAACTAGGTGACAAGAGACCCCACTCTTCCAAATTTGGTGCATATCTGTTGAAAAATGGCTGAAGTACAACAGTTTAAATATAACTCCCAAGAAGAGACATTTCCTGTGTTTGCTACACTTTTTTTGCCAACAGATAAAACAAAATTCTATATAAATATCCTTTTAAATGTTTTTTTTTTTAATTCAGGTATATTCTGCAACATAATCCTGTGTTGATTTGGAAAAAAATTAATTCCTGTTTCTTATCAAGCGTGTAGCCACTTGATACATAGTCAAGAAGCACTCTGGCAGATCTAAAGATAAAAAAATGTTCCTTTCCGCCTCCCTTTCCTGTCATGGGCTTTTATTTTCTCCCTCCACTGAGGCAGCATCCAGGGACCTTCTCAGGGCACACAAGGTGAGGTGGCAAATGGACCTAGAAGGGAGTCTGTGGCAAGATGGCAGAGGACCTTGCAAGGGCACACAAAGTGGTGGCAGACTGCTTTTGAATATGAACTTTCTACATCAGGGATAAACTGCCTGTGAATATGGAGGCTCCATTTAGCCAGCATGGGTAAGAGATACTGCTAAGCTTCCCTTTCTTACAGTGCCCAATCGGATTTTCCTTTTCAAAATACTTGCAAATTCAGTCATCCAAAAACCTCCATTTTCACTTGGGCTCTAAAAAGCATGGAAATTGCAAGTTAAATATCCCATCTTAACTTCTGCACCATATAAACTGCAAACACTTTGTACAGTCTCGTATATTATGCTCCTTTAGAAATCAGGCTCCCTGCACCCACACTTTTCCTTGATCTTTTAGCTGGACATTGGACTGAGGAGGGATGCATTCAGGCAGATAATCATGTGCAGTTTCCCCAGTTACTTGCTAGAGATGAATTTCTGCCTGATGCATCTTTACAGGGCACAGTGCTCCCGCCAAATGCCACATGTATAGTAAATGTCCAGCCAGAAATTCAAGAGGTCCCCAGTCCAGCCACAACAACTTCCTACAGATAGACCTGATGATTTTCTGTTAGATGCATTTTTACAAGGCAGAGCTCTTTACCCAAATCCTATGTAGTATAGAACCCTTACATATAAGTAGAATCCTCCCATCACTTGTGAGTAGACCCCATGCCCTTACTTATGATAATCTTGCATCCTTATTTGTGAATAGGCCTTTTGTTCCATTCTGTCATTAGACCTGAACTTACTTGTGAGCAGAAATCACATTTCTACTCATAGGTAAATATCACGTCTTACGTGTGAGCAGAGAAGCAGCCTTCCTCAAGAGTTGACCCTCAAACTTACTTGTGAGTAGACAGTAAGGCTCTCCACACGAGCAGTGTGGAGAGCCTAAGAGGATTCTGCAGGGAGAGTGGGCTTGATCCACTCTTCCCATAGATGAGCAGGCAGCTTGTCCTGGGAGGCCGGATCGGCCACCCACAAGATTACCAGCTCTGCCACGGAGCCAACTGGGGCAGTGGGGATCAGGGGACCTCCTGGCCCCCAGAAGTCCCAGCATGCCTTATGCAAATGTGTGGGGCATTCTGAGGAGCCCCTCAATACCACGAGGCTTGTTGTAGCCTCCCTGTCAGGGGGCTACTCGTGAGTCGCTGCGGAGCCATGCCGTCACACAATCAAACAGGGTTAGCGGAGCGCACACTCACTAACCTTGTTGGGGGTGGCAATTAAGGGAGCTTGTCAAAGCTCATGTGCGGTGGCTGGGCTCTCTTAGCTTGGTTTCCATCACGCATGAGAATAGCCTCAGTACATCCTTGTTTTGAGTGGTCCTTATGAGTATGAGTAAACCTCACCCTTACTTGTGAGTAGGTCTACCCTAGAGAAAGATGCAAGGTTTACTTCTGTGTAAGTTTGCAGGTCTACTCACATGTGAAGGTGGGACTTTACTAGTAGAAAAGATGTATCCCTACTCACAAGCAGACAGTCAGCCTAACTGATAGACTCTTGATGTTACCTGTAAGTGTGAGGTCTACTTATGAACAAGAATGTAAGGTGTTCTCAGAAGTAAGGTTATGGGTCTGCTTGCAAGGAAGGGCATAGAGTGCATGTGTGAATAGGAGTGAGGTCTACTCATTCGTAAAGGGGTATGTGCATGGATCTTCGTTTCAGCATAGTATACGAGACAGTACAAAGTCTTTATAGCTTATATGGCGTGGAATTTAAGATGGGCAGTTTAACTTGCAATTTCCATGCTTTTTAGAGCACGAGTGAATATGGTAAGCCTTAACAACTCTCATCTTAAACCAAAGTTTTTTTTATTACTGATTATAGAAATAACCTTGATACATTTTTTGATAAATATAACTTCATTCATATTGAATGTACTGTATATATTTATAAGCTTACTTGCTGGATTCCTTTTTTAATTTTTTTCTCCTGAAGCTGCCTTATCTCAGAGGATTTCTCAGCTTCCTCTGTCAGGCACTGCAGTCTTTGTTCTCTCTCTTCAAGATTTCCCAGCATCTTTTCTAAGTTCGCTGTCTTAATCAGATCTAGTTGCTGCCTTTTGTGAACTTCTTGACTCATCTTATGTTTTGCCTCCTGTAGCAAGTGCCCCTGCATATGAAAATACCAACAGATCAAGCAAGCAGTTTTGTACAACACAGTGTGATGGTTACCTGCAACATGAGAAGACAAGTATTTATTGGCTTTAATTTATTTCCAAAATGTATATCCCAGGACAATTTTCAACTAAAAATAAATACATTAGTGAACCATATAAATCAGAATTTTAAAATACCATGAAATGCATAAGCATACGATAAAAACATAGGATTGGATCCCAACAAGTACTTCAGCAAACAGAAAAAGTTAAATTTATGCAAGGGGAGAGAAGCTATTTTTGCTGATTCCCTCTTCAGCCCTGGGCCCCTGAAAATCTGCTCCTGGGGTTCCTCCAGTCCTCAAGGACATATTTTCGAAGAGCACAGAGGACTGCAGAAGAAGAGGGGAATCACCAAAAATGACCCATCTCCCCTTGTATAGCTTTCACCCTTCTTCCATTCATGGAAGTACAAGTTGAGATCCATCTTATACAAAAACGAAATTCGGATAATTTGAACACAAACATTACAAAACAATGAAGGTAGCAAGACAGGTTAAGTAAGAGGTTTTATCATCATCACTTGGCGGAATATGACACGAAAAGGTTCTTTTTCTGCATTTGGGGAAAGTTTTGTGCATTTGTGTGATTAAAAAAAAACCAACTTGCTGGAGGACAAAGTGAGTTGGTTAGTAAAACATGCATACTCAGACACACAATCTGCTCCCTGCCCTCCTAGTTTTCCAGCAGAGGTACATCTACATCTACATTTCAACTACTTCTAGCAACTTCTCAGTGGTGGGACCTTAGTTATGGAATGCCCCACCTACTGACATTTATAGGGCAGGTGCAGACTTTGGAAAGCATTTACTAACTTAATAGTAAATGTATCCTTCTGGAGAATTCTTACTTTTAATTTTGTCTGTGTGATAGTATTGATGAGGAGGGAAGGTTTATGATTATTATTATCTGTGCTGAGAACTTTGCTATTTAGAGTATATACATCAATCAATTTTATGTTGACATTCCATCTGTATAGTAGTTGGCACACCTTTATTATTTATTATTATTATTTACACAGGATAGGTGTTATTGACTGGTTTATTTTATCCAGACATCGAGTCCTTCCCAAAGACCAGGGATGGCTGACTTTTATTATCAATGTTGTTGCTGTTTTATAGATATTCTTGCAGAATATAGGCTGTTCCCAGTAAAGTTGCTTTTTGTAATTGGCTGATGGTGATTTCTGTGGCCCCTATGGTGTTGAGGTGCTCTTCAAGGTGTTTTGGAATTGCACCTAGGGTGCCAATTACTACTGGGATTATTTTGGTCGTCTTCTGACACAGCCTTTTAATTTCAATTTGTAGATCTTTGTATTATTTTTTCTATTTCTTTTTCTTCTATTCTGCTATCCCCTGGTATTGCTATGTTGATTATTTTGACTTGTTTTTCTTTCTTCTCGACTACAGTTATATCTGATGTATTGTGTGGCAGATGTTTGTATGTTTGTAGTCGGAAGTCCCATAATATTTTTGCATCTTCATTTTCTACAACTTTTTCAATTTTATGGTCCCACCAATTTTTGGCTACAAGTAGTTTGTATTTTGGGCAGATGTTTCAGTGTGTCATCCCTGCTACCTTGTCATGCCTTTGTTTGTAGTCAGCCTGTGTGATCTTTTTACAACAGCTGATTAGGTGGTCCACTGTTTCATCTGCTTCTCTACAAAGGCAGCACTTGCTGTTCGTTGTTGATTTTTCTACTTTTGCTCTTATTGCATTTGTCCTTAGTGCCTGTTCTTGTGCAGCCAGTATTAAACCCTCTGTTTCTTTCTTCAAGTTGCCATTCTTAAGACATTGCCAGGTCTTGGTAATGTCTGATTTTCCAGTTATATTGTGCAAATATTGACCATGCAGTGGCTTATTTTTCCATATTTCTGCTCAGTTCTTTACTTGTTCTTTCTTGTAGGCATGCTTTGTTTCATTGGTGTTGAATAGTTTCTCGTTATTGACAGTTTGAGTGCATTTTCTTCACTGTCCTTGATATATTCTTCAAGGCCTCTTTTCTCCTCCTCTACTGTTTGATGGACTTGCAGCATTCCTCTTCCACCTGAGCTGCGAGGGAGGTAGAGCCTATCTACATCACTGCGGGGGTGCAGAGCATGATTGATGGTCATTATTTTCCTGGTCTTACAATCTAGCATCTCTAGCTCTGCCTGGGTCCAGTCTATTATTCCTGCAGTGTATCTGATAACAGGTATAGCCCAGGTGTTTATAGCTTGTATGGTGTTCCCGCCATTGAGTTTGGACTTGAGGATTTTTCTAACTCTCCTGATGTATTCACTTCCAATTTTTCTTTTAACTTCAGTGTGTGCGATGTTATCAGCCTGGAGAATGCCCAAGTATTTGTAATGTTCTTTCTCTTCCAGGTTCTTGATGTTGCTTCCATTGGGCAGTTCTGTTTTTGTTATTTTTCCTCTGTTCATTAATTATTATTATCATCTATATATTTAGTACGCTTAGCCGGCATGCGTGTCCTGAAGAATTTGGTGGCGGAACTCTCGTGAGAGCTCTTGGCATTCAGCGAGAGTTTTTTGCAGGGGGGGGATGGTGGCGGTGGGTGCAAAATGGCCTGAGGAGGCAGCCTCGGCTGGCCGGCGGTGGCAGGATGGCAGGTTTGGCCGTCCCAGGTAATGGGGAGGCAGCGGCAGCAGCGGCAAAACCCAGCCTGTCCGCCGGGGGCAGGAGGCAGTGGCAGAATGGCAGGCCTGGCCATCCCGAGCAAGGGGGAGGCGGCGGCGGCTGCGTTGGGGCAACTGCGTTGTGGGGGAGGCGGGAGCAGCGAAGAGGTGGCAGTGGGCCCAGCTGCCAGGCCAGAAACCACAGGGGGGGGGGAAGCGGGCCAGGTGGGTGGGAGGAGGGAGGCAGCGGGACGGACTGGCACTGGCCTGGGTGGCGCCGGACGGGGTGAGTGGGGAACGGGCGGTGGGGCGAAGCCCCCACGCCTGTTGCAGCCTGGGATGGGAGGGAAACAGGTGGTGGGGCACAGCCCCGGTGCCCGTTGGAGGCCGGGGCGAGAGAGAAACGGGTGGCGGGGTTTCCCTGTTCACGCCCAGGAGCAGGAATGGCTGGAGGGATCCTTTTTGCCCGCCCGCCACGGCTCTGTCCAGGTGGTGGGGGAGGGGGGAGGAATGGAACGGGGAGGGCAAGAGAGCGTGGGGCTGGAGAGAGGAGAGACCGGACAGGAGGGAGAAACAGCCTGCTCCAAGGAGCGCACAGATCCTCTGTGCGGGGTCGGCTAGTTATTATTAATGTATTTATTTTAAGTTATTGTATTTTTTTATTTTAACCAACAAGACTCCCAGAGAAGCTTACATAAAATTAATACAAATAGCAAGTCATTAAAAATGCAAAAGGCAGAAGGAAATGGTCAGAACAGAAGGAAGCATAGAGGAGAGTTCATGGTGGATTCGTAGGTTTCAGTTCTAGCACACTTTCCACACATTCACACTTTCTTTCTGCTCCGAACTTTCCTCTCTGCCTTTAGAAGAGCCATAGAAGGAGGAGCATTAACAGTTCTAGCAGCTGGTACAACACCAAGGGGGGGGCACCTGACTGGAGGTACAGTGAGTTGGCAGGTGGGCATGTGGCACCCCCCCATCTGCTACCTGAAGTACTACCTGATTGAAGCAAATGGGGAAACTCTTGCAAGTAGGGCACTCCGTATATATGTTGGAGTGCCTATGCCAGATCTGGATGTGCCTATCCTTCTTTTGATTTGCCAGTTCCCAGATTTAGTATGAGAAAGAACACTAATAGCAGTGAACAGAATAGATATTTTTTAACACATAGGAAAGTCTGCCTGCTGCACTCTGAGAACAACTGATGGGTCTCCAGGTGTACTTGGGGATTAAACTAGTTTGTTTGTAAAATCTGCGAAGTAGGTTATATGAATACGATGAATATTTATATACCACTTTTCAACAAAAAGTTCCCAAAGTGGTTTACATAGATATAAATAAATAAAGTGGCTCCCTGTCCCCAAAAGGCTCACAGTCTTTGAAAGATACATAAGATAGACACCACCACTGGAGGGATGCTGTGCTGGGGATGGATAGGGCCAGTTGTAGGGATGTGCACGAACCACTTTGCAGGCCCTTTTATGGGCCACCAAAAAGGTTCGAACGACCGGCAGTTCGGCTGGTTTGAAGGCAGGGGGGATATATTTAAGGGCGGGGGAGGGCGCTCTTACCCCTCCCACCATGTTTCCCTTCCCAGCGCTACACTTCAAAAGGGTCCGGCAGGGCGGCAGCATACCTCCCTGCCACCCCATTGCCTCGTCAGATGTGTGTCGGATACTTCCTGTTACTTCCAGTCCAACGAGGCAACGGTGCGGCAGGAAGGTACACTGCTGCCCCACCAGAACCCTCTTGAAGTGTGGTCCTAGAGGGGGAAATGCAGTGAGAGGGGTAAGGGCACCCTCCCCCGCCCTTAATGATATCCACCCCTGCCGAATTGAGCCTCCTCCTGCCAGTTCCGTGCCCATCACTAGCCAGTTGTTAGAGTGCTGGACTAGGACTGGGGAGACCCGAGTTCAAATCCCAATTCAGCCTTGATACTAGCTGGGTGACTCTAGGCCAGTCATAGGAACATAGGAAAAGGCTATATACTGAGTCAGACCATTGGTCTATCTAGCTCAGTATTGTCTTCAAAGACTGGCAGCAGCTTCTCCAAGGTTGCAGGCAGGAATCTCTCTCAGCCCTATCTTGGAGAAGCCAGGGAGGGAACTTGAAACCTTCTGCTCTTCCCAGAGCGGCTTCGTCCCCTGAGGGGAATATCTTGCAGTGCTCACACATCAAGTCTCCCATTCAGATGCAACCAGGACAGATCCTGCTTAGCTATGTGGACAACTCATGCTTGCTACCACAAGACCAGCTCTCCTACCGCACCAGCTCTCCAGTCACGTATCTCTCAGCCTAACCTACTTCACAGGGTTGTTGTGAGGAGAAACTTAAGTATGTAGTACACCGCTCTGGGCTCCTTGGAGGAAGAGCGGGATATAAATGCAAAAGAGCCAGCGTGCGTGGTGTAGTGGTTAGAGTGCTGGACTAGGAGCGGGGAGACCAGAGTTCAAATCCCCATTCAGCCATGAGACTTGCTGGGTGACTCT
The DNA here is from genome assembly GCF_027244095.1 of Hemicordylus capensis. Taxonomy (NCBI): domain Eukaryota; kingdom Metazoa; phylum Chordata; class Lepidosauria; order Squamata; family Cordylidae; genus Hemicordylus; species Hemicordylus capensis. Next base: position 331,909,400 of record NC_069657.1, on the reverse strand, counting down.
GGGCCAGTCACTTCTCTCTCAGCCTAACCTACTTCACAGGGTTGTTGTGAGGAGAAACTCAAGTATGTAGTACACCGCTCTGGGCTCTGTGGAGGAAGAGCGGGATATAAATGTAATAAATCATCACCACCACCACCACCATTACTTTTAAAAGGTGCCTCTTTGCTCAGTTAGCAAAGTAAGTTTTGTAACATATGAGCAGTATAGCAAAAATAGAACCAATTTTCAGCTGCAGTATTAATCATCCCTTTATCATATAAGAAAGAAATTTCCTTCCTTAAACTGTACTGAAGTCAGTAGAACTGAGAACAAGTGTATTTCATTTGCTATCAACAGAGTGTTCCACAGAGGCTGGTAGCATACCTGTTTGTCTAGTTGTTGCTTCAACCTTTTATTCTCTGTTTGAGACTCTGCCAAAGCTTTCCGCACAGCCCTCAGTTGCTGACGAAATAAAATTGCCTCTTGTTCTGCCATCATCTTGGATTTCAGCCACTCTTTTTTGTTTTGAATGGCCTCCTGCCAATACAAAAGGTGTTACAGGATGTGGAACCTTTTTGTAAAAATAACTCTGGGCTATTCATGAACAGGTGTTTTGTAAAATATTTTAATTATTTAATTAACATATTTTTATACCACCCAAAACATGTGTCTCTGGGCGGTTTACAGTAATCAACTTTAATTAATAAAAGTTTTTACCTTTTTATATTTATCATGGGAGGGGGGAAGGCTCCACATTTTCCTGATATAATTAATTTCTCTCTCTCTCTGATCTTACTAGATTAAATTCTTTCTAATGAAAAATGTAATCTAACCATATACAGTACTGCTTTTGCTTAGGGGGTTAAACTACATGTTAGCAATGTTGCTTGTTTCTTTTAAAACTAGATATAGCCACATCAAGTCCACCCCTGTCCACAGATTGGGACTACAATGTGTCACAGAAGGGAGGCTTAGTTTAACCCTTTGTCCCTACCACACTCCTAATTCAGGGAGGATTCTTTTCTATAGTTTGGTGGGGGAAAGAGTTAAAACTCCCTACTCACCACAATGCAACAGTCCCAATCTGGCTGCTATTTAGTTTACAAGGAACAAGTATGTGAATTTTAAGCCCATGTTTTACCTAGAGTGCAATTTTTTAACTCTTAATTTATTTTCCTGTCCTTTTGGTGCAGTGGTCACCTCACGACTACAGCACATATCCTGCTCTTGAGTTTGTATCGCATGGCTACAATCGGCCCTGCCATTTTTGGAATGTTGTAGTTGTATGCTAAATTAGGATCTTTGTGCTGAAGCAACTACTTCAGCCGCCCAAGGAGAAATAAAAACAAGCCAAGTCTATTCAGTCCATAATACAGCATATCCAAGTAAAATTGGCAGAGAAAAGGAGTTCCAATTCACACACTCATCAACTCTGTGTTGGTGCAATCAGCAATCCTCTGTACACAAGGGCAGCCACTTGGTATTTATTTATTTAATAAATTTGTATCTTGCCCACGGCCGAAGCCTCTAAGTGGTTTACAGCATGGAGTCCACTATGCATACATTGTCGTATCTAACTTGGGGTATATATGCAATTCTTCCACTGTTCTACAAGGGAATCCATTGCAAAATGTCTGAAGTCTCTGATTAAGAACAAGTTGTTTAAAATTAATAGGGATCTTCTATACACTCTGGGTCATATGACATGTCCATGAGACATGTCATACAGGGAGCATGTGGTTGCAGCACATATAGAGCAAGGGTTGGCATACTTGGCCTTCCAGCTGTTGTGGAATTGCAACTCCCATCAACCCCAGCTACAATTTGTTGTAGTTCAACAACAGCTGGAGGGCCCAGTTTGCCCACCCTGGTATAGAGGATCACCCAGTTTTACTACTGCATGAAGTTATCCTTAGAGTTTATTATAATCGTATTCATTTCTATTTCATCCTTCCTCTAAGGAGCTCCATGTATGTTGTTCTCCCCCTCCCCCCACCGCACGCTTTATCCTCACAACAACCCTGTGAAATAGGTTAGAGAGAAACAGTGACTGGTGCAAGGTCACTCAGTGAACTTCATGGCTCAGTGTGGACTTGAACCCAGGTCTCTTCATTCCTAGTCCAGCATTCTAACCACTACAGCACACCGCCTATTGATATTTATTTAATAATTTATTTATTTATCTATCAAAAGTTTCTTATATACCGCCTCCTCTAAAGACTCTAAGCAATGAACAATACCAATACCAATAACCTTTAAAAAAAAAATTAAAGGTCAAACGCCTGGCAAAACAAGTAGGTCTTAAGAAGGGCCTTAAAAGCAACTAAGAACAAATCTGGGTCGGGGAAAGGTGTTCCAAAGAAGAGGGGCGGCCACAGAGAAGGCCCTCCTATGGGCCCAGGCACTACACACTACACCAGGGCCCGGGAGACTAAGGAGGGCCGGCTGAAAAACCTCACAGACTGGAACACAACTGGCCAAGATATAAGGTTAAAATGTTCAGTTTAGATTTGAATTGGTCCACATTAAGGACCAGCTGCACCTGTATCACTTGATCACCCAGACTCTGTCATCAGCCTCCTAGGACCGTTTTCGGGGCTGCCATTGTCTCAGCTTCATTTGGCAGTGACCAGAGATAAGGCCTTCTTTGTAATGGGGCTATAGTTGTGGAATGCCCTCCCCAAAGAGGGCAATTTTCCCAACTGGCATGTTTTAAGAAAACTGTTTTTCCCCACCTCCTAGTTTGCTATCTGGCTCTCACTGATTTTAGTGGTAAACTCTGGTTTTTTTAGGTTGCTCTTTGAGTTAGATTTTACCATTTATTGTTTTGTACTTAGTGTTTCTAACCTCTGCTTTTTAAAAAATGTTTTGTAAGTCGCTTTGCAAGACCTCAAAATCTGAAAGGCAGGATTAAAAAGTCTTTAAATAAATACAAAACTATTTCCATGTGTGATGCAATTCACCCTTCATGCACTCATATGCTCAGACTAGGTACTTTTGCCCATGTTGTATGCTCTGTAACTGAAGAACAAGTAGCTCTTTTGTTTCCATGCTTCCGAATGACTTTATTTCAGCAGTAAGGAGGATTGTTTTGGGTCTCTCACCTTCTCCACTTCTCTCAGTGTGGCAGACAATTGTGCCCTTTCGGCAGTTTCTTTCCAGCAGCTCACAGCCTTTAGTTTGCACACCAATTCTCCCAGCTGGCTGTTTTCATCACGTAATTCCTGCAGCTGCCCCTGCTAAAGAAGGCAGATAATCCTTGTCAAGGTAAGGTTCGTATAAACTCACCATCTCTCCAACAGCAATTTGACTGTGCAGTGTTAAGAACATCAGATTCTGTACTTGTGAAGAAAGAGATGTGAATTCATCCAACAGAGACTCAGACATTGTTGACTGCACATAAAATAACAATGTCCCCTTAAGTAAAGTCAGAATACTCTTTCTGTGGCTATTCAAAGTTGGCCGAGACAGTGGCTGTGGCTTATCAACATATGGAGCTTGGATTTGAAAAAATTATTTTTTGCATTACAGCTGTGCCCACAATGACTCATGATTTGCATCTGGGTTTTATTCTTCCCGTTTTGGGTTAAATCTGATATGAGCTCTTTCCTCCATTTGTGTTATATTTATCTTTTAGAACATCTGCCTTCTGATCAAGTCCATAATCTAAAGGTCTAGCATTTTAGGCTACTCTAAAGACTGTGTTCCCATTTCAGCAAAGCATTTAAGAATACATATAAATGATCTGATGAGCAAGAACCGGTATCCAATCAGTTTGTTAGAGACATAGAAGTGGGGCACAATCTTAATACAAGCAAGACGATAACTAAATAATAAACACTGGTAAACATGGATCTATTTTTGCTATTTCAATCCATCTCATATGGTTAGTGGGCTGGAATAAATATAAATAATGATTGTTATTTCAACCCATCAGCACCTTTGTTTTATCCGGATTGAGCTTCAGATTATCTGCTCTTATCCAGTACAAGATAGAATACAATTGCCCTCATCCAAAACAAGTTGGAAGAGGCTGTTTAGATAACACCTGTTCCATTCTTCTCCAAAGCTATCCATAGATCATAGTCTGCCACAAGCGCAGAGCCAGAAAATTGTCAAAAGTGCTTACAAGCAATCGCTCCAGATAACAAGTTCAAGCAAACCATACCAAACACTACACTGAAAGGCAAGAAATTCTCAAGATAACCAGCCCACATGATCATCCCCAACTCCAACAACAGTGACCAGAGAGATTCTGAGCAAACTTACTAAGTCATCCAAAGAACATTTTTATTGTGTGCAATCAACACACCAATATTCTGTCTCTAGTTGCTACATCTGACACCCAGAAGATGAGTGATGAAAATAAAATTAAAAAAATCTGTACAGGGTGGAACAAAACTGGTGTCCCCAACTGAGGCATCTTAGCAGAAAATAAAAGATTGCTGTATATTTTAATGTGTTTTAAATAAGATATTAAGATGTGTAAGAAACAGTCAAGATTTAATAGATTTCAAAAAGAAATTGCAAAACTGCTTTTGCCAAAAACTATCTAGAACCCAGAAATTTTGTTCCTGTAACTGTTTCAGATCAAAGAACTGTTTCAGATCAAAACCTAGAGACATAAGTTTTGGGCAGAATAAAAATGTTACATAAATAATAAATAAATAAATAAATAAATAAAATAAAACTTTTCATCCCTGACTGTGAAAAAACAAAACCAACACATGACCCATGTTCTTCTGATTTCTAACTTAAATGTTTTAGTGGCCAGTTTGCAGGTGATGTCTTACATGATCAGCAAAATTACTCAAAGTAGTCCCATTGAAATTAAAAGGATTTATTTGGGACTACTTTGAGTAAAATTCTTCATATCAGCCACTGATCACTTTCTTCAGGTTAAAGAGCTCATCTCCCTCTACACTTTCCAACCTTATAGTTTAAGCTTTCATATACATTCGGCCTCTCTGCCTGTATTAAGGATTTCAGTTCCCTCAGTAAACATATCCCATCTCATTTGTTTTCAGACCCTGTTCAGATTTGGACTTATTGTTGCCAGAAGAGGATTTTTGTGCTACTTGAAATCTCAGAACCCTACTCTGATTTTAAACTCATGAAATACCAATTTTGTAAATGACTGTATTAATATGCATTAAATGTGGTTTGTTATTAAATTTGCACTCTTATGGAGGTGATTATTGTCAGAGTTCAGGATGGCATATTAAGCATGACTTGCCTGCAGTTTCCTGATGCTGGAACATCAAAGAGGAGAAGGCAAAATGAGATGTAATGCTAATTACATTGTTGGCCTGGCACACTTACTTTTTCTCGTATAAATAGCACACGCAGGTGTCCCTAATATGAATCAGGAGCATGGTAGGAAATAGGGAGCTTTAACCTTTTCTCTTCTCACCATCACAGTCCCCAATGCAGATTCGAACCAATTACATCTACTATTTACCATTTGATTCAAATGAAAGCTTCCCCCAGCCTTCTGTAAATAGCACATGCCAGAGGTTCAGTTTGTTCTGGGACCATGGGATGGAAGTAGAGTTGAAGCCCCCCTACCATAGTCCCTATCCAGACTAGCATCCCTCCTTGTGCAAGCTATTTACGCAAGAAAAAGAATATACAAGAGGACAAAGTGTACTGTACCCATGTTTGTTTAAAAAGTGAACCGGGATTTATTTATTTATTTTAAAAACATATTTATATACCACCCAAAACTCATGTCTCGGCGCCACAAACTAAAACAAAATTAAAACATGGAAACAATTCAAAATTTAAAACAATGTTATGAGTCTAATTAAAAGCCTGGTGAGTAAATGTTTCTTAACTGCCTTTTTCAAAGTTATCAGATATGGAGAGGTTCTTATTTCAACAGGTAGTGCATTCCAAAGCCTCAGGGCAACAATGGAGAATGCTGGCAATTGCAATGGACTCCCCCAGATGATCTCAATAGATGGTGGGGCTCATAATGGAGAAGACTTTCTCTTAAAGTGCACAAACCTGTTCGGAGGCCCTTTTACGGACGTCTGAACAGGTTCAAACACTCAGCAGTTCAGGAGGTTCGAAAGTGGGCAGCAGACAACTTTAAGGGTGGGGGGGGTGCACTTCCCCCTCCACTGCAATTTCCCCATCGGCGTTCACTTAAAAACCGGACTGGTGAGGCGGCAGCATACCTCCCTGCCATCTCGTCTGCTCCTCGGACCAGAAGTGACCAAAAGTAACCCGTGCGCACATCATGCTTGTGCACGCGTCTGAGGAGCAGACGGGGTGGCAGGGAGGTATGCTGCCGCCCCACTAGACCGGTTTTTAAATGAGCGCTGGTGGGGGGAATGTGGGGGGGGGGGAATACACCCTCCCCCACCCTTAAAGTTGTCCCCCCACCTTCAAACTGCCCCCCCCATTCCGTGCACATCCCTAAAGCTGATTAGGACTTTATAGGTTATAAACAGCACTTTGCATTTTGCCCTGAAACATACTGGTAGCCAGTGCAGTTCTTTTAATATAGGTGTAATGTGGTCTCTTCAAGATGACCCAGAGACCGTCCTGGCTGCTGCATTTTGCACCGATTGCAGTTTTTGGACCATATGCAAAGGCTGCTCCACACAGAGCGTATTACAGTAATCAAGTCTGGAGGTTCCCAACATATGCACTACAGTTCTGAGGTCGTTCATCTCGAGAAACAGACACACCTTGTGTATCAGCCAAAGCTCACAGAAAGCACCTCTGGCCACTACCTCAATCTGAGACACCACAGAGGGGTTTGGATCCAGATGCACTCCCAGGCTGCGTAGCTGTTCTTTCTGGGGGAGTATAAACCCATCCAGGACAGGCAGGTCGAAGTTGTCTCCTGAGAGGATACAGGTCCTTCAAATGCATGGGACAGATAGGAAGTGTACTGCTGTACCTGCATTTGACATAGCATGTGAATGACTGTACCTGTGTACACTCTGCAGTCATTGTACACGTGCTGAATAAGTCTTGATGACATTTATTTTATTGTTGACATGCCTCTTCCTATGCTGTGTACAAATTTCTCGAGACACAAGTCTTTGGATTCTCCTCACAAAGAAGTCTGTTCCAAACCTCTCAGGGATTTGTGGATTAAACTGTAAAGGAGGCTTCAATGAATGAGGTGTTGATGCTCCACTGGATACAGTATTCAGCAGCATCTACCTATTTAACTTCCACCGTTAGTCATTTGTATTCATTATTTATAAAGTATCTAAAGATCAACTAGATGGTAGTGTCAAATATGTACTAAATTTGCAATTCTCTTCAGCTCCCTTAGTGCTGCACCTTTGTCTTGGCACTTATTTTCTATAAAATAACTTTCAAACGACACCCTCATCACAGCTTACTTGAGATAAATGTTCTTTGAGTGCCTGGTTATCTTTAGTGGAGCCAAACTTCTTTTTCAAGTCAATCATTTTGTCCACCCCTTCTCTTCTCACTTCACTGATGATTTCAAACATGCGTCTGTTCACGCTTAGGCGGTATTCATCCAGTTTCCCCTGCAGTGACAACCAAAAGCCCAAACTGTTTATATCATTGAAAATACATGAATTTAAGGAAGACATGTAATTCAAGAAGATTTTGATTTTCCAAATTTAAACACAAAAATAAAATCACTTCTTTTTCTAAAATTATAAATGAATGCATAAATGCCAGCCTATATTTTGTGAATGCTCTGAAAGCTCAAAATTGTACTCCTAATCTGCAGCTGCAGATCTAGAGTAGACTGAAACTGACACAGATCTCGTGAAGGAACCGCTTTGCTGTGGAGCTGTGTTAATTTCACAAAACGGAGATGCAAAGTTGATATTGCTTTTGTTCATACTTTCGGTGGTATGCATGCGACAACTCTAGAAAGGGGGGTAGTGTATAGCCATAAAGAAACATAATGAAAAGAAACAAAGAGAAGGTCGGCGATGTGGTGGTGCATTGCCAACATGGTGGGTCATAGTGAGTTATCTTCAAAGTTTGCTGTCTTTTTTGTCTTAATGGCTCCATGTGTGCTTCCATGCTTCAACGGTACTCTCTGTGTGTACGTTGCTTGTGTGTGCACACATCGGGTGGGGGGAATGTTCAGCCTCTACAGATTAAACAAAATAATATAAAAGTTTGTTTTAAAGATACCGAAAGCAAAAAAGGATATTTGTATCACCAGTGATGTCATGAGCAATATCCAATTTGTTCCTATACCAAGTAGCCACACAGCATTTACAATTACAATAGACGCTCCAAGTGGTGAAAAATCATATTTTCTCTGCAATGAAATTAGTATGGTTTATATCTGCAATAGCAGTGCTACTCTTAAGGGGGTGGGGAACATCTGGATCCCATGCAATAAATAATTAATAAATTTCCCTTTCCCCTTTTTGGTCTGTCATGATTTAATGTTGTGTGTGTTTTTAATGGATGTTTTAATGTTGTGTTGTGAGCCACCCAGAGAACAATTTGTTATAGGGTGGCTAACAAGTAAAATGTATTTATTATATTATTATTATTATTATTATTATTATTAACAACAATAACGTCACTTTTCTTTTTTGCACTAAAGATAAATGGGATAGGCCATGAGGGTACCACTTGAAGGAATCACTTTTGCATAGCCATTAGGAAGATGTTCCAGAGAGGCCTGTTATAGTCCAGTTGTGCTCTGGTCTGGAACTCTTGGGAAACGCAGAGCCCTGGTTTCACAAAAATCATAACAGCTAGAAAGTTTGGGAGAATTGGTTTTTTTTTTTTAACTAATGGCAAATGCTCAGTTACTTTATCAAGAGAATCCATATCAAAACAAAAAACAAAAACCCACTTCCTTGTAGACTCCAATGTGGTATAAAAGTAATTAATAATAATAATAGACTGACATTGACATTCTGTGCAATGTAACGCAGGTGGTTCTGAACTGTTCACTCTGCTGTGGGCATCTAAAACAACACCTGCAGTGTTATGTAAGTGTGCTCTTGTGCTAATATTCAAGACTGCATTTTTGCAACGCTACATCAGTTGGAAATAATGGACCATGGAAGTGTGTTTATGCAAGTTTCCATATTAGCACTTGAGTGCTCTTGTGCAACACTGTGGGCGTTGTTTTAGAGAATGCCTGCCACAGCAGAGTGAGCAGTTCAGAACCACCCATGTTGCATTGCGCACAATGTCAGCCATTATTGTTTAAAAAAACAGGTGCCTACAATTTACATAAAATATTTCCCCGTGCTTTAAAATATGTGCTTTGCCACTGAAGTAATGTCACGTTCTTTCCTGATCACTAACATCTACCCTACATAAGAGAGCTGGCCCATCCAGTCTAGGGATAAAAGAATGGTATAGGGCATTAGTCTAAAATAAGCATTGCTGTTTTAACTGATGACACAGGCGCCTGGCAGAGACAGTAATAGCAGAGAAGCTAAGTGGCTGTGTGGACGGAAGGGGGCAGTAGTAAGAAGATAGGTCTAGAGATAGCACTGCTAACGCAGCGTGGGAAGTGATAGTTTTGTCAGGCACAGGAGTTGTAGTAGAAAGGAGCTGAGGGTTGGGTGAGACAGGCTGATGCAGTCTCGGCCCATCCAGAGTGCCTTCTGTCTAAAGCTGAAGAAACCTAGGAGAGGTTTTTCTTATTACTCCCACTCCTCTTGTCTGCCACCATCTACGAATAAGCAAGAGGGTGATATAATAAACTGCCCAGCATTTGGCAGGTACTTGAAAGCTTTTGTACTGACTTTTAGCTGCAGACACATCATAAATAGGTTTTGCACTAATGCTTCATAATCTTCTTGGACTTCTTTTCTTATCTTCTCTCTGAGGCTGCTGTGATCTTCTCCTTGCAGATCAGCAAGTCTGGCTCTTAGAGCAGTAATTTCGATAATAATCTCATGACTCATTTCTGCTACCTATCAACAGAGAAAATGCAATCAAGACTATTTACAACTCTATTTATACAACTCAGTTTCTCAAAGTCAATAATTGAGGGCTCAAGACATCCAGCAACGAGAGACATTCTAGTGGTTATCTGAATAAAAACAGTTATAGATTAGTGCCAACCTGATTAAGAACCAATTCCAAATTTCCTCCCTTGTCTTCTATTGTATGCATTTCCTGAAACAGAAATAAAAAACATCTTTCAACTAGTTTTGCCATTAAAAAATCTGTCAACCATCTCCCTGCGCAGCAACATGCAAACAGATTCTAGGACAGAGAAATCAGTGTGACATACTACGCCTATGCCATCACAGAATCAATAATATGAAAATACTTGTTCTTTTTGATAGAGTAGCTGATGTTGCTGCTGGAGAATATTTTCATAAAACATGGAGTAGGTCTCAAAGTTACTACGTTCTCTGGCCATGATATCACAACCCAAAGCCGTGAGGCATTTTTGTAAGTGGTCTTTTCGAAAAGCCATCTGGGGGAGAGAAAAAGACACCAGAAAATAAACACAAATTAGGCAAATCTATTTGTTTCCAGAGATTCCTCCATAGTTCACTGGTGGTAGAGTATATGCTTTCAGTATTTCAGACCCAAGGCCTAACCCCTGCTTCTCCATTTAAGAGATTCCAGGTATCAAGGGTAGAAAAGGGTATCAAGGGTAGAAAAATCACTGAAGATGACCTTTGAGAGTTTCTATCAGTCAGGATGACAGTAATGGGCTAGATGAATCATTTATTTGTTTCAGTATCTGGTTTAACTGCTCCCAGAACTCACCAGAGCAGCTCAGCTATACAAATTTATCTTGTATACCAAGGCTAACTCTTGGAATATGTGAATTAACAAATATGAAAGAATGTCTTTCCCTCACAATTAGGTTACAAAGATGCTTATTGCTCTATGAGAATAGAATCAATACAGAACACAGTATATATACCTCTGCATTAATTTCTTGGTGATTTTCCATTAGCCTCTGTACAAATGACTCAACTATTTCTGGCCTTGTGACAGAGAAATTTTCTTGCATGCTATGATGCTTCCAGAGCTCTGAAAGAACAGAGAAGATGTCTTCATCAGCCATTTTTAAAACAATCAAACATGGAAGCTGCAGCCTTAAGCACCACTTTACTTAGGAGTAAGTTTCACTGAAATCATTGGGCTGAAGACTGTATATCTAAAAAGATCATCTTGTGGAGGCCTCTTTTAATTGCTCCCCTTGGCAGCTGGTTACACAGGGCAAGATGGTCACATGTAGCAACATTCCAAAGAAGTTGGGCAGTTTTCTCCATGCCATAGCATGGAGAAACAAAACAAAAGCATGGTGTAGTGGTTGGAGTGTTAGACTACAACTAGGGAGACACCAGTTCAAATCCCACCAACCCCGCCCTTGATTCAGCCATGAAACGCACTGGGTGATTCTGGGCCAGTCACTGCGTGACTCTCAGCCCAACCTACCTCACAGGGCTGTTGTGAAGATAAACATAACTCTGCATATAGGAACATAGGAAACTGCCTTATACCAAGTCAGGCCATTGGTTTATCTAGCTCAGTACCACCTTTATCTAGCTCAGTACCACCTACACAGACTGGCAGTGGCTCTCCAAGGTTTCAGGCAAGGGTCTTTTCAAAGCCTACCTGGATATGCCAGGAACTGAACCTGGGACCTTCTGCATGCAGAGCAGATGCTATCACTGAGCTGTAGCCCCATGCCCACTCTGGACTCCTTAGAGGGAGAGCAGGATATAAATACAAATGAATTAAAAAAAAGTTTGGAATAGCTACATACAATTGCTAGGAGTCCTTGCTTCAGCAAGCATTACTGCACTTCTTTGCTCTGTGGATTAGTGATTATGCTAAGGTCACACGGCTATGACATAACTGCAACAGTCATCACAGTTCCCTCCGCCAACTCTTTGTGTCATTTCAAATGACTAATCCTCTGGTTTGTGTTCTTTCCTTGAAGGCTCTGCATTTTGCCCCTAAACTTTGTTCAAATGTACATCTCCAGTAACAGAGCAGGAAGGTAAGGGAAACAGTTCCCTTTCCCCATTGTAACTTGAGGCTGCTGATATTACTTCATGCAGCCAGCACAAGCTAAACACCAAGAGAACAAAATAATATGTCCCTGAAGAAAGGACGCTGCCTGGGAAAGCCCTACGTGTTCTTTCTTCAGTTATCTGCTTAACATTATTATGTGTTTCACTCTACAGATTGGTCTTGAGCAACTCTCCACTCCTTTCTGCCTTGTACAAACCTTTTCAGGTCAGTCCATGCCACCAGCTTTTCCTCTTTGATGTACTTCATGTATCTATACCTGTCTCTTCTCCCTTCCAGTTTCCCATAAATTATATCCTGAATTCATCTTGTTTCTTAAAATTGTGCCCTAATCATATCGGATTGCCTCCTCTTTACACTTTGCATCACCCGTAATCAACATTAGGTTGTACACATGTACATGTTTGTGTGTGAATGACTGTACATGCCTTCTTTTTAAAAGTGAATCTGCATACAGTTTCCTTTACATGCAGGGTATAGATCTGAACAGGGGCGTATCTAGGGTGGGGCAGGCAGGGCACGTGCCCTGGGCGCCACTTGAAGGGGGGGCGCCATTTCTTAAAATAAATTAAAAAATTAAAAATGGCTGCCAAAAACAAAATGGCCACCACGGATGCTCAAATGGCCTTTGCGAGGCCCTAGGCCATGCCAGGCCTCACAGAGGCCATTTGAGCATTGTGGTGGCCATTTTGTTTTCAGTGGCCATTATATATATATATATATATATATATATATATATATATATATATATATATAAAAATAGCCACCACACGTGCTCAAATGGTCCCTGCGAGGCCCTAGGCCTCGCAAGGCCTCACAGAGGCCATTTGAGCATGCGTTTCAGCCTACAAAATGGCCACCACGCCAATCTTTGCAGGCCCAAATAGGCCTGAAAATCAGCCCGGGACGGGCTGTGGCAGTGAATTAAGAGGCCAGCAAAGGGAGGGGGAATGGTGAGTTTGTCTTTGAATCAGTGTGAAATCCTTGGTATTAAGGCTCACTGGGAGTTTCAGAAAGACAGTTAAAATGAGAGAAAGAGAGCAAGAAATACTAGAATATATTCCAAGCAGTGACACAGTTTACTCTGCATATCCTTTAATTATTTTCAGAGTATCTGGGAAAAGTCAAATTCTCCATCTATATTTAAAACTTATGTAATAATGATGCTACAATTCATAGTAGAGAATTAGACAGGAACTTCTGTTTAGTTTTCCAAGTACACTTCCACATAGTATATGGGTATTTCATGAGCCCCAGCATACTGAAATTTGTCGTTTTCCAGCATATTTTGGTCTGGCTACATCCACTGCTAAATAGTTTTTGAAATATTAAAAGATGAACGAGCTTGACTTGTATTTTTCAGCTGATATTATGGTAAAATTATCTGAAAGATGGGTGTCAGATGTTTGGACAGGGGGCGCAATTTCAGTGCTTGCCCTAGGCGCTATTTTCCCTAGATACGCCTCTGGATCTGATGTGTACTTCTGTATGTGCACTGAACATTATGTGTGTACAGTTCTGTACGTCTAGTATGTACCCAGACTGTATGTGAATATGTACTTATATGTGTATCTTTTATGAACTTCTCTCTCAGAGGTAAACTTATTTTTTCCTGTCCAACAGGTGCTACTTTTTAAAAAATGTCTGATCCACCATACCTCTGCTTATTACCTATTAATTTCTGCTCTAGATCTTCTACCTTCTGTTATCTTATTTCTGAGGCAGTACAAATATGTTTATCATCATCTATTGACCATAGCAAGGTGTAACCAGCTGTATCCACATCTAACTATCCAGGCCAAACAAACAGCAGAAGACTTTTCTATGGAAAAGTGGATCAGGGCCACTGAACACAGGAGGAAGCCGTTCTAAAATTTCTCTTTAGCTGGTGTTTTGAAGCAACAAGTCTCTCTGTTCTCTTGCTCATGAGCGCAAATAAAGCAACTTCGTCCATGCCACAGCTGCCTACAGATGGTTCACCACACAGCCAATGGACTATTCTATAATGGTTGCCAGATGATTAATATGATGTGTGAATTGGCTCTCAAGACATTCAATGTGCACTGTTTCTCATGCTCCTTCTGCTTTCACTTCTTCTTTTCACAACTATAATTAAAGCAACAGATGTGAGCTAAATATTAAACATATGCCGTTGTTACCTGTAGGAAGGTTTCTTTCTTCTCTTGCTTTTTCAGATATAACCAGTGTCATCTCTTTGTTTACTTTCTTTTGCACATCATGGATCATGTGGATTTCTAGGTTTTCCAAGAGTTTTTGAAGCTAAAATTAGAAAGCCCCAGAAAATCGCTTGCTTGTATTAACTTTATTACCACTTAACAGCAAAGTACAGAGGGCACTTCGAATTTACTCAAAAGCTAAAAGAAAGGGCCAAACCCCCAAATCGTGTAAGCTTCCCCCGCCTTTATCATAGTAGCATATTCATTTGAATAAGTAAGAAATACATTTTTTAAAAACAGAGTTATTGTTTGATATAAATTATGACAAAGCATTAGAAGCAATGAAAGAGACAATAGAAGGCTGAAGATTGATCTGCCAACTGTGGCAACTCCCCCTGCTGCCCTTTCTAGCAACTCAGTTAACTCAGGCCTGCACAATTGTAACCTGTAACACTGAATGCAGCCCACTAGGTGGCTGTGGAACCTTGTGAGGGGCTTGTTATGCCTTCTGTTTTTGCTGCCTGTCCTGGAGTAAAAACATTAAGGGAGATATCAAGCACTTTTTCCTAGCAGGCCATAGTACATGGTTGGTGAGCTGCATTTGGCTCAATGTGTTTCAGTATACACATCTGAATTACGTGAATCATTTGCCATCAGCAAAGCCAACTTTTTGAGGGCCAAATCAATGTTACGTGTGAGATCATTGACTGGATCTCCCAACTCCTTTATTGCTTTTTAAAAAACAATGTGAGGCCAAACATGATGTTTAAAGTATTGTTAGCCTAACAGGTCTTTCTTTTCTTGAGTCAACAGCAGGAGGGTTTTCTTGAGTCAATAGCAGATGGTCCCAAATCTGCCTCCTGCAGATTGGGATCATGGCAGAATTAAGAAACCCCTACCCCCTGCAGACCACAGTCCTAATTCAGCAGCTATTGACTAAAGAAAAACTAAGGTAATCTAGTTAATAATGCTTTAAACAACATGTTTCCTTTAGCCCTTAGAAGATGCTGCACGGGGGTGGGGTGGAAATCAAATTGAATCATGGTACCAAACTGGAGGAGGGGAGTTCAACTCCCCTAAGACATTTTCCAGATCAAATCCCCCCCCCCCCAGCTTTTCCTGTTACAGCAGAAAGGGAGAGAAGTGGATAGGAGTAAGCCTTACTCCTATACACTTCCCTCTGTTTCTGCTGTTGTCTTGCTTTTGTAGATTTCTAAATGGTAAGTGCTGGGAGAGGAGGGACCCCGGCTGCTCCAGAAGAGGGTAGCTTGGCTATTTAACCCAGAGTTTTCCCGAGGTAAAGTGAACCTGTGGTTCGTTTTCCCTTGGCTAGACGATTGCGTGACCAATCACCCCTGAGTAAAAAGGCTTCTGCCTGGCCCACCATCATTTCTGGCAGCGAGCCAGGGGGGCAAGAGTGGCCATCCTCATGGTATGGGGCACTCTGGGATGCAGAAGGGGGCAGCCCTCCTGCTCTCAGCTTTTGCCTTCACCACACCACGGCTCATGGGAGTCTATGGCGCGGTGAAGGCAAAGGCAACAAAACGCATCTGCCAGAGAAGGCAGGTGGGCTCCTGACTTCCCCACAGACCAACCCAGTGGTGGTGTGAGGTCATGAGAACAACCTCATCGTGTTTTATTAATTGCACAAGCATGGGTAGGCCAGAGTATGTAGCATGGACAAAGTGGATCCCTCTGCCTCACACAGAGAACTGAATCTCAGGGCCATCTTATGAAATTGATCATTAGGAGATTCAGGACAAACACAAGAACTCCTTTACATCCTGTATAATTAATTTATGGGATCCATGGCCAGAAAATGGGATAACAACTAGCTTAGATGACTTTGAGAGTTGATTATACTTATTCTCTATGGATATGTCAATCAAGAATTACTAGTCATGATGGCTATATGGAAGCTGGAGGGTCAGAAGCCGTTTGTCACTGAATATCTGTAGCCAGGGAGCAACAGTGAGGGTGTGGTGACTCCATTCATGGCCTGCCTGTGGGCAACAGGATGCTGGGATTGATGGACTTCTGCTCTTATTCAGCAGGGCTCTTTTTTAATGAAATGCAAATATAGTAACTCCGATGAGGGACAGGTTTCTTCTAATATATTGCAGAAGATTTTTTTTCCCTTGGCTTTCATCAAGTTAATATCTTCCTGTGTTCTTCTCTGTTTGTCAAGTATCCTTTACCTGGCGTGTTTTGATCTCAACTTCTGAAGCGTCTTTAGGGGGAAGTATACACTGAGATGTAGTTACAAATCCTTCGAATTCATCTTCTGCACCCATCTGTCTGGCTATGGATCTTATAGCAGGGTACAGAACTTCAGCACTAAAAAAATGCAAAGGTACATATACTGTGCAGATTCTCTCAAAAGATTACCCATTTATTTCACATTAACTTATCTCAGGTCATTATACTATACATTTCTTATTCCTGTCATTTTACCCAAAAACTTTACTATCGATTGTGGAAAACAGATTAGTTAATGTTACTTAAATTCCTCCTCACTAAGTGGAGAATGAGATGAGATTAAAAACTACTGAGCAGAATCTAAACCTAATTTTCACAAATAGCAGAGGAGGAGAGAAAACTATGCCTGAGCTGTACCACACAATGGAAGCTGGTATGATCAACTAGTCCTTCTTACAAACAAATCTCTACAAATAGAAAACTAGCATATCAGGAAGAAAGCCAAGCTAGAACCCTGCTCCCCCAACATTAATTTTTCTGTGTGTAGGGAATGTTTTGTATGAAGGAACATTGAACCATGAGAGCGCTCACCTGCAGTCTAACAGATACTGTCCAGATACAGATTTACCACTTATTATTTTAAAAGGTTTTATTAGTTGTTCACAAAGTTCCAAAGCAACTGAGAAAACATATCCAATAAAACAACAGCATACAATTAAAAACTACAAAAACAGTACAGCATTACCTGATATAAGAGAGCGAAACCATTCCATTTTTATTTAGATATTGGTGCAAAAACTATTTTAAACAAATGATTGAAAAGATGCTTAAATATCAATAAAGCACAGGGGGGCAGGATTTCCTGGGGGAAGGAATTCCATAAGGAAGGGGACACCACAAAGAAGGCCCTGTCTTCGGTGCCCATCACATCGACCTCAGCTAGGTGGCACACAGAGGATGCCCATCCTGCAAGTTCTTATAGGC
This sequence comes from Hemicordylus capensis, assembly GCF_027244095.1. NCBI lineage: Eukaryota > Metazoa > Chordata > Lepidosauria > Squamata > Cordylidae > Hemicordylus > Hemicordylus capensis. Next base: position 331,892,070 of record NC_069657.1, on the reverse strand, counting down.
TGGGCAGATTCGTTCAGAAAATGGTCATCTTTCAGGTACCTTGGCCCCAGATCATTTAGGGCTTTAAAGCTCATCACCAGCACCTTGAGTTGCTCCCAGAAATAAACAGGTAGCTGTTGTAGCTCATGAAGATTTAGGGTACATCAGGGAAACTGATGTAATATGATCACTGAGTCTCAACTCAGTCAAGATTCTCTCAGCTACATTCTGGACCAATAAGAATTTCCGAAAGATCTACAAGGGCAGCTACACACAGAATGTAATGAGAGCATGGATCACCATAGCCAGGTCTAACTGATAAATAAGTGGATGCAGCTGGTGCACCAGCTGAAATGGGCAAAAGTCACCTTCTCAGGCCACAGCAGACACTTGGACATCCAGATATAATGCTGAGTTCAGGAGAACTCCCAAGCTTCAAACTCACACCTTCAAGGGGAATGCAACCCCATCCAGAACTGGTTGAGTAAGCTAGGAATGTGCACAAACCTTGGTCCATGCACAGGTTCAAATATGAACTGGTTCATGGTTCTGCAAACCGGTCCCTGCCAGTTCAAGGACAGCGCAGGCAGAGGCAAGTGGCACCTTTAAGAGTGAATAGAGCCAGGCCCTACCTGCATGCCACCATTCCATGCATTCCTGCTGCTGTGGCTCTCCCCACAACAGTCCTGTAAATGGTGGCAGCACAGTGCTGGCATGCACATGGCCTCCATGAATGTGCAGAAACCATGTGCATGGTCAGCATGGTATTGCTGACCACACAAATAGCTTCCACACATGCACAGAGGCCATGTGTGTGCCCCCATGGTGTGCGGGCTGTTGGGGGAGTGCCACAGCAGCAGGAAGCTGCATGGAGTGGTGGCATGCAGGTAAGGACCTGCTCTACTCACTTTTAAAGGTGCCACTCACTGGCCCCTCCCCACCGCTGACCTCAAACCACCAAACCACTCAAACCTTCCAGTCGTGGTTGGGCCAAACTTGCACAAACCAGTTGACAGAACCATGAACCAGTTTGTATTTGAACTTGTGCATGGACCGAGGTTCGTGCACATCCCTAGATAAAGCACCACCAAATCAGCAGTTCTTCTGACTAGGAAAGCCACTTCATCTCATTGTGAAAATGAGATATATTACATACCAACAGGGAAGTTTTTCTTGCAGTAATATACATAAGAATGCCCTGTGCTGTAGTTGCACCCAAACCTATTTGTTAAGCAGAGATAATATTTATGTATTTATTTATCTATCAAATGTGTACACCACCCCAAACTTTCATCTCTGGGCATTTAACAAAAACATAAAACAAGTTAAAAACATATACAGAAACTAAAAACAATTTAACAATTTAATAAAAATAAACCAGAAATTAAAACCTAAAAATTTAGGAAGCTGTGAAAACTTGGGTGAAAAGATGGGTTTTCAGGTGTTTTTTGAAAATTGCCAGAGATGGGGAGGATCGTATCAGCAGGGAGAACATTCCACAATCTCAGGGCAGCAACTGAGAAGGCCCGTCTCTGTGTAGCCACCAAATGAGTTGGCGGTAACTGGAGACAGACCTCCTCAGATGACCTCAATGGGTGGTGGGGCTCGTAGTGAAGAAGACGCTCTCTTAAATACCCAGGACCTAAGCCGTTTAGGGCTTTATAAGTTATAATTAGCACTTTGTATTTTGTCCGGTAACCTATTGGCAGCCAATGTAGCTCCATCAGTAAAGGAGTAACATGGTCTCTCCAAGATGACCCAGAGACCAACCTGGCTGCCACATTCTGAACCAGCTGAAGTTTCCAGACTACGTACAAAGGCAGCCCCACATAGAGCACATTACAGAAGTCAAATCTGGAGGTTACCAACAAATGTACCACTGTTTTGAGGTCACTGATCTCGAGAAATGGGCGCAGCTGGCATATTGTTGGGGGCACCTCAGCATTAGACCCAGAGGTACCAACCCAGGAGTATGTGGAATTCAGGCCTGTGTCTGGTTCCATTTTATTAAGAAATGAATTAATGCCTGAAGTTGGGGTGAACTGACACCCAGGCCTCATGAACTGCTCTGTGAAGGAAGAGGCGATCCAGCATTGTATTGTGAAATGGGTACTCAAAGAAGCACAAAAGCCAGGCCAGAATGATCCAAATGTTAAAATCTAACCCATTATCAGATAATGTCTGGAAGAAGTGAGAAGCTGAGCTCTTACTTCCTCCTGCAAGGTCTATGTTAATCCCTGTCAATGATTGCTCTGCTATGCCCAAAGGGGTTACTCAGTTGCTGTCTATAGAAATTCCACTCTAAGAAAACACCTGTAGATCTAGTCTTTTACTAACACCTTTTAACATCTGGGACCAGGCCGGGAAATCTGGCCGACAATATCCAGAAGATGCCCATTTGCAGCTCAGGGATGCAGATTTGCTTTGGGCAACGTTCCCTCCTCAAGATAGCAGCTAACAGAAAATGAGATTAAGATCTCCCTGGACTGGGCTAATATCCTGACTAATCAAAAGACAATATCCAGAAGGTAACAGCAAGTTGTCACCTTTTAGGGACCCAGGAAGGATGAGGATATTTTGAATAGATTCTATGGGAGATCAAAGGAAGATACAACTATAAAGAATGAGGCTTACTGGACAGAGAGCTAGCAGTTTTTTGCCTACACACAGTCTTTTGCCTACAAGCAAGACCTGCTCATGAGTAATCCAAGGGTTTGCTGCCCAAGCCACAGGGCTAGAGGCAGGAACTCTTTCCAGGGAGAAGGGACTGTTTGTGACTTCTGCTACGCAGTGAGAAGTCAAGACTCCCCAGCCATGATACTCCCTAGCAATCTTGCCTAACAAGCATACTTGCTCAAGAGCCATCCCAGAGTTTGCTGCTAAGCCATGGGGCAGCAAGCAGGAACTCTGTCCATGGACAGGAACTCTTTGTGACTTCTGCTGCACAGTGAGAAGTCAAGACTTCCCCAGCCATGGTGCTCTGACTCTCAGCCTTGCTCTGAGCAAACTGCCTGCTTGATCATCCCTCTCAAAGCTCCTGTTTCCAGCTACAGCCTCTCTCCTTCAGCTGAAAGCCCCACCGCTCTCAAGCCTCTGACCCTGGTAATATGCTGCTCCACAAGCCTTGGATCCCTGCATCCTTTCCCCTCCTTCTCCTTTCCCCTCTTCCCTCTACTAATTCCTGATCTCCCCAACCCATGCCAGTCCTCAACCTTCCTTACCCCCTCTCCACCTATTCCCGTCTACATCTGAATTATATTAGGCTCCAGGAAGATTTAATACACACACATATGTTAGTTAGGAACACTGGGTGAATGTTGTTGCTGGCTATGGTTGAAATATTGTTAGTAATACTGATAGATGTTCTGTTTTCGGCTCAGTTGGATTGATGTTATTATTCTTTTATACTCAATAAAGCCCATTGAATCATTTAGGATTGTTTTGATCTCCTTTCTTCTTTGCACCCAGACCCTACATAGTCACCGTATAAAAGAACTGGTCACTTTGTGTGACACTGATGAAACAGGCCTAATTTTGTATGCTAGCTCATAAGCATATTTAGTATACAAATCAGGCCTGGTTCACAACAATATCAGCTGGAGGAGATAGAAAGGATCCCTGGCCACCACCTCAACCTGAGAAACCAGGGAGAGGTGTGAATCCAGAAGTATTCCCAGACTGCGAACCTGTTCCTTTTGGGGACATGTGACCCCATCTAGAACAGGTAGATCAAAATCGTCTCTAGAGTTATGACCCAACACAATAAGTACCTCCATCTTATCTGGACTCAGCTTCAGTTTATCCTCCCTCATCCAGCCCATTACTGCTTCCAGGCAGGCATTTAGGGAGGATATGCCAGCTCCTGAAGAAGTTGACATGGAGATGTAGATCTGAGTGTCATCAGCATACTGGTAACATCCAGCTCCAAATCCCCTGATGATCTCTCCCAGCAGTTTCATGTAGATGTTAAAAAGCATTGGAGAGAGTACGGAGCCTTGAGGGACACCATACTTACGCTCAGATTTCGAAGAGCAACAGTTTCCAATCGACACCATCTGGAATCTATCCAAGAGGTAGGAGCGGAACCACTGTAAAACAGTGCCTCCCACCTGCAACACCCCCAGACATTCCAGAAGGATACTATGGTCGATAGTATCAAAAGCCGCCAAGAGATCCAAAAGGATCAACAGAATCATATTTCCTCTGTCAATTCCCAATTGGAGATCATCCATCAGGCCGACCAAGGCTCCACCCGATAGCCCGCCCGAAAGCCAGTTTGAAATGGGTCTAGATAGTCAGTTTCCTCCAAGACCGCCTGGAGCTGAGAGGCCACCACCCTCTCAATTACCTTGCCCAGCCATGGGAGGTTGGAAACAGGCCTATAATTGCTCAACTCTGAGGGATCTAATGCAGGCTTCTTTAGAAGAGGTCTAATGATTGCCTCCTTAAGACAAGGAGGCATCCTGCCCTCCCTCAGAGAAGCATTTATGATTTCCACCAGGCTGTCTACAACAGCCTCCCTGCTTGGTAGAGTAAGCCATGTTGGACAAGGGTCAAGAGAATAAGTGGTAGGACTCACCACTCCAAGAAGCTTGTCCACATCCTCAGGAGTCACAAACTGAAACTGATCCAGTCGAATCACATAAGAGGAGTTGTTGGGCACCTCCAGCTCAGACATCAAATTAATTGTGGAGTCTCCAGAAATTTTATCTCCGAAAAACTCTTTAAACACATCGCAGTGGGTAACTGATGACTCCAAATTCTGGTTCAAGGGAGGGGGAGCAGATACTAGTCCCCTCGCAACCCTGAACAACTCCGCTGGACGTGAACTCGCAGAGGCAATATGGGCAGAAAAGCACCGCCTCTTTTCTGCATGTATTGCCTGAGCATAGATCTTTAGATGGATGACAGATTGCTCTATGTCGCAATCTGTCGGATTCGAGTTGAGTCTTTTTCCACTTGTGCTCCAGATCTTCTTTATACCAAGGGGCCAATTTTGGAGCAGGTTGGACACTTGGGAGCAATCGTGACTACTGCCCTGGTGAGCAAGTTGTTCCAATTCTCAACCAGGGCATCAACAGGATCACTGGCAAAGTAATATGCCTATCTACGATTATTATAGGATCCCATACAACCCAGTACAGATCTATACAGTTGGGACTGGACAGGTCAGAAGAAGAGTGCAAATAATATTTATACCCAGAGTATATTTAGTGGGTAAAATCCCAAGCTCTCAGGGTTAGAGGGAAAATAAGCTGTGAAATAACAATCACTGTGAAATGTCCTAAATCTTTCTCCAGCGCAACCCTCACGATGATGGCAGACCATTCCTCACTCTTTGCTCCCAGTTCAGCCAACGAAAAAGGAATCTGGGGCACAGAAGAGAAGAACAGGTATAGCTCATGTAGAAAAACTGCAGTCTCAAGTACCTTGAAGGCATGAGTGTGGAGGGAAGAGGTAACTAACTAATCTGAAAAATGAATGCAATCTCCACTGCATTTATAGCCTGGAGATCTGGGTACATAATCTATGGATTCAATGAATGACTGCAAGCAAGTCACTCTCAGCTTTAGACATGGAGCTCACAAGGTTGCTGTGAGGATGAATAGAATGTGGATTGTAAAATATTTTACATATGACTCAGATTATATTACACATACACAATGTTTCAGGGGTGGGGTGTGTCTGGTGTGGTGGAGTGGGTTCCTGTCCTCTAAATGTCTCATGAGTCAAGCATGTTCTGGTGGGGTTCTGGCTCTTTTTTTATAATGAAAAAAGCCCCTCGGGATGAAAAAATGTCAAGTAACATTTTATTTACTCTGTTATCTTCTGCATCATTGATCGTTAACATTACTACAACTCCAAATATAACATTTTTTCACACCAGACTACCACTTACCCATACAGTTCAGAAAATTGCTTGTACAGAGCAACTGTGTTGATGTCATCAACTTTTAATTTCAGTCTTCCCCATTCTGCTTTGATGACTTCCAACTGCTTCCAGAGTATCAGGTAAGATCTTAGCAAGACACATGAGGCCATTGAATCTGGCAGCTCCAGCAGTGCTTTTGAAGCTTTTCCACTTGCTTCAACTATCGTTGCAGAATTTTGCTGAAAATTGTTATTGGAAAATGCATTATTCCAGAGTGCTCTTAAAAAAAGAATGTTGAGCCTGTACACATACAACTACAACAAATATTTATATACTGCTCTTCAACAAAAGTTTCCAACGCAGTTTACATCGATATATATATATATTTTAAAAAGGCTCCCTATGCCCAAAGGGCTCACAATCTAAAAAAGAAACATAAGATAGACACCAGCAACAGTCATTGGGTGGATGCTGTGCTGGTGATGTATACAGGTTAATCACCATTGCAAATGACAAGCATGTCAATATCACAAATACAGAACATATAACATAGGGTATTTTTAAAGACAAGAGTTGCAGGAACCTCATTACAATCCACACTGATATATACAAAACTGCATAGCTTAACTCTTCTATTTATTGGCATTCTTATTGAGTCAGTCATCTACTGTGCTACATATATAAATAACTTTTGCCTCATCACTGACATGCTAGTTTTTCTATATCCAAAGCATTTTTTAATATGATGGAACATTCAAAAACATGAGTCTACCAACAATCTTCTGAAGTGGTATAGTCCAGCAAGAGCTGTATTAAAGGGCCATACTCAGTTGTCCCTGCCCCCCAGATTCATGGCCAAATCCGATTTCTATTTCCTATTTATATCTGTACGTGTATGCTTCCCAGCCCCACCCCCAGAAAAACTCCTGTGGAAACCCATGGCGGTACCATGTGAGTTTGGTGACCTTGTGGTATGATTCTGCAAGAGTTAAAAAGTATTAATGAATTAACAGCAAATTTATTAAACTGAACCATTCATGTGAATATGGCACTAGATGTCAATGTTATAGACTTACAGCACTGGAAATAAATCTATCTATCTATCTACACACACACACACCCCAAGATGTATATGCAAATAAGCAAACAATTCAGCTGTATGTTTTAATATATTTTACCGGTTCTTTGAAATCATCCAGAACTTCAGAATTACTCCTGGATATATCCTCTATTACAAATTGCATCCCAACTAGCTCCCCATGAGCAGTTTTTCGATCCTCAGCATTCAGTCCACAAAGACATAACTAGAAAGGATGGGAGGAAACGCTAAGTATCTTGGGGTGCTCACAAAAAGTAATCAAACCAATAAGATATATGAACATAGGAAGCGGCCTTATACCCAGTCAGACTATTGGTCCATCTAGCTCAGTATTGTCTTCACAGACTGGCAGCGGCTTCTCCAAGGCTGCAGGCAGGAACCTCTCTCAGCCCTCTCTTGGAGATGCTGCCAGGGAGGGAACTTGAATTCTTCTGCATGCAAGCAAGTGGGTACTCTTCCCAGAGCAGCACCACCACCACCCATCCCCTAAGGGGAATATTTTAACAGCATTCACATGTAGTCTCCCATTCCATTGCAAACCCAGCTTAGCGAAGGGGACCATTCATGCTTGCTACCACAAGACCAGCTCTCCTCCCATAAAAAATATAACCAACCTATATAATAGGTTGATTCAAATATAGGAAAATTAAGTTTATGAGAAGTTTAAGCCTTTTGACACCAACAGTAAGTCAAGGAATTTTTGTTGTTATTTTTCAAGTTTAACAGCAAAATAACAGTTAGTTTAACAGGCAAAGTAAAGCTATTTTTATTCTTACTGTGATGTGTATGTTACTGGAGCCACAAAGAACAGCTGAATTTAATATGTACTCAGGATGTGCAAAACTAAAAACTGCATATTGTAGTTTATGGGATTTACCTGCATATTGTAATTTATGGAATTGAGGTTGCTAATAGTGACAGGAAATGGACCTTTGCTTGCTAGGAATGTTCTCCAAGGAAATAGCATCAATGTCTAAAACAAAGATTTACGTTCAGAATTGTAAACAGCATGAATGTGTATTATTTATTTATTTTAAAGTTTATATTCCACCCTCCTTGCAAATGCAACCCAAAGTGGCTTACAAGAATAAGAACAGGTTTTTCAAAAACAATAAAAATTAACACATTATTTTAAAAGAGCAGCACAGCAAATGAACATCAGTTAAGAAACATGTCAAAAAGAAAGAGTCACATTCAGCAAATCATTCCCTTTCCAAGCATAGAAACATCAGCTACAGCTAGTGATCCTAGTTAAATGCTGGTTAAACACATGAATTTAACCAGGATTGCCCAGAAATTCCAGGTTCTCACTACATGCTCCATGGGAGAATGTGGGGTTTACTGATCACAGTTTGCACTTTGACTGTGATCATTCTGATTGTGAGAATGTGGCCACAGCAAAGAATTTCTAGGAATAGGTGGTTGTATGCCTGCCCTAGAGGTTTTGAGAATTGGTTTGCAAGTTGGTAGAGAGGCAATGAACTTATATCCAAGGTTTTACTACTGCTCATTTTATTGCTACCATACCTCACTGTAGTACACTGTAGTACAGTCTAGTGTTTTGCACTACAGATGAGTAAACTGCATTTTTAACGTCCCTCCCTCTACATAAAAATCTATCTGCATATAGAGAACAAGCACATGAAAAGGAACAGGACAGAGCCTTTCTCCCTGATGAGACAAGTTGGAAGTTTTTGTCATGGATGAGCATGAAAAAATGCAAACTGAAGAGATACCATTTAGGAAAGATCACCATATGATTCTGCCAAACATGTAGCCTGTATATTAGACAGCAGTTCATCTAAGGACCACTGCACACTGCTTCTGGCAACCAATAGCATCTTCTGACCACAGCAGCTCCAGCACATAGAGAATGGCTAATATTTATTATTTATTTATCAAATTTGTACACCACCCCAAACTTGCGTCTCTGGGAGGTTTACAATAACATAAAACCAGTTAAAAATGTATACAAAAACTTAAAAACAATGTAACAATTTAAAAATAAACCAGAGATTAAAACCCCAAAGTATTAGGAAGCTGAGAAAGCTTGGGCGAAAAGATGGGTTTTCAGGTGTTTTTTGAAAATTGCCAGAGATGGGGAGGATCGTATCTCAGCAGGGAGCGCATTCCACAATCTTGGGGCAGCAGCCGAGACTTGACACCATGTGCAGAAGCTGCAGTTTTTGCATGTCACCTATAGAGTGGCTAGGGGGGCCTGGGAGAGAAGACCACTGGTTTCTCCAACGAGTAAAGCCAAATTGTTTGGCCTAACTCTGTTCCAAACAGATGTATGATACAAGAGCACTAAGAGACTCAAACTGTTTTGAGTCCACATCGTGATTTTCACTGTTGCTATTATGGGTGAAGTTTTATCACTGCTAGTAAAAACACTATTTTTTCAACTGTGAAAAAAATATTCTGTAGAAACATGTTCATCTAGCAGAGCTAGAACTTTGCCGGACATTTTTCAGTACAAAGAGATATGGATGCCCTCATGTTCCCTTATGGTTCTTGCACAGCTGAAAGTAGTATAGGGAAGAAGAAAACAGCTAAGAAAATACCTCTTTTAAAGTCCCTTTTACTTACTCTGTGGCTATGTGGATCTAGTGGCTGTGGAAGCTGGAGCTGGGAAGCAAATGCACTTTTAACAAGGGAGTTGCTGAGGGGCGGCAACCCGTGGTAAATGTTGTCCGTAACACTCTGGTATGCAAACACATTCCCAGATGACAGAAATGTTTCCCTGAAAGGATGCCAAAAGATCGTAATAAATCACATTTTACAAGGCAACTCAGTTTGCTTTTCAAAACAACTCTGTAGAACTATCATTTACAAGTAATGTGACCTTTTGCTTGAAAATAACACAGGCTTTATGATTCAGTGAGAGATACTAGTTGAGGTGAACATAGCAATTGCTCTCTCATTGACTGAAGCAGAGGATTTTTCTTGACAAATGTCAAGAAATTCACTAGAAATACTTAGTATTCACTAGAATACTTAGCAGCTGAATGGCTATGAAACAATAATGTCCTGCAACCAACAAAATATCTTATTTAATCTGACGAGGGTATAGCTGCACTACAAATGTCTATCAATTTTAAATCACTTTAACTGACATGGTTTCCTCCCCAAAATTCTGGAGATTATAGCTTGATGAGGGTCCTGAGAATTCTTTGTTAGTGATCCCTCCCTCATAAAACTACAGTTCCCAATATTCCCTGGAGAGGGACTATAAAACTGTTGGAATTTGCAACAGTTATAGATTAGAACATATTGGATGCTTGCACACTATTGGAAGGGGGTTGTTTGGGGTTTGAAAGAGTTCTTACCCCATACTAGACAGACAAGCAGAGTTTCAGTTGGGCTCTGCAACCTCCACTCCCAGCAGTGAGTTTGGATCAGGGAAGTCCCCTAAGAATCGGAAGAACCTTCCTGTAATGCACTGCACAGCCCAGGGTGCTTTCCAGATAGGAATATAAGAAACCTAGGAAACTGCCATATACTGAGTCAGACCATTGGTCTATCTAGCTCAGTATTGCCTTCACAGACTGGCAGTGGCTTCTTTAAGGTTGCAGGCAGGAATCTCTCTCAGCCCTATCTTGGAGAAGCCAAGGAGGGAACTTGAAACCTTCTGCTCTTCCCAGAGCGGCTTCATCCCCTGATCTTGCAGTGCTCACACATCAAGTCTCCCATTCAGATGCAACCAGGGCAGACCCTGCTTAGCTATGGGGACAAGTCATGCTTGCTACCACAAGACCAGCTCTCCTCTCCTAATTAGATTAGCCGCTCAACAGCAGCAAAATGCTTCTGTTCAGGCAAATCGCATTCAAAACGTAAACAGCAGGGGGAGCAGTCTCGCGAAAACGAACAACCCACAAAAACAACTTATTTACACTGGATATATGACATCATAGCACTATATTGCAGCAATTTGAAACAAGGCACTAGAAATATGAATGGCACCCTGCTATCAGCACAGGGACTGGAGTATCAGAACACAGGAAGTGTGGAAGCACACTTCAGAGATACATCCTGATCCCATTGCAGGGTCTAATCTGGAAAGCGCCCAGGAGGTGGAAACCCCATTACATTAGCTGTCATGCTCTGATTGGCCACAAGGGGGCAGTAGACAGACCCAGCCCTATTTAAGCCATTACTAGCATGAGACCATAAAGCATGCTGTGCAGAGCAGCGCATTTGCAGCTAGCAGCCCCTCAAGGTCTCTCACAAACATGGCAGCTTAATGCTGGGACCTGAAAACACTAGGAAAAGTGGACACGATTGACAAGTCTAGGTACCAGGGACCCTGCTCTTCACTAACCTGGGTTAAGAATGAGGGTTAGAAGCAGGATTACCCAGATTCAAGCTACCAGGGCTTGGGGCATTTGCCCTGGTTCACATGTGTATGCAACCCTGGGTTGGAGGCAGATAACCCAGGTTTAGAGGCTTGTGTAAAGAGGCCTACTATAGGGCCAGAGGGAGGCACTGTTACAAGGAGTGATAGTGAAGGAGAGATTTCTGAGTGTTCCTGTTCCTGATTCTGAGGTTTGTGAATTGGAATGATTTCTTATAACCTCTGCCCTTATCAAACTGTAACCAAGAAAAGTGCCTTATGTGCTGTGTAAAGCATATTTACTCAGCACATAAGTAAAGCTTTGGTGTTTGTTCTTCAGTCTGTTAAGACACAACACAGTCTGCAACAAAAACCCATTTAAATCTATAGTGTAGATACGAGTACATTCTAGGACTTCAACAACAACTGATTTGCCACTATCAACAACACTGACAGATCTCTCCAACTCACAAAACCTTTCTTTGTTCTCCCCAAGTATTTTTCTCCCACTATAACAGTATTCTCAGTGCCTGTCCCAGGCACATTTGAAATTCACCCATGTCATCACAGCGGAGATGTACAAGTTCTCCCTCCACACATCATACCATAAACATGCAAAATGGCTCTGAAAGGGAGACAAATAGCCAGCTGTGTGAAACCCATGTACTACAGCACAGTGATCCTCAAAGCAGGACAACCTTGGCTCCAAAAGATGCTCTTGTATTGGTAAAAGGTCCATTCTGCTAGCAGAAACCCAGTGTTTCATGGTGAGTATGCAAACTAGACACTAGAAGCTAGAATGTACTGTGTTAGTTTTGATTTCCTTTTGTGCTTGTCCTTTCCCTCTGAAGCCTGCTCCCTGCTCCTAATGTTCCAATAAAACCTCTCTTATCTCTTGAGCCAGTAGGGGTTGGTCGTTGTACTTGGCAGCTCTGAGAATCATTCTCCCCTGTGTGCCCTTCACTCGTTCAGTTTGCCCTTTAAGCAAAGGGAGTGTTGGAGATGGACTTCCAGTGCATTGACCTTTTGCACCAACTGTCCTAGTGACCACTAGGGGCATTAGGAGTAGAGACAGTGAGTAAGGGTCTCCCTATCTATCCCTACTCTATGACCCCTGAACTGACTGCAGCACTTCCTGTGCTGAGTCACAATCCTTCCTTTCCTCCTAGAGAGCAGATGGAAACATCTGTCTCTCTCTCTCCTTACCTATCCATTATGTGGTCCTTTAGATTAGAGATAGGTCTTTCCTATCTAAGTGTATTTAACCAATAAATGTTTAGTGTTTAGTCACACAAGGATCTCCATGTGTTTTCTCTAAATAGCTGCAATATCCAAACCATCCTCCGCTACCTACTCTGTAACTGGAGTGTGTGCTCATTCCTTAGTGCTCTGCTGTTTTACCTATTGTGGGTAAAAATCAACAACCTCTAACAAGGCAAATGTAGCTGGTGTCTCTTGCTCCAGTGACTGGGAAGCCTGGCAGCAGCTGATTGCCAACAAGGCAACCCAGAGACACAAAGGCTCCTGCTTACAGAATGTGTTTTTAGGGTGAATTAAGGAGGCAGCGGCAGCAGAAAACTCAAGGGATCTTTTGGGGAGTATGGAAGCTTTAATCAGCCCATCAGCAACTGGCGGTCAGTTTTGAGTGCAGACGTGGCCAGAAGAGAAAGGCTTCAGCAGCCCCTGCTGCCTCCCCCCCCCCCACACAATTCATCAACTTAAACTTGTCACCTTCACTGGCTGCTTTTGGTTCAAAAAACAAGCCAGGGGAAAGTTCCACACAACTGCATGCCAGATAGAGTTTTCCAGCCTAAAGAAAACCGTCTGTGATTTTCTTCCTTCAAACATTTCTCCCAACTTCTATCAATATCTTTATTCTTGAACTATCCTAAACTTCAGCCAGCATTTCATAAATTTATTTGTCAGTTAGAATTTGAAGTGATGCGCACCATGACCTCTTACCGCATGGAATGTCTCACAGCTGCATCAAACTGCAGAAACATAACTTCTCTGTGCATGTTCAGTATCTGGGCTACTTTATTTGGATCTGAGGGATTCTGGAGGCTGTCTATCTTTTTCTGTAGTTCTCGGAGCTCATCTCCTAGAATCCCAAGTAGAGCCAGAAATAAAAATAGGGCAACAGGAGATACACACTGGCATTTATTTCATTCTCTGAATCATATCAAAGGCATTTATCCCATTCATTTCAGTACAAAGATCTTGAAGATTGTGATAGCACTCTGCTTATGTGTGAAAACTGTAAGATATTCCCCTTAGAGGATGGGGCCACTCTGGGAAGAGAATCTGCATGCTTTCATGCAGAAAGTTCAAAGTTCCCTCTCTGGCATCTTCAAGATAGGACAAGATTTTTTTGATTTATTTTATTTTTTTAAATAGGACAAGATTTTTTTTTTTTGAACCAACAAACTACCAAAGCAAACAGTATGTTGCCAATCATAGGGCTGAGAGAGAATCTTGCCTGTAACCTTGGAGAAGCAGCTGCCAGTCTGTGTAGACAATGCTGAGCAGATGGACCAATGGTCTCACTCAGTATATGGCAGCTTCCTATGTTCCTATGAGAGGTAAGCAGGACCAAGCTGATTTGCCTGGCTTGATTTATTGCTGTCCTTGGGATTCTGTGAGCTCAGCCTCTAACGTCCCAAGGATGGTGATAAATCACATCAGGCAAATTCCCGTACCTTTCACAGGACACTACAGAAGCTTTTTGTACCATTACAGCCAAGCCAGGATCAGGCTGTAGCTGCTCACATGTCCCCTTTGCAAGCAATGCAGAGTCGTTATATCACTACATGTAGAAACACGACTATGTTGTCCTACAGGTCAAAAGCACTATGAAAATTCTATAATTTACACCAGCAAAGTGCATGTCACACCCTGTCCAAGCATGAAGATCAAATGAGAATCTGAGAGTTGGGGTGGGAATGTTCCAGTTCTAAACAGCATTGAGAAAGAACCCAGTTAACCTCTAATACAACCACCTTAGCAGATAAAAATGAAATTGCTGATATACAGTAATGAACAGTGGTGAACATGGATTGCATATTTCAGTAGAACTTTAAAGTCATTGGTGAATTAGGATAAAATGCTTTCCTAAAGTGAATACCTATTCCACTTACAGCTCTGGCAACAAAGCACTTCTTGCCTTTCAATCCATCAGTCCAAGTATAAAATCCAATGGAGGCCTCCAAGCAGCACTTTGCACCAGGGGTGTAGCTAGGGAAGAAGGGGCCTGTGTTTGCACCTCTCCCTGGTGGCCCCTTGGTGTGAGGGAAATCATGAAGAAAATAGGGAGGGGTGGAGCTGAAGGGCCCTCAGGAGCTAGCCCCCCCCCCCCCCCGCGGGTTCTTTGAACCCATTCGCTCAGTTATACCTACACCCTTGCTTTGCACTACAAACCTGAATGTAACTCATTGATAATCTTGCTGTATTCCAGTTTACTCATAACTGGCCCAGGACAGCTCTGGTCCTGAACAGATATGCCTGGAGAGCACTGTATAAAGAGGCTAAGGTGCATATAATTCACATTTTGCCGCTAAGACCAACTTGATCCCGGTTCAAGGGGTCTGTATCCTGTTCTAGGGCAAACTGGGAGCTCTGCAAAGGGATCCTGGAGTGACCTCAGACAGCTTTGAGGGGAAAGGGGTCAGGACCTTGGGCTAGCTCCAAAAGGAACCTACAGGAGCTGGGTTTTATAACATACAAATAATGTTGTTACAACAGCTTCCTGAAGCAGACTGGAAGCTTTACAGACAGGGCTTTTACCCCAGATCTCTTTCAGAAGAGAGTGTGTGCGTTCACACACAAGCCAAACTTATCCAAAAGTCCCTTCAAGATCCTTGGACCCACTCCACACACAAATCGGACTTTGTCTTGCAAATTCTAGCTTATCTCAGTGTATTTCCAGGGTTTTAAAATGCTAATTTTAAGCTACTTTTTCTGAAAACGCTGGAGCAAATAGGGAGAGGCACTGCCATAGAATCATTAGCGTGATAAGAGGGATACTTTCTTTAGAAATGCAGATATAGCTCTTTAGTAATCTCTCTCTCTCTCCCTCCACATTGGCTAGAAGGAAAACACGGAGGCATGCCATGTGAACTGGCAAAAACAAAAACCAAGAGCAGAGGGGAGGGGCTGTTTCCCTCAATGCCGCGAGTGTAATTCGAAGTGGCTTCACTCAACATTTAGCCCGCAACATGAAACCATGTGCGAATAACTCCCTGCCACTTTTTATGGCTGCTACTCTGGCAGAGTGAATTGGCCCCACCCCTTCCATAAGGAAGACTCTGTTGCTTAAAGGAGCCTTGTCCAATTTTCTAAGCACAGGCTTCAGGGGCACTGGGGGAGCATATATTAGGGCTGGCAGATTCTCAGGGGACTCCTCCAAGTCAGAAGATGAAGGCACAGCTCTGTCCTCAGGTCATGGTAGAGGTGCTGGCTTGAGTTTCTCTGTTTCTCCTGGTGTGGAGGATCTCAGCAGCATGGAGTCACCCAATTTCTGATTTGTAGAGCCTTCCCACACTGTCTTATCCCCTGAACTGCCCACCTCATTCTCCATTTTAGGGGAATCCTGGGTTATGACAGTCAGACAGCACTGTTGAATGCTACAGGAACTAACATGCTTTTCCCTTACTAAACTATGTGTTAAAATATTTGAATGAAGCTTATATAAATTGACAAAAATTAAGAAAAGGTTATTTGGACATCATCAGGATGCTAACCACTGTGCTCCGTATTTAGATTTCTTCTTTCTCTTTGCTACTTCAGATTGTTCTGAAAAATGTGTATGCTTTATTCAATTTTATTCTGAATACATTTTGTGATATGGTTTGTGAACAAAATCCAACACAATTGTAACTAATGGCAATATATCACTTTTAGAGCAAAATTTAAAGTATGTAGCATTAGAGCAAGGTTGTACATGTATTAATTACGTAAATATGAGCATGGATCTGGGATAAAATATTCTTGTTGATATTTTGCTTTCATGCACTCCACAATAAGAGATAGACCCCAAAGAAGATCGATGGATGATAAAATGTTATTTAGTTCATCTAACAATGAAGCCTGTTTTACGCAGGAGTGAACTGCACTGATTTCATTGGGACAGTACCTAGTAAGTGTGCTTAGATCTCAATCTTGGACAACAGCAACCAAATAAATATATCTATCACCCAAATATACGTGGCTCAAAGAGATGAGCCCCCTATGTCACTTTAGAAATTAGCCATGTCATATTAAAAATATCTCTCTCTCTCTCTCTCTCTCTCACACACACACACACACACAGCCCCCCAAACACAAGCCAATATGGCTTGATAAAATATTACCAAAACTATTTTTATACTTTTTAATTTGTATTCTTATATATAGCTAACATTTAAAACACAGAGGCTGAGCATAAAGATATAATTTTCTGATTTAAAAACAGTTCAGGATACTTCTGAATTCTGCATCTAAAACCTGCCATTATAACCATTCTCATTTTCACTGACAGATCAACTGCTACTAACCGATCTGTTCAGTTCCTCCCCAGTCTGCAGAAAGATGCTCAGGAGGACACATGTAGTCAAAGCAGCCTGTTGCATTTCCCAGCTGAGCAAAGCTAAAAATGTATGAAATAATGTCATGAAATGCTGCCACAATTTGAAGTGTCTGCCTCAGCGCTCTGTAGCTAGTCTATGGGAAAAGGAAAAACAACAGGGAAATTTTTTTAACATATGCAGATTTTAGAAACAGCAGCTAGAAGCAGTATCAACTACACTTGCAGTCTACTGTTGGTTGTCATCAGAACTGATTGCTACTTTTACTAAATGTTCAAAATAGATTTTGCAGAGCAAAAAAAGTGAGAATGAAAGACTACCACCTGTTCAATATCACTAACTACTGGGTCGCTTCTTGGCAAGACTCCTATCTTTCAGCCTTCGTTGAATCTTGCAGCAAAACCTAGCAGACAACACAATTGCTTAAACAGATATATCTGTAATGGTCGCAGTATCCATGATTCAAAGAACCATGAAACTAGTTCTGGTAATGAGTCTGTGGTGACTTCAGACTTATCTTTCCTGAACACCAGCCCATCATGCTGCAATGCAAATTGCTTTTGAAATAGAGAGAAGTTCCAGAAGCAGTTTGTGATCTAACATGGTAGCCTACTCTTAAAAGCAAACAAGTGAGAAATGTCCACAGGGGTTGTACAAGCCCCCTGTGAGAGTGTCATCAACTCTTCAGATCCTGAGCGCTCACGCAATCTCTCTCTCTCTCTCTCTCTCCATTCCTTATAGTGCCACATGTGGTCTCTTTCACATTGGGACTTCTGGTTAAGACGCTGATGGGAGGACAGCGTTTTTGTGAGCTTATTCTTTTAATCTTTTAGCTTTGTTTATTTCACTTTTTATCAACTTGGCTAGCTGCCTTTGAGGAAAGCTTGAAGCATAGCAGCTGCTGTTTGGCTTGTTTTTACTCTATTTGAGTTAATATCTACTTGACAAACCACGTGAGAAAGAGAACTGAGCATTGAGCATTAACAACGACTACCTGATTGTTTTCTACTATAAAGAGATTTCCTGACTGGTCTCCGAGGTGTTATGACTAAGAATAAATCTTCTAGATTTAAATCACGAGAGCAAGCACTGAATTCTGGATCTCCAAAGCATGCCTTTGTTCAAACTAAATTGTAACATACATTGATCAAAATGAGGATCTGCAGAGAAAGGCAATACTTGACCCTCCAATACAAGGTCCCTCTTGTCTTGGGATGAACTGTCTAATAGGATTGGCAATTCTGGAAAAGTATCTGATTTAATACAGATTCTTATCAAAACAATGGAATGCTCATAAAAGTGATGGTAATGATGAAGTCATTTTATGCCAAGAGTTTAAGTTCTTGGGGAATGAAACTCTCCCTTTTGAATTAGACGTGGCTGGAAGGCAGAAAGGGGATGGAGTTAGAGAGAACTTTGCTTCTGCCTTGTCTCTATCTTTATCCACTCCCACTCCCTTTCTGCTTACAGACTCTCCTCAAGCACAGAATCTGTCTGATCCGACTAAAGAGTCCTTTTCCCCCTTGGCTAGCACGGCTACTGATCCATGCCTTAAACTCCCACTCCTTACATCAGAGACGCTTATTTGTTTATTTCAGCGTATGTCATCAATTGTTGCTAAGCTTGATGAACTTAAGGTTGCACTCAATAAACTATCTTCAATTTCAACTTCCTCCAAATATGAGACTATGAAGTCTGATTTATATTCTGCTGAAGGATCTCAAAAGATTTGTCAAGAGAACTCAGGTGATTTGGCTAATAATGTTAATTCTAATTTTGTCTCTACTCATTGCAAGGAGACTCCCAATGAAAGGGCAGCCCCTATAGGCTGTCTTAGTAAAGTTTTACAATTGAAGCAAGTTTCTCTTTTAATCTTCTTAAACCATTTGAACTCAAGCCGGTGGTCTAGTTGGTTTTTAATTAAGCGTTCTCTTGCACAACTTCTTTCTTTACATATTAATTTTATCGATCTCCAGTCATATGACATACAACCCACCAGAAGACCGAATACTCTTAAGCTTCTCCTTACTTTCAAGTCATCCTTAATTCCACTTTCTCTTCTACGTATGCATGATTTTTTGGCTATCTACGACATTCAGCCTCAAAGAGTTTTTGCTGATGTTTATTCTAAACCATTTAAAAGGAAGAGCTCTCCTGAAGTGTCAAACAGGAATCTCACTTCGGCTGTTAAATGCTCTGTGTTCCCTCAGGACATTTTCAGGACATTTTCCCTTTGTTCAGGACATTTTCCCTTTGGCTGACTCTGCTATGAATCAATTGCAAACTTTATCTGCTAAGATGGACTGCGAGTCCCTTAATAACTCTGGAAACAATCTTAGTATTTCTCCGGATGAATTGAACAGTAGTCAGCTTTTGTACTTATCAGAGATAAATTCTTTTTCTGATCATTCTTCTCTTTCCGCCTCTGGAATAGATGAACAATTAATTGTTATGCAGGAGGAACTGGAGTCTAGTCAGAGGATCTGTATTAAATCCGATACTTTGCCAGAATTGCCAATCCTATTAGACAGTTCATCCCAAGACAAGAGGGACCTTGTATTGGAGGGTCAAGTATTGCCTTTCTCTGCAGATCCACATTTTGATCAATGTATGTTACTCTTAAATTCAGGTTCATTCCGTCGACCTTTGCAGGAAGCTATTCAAACTAAGGCACCTATGCCTGCCCTACTGAATTTGCAAGATTCTGGTTCTCCAGCTCTCCTTCTTTGCTAGACCAGTCTTTTCAGTCTGAGAAGGAGGATCTTCAGGCATTTGCTGATTTTACTGGTCCAGATATGGAACATAGGCAAGTTTTGGATTATGCTAATATTGTAACTGGGCATTCTGACTGACAACTTTGTAAGAGCCGTTTTCTCAAAAGTCTCTTGTGGAATGTGGCCGGACTAAGGACAAAACTGCTGCATCTGGAATTTTGGAAATTTCTGGCAGATGCTGACCTTCCTTTTCTGCAGGAAACTTGGATGACCGAGGACCCATATTTGAATAGTTTTGTTACCTTTTCACTTGCAGCTATTCCTTCAATGAATAGAGGCAGAGCGACTTGTGGTCTCTGCATATCAGTTAAGACTGCTCTCAATTTTGAATGTCTTTCACTACCAAGTTGTGACCAGTTTGCTATGGCCCTTCTTGTTAAATCTAAGGCCCTGCTCCTATTACTCATTAATGTATACATTCCACCTTTGAATCGGATTGTTTGCATTAAGTCAATATGGTCTAAACTGAAATTATATATAGAAGGTCTTCAATGTTTGTATCCTCAAGCGCATTTGTTGATTGTCTGCGATTTCAATGCTAGGCTGTCTGACAACAATCAAAAACTATTTGCTAAGTTTAAATATTATTCATTTGATGGGGAAATTCAATACCCATTGTTAACTTGTCAATTTAAGGACTCCAAGGGAAATTTTGCTGGGCTATGCCTATTACAAACTTTTGATGAACTAAATTTGCATATTCTTAATGGGGCAATGTATGGTGATTATATATATTATATAGATTATATTATATAGATTATAGATTATATTAATATTATATTATATTATATATATTATATAGATTATATAGATTATATATATATACAGCTGAATATATATATTGGTCTAGTGCTGGCTTTTCAACAATTGATTATATGGCCATCTCGCCTTCGCTTTTTTCTCAGCTGGTAAATTTTAGAATTGTCATCCGGGGTGAGAGTGACCACCTCCCGGGGGAATTACTCCTAAATTTTGATACTTCACTTAAATCAGATGTGATTTGTACCCCCACTTCTGATCTGGAGGTTTGTCCCTCTCGGGTGAGATGGTCAGATAGTTTGGGTGCTAGGGTGGACTCCTTACTGACTTCTCGTAACATTGATATGCTTCGCTCAGTTATACTATCTGGTGGTTGTGAACTTGGGCCAGACTTTTTAAGATCTTATGACAAAATTATACAGGCCCTACAACCTATTCTTACTCGGCCAAAGCCTGGGGGAGCTGGTGGAATCTCAAAAAGCTCCCATGGGTGGTTTGATGAGGAGTGTTACAAAGCTAAACACCAACTTACTGCTGCCCTTTTGGTCCACAGAACTACTCTGACCTCTGCCTCATTGGCTGAGGTGACAGATAAGAAGAAAGTTTATAAACTTCTTATAAAGCGTAAAAAGGGCGAAGCAGATAAGGCTGACTGGAATCAATTAATTATGGCAGTTAAAGCTAGAAACTCTGCAGTCTTTTGGAGACTGATTACTTGTCAGTTACGATGCAATACTATTCTTTTTGATTATGTAATTCCCCCATTAGTTTGGGAGCAACATTTCATGAATTTATTCCAAAAGGAGGACGATTTAGTCTTCCATTCAACAGACACTTCGGCCCCATCATCGGACTGGCCTCCAGTGTCATGCAGTGAAATTAATGCTCTTATTACCCAGTTGAAATCAGACAAAGCCCCAGGTATTGACCATATTACCGCAGAGATATTTAAGAGTAACATGGCTTGGTGGTCCCCTGTTTTAGCTTCCCTATTCACTTTTATAGACCGAACTACTCAGATTCCGAGTGATTGGGGCATAGTGATAATTATTCCTATCACAAAAAGGGAGATAGGAGACTCCCAGAGAACTATCGCCCAATTAGTTTACTTAGTACTATTGCTAAACTCTATGCTAGGCATTTGTATGGTAAATTGGTGGATTGGTGCAATAGAGAAAACATTCTATCGGATGAGCAATTTGGATTTAGAACGGATCGATCAGTTTTGGATCCGGCTTTAATCCTTCAACATCTTGTTGGGAAATATGTGCTTGCCCATAAGGCTGCCCTTTTTGCCGCCTTTATCAATTTTAGGACTGCATTTGATTTGATCCCACGTGATAAATTACCAGTACCAGTACTTCCTTAGTAAGATGCCCAGATCTAGAACAACGAACTCTAATCCGAGAATTATCATGAAGCTTACGAATGAGGCATAAAAGATGATGATCAATTGTGGATTCAGACAGCTTAGACCATAATTTAAACTGATTGATCCGCTCTAAATCCAAATTGCTCATCCGATAGAATGTTTTCTCTGTCACATCTTGGCTCCCTTGCTGTTTAACCTATATATTAATTCTTTGATCGCTCACTTGAATCAACTGCATCATCATCCTCCTAAGTTAGGGACAAGAAATTTATCCATTTTGCTTTATGCTGATGATGCAGTAATTCTATCTAGAACTCAAGTGGGTTTAAGGAGAGCTATGAGTGTCCCTTGATGATTATTGTAAGTTGAATCTGTTGGAAGTTAATTGTTCCAAAACAAAAATTGCAGTATTTGCAAGGCGCCCTAGTTTACATCACTGGTTCTTTAATGGAGTCCAGCTTGAACAAGAGAAACAATTCAAATATCTCGGGATTGTTTTTTCTGCTACTGGATCATGACTGTTGCACAGAGATTATGTTATCCAGAGTGGAAGAAGAAGTGCTAATTTGATCCAGTCCTTTTTCCGCTCTAGAGGTGCTCAGTATGTTCCAGCAGCCATCAAACTATTTAATGCAAAGGTAAGGGCTCAACTACTGTATGGTGTTCAATTGGGGCTATACTCCAGTTTTGAGAAAGTTGAGGCAATGAAATCAACCTTTCTGAAAAACATCTTCCAAGTACCTGGTTGTGTGCCCAGAGTAGTGCTGCGCCTTGAGGCAGGATTGATTAAGGTTGAAGCTTGGGTATGGTTTTTCATTTTGAGCTATTGGCTCAAATTGATTTTTAGGCCTATTGGTATTGTCCCATTGATTTTTCAAGATTCTTATCGCTCAGCCTGGTTGGAAGCTATTGAAGGGAGATTGCACTATTATGGATTTTCACCTGCAGCCATTCTTAGTTTGCCTTATGAGGAGGCTAGGGGCAGACTTAAGGAAAGGATTCTGGATGTGGAATCTCAGATTGACAGGAGTCTAATTCCTAGGGGTGTTTTCCTGAATGTTGAAACTGTAAGCTATTCTCCAGCTAGATATTTATCTCTTCTTACAGTACCTAAATTTCGTAGGGCTTTAACTTTGGCCTGTTGTAACACCATGAATACAGCTGTGCTGCAGGGAGATTCCAAAATATTCCTTATCATTGCCGTGTTTGTCCATGTGGATCGGGAGAAGTTGAGACGACGGCTCATGTTCTTTTGTATTGCCAATTTTACAGTAACATTAGGAAGAAATATATTTCACCTCAACTTAGCCTGTTTCCAGGATTAACTGAAATGGATTATTTAAATTTAATTTTAAAGGATTGTAAAGAGGAGTACTTACTCAATGTTGCTAAATTCTGTTATATTTGTGGTGTTATTCGGAATGAAGTTGTTAATTCTAAATGATTTTATTTTTGTAATTCTGGCCATTGGCTCTATTAATAAAGACTGACTTGAGACTCTTTCACATTGACACTTTGGCTGATTTGAGTTCATCCTCCTATTTACAATGGTCTTCCTAGTAGGAGCAGATGTGAAGGAGGGGCAGGGTGCCTAACTGATAGTTGTGCAAAACCAGGAATCTCAGCAGGTTTAGTATTTTTCAGCCCTGCATGTCAAGGTCCATCTTCCAAAATAAGCTTCCAGATGGAGGGTTTCCCCCCCTGTTTCCTTCTGTGCATTCCTACAGTAAACCACATGAGGAATGGAATGTGATTTTCCACACAAGAACCAGATCACGGTTGTTCTAATGTATATTCTCCTCTGTTATTCACATCAGTGGGCACAATATAATGAGCGAGCCAAGCCTTTTTGCCCCAGGACGACATAACTGTACTGACCTTCTCTGGCAGCATTTTAAAGACAACGAGCACTTCTGAAGAGTGAGGAATAAACCACAGGTTCAAGAAGGATCCTCCATCGGCAGACATCAAGCAACGGGAGCGTGGCTGGAATGACCTGTGTTTTTATGGGAAGAAGCTGAATTGCATGGGCAATAACACCAACAAGTTCTGGGCAACCTGGGGGCTTTATTTTGTTCTTTAAAAAAAAAAACCAAAACAACCCATATATCCCACCTTTCATGCCAAGGCAACCCAAAGCAGCCTACCTTTAAAAAAAAAAAAGTAATAAAACAGCCCACTATAATATGGGCGGGGGCGGGGGAGAAATAACACAGGAGAGAAAAAACAGACAGGCCTTCCTACATGTCTGGCATTTTTCAATTGTTTTAAAATGCCAGTTTCTCTTTTGCTGCACATTATATACACAATACAACACACCAACAAGAAACTTGATCTCCAGAATACTCCCCATTCTAGCCGTGGGCTTACTGAGAAAACTGGAAGCACTGATACTGTTGCACAGTGGAAGCTAAACACGTGTGGAACTGATATGCCTGGGTGGGAGAACACTGCTTGAATTAGTTGCAGTTGTAAATCATTTTGGATCTTTTAAAATATATGGGGCTGGTTTGGACAATACATGTGATTGTTCCCATCCAACATGCGATGAGGGGCATGAGCATGAACATCCTGCAGCATAAGCACTTGTGCGGGTGGACTATCCAACCACGCTTCACGTGAAATTTAATAGTCCATCATATATGCAGCATTTAAAGCACATGTGAAGGAGTATTTGGGTGGCTCATCCTCTACACAATGAGCGATCATTTGTCTGCCCATCATGCAATGAGACATGTCAGCATGCATAGCCAGCCCCACTCAAGTGCACCATTGTGCTGCCATATAATCAGTAGCTCAGGGAGGGCATAGGTGGCTTGTGTATGGCCCCGTTGGCTGCCCCCCAACCCGGTGGCGGCTCTTCCCCCATGACACCCCTTCTCTTTCTACGAGGTGGGTGGGATGCCCCTTCTCTCCCCACCACACATGGTGATGGCAGTAGTGGCAGCTGAGCGGCAGGCTGCTCCCTCAGGGAGGCCACTGCCACTGCCACTCAGTGGGGAGAAAAGAGGTGCCAGGGGGCCCACTGCTAGGTCTCCAGCATGGCGAGCATGGCGGCCCTGACAGCAGCTGCACATGAGTTCTTGGAACCCATGCACACAATTACAGGTCCACTCCTCCTCCAACTGGCCATTATAGATCGAGAAACCAATCTAGGTAGCTATTTTCTGTTCTAGAGCTCGAAAAGCCACATCAGCCATTCCAAGCTTCTCAGTGTGTTTATAATTATGATAAACAGAGAAGCACACATACACAAGTATAGCAGGCTCCCCAAGCCAGCTATCTCTCCCTCTACTGTTTAGCTAAAGCTAGTCAGTTAGCCTTGTACAATGTACTTTGAGAATGGAGCTTACCATCTTTATTAACTTGCAGTTTCCCAAATAATCCTGCCTCTCTATAAACATATCACCTGACCTTTGCAAATACTACTGAATGTGTGTCAAAACTCAGAAAGAAACAAACTGTTGGCTAGTAGCATGTTGTCCCATTCTAAACAATCTGCAAAAGAACACAATATGGAACTCTGGAAACCAGAAACAGTTCCTTAAACCAATTACAAACCTGGGATCATCCTCAAGCTTTTCTTTTCGTTCTCGTTCCCCTTTCTTCTCATGTGGCAACCCTATAACGAAGTACTTGTCTCTCACACTGGGGAACTCATCTAGCAAAGCTTTTATACTGTTGTAATATGCAAGGATCTGACTCCGAAGGGAGTACTGTGATAGACAATGATTCATCCTAAGTGGTACAAAAATTTGAGCATTACACAAAATACATTGCTAATATCTGAGACAATAGAGTCTTCCCTACTTTATTATTTTCTCTCACCAACCTGTGATATTTCCAGGTTATAAATATTCAAAAGGAAGAAACCTCAAATATTCAAAATGAAGAAACTGGCATGAGTGGATAATGCCTATATTGTAAAATATTCAGCTTTCATTAGAAAGAAAGGTAGTGTTTCTTGGAATGCAGCTATTATTAAGCATTGTTCACATTGTCCCTTTTGACATATGATATACATATGATTCAGATAATGAGGGAACGTGGTTGCATTTACTGCTTGGACTGTGAAAATTCAATATCTTCTGTTACAGGCTTCTTGTGTCCCCTTGGGCAAGTCACTTAGGACTGGATGAGGAATCTGCTATGTAAATGGTCTATAAACACTGCAAATGTAAACTATTTTTCTTATCTCAGTGAAGCAAACTTCACACACATTAATCTTAGGAAAATAAAGAAATACTAGCTGATCCAGCGCAGAGCATCTGCGCCCCTCGTTCTCCTTGTTTCTCCTCTTCATCTTCATTTTCCCTTTCCCTTCAGCCCCAGCCCGTTCTCCTTCCCGCCCTCCCCTTAGTCACAGTCCGTTCTCCTTCCCGCCCTCCCTTCAGCCCCAGTCCATTCTGTCCCTCCCAATCCATTTTCTCTCGCCAACCGCCAACCGGCCATTTTCTCTCGCCTCCTCAGCTGCAGCCGCCATTTTTTCTCTAGCCTTCCCCATGGCTATCTGGCAGCTCTCCAAACTCTCATGAGAGCTGCCATGCATGGGATTAGCCACGGGTACGTCTTAGAGAAATAAATATAAAGAAGATAGTACTTACTTATGGCAGTATTCAGCAATCACTTCCCTTTTGACTTTGTCAACTGCATCCTATAAAAAATTATACCATTTTGAAAATTGTATTTTATTTATTGTTCAGTTTTTTATACCACCTTTCATAAAACATCCCAAGGCAATTTACAAAACTTAAAATACAATACAATTCCATTTTAAAAATCACATTTAAAACCTTAAAATCAGTTAAACAGTCAAAACCATAAAACACTGAACTGGTCTTGTGGTAGCAAGCATGACTTGTCCCCTTAGCTAAGCAGGGTCTGCCGTGGTTGCATATGAATGGGAGACTAAAAGTGTGAGCACTGTCAGATATTCCCTTCAGGGGAAGGAGCTGCTCTGGGAAGAGCATCTAGGATCCAAGTTCCCTCCCTAGTTTCTCCAAGATAGGGCTGAGAGAGATTCCTGCCTGCAAACTTGGAGGAGCTGCTGCCAGTTTGTGAAGACAATACTGAGCTAGACAGACCAATGGTCTGACTTAATATATGGCAGCTTCCTATGTTCCACCAAAAATCCACCATAAAAATACAGGGAAGCTGAAAGAACCTGGCAGCACCAAAGAAGTAAAAGCCTGAACAAATAAAAAGGTCTTTGGTTGTTTTTTAAAAGCAGCCACAGATTTCACAGAGCAGATGTTCACTGGGAGAGCATTCCAGAGCCTGGGGGCAACAACAGAGAAGGCCCTGTGCCACATGCATGACAATTTAGCCTTTTTCAACATCTGCACACAAAGCAAAGGCCTCTCTGAGAACTTTTTTGGCAGGCAGAAACTCTTGGGAGCAGGCAGTCCTTCAGGTATCCAGGAACCAAGCCATTAAGGGCACTAAAGGTAATAACCAGCACCTTGAATTGGATCCAGAAACAAATTGCCAGCCAATGCAGCTCTTTCTTAATAGGTGTAATATGCTATGAGCAAGCAATTCTAGAGAGAACCCTGAGTCAAATAAATAACATTTTCCTGCATGCACATAAGGGAGAAAGTACTCTATTTTGTATGATTATTGTTTATACACACAGTGTGACAAATGCCATTGTGTAACTGGCACATGATGTTGTGTTTATTTTCCTATAACTGAGTAGGAAAAATGAAGTATAAAGTGGCTGTCAAGCATCAGCTTTCATCAAGTAAAAAGACCAGTCTGTAGTAACCACATAAGTTAGGAGTTTCATAAGATTGTTTTCAGAAGATTTCCATAATTTGGAATAATTATAAATACAAGCTAAAGAAATATCAGAAAGATATGCTTTCCATAATTTCCATAATATGATTTCCATAATTTGGAATAATTATAAATACAAACTAAAGAAATATCAGAAAGATATGCTTTCCATAATTTCCATAATATGATTTCCATAATTTGGAATAATTATAAATACAAACTAAAGAAATATCAGAAAGATATGCTTCACTAGGAAGATGTATTTTGAAAAAAATTATTGGGAGGCATTCAGGCTAGTCTTGTGCTAGTGTAAATGCGGTTGCACTAGTGTAAGCATTGTGCAAGATTATTGCATGAAGAAAGTAATCTCTGTTACAGACAAGTTTTTGTTCTAGCAGAAGATGTGCTAGTAATAGCACAACACAATGAGCAACACAACACACAGACTCTTGAATAACCTCATATATATCTGAGAGAAGGTTTCTGTTCTACCACAGATCAGCAACACAGAGCCCTGCAATGGCAAAGAGTCCTTCAGCAAGTGACACTGAATCTGCCTATTGTCTTATGGAGTGGTTTCTTGGATGTGTTGAAAATGTTTTTTTTTTGTTTGCAGTTTAGCTAATCTAATCCCAAAAGCTCTGGGAAGGTAGCAATAGACAGAGACATGCAAAAAAACTAAAATATATTTTTCCAACTAATTCTAGTTCAATAGTAGTAGTAGTAGTAGTTTTAAATTTTAATTATGAATGCCTTGATCCAGGCAACTGTGGAGAAAGCACCTCCATGCAGAGGGTTCTCCACAGGGCATAATACCACCTCTCAATAACTGAGCAAAGTAGCACCCATTTTCAGTTCTGCAGCTAGGATCATACCAACATTTCTTGCTAAATGAATACATCTTTCATTATTCTTGTCCGCTAATATTAGTGTTAATATTAGTGTAACGTTCTTTTAATGTTAGTATAAACTGCCCTGGGCCTCTTTGGTAAGGGCAGTATATAAACAAAACAAAACAAAACAAAACAAAACAAAACAAAACAAAACAAAACAAAACAAAAACACATGCAAGACACATTTCCTTTTGTTCGCCATAACTCTCATTATAGAACTACTATGATAAGGTTCTTTTGACAAATTCAAAGCCTGAACATAATGGCAAGGCTGACTGTGAGTCATTCTAAAAACATGAAGGTAAGTTAATTCCTAAAGGATTTTTTTATACACTTACAGGATTTTGCATTCTACTCCCCAGGATTTGTTTCTTTTGAATGAATGTGTTTAGCATCATGTCCCGTGGACCTTGTTTCTCCAACTGAATGGAAACAAAAGCTTCCGGAGGCCTAGGGAATTAATGACAACACTCTCCTTGAGGTGAACTATAACTGAAAATGTTATTCTGTTACAAGGCAAGTTGAATAACTGAACAAGTATTTTCTGCACAAATCTGTACATTTTAAGTATTTAGTACTTCAACTTTATGACATGATTGGATGGATCTCTAGGTTCAGTTTAGCCTGAGAGTCCTTGTTGGCATGCTACACAGACGTACACAGAATGGACTCTGCAATCCATTCTACAATCAAGTTACCTCTTCAGATTGCAGCGTCCAGCTGCAAAACGCACAACAGAATATGAAACCAATGGAATTGTTGCCAGCAATTGGTTTTCTGTTTCATTCGCAGCAGTAGAACTTCTGCCACTTGCTGAGCTGCTCTGGCTCCTCAGACTCAGGCTTCCTTCCTGAAATGTAAGGCACATACTTTCTACATAGCACAGAGGTACAGGAAGCACATTGAAAAGGAGAGATTAAGTACAATAATGAAGATACCTGTAGATGTGAAAGCCATATATGAGATGTTCATAACTGAGCACGAAATTTTTACACCACATGATTATTATTTTTTAAAAAGCAATTTTCACAGTAATTTATGATGTGGTGAAGTCTTTTCTAGGTAATGTTCTTACATAAAACTCCATATGCAACACACCTTCATGCAGTGAATGATTGGTATGAACCATATGTCCACTAGAGTGGTCAGTACCCAATTTAGCAATATTATAGCTGCCATTTTGGCATGTGCTGTTTGAACGCTAAGAGGGTGCAGCAAGGTGTGTAACAGGGAACACTAGAACCTATACGTTCAGGTGGAAAAAACAGCATGTGAGAGAAAAAACACAGAGAAAAAACCTCAAGCAGACAAAGAGATATAATCCCCTTCCCACCTGCCCTTCCTCTGTGCTGACTGCAGTTTTTTAGAGGAAAGTTACACATAACTCTTTGTGATGCATAGTTTGACTTTTGCAGGGGGTGGGGGTGGGGAGAATGCTAACCTTCATATCCACAGTTCGTATGGGCTCCATCAAGTCACAAAATACAGCCTGTTGAACAGCAACGAGGAGCATGTTTTTATGAGTGACCTGGCAGGCAAGAGCAGTCTGTAAATTTTCCACCCCAGACTGCAATAAAAGCTGAAGGTAAAGATGAAACAAAAGAAACTACAGATTATGAATCATATAACCATTATGTCAAATTGTTACAAGATTCTTTCTTGGCATTGTTGCCTGTATCTTTGGGCTCATCAATAACTATACGCTTGCCTGAGCATTGGAATATTTTCTTTCACTCACATTCAGATACAGGACTCTATCCTACATGGAATCTTGAAACACAGTTCATTACAATCTAGAATAATAACGTGGGATGCCATATAGAGAAAGTGAATGGATTGAAATAAGTTGGTCATAAATTTGCTACTGGTAATTCTGAAACTGTCACTAGCACTGAAATGTTTTCTTCAGAAAACATATTACTCTTGTTCCATCCCTGGACCACTGCTATTCAAGTGTACTGGCTAGATGCATCATGGGAAGAAAGACCCCTGAGAGAGCATGGGACATAATCATCGCTTTCACAGTATACATAATATTTCACAATATTTATTATTTGTTCAGCACTTATAGTTACAGTAGCTGCTTCATCTTGGGAATGGTGAGTCTGGAATTTATATGGCAATTGTATGCACATCTATTCAGAAGTAAGCCCTGCTGAGTTCTTGGGACGTACTCCCAATAAATGTGCACAGGATCCAGTGACAACCCAAGGCCTCTTTGCCACAACAAATAAGCTAAAAGAGGAGGAGGAGGAGGAGGAGGAGGAGGAGGAGGAGAGAACAGCTTCATGCTGAGATGGATTGAAAAATAATAATCCAGTCACCTGAAGAATGCTTTCTCTTGTGCGAAAGCTAAATTTTCCAATTTTATTGTCAATATCTTGGATGCTTAGCATTAAGCTGGATGGAATATATCTGCAGGAGAAAGATTTTTTTATTTAAAAACAAAACAAAACACCAACCAAAAACCTCAGAATCGATAGAATTCAAATTCTCCTCAGCCTAGATTTTAAAATAAAAGAGAAAAGTGCTCACCTTACTTCTTCTTCTGTACACCTTTCACATTGAATTACAAAGAATTTCAACCTTTCTTTACACATTTAGGACTACACATAACATGCTTCCAATTACATCATTGAAGGAAAGGCAAAGTTAAACACATTCCTAAATGCTGATCATCATTTAAGCAACATTTTAAAAATACATAGATGTGTATCATTCCTTGTTTTGAGATGTATTAGTTCTGAGATGTATTAGTTTTGTATGATCGATTTGAAGTTATCTGTTTCTCAATGCTACCACAGATTTCTGAAGTATATTAATGATAAATAATTCATTCCACTAAAGTTTGTGATTGAACAGAGAGAGCCAGTATAATTCTGGTTTCATATGGAAGATAGGCACCAAACAGACTGCAAAATCTACAGATTAATCTTTGAGAACAAACCTCAACTCCATCTTCCTGGACAGAATCCGTAAAGAGCAGTACACCACTGCACATTAGCCCATGGGAGAGCATGTGGGCTAAATTGCTAGGCTGCCATTGCAAAACAATGAGATGGGGCGGGAAGGCCAGGCCGTTTTACTGTAAAACCTGCACTGCACAGTGGCATCCGACAACCAATTCAAACAACAAATGAATGAATGGTATTGGTGAGCCTGGCCTGGTGGCTGGAAGCCTAGGTCAACAGATATGGCATTTTAAACGTATGGCACAGTCTATGGCCCCTCTTGTTTGTTATTCAGCAGAAGCTATGTGGCACATCTGACCACTTCCCTGCAAACCACACCCTCCTTGGCACCTAGTGAACAAGCCTCCTGACATGCAGGTCTCATTTCTGTTCCAGTCATGGTGGAGTAGACAAGGATAGGAGGGATAGGCCACTGGGTTCTTACAAGGACAGGTGGAATGCTCAGGGTTGCCATACCACAACATTTGGCTCTGGATACCCAGAGCAAGGCCAGAATGTTCTTTCTCTGTGTTGCATCCATCCAAGGGCTGTATGGCTGCTTGGGATGGCTGCCTGGCCCAGGTTGCACATAGAGTGTCCACAACTTACTCTCCAAGCACAATTAGCAAGGGCAGGATGGCAGCTCCTGTCCAGCTAAATTGGAATGAACATCTAGGTTTTTGTGACTAAATATTAGTGCCAGAGGAACCCTAAGATAAACTAACCCTATTGAATGAGCATGGAACCTATTAAGATAATCTGAGAAGGTCTGGTTGTGGTTGCCACTGGATTGGTTCACAGCAACTCCAAACTGGGCCTTAGACAAGGGCCTAGACAGAGTTGCCCCGGGATTCTGGAATACACTTCCTAATGAAATTAGGGTTTCCCTCAATTTTGTTTTTTTAAACAAGGACCTGAAAACACATCTGGTTAGCCAGGCTTTTAGTTTATCGTTTTAAACTAAAACTTTGGGTTTTAGAGTTTTTATTTCTATTTTAAATTGTTTTAATTGTGTACATGTTTTAATGCTTTTTAGATTGTGAACTGCCCAGGGACTTGTTTGTATGGGGCGGTATACAAATGTAAGGAATAAATAAGAAATAATAATAGAAAACCTGAACTCCACTCCTTATCTGCATTTCTCCTCATTTATTCCATTGACAGTATTAGATTATTATGAAAATTATTTCACAGACTCATATAATTTTAGACTTAGAAGGGACCCTGGAGTTCTCCCAGCCAAAGCCCCTGCTCAGAGCAAAAAACCCCTACAGTCTCCCTGACAGACGGCTGCCCAGCCTCTGTTTGAAAACCTTTAGAGAAGGAGCCCACCATTTTTTTTTATTTGAGAACAAAAGCTTCTCAAGGCAGCTTATATAGCTAAAATGTAGGAGGAGGTGGTCCCCAAAGGGCCCAAAGACTAACTCAACACACGCACAGACAAAACTGGCAACAGTCACTGGGAAGTGTGCTATGCTGGGATGAACAATTGCTACTAAATATTAAAAAGCTATAAAAAGCTACTAAATATTTAAAAGCTATAACTTTAAAAGGTGCCTCTTTGCCAGTTAGCAGAGGTCTACAAATTATACGAAAGTTTACTAATTAAAGAAAATTATACTAAAGGTTGCTTTATTTTATTTTTATAATAAAAAAAAATTATTAGGTGTTTTTAATAGGTAATTAATACAACTATAGAGCTTTAGAGTCACATTATGTGAGCACCCAGTGCTTGAGAATATAATAAATATGGAATGCTTAACAAGGAGTCACAGTTCTATACCAAACCTAATTTTTTTTTCCCATCTTGACTTGTTGAACTTGGTGTTGATCTACACAAAAGTTTGCTAAAATGCCCACAAAGCCCTGGCTTACCGATCCACACAACTGTCATCCTCAAGAAAAGATGTAATGAATATTGGTGGGGGTTGGTCTGCTTTCTCTTTGTGAGTTGCAAATTCAAAGTATACAGGCCTTAAGTACAAATGGAACTCATCAAAACCCATTTCTCCTGCAAATTCTTTGTAGAGTCTAAAAGAAAAAATATATACACTCATATATTCCATTATAATGCGTTTTATAGGACATGCATTAGAGAAATTAACTTTGCAAATGTTCCTCAACCACTGCCAGTGTCATCAAGAAAACTGCAACTTACTGCCTGTTGAACTCCAATTAGTCTCCACACATGTATTGGTAATTTAAGAACTTCATTTTAAAAAAGAGAGAGTTTTATGCAACTTTCTAGGAATATTCTTAATACAGGCCTGCAGCACGGTTTCACCTAGATAGAAATAAAAGAGGGACAGGAAAGTCTAGCGGCTGGGTTTTACTAAAGAGGTTTTACTGTACCTTTGTTTGTGACAGTTACATTTTGTTTAATATTGTAATGTTAAGCCCATAATGAGTCTGAATGGATGAGGAGGGGGACATTTTGACTGATGGTGTGACAGAAGATGAAAACACGATTTGTCCACACAGTGGTTTAAAAGACAAAGATGTCAACAAGATTCTAAATAGGTGCTGAGAATCTGGATATGTATACATTTTAATCAACAAACCCAAAAATATAATAAAAGCAGGGAAAATTCCTTAAGGGCAATTATATGACTGTTGTTGCTACTGCTGCTTTTGGATAACATGCAAAACTCTTTACATTTCCATCCTAAATGCTCTCTACTGACCTGCCCAGCTGTGCACTTTCTACTGCTGCCTCTATCAGTCGATGACGGAGGGTTAGAAGTTCAAGAAGTCTTGAGAAGACATTCAGAATAAAAGCTTGTTTTCCTTTGATCCGTTTCTGTTCTTCCTCTGCTCCTGATTTTAATGCTGACATAGCAATCTCTCTCACAAGAGAAGGATCTTCAGCCACAACATCTGTGAATAACTAGCGGGAAGCATACGATTTAAATTTTTTAAAATAAAAACCAATATTGTTATTTGATGGTTTTATTGACTCAGTATTACTATAGCGATCATGTTCTTGCCTTCAGAAGATTTTATGGAAAAGTGGGTTATACAAATTTAAAAACCAGTATTTTATATAGGCCCTACTTTCTCACTGTAATGTATTTTTTATCTTATTGTTGAAAAGATTTGATGTGTGTGTGAAATATATAATATCAGGTATATCTATATCAGGTATCTTGATGTAGTAGTAACATTTCAGCTAACATGGTTAATTTTGGGCAAGGTTTAGAACAACTCATAATAGCTCCTTGCATAATGGAAGGCACTAATTAATTTTTTCATATGCACAACAAGGAGCTCCTTTCAAAGTGAATGAAATAAATTGCCCAGTTATAAACAGAAATTCCTTTAAAGTTTATGCTGAAAGCTTTACTGAGCTATACCAATCAAGGAACAATGATAAGCTTAACAGACAATTGCTTCATACTATCCACCCTTCATTAAAAGTAACACGACTACATAGAGCCTACAACATAGGCCACGGACGTTTTAAAAACACCACAGCAATGGGAAATCCTGACACTGTCCAGTCCACCCAAATCAAAACATGACATTGTTCTGGTGCCAAGAGTAGACCTATACTGTATTAGGTTAGCTCCCTTCTAGGTAAATGAGTCCCATTCAACCACAGCGTGGACAATTCAGTGCTTGGACTTAAGACCTGTTAAGACTTCCTCTGAAGACACAGAAGAGCAGGATCCTGTGGCAGCACCCAGTAAAGATGGGGACCAAGCTTTATTGGATGCTTTCTTAGGGATGGTCCCCCACACACAGCCCCCCATGGCACCTCTTTGGAAGGAACCCAATGTCCTTCGTAAACATCCCCTGCCTAGCTTCAGACCTTCCCTCATGACCCCTGAGAATTCATATTGATGGCAGGCTCATATTGAAACTCAGATCTGGGGACACAGTGCTGATCTGGCAGCCTGAGGCCAGTTGACCTGGCCTATTCTGAAAAGGACACAATAAGTCCCATACATGCTCAAGATTAAAGATCCAGGGACAGGTAGAGTCAGCAGGCTCACTATAAAGCCTTCAGGCTCTGGCTGCTCAGTGCTGATGCATCAGCAATGTGAGGAAGCTGCTTTATACCCAGCTTTGTAAACCCAGTTTTAGCTAGTCCCAGCTTCCTGACCAACACCTTACTCCTGAGGCCTGGAACCTCCTGAATTGCTCAGGTTTGGTGGGGGTTTCCAGTTGTAGAGCAGCTTAAAGCATCATAGTCCCTATCCTGGGCTGCAGATGACCAAGTTACTTGAAAGCAATTAGAAACTACCACATATTTAAGGAATATAAAACAAACACACATCTTTCTGAACTGAAGAGCCATAAAAAGACTCTGGACTTTCCATGGTGAGCCATGTGTCCACTGCAAGCTGAAGGACCTCATTCTCCAGGTTAATTGCCCCACTGGCTGTCTTTGGCTTACAGATGTGCTGGAACTCCTGAAGGACATGACCCAGAGCTTTAGGGATCAGAGCCACCAGGCCAAGGGAGGGATGGAATTCTAGCAAATAAGTGTTCTTCAAAGCTGAACTTTAAAAAGAAAAAGAGGGAAAGAATTATAAAAGAATAGGATTGTGACAAGAAGGCAGACAAACATAAGCAGACAAGTGACACATACAACCAAAAACCGTTTTCTTATCATTTCACCTATCATTTTTTACAGGTCATTGGCTAGTTTAGTAAATTTCTATACTGCTTTTCAACAACAACAAAAAATTTCACAAAGTAGTTTAGAATGTCAGTAAAAATGAGAAGATTTAATGGCTTTTTAACTTTTGTAAAATTGGTTTTAGTTTTAAATTTTGTTTTTTATTTATTATTTTTATTTGTTGTTCAATTCATAAGACTTATCCCAAGGCAGTTTAGGCAGTTTTTAGCTGTTTACAACCAGAATTTAATTTTGTAAGTGGGATGTTAATAATTTTATTTGATTTATTATCTCTGTGAGCTGCCCTGAGCAGTATTGTACCTGGGATCAGAATATAAACAAGAAAGAAAGAAAGAAAGAAAGAAAGAAAGAAAGAAAGAAAGAAAGAAAGAAAACACAAGAGAAACTCCAGCAAAAGCTCTACATCTGGATTAGTTTATTTTAACCACAGTCACTTTAATTAAAGGGAACAACAGCGGGATGATTCTCGGTTTGTAAGATTAACATCAAACAAGGGCAGCAATAGTAGGCTACATTATAACACATGTAGCATATTAGATAGAAAAACATTACTCACGGACTGTTGTTAAGAGCAATTAACTTTTTTTCAATTATATATGGCGGAAAACCAAATTCATTGATGCCACCCTTGGGACCATCACGCCAAATCTTATGGTTATATTTACGCTGATTATCTATCTGAAAGTTGACCAAACAAAAAATATCCTCTAAGATTAAATATAGAGATTTTTTGGGAAGTTTTCAAGAGCATGATACTATGCCAGCATTTGTGAAATGTTGCAGTCACATATTGTGAAACAAGGATCAAGTTGCCAGATTTCATCTAGTAAAAATGCCTTCCATTCACTTTCTATTGTCTACCAAAATCTGGGGGAAAATATTTACATTATTACATTATTACTAAATTTACAATTAACATATATGTTTCCAATAGTGCGTTCAAGAATTTTAACATACAACTTGGGCATAGAATCATAGGGTAGCATCCTGAGCACTGCTTGTACAACAGTACTAATGCAAACCATTTTCCTTGCCCTTTCTTCCACCCTGCAACCTCCTGAGCCATTCCTGGGAGTCAAGGGTTCTTCCTCAACAATGGCATGGAACAGGTGGCGGCAGGAGGAGGGAGGAATCTCTGGAAACCATGAGAAGCCATCTTTCACATGCAAAAGGCAACCATGCATGGTTTGGAGGGACTCCTCCCTCCCTCTGTGGCCACTCATACCACATCCCATGCCATTGCTGAGGGGCTCTCAAGAATGACTTTTCATGGGGTGCAGAAAAGAGGAGGGACAGAAAAAAATGCTTTGCGCTAGCAGTCTTGTGCACACATTGTTCCAGATGATACCCATAGAATGTTAGAGTTGAAAGGGACCCTGGAAGTCTCCTAAGTCCAACTCAGTGTTCACTAGGGGTGTGCATTTTGGAATTTTCTTGTTTCGATTTGTATCCGAATTGAAACACCCCCGTTTTGTTTTGTACCCAAATTTTCTGAATCCGAATCAGCCCTGTTTTGTTTTGTAGCTGAATTTTCCAAATCCAAATTGATTGGATTTTTAAAAAGGGTCCCAGGGCAAAAAGAGTGGGTGGTGGTGGTAGTGTCCAATGGGTGGAAGCTAGCAGCCAAATTTCAAAGGAATTAGGCAAAGGGCTGATTTTTTGTGAATTTTTAAAGTTTACACATCTTTAAGAATTTTCACATAGGGAATAATGGAGATTCCAGCAAATGTATCACTTCAAATCAAGGGGAAAGGGATGACCCAGAGTGGAGTGTGGTGGGTGGTAGTGCCCAATGGGGGCAAGGAAACTTCCAGAATTATTTCAAAGAAATTGGGCAAAGGGCTGATTTGTTGTGATTTGATGAAGTTTAAGTGTCTAAGATTTCTCCCATAGGGAATAATGGAGGTTTAGGTTTCAGCAGCCCCATAATTCCACTTGGGGGACACTGGGGTTGCCCAGAGCGAGGGGTTGTGTAGTGCACATAGGGTGCCAACCACTTCCATACCCACAAGCCCGTGGGGTACTGGGTTTTGTTGTTTCTGAGGTGTTCATTGTAGATTCTCTGGTAGCATATGAGATTTTCAGTGAAAAACAAGAATCCACTCTCATATGCTACCAGAAAATCTACACTCAGAACACCACAGAATCAACAGAACCCAGCACCCCATGGGTTAGCAATCCTTCCCTTGGCCAATGTGGGGTCAGTAAAGAGTGGCAAGAAGCAAAAGAGCCAATGCAGAACAAGGAGGGAATTGTCAGCAGGTCAGCCCATGATTTAGGTCACCGATCAGAAGGCTGGAAGGGTGGGAAATTCAAAGAGATGTCAAACACAAAATGGAGGTCTGAAACAACAAAACGTTTTGTAGCCGAAACAGGGACGTTTTGTTTTGTATACAAAACTTTTGGATCTGGAAAATGGGTGTTTTGTTTTGTCTACAAAACACCCGAAACAGGCTGTTTTGGGTACAAAACGTTTTGTATCCGAAATGTTTCGCACATCCCTAGTGTTCACTTGCTAAAATGAAAATGTTGATTTCACATATGGCAGAACAGTTCATGTCAATGGGGACAGGTTTCAAAGCTGACCACAACACGCCTTAGTTCAAATTGTTTACTGTATAGCCAGGGCTCAAACTTGAAGTCTATTCACCTGTTGGTTCAATATATCCCTCACCAGCTGCAGCTGAAGCTTTAGGCAAGTGCACTCATTGTTGTAGATAGTCACAAAATATCCAAGGTGGAAATCAAACCGAGGTCGTTTGTATATGATATCAGTTATCACTTGGGCCAAAGTACATCTTTCTTCCGAGTCTAAAGTGTGTTGGTAAGCTTCAAAGTAACTATCCAGAAGCTGAAAAGATATTCAAAACAAAAAATATTCAAGAAAGCTTTCTCTCTCTCTCTCACTCTGTTATTTTTAATGTGCTTTATATTAATTTTCTAATAAAGGAGTCCCTCTCAAGAGCTAATAAAAAGCTGAGTGCTTGAGGTAACATTTTAGCCAGGGAATTTCTGCTCAAACTCTTTTCTGTTCAAATGTTGTGCCAACTGTAATAAAAAAAACCCTCAAACTAGTGGTTTAGATAAATTTAAGGTATTAGAATTAGTGTCCAATATCCAGACTAACAACACATGCATGGAATGATTTTGTGTGTGCGTGCAACAGGGGAAGGGGGATTTTTGCTAACCTCCTCCTCCAATCTGCTGCTCCTGATGCTCCCTGAAAATAAGGCTGCAGGACCCTCAGGGACATATCTGCAGGGAACATCGGGGGCAGCAGAGGGAAGGGAAGGGATAAATGAAAATCACCTTCCCACACTACACATGTGAAACTTTCTTCTGTATATACCCTGTCAGTCTGAATGTCAGCAAGTGGAAAAAAAATCCAATGTTCTGTTACACAAATCCTTCTTGGTGACCGCTGCTGCTCAGAGTTCACACTTTTTGTGTGTGTACATTTTAGGCTGAAACTACAGGTGGCATCTGCAGCTGAGAGGAGAGCTGGTCTTGTGGTAGCAAGCATGACTTGTCTCCTTAGCTAAGCAGGGTCCACCCTGGTTGCATATGCATGGAAAACTAGAAGTGTGAGCACTGGAAAATATCCCCCTCAGGAGATGGAGCCGCTCTGGGAAGAGCAGAAGGTTGCAAGCTCCCTCACTGACTTCACCAAGATAGGGCTGAGAGAGAGTCCTGCCTGCAACCTTGGAGAAGCTGCTGCCAGTCTGTGAAGACAATACTGAGATAGAGCGACCTATGGTCTGACTCAGTATATGGCAGCTTCCTATGTTCCTGTGTTCAGCTTCTGTATATTTTCCTTAACTTCTTTGACCCACCCACTTTTGTACTCATAATCTCATATACCAAGCTGCTTCTGCACCCACAGGAGAAAAGAGGACTCGGTTCCTCCTCCTCTGCTACAGTCTAGGGAAAAAGCAGTTGGGAGGTACTTTTAAATGCAAGAAAAAAATAAGAACAGATTATGCAGTCAGCTTACTCCTCTTTACACTAGTCCTCTGCTGAAAACTATGTCCTCCCAGCGCTGTTGCTCTTGGAGTAAAAAAAACTGACAGAAAATGTACATATAACTGTATGTCACATCTTGTTAAAGCCTTACTATCTTAGTCTGTTTCTTACCAAAATACACTCAAGTTCCAAAATGGCTTGAGAATTCTCTTTACAGAAGTGGCTTTCCTAAAAGCACATGTGATTTTTATTTTATTCTTGCCTAAAAACACACGCAGCTATCACTTAGCTTTGTATGTTCAACTTTGTAAAGACATAAGCCCCATAGGTGTGGGGAAAAGAGAGATGCTAATCCCCTCCTCCACTCCGTGGAAGTCATATCCCCACACTGATGCACCTGAAATCTTCTCCCTTCCCACACTCTTCACAGTTACGGGGTTTGTGGGACGGTGGGCATTTCCAAGGCTGGGACACCCCAGGCTGCTGATCATGGAAATGCCCACCATCATGCTTATGGTTTGTCTTCAGACAAACAGCATAACTGTAAAGAGTGTGTGGAAGGAGAACTTTCGGGTGCAACAGCACCAGGGCTGCAACTTCCGCATGCACCCTGGAATGCTGTACGTGAGTTATATTACTAGGAACATAGGAACATAGGAAATTGCCATATACTGAGTCAGACCATTGGTCTATCTAGCTCAGTATTGTCTTCACAGACTGGAAGCGGCTTCTCCAAGGTTGCAGGCAGGAATCTCTCTCAGCCCTATCTTGGAGATGCCAGGGAGGGAACTTGAAACCTTCTGCTCTTCCCAGAGCGGCTCCATCCCCTGAGGGAAATATCTTGCAGTGCTCACACATCAAGTCTCCCATTCATATGCAACCAGGACAGACCCTGCTTAGCTATGGGGACAAGTCATGCCTGCTACCACAAGATCAGCATTTCTCTCATGTAGTGTGAGTGTTAAGTGATAAGTGCCAAATCACGTTCAGACAAGGATGAAAGCTGCTTTTCAACAGGAGTGATTATCTTAGCATGCCTCAGTATGGTTTTATCTTCACAGCCTCACTCTAAAAACCAAAAGGACAACTTCAAAATCACAATATATTCATCTCTAAGTTGTTTTCTGTCTTTATCCTCAAAACTGAGTTGAGGCAAACCTAAGAAATTGTAGGCAGCAGATAATGCCCATCACTTTGCTTGGCTCTCACTGTGTTTATTTTGTACTCTCTGCATATACAGGGGCCAAGGGGGAAAATATCTGCACTATATCATTGCTTCTGCTACATAAAGGGGATCTTGTTACCTTTGGTTTCTTCTGCTACTCTTGTTTACACTTCACTAATTTTTTATCCTTTGCAATGCAGAGTCACTGGACATGGACAGTGACTCATTTGTGCTTTTATGTTGTGCATTATGTTGTGTATCAGAAAGAATTCTACTAATTCCTGAATTTCATCTACTGTACAAGAAAAAGCGGGGGGTGGGGGGGGAGAGATGGTAGATGGGCCTCCTTACTATAAAGCAGACTTTCTGTGTTACTATGAAGCTGAATTTCATCAAGAGAAGCAAGCAGTAACTCTTTGGAAATGTAGATGGTATTGCCTCTTTGTATGCAGAGCCCCAAACACCCACATGCTAAGTTGATTGTAATAAGTGCTCTCAGAACTCTCATTTTAAATAAGAATGTACCTGCCATTTATTTTCTAAAAATGCTGATTCACAAGTCCAAAGGTCAAGCAGTACTGCAGAACGATCCACTGATTCATGTGCCCATGCTGTGTAGTTACTGGAATCACTGTCTGCTTTGTGGCCTTGGGGGGGAAAAGAGAACAAACTTTCCCACAGAAACCATCAGACTAAGAGGCCACAAAAAATTAGTAGATAATAATTCCCACTTACAATAGGAACACACTTCTTTATTCCTCACCTTCATTTCTCCTTGGCAAAAGCCTTCCTTGCTTCACACAACTCAACATAAAGCAGCAGAGCAGTCCAAATACAAATCAAATTTTCAGATGTAACAAAATCCAGCTGAGCACTCCGGTGAGCTTTCAGCTAATCAACAAATTGTGGTTCCATACTATACATGCCTGAAGTTGCTGGTTTTCTGTGTAGATTATGGAACAGTATTTCACATACATCTTTGTGGAGTCCCAATGCATTAGGCACTGGCTCATTCATTTCAAAGTTTCTGTTCAGTGAAGTTAGACCCCTGCTAACTTGACAAAGAGGCACATTTAATGTGGTGATTCTCTTTTATTTAGCAGGGGGAGAGTAACTGGCCCTATCCACCGCCAGCACAGTACCTCCAGTGACTGTTGCTGGTGTCTATCTTATGTTTCTTTTTAGATTGTGAGCTCTTTGGGGACAGGGAGCCATTTTATTTTATTTTATTTTATTTTATTTTATTTTATTTATTTATTTATTTATTTATTTATTTATTATTTCTCTGTGTAAACTGCCATGAGCCATTTTTGGAGGGGCAGTATAGAAATCGAATAAAATAAATAAACAAATAACTGCAGATTGTTTTTGTCATGTTATAACAGATCATTATAGAAGATTGTTATAATGCGGTAAAACCTGATCACTCAGCAACAGGCACTCTGATAGGAGAGCTTCTGGCATGCTTCCCTGGGAGTTATTCACAGATGGCTTCATGCCGCAGGGTA
Organism: Hemicordylus capensis; assembly: GCF_027244095.1. Classification (NCBI taxonomy): domain Eukaryota; kingdom Metazoa; phylum Chordata; class Lepidosauria; order Squamata; family Cordylidae; genus Hemicordylus; species Hemicordylus capensis. The sequence goes on along the minus strand of NC_069657.1, from coordinate 331,849,418 downwards.
TCCAAGGAGCGAATCTAGTTCATACTAGATTCGAAGCAGTTTAATTCAGGGGATTAGATGGAAAGTTTACATAGCCATGGGCTCCTCCCCACACTCCCTGTGATCTTTCTCCTATGTGTGTTCCCACTGCTTGTTCTAGTTTTTTCCTCCAACCAATCAGATCCCAGGAGCAGGCGCAAGACGCCTCCCTTCAGTATTCCCCTTCTTTTTAGTTTGGCAGCCAGCTGGATTTCCGCAAAAGTGACAAGTCAAAACAACAGAATATTAAACCCCAACCTGCAGTCTCCATTGTTAAGCTTCCAAACATCTGCATATGTAAGCTGTGTTCCCTTGATGGCCAAACTTGAAAGCATAGGAAGACACACATTTTGCTTGCGTTTAACTCAGGGATTTCTCCCTCCCTGCCCCTCCCGTTCTGGACTCCCTTCACAGAACTGTATCAATCTGCCACAACTCCTCCCCCACCCCACCCCCAGCAATAGCAAATCACTCAAAGAGCATACCAGATGGAGCTGTCAAACTTTGATGACACTTGGTGTTACAGAAGTCTACCCAGCAGACATTTTTTTTAAAAACACACATGAAAGTGTGAGTAGGCTGAACTATGGGCAATGGCCCCTCCGTACATCAAAGAAAAACATCGGGGGGGGGGGGGGTCCCAAAAGCTGCTGGAAATACAGGATTTTTAAAGGGAGGACATACTTCAGGCTAAGCCAGAATGCCCAGCCTCAACTCGGGGGGAAACAGAGTCATGTCTGTACTCATCCCTGATAGCCTGCAGGGACTTGGGGGATAAATGCAGATAATACGTGGACTGGCGCATTCCATTCCGGAGGAGGCCATGTGTGTAAAGCCTCCAGGTGATTATTCTTTTGGATAACAACTTGCAATTCTGTTACCTTTTTGCTTCCTGTTCTGTTCGGTTCATACAGAAACATTGTCTATTCTCATGCTGACTGTTGGTAGTTCAAATGGATGAGCAAGATCCATGAGGGGTTAGTGTATACAGTGACCATAAAAACTATGATGGCAGACATCAGCAGCAGTCCCCTCTGATAGTTGATAGGTATGTGCACAAATCAATTTTGTTATTCGATTTGTGCCCCAAACAAATCACCCCTGATTTGTTTTGTATTCAAATCTACACCCTCCAAATCACCCCAGATTTGATTTGTATTTGCTTGGCTTTGATTTGGATTCAGACCACTTTGGGTGGTGGGTAGATCCCCATGGGTGTGACCTACCAACCAGATTTCAAGGCCTTGGGACACTTAGTTGATTTTTCATGGGGTTGTGGTTTTTGTTTTTGTTTTTTTAGTTTTTACTGATTTTGAACATTTCTGCCATAGGAAACAATGGGGATTTGAAGTTGTCATATCCTAACCCTAACATGAATCCCCAGCTTTCATTTAAAAAAAAAAAAAAAAGCTAAGCTCTAGCCCTTGTAAATGTGGAGTTATGAAGCCAAATGTGCAGTCATTTTTCAAGTGTTTGGATTCTTTGCTGTATAATAACTTTTCCTCATAATGAATCCCTACGAGGATTCATTGCACACCTTCATTTCTTCTGTTCATTTTGACCCCACTGCTTTGCAGGTGGGGGTGGGGAATAAGTGGCATCCCACTTTCCAGCTACCCTGCAACCCACAAGCTACTGGGTACTCAGTTTATATTTTAGGAATTCTTGAGGTGTTTAGACTCTTTGGTGTGTAATGAATCCTCATAGGGATTCATTATGAGGAAAGGTTATTATTCATTCATTCACTCAATTTCTATACCGCCCTTCCAAAATGGCTCAGCAAAGACACTAAAGAGCCTACACTCTTGAAAAAAAAAAATCCTAGAACAAACTGAGCAATACTCCACTGCTTTGTGGGTGGGAGGGGGTGTAGTTGGCAAATGGCAGTTGACAGTTGGCACTGTAGAAAAGATAGTCAAAATGAATAGAAGAAATGAAGGTGTGTAATGAATCCTCATAGGGATTCATTGAGGAGAAGTTATTATACGCCAAAGAATCCAAACACTTGAAAAATAGTTACCACATATTTTGCTCCATAACTCCACTTCTACAAGGGCTAGAGCTTAGATTTTTTTAAAAAAATGAAAGCTGGGAATCTGGGGAAATTAATAGGAGGGATACAGATCTCAAATCGATTTGAATCAAATCAGGTGCAATTCGATTTGTACCCAAATCTAGCCAATGGACCACAGGGGTGATTTGTTTTGTCTTCAAATTACTCGAATCAGGCAGATTTGAGTACAAATTGGTCTGTACCCGAATCAATGTGCACATCCCTAATAGTTGATACTGTATCTCAAAGGCACTTTCTCTTAGAGCTACCATCTCTGGCTGGATCTAAGAGATACACACAGATTTCCTAACCCATGTTGGCCTCATCATAGTAATGTTGTTAGAGGTTGTTGATTTTTACCCACAATAGGTAAAACAGCAGAGCACTAAGGAATGAGCACACACTCCAGTTACAGAGTAGGCAGCGGAGGATGGTTTGGATATTGCAGCTATTTAGAGAAAACACATGGAGATCCTTGTATGACTAAACACTAAATATTTATTGGTTAAATACACTTAGATAGGAAAGACCTATATCTAATCTAAAGGACTACATAATGGATAGGTAAGAAGAGAGAGATAGATGTTTCCATCTGCTCTCTAGGAGGCAAGGAAGGATTGTGACTCAGCACAGGAAGTGCTGCAGAGTCAGTTTAGGGGTCATAGAATAGGGACAGATAGGGAGACCCTTACTCACTGTCTCTACTCCCAATGCCCCTAGTGGTCATTAGGACAGTTGGTGCAAAAGGTCGATGCACTGGAAGTTCATCTCCAACAAATGCAGGGACAGGGATTTGCAGTGGTGATTTCCCTTGCCTATTTGCTTCTGCAAATGCCCCTTGCCAACTAGTTTTAACTCATGTTTCCCCATAGCCAGACGTCCAGACTGGAAATAAGGCTGATGTAGAAAAAATAGCCCAAGGAGGCATTTGAAGGAAGAACCAATATGCATGAGAAAGATTAAGAACTTCTTCCTCCTGCTGCCAAATCTTTCCTTCATATGCCTTCCCACACCCTGCACCCACTATATCACCTTGACAAACTTAAGTTCAGAAACATGCATTTATTGAGGCCACATGTAATTCCATGCTCTGAGGGAAGCTGTACAGAGATACAGAAAAGTAAGCTGATCTCTCTTATTGGACAAATTTCTGATGCTGAGGGAATAGCAAGCGGACTCTTCAGATAGTACTTTCTTTGTAACTCAAAATATTTTGATGCTCTTGTACTTCCAGGATGCTTTCCAGATTACCTGCTACAACAGTGTCACTACGTGTCCATTAAGTGTGATTCCGTACTGCCTGTGTTTCAAAATCACAGTCCTTGCGCTGTCAGCAAGGTGCCGTTCACATTTTTGATGCCTTCTTTTGGATTTTATACTTGCTTTTTAGTCCTACAACGTTGCATGTATGTCGCAAAAAAGAGCTGTATTTCCCCATTGTAAGAGGGTTGCGCGAGCTATTTATGTTTTCAAAACAATCTTGCCAACTAACTTATTTTACACATTTTATTCTCAAAAACCCCAGTGGTTCAGTCTGTGTGTTTGTAAAACCCTACATTCATGGTCTGTTGTGAAAACTGCATGCAGGCTATATTAAAATACGGTATCAGCTAAAAAACAAGCACTAAACAGAGTTAGTGTGGAACCAGGTATGTAGCTATAATGCAGGTGGGGGGGGTGTCCCTGGGCTGCTGGTACCTGTTGGAATTCCAAGGAGCACCAGAGGCTCACCCCACATCTTGGGTCACCCAGACACTGGGTGCCCAATGTCATTAAACCCCATCGCAACTTCCCAACACCAGGCCCTCACTGGCTTTACAGTTGCTCGCCCACTCCGTTGCCACTGCTGCTGGCCTGCCTCACATGGCTGGCTGCCATGCGCTCTAATAATAGAATGATGCCAACATCAGACTGTGATGCAGTCCAGCAAAGGCAAGCAGCATGGACTGGTGGTAGAGCGTGAGCAGCATGCCAGCAGGGAGCAGCAGATGAGTTATAGCAACAGCAGGTAGCAATGGGGGCTGCCCCAGATCTCATCCTGGGGTCGCCCTCATCATCACTACACCACTGTGTAGGACAATAAATAGACAAGCGGAAAATGGCTCAGTGTGTGATCAGCACACCCAGTCAAAGACTCACTCCCTGTTGAACTTCTAGACTGAAACAGGAAGCTGCCTTATACAGAGGCAGACCATGGGTCCATCTAGCTCAGTCTTGTCTACACCAAGGGTCCCCAACCTGCAGCCCTCCAGATGTTGCTGAACTACAGTTCCCATCATCCCAGCCACAAGGGTGATGAGAATTGTAGTTTGGCAACATTTGGAGGGCTGCAGGTTAGGGACCCCTGGTCTACACTGACTGGAGTGTCTCTCCGGGATTTCAGGGTGGTGGTGGGTCTTTCCTAGTCCCACCTGGAGAAGCCAGGGATTGAATCTGGCATTTTCTGCATGCAAAGCAGTTGTTCTACCACTGTTCTACCACAGATATTGCAGCGCTGGTAGTTGTATCAATATCTTACCTTTCTCAATGTAGTGGGATGCCAGAAGTAAAAGCTGCTCTTCTACCTCTTGCAAGTCCTGCAGGGCTACATCATACATTACATAAGCCCCGCGCTGATCCTGTGTGTGGATGTAGCCATCTTTTGTAGTATAAAAATCATCGTGATTTTCTATCTCAGCAAACTCCATAAATTGCGCACTGTGAACCTGCAGGAAAAGATTACCAAATGAAATGATGAAGCAAACTACAATGCGTATGCATTTTATTGCATGACTAAGTACATTGGTGCAGTTGGCCAGACATTCTAATTAATTGTTAGGCTGCTATGACACGTATCCTATTTCAAGTGGTCAGATCTGGAAGCTCCACATAAGGGAACTATAACTTTTCTTCCTTCCTTCCTTTCTTAAGATTGATAATCCACACCTTTACAAAAGGTCCCAGGGCAACTGATAAAAGTGAAAATTAATAACAACAACATTAAAACCACTAACAAACTACTAAAAACACATCTATCTTAGTCCACCTGAATAAAACCCTATTCACCAGCCACCTAAAACAGGAGAGAGGGGAAACCAACGAGGCTCCCTTGGGATTGCATTCCAAAGTAAAGGGGCCACAGCAGAGAATGCCCTGCAAATAAACAGTGGCTATCAAACATCTGGAAGAAAGACATGCAAGAGGTCCTCTCTGTTAGATCACGTAGGGTACACAGTTTCATGTGGGACAAGACAGTCCTTCTGGTACCCTGGTCCCAAACCATGAAGGGCTTTAAAGATAATCACCAACATGTTGAATTGCACCCAGAAACAAACTGGTCAATGCACTCCCGTAAGATCAGTGTTATATGGTCCATGAGTCTTGACCCTGTCAAGAGTTTTGCTGCTGCATTTTGGGATCAAAAGCTCAGCGGTACAGTATCTGCTTTGCTTGCAGAAAGGTTCAATCCCTGGCAGCATCTCCAGGTAGGGCTAGGAAGGACTCCTGCCTAAAACCTTGGAAACACCTAGATCGGGCAGCAGTGATATAGGAAGATACCTTATCTTTACCTTTACCTTCAGGTGTATATGGAAGTAAGTTGCACATAAGTAGGGCTTCTTTGGATTCTAGCCTTGGAGATGTTTAACTCTCTCTGTGTCCTAATACCCTTTAAATTGCCCTTCAGCTTAGAACCAACTATCTTGTAAGGACAGCTAAGTTTCTAGTTGGAGAAAGATTTATAACTTGGGAAGCCTAGCTAATGTTCGGAGTAGAAAGCATCTGGGATTTCAGAAAGATTATGGATGTGGTGGGGAAAGGCAGGTCACAGGGTAGAGGAGGAAGGGAGGCTTTGTGCCTATGAGTGTCTGTCTTTTAATCTGCATATTGGCAGATGAGAAAGTATAGCCTTTGCCAAATGTAGAACCCCAAAATTATTGGCACATAAAGCATATTTCCTTTCATTTCTGCTCCACATATTATCAACTTGGGTAAATATAGTTTGTCACACACACATTGTCATTTCCTCTTGAAAGGGGACTGGGGATTCCCTAAAGATTCCCTATATAGAGCACCCTCTAAAATATAAAATTTACTCTATAAAACATGGTATCTTTGCCAGTCCTAGTGTGGCATTTTTTAAATTTATGTGTATTCCATTTACAAAGTTATCATATGCCTTACCTTATAGTCAGCTGGTGTATAATGTATATAGCAATGAGAACCAAGACCACCAAAGGCACCAATGCCTCCTTTGACTGCGTTTACCCAGCAGGAATCTTCCGCATTGGAGACCAGATTACCAGCACTCAAGGAAAGACCCGAGGTGCTGATTGTTAGTGTCCGTTCAACCGATCTAAAGTAGTTAAGGATTCCCAGGCAAACTCTCTGTACAAATGAAATGATAACAACAACAGGAGTAATATATCTTATGCTGCCTTTACACTTTTATATAACTCTTACACAAGGTTTTGAGGAATTTTATTTTTACCTGCAGCTCTCTAATTCTTAAGTGACGCAAATAAAGGAGAGACAAGTAGGCTCCTTTGCTCATGGTAGCATTCTTGGTGCTGGCCTCTACATCCTCATCAAACCCCAGCAGCTGCAAGGTGGCTGTGTAACTATAGCTTTTATCCAAGACGGGAAAATTCAATTAAAATACTGTTCCTCAAAGAGATTTCTAAGCTATATTTAGATTAAATAATCTCTTATAGAAGTGAACTTCCTGTTGAAATCACTCACATGGAAACTTCCATTGCAGAATAGCATGTAGAAGAGGGAACCAGAATATTTTGGTACGATCACATATAAGGGAATGTCAGTGAATACAAACCTCATATCCATAACTGTATATAAGTACAAACACATATTTATTTGTTACATTTCTATCCCACTTTTCCTCAGGACAGTGTACCCTCCCTTTAATCCTCACAATACCACAACAGAAGGCAGGTTAGACTGAGAGATAACATAAGAACATCCCTGCTGGATCAGCCCAAAGGTCACCCCATGAATTTCATGGCTGAGTGAGGTTTTGAACCTTGGTTTCCCTGCTCCTAGTCCAACACTCTACCTTGGCTTCAACTTATGTCCAACACATTGGTTCTTTATATGCATGTATAAGGGAAGCATTACATAAGAACATAAGAACAGCCTTGCTGGATCAAACCTAAGGCCTATCTAGTCCAGCACTCTATTTCACACGGTGGCCCACCAGAAGCACCAGAAGCCTTGGGAAGCCACATCACCAGGAGATGAAGGCATGTTCCCTCTCCTGCAGTTGCTGCTCTGCAGCTAGTATTTGGAGGCATCCTGTCTCTGAACATGGAGGTAGTCTGCAGCCATCAGGATTGGTAGCCACTGATAGACTTGTCCTCCATTAGTAGTCTATAGACCCTAGAAAGAGTTGCCAGGTCCATTCCCTGCCTTTTCAGTGTGTATGTGATGGGAGTGATTACAATCACTGCATTTAGAATCAGATAGACTCACTGCCAGCGTGGTGTAGTGGCTAGAGTTCTGGATTAGGACCAGGGAGACCCTAGTTCAAATCCCCATTCAGCCATGATACTAGCTGGGTGACTCTGGGCCAGTCACTTCTCTCTCAGCCTAACTTACTTCACAGGGTTGTTGTGAGGAGAAACTCAAGTATGTAGTACACCGCTCTGGGCTCCTTGGAGGAAGAGCAGGATATAAATGCAAAATCATCATCATCATCATCTCATGCCCAGTTCCTTTCTGGGTACCATCAGTATCTTTGGTGCAATTCCCCAAGACTACCTATGCATACCATTAAAACCAGATATGTGTGTATTTCTGTAAAAAGCATGGCAGCAGCATGCCAGTAACAGAACCAGTACTTCTGCTGTACTTTTTCATCTTTTTATGACTACATGGGCATACACACACATACACACACACACACACACACACTTTAAACATGAAAATATGTGCTACACACAGAGGGATGGGAATATACGTCTCACCTTGTGTCTTTCTCCTTTCTTGAAAATGTGGAACCCTTGTTAAGGCTGGCATTTTCCACATGGATTGCCACAGCAGGATCAACATCACCATCACTTGTTTGTTCCTGTACAAGTTTAAGAAATGTTATTATGGTCAAACACACACACACTTTTCATTTCTAGTGTCACAACAATCTAAAAGTATGAACAATGGAATCTCCATATGATACTCACACCAGGACATCCCAGACCATCTGCATGAATTGCAGTTCACCAGGCACAAGATAAAACTTTTATTTTGCTGTCTGTTTCAAACTAATGTCCACTTCCCAAAGCAAACTCGTGTCCCCCCAATCTACTCTTTGTCCCAATCTAACCTAGTTTGTCTGCAAAGAGCTTCCTGAGTTGTCATTTTAAGTCTACAGCATATTTGCTAACTGGGCTTCTTCCAATATGTCCTCCACCAGCAATTTATTTTTCTTCCTTCCTGCATTTTTAACATCATGCACAAGGAAGAGTTCTGTGAAACTCAAAAGCTAGCTCACTGCTCTGTGATATTTTATAGCTGATTCCAATAAAGCATTATGTTACTATACTTGTTTGGATTTTTTTTTCCACATTTCAAAATGTGAAAGTGTTTGGATTTTCACATTTTAACTAGACTAAAAAGCATTTACACTACAGAAGCCAAGAAAGAACTAGGAAATAATGGACAGTAGATTACATTTTGGAACAAAGAGCAGTGCACAGTCTCTCTGCATGTCTCCAACTGAGGTATATGAGGTCAGTTTAAGTCACAGGCACATCGTACAAATGATACTGTCAGTTACAGGACATGACCAGGATAGCCACCAGGGGAAAGGCTTATTACCCTGACTCACACTGCCTGAATTTGGATGTAATGAGACATTGGAGTTAAATGGGGCAGAAGTTGGAACTCTGTTACATCCAAATTTGTGCAACCACGGTTTCGTGGCAAAAGCGACTGGAGGTTTGCGTCACAAAACTTCAATTTGAATATTTCGTTTGCAGTAAGGTTCGCCAGTGAGACCGGAAGTTTGGCCACCGAAGCATTATGTCCGAACATGAAAGGTGCCATAACCGTGGTTCCATGAGGTTTTTGAAACTGCAGTCATAGACCCACCTGGGATCGTGCCCGCTCCATGCCTGTGGTACTTACTTACTTAACATATTTTTATACTGCTCAAAACTTACGTCCCTGGGCGATTTACAACCAGATAAAAACAAAAGTAAAACATTAGTTAAAAGCAAAAACAAGAACATTCCAAGAGCTTTTCATTGGCCACCTCTCTGAGCAATAGCCCTACCCCTCCAGTTTTTGATACAGCTATGTAGTTGCCTGGCTACAGGGATGCTGCCATGTCCCTTCCCAAATGTGTCAACCCGGTCCCCAGCCAAAATGGTTACTGAAAGAGCGCTTTTCCCCATATGTCCCTACCTGTACCTTAAAATCTTCTTTGGAGGCACTCCTCCGGATGCCCCTGCCAAATGAGGTGAGGTGGATGGCTACCAGGGTGAGGGCCTTTTCAGTGGTTGCACCCACTGAAAAGCCTCCCCAGTGAGATTTGCCTGGCTTCATCACTTTGTTCTTTTAGATGCCAGGTAAAGACCTTTTTGTTCACCCAGGCCTTTTAAATTTGGGTTTTTAAATTCAGCTTTAAAGATTTTATCTAATTTTTAACAAATTTTACTGCTTTGTATTGTATTTTGTATTTTATTTTCACCTATTTTTGTCTGTTATGATTTAATGTGTCATGTGTTTGTATTGTATGTATTAATCCTCTGTTGTGAGCTGCCCAGAGAACAATTAGTTATGTGGTGGCTAACAAAGTTGTTGTTGTTATTCAGCCTGTCAAGCAGTAAAGTAGCATTCCCTCTCCCCAATCTGTCCCTTGCTTCCCCTTCCTGGCAAGCACGGGGGGAAAGGGGATAGGATGACAGGACAGTCAGTAAGTGGTTCGTTCCCCAAGAATAAAGTGACAATTATGTATGTTCACAAGCACAAACACTCCAGGTGGCAAGATAAACAGGGCACTCCATTACAGCACAGGGACAGGGACAGGGACATTTGGCGGGCAGAGGGTTCCTGGGGTCATCTTTAAAAGGCAGCCAACCAGGGATTCTTGGACAGCCAATTTATTGTTTTTCACAAATAAGTTGGGGAAGGAGGGCCCATCCCCTTCAGGGGTATTCGTGCTACCTAGCTACTCACCTACTCATGAGAAGAGCCAGGCAGCAGGAACATTGCCAATACTGAGAATGGAGATTCTTCATATGTGATGGCGACGGAGGCTTATCCTGAGCAGACTGCTTACTCATAAGAGTTTAAGGCCATGGGGACACCCCCTCACAACTCATGAGAAGAAATGTCTGTTGACCGGGGAGAATCTCTAATAATGTGTGATGACAAAACAACCCCTTTCCCCATGTATAGCTCTCTCACGGGAGTGTCCAGCCATGAGGGGGCTCTATATCCCCCCCCCAAGAGGCAAATTTTGGACGGTATAGAAATATTTTAAATAAATAAAATAAATATCTAGTCAGGTTGCTCTGTACAGGAAAGCTATGGGGAAGGGTGCCCCAACAACCGCTCTTCCTGTCTTGGTGACTGCTACCAGATAGCTGTCAAAGAATACCCCTTGCAAGCCAGTCCACCCATGTGGACCGGTGCACACTTTCTTGTGCCCCGAAACAACAATCTCACTTTCCTGGAATTGTTGGAAATCAGGGCTACCATCTCCCACGATTCCCTGTGGTGGCCGATCTACATATGGAGCAATGACGGACTGCACCCGGAATTTTGAAAGGGAGTAAAGATCCGTCCCTGCATATGGTGTTCCCCCATCTGCACATGTGGCTAGGCTCAGACACATGGAGTGTAACAATTTCCTTGTGACAAGTATCTGTGTCTTCCTTGTGTCTGTGCAAGGCTTCCCATGGGTGGAGGGGGCTGAAGTACAAAAGTTCTGTCTTTAATCAAAGAGAGAGAGGGAGCCCCACACAGGCAGGGGCCCCTTTGTTGGGTATGCTCAAGTCATGAGTATGCAGTCCTAGGGTGTTCATCCCAATGGTCCTCCCCAATAGACTGGCTCTCTCATGAGAGTGCTAGGCTATCGGCAGCAAGCTGCCAACAGAGCAGGAGTGTGGTTTGGTCTGCATGGACTGCTTTGTCAGGGTAAGCCTTCGCAAGAGCATCTTAGGTCAAGGTGGGACAGACCCAGTCACCCCGGATCCTCCCTCATATACATATTCCTTCCTAGGAAGTCATCATGTTCCCTTCCCTGAGTAATAGGGAAAAAGTGCCCCCAAATACCCCCCCGAATCATGCCTGTGTGGGACAGCTTTGTTGTGGGGCTCTTAGGAGGTGGGTGGTGCAATCACAGTCAGAGGAAGCACTGGCATAACATGACATTTAAAGGGATTTAAATGCGCTTTCCATACTGGGGCAGACGGACCGTTCCAAAAAAGCACAATCATGCTCGGCTCACCCTCTTTAAGATCGTAACCAATTGCTGCCATTCTGCAGACATGCTAACGCTTTGCCGGCAGTCTGGCTACGGAGCTTGCTGGGACAAGGCCTCGGTGGCCAAGAGTAGGGAGGATCAATCCTGCCCTGAAACCAGAGCCTGCTGAACAGCGGTTGGGCAAACATCTCCGATGTGATTTATGGTTTAAAATTGAAACCGTGGGTTCGTCAACCTCCAGTCTCATGTTATGTGCTAATATGGCCACTGTGTAAACTATTTTGAAATGAAAAAAAGGCAATCATCTATAAAAGACTGTGGTGGAACAACATGCAGATCATCCCAGGATAAGTGAGGCCAGCAGTTTCACACATTCAGGCAAACAAGAGCTCAGTTACAACATAATACTGGAATCCACCCTCAGCTGGGGGGTCCTCAGTTAAAAAAAATATTATTATTCTTATTCTTATTCTTATTCTTATTCTTATTCTTATTCTTATTAAACATTTTTATACCGCCCATTTTTATACGTCTCTGGGTGGTTTACAACAGAAGAAATCTGCTTAATACCTATACATAGCGACAGAAATACTCCCTTTTGTATTACCTGATAGAGTTCTGGGTTGTGATAAATCTTCTTCCAAATTTGCTCATATTGTTCCAAGTTAAATGTTATAAAAGCCGATGTTGTAGGCCTTGGCTGTAATACTCTTGCTGCATGCTTTTGGAGAGCCTCCATCACCCACTCCACATTAGAAGCCTTATTTCAAGTCAAAGCAATATAGTTAGGTTTAATTAAAGGTGCACATAAAATTATAGACCTTTGTTGATAGGGGAAGAATTCTCCCCATAACCTGGCAAATTCTTCCTCTTCTCTCAGCAGAAAACATGCCTGCAAATGAAAACACCTCTATCGCAGAAAATTGCAAGACTGTAGAATACCAATCTATCTATTTCAAGCCTGTTATAGTGCTATGAGCACAAAGATAATCCCTTTTATTAATCTCATTAAGGTACTAGGTCACATTCAGTTTGAGGTTTTAAAAAGTCATTTGGTTCAAAAACATGTTGATAATATAATGAAGGAAAAAACCCACAGACACTACAGGAAACAGCTACAAAATTTACATGACTAGTAAACAAGTAATTTAAGGGGGAGAAAGTCATTCACCTCATGCACAGAAGACAGGATAAAAAGGCAGCTCAATTACCAGAAAAGGCAAAGGGGGTTAAGACATTACAGAGTATGTCGTACATACGAGAGAGTATTTGGTGAATATTACAGATTGCCTAGAGGAGGAGTTCTAAACCTTGGGTCCCCAGATGTTGTTGGGCTACAACTTCTATCATTCCCAGCCACAATTGCCTTTGGCCATTATGAATGGGAATGATGGGTTGAGGTCCAACATCATTCTAGGTTAAGACTCCAGATTTAAAAACCCTGGCCTCAAGGGACTATGTAAAACAACTTCATGGCATCCTGAATAAACAAGGCCATTGGATTAAGTGGGAGTAGGTAAATGTAGGATCTCTTTCCATTCTATGATCTTAGATGTTTGTGAACTTCATCCTGACACTAAAAAAATTGATTCACAGCAAGTTAAAAAAATAATAGCTTTGTTTAAATTCTATGCACATCACATAATCACAAATCTGATAAAAGCTTGTAAGAGAAGTGGAGAGAAATCATAAATACATCAAGCGTCCTCAACAGGTGGGAAAAACACAATTATTTAACATTTCTGTTTACCTCTAAAAACTTTGACTGGAGCTGCAGCAGGACATCCACCTTTTTCCATTGTTTCAGTTTCATGAACAGTTTTTGCTGCCATGGATCTTGTTTAGGTTTAATCTGCATAACAGAAAAGGATATAGATACTAGATGTGTAAAGGAATACAACCTAGAAAGAAAATGTATTTCTTGCCCAGCATTGTTGACTTGTTGCAAAGGAACAGTTGATTGTGCACAGATTGCACTTCTAGATTGGTTGCTAATTTAATCCCTGTTTGGTTCCTGTTTATTCTGAAAATATTATGTTACCCCTGAAAGGGTTGCAGGCCGATGAACTAAAGTTCAGTTTTCATCAGTCAAAGATGGAACTTTGAGGACGGCTACTAGTCTGTGGTCTCTGTGGTCTCACTTTCAGCTTCCGAGGCAGGATGCCTCTGAATACCATTTGCAGGCGAGTAACAGCAGGAGAGGGGGCATGCCCTCAATTCCCGCCTGTAGGCTTCTAGTGGCATCTGGTGGGCCACTGTGTGAAACAGGATGCTGGACTAGATGGGCATTCTTAGGCCTGATCCAGCAGGGCTGTTCCTATGTTCTTAAAAGTCGTACTCTGTCTAGTGAGGTTGGAGATGCAGCATGGGACACTGAACACCAAGAAACATCAAACAGTATAGCTAGATGTAATTTAGAGGTGGAAATTTGGGGTGGACTAAAAATTGAAAACAAACAGATTTTTTGAGAACACTGGTGGTAAGAGACAGTCTTCTTCTGAAGATGTACTCACAAAATCATAACAGTGTCTGGGAAATGAGCCAAGATGCTGGACTGCCCTTTATTATCTAAGGACATGGATCTGGACTGATTTATTATTTATTTATCATTTATTCAATTTCTATACTGCCCTTCCAAAAATGGCTCAGGGTGGTTTACACAGAGAAATAATAAATAAATAAGATGGCTCCCTGTCCCCAAAGGGCTCACAATCTAAAAAGAAACATGACAGACACCAGCAACAGTCACTGTAGGTAATGTCCTAGTGGTGGATAGGGCCAGTTACTCTCCACCTGCTCAATAAAGAGAATCACCATGTTAAAAGGTGCCTCTTTGCCAAGTTAGCAGGGGTCTGATGGCACTTGCTTTGGGGCAAAGGGACTTGAAAAGGTTTTTTGGGATGGCGATTTAGCCCCTTAAAATAGTATAAAGGAAATAATTAAGTTCTCCCTTTCCCCCCTGCTAACTTGGCATAGTCATAGACCTCAACTACAGTGCTGAATTCCCAGGTGGTTATGATTTTGCTTGAAACAAAAGTAAATTGAAACTTGAGAGGTTTCCAAACAAAAGAACAGGAAGAAGTGTGATGATATGAGGTCATAGGAATATTTAATCACTTACTTTGGGGGATCATTTGCTACTAAGAATTATTTGTACTGTATTGTTTTCTATCCAAATGCATTGTGGATGTATTCTTCAAGCTGATATAACAGGGGGAGGTTTGGATCTAGAAGCACTCCCAGACTGTACCTGTTACTTCTGGGAAAGTGTGACCCAATCCAGAACTGTCAGATCAAAAATTGTCTCCTGAGTTCTGACCATGCACAATAAGTAAAAGGTAAAGTGTGCCGTTAAGTCGATTTCGACTCCTGGTGACCACAGAGCCCTGTGGTTTTATTTGGTAGAATACAGGAGGGGTTTACTATTGCCTCCTCCCACACAGTATAAGATGATGCCTTTCAGCATCTTCCCATATCACTGCTGCCCTTCCCATTGTCTGGGAAACATACCAGTGGGGATTCGAACCAGCAACCTTCTGCTTCTTAGTCAAGCATTTCCCTGCTGCGCTACTTAGGGTGATAAGTATGTATGTCTTATTTGGATTCAGCCTCAGTTTGTTATCCCTCATCCAGCCCCCATCACTGCCTCTAGGCAGGCATTTAGGGAGGTTATACCTTTTTCTGATGATATTGATATGGAGAAATAGAACTGGGTGTCATCAGCATACTGGTGCTCCTACAATTTTGATTATTATGCTCCTACAGTTTTGTTGTGCTCCTTTCACTTGCCTCAAGAAACCACTGCTAATTCATTTCAGTTAAACAAGTGTGTTTGCACTCAAAGCAGGGGCATACCGCTAATTAGACAAAGAGAGGCAAATGTCTCCTGGCCCACAGCCTCTGAGGGGCCCCCAAGGGGGACTCCAACGGCCAGTCCTTGCTTTCTCTCCACTCCCCAGCCCTGGCTGACTGTTTTCAGTGCTTTTTCACCGAACTTTTTTGTAGAAAGCAAGAAATGCTTTCTGACCCCTGTAGATCATTTATAGCCTTCCACGCAGGAAGCAGCAACCATTTGTATGCTAATTGCCTTATAAGCGTTCTTATCAGCAACCGCATCCTCCAGCAAGGAGAAGGCAGGCAATTAATTATTTCCTGATTGTGTCCCACCCACACTCTGCAAAGTTAAGTTACTCATCTGATCTCTGCATTCTCTGCAGCAAAATGTGGCTTTTTGTGTGCACCCCACACCTGGCAAGCACTAGCAGCACTGCACAGCAACAAGCTAGCTTGGGAGAGTCTGACCGGTATGGGAGTGAGTTGGATGGAGAATGAGAGGGAGATCAACATGGTCATATGGCTGGGAGGAGCAGGAATGGAATAGGACCTGCAAGCAAAGCAAGCTTTGCTCTCCCAAAGTGAAAGAATGGGCATATTAAACAGTGGAGTTTCCAGAACTGCTATGTGCAAACTGTTTCTGTGTTCTCCCCCCACCCCGTGCTCCTGCTGTTGTCTGATTCTGGGTAGCCATGTGTGCTCACTAATTGTGGACATGAGTTGAGGAACCAGTTTCTTTTAACTTCAGCTTTGTTAGCTGAGACCAGGCTCTATGGCTCCTGGGCGTGCATCATGAAGCAAGCTGTTGTTTGCTGCAACTTAAGATCAAAGAGTTTGTGCTTAAATCATTGATAGAGGGGAGGGAGCATCTGTGATTACAATGAATTTGTAATTCAACACTACAACAGTGTATTAAGAAAAATGTCATTTACCAAAGTTCCTTTTTTATATCTAAATATTTATTAAGGGCAAAAATGTGCATTTGGACTCTTGAGAGACAAAGAGAGGAGTGAAATTTTATTGTGAGATGTAAAATTTTATTGCATTTATTAGACATTGATTCAGAAAATTGCAATTTTTGTTGACTTTTGCACCACTTCCATATAATTGCCCCAGGCTACATAACCTGCCTCCCCTGACTTCTGCAGTCCTGCCTCCCATGTCCTCTGTTAATGTGCTACACTATATTTACATGTGTCCAGAATGTTCTTCTGCAGCAGAGACATGGGACCAAGAGGAGAAGAAGGAAGCAAGGGGCCCATTTTAAAATCCCGTCTCTGGGCCCGCTCCAACCTTAGTACGCCCCTTGTTTTCAATGATCATAGGATGCAGGGGGTGGGATTAATTCCCAGCAGATATGAGTGTGAACCAGCTGTCTCTGAGTGTTGTCTGCAAACTATTGCATGTGAAGATTTGTCCATGCCACAGCTGATTTGTACTGTCCTAAAGGATCATACCAAACACATGTGGAGGGGCAGAACTTAAGCACCAACCCATTTCCATCTTAAATGAGATGTTTGTTAGAGATTTGCACAAATACCTGATCCACCCTTGCCAAGTATTGTAAAAAAACTGAAACAATAGTTTAATTAGCCATCTATTCTAGAAAGAAAAACCAAATCTTGGAAGTGGGTGTTGACCCTATGCTAAATTGTAAATTATGAAAGGTTCCCTAATTGAAACAAATGTTTCATCTGAAGTATTCCGTAAATAAGCAGTGAAAGCCATAGAGGCATATTCCCATAGCCACTCATCTACAGTTGGGATTATTTGCAGCCTCCAATTAGCAGCATATAAGATCCTAGCTGCAGTAATCATGTAATCATATATGGCAGCTTCCTATGTTCCTATGAATATAGGAGTTAGTCATATTTAACAAAGCCTGTTTACACTTTCAAAGAACTCCAAAAGGTTACTGAGCCAAGACTTGCCCTTGCGGAAGCCATGCTGATTCTCTTTCAGTAAGGCCTGTTCTTCTATATGTTTAACAATCTTGTCCTTAAGTATGTTTTCCATCAATTTACCCACCACAGAAATTAAACTGATCCTGTAGTGTCCAGGGTCTCCCTGGATCCCTTTTTGAAAATCGGAAGTTACTGTTAGCTGCTTTCCAGTCCTCTGGTATGGAGTCTGATTGTAAGGACAAGTTACATATATTTGCTAGGACAGCAACAATTTCACATTTTTGTTCCTTCAGAACTCTTGGGTGGATGCCATTTTAGTTTTTCAAGACAGTTTAGAACATTTTATATAAGAATACAGTTTTTACTGCTTTGTGTGTTACTGTCTTATATAGTTTTTTAAATTTTTAAATAGAGATATATAATAGGGATGTGTGATTCGATTCAGCTACAAATCGATTTGTACCCAAATCTAGCTGATTCAGGCAATTTGGATACAGAACAAATTTTCCTTGTGGTCCATTGGCTAGATTTGGGATAAAATCAAATAGTGCCAGATTCCATTCGAATCGATTCGAGATTTAGATTCCTCCTATTAATTCCCCTGGATTCCCTGCTTTCATTTTTTTAAAAAATCTCTAGCCCTTTTAGAAGTGGAGTTATGGAGAAAAATATGTGGTCACTATTTTTCAAGTGTTTGGATTCTTTGGCGTATAATAACTTTTCCTCAATGAATCCCTATGAAGATTCATTACACACCTTCATTTCTTCTATTCATGTTGACTCTCTCTGGAGAATCACCAGTCAACTGCCATGTGCCAACTACACCCCCACCCGCAAGGCAGTGGGGAACAACTCATTTTATGTCCTAGGAATTTTTTCAAGTTTTTAGACTCTTTGGTTTCTAATAACCTTTCCTCATCCCTATGAGGGTTCATTACATATCAAAGAGTCTAAGCACCTCAAAAAATCCTAAAACATAAACTGAGCACCCAGTGGCTTGTGGGTTAGTTGGCACATGGGATGCCACTAATTTCCCCCCACCCCCCACAAAGCAGTGGGATCAAAATGAACAGAAGAAATGAAGGTGTGTGATGTAGACACCAAAGAATCTAAACACTTCAAAAATTCCTAAAAAAATAAACTGAGTACTCCACTGCCTTGCAGGGGTGTGTGTGTGGGGGGGGGGTGTATTTGGCACATGGCAGTTGACAGTTGGCTGTCCAATGACAGTCAAAATGAACAGAAGAAATGAAGGTGTGTAATGAATCCTCATAGGGATTCATTAATGAATCCTCATAGGGATTCATTATGAGGAAAAGTTATCATCACTAAAGAATCCAAACAGTGAAAAATAGTGACCGCACATTTTGCTCCATAATTTCACTTCTACAAGGGCTAGAGCTTAGCTTTTTAAAATAAAGTGGGGGGTCCATGTTAGGGATAGGATAGGGTGACTTAGAATCCCCATTATTTTCTATGGTGGAAATATACAAAATCAGTAAAAACTAAATAAAAATCATTAAAAAATCAACCAAGTGCCCCACTGCCTTGAAATTTGGGTGGTAGGTGGCACCCATGGTGGTATTTGGGTGGTAGGTGGGTGGTAGGTGGCACCCACCACCCACATTTGGTGCCCCTAAGGCCTTTATACATGGTCCAAATAGATCCAAAACTGAATCAAATCGAATCAAATCGGGGTGATTCAGGAGGACAGATTTGGACAAAAAAAAATGGGGTGATTCAATTCGGGCACAAATCAAATAGAAAAAATCCATTTGTGCACATCCCTAATATATACTTTTTATATTTAATATTTGTACCTTTAATATGTATTTTAATTGTGCATTGTTTTAATTATACTGTAAACCACTTGGGATTATTTTAATGAAAAGCAGTATAGAAATAGAATAATAAACAAACAAACATCCTCTCTTGTCACCTCAAATTGGCCCAGTTCTTCAACCTTCAGGCCTGAGAAGCTACGTTTTGGAGTAGATATATGGGCAGTATCCTCCGCCATGCAGTCAGATAAAAAGAACTCATTCAGCTTCTCTGCAATCTCCTTATCCCCCTTTCATGCCCTTATCATGTAAGGGTCCAACCTCCTTCCTGGCAGGTATTCTGCTTCTGATATACCGAAAGACTTTTTGTTATTCCCCTTGACACTCCTAACTATATGCATCCTTTATTGTCCATTTTGCATCCTTTATTGTCTCCTTGCATTTCTTTTGTCAGAGTTTATGTTCCTTTCTGTTCTCTTCATTTGGACGGGACTTCCATTTTCTGACTCTTTACTCACTCTAAGCAAACAGCTTATCAATGCATCCAATTCAGGTTTTTTTTTTACCTTTATAAAAGGAATCCAGTTGGCTCTCTTTTTCAAAGTCATGGTGGGGCACATCATACCCCAAGTTTCTGATCCAGGCTTTCCAGCATCATAAACAGGAAATTTTCTCATTGTCTGTTGCTTACTGAAGATGCTTCTAAACTTGTGCATGACCTAAGCAGTACATAAAGAAGATGCCCATCAGGTTAAAAAAAAGCAGCACAGGTTTTCACAGTACAATGCAAAATAGATAGCTATCATGAATATAACCAGTGGGTTATAAAGTTTTTGCATCCCGGCAGGGTGGGGTGGGGTGCAGGATATACATCATAATTTTTACATAGGAGCAGCTAGATTTCAATCCCTATTTAAACTGCCATGCTCCAGAGCACAGAACAGCCTTTCCTCTCAAATAGCTGCTGCTGCAATTATTGTTCCCTGAAGCTTTGGAGAGGTGGGTTGATAAGGTGCTCTTTTGGGTTTGACAAAAAAGGTGTTATTGAGAAAGAACACCTTGCGCCCCCCTCAAAAAAACCCCCACTAAAAAACAAAAAAAACCACCACACCAGCAGCTTCCATTATCATTACCTGAAGCTTTTTGCCCAACAAACATACAAAAAAGGTTTCAGCAAATAATAATGGGTGCTGGTTTCTTTTATTTGACAAAAGGGTGTCAAGGGTGGTATAAGAACACAAGAACAAGCAATTGCACCCAGAATTCCTTTTGTCATCAGAGGATGACAAAAGAAACAGGGTGTGAGGTAGAAAACACAGAGTATCATGGGACAATCAGAAGGGGCATTACTGTGCGATTTTGAAGTAAATGGTTTCATTGACTGGTTTTTCAATATGGGCTTGCAGTGGTAGTAGAGAAAAACTCCAAAGATTAGTCCATTCTTTCATAACTGCATGAAGTTAATAATATTGCTTCCCTTGAATAAGAATTTGGATCCATCAGTTACCTGTTATGATGTGTTTAATGAGGTTTTTTGCAGATAAAATATCTCATATTCAAGCTAAACTAGACTCTACAATTACTGCAGAGTCTACTGAGGAGGTGTCCAGCAGCTCCTCTTGTAGGTTAAATTGGATCAGTTTCAGTTTGATTCCCAAGGATGTGGACAAGCTGCTTGGGACACTTTGCCTTACTATGTGTCCTCTTAATCCTTGCCCAACATGGCTTATACAATCTACCAAGGAAGTTATTGGAGACAGTCTTGTTAAGGTCATTATATTAATGCTTATCTGGGAGAAGGCAGGATGCCTCCTTGTCTCAAGGAGGCAATTATTAGACCACTGTTGAAGAAACCTGCATTGGAAGAAACCTGCATTGGATCCCTCAGAATTAGGCAATTATAGGCCTGTCTGCAACCTTTTCTATCAGCTTCAGCTAATATGCTAGCTACATCCATTTCTGGAGATAAACAACCTTAAAACAGTGGTGCATATGCGCGTAACATCCAGACTTGACTACTGCAATGCACTCTACTTTGGGCTGCCTTTGTATATAGTCCGGAAACTACATCTGGTTCCGAATGCAGCAGTCAGGTTGGTTTCCGAGGTTACCAGAGATCATATTACACCCATTTTAAAAGAACTACACTGGCTGCCAATAAGTTTCCAGGTGAAATACAAAGTGCTGCTTATTACCTATCAAGCCCTGAATGGCTTGGGTCCAAGGTATTTAAGAGAACACCTTTTACTTCATGAACCTTGCTGCCTATTAAGATCATCTGCTGGTTGCAGCTGCCATCAGCTTGGTTAGTGGCAATTCAAAACTGAACCTTTTCTAGAGTTGCCCCAGGACACTGGAAAATTAGAGCTTCTCTTTCTCTGGATGTTTCAAAGAAAGATCTGAAGACATACTTGTTCAGTTGTGCTTTTGGTTTATAGTTTTAACGTTTAAAGTTTTAAAGCTTTTAGTTGTATTTTAAACTATGTCAGTGTTGTAACTGTTGTATTTTTAAGATTGTGAACTGCCCAGGGACTTGCATATGGGGTGGTATAAAAATGTATTAAATAAAAAACATTAAATAAATATCCTGTAAAATGAGAACTTCCACTGGTAATATGAATTATTGCAATAAAAGATCAAGCATGGAAAGGAAACATGGAAAGGAAATCTGGGCTAAGGGAGAGTAGCACAGTGATTCGATTAGGGAAATCCAGTGGATTTCTTATTCAAAGTACACCGTACTCAATATTGCTAGCTTTCGAGAGCACTTTGAGTAACACAGGATTTGTGCAGCTTCCTATGTGAACATATTCATAGACTGAAGCAATGCCTACCCAGAGATTTACTTAAGGAGATTCAACACACCATGCATGGGGAGCTGAACTAGCCTGATTCAGGTCTTCTTCAAAGCTTCATGCAACATTTAAACTATTTATAAACTGACTGCATCCCATCACCATCTATGTATAGAACACCATTTACTTACCACAGAAAAGAGTTCCATCTCATCAGCAGAATGCCTTAGGTCTTCTACATTATAGCTGATACCAAGCTGAGAAAGCAAGAGTCTGAGTTGAGGCTTCAGCTCTTCAGTTTCCGTACTGTGTTGAGGAAGTGTAGCAGTGACATCCTTTGGTCCTAAAAAGGGTATAATCAGCTAAATGAATTAAAATACAATCAAAACCATCAAAAGCAGCCAAGATCAGCAACACGGCAAACACACAGTTAAAGAGGCCCTATCTTTAAAATGTTGGCTGAAGCAAAATAATTTCAGGCTCCCCTAAAAGCAGGAAAAGCAGGGGCCAGACATACCTATTCTAGGCCAGGGGTTCTCACCCTTCTGTCTCCAGATGTTGTTGGACTACTGCTTCCATTATCCCTTGCCTTCAGCCATTGTGGCTAGAGATGATGGGGGTTGTCATCCAACAACATCTGGGGATCCAAGCTTTGGAACCCCTGTTCTGGGCTATTCCACATTCTGGGCACTATAATCCATCTTGTTCCCACCCATTGCACCATCAGCACAGGGGCAGAGAGAATGGCCACACAAATAGAGGGATGTTCTTGGGCAGGTTCTATAGAGGAAACTATTCTTGAGGCTGTTTAGGTCTTTATAGGTCAAATCCACAATTTAAATTGAGCTGTGGGGGGGTGAACTGATTGCCACTGACGCTCAAAATAGGCTATACTCCTCCTCCATGATCCTCAGAGCCCTAACCAATAGTAACTCCATCTTATCCAGATTAAGCATCGGTTTGGTTCATCCTCATCTACTCCAAAACTGCTCACCAACAATAGTTTAGAACATCCACCACCTGTACAGAATGATGGAAACAAGAAATAGAGCTGGGTGTAATCTGCATTCTGATGAAAACCTAGCTCAAGTGTCTATATTACCTTACTCAAAGTTTGATGTAAAAATGGGGGACAAGATGGAACCCTAGATCACCCCATATGTTAACAGCCACAGAGCGGAGTAGCAGTCTTCCAGCTCTATCTTCTGAAACCTTCCCTCCAGAAAGGATAGAGGCCACTGCAAAACAGTGCTCCCTAGGTCCATCCCAGCGCCAGAAGGATGCTATGGTCAATACAATTGAACACTGCTGATAAGATCAGGAGAATCAGCAAGGTTCCTCTCAGCCTGTCCTTTTCCCAGCACAAGTCATCCACCATAGCAACCAAGACAGTTTTAATCCCATGCCTAAGTCAGAAACCAGATTTGAAAAGATTTGATTAATCAAGTTCTTCCAATAAAACATGGAGCAGGTTGCCACAATATACTCAAGCACTTTACCCCAAAATGGGAATCTGCAAACAGAGCAATAGATGCTTAATAGATGGAGAGGTCAACTGCTTTTTAGAAGCAGTTTTACCAGAGCCCTTTTCAGAAGTAGCAGGACTTCAGCTTCCCTCAGTAAGGTGGTTTATTACCACAGCCATTAAACAAATTCCCTAGTCCTATCTTGGATGGCTCAATAAGCCAGGATGGGCACAGGTCCAGAGCACATGAGGTTGGCCTCTCTTCTCCAAGAATCTTGCCCACAGTCTGGAGAGGTGGCAGATTAGCTGCCTCTGCCAGCCTGCACTTCTAGCCACCAGCCTCATCGACTGCCCCATCGCAGGCAAGCAACGGCCCTAACCTGCTGCCAGCAGCAGCAAGTGGCAGTAGCACTTTGCTACTCACACTGTTTCCCACCACCTGCCTTTTAAAAGGGGAAGAGGAGGAGAGAGGAAGAAGAATGGTAGTGGCAGCCCCCCCCCACCAGGTAAGGGGGAATTGAGGTGATGGGAGGAGCAGGTCGGGGTGGGAAGAGGGGAAGATGAACATGGGGTGAGAAATTGATGTATGGTGTACAGAGAGATGGGAGTGGGCAGTACGGGTGTGCACAGAACCGGGCGGGGGTGGCTCAAGCGGATGGGGGGTGTCACTTTAAGGGCGAGAGAGGGTGCACTCACCCCCCTCACCTCGCTTTCCCCCTGCCAGTGCTCAGTGTTTGTAAAAGCATTTGGGGCGGCAGTGTACCTCCCTGCTGCCCCTTCCTCCTCTTCAGTGGGAAGTGGCCAGAAGTACTGGCTGCACAGTGCACGTGCAATGTGCACACACACCCAGTACTTCCAGCCAAAGAGGGGCAATAGGTGGCAGGGAGGTACACTGCCGCCCCAAAAGATTTTACGGACACCAAGCACCGGCGTGGGTGGGGAGCAGGGGGAGGGGTAAGTGCACCCTCCCCCACCCTTAAAGCTGCCATACCTGCTGTGGGGCTTGGGCTGGGCCAGTCCTCAGGTTGAACAACCCAAAAATATCTATAGAAAATCTAACTAGATGGGGCCTCAATGACAACCAGAGCAGATTCTGATATATGATATGGCATCCAAACTAAAGCGGATACAAGCAACTTTAAAGCGCTTTGCAAACTAGCCACAGTGGGCTTCCAAAGGCTCTAACTTATCCTCCCTTGGCCAGACTGTAAAAGGCGTTCTACCACTTGGAAAAACTTTGCTGGATGGCACTGAGCAGATGCAACACTGGCAAAGAAGTAAGATTTCTTTACCACCATCACTACCACAGAGGAGGTAGTAATATAGGCCCTCACCTGCGTCTTACCTGCATTCAGTTGAATTCAGCTTGAGTCTTTCACTATTTGCACTCTGATCACCCTCCTGCTCATTTCGTTTAGCCCAGCTATTTGGAAAATTATGAAGAATGTTCACCTCTATGAGGCAGGAGAGGATATCTGAATGCAATTGTGCCAATACCCTGTCTGTATTTATCTGTCTACTTCATGCTAGCAGCATTCCAGTTTATGTGAACCTGAAAGTACCCAGACACTTTGGATGATTGCCCCAAAACTCTTTTTCCTCACCTCCAACGGCTTCTGTTCCCTATGACATTTCTCTTGAGAGACTTTTTCAAGTTATACTTCAAAGCCCAAATCAAATTATGCCACAAAGATGTCCTTTGCCCACCAGTTTATCAACACACCTTGAATTTGAATCACTGTGCAACAACATACTAATGTTCAATAAAGCTCATGAGGATTAGTGCAGTTCTATGTAATCTAATTTATAATTTCACTGCTTGGCAGTAATGGGCCATCTGTGCTCCTCTTCTACACTTCAATTTATCTTTGTTTTTAATATACTTAATCATTTTTCTGTTTCATCTATGCAGCTTAGATTTACACAGCAGATGAAGTTGGAGACTTTGTTTAATATAATAGTGTAAAACAAATGAAGTCTGGATAACGTGCTCCTAAAAGTACACAGCAGAGTAGCAAGTCATCTTGATTAGCTTTTCATCTCAATAAAAAGCCATTCTCCTTCAAAACCAATACCCAGACGCTTGCTACACAGTATTCCCACCTGACTGCTATCCTGAAATGACCTTAGCTTTCTTGGGACTCCAATGTACTAAAAGTCTATCTGGGTTAAAAAAAAACAAAAAAAAACACCCCTCTCTGGAGTGGGTGCATTATTCGTTTGTTACTTCAAAGCCGCTTTAGAGGGCTTCACTTTTGATTGGAGCAGTGCTGGCGAGACAGGGTTTAACTCTTTCCCTTTCTACCATATTCCAAATCTAATTTGCTTCCACAAAGGTGCTATGAGCCTGGGGGTGGGGGTGGGGGTAGGAGATAAAAGGTACTGCAGTGGTGCCTGAAGCTCTTTTATCACTAAATTGAACAGATGTTTATGCAGCTGCCACCAATAAAAGTGTGGTCTTGCTGAGACATCATAGTGTGAACTAGTATTGCTTTAATGCACTAAACTACATGTAATCCCAAGTGTCCAGAAACCACTGTGCAGATCCCCTGTGGGTGTCCATGTGCCACTTTGGAACTGAGGAAAAATATAGCTGAGGAAAAAGAGGAACCGAAGTAGGCCAGAAGCCTTCTCTCGGATGTGTTAAGCAGCTTGGCAAATATGGGAATAAAATTTGACCTGAGGGCATTTTAGTCAGCTTTATCAGCATAGTGGGGCATTTGCTGAGGGTGGGAGACCAGAAAAAGACCCACTGAACAAAGAGTGTTTTCTCACTTTGTGCTTCAAGCAACCAGGAAGGCAGGATACCACAAACTTCCCAGGCACTTGGGATATAATGAAAAATCCTGCCTGAGAGACCTCTGCACTATGATTAGAAGTAAAATCTTCCACTTGATGCTGGAAGCTCATGCACATTGGAGGAGCTCAGTCTTCTAAAGTGCCCTACACAGAAGAAAGAGAAATCTCCTCTTGCAACACACACACACCATTTTCTCAATGCCAGCACTGTGCCCTCTTATCCCTCACCTCACCAGTTAGTCCCAGAAAAGTCTTGGAGCTGGCTCAAAAGCAGTCTCCCATAGGTGTTCCAATATGGTACAGCCTCACAAGGATTGCACCATGAGCCCTTGCTAAATATTTGCATAATCTATACTAGGAGACTGTGACACCTGCACAATCACATTTTGCACAGCTTCCAAAATGGCAATGGATACAATAGATGGAATAAATTTGCATTTGTGCCAGCATATTCCAGTGCAAGTAATGGGAACACAGAATATCCTTGCAATGGAAGTAGAACCTTGAGGAAGGCATCTAGATCTCCTGCTACAACTAACAACTGCACTTTGGATGTGCTAAAACAGCAGCATTGCATAGAAATAAGAAATAATAAGTAATTGCTTACCATCTGTTGCTGATGTGCTTGGGCAGACTGAGAACTGAGTACTGGCAGACAAGAATTTGGTTTTAGTGACAGCTTTGAATTTATCCCCCTCACACCAGGCCTGATGTCTGTCAGTCACCTCCTCCATCCTATGGGAGATGGGCAAGTACTGGAGTACCTACAGGTATGAATACATATCCTGCAATCACGTCTTTTATACAAAGCAGAATTTGAAATGGCATACACATCAATGACATATGTTTAAAAATCGTAGTCTTGCGATTCTCCTGCGGGGTGGAAACACGGACATTATAACATTTTGCTATTGAGAACAAACTATTTGGGTCTGATGGCCTGGTTGAGACTGTGGCATGTGGGAAGCGGGAGGATGAGCCCTCTTCTGCTGTGTCATTTCCCCATCCAAAATTCCCCCTCCCTCAGCTGTTAACAGAGGATGCCAATAGCTGCTTTGGGGTATGATTTTCAGTGGGAAAACAGCATCAGCATGGAAAGATGCTCCCCTTGCCACACACTGGTCCTGACCAGGATTGAACACCCCCCGCCCCCACAACTGCATGTACAAATGATAATAATGCAGAAAAGGTCACATGTCATTTGGCCACTCAGGGTACGTGCTAAACTTTAAAAGGATCCTTCTTTCTGTCATCACCATTGACATACGTCTTCCCCAAGATTATGTACTCTTATTCTGCTCTTTGCAGCTATGGTTGTTCACCAATGCTAATGATATGAAGTGTGGCTCAAAAGGTTCCCTAATTTAATTGTTCAGTCTGCAATCATTTCTTACCTGGAGGTAGTTGTGGATAGCTTTCAGTGAGTGCAAGTGACATATTAGCCACTGTGTGTAAATAGTCAGATCTTCCTGGGTCACTAAATTTGTAGGGTTCTCCTTTCCTGTCAGGAAGTTCTCCCGTGCGCTTGACAGTCGTACAGCCCTTTGAACTGCATCACCGTACTCCTGCATAATGTGAGCCACTTGTTTCTATGGAGAGAAAAGGCAGAGAAAACGTGTTATTTTCCTCAATGAGATGTATTTTTTAATTAGCTAGAAGAACAGTGCTTTAGCCTTTCCCTCTGTGTGAGAAGTCTTAGCTCAAGAACCGAAGTGTGACATTTATCAGGGGAGAGAAACTGGTCTTGTGGTAGAAAGCACAACTTGTCCCCTTAACTAAGCAGGGTCTGCCCTGGTTGCATATGAATGGGAGACTAGAAGTGTGAGCACTGGAAGATATTCCCCTCAGGGGATGGAGCCACTCTGGGAAGAGGAGAAGGTTCCAAGTTCCCTCCCTGGCATCTCCAAGACAGGGCTGAGAGAGATTCCTGCCTGCAACCTTGGAGAAGCTGCTGCCAGTCTGTGAAGAAAATACTGAACTAGATGGGCCAATGGTCTGACTCAGTATATGGCAGTTTCCTATGTTTCCTATGTTCCTAATTTACTAAGTAAAGCAGCATTCTAATTCTAAGGTTTTGTCTTTTGGACTATCCGTTACTATTTTAAAAACTTTTAAAACATCATTTGGAAAGACCTGTTGTGGTTTATAAAGTCTTCGGAGTTGTTGTATAAAGGTTGTATAGCATTAATGGTTATACACTAGGACAGCAGTTCCCAAACAAGAGTACACAAACCCCTCAGGGTACTTTTAAGGCTTGTAAGGGTTATTCAGAGCCCTCCTACTGCCCCAGTTCACCGATTAGCGATTAGGATACAACCCTGTGGCCTCCTGATCAGAAAACTTGTCTTGGCTTAAAGCCAACTCAGAGATGGGAGGAGTACCAGGCAATGTCCCTCCCATCACATTTTCTGTCTATTGAGATTAGTGGGACAAGTTTTCCCTATTCAGGTATTACGTACAACTGTACAGATATCTGCACACTTGTAGAGGTTTTTCTGTGAATGTCTGTACCTCTAGTCATTTGAAGTGTGAACCTGGATACAGTTTCTTAAAATGCATGGTACAGATAGGAAGTGGACTGCTGTATCCGTTTTCGACAGAGTGTGTGAATAACTGTACCTGTGTACACTGTACACTCGTATGAGTGTTCAACATAATGTCTGAATTGGGAGATGGAGTATAACATTTCCTGGATTTTACTACTACAGATGACTGGGGAATCTTTTAGTACTTCAGATTCTCATTTTTTAACAGTTCTGCACAAAAAGGCCCTGAACATAAAAAACCTAGCACATCAAAGGGAAAGAGAGTGCTCTAGTTTTCTGTGAACAAGGAGGTTTTCATTCCATGTCTCCAAAGATATGGAGAAAGAGTACGAGCATTCAAACAGACATAACGGTCATTTATAAAGCACTGAATGTTGCACAACTTGTTAACTGAGCATTATGAAACTAAATTCTTTTGCTTCACAGAAAGGGAACTACATCACATTTATACCTTTGCTCCTGCACTTAAAGAAAATCATGTCTAACTTAGAAGTGAGATTTTAATCAGAGAGGGAAGAAGCAAGCATCACAACAGCAGCACAAACCAGAAAAATAAAAATAAGAACACTCTAGGTGCAGGAAACAATTTAATTATTTTTTTAAAAATCTAGCAGCCACGGGTATTATGAGACACAATTCTTTTAATAATCAAGTCTTGCAGGAGGTCTCAGTTCCTCGAGGAATGTTATTTTTTATTATACTTTTTACCTTATCCCCTGAAGAAAACTGTGTTGCAAAATATGTATGGCTGCTAGGATGTGGGTTTTTCTTTCTTTTTCTTTTTTTTAAGTATTACATTTTCTCCTGTACCCCGAGAGCTTTTGTCATCAAGCTTTTATTCATGGCCAATGTGGTGTAGTAGTTAGAGTTTTGGAGTAGGACTGGGAACCTGAGACCCATGTTCAAATGCCCACACAGCTGGAGTGGTTGTGAGCAGAGGCGCTCTAACCCCTGGACCTCCGGGCCAAAGTCCAGGGCCTCCACAGCCCCTGGGGGCCCCCAAATCCTCTTTAGTCTGTCCCAGGTGGTATAGTCACTCAGATGAGCATGAGGATGCTTATTTTGCAGGGAAGAGGGGGCCTCCAAAGGCCTTTAGGTCCAGGCTCCAAAATTACCTAGGTGCACCTCTGGTTGTGAGGAAGAGAATCTTGTACACTGCCCTAAACAACTTGGAGGTAGAGCAGGCAACTACAGCAATTTACCTTGGAGGAAAAGGTGCAGGACTATGCTTAACATTTGTTCAATCCATACCTGATAGATAGGATAGAGCTGCTCAGCAACACTGCTGTGCTGACAAAATCTCTTCCATCTAAGCATGTATAAGTATTTGCTTTGGACCAGCTGAGTAATTCTGTCGGTATAAAACTTTACAGAAAGCAACAAATTAAACACAGCAGCATTGTTTCCAGAAATATATATATAATATAAAGCTACTTGGGTCTCACTGACATGAGACTCACAGACCAAACCACAAAAGAAAGAAACATGCCATTTTTGCATGTAGGCTTCAGACTTTGTCTAGGCTACCAAAAAAATGGGGGGAAAAACAAACCCCAAAATTCATTACAGTTCTGGAAAATGTGGGGAAACTTTCTCACTGGAAAAGCATGGGCTAGGGTTAGGATTAGTTTGGGGCTTAGCATAAATCTGAGGGTTAACAGGGTTGGGATTGGAATTGATTTTGGGATTAGCATTAGGATTTGAACAAACTTTGGCAGTTTTCTTGGGTACTTTTACACACAGAAGGTTTGTAGTACAGGATGCATGCTTTCAAACAACAAGCCATTTTACGTGTGCATGCATGAGAGAGAGTGTGTGTGTGTGTGTGAGCAGGGGCGTAGCTAGCCCGCCGGCAGCCCGTGTGCGGTCACGATGGGTGCCCCAATAGCCCCGCCCCCTGCACCTGACATCAGATGCAGGGGATAGCCCCGCCCCAAACGTCAGATTCAGGGGATAGCCACGCCCCCGCGTCTGACGTCAGACGCGGGGGCGGGGGGCATGGTCTGGCTCCTGAATGGAGCCTTGAGGTTCCGTTCAGGAGAAGCATTTTAACTGCTGAAGGGGCCGCGTGGCCCCTTCAGCAGTTAGACGAAGGCTGGTGCTATGTTCGCAGTGCAGCCCAGGAACGGCTCTTCCCTGCAGGGAAGAGCAGCTTCTGGGCTGCGTTGCGAATGCAGCACCAGTCTTATCTCATGAAGGGGCCGCGCAGCCTCTTCAGGAGCTAGTTAGGCTGGCACTGCATTCGCAGCACCAGTCTTTGTTTAGCTCCCGAAGGGCTCACGCAGCTTCGCTTGGAAGCTAAACTCCCACCCCCACATCTGACGTCAGACGCGGGGGGCGGGTCAGGGCTGCGAATGGAGGCTCCTGATTGGGCATGGCCTGGGTTCTTTGAACCCGTTCGCCCAATTATAGCTCTGCCCCTGAGTGTGAGTGTTAAAGGGGGAGGGGGAGAGAAAGAGAGACAGACAGACAGACATAATTGGGGAGGAACAAACATTCTTATAACATTTTTTTTCCTACTTAGGTAAGATCTGGTCTGAGTTGTTGGGGGTAATTACTTATATAGCAGAGTATTTCAGGAACTAACTCACCCCCATTTCAGCAGATGTTAACAGAGTCTCAGGGGCAACAGCTTGTAAATGATAAGCACAGAGATTCATGTAAGGTACATATATGTACTAGAAATGTACATATCAGAAATATGACTGACAAAATAGATAGAAAGATAAATGTTAAACAAATCTACTTTATTCAGAAGTACATGATGATAGGAAAAGAACTATATTTAACTCCTGGCTACATGTTGGTCAGAGGGACCTACAGAAGCATGGTGCTCAGAGAGAGCTACAAGCATTCTCGGAAGAAGGAGGAAGTCACTCTAAGGAAGTTCCTAGTACATGGGCGTAGCATCTATTGGACAAGGAGGAACAAATGTCCCCTGGGGCCCTCAAGGGGTCCACAAGGCTGCCGCTGGCTGGGCGCTGCTGGGGCACATAACACTTTCCTCTGTGCTTTCCCCCGGCTTCCTCCTCCCAGCCCCTCGCCACTGCTCCACCCCCTGGCCTGGCAGCCATGCAGGAGCCACTGGAGGAGGGGTTGTCCGGCCACAATCCACCGCCACCCCTGAACAGAGAATGGCGTCCCCGGAGTCCCCAATCCGTGCTGTCAAGCCAACGCTGCTGTGGCCACCCTCCTCCCAAAAGACTCACCGAAGAGTTGAAGAGACAGGGAGGGGAAGGCTGGGGCATGGGGCGATAAGGTTACCCCACCCCCTTGCATATGACATCAGATGCAGGGGGTGTGGCTTGGGGCCCTGGGGCGCATGATGGAGGCCCCCTTCCAAACTGCCCTTCAGCCACCAGGAACCTCATTACACCCCTGCCTGAGTACATTCTATCAATAGAGGGTTCATAGGCAGAGATAAACAGGAAAGAGAAGGAGACCCTATCTATCTACTCCCAATGCCCCTAGTGGTCATTAGGGTTACTGATATAAAAGGTCAGTGCCATCTGGAGCCGGATCTCCAACATGATTTTCTATTTTCTATTTAATCTATTTTCAGAGTAAGAGCGGAGTGACACTTACTTTCAATTTTCTTTTCATCCTATCCCACTTTTCTCTTTATTTTTATATTTCCTTTTCTTTGGAGCGGAGAGGAAAGGATGGGTATCTGATACACTGCTTATCAATACAGATTATGTTTTTAAAATGTCTATTGTATTGATGAGCTTCTGATTATAGTCCAACCCACCAACCCCAAAATGTGTTGTAACTGTTTATACATGTCTTTATACTGTACTTCCAAAATAGTCAATTTAAAACACGTATGACTACCCCTGCACAATTAACCCACCTTGTTACAGTGCAGTCTGGCTTATCGGTATTAGATCTCCAGAAAAGTGCAGAAAGATTATTCTACATCTCTCTCTCACAGCTGGTGCTCTGATTAGATACTAAAAGCCTTTCTGTGGAACAAATGTTCTTCCCCACCCCACATTTTGTTACCACAGCCTGAAAGTCTGTTGCATTTTTCAAGTTGCAAACACTTCATATCAACAGCTCAGAAATAAAGCAAGATAGCTCATTCATTCCAGTCACTATTGTGGTTGCACAACTGTGAGGATCACCTAAAAGGGCAATTTTACAAAACCTTTCCAAAGTATTCTTAGAAGGCTGTGTACTCTCCCACTGCACTGGATCTGTGTAGAAGAGCACTGCCAGCCTAAACTTGTGTCAACAAGTCATGCTACTTGGGTTATTCCAGGTGTGTGTTTGTTGTTTTAGGGGTTTTAAGCTTTCTTTTTGTTTTTACCTTTAAAAAAAGAGAGACACTATGGCCAGGATCCAAAGAACCACTAAACTAGTTCTGCGACCCTCAGACAACTTTATACCTCTTTTTCTTGAATAGCACTCCATCCCTCTCCCTGAGGCTGCATGGCAAACTGCTTTTGATCTGAGAGGAGTTTCTGTTGGAGATGCAGCTCCTGAAAGCTTTGACCAACAACCCTATTAACCACTAGGGGCATTAGGGAACAGAGATACAGTAGTGAGTAAGAGATTCCCCTCTGACCGTACTATCTGGGTCCTGATTCCCCTTTGTTAAACTGATAGGTTTCATTCTCTCATCTGAGAGAAAGACTTCTGTCTTCTTCCTCTCCCCTCTCTTGATATAGTAAGCAACTAGGCACTAGGCTTTTCTATCTCTCTGATCATGTGTTTCCTAAATAAACTACTTTAGAACTTTAACTCCATGTCTCCAGACAATATTAATTATCAGTGCTCTTCTTACTTGTTCACTTCTGCTTCAGGCAGGGTATTGTTTTAGATTATTAGATAAACAATCTAACCCCTCTGAACTCTAAGAGTTTCAAAAACAGCTTGTGATATGGCATGACTGAAAGCTGTTCAAAAGAAAAAAATAGTTCAAAATGCCATTGGACTAGTGAAAGCCTCTTATGTGGCCTAAGCAGCTCTTTGCAACCTAGCCTATGTTCAGCTGCTCTGCTGTAGAACTCCAGTGGGAAAGTGAATGCATAAGCGGATTTCTAGCCTACTTTCCAAAGGGAGGACATCATATCTGGATCCGTGAACATATGTTCTTCTCTAGTAACTTTTGCATTTAGAAGCTTGCAGGAGAGAGAAGAGGAGAGACAACATGTGCTCCTAGGTAGACCCCAGAGTGAGAGACTAGGTGCCTGCCTGTTTGCTGCTCCTGCTGCCCCCGTCTGTTATCTGCCCCCCAGGACTGGCTGCCATGCTGAGGTGAGGCCTTGCAGGATTGGGGCCCGGGGAGGAGGGTGACTTGGCAGTTTCCTGCATTCCATCTGCCTAGAGCTGTCTGCTCAGGGCTATATAGGGTTCAGCCAGTGGCGGCAGGCCCGCCACCGGCAAGGTCGCCACCAAAGGGGGGACAGTGAGGGCGAGGGCCAGGTCTCTTGGCCCAGGTATTTTTATGTGGGGGGGGCCATTTAATAGTGGGGCTTCTGTTTTAATTTGTCCTGGATGAGATAGTCCTAGGATGTGTCTGGGCTTACCTGGAGATGGGGAGACAGGGGGGTGTCCACTGACCGTGGGGCAGCTATTCCAGTTGTGGTGGGGAACAGAAGAAGTAACGTTGGCAGGTCAGCGGGCCGTTACAGGGGAAGGGGACTTGGAAATCTAATAGCTGTTTCTCCTTCCGGATGTCCTGCCAGCTCTTTGACCTTGGGGAGCAGTGCCGATCACCCTTGGAACCTCACCTTGCTCCTCTGTAATGCCAGGTCAGTCCAGAACAAATCAGAAACCATCCATGATTTGATTCTGGATGAAGGTGCCGACCTGGTATGTATTACAGAGACCTGGCTGGGGGAGGCTGGGGGCCCAGTGTGGTCCCGGCTTCTTCCTCCAGGCTACTCTGTTGAGGAGCAGGTGAGGGACCGTGGGCGGGGAGGTGGAGTGGCTGTGGTCTATAAGAATAACCTT
This sequence comes from Hemicordylus capensis, assembly GCF_027244095.1. Taxonomy (NCBI): domain Eukaryota; kingdom Metazoa; phylum Chordata; class Lepidosauria; order Squamata; family Cordylidae; genus Hemicordylus; species Hemicordylus capensis. The sequence continues at coordinate 331,814,838 of NC_069657.1, read as the reverse complement.
TCCCTTACCATGATCCCTGTTAGAGTGTCGGACCATATCGAATGTGTGTACTTAAGTTTGGGGACCAGGGACAGACTGAGATTTCTGTTGGTGTACCGATCACCCTGCTGCTCAACCAAGTCTCTAACTGAGCTGATGGACTTGGTCTTGGACTTGGTGCTGGAGGACTTCAATGTTCACTTTGGGACCGATTTGTCCGGTGCGGCTCAGGAGTTCATAGCGGCCATGACGACTATGGGCCTATCCCAAGTGGTCTCGGGGCTGACATACATTACTGGTCACATGCTTGATTTAGTTTTCCACTCTGATCAGGATGGTGTTCTGTGGGTGGGGAATCCTGTGATTTCCCCATTGTCATGGACGGACCACCATCTGGTTAAGGTTGTACTCACAATCACTTCCCACCTTCGCAGGGGCGAGGGACCTATTAGGATGATCCACCTGAGAAGTTTATTGGATCCAACAGGATTTCAAGAAGCCTTGGAGGGATTTAGTGTCGGCCCTGCCAGTGATCCTGTTGATGTCCTGGTGGAGAATTGGAACAGCAAACTCACTGGGGCAGTAGACATGATTGCTCCTAAGCGTCCTCTCCAACCCGCTTCAAAATTGGCCCCTTGGTATATGGAAGAACTACTGGGGCTGAAGCGACGAGGTAGACTGGAGTGCAAGTGGAGAAAGACTCGGCTTGAATCCGACAGATTGCAACATAGAGCTCATTTGAAGACCTATGCTCAGACGATATGTGCGGCAAAGAAGCAATTCTTTTCTGCCCGTATTGTATCCACAAGTTCACGTCCGGTGGAGTTGTTCAGGGTTGTGAGAGGGCTAGTGAGTGCCCCTCCTCCCTTGAATCAGAATCTGAAACCATCGATTACCTGCTGTGATGTGTTTAATGAATTTTTTGTGGGGGAAATCTCTCGTATTCAGGCTGACTTAGACTCCGTCTCCACAATTACTTTAGTGTCCCACAAGGTACCTTGTTGCTCCTTTATCTTATCTGCAACAATTAGACATCCCCAGATATAGGATGGCTTTTACACAGGCCAGATGTAGATGCCTTCCCTCTGCTGTCCTTGAAGGTCGCTACAGTGGGACTCCTTATGCGGAGCGTCTGTGCCCCTGTGGTGATGGGGAAGTTGAAACAATCAAACATGTTTTGCTTTATTGCTCCTTTTATAGGGACTTATGTTTAGAACTAATATCTCCACTGTTGGCTCGTTTCCCAGGAAATTCGCCTAGCCAACAAGTGGCTTTCCTGCTTGAGGACAGCATACCTGCCATTACTCGGAAAGTGGCAGGCTTTTGTGCAGCAGCTCAAAGAGTGCGCCAGTTTTTAATTAACAGTCCTAGTGCTGCTGTATAACCTTTCAGTTATAACATTGTTGATGGGTTAGACTGTTGACTTTTAAAAATATATATTTATATTGTAATTGTATTTTTCACCCTTTCTTGTGCTGGTCATAGACTGTAATAAACTAAAAAACTTTAGTGTCTGATGTGGAGATGTCCAGCGACTCCTCTTGTGTGATGAGGTTGGATCAGTTCCAGTTTGTGACTCCTGAGGATGTGGAGAAGCTGACTGGAATGGTGCGGCCTACTAGGGGTGTGCACGGAACCGCAGAGTTGCGGTCCGGCACTGTGGGGTGGGTTCCTTTAAGAGTGGGGGAGGGTTTACTTACCCCTCCCACCGCTTTGCCCCCTCCAGCGCTCGTATTTATTGTAAAATTTGGGGTGGCAGGATACCTCCCTGCCACCCCTTCTTGCTCTTCACTGCAAAAGGCTCCGACAAGCCTTTTGCGCACGTGCACACCGCGCGCGAGCTTCACGTCTCCCCGACGTGCTTTCCCCCTGCCACTCTGTCCTGACTACTGGCAGACCTCTCAGGATTGGCCTGCTAATGTGGCCCAGTGAGGAAACTGTCTCAGGTGGCAGACTGGCACCTCGGGTGCCTGCCTCACCAGCTGCCCCATGGGGATCCCACACTTTCTCCCACATTCAGAGGTAGAGGGAGAAGGGAGAGTCACTGCCCGGTCAGGATGGAGCAGAGGTTAGCAAGGGGGCCTTCAAGGGCAGGAGAGTTACAAGAGTGGATGTGGGTGGGCTGCAGGGGTGGGCAGCGGGTTAGTTTCAGTAAGGCAGCTTTGCAAAAGTGGTCATGGAGTTCGTTCAAGGAGCGCAGCTGATGTGGAAGGGGAGGTTCCATCAGGGAGGTTCGGCTGAGGGTGTCATGCCCTTGAGCTCCGACAGCGAGGAGGAAGGGGAGGCTGGCAGCTTTCCGGCTGAGTCAGGAGTATCTGAGGGGCAGAGCCGGGCTGTCAGCATTCCTGAGACAGCTGTGATAGATCCAGCTGATGGTTTAGAACAGGCACAGCAGCCTGAGCCAGCAGAAAGTGTGAGAGACCAATCGGAGGGAGAACTAGGCATTGAAACACCGTTGACACCACAACAACGCAGGTGTTCTAAACGCAGGACGCAATTAGAAGCTGTTTGGAGGAGCAAACGCCTATCACTGAGGGCTGACAAGCCGTAAATTCCTACCAGCTGGGAGCTCTCGGCTTGCTCCATAAATTACAGCACCAGACTCCTACTCATTGCTGAGATTCAACGCACGGCATTCAGTCGACAGCGTCCAGCCAAGCCGTAAACTTCCCTGGCCGTGGGCCAGACCTTGACAGAGGGTGCCGCCAGCTCGTCTGGTGACGACTCAAAGGAGAGCCTTCTCTGTAGTTGCCCCAGAGCTGTGGAACTCACTTCCTGCTGCTCCATCCCTGTTGGCTTTTAGGAAACAACTAGAGACATCTCTTCAGCCAAGCTTTTTAGCTATTTGGTAGTTTTTATGGGTATTTTGATATTTTTATATGTTTTAATTGTTAACATTTCTTGGTTTGTTTTATTGCTATAAACCACCTAGAGACTTTGGTAGTGGGTGGTATATAAATATGTTAAATAAATAATAATTAATAATTAATAAATAAATAATTCAGTTGTGTGTGCTGCAGGCCTGACCCACCCTGCAAATAGATGTATAACTGACCTGATCTCTGACCATACCCTGCAAGTAGGTTGACCATTGAGATAATTATTTCTGTTGGAGAACTGAACTTATCATCCCTGGCAACTGGCAAGCAATAGGCAAGCATGGGATGGTTACCTTTCAGCATCCTATGCCTCCTTTTGTTGAAAAGCGGTATATAAATATTTGTCTGATTCATATTCCACTATCTGCTACATGTGGGCAGAGTATCCGGCCTACATGTAGCAGATAATTCTGGAGTGTAGATTATGCTGTCTTTACTGAAAGTTCACCTGTGGAAGTACCATATTAGAATTAGAATATTTAGAATATTAGAATAGATTAGAATATTTGCAATGCCCTTTTTGCAATTTGCAAAAAGACTCCAATATGAAAAACGGTTCACAGTGGTTGGCGCCTTATTTAATACTGAAACCATAATGGCATGTTCACCCACATTAGATTCAGATTGGAAGATGCTAGATGAGTCTTGAAATCACCAAGAAGAAGGAAAATAAAATTACCTGGTACAATAATAAAGGCAAGCTTTCAGGTGTATATTCTCTTTTTAAACAGCTCTCTAGCTCCCTCTGCAGGACATCAGCCTGAATTATAAGAGGTTTTGCCTCAGATACCTAAAAAAGAAAGACATTATGCACCTTTGAAGTGAAATTTTGTACACTGTAAACATTTGATGTAGCTGAGTTTTGCAGAGATCAAGAGCATTTTAACTGAAACCACTAGATTTGTTTTTTAATTTTGAAGTCTACACCAAGAGCTCGAGTTTCCCCTCCCCTGATATAGCTTGTGAATCTATGAGAGAGGGGAATTCTTTCTGTTCATGTTTTCTATAATCAGCCTAGCTGGGAGAACATCAGTCAATAAGGATCAGATAATTTGACTCAAAAATTCAAAATAAAAAGTTATTCAACCAAGAACTGCAAGGTTACTATTATTAAAAAGAAGAATTGCAGAGCCAAACACAGAAGATTCAAGTGATCTTGCATGCTAATATTTTATCAACTATTTGATGTGTATTGCACCTGGATCTCATGATTATTTCGTTAGAATACATATTATTTACCAGATAAACCACAATCTCCCAACTGCCTCCTGCCATCGAATTTCAGATCTACCCCAAGTATTTGTACTCAGATGTAATCCTCTCCAACTTCAGAAGGACTTATTCCAAGTAAGTGGGAGGCATACGCATCAGCAGTTATCTGACGTTTGCTTGTTATGCTTTGAAATATGTTCTAACAGGGTATTTTCACACCAGTGTTTTCAGCACTCACCTGCAAACATTTCTTCAGTACAAATTCCCTTTCTCTTCTGAAATAATAAATATCTCTTGGGAGCGGAATGGAGCTACAAAAGATTAGCACAAAATGCTTTAGACAGGTGTAGAATTGGTAGCAAATAACATGAAACTAGGTACAGCTAGAATTTAACACTGGTCAATCATTTGAACTCTTCAAGACATTCAAATTATTTATGCCATATTCACAGTTTATGGACCAAACAAGGCAAGAGGTTAGCTGTGTCTTCATTTACTTAGAGGTTTGTTTTTACTTGGTTGTAACTGTGCAAGGCCATAATCTGGGACTGCACTCAGGTTTGGGGTGGTTAACGATTAAATTATGTGCCATTTCCCCATTGAAAAATCTCTTCTCAAAGCCATTATTTAATCTTGCCAGTGCCAATGTGTATGAAGCTACCCTGCCCATAACAATGCTTCTTTCATCCCCTGCAAACTGAGCAAAGGGGCACCTTTTGAAAGTGGTGATTCTCTTTATGTAGCAGGGGGAGAGTAACTGGCCATATCCATCCTCAGCACAGCATACCTCTAGTGGCTGTTGATGCTGGCTATCTTATGTTTCTTTTTTAGATGGTGGTCCCTTTGGGGAGCGGGAGCCACTTTCTTTAAAGTTTTCTTTAAACTGCTTTGGGAACTTTTGTTGAAAAGCAGTATATAAATATTTGTCGTATTTGTATTTTTTATTTTTATCCATTGGCAGCTTCATTCTCATAGCAAAGTGGTAATCTGATCGCTCATTTAATCACAAGCAGATAACAAATACTAGAGCACCTACTCGATTAATAAATATTCAGAAGATTGTATAGGTGGTAGAATTGCCATCTACTATATTTTGGAGGAGATTCTTTTAGCTGAAGGAAAGAGAAGAAGAGGACGACCAGCAGCAAGGTGGATGGACTCGATTACGACAGCAATGAATGCACCACTGAGAGACCTGAAAGGCCAAGTTGAAGACAGAACATCCTGGAGAGAATCTATCAATGTGGTCGCTAAGAGTCGACACCGCCTGGACATCAATTAATCAATCAATTTGTTTTAATGGAAGTAAGATGCCACTCTTTGCAAAATGCTCTTAGTAGAATTTGGCAGCCTGTAGTTTTAAAATCCTAATCCAATTATCTTTGACCGATATATAATTTCCCATCATGTGACCATCACTTATACTAAAGGGGTAACTCCAGCAGCACAACTGGAGAAAAGATAAAAAGAAAAGGAAGGAGCGAGACAAATTGGGGATGTAAAAACAGAGAGTGAGAAAGAACAGAGCTAGATAGAACAAGGAAAGATGAAAATAATGGCCGACATTCTGCACAGCAGAATATTGATGTTAGGACTGCTGCGTAACTTGAAAGGCAGCCCTGGTGGTGCAGCATGGCAGGGCAACTATGGAACAACTTACAGCTGCTTTTGGGCAGTTCTGCAGTGCTAATTCCATTTGAAACAATGGAAGAAGTACTCTGTACTTGTCCAGAAGTGGTTTTAAGTCATTATGCAGCTCCTCCATCATGCTACACCATCAGGGCTGCCTTTCCAGCCCAGCAGCAGCGCACTGGGTCCCTAATGCCGACATTCCACTGTTCAGAAAGTCAACCACTATTTATGATACACCCCACCCCCCCAAAAAATTAATTAAAAGCAGGTCAGGGTTTAAGTTGTTATTCATTCTAGAAAAATAGAAGGCCAGTGCTCTACTACAATATTTAGTAGACCCTGAGAAAGTAAAACACTGTAAAGATAAATCAGTGTATGCTAGATGCTCATCACACATCGAAATGCAGAACTTGTTCTTGCAGCTAATCTTAATTAATACTTCTTTCCACATATGGGAAAGAATTATGTGGAATTCATTTATGCTATTTGTGTATGATATTTAAGCAATATGATCTTCTTTACCAATAAGCCCGATGTGGTGTTCCTTGGAGAACACCATTCTCTTCTATTTCTGTCTTCAATTCATCCAGCTGCACTGCCAGTTCATTTTCCACTTGTCGAATTCTCTCAGTTGAAGAGATCTTGTAAATGTCATCCATTTTGCCTTGCATTATAAGAGGGAAATATAGTCTAAATTCATAGTTTAATATTAAGTCTCAATAGGAAACATAGCAGTATGCAGATTTTTAAATAAAATGTGTATTACAAACACACACACACACACACGTATATAAATAATAAAAATAATGATATAGATTGCCACGTGCAAGGCAAGTTAGCAACCAATTATAACTTTATGCTGGATATTTTTCTTCTGATATGAAAAGTAAAAATACAGACATGATTATTATTCTGGCTCAGTAAAATCTCAGAATGACTGTTTTAAGCTATTCATACAATTTTATTTATTTATTACATGTTTGAATTGCATGACTATGATCAACTCAGTTCAGTATAGCCAGGATTACAATGTCTGCATTTCGATGAGAGTGAAGGCTCAGTTACATACTGACACATATTTCCGTCCTCCTGGAGTCCTCCCGCAATAAGGCACCAGAAAGTAGCCGAATCATTAAGCCAGGATGCTTGGACCAGCTGCGTCCAAACCTTCCTGTGAGCACCCCCTTTTTCTTTCTTATTGGCATCTTGTACCATCTCTTCTGAAGTTGTAACATAGGAGGAAATACCCAGGAGACATCTATTCTATACAGTTTGAACTGAGCTATTAAAGTTCTTTGCTATGACACAGTTCTGATCAAATCAGGGCTTTGACCTGGATCTCACTGACAATAGCCCATCTGGCCTAACCTCCCTCAAGAGAAACTCTTGCAAAGCTAAGGTTAGCTCTTAATACAATTCCATAGCTACTCTTAAAATAGAGGCACAGAGATAGATGGCACTCGCCATAGCAAGATAATTCATGATTTCTTTTTCCACTCTTCTGGACCAACTTGTTCTTTTGCATCCTTCAGTTACCAGGGGATCAGTGTCAAATTTATCCACTATATGGGCTTGTTGATTCTTAATTTTAATTACTAAGGAAAGGGGGAAATAGTCACTTTCTAGGTAGGACTCTGCTGCAAAGTGGGCCACTGTGGACAAAAGTCTGCGTGAAACCAAACAGTAATCTAAAACAGTGGTTTCCCACCCAAAACAATATGTGAGCTCCTCGGGATAATATTTTCTGACCACCATAAATAATGGATGTGGCTACCAAGATTACAGAGTCCTGTAGAAGAAAACTAAATTTAAAGATGAGCTGCATCTGTATTTGTTTATAATGGGGAGGGGAAAGCGAGTGAGATCTAGCCTTGATGCCCAAATACCAACACAATTAGTTAAGCAGCTCCATATCGATGAAATACTGAAGAAGCCATAAGTGAACTTTTTGCTTTTGCCTCAAACAAATATGAGGCACTGGTGTCAGAGCCAACCCTAAGATCCCCTCCCTTAACCCTCTTGGAGGAAGAAGCTCTGCAGGAGAACAAACAACCTCTCAATGCTTAAGAACTATCTTAGAAGAGGCTCCCTCTCAAGAGGAGGTGGACTGTGTCCAGAATGGCCAACAGGGCTCCAATTCAGGTCACATATCAGAGCAATGTTTATTAACAGTCTCCCCAATTCAATAAAAAAAACCAAGAGATTATGGCTGACATGCTGACTAAATTACTTAATGGAAGTCCTATTGAAATTAAGTAGTCCTTTAGAGTGACTCCTGAGTAGAGTAAGTTAGTCTGGATGTCAGCCAATATCTCTGATGAGCCCTGCCCATCATGTGATTAGGGATAGTATAATCTATAATATATAATTACAGTGGTCCCTCGACTTATGAAGCACTCGACATCCGAAGATTTCGACATACGAATGACAAAAAATACCGGAAGTCGTTGCCGGTTTAGATGCGGCTTCCTCGACCTACAAATTTTTAGATGCGGTTTCCTCGACTTACGAGTGTTCCGGACCTCCGTGGATGCGCTTTTCGACTTACGAAAATTCCGACCTACGAACGTGCGTTCGGATCGGATTATCTTCTTAAGTCGAGGGACCACTGTATATATATTATACACACAGATATAGATATAGATTGCTATGTGCACGCAAGTTAGTAACCAATTATAACTTTATGCTGGATATTTTTCTTCTGATATGAAAAATAAAAATCCAGACATGATTATTATTCTGGCTCAGGAAAATCTCAGAACGACTGTTTTGAGCTAGCCACACAATTTTATTAATTTTTTAAAAAATTCATTTATTAAATGCTTGAATTGCATTGACTATGAATAGATCAACTCAGTTCAGTTTGTTTTCAGATATTGCAGAATATTAAGTGAGCAGAAGATAAAGCTTCTAGTGGGCCATAAAACTGTCATCCTTATCCTGTGACATTAAGTAAAACAGATATTGTAGACTACTCTGATTTTGGAAAGATCTGTGGACAACTCTATTAGTAAGCATCAAGTTTCAAGAGAAAACAGTTCCAATTCATTCCTAGCAGTGCTACTGCACATCTTGCCAATTTTTATTCCCACGAAATATATTGTGACCTACAGCCTTTAATCCTTCTGCATAGATAATTGTAACATGTATACTTCCAATCTCAATTTCTTATGGGGACATTTTGTCAGCAGGCCTGAGAAAAACAAATTAATCCAATGCTTTTGAATTGGATTAACAGCAAGAATTCAAAGAGTTGTTGGCTACAATTTGCTGCTCTGCTTTCAGTTATATTGTTTTGCTTATATTTCCTTGTCCTCCTTCCCTTTACCACTATTTAGCTTCTTGCCTCTGCCTAGGAATGTCGATTTCTGTGCCAAACAGCATTCACTGTGTAGCCTAACATTTTATACTTCAATGAAAACCTAGAGACAAGAGCAAGATTCTCATAGTAAATAAAATTAGGGGATACATTCTTGTCTCTTAGCTGAGCTGTATCAGAGCAAAACTAAGAAAAAAAATTCGTGGGGGTGGCGGGGGTGAAAAGGCAAGCTAGTTGGAGAATTTGGAACCCCTACTCATGCAATTTTGCTTTAAAAACTGGATCCAAGCTCTGCTTTATACATTACTGGGGCAGATCCAGGTTTAAACAAATAGATGGGTTGCTATCCCATCAAGTTTGGCCCACACTTGTTATTCCAGTCACAAATTCCAGGGCTTTGGAATACACTCCCTATCAAAATAAGAGTATCGCCATCTCTAATTATTTTTTAAAAGACCCTCAAGACACATCTGTTTTCTCAGGTGTTTAATTAAAATTAATTTAAAACTGTTTAATTGTTTTTATTCCACGAAGTTGTTTTATTTTTACCCTGTTTTATATTTGTTGTGTTTTAAATTGTGTACACCGGGCAGAGATACACGTATGAGGCAGTACATAAATATGATAAACAAACAAACAAATAAATCCTGTACCTCCAGCTGCCATGCTTGTGTCACTGGTGCAAAAGATGCCAGAACAATCATTTGGGCCAGAGTGTGGCAAAGGCTTTTTGCAAATCTCTCATTCAAATTTATTTTTAGTAACGTAAGAACTGAAATATGCAATATTGTATATGCCGAAGAGGTTCATGTTTATCTCGGTCCTAGGGTAGCCTAAGATATTCTTGTATCTGCTTTCTACAGCATAAGTAGCCACACTTTGTCCACTGTAAAGTTACTCTGGGAAGGAAAGGAGCAGGCCCTATTCCTGCAATTGCTAAACAATGCAGGAATTCAGGCAAAAGCTATAACCCACCAAACACAAGCCATCCCAGCAGCTGTATACTCAGGAACTCTATTAGCCTCCTTTTCTGTGTGACTGGGACCGCTTAAAAAAAAAAGGCATGGAAAAAGATAGTCAAGTATCTGTCAGATCACATTAAATGGCTGTTGGGCCTTTTGGTGTAGAGAGTTGCAAGCTGTTCAGGTTTGACTTCGGTTGGAACCAGATCTGAGGCTGAACAAATAACTCTCCCTATATATCAAGTTATTTAACCATGCCATGTTATCAAGATATCATGCATTTCCCTGACCCTGCCAATGCCAACCAATGATGTGGAACAGCCAAGTCAACACATGGACAAAGCCTGCTTGAACATTCCAGGGCCACCACTTTCACCAGTGGTCCTAATCAAACATCATATCCAGTTCCACCCTTGGGGGTCGGGGACTTCTTAGTGCATTCTACCCTCACTTTAACGCCTGTACTGTTCCCACTGAAACCCAATTCCTATCTTACGTGAGATATTATGTTGAACCTGCATTGAGATGTTTGTGTATGTACGTACGTGTACACACACACACACACCCCTTACTTGTGTGTGTGAATAACTGAACTAACTTGCATTCATTCTAAAAGTGAATCAGGGTACAGAACCCGTCATATGCATGGTGCAGATAGGAAGTGCACTGCTATATCTGCACTCAACGTAACATGTGAATAACTGTGTATACTGTACACAGATTGTATGGGTTTGGAATGTAAGGTGTAAATAGGATTTGGCGCAGCAAAGAACTCAGACTGCATAGATCTCAATGTCATGGTGAGCAACTTGAATTAACCTGTATCCACAACAGTATAGAGAATTTTTAGCAATGCCAGGAAACACATTCTATAAAAATGAGCTATTTTTCTGACTTGATAAAATAATTGCTCAAACTACTTCACAGCTGCTTCACACAAATGACATAAAAATTAGGAAACCTCTTTCTCAGCAGGAAAAAGACAGCCCAAGTAATGTATGAATCAAACTCAAAAGAAGATTTAAAGTGTTTATCCTTCAGATAACTTATTGTCAAAGACAAAATGAGTGGCAGTTTTTAAAGCAATGTTTTACTATGCACATTTTTACATCAAGCAGTATTTACTTCACAAATCAATGCAACATTACTTTCAAGGTCTCAATCTTATTTTCTGAAAAGTGTAGCTGACCAGTTTCGCTTTCACCTTTAAAAAGCCACAGTCATGATTTAAGTTGAATTAGTAATCAACTAAAATTACAGCTGTGTAAATATCACACATGAAATATTTGTGGATTAATGATATCAAGCTTGCCTTCACACTTGCTATGGGGAGGCAGGAAGAGAGAAAAGGAGACAAAGGGTTCTTGAATCCGATTTCAGATGTCCTTGCCCAGTTTCACAAACAGCTAAGGAATAAGAATTTTTAATAATACAGATTTCAAGCATTTAATTATTTTGATAAAAGCTTTTAGTTTCCTTACCTCTGTAGTAAGAAAAAACTGATGCCAATTTAGTTTTGGTTAACTCTCACGTTGGCAAACCGATATGTCTTCTTAATGACCCAATACTAAAGAAAGGAAAAATTTTATCTTTCAAACCTTATCTTTGCAGCCATTTAATATTTTTTCCAAAAACTTTAATAGAGTATACCTACAACAGTGTCTAGGATAAACAACTGATTTGCTGTGAATGGTTTTAAATAACTTGCTGTATCTTAGATCATGTAGTCTGAGAGCAACTACTGTGCTGGCAAGAATGGCAAGGACACAATCTCCCAAGTGCAGAAGGTAAATAGCCTCCAGTGAAGCAAAGAGAAGCCCTGGAGACGAAAGCAGCAATCTATTTCTCCAACAGGTTTCTATAGCTAACACAAACACCAAAGCAGCGATGGAGCTAATTCACCACGGTGCATGCACAGGCCTAGCTGTAACCATAACAACCTCTGTACACACAATGGTCCACAGAAATAAGTTTGCCATGCTTTTAATGACAGGGTGACACACCATTTCATTTCAACCCACAGAACAGAGCACCCATCCACAGGAGAATAAATACTTTCTCTGTTCCAGAGGCCACAACAGCAGGGTATATAAATGATTTTATTTCTCTAGGTAATAGAAGGCAAGTAGGCACAGGTGGCAGCCTTGGTGTCTAAAATCAATGACTTCAGAATGCCCATTAAAATCATAAAACAATCTGCAATTTTCTTGCTCCTCTATTAGCAGCTGACTTCTATGTCTAGCTGATTATGATTGATTTCCTATTTATTTATAAGTTCCAAGATATAGACAACTATATCCGTCAAGCTTGCATAAGGCCAATTCACATTAAGTTTTGATGTAATGAAGCCACCACGAGGAAGCACTATTCAACAATTTTTAGGATGAATATTTTGAATGAGTGCATTGAAGCTGGGTTTTACCATGCAACACTGAAATCTACAGTTCAAGAAATGAACGGATGAGAAATCAGATTGTAGTGCCAAACGAAATCAGACTACAGTATATTAGTATGTCTGCCACCTCTTAGAAAACAAAATCCCAGAGATTGAGTTTTGGGTCTGTGCATGCAGATGGGATGCGGGGAGAGGGGGAGCTGGAGAAGCCATAGCTCAGTGGTAGATGCATGTTCTACATGCAGAAGGCCTAGTTTCCATCCTTGGCATCTCCAGGTAGGGCTGAGAAAGACCCATCTGAAATCCTAGAGAGCTATTGCTACTCAATATACAGACAAGAGTGAACTATAAGGACCAAAGGTCTGACCTAGTACAAACACAGTTTCATATATTCAAATGTGTATGTGTATTCTACCACTGAGCCACAAACCCACCCAAAATTTAAACATGGGCCCTCTTATACTCAAAAAGTGAGAATCACACCCACACCAAAGGTTACCGCCCCCCCAAGGGGTAACCCACACCATAAGTTACCCCCTTTCACAACAAACAAAGGATATTTCTGAGGCACCTGTTTGGCAAAGTGCTCCAGAAATGAGCTTGTCAAGTCTGTAGGGCTGACATTCTGAATAGGGTGTTGATGTTTGCATTTGAAAAGACTATAGCCATACTGGAACCATTCATTTTGCTCAGTGGATAGAATCCAAAGCAGCACTTGTCCAAGCCATTTCCCCCACCCCTCTTCCTCCCAAGTCCTACCCCATAAAGGCTGTTCCTGATGGTAGAGGGACCCTTGTAAACAGAATGTGATGCAGGTGGCAGCAGATGGAGGAAGGAGTCTTTGGGACTGGGTGGAGACACTTGCCATGAGCAGGTGTGCCTGCACTGTTTCCAGGGATCCCCCCCACTCCCCAGCCACCAGCACCTCTCCCATGCCGATGTGGAGAATACCTCAGTCCTCAGGAGAGGCTTTTCAGGGAGGCTCAGGGAGCTGTAATGAGGAGGAGGAGGAAGTGGGTAAAATTGCTTGCACTAGCACTGTTCTGGATGCTATCCAATGCTTAACAAATGAGAACACTTTAGATTGATGTGAAAACCTGTGCTTCATGATATTAAAATACTTCCATAAATTCACACTGAAAGTAGAATTTCTCATAGCATCTATAATAAGAATCCTATCCAGAACTATCAACACAAAACTAACCCTATGCCTTGCATTGCCATACATTTACTATTTATTATTATTATTATTACTACATTTATATCCCGCTCTTCCTCCAAGGAGCCCAGAGCTGTGTACTACATACTTGAGTTTCTCCTCACAACAACCCTGTGAAGTAGGTTAGGCTGAGAGATGCATGACTGGCCCAGAGTCACCCAGCTAGTTTCATGTCTGAATGGGGATTTGAACTCGGGTCTCCCCGGTCCTAGTCCAGCACTCTAACTATTACACCACGCTGGCACCAGGTACCTGAATACAAATAGGATATGGGACCAAGATCTGTTTGTCGCTCTGTTATAAAGTTTTACAATACATCTGACAGATTCAACATTGCATTTATTAAAGATTGTTTAATACCAAATTCAATTATAGTTTGATAAACAGAGGTGTGGCTTACAGTAAACCCGTAGGTTTGTTTTTATTATTGTTGTTTTCCTTCTCACATTCTATTTTTATTTCTTGTTCAGTTTCAGCTAGTTAGGTCCCATCTTTGACCCCCAACAAAGGCAAACTGGAGGCAATGATTGTTAAGGAGGCTAGCCCACTTTAAGGGGCTAGCTCTTCCCATTTGCAAGCAATTTTTGAGTACACCCTAGGTGTGAAGTAGCAGCCACAATACGTAATTTGTACTAGAGGTATTTATCTCAGATTACACCTTGAAATTTCTCTTTTATTGAAAGGAAGGACAGGCTTTTTAAAAATAAATGAGCCCAAATAAAATATGGCTGTATGAACATATTAACTTTCAGTTCCTGCAGGATCTGTTACTCCATAAAAACGACCAAAGCAATGGAAATGCTCATCATTGTTCACAGATACTCAACATATTTCTTCCTTGTGAAACACTGTGAGAAAAAACAGTATTATTCTATAAAGAGTGATTCTTTAATTCAAGATATAACATATACTTTATTAAAACAAAGTTACAATTATATTTTTAAAAGTCAATGCAGAAACAAAAACATTATTTCTCTCAATCTACAGGAATGTTATTGATTCGAGCAGTCGGCACCAAAGATCTATTTAATCCAAGCCTAATTGATTGGAAACTTGGATCAACCAGCAGATAGTTGTCTAGGAAAACAGTTTTAAAAACTATGGTTCCCAAATGATATCATCTTTCTTCAATATCAGCTGAAGCTTCTGAGCACTTTTCAACAGCTGAAGGGAACTTGTGCTCTTATTCATAGAAGAGATATTATGCACACTGCCTCTTGGAATGAATGCAGTCTCTTTAAATTCACTAGGTCTTGTTGCAGCATTAGTTTCTTTTCTCTTCAGTTTTTGAGCCTTCTGTTTCAGTTTATAAACCTAAGGAGAGAAAAAGATCCATGTTAAGTCTGAAGTGCTCAGGCATACGGGTTTTGGACCAAAGGGGCTTGTTCAACAATATCTATCAGTACCCCTTTACAAGATGGCTACCATACACTGAGAAACTTGTGAAAAAGTTATTTATCTATCACATTTCTATACTGCCTGACATGTGCATCCTTAGGTGGAGTACATATATTTAGTTATAACCCAGGAAGGCCACACAAAGATAATAAGAGGGTCGGTTCGGACAAAATACAGAACTGTGGGTCCAGTGGTTCCATGTCCCAGCTTCCCCCATGCTTCCGTCAGTGTTCAGGCGTACTGGAGAGCAGGCTCTCTGCAGTCAGCAAGACTGCAGAGAGGCAGGGGAGCTGGCTATGTGGGCTTTCTTCTTTCCTGAAAGACAGCCCACACAGCCAATAGCAGCTAGAGTGAGGGAGAAGCTTCCTCCTTCAACTCTGGTTTGAGGCAATGGCTAACTGCAATCCTGGGATCAGATATAACTTGGTTGCTGCCAAAATGCAGTTTACAGCAGCATAACTTAATAAAAACCGATGGTAACAAATGGAGTTAGGAGAGGGAAACAGCAGATCCATTTTTTTCTTTTAACTTCAGTTTTCCAGGTCAGACTTTCAGCTAGCAAAACCAGAGGTGAACAGACCTCCAGTTTCATTTGTCGTCTGAATCCGGCCTTAGCTACCATTCTACAATTACGAAACTTGCTTTAGCACTGAGTTATAGCAAGAAGCAATAAAATATAAAGTATGTATAATAGTACCTCACACACAAAAGGTAACCAATTAAAACATAGCGAGGTAAAC
This sequence comes from Hemicordylus capensis, assembly GCF_027244095.1. Classification (NCBI taxonomy): domain Eukaryota; kingdom Metazoa; phylum Chordata; class Lepidosauria; order Squamata; family Cordylidae; genus Hemicordylus; species Hemicordylus capensis. The sequence goes on along the minus strand of NC_069657.1, from coordinate 331,799,103 downwards.
AGATACTAAGCGCTTGCCTTAAGAATGTTCTTACCACCCACTGAAATATTGCAAATCATATGGTGAAGTAACAACAAATATAACATTGCAAGAGACACACAGCTCAGAAAACTTATCTTCCGATGAAATTTTTTTAGTACAAAGCTAATCATGCAAAAAAGGGGATAGTTACCCAAGCTACATTTTCAAATAATCAAATGAAAAAGATGGTATATTATTCATTTTAGTAGTCTGTGCCAATGAAAGTTCTTCCATTTGTGATGTGGAACCTGATTTTTATTTAATGCCTAAACTAACTATATACTACAAAAGGAGAATACTTTCATGTATGAGAACATAGCAAATTAAAAAAATAGGCTCTTAATTGGTCACTAATATGGAAGTCCAAACTATATGTCACTGCACAAAGAGTCTCATGCTGGCTTGTCCTTTTTTATTAAAGGAAGTCACGGGAAGTTGCCAGTGAGCAGAGGAATTGTGTTAAGGGGTGTACGTGTGTTGGGGGCAGGTAGGCGAATATTCTCTTACATTTTCTTGGTGTTTTTTCAGCTTGGAAATCTGCTCTCCTTTATTTTCCATCTGCTTCACAAGACAATCCAGTTCACGTTCAAGGTCTTCCCGAACATCAGGGTTTTGAGTTTCTTGTATCTGTTTTAACAGTTCTTGATGCTCACTGTTGAAGACAAAACTCATTAATCTTTGTAGGCACAATTGATCCATCACGTTTCCCGAATCTTGTTCTTATCTGCTCATCCTCCGAGGATTCTTAACTACCAGAATCTTAGTATGCCAATCAGTCTCAGACTGATGACCGATAAAAAACAATAGCAAGTGACAAGCCAAATACTGCTAGATAATATTGCCCTTTCCAGAATGCATCCACCATCTTTATGATTTGAAGCAGTCTCATGCCTTCTGTTAATGTAGCCACGTGGCATGCTAAAAAAAAAGAAGGGGGAAAGGTAGGGGGCAATAGATCTATGTAGTATAAAAATTGTATATCAATAAAAAACATATTTATGTGAATTCTGCTATGTAGAAAGTTCTCTAAAGTAAATTCTAGATAGGTTAACTGCTGACTTGAAGAATAAACTGAGTGACTGACATCCAGACTTGCACACAGGAAATGCTTCTATGCATGGAGGGAAGGGGTGCAGTGATTTCCTGCCATTCCCTCTTCCCTCTGCAGCCACCTGTACCTCCCAAAACTATTTCCCTTAGGGCTGGGACACAGGCAGCAGCGGAGGGAAGGGGGCCTTGTCAAAAATTGCCTTTCTCCTCCATGTATGAGCAAAGCATTCCCTGCATGCAACTCTGGATGTCAGCCAGTTAATCAAAACTATTGTAGAATTACTGGAACTCCAGATGCTACAATGAGAAGCAGCTGTATTAAAAGATGGAACATATTCAGTCTAGACTAGAAACTGGGCACCCCACTAGGACTAAATGCAACTGACCTTTTATTATGGTTAATAATACATCCTGTAAATGCACAGTATTCTTATGGCTCAAGGGCTTCTGCAGATAAGAATTCTTTCCATGATGATTAGGAAACTAAAATAAGACCTCAGTCCTATTTAAGAGGCAACTACTAGCAGAAGATTAACTTAGAGAAAATAGTAACAAGCAGTACAAAAGGCTTCAGCTCACAAAAAGCTTTTGCTTTTTGTAACAAAAGTAACAAAAGAGTAACAAAAGTTTCCTTGTCCAGAATTTTTAGATCCCTCATTCCTGTCTATAACTTGCTCCTGGAGTAAGGCGTCTTAATGTGTCTTCACAATTGATAATAAGAACAGTACAGCTTGAGTCCAAAGAACTACTTTAGGCACACCTGAACAGCACCACACACCATATCAGATAACTTTTGAATGTCCACTCTGTTTTTGTTGCATGGGGGGCTGCAATAGAAGAAACATCTTCTGTGTTATATGTTGTCTCAGTACCCAGAAGAGAGGCATCAGAGATTAGAAATTATTCCAGCATCACTACTGAAAGTGCCCTTTGTTTTCAGATACTTCCCCTAAAATCTGGAAGCAGTTTGCCCAAAGCTTAGAGCACTAGGCTTTTGTATACAAAGTGAGTACTTACAAGCTCATTTGTCCCAGCTCATCTTGCATAACCAAGAGAAGATCAGAGAGATTTTCAGAAGCTGAAGAAGATGCAGAGTAAGATGCAGTTCTGCACAAGCCAGTCCATCTAGAAGTCCTTTTTTCAGCTCCTTCTGAACGTTGTGGACTACGATATTTCATCATATGCAAGACACTTTGAACATTTGCAGCAACAGAATGACTTGAGCTAGTAGACTTGAGGGAAAAGTAGTAGATTAGGAAGTTTCTACAAATAGGCTGAAATCAAGTGCTCATTTAAGAAGAAAGAAGGAAAGCAAAGTTACTTACCTTCCCAGCAACAAAAGGGAGTGTTGCAGCCTGTAGATTGGGCTGTGAGCCACATTCTCTCCTGGAGCCAGGATTTTTCTGAAAATTAAAAACTACTGTAGAAGTTTTGCTATATTTAAAGAAATGGAAATTAGCACGTCTAAACTGATGTTGATATTAGTTACTGAAATACTATGAAGAATCACTGTTGACACAGTAAAGCAATGTAATATTTACATGCATTAATTGCATTACAATGGATTAGAAGAGGAACAAATGTGGGAAATATAGTTGAATCATTTGCTGAAGTTATGCTGCTGTTACCAAGAGAAATGTTTCTAGGTAACTGAACTCTCTAGGGCTGTGAATGCAGCCTTATTCACCACATTGTCTCATGAAGTTCTAACCCCAATTGCCAGGAATACTAACACAGAATGGCAAATGATGACACCCTTTATATAAGACACTGCGGAATTCAGATGCATTTATTTGAATATGCTAATAGTCTGGGAAAGTGTCAGACATGACAATAACTCATTTTGTTTTAATTGCTTTGCAGAAATAATGAGAATTTTTACCTACAGTATATTCCTGATCTTCAGGAAAATAGGAGGGCATTCAGTTTCATTAGGAATACCCCTCCTACCTGACCAGGAAGCAGGCTAATTAATATTGACTCTTTGAGAGGAGTCCAACAATTCCTCAGATTGAGACTAGAAAAAGCAAGAACCATGACACAGAGAAAAATACACAGTAATAGCAACTTGCCAAAACAGAAAATAAAATAAAACTCAGCTAGTGAAAACGTAGGCATGTTCCAGGAAATCCAACTTACCCTCTACCCAACCATCACTAAGAAGAAGTCTATTGTCCATTGTCCAGAATAAGACAAGACAATCCACAACAAAATGGATGAGAGAATGCCTTTCCTTTCTCAAGAACAGGACTCTACACTATTCTTAAGAACAGGACTCTAATCTTTAGGTAAACAGGAGAGATTTTTCCAAATGCCCCTTAATGAGGTCATTCAGTATCCTTCAGGAGGGCAAAATGAAAGTGAGCATACAAGTGGGTCCTAAGTCCTTGCCGAAGGACAACCTACTGTGGCATCCTCTTACAACCGAAGAAGAGAAGAAACTCAGAATACATACTCCATATAAACCTACAATGCCATGGCAACCAGCAAGTGATGGTACAACAAGACCCAGTGAAGGGTGCACCCATCGCTACAATATTTCAGAAGGGCAGGGGAATCTCAGAGGGAAAGAAGAGAAAACAAAATAAAAACTTAAATCAGTTCGCTGTTATGGAACCAAAGCTGAAAACCTACTTTCTGGCTGTGAGGCAGAGCTGGTTTGGTGAAATGTGGGACCTCTCCCGATGAGTCAATATTGATTAGCTCTGCCTCCTGTCCAAGTGTTAGGAGTATCCCCAAAGATACTGACTGCCTTCCTATCTACCTATCTAGAAGAGGTATTCTTCTAGACAGAGTCTTAGAAGGTATTGCTGAAACCATGATTACATAAAGAGAATAGAAACATACCATCTGCCTAACACCCCAGCAGAATCTGAGACATACTTGCAACGTTATATTTTACCTTTACAGCTTTCTTCTTACTACTTTTCTTCTTTGTGTCTTTTTGAGGTGAAAGTGAAGCCATTAAGATCCGATTCATCTCAAGTCCTGTTTGGAGCTATAGTAAAAAAACAAGCCAGATCCTGTTAAATAATCAGACTGATTTCTCAATTCATAGCTAGAAATGAACACAGATCAGTACATGGCTAAATTATTTCTAAGAAACCAAGGTTAATATAGTCAACTGTATATACCTTACCTTGATCGGCAAGCATTAATGACAGTGATCCATGCCCTTGTAATCTCCCACCTAGATTATTGTAACGCCCTCTATCAAGGGTTACCTTTGAGGATGATTGGAAAGCTACAACGGGTCCAGAATCCAGCGGCTTGTTTACTTGTGGGTGCCAGAAAATATGACAGGGTAACACCTCTCCTGCAGTCATTGCATTCGTTGCCTATTCGCTACCGAGTTCAATTTAAGGTCCTGGTTTTGACCTTCAAAGCCTTGCGGGGTTTGGCACCTGTTTACCTACAGACCCGCCTCTCCCATCCAGTTACATCCCGTCCGGTCAGATCTGCTCAGATGGCCCTCTTGTCGGTCCCCGATTTCCGAGAGGTTCAGGGCGCTAGGACCCGTGAAAGGGCCTTCTCAGTTGCTGCCCCACTTCTCTGGAATTCCCTTCCCCTGCAGATTCGTTTAGCTCCTTCCTTGTCGATTTTTAAATCTCTATTGAAGAGTTTTATTTTTCGCCAGGCTTTTACCCTGTAGTTTACCTATCCCCCGCCCCCCTTAGTTACTTTTGTTTTATTTAGAGTAGAGGGGGAGGGAGGGCAAGAAAGTGTGGGGCAGAAGGGAACAGCCGGCCCCAAAAAGCGCACAGATGCTCTGTGTGGGTAGGCTAGTTATAGAATGTTTCACTGAGCACCATCTTCAACCATTATGGGAGGCAGATTACAAACCAGAATTGAGGATAAGTCTCAGGTAACGTTACTCAATATATGCACAACCTTGCCTGGTCAGGAACAGTATCGCTATTTCACTAGAAGATGTTAATCTATTTTTGTCAATATGTTAGAACTAACCCGTAATATGTTATTAGTCTAAGCCTGCAAAATTAGTTTTGCAGCCCAAACTAAATGCTTGGGTAGGGGGCATAACTGCCAAATGGAGTCCCACTGTTTTGCAATTCTAGGCACATAAGAAGAACAGGAAAAACAACAAACCGCAGTGAGTTCCCATACATGGCTTGTGGGGAGTAGTCATGATGGGTCATGTGCAAGCTCATATTAGTCCAACTAAAACCCTCATTGTATTTGTGGGAGTTTTCCAAAAATAACAGCAATATCTTCTGAACTGGTTACAGGACTGAAGGCAAGCACCCTTCACTAATCTAAAGTAGTTCCTAGCTATTCTGCAGGTGAAATAGCCAGACACTTATGAAGATGCTATTAAAGAGAGGACAGAGTCCAGATAAAGCTAGTGTTACACCCAAGACTGAGAATAATCAATATTAAAAAATGTAACATCTCAGCTCAGTTAAAAGGAGAGCAAATATTCTGCCAGAGACCATTTGCTTCCAATAAAAAGTTGTACTTCAATTACACAAAACACATGGATTGTTAGGTAAATAAGAAGAGAATATTGTGGCCGTGATGTTTGTGAAAGACGTTCTGAGAGTGATTGCCTCTTTAAGTACGCATAGCACAATACATTTTGAAAAAGCTAGTTTGCATCTAGGAAAATATTCTTCAGTGATAGTTTACCAGAATAAGTGGATACTACAGAAGTATTACTTACAAGATCAAAAGCAATCAAATAATTCAGCTCTAATATCTGTATATCAATTCTGTTCTCAAGATGTTTATATCCTTCAAACGTAGAAGTAGAGCAGCGATGAGGAAAATGGCATGTGCTTCACTCGTAAGTGGTTCAGGTCTCAAATTTAGTGCAATACAAACATACATCCAAATTAATACAGATACAAAAAGCACGTTAGCGGGTCATGTTATGGAATGCCCTTAGTACCAGTTCAACTTAAAGCAGAATGGAGGCACAAGACTACCTGCAGAGCCTACTTTATTGTTACAGAAATGTGTCCCACCTGTGCAGCTTTATCTTGTATTAGTTTACGCTGATGTTGCTCTTCTAGCAGCTTCTCCTCGAGCTGTTTGATCTTTTCCTTAAAATAAAAGACAAATACAAAGGTGAATAAAACTTATTACTTTTAGGGTGACAAGACATTAAAATTTCAATGCTGTGCTTTCATCCCTCTTCAGCCCACCTTGAAAGCTGAAGCTTTCAAATATAGGAACAAGGGCAGAAGTAGGCAGTAGGAAAGAGAAATATTGTAATCTTCACTGTACCATAGGAACACTCACATTCTCAACAGCAGGCCCTGCTGGTAGTCTTGCAACTGTTAAGTGTCTCAGAAAGCTAGCTAACAGTTCTGATTTACTTACTGCTGCAGTATTCTGGGTGCTAGTAAGTCTCCAACATTCTTTTTCTAGAATGTCAAGCTTGTCAAGTTTGGCACATAGCTCCACCTGATTCTGGTCTTTTTCCTCCTGAAGCCGGGTCTGAAAGAAGTACACAAGATGGTAATTTGGCAGCCAACATAAAGCTTTGCTTAAAATGAGAGCTTACAGTTTAAAATTAGCAAGTTCAGCACCATAAATGATGTCTGATACAGAATCCTGTTCTTGATAGTGTCCCAAAAATCTCCACATGGGATTAATATCTAATTTACTCACAACAGCAAAATTAGAGATTGTGATGGAAAGAATGCTAAGACGCCCACATTTAAAGATTGGATCATTATTGAAACTAACTCGGATTATTAAAATAAGACATGGAAGACAAGAAACAAATTTTAGTGAGCCCCTGGTGGTGAAGTGGTAAAACTGCCGCCCTGTAACCACAAGGTTACAAGTTCGATCCTGACCAGGGGCTCAAGGTTGACTCAGCCTTCCATCCTTCTGAGGTCGGTAAAATGAGTACTCAGAATGTTGGGGGCAATATGCTAAATCATTGTGAACCGCTTAGAGAGCTCCGGCTATAGAGCGGTATATAAATGTAAGTGCTATTGCTATTGCTATAGTGTACAGTGGCAGCCTTTGAAGTATTTTAAATGCAAATATCAAATGAATGTGAATGCATCTAGATAGTTTTCCGATTATTTCTCAAGTCTAGAGAAGAGAATGCTCTATAATGAACAAATGCAACTATTAAGAATGTTTGGAGAACTTTTAAAAGTATTTATAACATTTTGTAATAAAACTTTAATATTTTAAATATTTAATATTTAAATAGTTGTAGACATGTGATACTGTATTAGGATGTTAACGGTATTTATGGGTTTGCATTAATATGTATAAAGACATTTGACATCTTTTTGTATTGCCAATATTGAATAATAATAATAATAATAAGAAGAAGAAGAAGAAGAAGAAGAAGAAGAAGAGGAAGAAGAAGAAGAAGAAGAAGAAGAAGAAGAAGAAGAGGAAGAAGAAGAAGAAGAGGAAGAAGAGGAAGAAGAGGAAGAAGAGGAAGAAGAAGAAGAAGAGGAAGAAGAGGAAGAAGAGGAAGAAGAGGAAGAAGAGGAAGAAGAGGAAGAAGAGGAAGAAGAGGAAGAAGAGGAAGAAGAGGAAGAAGAGGAAGAAGAAGAAGAGGAAGAAGAAGAAGAGGAAGAAATATAATCTTAAAATAAAAAGTACCTTAGGTGGCTTGCACACACAGCTGTCCAGCAGCTCCAGGGAAAAGTAGTAATATATAAACTGACAAACCCTCATTTTCAAAGGGCTCATTACTTGTTTTGTAATTTGTGTCTGTGGTAAATTACTTTTTGCCAGCAGGTGACCTATTAATGAAGACACAGGAATCTGCAGAAACCACCCAAACTGGTGCTTTCATGATTCATGTTCTACCCATCTGAAGGGGAGCACATACATCTGATAAAATTAATAATGATACAAAAATGCACAGAAAGAAAAATGAATACACCTTATGCTGGGTCATCAGAAGTTTTGCACAACTGAAATTTCTCCTCAGTTTGATTTACATGTTCAAAAACACCATCTGTTCAGGCAGCAGACAAGCAAGATATGGGAAGAAAACAATGCCAACAAAACTTCCACACAACCTTTTTGACATAGGACAAAGGGGGTGGGGGGGAGAAGGACAAGGATATTAAATATGTGCACCTGCTGTTCTAGAACCCTTCTCTTGTCCAACTCCGCACTGACCACCATTTTCCTCATGTAATCTAGTTGTTTCTCCAGCAAGGAGCAGCGAGACTGTGCTGCTCTTAATTGTGTGTTTACATCTGAGGGAGGAAAAGAAGGTGGAAGAGGGATGAAAATGTACTTCATATTACAGATTTATACCTCAATTTGCAATGTATGATGTGAACATTCTTTTGAAATGAACATGGATATTTGTTTGCTTTTATAATAGCTGGTTAGAGACTGAATCCTAACACCCCAACATAAAACAGTGAAGAGTGCCAGAGAGGCATGAAGTGATCTAGCTGCTTCAGAACTTCACACTGGGGCTCCAGAAAATCACCCACCACACAGTCTAGATATTTTTATAGTTCGCCAAAATCCCTCATAATTTTAAAATATTGTTATCCATTCTGTTTTGTGGGGAATGAAAAAGAGAAAATAGTAAGGATGACCTTATGTTCCAAAAACATGGTGGCATTTGCTTATTAAATGGAAGAGTAATCCCACTCTTCCTTCACCATCTCAGCACCCATATTCAAGTTTATTTAAACAATGGTAAAACAGTTAAAAGGTAGATCCACTAAAAGGAATCTTGAATCACTTGTCAGTCTCATTTTCTACAGATCCTAAATTACACATTAGGAGAAAGAGTAAACAGAGTATATCTAGTCAACAACATGAGATATAGCCGATAAGGCTGTCATCAGTGCTAATATGAAATACCTCTCCTCTCTTGCATCAGGTCCTGATGAACTACACCCTTCTCACTTGATTCACACTGCAAAGCCTTTTTATATTGGGCAGCTTCCCTGGACAAACTGTTCAGGTCATCTTCAGCCCTTGATCTCTCCAACTCAAGTCGATGGATCTTTTCTTGAAGAGTTTTCAGGGCTAACACTAGAGCTGGTGAACAAGCAATTTAACCCTTTATGAAGGTGATTACTCTGCCAACAATTCTGGCATTTAACTTCAATAAAGAGAAATTATATTAATCTGGCTACACATCAACTTGTAAAAGCTGCAAGTTTACATATCCAGTCATTTTATCCCAGAATATTTGCTTAGGTGCTAGTAATGGAGAAAGCCACATGCCCATCATTTCCACAGTGGTTAGGATGCTGAAGAGGCACCAGAAGTAGGGGTTTGTCCCATTTTTCCTATGATTTGTTCCATATAATTATAAACACCACATTGGCACAGATGTGCCAACAGAATGAGTAACTAGACTCCAACAGGCAATTACTGATAAAATCTGCCCACTCTCTGCTACAAGGTGCAAAATGACCTAATCACACAAATAGGAATGAGACAGTAGATGACACAGTTCAACTTACATCTCTTAGTATAGCCTTCTGTGCTGTGTTGCACAAGAAGAAAATAATTCTTGTGCTGAGTTGAACTAGAGCATATATTTATTAGGACTGAATATTATTCAGTGAATAAAGAGGTTTAAAGTTAGCTACCTAGCAAAAATTTTCTAATCTGCAACAAATACCTGTCATTTGGTACATGTATCATTTTTCTCAAGGAAGTATTTATTTATTATTTTATTTATTTATTCGATTTCTATACCGCCCTTCCAAAAATGGCTCAGGGCGATTTACACAGAGGAATAATAAACAAACACGATTGCTCCCTGTCCCCAAAGGGCTCACAATCTAAAAGAAACTTAAGATAAACACCAGCAACAGTCACTGGAGGTACTGTGCTGGGGGTGGATAGGGCCAGTTACTCTCCCCCTGCTAAATAAAGAGCATCACATTAAAAGGTGCCTCTTTGCCAAGTTAGCAGGGAGCAGTACTGGATGAGGAGGCGGTGGTGGTCATAACAATATGATTTTCTGGCCTCTGGATAATAACATGATCATTTTAAATGTGTTCTTAGGCGAAACATTATTATTTGGCCTTCTTTCCTTAAGAAAAGCTTATGAGATCACCTGGCATTCTGTGTGTGTTCCCACCACCCATCAACTTCGCAAACCAATATGAACCAAATTGGGTACAGTTGTGGGGACACATAAGGACACCACAACGGCATAGTTTGTGATGATGTCATCCACACCGATTCAAGATGGCAGATGCATAAATGCTTGAGGCACAGGTGGGCTAGCTTGTGGACTGTCTAACCAATTTGAACCAAATCTGGTACAGTTGTAGTGAGTGACACAAAGGGACACCTCAATGGCATAATTTGTGATGATGTCATCCACCCTAATTCAAGATGGTGGACATGTGAACATTCAAGGCTGGTGAGCTAATCTGTGAAGATGGTAATTATTAATTAAGATTATAGTTAAAGGAAAAGTAGGCAGATTAGTTGTTTCTTTTTCAGATTGTATATGAATATTTTTGTACAACAGATCTTATTTTAAAATGATGAACATGCCACTCAGTTACTGGATTTTTGTAAGCCAGTCACCTGCAGCCAGCAGTTGAGACTGAAAACACATAGCTACTATACCTCTTTGTTTATGCTGACATTTTGTGCAACTTCCCACAGGCATGGTTAGCACTGTAAGCTCCTAAAAGAACCATTTACTCAATTGCACAAGAGCACACAAATGCTGTAACTGCACAAAGTTGCACAATAATCAGCCCAGAGCTGATAAAAATTGATGCTTCTAAGATAATTTAAAAAAATTTAAATTGGATTTTAGTTTTTATTTAATTTTTTTAAAAAACCCTAGGTCAAATATATCTTCATGAACTTTAATCATAAGTTCTAACTACATTATATGAACATGTCAACAATAGTGTATGGGGATGAGCGATAACAGACTTGATAAATCCTGACCACGCAAATGGCACTTGCGCATGCCATGTAAGTGCTGGTGCCGTGCGGGGTGGGGTGTTATTGGGATGTGTGCCACCCCAGCAGGAAGGACCTGCTCTCCTTTTTCTTAAAGTTCCTGGGACCCTTTCCACAGAAGAAAATGCTGAAACTCTGTGGCTCCCTGTAACTGAAGCCAACGTTGTCTCTACAGCCATTTTCCTTGGATCTCAACAAAGCCCAACCTTCTTTGTATGCACATCAGCACCACAGTTCAAAAACACAGGCCAAGAAGATTTGCTGATTTGTTTCACTCTGGTTATGTCTCACATGACAGTGCTTTACCTTGGTTGTTTTGTGCAGAGATGTCTGTTGTATCAGCTGTTGCATTCTTTGACCAGAAGCCAGCATGTGCAGAGGGTATTTTATCTGGAGGCTGAATAAAGCTTCCTATGTAGCTATGCTTTGACTCAAGATCCATTGCCTGCAAAAAGATATACAATGTCATTTATAGTGCTACCTGAGCACCTGAACATAAACATAAGAACATAAGAACAGGCCTACTGGATCAGGCCTAAGGCCCATCTAGTCCAGCATCCTGTTTCGCACAGTGGCCCACCAGATTCCACTGGAAGCCACAGACAGGAGTTGAGGGTGTGCCCTCTCTCCTGCCATTACTCCCCTGCAACTAGTACTCAGAGGCATCCTGCCTTTGAGGCTGGAAGTGGCCCACAGCCCTCCGACTAGTAGCCATTGATAGACCTCTCCTCCATGAAGTTATCCAAACCCCTCTTAAAGCCATCCAGGTTGTTGGCTGTCACCACATCCTGTGGCAGAGAGTTCCACAAGTGGATCACGCGTTGTGTGAAAAAGTACTTCCGTTTGTTGGTCCCAGACCTCCTGGCAATCAATTTCATGGAGTGACCCCTGGTTCTAGTGTTGTGTGAGAGGGAAAAGAATTTCTCTCTCTCCACTTTCTCCACACCATGCATGATTTTATAGACCTCTATCATGTCTCCCCGCAGTCGTTTTTTTTCTAAACTAAAAAGCCCCAGGTGTTGTAGTCTGCCTCATAAGAAAGGAAACATCTGAACTGATCATAAGAAACATCTGAACTGATGTTCTTTCCCCCTGTAGTTTAGACTAACACACAAATCAGTGCTTCCTTCAGTTGCATGAACATGATCCTCAACTCTACTTAAATAGAAGTAAGTCAGAGGACAGTGGTTCAGAGACAACGTGGTTTACTTTGATTTGACATGAGTTTCTGTAGGCAACAGTTCCCCTCAGAGGTACTTGTCTCTATGGCACCGCAGCACATTGTTTTAGCAATAGTTGGCACTCCTGTAGCACACTGTAAATGGGTATCTAAAGTAGCTGATGACAACAAGATAGATAAGTCTTTTTGTAAAAATCAATTCTAAACAAAACAAATGCATGCTTTTTTCTGTATAGTGTCTCTACTATAGAATTGATTTCAAAGTTGCACTTCTATTGTGGGATTTTGAGTTTTCTGAGCCTTGGATGTTATACAGTACTTTGTTCCTAGGAAGGAAGGAAGGAAGGAAGGAAGGAAGGAAGGAAGGAAGGAAGGAAGGAAGGAATTTCTTCACAGCAACAATGGACACACTAGAATAAATGTAATTGCAGAACTGTCAAGGCTGTCTACTGATTATTATCTAAGACATCACTGATGAGTGACCAAACTGTCCTCTTTTTCGTTTTCATAGTTTTGTGAACTCTTTTCCAAAAACATCTTTAGGGTTAAATAGTTCCCTCAGAGTGCAACCACATGGCTAAACCCCTGTTCTTGTTTGTTTTCAAAAGAAAAAAATTGTAAATAAGTTCACTCTTGTCCTATTGTTTGGTCAACCTTTAATGTGTCCTTTTTCCTTTGAAGACTTCATACTCCTCTCTCTGCTGTGTTGAGACGTCTATCTACATTTTTAGAAGGGGGTGGAGTGGGTCCTCTCTTTAAAAAAACAAAAAACCACACACACATGCGTCAGAAGGTACCCAGTTTAGTTTCATGGCTGAAGCTAAGTGGTTAGTCCCCCCCCATCCTGGACAGAACCTGCTCATGAAGTTCCCATGTATGGTCTTCAGAAGAAGAGCAGAATACGGCATAGCAAAATACGTATTATGCCTCTCTGAAAACAGAGAAGCCAGTGAGGAGGCTAAACACATGTTTCTTTGTGTACAGAGAGCATAACGTTTCAGCATGCAACTGTTGCCTATTGTGCTGATCAAGGAAAAGAAGATGCAGGGTCAGAAAGAGGTTTCCATGTTCACAGCAGCTCACACATATAACCCCAATGCTCATTTGGATCATACTGAACCTGTCTGTTGATACAGAGCTGCAGCCAAACAACTCTTTTTTGGCACTACCAAAATTAGGAAAAAGATTAGCATAGACTATTTTAGCCATCTTGCTTCTATAAAGTACCTAAGAGTTAAGTATTCTGCTGTTGAAGAATATTAAGTGAAAATCATGTGTATTTAATATACAAGTACTGTGCTAATGAACACAAAACAGAGGCTCTTATTAGCCTTGAATATTGTCATATTATCATTTCTTAAGTCTCCCAATAATGATTTTTAAAGAGCAGAGTTAACACAGTTGACAGATTTATCATAAAAGCAGAATTTGCAGAAATGCTTTTCTTGAAAAAATATGTATGCTTTCCTCAACTATAAGGCTCAAACAACTTTGCTCCTTTCGATAGGGATGTGCACGGAACCAGTGGGGGGGGGTGTCTGAAGGCAGGGGGGAGCATACCTTTAACGGCGCCCTTACCCCTCCCGCCACATTTTCCCTCACTGGTGCTTCATTTTAAAAGTCTCAGTTGGGGCAGCAGCATACCACCCTACCACCACCCCGGTGTCCACCTCGACCAGAAGTAAAAGGAAGTACCCAGTGTGCATGCACACACTGGGGTGGGATGTCAAGCTCACACCGGGTACTTTCTTTTACTTCCAGCCGAGGAGAACACCAGGGCAGCAGGGATGTACGATTTGGCAAGATTTGTGTATATGCTGGGATGGGCGGGAAGGGGTGAGGTTTATTGGCTATTTGCATATTATTATTTTATTTCTCAATAACTTTGGCTCGATTTCATTATGATGGTCATAGTTCTTGGCTGCTTGCACATTATTAATTCAAAAAAAGAGTAAAATTTTCTTGTGGCTAGTTCAAACGTTTTGTGCATTATTATTTTATTTGCTACCAAAATCATCAGCAACACTTACTTGTAAGAGGTACTTTTTTTGGCACTAAGCAACATGGGAAATGTGTGTGGCACATTTATCCTTTTACAGTTTCCATCTCATTCACAATTAAACACAGTTCTATAACAATTATATAAACATCATATACACAACATATCAATAATGAAAACACACCTACTGCTATGTCTCTAAACATATGATTCAAAGTCAATACACAGGTATCTTACCATAAAAAGGAAAAGGAAAAAAAACTTTTTAAAAATTCTATTCCCTCGCAACTACCACACTGAGGAGAGGACAATCACAGTGTAGTTACCACACAAACTCCCATCCTGAAAGTTGTTATTCTAGCATCTGTAAAGAGATTCCACTTTTCAATAAATTTATCTAGATTTATATCCTCTTCCATAGTATGTTAATCCTGACATCAGAGCAACAAGATAGCCAGCATAGCATAGTGGTCAGAGTGTTAGACTAGGACCGGGAAGACCTGAGTTCGAATTCCCATTCAACCATGAAACTCACTGGTTGACTCTGGGCCAGTCATGTATCTCTCAGCCTAACTTACCTCACAGGGTTGTTGTGAGGAGAAAGATAACCTCTGGGCTTCTCGGAGGAAGAGTGGGATATAAATGTAAAAAATAAATAATAATAAATATTGATCTGACTGATCAAATCAATAAATAATGATCAGACTGATCATTAAAAGTTAGAACCAATTGCAATTTCTGTTTCACTACAACTCAAACTACAGCCAGCAAATTGGTTGCCAATTCTACGTCCATCGTCAAAACATCTTCCTTAATGTACCCAAATAATGCTACTCTTGGCTATTTAGAGAGCAAGAAGCCAGTAATGTGTAAAGTAAAGTGTGCCATCAAGTGGATTTCGACTCCTGGCGCCCACAGAGCCCTGTGGTTTTCTTTGGTAGAATACAGGAGGGGCTTAACATTGCCTCCTCCTGCGCAGTATGAGAGAATGTCTTTCAGCATCTTCCTATATCGTTGCTGCCCGATATAGCGGGGATTCAAACCGGCAACCTTCTACTTGTTAGTCAAGCATTTCCCAGCTGTGCTACTTAATTAAGTTGGCGTGTTTTGTTTTTTTAAGAACCTATCAAAATTAACTCCAAAACATGTATGTCAGCACCCTTCACCCTACATTTCCAATACTTTATTGATCATGGTTGAAATTATAGATGTTTTAATCTAATATGGAGTCAATACTAGGGATGTGCACGAACCTGTTCGGAGGCCCTTTTATGCCCAGGCTCGAGAACCGGGTGGTTTGAAGTTCAAGGGGGGGGGTTGCACTTATCCCTCCCTCCATTCCCCACCCCCACCCCCCGCGCCGGGTTTTCCTCAAGTCCTACAGGGCGGCAGCCGGGTTTTCTTCAACTTGCTACAGGGCAGCAGCCTACTTTCCTGCCGCCCAGTTCACTCTTTGGCTGGAAATAGCTGGCGTGTGCCAGGAGAGTGCTTTTAACTCACCTGCCGTGTTTCCCCCTCTGGCACTGCTTTAAAAAATGCTGGTGCTGTATACCCTCTTGCCATCTCAGTCAACATAAAACCCTGACACAAACACAAGGGGCTGCTATGGACATGGAAAGGTTCTAATAAAATGCCACTTTTGGTTAGTCACAGAGCTAGAATCTATATATTTAATTCTCTATGGCACACCCATGGCTAATCTAACTTGCGAGAGTCCGGAGAGCTGCCAGATAGGCTAGCTACGGGACGGGTGGGAGAGGGGAAAATTGTGGTGGCGGCAGAAGAAAACTGCGGTGGGCAGTGGCAGGATGAGTGACAAAACAGCGGGAGGCCGCATGCCACACAGACAAAATGGCAGGGGACAGGCAGGCAAAACAGTGGGGATGGCGACTGGGGAAGAAGGCGGTGATGGCAGCCGGCCAGGGAAGGAAGAAGCCGGCCAGGCAGGATGGGAGAGAAAACAACAGCAGCAGGGGAAAGGGCGGTGGTGGGGCAGGCGGCTAGAGGCGCAGATGCTCTGCAGCCAGCCCAGCTAGTATACAAGTTTCTCATTCCACTATAAAGAATAGAACATCTTACTGAGCTACTTTGCTCATCTGCCTAGGGTCAGGAGAAAAATATCTTTGAAGGTTTGGGGGAGAGCACACCTGTCTGCACACTACTTAAGAAAAACTCTGCCTCTTGCTTCTACTACTATCAGCCACGTTGGGCTTGAGGCATGCCCCACTCCTGCTGTGATAAATACTACAACATAAAAATAAGATTTGAGGATCTCTGAGCACCTGCAAAGTGCCTTTCCTGCAACCTTGAGAAAACACTAGTTTTCTTCTACTGCTGAAATTTAAGCCAAGAACATCCATTCAGCCTGCAGGGTGTGACTTCAAAGCAAACAGAGATACTGGCTCTCCTGAATTTATACAGTTAAAAAGTGCAAAGTCCACACTGATGGACTTGAGAAGAGGGACTGTAAAGGGGGAAAGTTAAAGATCTGAGAAAGCTATCCCTATCGCCAAAACCAGTTTGCTGCCTGGGGACTTTTTCTTAAAGGAGAAAAAGGCAGGGCCAGAGCATTTGCTTGGGAAGCTCCCAAGCAGCTTCCCTCTTGCCCAGAAGCCCAAATACTGCAGCAGCCCTCACAACTCGTCTCCTCTAAAGAGCAGGAACGCTGAAGCGTGGGGGAGGGGAAGAAGAGCAAAAGCACTTTTGTAGCAGGTGGAGAAGTACCTAACTTGTCTCGTGAAAGATTCCAGAGCGGGGGAGAAAGACAGCAGCCCAAGAAGACGTGGGCAGGCGAGGAGAAGAGGAGACCCTGCATCATTCTAGCTCCCATTTTGGCCACGGGCATAAAGGGAGTACATGCATCGGTACAATCTCGGGTGAAAAAAGGAAGGGGAAGCGTAGCCAGAAATTCAACAGGTAGAGTTCCCACCAACAAAACTTCAAGAACAGGAAACGGCTCTACAATCGCCGCCCGGACCATTTCAGCATACGCACGCACCCCGGTTTCGAGAACGACTAACCGGGAGAAGCCACCCGCTCGCTCAGAACTTCCACTTCAAGGCCGCTTTTAAACAGACCGCCAGGCCTCCCGCTCTCGGGCAGAGGCTCGCCGGCGCCGCCCACTGCTCGACTTCCCTTCCGCGGTGGCCCGGATTGGCTCCACCCACCAGAAACAGCGTCCTCCCGCTTCCCACTAAACAAAACAGTTGCTAGCGTGACTGGCCAGCAGCAAAACGCTTTGCATTCTCGGCGGGTTGTTTGGGTCCCTTGCCATGCCTGCTTCAGAGCTCAACAGTGACCACAGAGTGATAATCAGAGTTACCATCTGTTTTCGCATACGAAGAAAGACTAGCGGAATGAGAAAAACCTCCAACCATGTGCGAAGGACATCCCGCTAACTACAGCGCCTCCCGCTTTGGGGGCTGGGGCAACACCTAGTCTAGAGGTCTTGATAGCACATGGGGCACCCCTCAAATGCTATCAATAAGTAATATGTTGAGGGCCCTCGGGCTGTAGGGCCTCAGGTTAGTTTCCCCCCTGTGCACTCGTATTTTTCTGGCAAGAACTTCCATGCCCGAGACCGGTGTGGCAGATGGAAATTGAAAATGCGAATCCTTCACTGTTTTTGCATCTCTTGCAACTGTTGGATATCTGCCAGGCAGCTGTTAAAGGCACACCAGTCCTGCGAATAAACTAGTTCGCCTCTGGCCAGCCAGAGTGTATAGTCTCTGCATTGAACTGAGCCCTGCATCTCTAATTTTAGAAGTTAATCACAGGAACTTTGTGTTTGTCTTGGGGAATAGTGTAAGGGACCAAAAAAAGGGACCATCTAAACAATGACCATAGTGTTTCCAGACAAATTTATCCAGCACAACTACCATGCATTGCCCAGTTTTCACAATTACTTGTGAAATTATTATTTTACACATAACATACTGAAAGCAGAACTGCTACCCTTTAAAAAGATCAGTAGAGCTCTAAGTCTCTTAAGAGCAGCATGCAATTCAGAAAAAAGTGAGATTCTCCTAACATGGATTTAGTGATAGAAAAAAGTTAGCTATAGTTTTCTGACCCTCCTGCCATGCAGTTTTTAAAAGCAGCGCTTCTGTTCATACACAAAAGTTGGCAACCCCCAAAAGAGGGAGACATTATAACCATTCTTCATTTATTTGGATTCAGAAACCCTTAACTTTCTCAGCTGAGTCAGAATGGTTATAATGCATCCCATCCTTGCTTGCTGCCTTATGCACCAGTCTTGAGCTTCTGTTGAATATCAAGTATTAATAAACTAATAGAAGTTTAATTAACCACACGTATGGTTAATTATCTGACTTCTAATAAAGTCTGATGCTTGATTTTCAACAGATGCTCAAGACTATGGTGCATAAGGCAGCAAGCAAGAAATCTCTCAGTAGCAAGACCTCTTATTGTACAGAACTCAGTTATTTAGAATGGATGTTAATGGGAAGTGAGTAGGCTCGCATAATACAAATCATCCATATGGAAAACATGTATGCATATTCTCATAGGATTAATAGCATATTTACAGTATGTATACAAATGTTTGCATGTGGCAAAGTATAACATGTAGGAAGTTGATAGTAGAGAGTGCCACTCACTTCTGCTAATGTCACAGTCTATTGAAAACATTTTTCATATTAGTTTTGGGGTATATGTACTCCACATTTTAAAACAAATTAAATGAGCTTTAGTTTAATTTAGACAGAAGATGTAATTTTTATTTTTTTTAATCAAAATTTATCTCAAACAAAAGAACAGTCAAAAAGAGTAACTGACTCAGCCAAGAAAATTACTGGAAAACTGTGATTCACAAATTAGTGCTAGAAGGGTTGATCAACAGTTTTATTGAAGTTTAATAGGATTGTTTTTGTTTTAAAATGTGGTTGAGAACTGCAACTGTATTGCAGAAAAACTATCAGTCCTCTAGGGTGCACAAAGGGGTGTGCACAATTCAAAATATATTTATTCACATTTCAACCTTCAGTGTAATGAATCATTCTGTTTCTAAAGCAATTCCAAGAAAAATTCATGCTAATAGCTACAATCCAGGCAGCAATATTGGGAAACTCCCTCTTCCTTTAGAGCCAATATGTCTGACAAGAGACCATTTAGAAAGGGCAGTTAGGAATGTGCGCTCTCTTTCTTTCCTTGATTTCTATCCAGAACAGAGAAAATAGTTGGCTGAACATCTTCACATGTTATTTGGATGGTTTCTTTGAAAATTCTTCTTTCTAGAACGATTATTTTTTAAAGGAAATATATAATGTGTTCCAGTGCTGTTCTCTCCCCACTCTCAGCTTTACAGAACCATCACTGGAAAACCTTCATGGAGTCATATTAAATCTCAGCTCAAATAGGTAACTGGTTACTAACACAATACTATCTAAATTACATCAAAACAAATCTATATTAAATACAGTAATCTTACAACTACAATATTATAATATTATAATTATAAAGTTTATAATAATAGCTCATCTGTCTGTTTAGACTAGAAGCTGTATAGATTTATGATAACCACCTCAATATGTGGGACAATATGAAGAGAACATTTTTTGGGACTTGATATTGGGATAACAGAGATGGAGAGATTAAACTTTACTGTACTAACGATATGCCATTATAGAGGATATATTGTTTAACTTTCTTAAACTTGGACCATTTTAGACTCATGGGGGTCCTCTCCATCTTCTGAATCAAGGCTGAAGGGCTTGTCTATGTCTGCAAATAGAAAAAGTCTGTTTGTTGTCAAGTTCTTTTGAGGGAGATAACATGGGTGGGGAGATGAATGGTATGTGTTTTTAAAAGCATAGGATAATTCATTAACAAAGTGACAACATAATTTCAAATTGTATGTGCACTTTAGGATAGGTATAGGCAGACTCCACACTTTTGGGCACTATGTTTGAAGCCCAAGGTCCTCCAACTGGAGTCAGGTCTATGGGGCACAGCTTCAGAGAGCAGAAACAATTACTGCCTCCTATAAGCCATACACTGAGATGACCTACATATATAAGCGCAAATGTATATATGAGCTACTAGAGAGGCTAGATTCTAACCGCTTGATTTAGAAGGGGTGGGGGAGAAGCCTTTTTGTTGCTGCTGTCTTGAAGAAAAGAATTCAGACAAGTTATTCCATTATTTTCAACAGTACATTAACAACAATTAGCAGTGGGGAAAGGGAGGGCACATCCTCTACCCTGTACAGTACTGTGATGTTGCTTGAGGAAGCAGGCATTTCAGGGGGCACAGGTTCCTGTAAAAATGGTCCACATAGCATTGCAAGTATTCAGGCACTTTTGCAATAGTTGACTATTTGTTCATATACACAAGGAGGTAACTTCCTTAGTCCACTAGTATACTGAAGATATAAGTTCTTTTTAGTGTTGCAGGACCAATCTCTTGGTTGTCGGAAAGGTATGGAGGATCAGTTTCTTGTGGCCAGGTAAGAGGTTCCAGATAGAATGCAGCACATCAACACTCGCATGCCTATGAAACGCAGGGAGATTCCTAGTGCTAAATTAAGTTGTTGTAAAACTCTGAGTCAGAAACCATTGTTGATCTGCTGCAAATTATCCAGTGATCTACTGGCAGATTCCAGTCAATCTTCTGCTGATCCCCGCTTTAGGTCACAGAAGTTCTATTCAAGGAAGTAAAGGTGATGCAGTTGAGGATACAGATAAAGTGAGGGCAGAGCCTGCCCTCCCACTCCAGTGTCAAGGAATAGAGGGAGTTTTTCCCCAACTGCAGCTCTAACCTTTCCCCATCGAAGTTGAAGGAAGACATTAGTTTTTGAGAAACTAAACAAAGCAGAGGGCAAAATCTGCTCCCATCCCAAACACTATTGTACAGGTACAGTATGAGAGAAGGTACATCCATTGCCAAGAGAGAAGGTACAGTATGAGAGAAGGTATATCCATTGCCATGAGAGAAGGATATATTCCTGCCCCCACAATCTGTAGTCCTTTTACTTTCTGCTATAAAAAGTGAATGGCTGCCATTCACTTCTATGCAATGAATCACCGCATTAAAAACATAAGATGGATCCTACATAGAATTAGGCAAGACTATGCCCCAAACTGACTAACATCACACACACAAGGGAGGAGGGGTGATTTTTGGCAGTCTTCTCTACCCTCTGTCCCCCCCCCCATTTCCATGAAAGTCCCCCAACTGTTGACTTAGTATGTCACCCATTAAATGGGTGTAGGTGTAACTAGCTCTGCATAGGTAATAACTCCAAAAATTTGATTCCTATTGCTTTTTAAAATAATTAGTTCTACTTTTATATATGTAACTATCTTTATATAGATAAAGCTCGTTTTTTATTACTATCTCAGGTACTAGTTTCAGGCTCCCAGTAGGGGAAGGCAAGAAGTAGCCGCTGTAGGGAGCTTGCTTCCCACTCCCTGCAAGAAAATAACTCTTTGTTCCAAGTGTCAGTTGCCCAGGGATAGCAGATGCAAAGGGCTAGGGAGAGAGCTGCTAAGCTATGTATGTGTAGGGTTTATTTTAAATTATTGTTACTAAATCTATTGTAAGCTGCCTTGAGGACAATCCAGTCAAAAGACAGAGTATAAATGCAACCAATAAACAGCTCAGAAGGAAAAGAAGAAAAGCAAAGTAATAACATAGTAACAAGGAATAAGTATCCAAATGGTTACTTGCCAGGAATGTTTGGCTGCAAGCAGAAGAGCTAAAGTCAACAAGTTTCAAAATGTTATTTTTGCTGAATTTTAGTTTCAGCTTGTCAGATATGTGGTGGATAATAATTTTAGTGTCTTTGAAGTTTTACTGTGGTGGAATTTGATTGTTAGCAGATTACATTATTGTAGAAGCAAAGACTATTATCACTACCTTAATGTGGTTGTGCTAATGCTGGGCCCTATTTGACCTTCAACATAACTTGGAAATTGCTTAAAATCACATTTACCTTAGCTTGGTCCTATGAGAATAAGCTATTTTACATGAAGCAATGTGATTTTTGGATTATGACTCATAATCCAAAGGTCACAATCCTAAATACACTGTAAAGCACAATCCTAGCTTCTTTATTCATCAGGATTATAGCCTTACCAGGAAGCAAGTGAGATTTAATTTAAATAGTTACAATTGGGCTGCAAGTCTGAAAGCCTCTACACACTTTCTTTGGCATAATTCCATCAATGCCAATTCTTAGCTCACTTTTCATCCAAGGAGCCTCATATTATCCTTCCTCCAAGGAGCTTCATCTTAATCTAACAGTCCTTTAAGATAGTTTTAGGCTCAGATACTACAGCTGGCTCCAAGCCCCATATTTGAGCATTATGGCTGGTGGGACTGAGCCTGGATTTCTCAAATCTGACACTCCATCCAGTACATCACACCAGCGCTCCAAAGTAAATGATTCCACTTTTCTTTGCTTTCTTATGAGCTTTCTACTCTGATGATGGTGACACTGTCTAATATTAACATGATTCTTAAAATATAGTTTTGATACATCCTTAATGTTTAAGCCTTATGTAAATGTTCATCTATCTATTATATTAATTCTCCTGGGTGTGCCTTGGAATGTGCGTCCTGGCACCCCAGCTGATTGGCTGGGTGGTGGAGGCGCCTGATTGGCTGAGGCGCATCCAGGAGAATTGACCGACTGGGTGACCATGGAGGCAAGGCCACAGTGGGCCCGGCTGCGGTGGTTGCGGTGGGCCCGGCTGCAGAGGCGAGGCAGTGGTGGGCCGCGGAGGCAAGGCAAGCGGCGGCGGCGGGCCCGGCCTCTGAGGTGAGGCGGTGGCACCTGGGCCCGGCCGGAGATTGGGGCAGGTGGTGGGGGGAGAGGTAGCAGGCCCCAAAGAGTGCACAGATGCTCTGTGTGGGGGTCAGCTAGTATATATATAACTAGCTGACCCCGCACAGAGCATCTGTGCGGCAGTACACTCTCCCCACCTTCAGGCCCAGTTTGTTCTCCCCCCAACCTTCTGCCTCAGTTAGTCCCCCCCCCACTCTTAAGGCCCAGTTAGTTCTCAACCTTCTGCCCCAGTCTCTTCCACTGCCCCCACCTTCTGCCCCAGTCTCCTTCCCCACCCCCCACCTTCTGCCCCAGTCTCCTTCCCCACCACCCACCTTCTGCCCCAGTCTCCTCCACTGCCCCGCCTTCTGCCCCAGTCTCCTTCCCCACCCCCCGCCTTCTGCCCCAGTCTCCTTCCCCACCCCCCGCCTTCTGCCCCAGTCTCCTTCCCCACCCCCCGCCTTCTGCCCCAGTCTCCTTCCCCACCCCCCGCCTTCTGCCCCAGTCTCCTTCCCCACCCCCCGCCTTCTGCCCCAGTCTCCTTCCCCACCCCCCGCCTTCTGCCCCAGTCTCCTTCCCCACCCCCCGCCTTCTGCCCCAGTCTCCTTCCCCACCCCCCGCCTTCTGCCCCAGTCTCCTTCCCCACCCCCCGCCTTCTGCCCCAGCCAATCAGCTGGGCTGCCGGGACGCATTTTTCCTGGGCACACCCAGGAGAATTATCTATATATTTTTTTTTCCTGGGTGTGCCCAGGAGAAATGCGTCCCGGCAGCCCAGCTGATTGGCTGGGCTGCGGGGGCGCCTGATTGGTCCTGGCGCACCCAGGAGAACGGCGGCGGCCATGGCCGGGGAGCCAGGCGGGCCTGGCCGCGGAGTCGAGGCGGCGGGCCTGGCAGGGCCCGGCCGCAGAGGCGAGGCGAGGCGGTGGGCCTGGCCGGGCCCGGCGGCACTCTTGGGCCCGGCCGCGGTGGCGGGCCTGGCGGCGGCAGCACTCTCCAGCCCGGCGGCGGCACCCTCGGGCCCGGCGGCGGCACTCTTGGGCCCGGAGGCGGCACTCTCGGGCCTGGCCGTGGAGGTAAGGCGGCGGGCCCGGCCGCAGCACAGGCGGCGGTGGGCCCGGCCGCACTAGAGGCACAGATGCTCTGTGCCCGGGCCCACTAGTATATATAGATTCTCCTGGGTGTGCCTTGGAATGTGCGTCCTGGCAGCCTAGCTGATTGGCTGGGCTGCGGAGGCGCCTGATTGGCTGAGGCGCACCCAGGACGACTGGTTGCCACGGCAGCGGCAGGCCTAGCCGCGGAGGCCAGAGGCGGTGGCGGGCCTGGCCCGGACACGGAGGCAAGGCCCAGGAGCGGGGAAAGAAAGGGGGGGGGCAGAAGTGGCAGTGGGGAGGAGAGGCGGCTGGACCCGGAATCGGAGACTGGGGCAGAAGGTGGGGGGGAAGAGGTAACTGCTGGCTCCAAAGAGCGCACAGATGCTCTGTGCGGGGTCGACTGGTTGTTAGTGAATACTTCAAGTATGTTTGGACACAGACATCATGGCCCTTTGAAATGAGATTTGATGTCTGTTTAAAGAATATTTAGTGCTCTATGGTTTTTTGGGCTTGGAATGTTATCTGGGCAAGAGAGGTTTAAAACCCATACTAAGTGTCCAGCAGAGAAAAGCCCTGTAGTCAAGACTGAGAAATCCCTAGTGGAGAGAAAGAGAGGCAATTTAAAAAATTTTAGTTAGAAAAAGGTTAAGAGTTCAGTTGCTGAAGTGAGCAATAGGAACTGAAGGTTCACTGTGTAAAAGTGTCTGACGTACAAGCTAGTGAAAAAGCTGGGGGTAGGGTGGGTACAAAGTAATGTCCTGTGGAAGAGGATTGAAAATAAAACTGCTAATATTATGATGCCCTTATACAAAATGATGGTGCGGCCAAACCCGGAGTACTGCATACAATTCTGGTCACCACATCTAAAAAAGGACATTGTAGAACTGGAAAAGGTGCAGAAGAGGGCAACCAAGATGATCAGGGGCCTAGAGCACCTTTCTTATGAGGCAAGGCTACAACACCTGGGGCTATTTAGTTTATTAAGAAGATGACTGCGGGGAGACATGATAGAGGTCTATAAAATCATGCATGGTGTGGAGAAAGTGGATAGAGAGAAATTCTTCTCCCTGTCACATAACACTAGAACCAGGGGTCATCCCATGAAAATGATTGCCAGGAAATCTAGGACCAACA
Source organism: Hemicordylus capensis (assembly GCF_027244095.1). Lineage (NCBI taxonomy): Eukaryota > Metazoa > Chordata > Lepidosauria > Squamata > Cordylidae > Hemicordylus > Hemicordylus capensis. The sequence goes on along the minus strand of NC_069657.1, from coordinate 331,773,925 downwards.
AAAGGAAGTACTTTTTCACACAACACATAATCAGCTTGTGGAATTCTCTGCCACAAGATGTGGTGACAGCCAACAGCCTGGATGGCTTTAAGAGGAGTTTGGATAACTTCATGGAGGAGGGGTCTACAATCGGCTACTAGTTGCAGGGCTATAGGCCACCTTCAGCCTCAAAGGCAGGGTGCCTCTGAGCATCAGTTGCAGGGGAGTAACAGTAGGAGAGGGGCATGCCCTCACCTCCTGCCTGTGGCTTCCAGTGGAATCTGGTGGGCCACTGTGTGAAACAGGATGCTGGACTAGATGGGCTTGGGCCTGTTCTTATGTTCTTATATGCTTAAAGAGAATTAGCTGTGTGAGCTGTGAAGAGAAACAATTTAAAAACAAAGATTATTATGAATGTTGTATATGCCTGAAGTGTATAAAAAGCTTCTGAAACAGCAATCAAAACAGTGAACTACTCTACTTTCTAAGTGGAGAAAATTGGTTTGTTTTTTTAAAGGAGTGGGGAAATCCTTGGAAAGCCTATTAGAAATGACAAAGTATCCCATGGAGGCCGGGAAGGAGAAGGTAGATGGGGAGACTGTGGCAGCAATGTAAAGGCCCAGATTTACTTAGTTTTTTGCTTATTTAGGCTTATATGCACATTAAGGCAGTTTATATACTCATCCTAACTCATGTAAAGTTAAGCTGTTTCCCCCTGCAGTCAAGCTGGCAGGCTGGAAAAGCTCCTGTATGCAGTAACTTCTGCCAACCCATCTCTCTCCTATTTTGCCAACTGCCACCACACTCTTTCTCCATCTCCCAGTGCTGCAGGCATCACAGGCTGCTAGGGCTCCTAGCTGTGGGGGGAAAGCAGAGCACTATGGTCACCCTTTCATTTACCTTTTCCTTCTTTCCCACTCTCTCTTGGGCAGAAAATGAGCGAGCAAGCACATGTGCAAGATAGCCAAAAAGCACAGAGCAACAATAGCATGCCCTTATGTTTCCCAGCTGAGCAAACATAGTACCCTGCTATGATTTCTGGGTGTGCACTCCTTTCATTCTAAAGTTTCCTGCAAATATAAGAGAGATCCACATGTGGCAACAGTCTCCCACAGAAATGCATGAAGATTCATTGAACTGGCTCTATGTGTCTTGACCTACTTGTCAGTGTACCCCCATCCATAGCAAGCAGATGCCTGTGACTAGAGCTGGATTGCAACCTCTGTGTATTGCAGAGAGATTAGAGCACTCTCTAAATGGGAGCTCCAAGGAAAGGACTCTTTTGTCAGATGCTTGAATGAAGGAGTGGGCAAGACAGTGAGTGAACCTGTTCCCTGCTGCTGGAGCAGTATTGATGACAGAGGGCTCCAGGTGGGGGGCAGGGCTGGCAAAGCAAAAGAGCCAGCGTGGGGGGGGCAGCAGAGAGGAGGAGGAATGGCAGCATGGACCAGCAGCATCAGCACTTTTTGCCTCAGACCTCTAATATTGTTCCTTTGAAGCAGGGCTGCTCAACTTCGGCCCTCCTGCATATGTTGGCTTACAACTCCCATAATACCTGGCTATTTGCCACTGTGTCTGGAGATAATGGGAACTGTAGTCCAAAAACAGCTGGAGGGCCTAAGTTGAGCAGGCCTGCTGAAGTGTCTCATGTTAAGGCCCATGATCAGTACATTCTATACAAGTTAACATTTCTTCATCAGCAGGGATTCTTCAGGATCCATGATGCAAACCACAAAAAATGAAGTACTAAACCCCACCCTGCCACCCCAAAAACTAAAAGGCTGGAAGATTGCTTCAAACATGTAGGATATCGGTTTGCTGCTTTCCCTGTACTTCCAAGTGCCTTTAAACAACATTCAATATGGGACACAACATGTATATGTGGAGAAACAGAGATATGTTTGGATAACTTTCCAAGAGTTGAGATTGATGTAGAGCACAGCACTATAGTCAATTATAATTTATATTTGACTGATACCACTTAGAATAAGAGATTCACTTTCCCTAATACCACCTTCTATTAAAATTTTATTACAATCTGCTACATTAAGAAAAGGGAAAAACCACTGAAGAACAAAACCAAACCATAACGATGTACTGTTTTTGTATGGGCTATCCATGGCACATCACAAAAATAAACAGAACAGAAGACATATATACTAAAAATGTAAGAACATAGTTATAACCTTGAAAATTGTACTATAGAACAACTGCGTGGGTTTTGCTCTTTAGAATTTAAATCACACATGATGCATCATCATGACCATTACATTTAATTTAACTATATATTTCTAAACAGTACAAAAAAAACCCTATTTAAACCTTAGAACAAGGAATCTAATATGGAACAGGAATTTCAAAATCAGTTTTAAAAGAATGCTCTGTGATGCCAAGGTGGCATTATTCATATATGTGATAAGCATATCCAAAACAGAGAAGAAAACAAAATATATTGGGTGGTTTGCATTTCCTGTTTTTTTGCTCTGTTACCAAACCATGCACCTTAAATCTCAAGTATTAGTGTCAGTAGTTTTTGGTATTAAATCTAAGAAGATTAAACCTATTGTGTTGATTTGAGTTATGTCCCTAATACCTTTTATTCCATAACTATATGAAAACAAGGCTTTATTTTTATGTACAAGTTTTTTCATGTCACCAGATAACTACAGGGCAGCATATTATGGTATAGTTCATAGAGAATCTTTTCTGTAACACACTTCTTCTGTAAAGTGTGTGTAATAGCATGCTGACTGAATGTGTACCAGACTGAATGTGCATCCTTATGTGCCACCAATTAGCTGGCACTAAAAAGTATAGTTGTGCCCATATATAAAGAGCTGTGAGTGTAATGACAAGATGTATAACTAGATAAAATTGTATGAAATAAGATACTGAGTGTAAATGACAATGATTTTTAGGAAATAGATGGTATGAGGAAGGCAAATAGGCTGCTAGAATTAATTAACTTAGCTCATTTTTGCACTACTATGTGATCCATAGAGGGCTAGAATGAATGGAACTGGAGACAGCTTGACTACTCTCTGGTGTCTCAGGTTGAGGCAGTGGCTAGGAGTACTTTTTATTAGGGATGTGCATGAACCTGTTCTTAGGCTCTTTTATGGGCCTCTGAACTGGTTCAAACACTGGCCAGTTCAAACGTTCAGCGGGGGTGGGGTAGGAATTTAAGGGTGGGGGAGGGTGCACATCCCTGCCCCCGCTCCCCCCCCCCGGCTGGTGCTGGAGTTCTGTAAAATCCCTCGGGGCAGCAGCATACCTCCCTGCCACTCCCTCCCCTCTTTGGCCGGAAGTACCTGGCGCATGTGCGCACACCAGGCGCACATCCACACATCAGACGGTCTCACATGCGATTGCAACATGCGTGTACGTGTGCCCAGTGATTGCACACGTACCTGGTACTTCTGGCTGAAGGGGGAAAGGGGTAGCAGCAAGGTATGCTGCCGCCCCAAGGGATTTTACAGAACTACAGTGCTGGAGGAGGAAAGCAGAGGGAGGGGTAAGTGCAGCCTTCCCCACCCCTAAAGTCCTACCCCCCTACCCCTTTGAGCCACCCCCACCCAGTTCTGTGCACATCCCTGCTTTTTATCAGCTTTGACCGATATGCCAATCACGCCCATTTCTTGAGATAAACAATAGTGTGTATGTTGGTAACCTCCAGGCTTGACTACTGCAATGTGTTCTGTGTTGGGCTGCCTTTGTATGTAGTCTGGAATCTGCACCTTGTGCAGAATGCAGCAACCACATTGGTCTCTGGGGCAACCCAAAGAGACCATATTACTCCTATTCTAAAAGAACTTCACTGGTTACCAATGTTTCCAGGTGAAATACAAAATGTTGGTTATTACTACAAAGCCTTAATGATATGGGCCTATGTTATTTAAGAAAGTGCCTCCTTCATCATGAACCCGGCTGCCTATTGAGATAATCCGTAGAAGTCCAAATGTTGCGGTTACCACTGGCTTGTTTGGTGATTCAGAACCAGGCCTTCTCTATGGCCGTCCTGAGACTTTGGAACACACTTCCTATCAGCATAAGTGATATCTTTAAGAAAGTTCTCAAGATACGCCTGTTTCTTCAGTCTTTTAGTTAACATTTTTCTATAAATTGTTAATTGTTCATTGGTTTCTTAGATTTTTTTTAATTTTATGTAAACTGTCTAGAGAAGTTTTATTAGGCAGTTTAAAAATATATTTACACATATACACACTATAATAATATAACTGTTTCATAAAATAAAACAATTATATATAATCTTTGTGAGTCACTGAAAGCATTACCACACTGGAGAGAAAGGATACAAATATTTTAAATAAACAATAAATTATATATAGTTTCTGCTCTTTTAACAGCAGCCTCACACACAACGATTTAGTTTGTGAAAAGAAACGTAAGAAAAGAGAAACTCTTTCCTGGCGGAGAGATAATCTAGGAGAAAAGCTTGGCCTATTTCATTTCCCTGCATCAGGTTGCTAGAAACCAGGTTGTATGGCACAGCAGAAGTACGATCTCAGTAGAAATTTAGTAATCCAAAAAGCTGAGGAATTAGTTTGCAATTCCCTTTGGTGACTCCACGGTCCTAATCTCTCTTATAAACAACACAGCCAGGAAGTAGTCTCTCCGGTTCTGCAATGTATCCAGCACGCCCTTACCTTTATCTCCTATAATAACCGACAGCAATAAAATTACACTGGCGGCGACCCCCAAGTCGAATTTCTTATCGTCCCACGTGACTGGCAGGTATTCGGGCTCCGCCCCCATAGAGCTCTCTGGAGCGCTGCCTAATGGGGCTTGTAGTTCTGTTTACGCCCGGAAGCTCTGAACTTCGTCTGATTGGCACTGAGCGGCCCAGACACTGTCAAGACTGCTTTACGCAGGTTGGCTGTAGCCACGCAGGGATTGGCGGAAATGGGTATCTGTCGTGCAGCCTCGCTAGATTTTTATGTTTTATTGCAGCACCTCTCTGTGGTGGCGGTATCCCCACACAGAACAGCTGCGCTTGCAGAATCAGAGGAAGGGGGCAGGCTCGGCTGGGCTGCGGCCGCCCTCTGGGTGGGACGCCGCTACGGGGAGGGGGCTGGGCCTGGGTGCCTCCGAGGCGGTAGCGGGGAGCCTAGCCTGGCCCGGGCCCCGCTCGGGTTCTCTGGCGTCGGTCCGCCCGCTCAGGAACAACTTCGCAACGGGCTGCGTGGCCTCCTCCCCCTCCCCACCCCCTCGCGCCGTGGGACGCCGCGAGCTGGAGCTTGGGCTGCCCGGCGGCGCCTCCTCTTCCCAGGGCTCGTTTCCTGGTTCTGCTGCGGGTCCGTCGGGCGGTGGAGGGGAAGCCGCCGAGTTCTGCGGAGTTGGCAGGGCAGGGCAGAGCAGACAAGCCTGCGGGTGGGGAGAGGGTGTGAAGAACAGCTCGCGTGGCTGAAGAGAATCCTCAGGAAGGAAGGAAGGAAAAGGCACCGCCACCGCCACCTCCACCTCCCCGCCGGTCTCTTCGCTTAGCCTTCTGGCACCGCGCCGGGCACTGTGAAGACGACCCCCCCGCTGTCTTCTCCCGTCCCTCCTCGCCATCCCTTTCGACGAGCACCTTTGCCCAGCCGAGCTGCCCTGTGCAAGTTGTAAGCGGCCCCTGCCGGACTGTGCGAGCTGCTGCGTTCCTCGCCGCCTAACGGCGGAGGAGGCAGCTGCCCTGGCCGTCTCTTGGCCTTCCTCCACACCCCCTCCTCTTGCCATGCAATAGAATGAGGAGGAGGATTGACAGGTGGCTGGGGTTTTGCTTTTTCTCTCCCCTGCTCCAAGTTTCCTGTGACTTTTCTGAGGATGGCACAGAAGAAGTGAGGCTTGGGAAAGTGAGCAGGGTTCCCAGCCCCCCGGGGTCTGTGTAAAATCATGGCTGACCGAGACGGAGAAGTGAGGTGGGATGGGCTGTGCAGTAGGGATGCTGGCTCCAGAGACAGCGCCTTGGAAAACATAAGGCAAGCGGTCCTGAAGAAAAGTGAGGCGATAGCTCTGATCAAAGAAAATATCTCTCCTCCTCCGGCGGCGGCGGAAGGGCTCCTCCTGCCTTCTGCTAACAAGGCTCGGGGCGTACTAAACGAGATGCTGGCTCGCCTGCTTATGCTCTCCAAGAGGTGCCCCTTCAGAGATGTAAGAGAGAAGAGTGGGGCCATTCTGGTGAACGTTCAGGTACAAGTGCGTTTTTCATTCTTTCTTCAGCCTAATCCAGTTTCTCCGAAAACACTTCTCTTGAAGATCTCAAGTGTCTTATACAAAAGTAAAAGTGTGGTTAACATCACATTCTAAGGTGGTGGCATGTCTTGTGTATGTTTTAAAAAAAAAAAAATCCAAGGAGCTCAAAGCAGCATACATAGCATTTCCCTTTTTAAAACTTGTTGCAAACCTGTGGGTTGGGCTAGGCTGAAGGATAGTTGTTAATATTATAATTAAATATACACACACCATTGGGACTGGATTGTGCTGGCTACACTCACAGTCTTTGGAAAGTAGATCGCTTTATATGTGTAAATGGTTCTGAGAACAAATTCTTTCACCACAAGTGATACAGTGCAATATGTGCCTGCAAATTTGCTTCATTTAAGATGAGTTTAGCATAATATTCTCTGGCAAAGTACTCCCAGTCCATTTCTAGTAGGAACGACAATATATGTATAACAGTATAAGTGTAAAGTTCTGCACTTAACCTTTTTAGAATGAACATTCAGAACAGTGAACCCACAAAATATATTAAGATGCATTGAAATTATTTATCCACTGACATATTTCATCCATGTGCAAACTTGTGAAGTCATTGCTTTTTCCAAATGTGTGGGATGAAGAGTGTAGCCTAAATATATATATTTTCCCCATTGGCAGAAGTGCTTCATTTTTACTCAGATAAATTCATTTTTATCTAGATATAGGGGACTGTGAGTGCTAATGCTTTGAATATCTAAGATGGACTTCAAAATGCTTTAGGAAGGGGAGTGTTTCAAAGAATCGTAGAATTCTAGAGTTGTGAGGGAACACTGTTCCCTCTAAGATGTGCACACGCTCACACATTTTCTGATGTCCGCTCAGTTAATTTTAGATCCTGCTCAAGTTGAATCGGGAATGCCCCACTCTGAATGCATGCCTTGATACTGCCACGCAGAACAAAACTCATTCTGCACACACAGATGAAAAAAATTAGAGAGAACATTGGAAGGGACCTTGTAGATTTTCTAGTCCAGCTGCCTGCTGAGTGCAGGTAAGTGCTATAGCAGCTCTGACAGATGGCTGTGTAGCCTGAAAGCAAAGGAGGATCCACCACTGCATGAGGCAGACTATTCTACTGTTGAACAGCTCTTACAGTTAGGAAATTCTTCCTAATGTCTAAATCTGATTTCTTGTCATTTCAACCCACTAGTTCTAATCCTGCCCTCGGGAGCGAAAGAGAACAAGGTTGCTCCGCCTCTTAGGTGATAGCCCTTCAGATATTTGGAGGCAGTTATCATATCTCCCCTTTAGTTTTATCTTCTCCAGGCTAAACGTACCCAGCTCCTTCCATCATTCCTGACAGGACTTGGTTTCCTAAATCCTCGCCACCTTTGGGATGCACTCCCTTGATCCCTTTCCAGTTTATCAATGTTTTTTTAAAAAATGCAGGGCCCAGAATTGGAAACAGTATTCCAAGTGAGGTCTGGCCAGAACAGAATAGAGTAGAATGATTATTTTTCATGATTTGGATATTATTATTCTGTTAGTGCAGCCTAAGACTGCGTTATGTTTTTAGCAGCTGCATCATACTTCTGGTTCATGTTCACATGTACTGTTGCCAGTAGCTTGGCAACAGTACATGGCAAGGTATTGTAATCTATTGGTTCTGACTCAGTTTTCAAGCCTTTACAGACAGGATCGAATCTTGACTTTTCCTTTTCCTTTACATTTATATTCCATTCTTCATACAAGGCGCGCAGAACAGTGTATATGGTTATGTTTATCCTCACAACAACCCTGTGAGGTAGATTAGGCTGAGAGATAAGTGACTGGCTTAGAGTCACCCAGTAAATTTCATGGTTGAATGGGGATTTGGACTTGAGTCTCCCTGGTCTTAGTCCAACACTGTAACCACTACACCATGCTGGCTGTCTTCTAAGCTGTTAGCTCTCTCCACCTCCTGCACCATCTCCAGCTTCTTGTCATCTGAAAATTTGATAAGCATCTCTTCTGCTTCCTCCAATAAGTCATTTATGAGAATGTTGAACATCTCCAGGCCAGGATAGTATCTTGTGACACTCCTCTAAATACTTCCCTTCAGGGTGACACACCACCATTAATGAGTACTTGTTCAGCCAGCTATGAATCTGCCTTAGAGCAGCACAATCTAGCTCACATTTTAGCAACAAGGATATCATGAGCTACTTTGTTAAATGCATTCCTGAAATCAAGATATATGATGTCCCCAGCATTCCCCTGATCTACTAAACTATTAACTCTATCAAAAAAAGAGAAGAGATTAGTCTTGCATGACTGGCTCCTACTAATCAGTCACCCCTCCTTTTCTAAATGCTCACAGACTGCTTAATATCAGATACTAGTTTCAGATATGGATTCTATACTCTGACACAGTTCTAGAGCCTGGACTTGGTTCTCTCTTTAAAGCAGGTCAAAATGCTGACAAATGCAGCAATCTAACACTTTATGTAGAAGCCACTTTATTGGTGGTCCTCCTATAATTGTTCATCCATAATTTTGATTACTCAGCATGTATTCTAAATGGTTCTGGGCAAACCCAGTGTGAACAAAGGAAAGTTAGAACATTCTCTAAGTAGGTTACTAAAGTTCCATTTGTTTTTTGAGAAAAATAGCCACTATAGCATTTAGGGTCCCCACCCCAGTTAATCATTGTTTAGAATAGGCTAGAGGTTTTCTTTGGCTTTTAATGTCATGCTCCCTTGTTAGTGGATACGAAGGTCATTTTGATAGCTCAGATCTTGACCAAGTCAGTCATGCCTCCATTATTTTTGTTTGCCATTGCCATTTTTGGAGTACTTTCTTGGCTATGAGAATGGTGGTCACTTGAGAGAAAATTATTTTGATTGCTGCTGTACAGGTGACTCAACTTGCTTTCACTACAAACATAAACTGAATCGAACTGTGACTCATTGCTTCACAAATTTGAGGCAATAGATAAACAGCATGAAGCTTATCCCCGCCTTCTTTTGTCATATGTGACTGCCGGCTGGCATAGAAGGCTTTAGTTTCATCATTGCCTTCTAGCCTTATAAAGGGCTACTACCCAAACGTATATGGAGAGTGTACAAGGCTGGGCGGGGGGGGGGGGGAGGAAGTGTGAAGACCAGAAAATGTCTTCTTATAAAAATTAAAAGTATGCTTGCCATCATTACTCTTTGGAAACAGGCACAATTAAGTAGCTTCAAGTTGATAACTAACTTATTCGATGTTTGCAGCTGGGTAGTCTATATTAGGACTGACTTCAGTCTTGCATGGTTTACTTTTTTGAATTTTTTTACTAGAGTCATGATCCACCAACATGTGTTAAATAATTTAGAATCAAGAGTGCATACCCAGGACCTTAGCACTTTATAACTAATCTGGCCTATACTGGATAATATAATCTGTTTAAATTGTTTAATTGGTTTTATTCTGTTTTTATAGTTTGATTTTAACTGTTAACTTGTTTTAATTGTTTTTACCATGCTGTAAACTGCCCTGAGCCATTTTGGAAGGGCAGTATATAAATCTAATAAATAAATAAATAAATGATATTTTCTCACAATGTTTAGTGGAGGAGTAGGATTGGGTCTTCTTGCCCCCCCACCAAATAAAAAATTTATGTATGAGGATAACATTTGAATAGGCCATACACATGAAAAATGTGTGGACAATTCTTTGTCTGAATGAAGGAACTCTGTTTTTCAGGACAGTGCATATGGGTTTTTACATGTGTACTCCTTGCTGAAAGGCATCATTTCATACTGTGCGGGCGATGGCAATGGTAAACCTCTCCTTTATTCTACCAAAGACGACCACAGCGCTCTGTGGTCGCCAGGAGTCGACACCGACTCGGCGGCACACTTTACATTTACTCCATATTAAAGTGCTGCACCTTTGTGCAGATGTCCTATTGGACAGGTGTGCATTGTGAGTGGGGTGAGAAGATACAATCTTGCTTCCTGGGGGAGGACATCACGGAGTAAGTATAATCTGATCCAGGCCTCCTGTGTTGAGTTATCCCGAGAATGCATTCTTGCCTGACAACTGTCAAAGTGCAACCAAGGTCCAGCATTCATGAAAAGAACCCTGGCAGGTCCTAAGGTGGTCACTCCTTAGGCATACTATAGCCCACTCCTAGGCATACTATAAAAAGAGGGTTTTTTTCTGACAGTAGAGAGAGGGCAGTTTAAAATATTATAACTCAACTATTCTTGCTATGCTGTAGTGCTCAGACAATTGCTGGAGAGAATGTTTGAACTAAGTGGCACTTGTTACTTAGGATGGCATAAGCAGGAAGTATTATGTAGAAAGGGTATGTGTAAATCTAAACTGAGCAGAATTTTCCAAGCATTTTGCCAGCTCAGAGCGTTGTGTTTAATGTAGTACTTTGAGTCTCCAAACATTAAAGAATATGAATTAACAGTTAAAGATCTCTTTCAGTATCCTTTTGTAATGAATGATTTTTTGTACTACCTTCAGATGCTGTTTGAAGGATCCATCACTAAGATGTTTTCACTTAAAATAGAGACTTTTCAGCACTTTAAATAGACATTTTACTACTTCTGACTTGTACTGTATACATTATTCAGATTGCTTCACAGGCTGGTGGTTTAGCCCCGTGATTTATCCATTATAAAACTTTCATAATGGAATCAATATATTCTTGTGTTATATTATTGTAATTATAATGTATAATTTTTCAATTTATATACTGCTTCTCTATTTTTAAAAAATACCAAAAGCTGTGAACAATACATATAATGCTACTAAAACAAGAAAAATTACTAAGCAATGTTTCATTCATTCTAAGAAAGCCAATACAGAAGTTACTTAGCTTGTCATAGCTTCTCTCATCATCCTATACAAACTGCAATCACTTTCTCAGTAAAGTAAACATGTATATTTATTTCTTCTGTAAATCCTGTCTGTTCAAGTTAATTAGCAGATCTCCATTAGATGAACATATTTCTATGCTTTCACTAAATCAAGATAAATGGGTTCTGTTACACTTTGCATTGAGCTATGATTTTGAATTTTCCAAGTCCCGTGAGCCTGAAATAAGTATCTGGATTAGGGCCTGGGTATTATCCATAAAACTTATTGAGTTGATATGTAGGTGTTTGTTTATGTCTGATTAGTGTTTAAATGTTTATCCTTCTGTAGTAGTTTAATGTGGACTTAAAAAAAACCAAAACCCTCACATAATTTGATTTTTGGCCTAGGAAAGAATTGGCCTAGAAATGACTTGCTCGCGCAACAACACAAGCATAAGAGAGTACATGCAACTTGGCACTGCTGTGACCTCCTGAGCCTGCTGAAAACACATTGTCAAGGGGCCCTTGGCAATGATGGTGGGCTACGTTATGAACACAGGAAGCTGCCTTATACCAAATCAGACCTTTGGCCTATCTAGCTCAGTAGTATTGTCTTCACCAGTGTTTCTTAACCTTGGATCCCCAGATGGAGTTGGACTACAACTCCATCATCACCAGCCACAAAAGCCATGGCTGGGGATGCTGGGAGTTGTAGTCCAACAACATCTGGGGACCCAAGGTTAAGAAATCCTGGTCTACACTGACATGCAGCGGCTCTCCAAGGTTTCAGGCAGGAGTCTTTAGCAGTCCTATCTGGAGATGCCAGGGAGTGAACTTGGGACCTTCTGTATGCACAGCAGATGCTCTACCCTTGAGCTATGGGCCTCATCACATTGTGGGTGGGCTGAGGGAGAAGAGTGAGAGCTTACAAATTGGGTGGAAGACATCCTCAGCTAATGGAGCTTTGTCTGGTTTCCAGACTAGCTGTTTGTGACACAACCCGTCTAGTTGCTTTGGGTCCCTTAGCCAACACCTTGATCCTCAACAGCTGCATTGCGACAGGTTTGAGGCTGCTACAGAACTGTGAGTTGTCTGTACTAATCTTTTGCTGTGTATGTGAACCAGTAATAAGCAATGTTAAGGCAATTTAACAACCATCATATTTAGTATAGTTCCTGAAGTTAGGGAACCAAAGGTTCAATCTTTATTTACTTTCCTCTGTGCTTACTAGGCTTGTCTGTATTGGTTCTTACTGTAGCTTGGGCATTGTTAGTTATTGCTGTGTATCTGACTATCTGCTGGTTGAGCTGCTGCCAAATTATAAGTGAAATGTGTGTTTGTACAGTGCTAGGCTATCCTGCCCAAAAAAACATTGCCTGTTATTGTTTTTGTTTTCTTACTCCACACTACCTGCTAAGTTCAGAGTTTGCATGGAGGATTTCCACTTTCATGGAATAAAGTAGAAAGCTGTATGACCAGGTTTAAGGTACTTATTTTTGTTTGCCTGTAGGCAAAGTGTTGATCCTTGTCTCAAAGGGTTGCAGTGTTGCTAGGTTGTGCAGAAATGCTCAATCCTGCAAAACAACCTAAATATTTGTTCCCTGTTCCTCCTCCCTCTGAGTGACGCAGCAGAAGGCTCAGTGTCACCACTGCAGCTGTGATGGCAAGTAAAGAACTAGCTTGGCTGTCCACTTTCACACTTTCTACTAGGTGCAAAGCTAGGGAGTAGCTATGAAACTAACCAGGTGAATCTTCTGTCCAGCTCCTAATAGGAATACTCATTTATTTTGAGCCTGGAATATTGCTGCTCAGTTAGTGTCAAACAGTGTTGCATATCTGTGACTTGTTCCTTGACCAGGAAGAGCATTCTTATGTCTAGTTTAAATCACATGAGACATTAAGTAACCTACTTTTTTAGTTTTGACATAGAATTAAGTATAAGTATGTATGTTCCTGACATATTGGAATGAATTCAAATGTATATTCCTGTTTTTGCCAGCATCAGGGGAGGGGAGGGAGAGTCAGACTGGTTTGTATCTGGGCTTTGAATCATAGTTGTCGTCTGCTTGGCTCTTTTTTCGTTATCCAGAACACTTTAGTTCTGCTTGATTTATATTGGCCGCTACCTCTGCTGGAAGAAAAGAATGTTTTAACCACAATATTTTTGAAATCTAAAACAGTTCATTTTCAGTCTTTGGTTTCAGAGCTGTTCTGTTGAAGTATGTGGATTTATGTTGACTTGTCCATAATCATCTGAAATAAATCTTCACTTCTGCTTCCAGTCAGAAAACTATTTATTTTGAATCAAGCAAGGGTTTCTAAGCCATATATACTCTCCAAAAATTTAATATATGTTTTTCTTCTGAGCTGATAAAGTTCAAAAAAGTTCCCAGCAAGTTGTTTTAAATTCCTAGTTCATTCTGTCCTAGCATCTCCCACTGTGAGGAAGTCGTGATGAATCCAGCCGAACACGGGCTAGAACCCATTTTCAGGATTACTCGGTTGTGGTGGGGGACGACAAAGAGACAGTGTGTTTTTTCCTCCGCCTCCATTGCATTTGCTCAGTGTAGACCAGCAGAGCTTTTTTATGTAGCAAAGTTATTGCTTCACACATCCCCCTGTGTAATCAGGGAGCAAACACCTCTAGCCTGCTGCGACCAGTTTGCATGCCACTTTGCAGATAAAGTCGCTTGCATCCATGCTGATCTGGCAATTCTGGCAGATGTGTCTCTGTTACTATCTGGTGCTATTGTGTTGGATTATTTTCAGTTGCTACAGCCTTAGGATGCAGACAAGATCCTTGGTGGTGTGCGGGCAATATTATGTGCTTTAGACCCTTGCCTTCATGGCTAATATCTTCCAGGGAGGGTACAGGTGGTTGGAGGCTATAATCAATGCTTCGTTAAGGGAGGGCAGGATGCCATCATGCCTCAAGGAGGCGGTGATGAGACCACTATTTAAAAAGCGCTCCCTTGCGCCCTTCGACCTGAACAATTACAGACCTGTTTTTAACCTTCCCTCTTTGGGCAAGGTGGTAGAGCATGTGGTGGTGTCTCAGCTGCAGAAGGGCTTGGATGATACAGATTATCTAGATCCCTTTCAATCTGGCTTCCATCCTGGATATGGGACTGAAACTGCCTTGGTTGCCCTAGTGGATGATGTACACTGGGAGCTTGACAGGGGGACTGCATCTCTGTTGGCCCACTGGACCTCTCTGTGGTGTTTGATACCATCGACCAGAGTATCATTCTGGACTGCCTTTCAAGTATGGGGATTGGAGGAACTGCTTTGGAGTGCTTCAGTCCTTTCTTGGGGAAAGGGTCCAGAAAGAAGTGCTTGGTGACTACTGCTCAGCTCCTTGGCTGTTGGCTTGTGGAATCCTGTAGCGTTTGGTTTTGCCCTGCTATGCTGTTCAACCATCTACATGGGGAAAGGTCATCTGCAGACTTGGGCTGAGTTGTCAGCAATATGTAGATGGCACTTGTCTCTATCTCTCCTTATCGCTTCATCCTAGGGAGGCAGTGGATGACCTGAATCGGGGGCTGAAGGCCGTGATGGGCGAGGTGTGGGCTAGTAAACTGAGATTGGATCCAAAGAAGACGGAGGTGCTGTTGGTCAGTAGGAGAGTCAGTTTGGGATGAAGCAATTCAACTGGTTCTGAATGGGGTTACGCTTCCCTTGAATGAGCATGTGTTAGCTTGGGAGTACTGCTGGACCCCAGCTCTTTTTTTTGGATGCTCAGGTGGAGGTGGCAGCCAGAGGTGCTTTTGCACAGCTTCGGCTAATGTGCCAGCTGCATCCCTTTCTCGCAGAACTGGCCACAGTTACCCACCTTAGTCAGGTCATGGCTGGATTGCTGTAACACACTCTGCGTGGAACTGCCCTTGAAGAATTGCAGCTAGTGCAAAATGCGGCAGCTAGGATTTTATACTGAGCTGCCTGTTGGGGTCGTATTACACCAATTCTGAAAGAGCTACACTGGCTACCAAATTGTTTCTGGGTCCAATTCAAGATGCTGGTTTTGATCTTAAAAGGCCTTAATGGTTTGGACCCTGGATAGCTGAAGGACCGCTTGTTCTCGATGGTTTCTGCCCACTTGACAAGATCACTGCTCTGCATGCCAACAGTGAGAGAGGCTTGGTTCTTGAACACATGGGACAGGGCCTTCTCAGTCATTGCTCCCAGGCTTTGGAATGTTCTCCTGGCTGACATCTGCTCCTCAGCTTCCATCACAGTTTTTAGAAAACAAGTAAAAACATGGCTCTTCACCTAGGCTTTTATATGAGTACAGGTTTTTTTTTTTTTACTGCTGCTGCTTTATGTTCTTTGTATTACTGTTTCATATAGGTTTTTAAACTTTTAAATAGATATATTTGTGCATTTAAATTATATTGTAAACTGCTTAGAGATTATTTTAATGAAAAGCAGTATAGAAATCAAACAGTTGTAGAAGCAGTCCTGGAGTTAGGCAGGTACTCTGAATGGGAGCGTCATTTAAGAGCAGGATATAATAATACCTTGACAGCCTATGGGCAGGATCTGGCTTTTAACATGATGTTATCAGACTCCCATGACAGTACCTGTGGAGAATATTCTTTGAATAGTCTTATGAGCTTCAAAGCTCAGAGCATGGAGGATAATGCAAAAATGAAAGAAAGCTAAAGCCAGCTTCAGTAATAGTAGAAGTGCCTCAGTTTGCTTTTCTTCCTTCACATAATTATTCCTACTAGGGATGTGCATGGAACCGGTGGCAGCCAGTTAGGCAGGAGGATTACCTTTTAAGGAGCAGGGAGGGTGCTTTCACCCCCTACACTGCATTTTCTTCGTCGGTGCTGTCTTTCAAAACGTTCCCACAGGGTGGCAGCGTACCTCTTGGCTGCTCCAGTGTGTGTTGGACTGGAAGTGCATGTGCGTGCTCATAAGCGTGCCGAGGGGAGCCGGCTCCACCACCCATCCTCCTCCCTCGCCCCCCCCCCCCAGCTCTGGTCTCTCTGGGCTCTGTCTGGACTGCCAGGTTGGGGGGGGGGGGACTGCCTTCTCCTGTCCTCCTCTGGCTTCTCTGTCTGCAGATCTTGCAAGATCTGCAGCCAGAACTGGAGGAGGAGGAGGCCCGGCCAGTTTGTGTGTGTGTGGAGGGAGGAGGAGGTGGAGGTAGGGCAGTGGTGACCTGGCCAGGGAGAGGGGGGAAGTGTGGCAATGCTTCCCAGCCAGGGACAGGTAGGGATGTGGAAACAGGTTCGAATTCGAACCGGTTCGGTTCAAACTCGAACCAAAGAGGGCATTGAATTGGCAGTGCCGGTCTGAGTCCAAACCAAACAGAGCCTGGTTCTATCTGAACTGGTTTGAGCCTCCAAACCAGCCCATTATTCCCTATGTGGAGTACCTGGGGCACAAAACTTGGGATGCCTACCACCCACCGAATGCCAAAGCAATCGGACACTTCTGTGATTATTAATGATTTTCTGAAGATATTTTCAATTTTTGCATTTCTCCCATAGGGAATAATGGGAATTTGAGGGTGCCTCATTTGGGTGCAAGGGCACCCCAAAGTGGGTCTGGGGGCATGGCAGGGCTGGCCTCAACTCCCTGCAGGCAGCCCCAGGTTTATAGGATGTATTGTTTGTTTTTTAAATATTTTTTTAAAAGAACTTTTTCCTTTCATTGCAATGCATAGGAGTCTCTCTCTATTCATTTAAGTAGAACAGTGAGACTGACCCTAATTGCTGTGAGCTCTGAACTCAGTGTATACAAGGTGAAACAGAAATTGCCATATGATTGAGATTCTACACCACTGCCAGCGCTGCAGCCACATGACGTTTGTATGTTCCGTGGTGACTCCTTGATTTTTCAGTAGTGACTCTTTGACCTGTGGTGTGCAAGGTGGCTCCCTGCTCATATGAAGTTCTGACTAATGTTGGACAATTATGGGCAATAATATCGCCATTGTCAACATTTGCTCATTGTTCCCAGCCAGAGACTCAGCAAGAAACTCAGACTACAGTACCTGAAATTGACCTTTCTGACAAACAGGCAGAGGTGCAAACAAATAATGGACCAGCCCTGATTCCAGTGTTCTATGCAGATCCACAGACTGCGTAGAGCTCCAGAAAGACTCATTGAGCAACGCTCACGCTGTGCCTCGCGCGTGTGTGTGTGTGTTTTTAAAAAGGTCGGTGTGGGGGTGTGGGAATAGTACACAGCCACTTTAAAAGTTGTTTTCATTATTAATTGGCATTATCTGAGCCTGGCCTAACAGAGTATTGTGGAAGTGTGTGCTAAATATGGACAAGCTCGCAGAGCACTCTCCTAACAGAGATCTTCAATAAAAGAATTATGTTTGTTCAAACTAAGAAGACTCTTTCTTAGCGTGACCACTGCAATCTGTTGTGCTGTTAGGGGAGGAAAGAATAGGGAGAAATCGAAGTTCTTCATGAGGAAATTCTCTTGCAGTTAGACCTAGCTGTTTCTGTTCCTTTTATCTGGGCTCTTCAGCTACTTCTTAAAGAGGATGTGATTTGAAAATTGGATGGCCAGTAACAATTTGGGTTAACCACTTAAGATTTAAGCATTTTGGAACAGACTCCCTCCTTCTACTGATATCTGTACTCGGATAACTCTCTTGCCAAATATTCCAGGCTTTTTCTCATGTCCCAGCACCTTTTTGAGTGGACCCTTTACCAAGCTCACCCCTCCTCCCCCTCCCCCCCATTTTAAATAGGTTCCTACACAGGCCACCTAATAGCACAGTGGAAGTAATCTGCCTAGGGAGAAAGAGGTTGCTGATTCAAATCCCCACTGGAATGTTCCCCAGACTATGGGAAATACCTATATCGGGCAGCAGTGATATAGGAAGATGCTGAAAGGCATCTCTTACTGCGCGGGATATGGAAATGGTAAACCCCTCCTGTATTCTGCCAAAGAAAACCACATGGCTCTGCAGTCACCAGGAGTCTACACCGACTCAACAGCACAACAACTACCTAGTTTCTAGGAGACACTACACTGATTCCCAGCCCTGCCAGGTCTGTAAGGACAGTCATTCCCAGTTTGTTATGCCAAAAAAAAAAAAGAACACACAAAAGACTGGATAGTGTCTCCTATTATTTCAGTGGTGGGTGGTACATGTATGGCTCCAATTTGGTAAAGCAACAGAATTGAATACAGTACATAGACAGCCTTCAAAAAGATGAGATCCAGTTATTGCAACTAAGAGAGAGCAATCCTGTGAACTAATCTGGTCCACAAATTATTAAAAAGGGAGCCATGCCCTCTTTCTCTTTCTTCTTTTTCATATTTCTCTTTCTTCTTTAATCATTACGTAAGAACAGCCCTGCTGGATTAGGCCCAAAGCTCATCTAGTCCAGCATCCTGTTTCACACAGTAGCCCACCACATGCTACTAGGAGCCTACAGGCAGGAGTTAAGGGCATGCCCCCTCTCCTGCTGTTACTCCCCTGCAACTGGTCTTCAGAGGCATCCTGCCTCTGAGACTGGAGGTGGCCTATAGCTTTCCGGCTAGTAGCCGTTGATAGACCTCTCATCCATGAAGTTATCCAAACCCCCCTTAAAGCCATCCAGGTTGTTGGCTGTCATCACATCTTGTGGCAGAGAATTCCACAAGTTGATTTTGCGTTGTGTGCAAAAGTACTTCTGTTGTTTGGTCCTAAATTTCCTGACAACCAATTTCATGGGATGACCCCTGATTCTAGTGTTATGTATGAGAAAGAAAAATTTCTCTCTATCCACTTTCTCCACAGCATGCATGATTTTATAGACCTCTCTCATGTCTCCCCACATTCATCTTTTTTCTAAACTAAAGAGTCCCAGGTATTGTAGCTTTGCCTCATAAGGAAGATGCTCTAGGCCCCTGATCATCTTGGTTGCCCTCACCTTTTCCAGTTCTACAATGTCCTTTAGATGTGGTGACCAGAATTGTATGCAGTACTCCAGGTGTGGACACACCATAGTTCTATATAAGGGCATTATAATATTAGCTGTTTTATTTTCAATCCCCTTCACAATTCAGACTTGTTCTAAGGAGCTTTTAATAAATCTGTCCTGAAGTTTATTTCCATATATCAGAAGCTACATCTTGTGTCCTGAAAAAGACATGTTGGGAATGCCAGTACTTTAATACCTAGTTGGTTGTTGCATGTTCTGAATGTTAGAACCTATAAATTGTGGATTGGCATGCATGAGGGACAGCAGCTACATTAACAAGTAAAATGGTTTCCTTTTCCCTCCCAAAATCTTGAATATGGAACATCGGCTGTTGTAGTTCTACCACTCTTAACGTCCACGCTTAATTAAATTTCGAAACCATAAAGGATGTAAACTTGTTTATACTTGTTATACAACACTGTTGCTGTTCCCTTCAGCCCATTCCTCAAGGAACTCCTCTGGCACAAGACCCATTGAAGCAAATTAGGCTTGGATCAGCTGAATGCTTTGAGAACAGACACCTTAGACTCTGTACAGCAGTTTTTTGTTTGGAATAAGTTGGAAAGATGTGAAACTATGTACAGGACAAAGCCATTTTGTCTATTCAAATAAATACTTAGCTTTCGAATAGGAAAAAGACCCTGTAATATACAGGTTTAAAAGCCTGTCTTGTGTTGATTTGACTCCTTAACCTACATGCTTTATTGATACTGGCAGCCTGTACATGTGTGCAAGAAGGCAGAATTCTATGTGCACTTAAAGCAATTGGTTTGAATTGAGCTTAAAATGGTGTATGTGGTATGTGCATGCTATAGGAGCATAATTGGCCGGCTCTTTCAAGATCCAAAAGGAGCAAAGGGTGGCAGCTGCAGTTGTAGAACAATCAAAGTAAGGAATCTTTTGGAATTAAAGGCTGAGCTTGGGAAAAGTGTGTGACAATTGGGCTCCAGCCAGAGCTCTGAAGGTCTGTGCATACAAGGGCTGGGAGGAGAGAAACTGAGGGGGCTGGAGCAGGAAGAAAAGTGGTTACGTGAGTGAATTAAGGTGCACTATAGCAGAAGGGTAAGTGTTCTGCAACCCTAGGCATATTGTCTTACATTATTTTGCAAGAGAGATTTGATCCCCTCTCCCCCAATATTGAATCAAAGGCTCACATACCACACAGCATTTCATAGGCATTTTATGCACAGTGAGCACTGCTGCATCTTCCAAATCAAGTTGTGCTAGAGCACACTTGTGTGAGGGATTTGCACAATCACACAGTCATTGGAAACGGTGGTCATGCGGTCGTGCAGCTCCCTTGTGTGTCTTTGGCATTTGCGCAAGTGCACTGTAACACAACTTGCTTTTAAAAGATGCAACAACGCCCACAGAGTGCAAAATGCCCATGGAACACTGCGTGGTGTGTGAGTCAATGTGGTGTTTTGGCCACACGCTGGGAAAATAAGCAGACTTTATTTATTTATTCATTTATTGATTTGATTTGATTTATATATCGCCCTTCCAAAAATGGCTCGGGGCGGTTTGAATGCTTTTGAGATATTGTATGATTGTTTCATACACTATAAAATTCTTGCACAGAAGGAATGTGAAAGCTGTGTGTAGATTGTCACCTGTGACAATTGCTCATATATTTCATGTTAATTCTTATACAAAAGTGTGTTCCATATCTGAATCATTGCATGTGAAATGAGAAGCAATAAAGGGAAAGACCAAGGGATCACTTCAGGTAGGAATGTGGGTTGTACAGTATACTGTGTGGGTGTGTGTGTGGGATAAGTGGAGCACATGAAGGCATAACATAAATGCACAGCATGTACAGGCTGCCAGTATTTTGGGTGCAAATAATGGCAGGCTACTGCTTTGGGATGTCCCTGAGTAATTTCCGTGTGCTAATTAGCTCCCACTATTGCTTTTGGATATCTCAAAAGATTTAGAGACTGAGGTCACAACTAGATATGACGCTGTCAGGAGGAGACTCATGTCCTGCAAGTTCCTTTTAAATGGAGGGGGCGGGATTTAAAGTGCAACATGGGCGAGGGGAGTAACCCACCCACCACACACACACCTGTACTTTTCTGTTCCAGATTACTTATGTTAATACTATTTCTTTCTCACTGGAGGTTATTTTTGGTTATGAGAGTTTCTTATTTTGCCCACCCATGTGCTTTGAATCCCCAATCCCACTACTTCATAGAAATTCAGTGGCAGAGCCAGTTTTACACTCAGGTCTACTGTCTGATTTGGACTCAGCAGTCCAGGTTTTTAGCAAGACAAACTTGAAAGAGGAGCATATTTTTCTTTGTACATTCAGATGTACTTATTATTTCACTACATTTGCTGTTTGTTCCATCTGTTTTTCATATTAAATCTTAACTGCACCACTTGATCTTTTCCCTGAAGCAGCCATTCATCATTAAGGTTTCAGACAAAAGCAGAAAAACAAGCCTGCCTTCCTTGTAATAGGACATGAAGAAATGGCAGCATTGTGTGTCAGCTTTGCGATTGGCTAAAAGAGATCACACCCCTGGAATCTGTTTATCCCATAAAAATAAGATAGAATCTTCTGTGCACTTCAGTGAAACCTTTTATGCAACGCTTCATATTCAAACAAACATAATTACACTATTTGCAAATCATTGGGGTGGGTTAGCAATGAATGAGGGGAATGAATAAGTGTTTTTCTTCTGAGAACAGTGAGCCCTATGTGGTTTGTTGTCTAAATCTGTTTCTCTCTTTTTGTGGGTAGGGCTTAAGATAGAGAAACATATTCATTTAAAAAAAAAATCACACACTCTGAAACCTAGAGTTGTTTTTCAAACCTAATAGTACACCAGCCCATGTACAAAGCTATGTGAGAGCTTGGATGTGACACATCTTGTGTGTGTCTGTGCACGTGCCTGTACCCTTCCAGGCTAACTGCAATAATGAATTTGTGAGTTAAAATAAAACCTTTGATGATTTTTCTAATATTTCAAGATTTTCTTGGAGATACTTGGCAGGATCCGGACTGAGTTAGTCATGACTAAATCCTATGGAAATTAAGTTAGTCATGACAAACATCTCATTTATTTCAGTGGCGCTTAGTTATGACTTTAGTCTGGAACCTGCCAACTATTTTATTATTGTTGCTTCAAATGTCTGCATGGCATGAAGGTTCTGTGTATTAGATTCCACATATACTACTTATTTGACTTGATTTTAAAAACAGTATTTGTTCCTAAAATGAGAGAACAGTCCCCCCACCCTTGTGCTTAACCACTGTTTAATCCAGCTTCCTCTTTAAAATACAGAATCCTACAGATTCTACTGGATGAAACCTTTGTTATCCAGAGGATTCTGTGCATTGTAGGATGCATATTTGCTAATAAATACCCTCAGAATTTGTTTTTCAACAAACAACCCTTTTTTGCCAACCCAACTACTTTGATTTCTTCTGAGTTTAAAAAGCAGTTTGGGGATGAGAGCTGTTGCTACCACATTTTCTAAGTTTTCTTTAAATGCTCTCCTGCCAAATTTCACTGCTACTGCTGAGAATACCCATTTAACTTCTGTGTTCAGTGGCAGCGATCTATATTCTAGAGAGACAGAACAGACCTTATATTTTCTGAAAGATTTCCTCTTGGCAGTTAGCCTCATAGAATATTCAGCTGTTATTTAATATCAGGTTTAAAAAACAAAG
Organism: Hemicordylus capensis; assembly: GCF_027244095.1. Classification (NCBI taxonomy): domain Eukaryota; kingdom Metazoa; phylum Chordata; class Lepidosauria; order Squamata; family Cordylidae; genus Hemicordylus; species Hemicordylus capensis. Next base: position 331,751,291 of record NC_069657.1, on the reverse strand, counting down.
GACAGACATGTCAGGTACAAACCTGGGTTGAACGAAATGCAAGAGATAAAGCAGGCCAAACAATCTGTTCTTAAGGGAAGAAGGGTAGCTAGCATTCCTGAGTAGGGTAGGCTTCTGAGGCAAAGAAGGCAGACCTAGTTTTCATGTCCAGAGTGTTGGAAGTGAAGGACTATGCACTGTCTCTTGTCTCAAAGACAGTGGAGGACACACTAGTGAGTCAGAGGGCTAGAGGGTCAAGACATTGGTCAACTCTTCTCTACTGCTCTGACACTATCCCTTTGGAATGTAGCTTGCTAATCTTAGCGAGTTCCTTCCTTCCAGCCGCTTCTTCTCTCCCTTCTCTTCCTGTTCCTTCTACCTTGCAACATGCAAGCTCCTCTCCCTGCACCATGTGTGCAGAGATGCAGAATCTATCTGCATCCAGCTAGCTAGCTAGATTAGAGATCCTAACTCCTCACTTTCCTATCCAGAATGGAGTTCTCTGATAAATGCCATATACAGGTGAAACTCAGAAAATTAGAATATCGTGCAAAAGTCCATTAATTTCAGTAATGCAAATTAAAAGGTGAAACTGATATATGAGACAGACGCATTACATGCAAAGCGAGATAAGTCAAGCCTTAATTTGTTATAATTGTGATGATCATGGCGTACAGCTCATGAAAACCCCAAATCCACAATCTCAGAAAATTAGAATATTACATGGAACCAAGAAGACAAGGATTGAAGAATAGAACAGTATCGGACCTCTGAAAAGTATAAGCATGCATATGTATTCAGTACTTGGTTTGGGCCCCTTTTGCAGCAATTACTGCCTCAGTGCGGCGTGGCATGGATGCTATCAGGCTGTGGCACTGATGAGGTATTATGGAAGATCAGGATGCTTCATTAGCGGCCTTCAGCAATTCTGCATTGTTTGGTCTCATGTCTCTCATCCTTCTCTTGGCAATGCCCCATAGATTCTCTATGGGGTCAGGTCAGGCGAGTTTGCTGGCCAATCAAGCACAGTACACTGTATACTTTTCAGAGGTCCGATATTGTTCTATTCTTCGATCCTTGTCTTCTTGGTTCCATGTAATATTCTAATTTTCTGAGATTGTGGATTTGGGGTTTTCATGAGCTGTACGCCATGATCATAACAATTATAACAAATTAAGGCTTGACTTATCTCGCTTTGCATGTAATGCGTCTGTCTCATATATCAGTTTCACCTTTTAATTTGCATTACTGAAATTAATGGACTTTTGCACGATATTCTAATTTTCCGAGTTTCACCTGTATATTGATTTGAAACGATGAACTGGCTCCAAGTTACTTTACTCTCAGCATACACGCATGCCTACTAAATTTCGCTGTGTTGTGCCTCTGTGCACTCTGCTATAATGAAAAAGGGATTCTCTTACCAGAGAGAATTCCCAACACAGAGGAGGTGATGCCTCTTCTCTTGCTCTTCAGAAGGTAACTGAATATTGTTGTAGAACACTGAAACAAACTTGTCAAACACAGTTGGAAAGAAGCCACAAACCACGGATCCCTGTGACTAGGTAGGGAGAAACTTAGAACTAACGGGGCCTTAGTGTGTTGAGGAGAGGAAACTCCAATCCCAGTAGAATGTATTTCCTCTGTATCAAACTGAAATATACAAGACCCCCATATGCAGAGGCAGCATCAATAAAGTGTGAGTCTAGCTCTTGCCTTTCCTTCAGAGATCAGAAATGCACCACTAAGTCCTGAATTTCAGTTTCTTTACTCAAAGAAAGGAGGGAAGTTAGTACTGGGGTGTGAAATACTGGTGCATCCCAGAGTGGGAATCCCATGGTCACAACCCATTCTGTACCAAGGACCAAGGGGCTCCCCCTGCATAATTCCCCGTGGGGGAGGCTGCCCCCCAGCTCTAATGCTCCAAAGAGTAGCAGCACAACAGAATGGGCAAAACCCACTTCAGATGCAAAAGTATTGCAAATTGCCAGAAGTGTATGCCAAGACAATATGTTCCATTAGCCAATGTGCTAAAGATACCATGGACACCCTCTTGCCCAAAACTGACAGCTTGAACAAGACAAAGAGTGATCTGTGTCTGTGTCATAGTTTCATTCTGTCAGTATAGAACTTGAACTCTCTGCAGACATAGAAACTGTGTCCAAGGATGCTAGAGTGAGTTCAGTGCCCAGTGAAAAGTTAAGTTTATTTTGGGGATAAAAGATGGATCTGATCACCAAGAAGATCTGGTGTGAGGAGAGCTGGGAGATGAATCTGAAAGAATAGTTGCAATAGGGATTGTCTAGGTCTTTTAGTGGCTTGAAGGGGATGCAGATCCTACGTTATATTTCTCCCATCCCCAGATTGAGTGGACAGGCCTTTCTCCCTCTAACTATGGCCGTTATGGGATTCTTCTCTTGGAATCTGAGGGTATCCTTGCTCTGCTGCAGGAAATCTGATGAAATGGTCTTGGGGATGGGAGTCCCGGGATGGTAAGACTGAGATCTGGAAGGGTTATAAGAGCAGCATTATTTGAATTTGTGTCCCCAAAGGCGGGGAAAGATGGGTATGTGCTTCTAGCTCTGTCTTTGGAATGGCTAAGGGAATTATGGTCATGTCTCTTTGAATCTTGAGGATAATATCCTCTGGGAAATGGGCTAAAGATGGCTTTGGCCCCAGAGGTGATCAAATGTTGCTTAATCTGTTTTTTAAAGGCTAGTGAATGCTGTCACCTTCTATAGTGGTGACTGGGAGGTGGGAGAGTTTCTAAACACCGCTCCCCCCTCCACTAGGAACAGCAACAGCTTTTTAACCCTTGCCCCTTAGAATGGCTATTTGGATTCCCCCCTCTATGGCTGCAGTTTAGGGGTTTGCTTGTTTTTTAAAGTGCAAGTAGGCAAGAGCCAGTTGGGGGTGTTGTAATGTGTAGTTTGGCCCTCAATTTCAGGCAGAATTTTTCTGTATTTCTTGTACTTGATAGTGTAAAAGGAGGTAGAATATCACAAGCACCACCATTTTTGTTTTCTTTCCCATGAGTGATGCTCAAATCTGTCTTTGTATTTCCTGTGGTGTTCAGATGTAAAACCTATGCTGGTTTGAATGTTCATTTGATTTGAGAAGGGCTCTCTTTTTCTATCCTGCATTAGCAATGTTCACAAGTCACTTGTGGACTAAAATGTGTTTTTTGTGCTGCTTGTTGCAATGGTCTGTTTTGCCTTTCAGGTGTAGGTAATACATGTGAATTAATAGATGTTTCTGTTGCACTTGGCTGTATTAGAGGAGCAGGTTTAGAGATGGTCTTCGCCTATTTTAGGATCCTGGTCTCTCTCTCTTTGTAGAGCAGCACAGTATATTTTTATTACAATTCCTTATGAAAGCATTAAAAAAATCTGGCCGTAATAGATTGCTGAACAGGAAACATCTTTATATCCTCAGTGCATTTAAATACAAGTTGAAACAAACCTCTTCCAAAGGGAAGCAGATAAACAGCTCTCTCCCACAAGGCATTGGGTTGGAATTGGGCTAACCTTTCTATTTTGCTCCCAAGTGGAAACTGCGCAGCTAAACGGTTTGCTAAATTGCTGTGAAAGAAAATGATCATTGTTTACTAGTTAGGTAGCAACTGCTGAAAGATTCATGCTTTTTGTTCTTTTAAATATACACTTAATTGTAATTGAAAACTGACTGTTTTTTAATTAAAGCACGACACATTCAAAATATTATACACACAAAGTGTTATTTCAGTCTAAATATTCCCCACCCTACCATATACATACACTAAAATGCAAACTCTCCTTAGACAATCAACAGTGGCCTGCATGTTCTGCAGCATAATGCCCATGCTGCTGCAGGGTCCTAAAGAAACACCGTCAGCCCTGAGCAAGAGAGCAAGTACTTAGAACAGCATGCTTGCCCTTCAGAAGCTCTATTTGCATTTTCCCCAGTGTAAGTAGTGTTCCCAAAGTGCAGGCATGCTGCTTTATATGCACTCTTGCTTAAGACTATCAGTATTTTCTTAGAAGCTTGCAGCAGCATGGGTTGCTCAGAACCACCCACATTATGCTGTGGAGCATGTTGGCAAGTTTCCTTAAAATGCTAATAAACGATGGTGGAAATGTAGGAAGGGTATGTGTTGGGTCTGGTGCTGGGAGATCTTCTGGTGTGAGAAGTGCACTACATTATTTGGAAAGATAGTTTTATAGGCAGTCCAGGTGACTAACAAGGAATAGAGATTTGGAGGGTGGAGATGCTTAGTAATGTCCCCTTGCACACCTATGATGATGCAATTGCCTCTTGCTGTCCATAACACACTGAATACAACAAACCTCTGCCATTTCCTCCCCCCCCCCCAATTTATACAATATAAATTACATTCTATGATACAAATCCCATTCTTCCCCTCCTGGTTGGAGAGATGGCAAAAGGCTTTATTTCTGGGCCTTGGCCAGCCAAATGCTTCGTATCAATTCCTAACTGTGAATGTTCTTCAAATTAATACTAGTGCACAGAGTCTTCTGTCCCTTCTATATGCCCTCTCCAGCTCATGTTTTTGCCAGACTGTTCTACTGCACTTGGGGTCAGCAAATAAATACATGCTTCTCCATTCCCCCCCACCCCAAGGGTATATAGGTTTAAGCCAGCTCCTTGGTGGTGTTTTCTGGCCCTGATCTGCCAGTCCTCCTCTCGGCCTTCTTGAAACAGCTCATAGGAACGGAGAGAGGCATTGTCATGGAAGCAAGATAGGAACCTCCTGTTTACTGCTGTGCCCTGCATTCTCTCTCACTGGGAGCTGGAAGATGGGAGGGAAGACAAACTGGCCAGAACTAGCAAAATGTAGGATGCTGCTGTCACAGGCATATTGCATTTTCTACTTCCTTCACCCTGACATTCCTTGTTGACAACCCAAAACGCACAAGTGATAGTGTTGAGGTTGCAGTGTCGCTTCTCTTCATTCTCTCATTTCTTACCCCTCCTCTGTTTAAGATACTACATGGAGGGTGACAGTGCCAGATTTAGACACATGCTAAGTACGCTACAGCCAAGGGCCTCACCTTCTGAGACACCTCTGAATACCAAAAAATGACTAAATTTCAAGCTTTATACAGTTGGTTGAAAAATGAAGAAGAAAGTGGGGAAAGACTAAAACAGACATTGTTCTGATAAGACAAAAATATGACTATACAATTATATATAATATTGTTCATAAATCTGTGCAAAATAACTGTTAATTATATTGAAATTTTATTAGACCAGAACCTGGTTTAGGCCAACACCTTCCATCATGGCTACAGGCAGCATTTGCCTCTTCAAATAAATTCTGCTGTAAACATGTGCAGTGTAGTGATGTGGGGTGAGTAATGTGCTGTGGTGGGACTTCCGACTTCATAATGTTATGGGGCCTGGCTTCAGCATACCATAATCTGGCCCCGGGGGGGGGGGGAGGAAATGGTGCTTGCTTTTGCTGGTGTGGTTCTTCAACCCCCAAGGCCCTTTTAAAGGGGCCTGTTGGTACTGCTAGTTGTTGACAAGGACATTGCATTGCATTTCACTGGAAATGATAAGCATAGCCAAACGTCCTAAATCACGCACAAGGTACTTCCTGCATGTAACATAAGCATTCTAAGTTTGTCTGAGCGTTGTACATGCAGCTTAATTATCTAATAATTAAATAATATAAGCCATCAATCAAGTAAAGGTCTCTTAAAAACAAAAGTTTTAATTTCTTGAAAACCAACAAAAATAAGAACATTGTAGTACCTTTATAAAAGCAGCTTTATAGTACTGTGTACATGCAAAGTGTTTCTTAGTCTACAATGTTTAAAAATGGATAACTTCCTTAAAGTTTATCAATTTATCATGTGACTCAAAAACATGCTTTGGTAAATCCGCTCTGAAGTTTTGGTCAACTTAATATATAATGAATTTAATGTAGACTAATATTGAACTGTGGAAACCTATAGACTTCTAATTTGGCAGGTCACCCAGAACGTAGGCGGCAGCTTCCCCTTTAAATCTAATTGTTCTTTGCTCTCAGTTCACATTATCACCGTTCAAGCAATGTGCTACTGTTCTCAGTGGCTGTTATCATATGAGATATGGCACAGCAGTACCAAAACAGCTCTGTTGGAATAGCTGAGTCCTAAATCAAACATGTCCTCAATTTACCCTATATTTTTGAGCAATTGCTATGGGCCAACCAGACAGAGACCGGCTGGACAATGCAGAATTCCTTCTGCACCAACAGTGCCCCAGTTTGGAAACCCTGTGTACAGATGTAACGAAGACCAGAGAAAGGACCTTGTGAGGAGAAAAGACTGGATCCATAAACTCGCTAAAATATGGTACAAGGAAAACACCTTTTTAAAAAATAATAAAGAATTGGCATTACATAATTTGACTTTCAGATGTCCTGGATGCCACACCTAGCTCTTGGGGAAATGTTTGCATGAAGAACGGGGAGTAGAAATGGGGACAAATGGTAACGGTCAAGCTCAAATCATGGTATCTGGGAAGTCTGCCTCATTCAGGTTGACTGCCTATTATTTGACCATGGTCAATATTCCATGAATCCAAGCATGCCACTGTCTAGGTGACTGCTAACCTTTTAAATTTCATTATAGTGCCATTTGTTAGCAAGAGCAAACCTAGCAGCATAATAAAGCTTTTTCCTGCTAATCATCTGCTATAACTGCAAGCATCTCCTATCAGGAACACAAAGGTCATTGCCTAGGAACGCCCAGGACTGCATCCTACTTGCTGCAGAAACCAGGGTGTGACCGCTCTGCTCTGTTACTTTGCTCTATTTTCATTTAATCCATTGTTCTAAAAATTGCAACTGTGGGTTCTTCTCTGTTGGCACTTATAGAAACCTTAATTGCATCTTAATAATAACATTTTTAAAAGATAGTTTTGTTGCTTCCCAATGATAGTTAAACTAATTATTTGTTTTTGTAACAAACGCAAACGATTTCCCTTTGTGTCTGTTGAGGGTGGCCAGGGATGGGCTGGGAATATGGGATGCAGGAATGGTACATAGTGAAGGAGGCAGCCATTGGGCACATTGTGAAAAAACTGTCTTCAGACTGTTTCTAGCTTGCCAAACCTGAGCAGGGTATTGGAGCGTGTGGTGGCATCATGTTCAAATGGTTCTTGTGGAAACTGATTACTTAGATCCTTTCCAGTCTAGCTTCTAGCTCAGTATGTGATGGAAACTGCCTCAGTCAGATGGGAGGAGCATGACCCTATTGATTTTCCCTGGACCTCTCAGTGGCTTTTGATACCATTAATCATGGTATCCAGCACAAACTGTAATAAACACCACTGTGTGGTAGTTAATATATTACCATTTCTTTGGTGTCTTTGATGCTGCACCATGAACAAAGGAGGTTATCCTGTCTTCCTTTTGCAGTCACACTTCCTCCGTCAATTACCATGAGGAGATAACAAGTAGATCCGCCTTTGGTCCCTGTTTCCCAGGTTCTAGTGTGTTTGGTGTTTTTTTTTACAGGCTAGCTGTGACCAGGATATTCACTCTAATACCTTAAGGAGCCAAGTTTCAGCCTTTTCCTCAGTTCTCATGCTCAGACAGTCAGGCTCCTCCTCCATACTTCTTCACATTATGTGTTCTCTACAAGGGTCTGGCAACATTGCCCCAACCCCCATCCACAAATTCCTATCCTGGAACCATGGCAGGGTCCTTAACACACTCATGCATATCCCCTTTTGATCTACTCTGGTATCTCTCTCCAAGGTTCCTCTCACAAGGTCCTTTCTCTGGTCTCTATTACACCTGCTCACAGGGTTTCCAAACTGGGGGCACTCTTGGTGCAGAAGGAATTCTGCATTGTCTAACCAGACTCTGTGGTCCTAGGAACCAATCCTACCTTTATCCGCAAAGTCAATTCTCCCTTTCACCGTTCTGGGATGTTATCTCACTTCTGGACATCTGAAGGGCACCCTAAGAAGTGGCTGTGGCATAAACGATATGTGCAGGGCTCTGTGCACATATATTTGTAACACCCAGGAAATTACACATGTCCGACTCCCTTTTTTAGCCTACTTTCCAGTAAGCTTATGAGATCACCCAGCATTCTGTGTGTGTCTGCCTGTGCATCCCCCACTATCAACTTCGCAATGCCTGGACCAATATGAACCAAATTGGGTACAGTTGTAGGGAGTAGGGACACATAGAGACACCTCAATGGTATAGTTTGTAATGATGTCATCCACCCCACTCCAAGATGGCGGACGCATGAACATTTAAGGTGCAAGAGCTCTAACTTGTATACCTCAATTTGAACCAAATTTAGTCCAGTTGTAGAGACATTGAAAAGGCTGATTAGGCTGATTAGTTCTTACTAGAACAACTTGTTCATCTCTCTTCACCCTTGCTCCCTGGGTTCTAAGGTAGCCAAGGGCAACCTCACACACCAGATCAGAGCATGTACCACTGTGGCATCACAGTGGCATCAAGTACTGTCCCTTTCATCACTGCTCATTCAACACTCAGTGCATCTACCACAGCTGCCTTCTCTGCACACACTATTTAGTGAGATTTGTGAGGCAGCTACCTGGTCTTCCATCTCACATCCTTTCACTAAGCTCTATAAAATAAATGGCTTTGTTTAATCCAAGCTACTTTTTGGCCACACAGTGCTACACAGGTCACAGTCCGATCCACTCCTTCCCACATTTTACTCCTCTGGCATGTCCCATTGTTACTGATGACCTACACTGTGTGAGAAATAAACATTGGACTTATCGTGAATGGTTCTCTCTACACATTGCAGGAAGGTTATCCAGCCAACCTGTGGATCAAGCAGACAGGTTCATTGGTGGGTCAGGTTTCTTTCTATCTGCCTTCTTTTTGTACCTCTCTATGTACACTCTACTGCAAAGTTGCAACAGTTCTGGAACAGGGGATCCTGCTCTCAATGCCTGCTGCAGGGGAGGTAGGAACATAGGAACATAGGAAACTGCCATCTACTGAGTCAGACCATTGGTCGGTCTAGCTCAGTATTGTCTTCACAGACTGGCAGCGGCTTCTCCAAGGTTGCAGGCAGGAATCTCTCTCAGCCCTATCTTGGAGAAGCCAGGGAGGGAACCTGAACCTTCTGCTCTTCCAAGAGCGGCTCCATCCCCTGAGGGGAATATCTTGCAGAGCTCACACATCAGGTCTCCCATTCAGATGTAACCAGGGCAGACCCTGCTTAGCTATGGGAACAAGTCATGCTTGCTACCACAAGACCAGCTCTTCTCTCCTAAAGATTTCCTGTTACCTGTTCCTTTTACCTGAATCAAACTTGGCTGTCAGGAGCAAGTAGAGGATGATAACCCATTGTTACTGATGACCTCTTTATTCTGTGCAGAAAGAACCATTCATGATAAGTCCAGTGTTCCCCCCCCACCCAGCCCCGTGGACTCATCCCTGAAAACCTGTTCCTGAGGGTTAGTGACCCTCAGGAGCAGATGTTCAAGGGTTATAGAGGGCTGGAGAAGAAAGGGGGAGATCAGCAAAAACTGTGTCCCCTAACCCTTGTGCAAAGCATGAGATAGTGCAAAAAGAAAGTGGAATTTGGATATAACTTTCTGCGTTTGATTTGGAAGGGATTTAATGCATTTGTTGCAGGCTAGCCACCAAGCATCATGAGTGCAGCTGGGAACTTCCTCCTATTAGAACTGTTTGCACTCATGGTCCTCAGACGTGCATAGCTGACGATCTCTTTTGTCTAAGAGCATATGATGTGGGATGTTTTAGATACTTAGAGAAATTATGAAACAGGCAGTTCAGGCTGCAGATGAAAGGGGGGAAATGGGAGCCAAATGGGACAATATGGCTATATCTCCATACTAAACCCAGTTAAGTTATAGATGGTTTAACATGGCCTAGAGTCTGGGATTGTCATACTTTGTTCACTCAGTCTTTATGGGATGGGGGAGAGGGGCATTCATACACCATATTCATACTTGCGTTTTCAGCCTGAACATTCCCTCTGCCCAAATCATCATAGTTTTTCTGACTTTTTTGAAAACAGTAGTATAGCTGCGCAAAGACTATACATATGGACTGTTTTCATCTTTTTACATAGACTATATAAGTAAAAAAGCAACAACTGGGTTGTGTTATCTGGAAGTGCGCTTACTTGAATTTTCCTAGATAGAAAGAGCTATTTGATGTAACTGATCAATAAGATTCCTTCCTTGTATCCCTGTAAATTGCCATCTCAAGTGATATATTATGCTGTATACTTGTGGATGCACCATATATAATGTACTAGGATTTTTAAAAATAATTTAAAAGGGGAATTTTTAAAAAATGTCAACTTGAGCCTGTTGATGTACACTTTGTACATGTGAGTCTGGAGCCACATTTACAAATATGTGGTGATTCCTGTGAACCTTACTCTAATTCTGTGTTACAAAGTGCATAGGCTAACAGAAGTCATCATTCATGTGTCCAATGTACATTTAGTATACTGTGTGAACAGCTTGGAAATGTGCTAGTGTTTTTGTGCCCGTTAAGTGTTTTGATAGCATTGAGGAACTTGCTGACAGACTGATATCAAAAACCACATGCAGGTAACCAAGAGCACAACACTACTTTTATACTGTGCTACTTGTTCCTCATGTACACAGGGTCAGCATCTTGTGTAAAACACCCCAAGTGCCTTATCTTAATTCAGCCTTGCAAATAGTTCTTCAAAGACCCTATGGTTTCCTTCTCCAGCTCAAAGAAGTGTCATGACATTACGCTGGCTATGAGCCCTTTAAAACTAGGAGAACCATGTGTGTGTGATAAAGAGTCAGAAAGAATGCTGTCTCAGTGATCCTTAAAGAAGCAGTGTGCACAGCAACAGCAGTGCTGTGCTGCTTTTTTCCTGGACTCAAGTGTGCGGTATGGCTGTTCCAGCTTCCTCCCCTGACTTTAAGTTTAAAGAAATGAGAGATTTAGAAGCAACCTAATGCCAGGCCAAGGAAACAGCAGTGGGGTAGTTGAGAAGGAGGGAGAGACTAAATTCTGCTCCTTCACTTGCTTATGAGCACTTGCTAATTGTGCTCCTCTTGTTCTCATGCAAACATCTATTGCTGTCTTCCACCCCAGCGCCGCCCCCCCCCCCCCGCATGAGTTATAAATTAGCAATTCGTGCTGAAGAACTTTTGTGAAAACAATATTGATTTCATTCTGGAAACAAAGTGCAGTATCTCTCATCACCACACACTGTGGGAGGGGTGGAGATATTTCCATATACCAATGCTTGTGTTGGCCTTCTGCACAAAGTTTAGAACATATTTTAAGATGGTTGGGCTGACCTATTTAAAATCTTCTTTAAAAGTTAGTGGGTTTTAGAAATTTTATTTAAGGTTTTGAACTGATAATGAATGACATGCCTTTAAAACATGCTGTTTGCTTTATCCCTGTAAACATGTTTTCTAGAAACTAAACTGGGTGTACTTAAAATAGGTGTACTGTTAAATATGCATGGTCAGAGGTTAGACAAGTGACAGTCACTTGCACTGCAACGTTTCGAAGAATTCTATGCAATCCGATTAAAAGATGACAAGATCTGAGATCCTGGTATGAACTGGGATAGGGAAAATGAGCCCCATTTCTTGCATAAAGCAAGTACCTCTTCTCAAAGTTTCATTTTTCTAGAATATATTAAATGGGAAACAAATTGAGAACTTTTCTTTCTGAAATAAAGTATACTAGCTTAACCCACGCAGAGCATCTGCACACTAGTACTTGATTGCGCCCCCCAGCCACAGTGCCCCTCACCTCAGAGATCTCTCCACCCTCACCTGAGCCGCACTCCTGCTTCTCCTCCTCCATCCCATTACTTCCATCCCCCTCACCCCTCTTGGTCGTGGCTGCAGCGTTGCTGGTGCCTATTGGCCAAACTGCAGTCCTCTATCCCCAGAGACCTCTCCACCCTCACCCATGCCCCTCCCCACAGGAGGAGCAGCGGTTGACCGGGCCCTTCCTCGCTGTCGCCATGGCCTCTCATTCCCCTCAGGCCGCTGACAGGCCCAGGCCCAGGCCCGTCCCTTGCCTGCCTGCCTTTTCCGTCAATGGCCTTGGTAGCCCAAACAGCAGCAGTGGTTGGCTGGGCCCTTTCTTGCTGCCAATAGGCTCCGCCATGGCTGCTCGTTCCCCTCAGGCCACTGACAAGCTCGGGCCCATCCCTCGCTCTTCCTTCTTTCTTTCTTCTCCTCCATTCTTTTTCTCTCTCCTACACTTGCTCTTCCCCTCTGTCTTTCTTCCCCTCCTCTCCCTTCCTGAGTTAACATATTGTTCATCTTGTTTCCTCATCTAATTCGCACAGTGGCAACCTTATATAGAGAGATTGAAAGCTGTACGCTTAGGAATCCATGGGAACAGAAGAGGGATCTATTCAGATGGACAAGATGGTACAGTGAACAGTAATTTCTGAGCCAATGTCTTCTACAAAGGAGTTCTGTAATGTATGGGGAAGTTAAAGAGAGAAACAGTTTTGAATTAAAAAATGATTCAGTTAAACAGTTATTTGATTCCAGTGGAGTAGTCTTATACATAAAGACTTGTTAGCTTGTTTCTGTTGGAACAAGAAATCATTCTGTTTCAGCCTGTTTTTTACAGTACACATAGAAGTTGCTTGATGTGGTTGGCCTTTTTGAGATTGAGATGTTGAGCCTTGTACCTGTTTGTCTGATCTCTGATTGGGTAAAACTGTTGCTAGGCTCACTTCTTTGTTCTTGGGCAAACTTAGAAAGTTGAGCATGGCCTGTTTGAACTGCTTTCTACTGCTTTCTTCTGTTCTGTTTTCTGCTTCACTTTCTTCCCTTTGCTTTTTCCAGAACATATGGTGGATTAGAAACTTTGACACTTTTATTTTGAACTTACAGTAGTCCTTATGAAAATGTAAAGCAAAAACAGGTAGTCTTTAGGCACTTATGTCAACTATCTTTTCAAGAACTTGGACTTTGTTTATGAGTTTTAATATAAAATGAGTAATGTTGTAAACAATTAGGAAGTTTAGTCCCAGGTGTCTAGAGAATAAAGTGGCCTGAGAATACAGAGGATGGCCACTGTTGGATTAAACTGGTGCATGGTGTGTGTGTTCATGGCCCAGGATACACCAAGAGCACCACAGGGCCAATTATCAGAGGTGGTATGACTTTAGTAATAACATTCATAATGATGGCATACATAGAAGTATAGCACTCTAGGGCTGTGGAGTTGGCTCTCCTCCAATTTTGGAGTTGGCTCTCCAAAATATAACTTTGCATATATTTTTAGTAATAGGGCAAAAAATGGCCATGCCTCAGACTTTCCCAAACTGGAGGCTAAAACCCCACAGGGATTGCTAAAAATCCTATTGCTATGCACTGTTACCTTGTACAAGGGGAAGGAGAAGAGGAGCCATGGGAGAATGTCCTATGGGGCAGTACAGGAGGAGCAACTTGCAAATCTTTTCCACCAGGACACCTGCCTTAGGAAACCCCTTGAACTAATGGCTATTGCTGCAGAGCAACTCTCTACTCTGTGTATGCCAGCAGAAGTACAGCTTGCTAGTGCTTCTATTTCTTGCTGTTTCTCATAACACATGAACGAGCACTTGGTCTGCATTCACGTGAAGAGAAATGAGCATCCCTGGGATTAAGTTATTCAGAAGTTCAATTCTTGCCTCTATGTTGCTTGTGCATTCTAACAACTGAAGTACAATAATTGAGTAAATTATTCATGTGTGGATTAGTAACTGGTTGAAGGACAGGAAACAGAGGTAGAAATAAATGGTCAGTTTCCACAATGGAGGGAAGAAAGAAGTGGGGAGCCCGGTGATCAGTACTGGGACCAGTGCTTTTTATTTTATTCATAAATGTTCTAGAATTTGGGACAAGTAGCAAGGTGGCCAGATTTGTGGATGATACTAAACTATTTACGGGAGCAAAACCCAAAATGGATTGTGAGCAGCTCTCCAAACTGGGTGAATAAGCGATAAAATGGCACACGTAGTTTAGTGTAAGTAGATGTAAGATGATGACATTGGGGCAAACAACCCAATTTCACATATACTCTGATGGGGTCTGAGCTGTTGGTGACTGACCAGGAGAGGGATCTTGGGGTCATGTTGGACAGCTCATTGAAGGATAGGCTCAGTGTGTGGCAGCTGTGAAAAAGGCAAATTCCATGCTTAGGAACATTAGGAAGGGAATTGATAATGCTAATATCATAATGCCTTTATACAAATCTGGGGTGCAACCACATTTAGAGAACTGTGTACAGTTCTGGCCACCATATTTCAAAAGGGAAACTTTAGGACTGGAAAAAGTACAGAAGAAGGCAACCAAGATGATCAGGGGCCTGGAGCACTTTTTATGAGGCAAGGCTACAACATCTGGGACTTTCTGTTTAGAAAAAAGAGCAAGGAGAAACATGATAGAGGTCTATAAAATTACACATGCTAAAATTATGCATGGTGGATAGAGATTGTTCTCCCTTTTACAACACTAGAACCAGGGGTCATCCCATGAAACTGATTGCCAGGAAATCTAGGACCAACAAAATGAAGCACTTTTTTTTTTTTTGCACAGTGCATAATTAATTGATAGAATTTTCTGCTATTGGATGTTGTGATGGTTACCAGCTGGCTTTAAAAGGGGCTTAGACAAATTCATGGAGGACAGTTTATCAATGACTACTAGTCTTGATGGCTATAGGTCACTTTCATATTCAGAGACAGGATGCTTCTAAATACCATTTGTAGGGAAGCAACAGCAGGAAAGAAGGCAGGCCTTTATCTTTTGGTTGTAAGGGTTCCCAGAGGCATCTGGTGGGCTGTTGTATGAAACAGGATGCTGGACTAGATAGACCTTGGGCCTGATCCAGCAGGGCTGTTTATGTATATAATAACAAACTGAAGTTGAATCCAAATAAGATGGAGGAAAACCACAGGCCTCTGTAGGCGCCAGCAGTTGACACTGACTTGATGGCACACTTTACCTTTACTCATTGTAGGAGGTCAGAACTTAGAAAGTGGTTTAGAGTTGCCTGTTCTGGATGGGATTACATCCCCCTGCAAAAACAGGTATGTCGTTTGGGAGTACTTCTGGACCCAAACCTCTCCCTGATATCTCAAGTTGAGGCAATGGCCTGGGCATTTTCTGGACTATGCACTGCAACAGTTTTGCAACGTGTCCACTAAGTGCCCGTCAGTATTGCCCGTGTAACAGCATTGTTGTCATTACGCTGTCAGCAGGGTGCAGTGGGTCCTCTAATTTTTTTCATCTCTGAGCAGAATGAGTTTTGTTCTGGGCGGCAGTATCAAGGCAGCGTGTGGGTACATGCATACAGAATGGGGCTTTCCTGTTTCAACCTGAGTGGGATCTAAAATGAACTGAGCGGACATCCAAAAACTTGTGAGCACGCGCACATGTGCATGCCTTAGAGGGAACAGTGGTAGGGTGACGTTCATATTTCCTATGCCTTGTTTCAGATTTTATTGATGTGCTGTAGCCCTCCAACATTGTAAATGTGTTGCTGGAAAGTAGCTGTAATTTTCCGTTGTTGGAGGCTTTCATGCGTTGCAGTGCAGTCAAGTGGGGACAGTTCACTCACAGTGCAACAATTTGCTGGTTTTTACAGCCCCTTTCTGCCCATTCCTGAAATGTTGCCACTCATGTAAAATGATTTTTTTTAAAAATCCATGTGAGTTCTTGCTCAAGGGTGCAAAGAGTGGGTGCAACTCGATTCTCATCGGCTTTGGATTTTGATCGCATTTGCTCATTTCTCCCCCTTTAAAAATATATATATTTCTTCTTTCAACCTTTGCTTTTTATCCCATTTATCTAACACCCCACATGCTCAGTGCTTCTGCTTGTGCAAAGGAGAAAGTTGTAGTTTGTGTTATAAGTTTAATTGATGGTTATTTTAATTTTTGTGTGACTTTAAGTTTTAGTTGTTCTCGGGTTTTAATTGTAAACTGATTGTAAACACACACACTCACTTTCTCTCACTCTCTCTCTCCTCTACTCATAATGTGGATAGCATTCTGTATAGAATCTTTTTTACTCGGTTTTATAAAGTGCAAGTTGAATAATTTCTCTAGAGTGGACAGAAGCCTTCTGGGATATAAGAGTGGGCCCTACGACTCCTATGATGCTCATATGAAAAATTCCTGAGGAGGGAGTTGCCTGGAAGACCTCCAAGTCTCTTCAAACTCCAAAATTATGTGAAATAATGCTAAGGTTAGGGTACAAGTCCTCTTAATTCATGTCAAGACCTCTCCTTGTTTTAACTCTGTGTGAACAGAAAAAAGTTAAAAAACATTACGGTCATAAAGTGGTCTGCTAAACTGCTATTAACTATGAATATGGCCTTGGTGGAAATGCTTGTAGGAGGTGAAGACCTGCTAGTAAAAATAGCAGGAAAAAGAGAAAAATTTAATTGGTCAGATTAGTGCAGTGATTACTGTACTAGAGTGAAGCTAGGAAACTAGAGAAAAGGGCACTAACATTCCAGGGGAGGAAAAGACCCAACAGCTCCACAGCTGTATTCTGGCTGATTTGTCTTGGCAGTATATTGCCTTACATACAGAATGTTGTCTATGCTTGCAAAAGAGAAGCAAAATAGCTCCTGGTTGGAAAAGAATGACTGTATATTGTGCGGGAGAAGGCAATGGTAAACCCCTCCTGTATTCTACCAAAGACAACCACAGGGCTCTGTGGTCGCCAGGAGTCAACGGCGGCATGCTTTACTTATACCTCCCCCACAAGGGAGGACTTCTCATGTTTGTTACAACCAAAAGGAAGAGAACTACTTGTGGTGGGAATAGAAGCATCCAATTGTGAACATGACTTTGCTTCACAAGATGAAAATTGCCCTTTGTGGATCCCAAATTTGAGGCAGTAAAAGCTTGCCAAGTATCAACCTGAGTACTCTTCATGCTACTCACACTCTTAAGCTGAAAATATTCTAAGCAGATCAGAAATGACTTCAGTATACAGGAGGACATCGATATTTGCGGGGGTTCCGTTCCTGGCTGAAACTGTGGATATGGAAAACGCGAATATCGAGTCATTGGGGGCTATGGGATTGCAGGGATTAGATTCACAGAAAATTGCTGAAGATTGGCCAGATTATGGGAGGAAATGGGAGGGGGGAGCTCCCTACCATGCTTTGCTGCTCCCCCAATTTGTGCTGTACCCTGGAATGACGCCAAATCAGCCTAAAATTGCCAGGGTTTTTTCTTTTTCTAATGAAGCCATTTTGAGGCTCCGAAACACAAAATGGCAGTTGGAAATTACCTCTGCTGTCATTTCCATCATCCCCAACCCATGGATACATGAGGTCAACGTGTTTTTCCTCCTGCTTTCCCCCGCGTATGCTGAGGTCAAGTGTGTTTTATCCGACCGCGGATACTGAGGCCATCTTGTACTGTTGCTAGTAGGTGAGGCCCATCATTTACCTGGCAAAGTCATTTTGCATAATTACCCTTATAGGAAAGTTCAAGAAATTAAATATATGAAAATATACATTTTTGTTAATGTACTTGCAAAAGGGAAGTAAAAAGAACAGTTTGAAATTTGTAACATTCATTTAATTGAATAATGAGGATATATACTAAACTTATATAATAGTACATTTGAATCTGAGAAGCTGCTCCGTTTTTCTTGGGCATTATGTTGTTTTAGAATTATTGATCTGATTATAGACTGTTAAAAATCTGAGAACAATAACAGTTAAAATATGATTATATTCTGAATTTATTCTAAAAAAAATTTAAACCTTTCCCTGAGCATATTACAGTGTAAAATGTGGCATATTCCTTTAATTTCAGTGACAGGAGGATTGTGTATGCAAATTTGGTTTCTGTAGGTCATCGTGAAGTATGACTTTATTTTACACAAATTCTTTAGAATATATGATAGATGGGTAAAATGACAAAAGGATTGGGAAAGGGCAGAAAGCTGTCTTGTCAATATCCTTCTTGAAATACAGCTGCTCTGTGTCATAGACACAAAGTTGTGCAAATACATTACAGAATAGTAATTGATTTGTGCTGTCCCATAAAATCTCCAGAGTCCTATCAAAACTTGTGTATTGAAACTCATTGCTTTGAGTTTCATGATTCGTATATTTGTACACAGTTGTAACAATATTTTAACTATTGTAAAGAACTTTATATATTTCCCAGTCTTGTAAGGCAAACCTATCCAGTCCACCACTTAACTGAATAATTTCAGTTTTATTTAATTATTTTTATTTTATTTATTTTATTTTATACATTTCTATACCACCCCAAACCAAAGTCTCGGGGCGGTTCACAATAATAAAACAATACAAAAACACAAAACATTAAAATCAATTAAAATGCCTAAAAACAGTCTAAAAACAAAAACAATTTACAGTATTTAAAATTTTAAAAGTTAAAAGGTTAAAAGGCCTGGTTAAAATGACTGGGAAATTACATACAGGAGAGAACAAGTACAATCTGTGTGAACTGAGAAATAAAATGGGGGGGGGGAATGAGGGAGATGAAGAAAGGGGTGGCTAGGGTGAGCTACTGACTTACCAAAAAGGGGATGAAGCTAACATAAACTGGGATTTTTAAAAGCAAACATGCAAGCAGGAGAGAGAACTAGTGCAATGTGTGTGAACTGAGAAAACCAGTGGGAAAAAGAGATCACGAGAAAGGGGATGGAGTGGGGGCTGGGTGTAGCAAGGTATGAAATGGTGAATAGAGGAGAGAGGAGGAGGGAAAGAAGGATGAAGAAGAGACTCACTAAAAGTCTTCCCACTCATGTGTGAGTACACAGTACTCCCCCCCCCCCAAACCTCTGCCTAAAAATCATTACAGTTGTAAAAACCTGGATATATATGAATGTGTGGTATGAAGGGTTAAATCTCCCACCCCATTCCCTGTGGTTTACTTTCCTAATATGGATGCCATATTGATGTCTAACGTTCATTACCATAACATTACCTTTTCAAGGTAATGAGTGTTTTAGTTCTGAGTGTACTGCTTGGAGGTTTTTTGGATGATGTTTGGTTACAGACTTCCAGTATGATATGAGATGTCATGTTTTAAGCTTCCTATCAATTAAGTTGATAAGCTGGTTTTATGGTAGCAAACATGCATTGTCGCATTTGCTAAGGAAAGCAAGGGCAGTGATTACCAAATGAAGAGAGGAGGAAAGCTGGAGGGGGAATACTGTGTGTGTAAGAGAGAGTACTATTTTAAAAGCAATATTAAATTACTATTTTTATGCATTTAAGAAGCAAGATATTATGTATACAGGAACTTGACACAAGTTCCTGCCTGCATGTTCATATGCAAAATAGATAGATGAGGAGTAAGAAAAGACAGAATTGGAAGAATGGAGTGTAAGGTTGCAACCTATTTTTAAAATATGGTAATGTTAAATCTGGACTGGACAAATCTCAGGTGCCAGGGAGCCATGATGTCTCATCCTTTCCTCCCTCCCCCTTTTGAACCAGAACTTCAAAAGTTAAATATTGATTAAACTCATTTTCATTAATTTCACTTTGATTTAATTGATTGATTAAGTGTTATTTTAATAATCAGCACCCTAAAAATTGACCTCGGCCCCCATGAGCCAAGTCACGGTCAGTTTTGGCCCATCAGGACATTTGAGTGGTGAACACCTGTGAACGCCTGTACTAATAGATAAACTTGAAACTCCTTTGCTAACTGCTGGTCTGGGACTAGAAACTGCACACAAAAAATGTAGCGGTCCTTGAAACTCTGCATGACGAATTTAGCGGTCCTTGACTCCAAAAAGGTTGAGAAACACTGCTGTATAGTATTCTTTGTTTGGAGCCAGCAGATTAATGGATTGTTGAAAGAAAATTGCATGAGACTCATCTATTTTACTTTGTAGCTAATGACATTGTGTGGGCTTTAGCTATGGGACTCTTCAAACTTGCCTTTTCCAACTATTTTTCCCTTGTGCTGGAGCTCATCATTAATGGGTTGTACAGTGAGCATGCTAGAGATAGGACTGGATTTTTCAACAAGGCTAGCTTCCTGCCACCAGAAGGCATCCTATTCCAGTTCCGGTCCTCTGCTCAAACTTGCAGGACACTGAAAGAGCAATTCAGCAAGAACTTAATATTTCAGGCTAGCTTATGCTTTTCTTAACTTTTTGTCATATTTTTCCCCTTCCCTAGATTGTTTGAGGGTGGGAAAGGAGCTGATTTAGGGTTTTTTGCCTTTATTTTACTCTTTGTCTAAATACATTTAATTTGGCAGTTTTTCTTCCTAATTTGGACACCACTGTTTTCTGCTCCATCTGATGGGCACATGGATAGGAATTGCTTCAGGGTTCCCTGTCTGAGGGCTCCCACACAATGGCTAAAATTCGTCCTACAGAGCTTGCTCCTGTTTGGGCACAATTCCTTGCACCATTGTGCCTGATTCCTGCCAGTTTGGCTGCCTGATTGGAGGAGCCCATCATGGTTTTAGCCTGGACTTCTAACTTGTTTACTTTTATTAATATTTTATTGTGCAAGTCTGAAGTGGTCCCCAAACTTACAAACTATCAGCTGGTGGTAGTTATTGATGTTTATCTATTGCAATGTAAATTGTTCAACATGTGCTATTATGAATCTCAACACATTTTGCAGAGAGCCAATTTCATTCCTGTCAGTAAGACCTGCTGTGAGTGGCAGTTAAGAAAGTTTAGCATTTCCATGGTATAAGAAATCTATATAGGGGCGTGGGTGGGAGGCGGGAGAAGACCTAATATTTGAAAAGCAAGACTACTCCCAGTGAGGATTTCTCAGCTCACAAGGACATTTTGATGTCTCCTCCTTCCAGGACACTTTTATTTATCAAGCCATGTCTCTGCACCTTGAAACCCTGCTCTAGGCGATTTTTAGCATTCATTCCATTGTTGGGTCAGCTACCCCTGTTGATCAGCTGCAACAGGGGTCTTTTGTCCACTTGCTGCCATCACAACTGGCATGCTACTTGTACTACCACTGTATGGAATATCACAGTTAAAAAATAACATTAGCCCTTTGGGGGCATAATGTTATATGTGTTCAGGTATTTTACATGTTTGTGTACAGGAGTTCATTTTAAAAATGACCCTGGGCACAGGCCCTCTTAAATGCGGAGTAATGATAGCGAATGTACTACTGTACATGGACTGAACATGATGTGTAAATAACTGTATTTACAGAACTGCACATGCACACACTTCACATAGTTAATGTATTTAAATAAAATAGGTTGGTTGTGGTGGGGCAAAAAGCAGCTACTGGGGCCAGAGGCGCTCTTATTCCTGGACTTTGGGGCTGAAGTCCAGGGCTTCCACAGCCCCTGGGGGCCCTCAAATCCTCTTAGTCTGTCCCAGGGTGGTGTTGTCGCCCAGCCAAGCATGATGATGCTTAATTTGCAGGGGAGGAGGCGAGGCTCCAAAGGCCCTTAGGTCCAAGTTACCTAGGTGCACCTCTGACTGGTGCTCACAGAAAATGGTTCAGAACTATGAATAATGATAGGAGTTAAGCTGCAGACATCTAGCAAGTCACTTGGAGAGGCTGGACTCTAACCTGTAGTAATCAGCATGCTGCCTAGTGAGTATGAGTCATGTTCACTTCCAAATCATTTCTTCTGAAATGCCTTAGACTTGTCTCATGTGCTGTGTAGCTGCATTTGCAATTCAAGTCTCCCCATCCCCTAAATCGACTAATTGAACAATTTTGACACATTTGCCTGCTTCCTAAGCCTCTTAGATCAGGATGCAGATTTACCGTAGCTCCAAAAGGCCAGAAAGGCTTTCTCCAGAAGTGTGAGAGGATGCAGGCATAACAACTCTCCTCTTAGCAGCTTTTATTACCATCTGGTTCTAAAACAATCTAAAATACATCTTTTTAAAGTCTCAAATGTAAGCAGGCTGAATACCAAATCAAGTAAACATAGGGGAGGGGTTCGATTTGAGAATGCTGAAGTTATTGGGGACATGCTGCAAACTCGCTCACTGCATATGTTACTGCCCCCTCTACGGACGCTTCTTGTTTTTGCCGCCGTCCAGCAGCTTTTCGCAGTAGTTATTTCTTTGCAGAGAGAGCGAGCAAGCAGGTATACCCGACAAAGCGTGGCTCCATAATCGTAACTGATGCTTACAGCGTTTTAAAAAATCCCTTGTGGGTGTGTTTAATACGGATTAGCAAGTGGCGAGACCGAGAGAGGTTTTTGAATTGCGAGAGCAGGGCGTCCATCACCGTGTGTGCTGCTGTCTCTCTCCCTTGCCTTCTCGGGTCTCTCGCGGCTATACTTCTCAGCTCGAAGGTGATGGGGGGGAAAACACAGCGGCTGGTTTTCTGGAAAGCGGGGCTGGAGAAGGGATTTCGGGGCGAGATCCAGCCCACCAGTCAGCCCAGGGCTCCTTTGGGCGCCTCCGTCGGCGCTGCTCTCGGGCGAGCCTTCTTGCTTTTTCTCCGCGCGGCGCGCCCACCTCTCCAGGTAGCCTGCTTTGCTCCGCCCCGCCCCCCGATCCCCTCCCTTTTGCCTCTTGGCCACTGGTGGGCAGCGGGCGAAGGAGCGGGGCGGGCTCTGCGGAGGTTGTTTTTGTTTGTGCTGCGAGGCCCGCGGCTCCCCGCCCTCGGGCTGTTCTTCAGCCTCCGCCTCGCGGCTGCTGCTGCTGCTGCGGAGCTCAGTGGGAAGAAGGGGAGAGAGGAGAAGTGGTCGCGCGCGCCCGGCGCTCGAGAGCAGCAGTAGCCGCCGCTGCCGCCGCCACTCCTGGGCCCCGGGCTGCCGCGCTCCCCTGACAGGCATGAAGCCGGCGACCACAGCCAACCCGTCGCAGAGCTGCGGAGCTGTGCAGGGCTTTCCCTGCAGCCACTGTGGGAGCCCGCGCCGCAAGGTAAAGGGGGCTCACAGGGGGCAACTCCGGCTTTGGGCTGCTGTCCGCCAGTCCGTTCAGAGAGGCTGTTGTGCTGCGTGGCCGTGGGGCTGATCTCCCCGCCTTGTTGAACGGAACAGTCCGCAGAGGGGTGGTGAGAAACTCGTTGGAGTCGGACGTCCCGCTTCACTGCTAAACGCGTGAAAGCGGCCAAGTCCGTGTGGCTTGTCACTGTCAACCCCCCAGTAGTTGCTTGCTGTGAAAACTCTGGGTTACGGAAGAAGCGTGTGCCGGGCAAGCCGCGGGAAAGGAGGATACCCCTCCCCCGTCAGAAAAGTGCCACAAGACCAGAGAGTTGCTGGAAGCATCCTGTCGCTGCTCGGATGCGGGTTTAAGGTAGCTTCGATTTCCTGTCTGTATTTTCCAGTTTGCTCCCAGTGTTGGCGCTGTTCAGGCTTCTAGGCACAACCCATGCTGTTTCCACAGAGGTGTTCACACTAAACATGTAACAAAGGTCAAATATCTTGTTCTGCAGCTGGTTTCAGTAGATCCAGGAAGACAATACTGCTTTGGATTTTACTGGTGAAGAGTAGGTAGTATACACTTCAACAAAATACATGCATTCTACCTTTAAAATTAGCATAATATATAGTCAACACTGAAGAGATAGTACCCTGAAGCAGGTTTTCCAACGTTGTGTCCACAGATATACTAGAAGTCCCATCATCCCCAGCTACTGTTGTCTTTGGGGATGATGGGACTTGTAGTCCAACAACCTCTGGGGACACAAGGTTGGGAGCATCAACCCTAGTCCATGTTAATACTCTTTTTCTTTCAATACAAAAGTGCAATACTTAAGCTGCTGACAGAATTGCATTCTCTATACTGCAGTGATCAGGCGTTTTGTTTTGGGTTCTTTTGGCCTGAAATATTTTAGTACGGCTTGTTCACGGATGGCAACTTCCCCCTCGCCCACCCCCACCCCAGTGAAAGTCTCTTGCAAAGTCTCTTGGAATAATTCAAGTGATTCTTGGACAAAGCAGAAATAACTTCTGCAACATGCATGCATATTCTAGAGCAGGAGGAAAGGTTGTGATGCTTGCTTTTCAAACCCCAGATGCTTGATCTGAGCCAAACTTCTTTAACACATAAAACCAGCAGTAGTGTAATGCTGTCAACATCACCTTACCAAAGTAAGGAATGACAGTTCAAAGTGCCAGCCATATATTTTGCATAGAATTCTGGCATAACTGGAATTACTTGGGGGGGATGGGGGGGACTTGAAAAATGCCTTGATGAAGAAATGAACTAAAATATTTGGGTGTCCCAGTTCATCTTGCTTTCTTATATTTAAGGAATAACCTGGATATGTGCTACTTTTTTTTTGTTTGCACAAAATTTATCAGCTGGTGTCTGAGAATGCTTGTAAAGATATTATTATTATTATTATTATTATTATTTACATTTTATATCCCGCTCTTCCTCCAAGGAGCCCAGAGAGGTGTACTACATACTTAAGTTTCTCCTCACAACAACCTTGTGAAGTAGGTTAGGCTGAGAGAGAAGCAATTGGCCCAGAGTCAACCAGCAAGTATCATGGCTGAATGGGGATTTGAACACGAGACTCCCCAGTCCTAGTCCAGCACTCTAACCACTACACCATGCTGGCTGTAGAGATCTAGTGATCACAAGATAAACAGTACTGTGCAACTATTAAATGATACCTAACATCTTTTTTAATTACAGTAACAAGATTTTTAGAATATGGTGGGGGAAAGGGAGTAAATTTGGATTGGTCTAATTTGTAGCTGGACATAACTGGAATGTTTTAAAATTCATACATACTATGGAAGGGCTACAGCATTTATTCAGTTTCCATAATATGACTTGCCCACACATTGGGTGAAACATTTAAAATACTTGGCAATGAAATACACATATTAGAGCTATATAAATGCTAGTCATGAATCATGATTAGAGTTCTTAGGCTACTGTTGGAGCAGTGGGTGAGGAAAACATCTGACTAAGCCAAGATGGACCACCTATCTTTTCACTATAACAAGATTTGACTTTATGCACAAGTAGGAAAAGGAAGAATAAATCCTTATCTAAGCCAGTGCTTAAACCCACAAACCATGCCTCTAAGAATAACTAGAATGGGATGCCAGTCATTGCATTAAAGTATGTGATAGCTGGAACGAAGTGTCATGATTAAGCTGTTGATACAGTTCTTTAATGTTACAGCCACAAGCCAAAGCTGTTGATACTTGAGATAGGTATGGAAGCTTGGACTTGCTCTCCTGTAACTAATGTAGGAGGTTTAACAGTGGTTTTGAAACCACAGATTATTTTTGTATTGAAATGCGAGAAGAGAATGGGAGAAAACTATTAAATCAATACTGTGCAACCAAAAGTATACTTTTGGTTTCCACGGAGAAACTCTTTCTCTCCATAGAAAGTTAACTTTGTAAGAAGTTAAGCATAAAACTGTTTAACTTGAAATTATTTCTCTTGGATAGGATATCAGTTTGATTTCTTCTTTGAAGCTAAGCTTAATGTTTATATAGAGTTTATCATTTTGCAGTCACCAAGATTAAATCTGATGCTCTTTGTATGCCGAACATGAAACGAAACAAGATAAACTAGCAACAAGGTTAGATTAAATATTAAAAAGCTGTTAACTGATCCTGAAGGGTATGATCAGTTCTGCCATTTTCATAGGCTTGGATAACCAAAATAAATAAATCATCATTTAACATTATGTAAAAGAGATCAAAAAATTGACTTGCTATCTGTAAACCTGCTACTGTTTTGCTATGGTCAGCCTTTACATTTAGAAGATAGGCATTATTGAACAAATGAATAAGATACTTCTAGTGAAAATTTAACTGACTTGAGATTTTGTGGTAGGTGCAACTGGAGACTTGGGACTGGAAGGACTAAGTAGGGGTGTGCATGGAATCGGTTTGGACTGGTCTGTTCGAATCTGACCCAGATCCAGTCCCATTCCGTGTCCACCTGAACTGGGTCCAGTCCAGTTTGACCACCAAACTGGTTCGGGGAAATATACTTGTAAAGGGGAATCTGAGGATTTCCCTTTACAAGTAAATGGGCTCTGGGGCATTTGGTAAGGGGCTGTGGTTGGCTCGGTAAAGGAAGGAAAAGCACATACAGCAAGTGTAGCAAGGCCAGGAGAACAAGCTGTAGTGAGCACCCGGGGAAAACAGCTTTTCCCTCCCTCTTGCTGCCGCCACCTTGGGAATGCCCCTGTTCATCCTGAACTGGGCCTGGTTTGGTTCGATCACAGACTGAACTACAGTCTGCGATTGAACCTTTGAACCGGCCGCCGTTTGAGGCAAACCATTCATGCACACCCCTAGGACGAAGAAATGTCTGGGGTTTAGATGTAGAACTGAAGTTAAGAGCGTGCAGGTGTTATTGAAAACCCATATGATTTGACTGAGGTGACCCATGGACAGTGTGTAGAGAGAATGAAAACATTCTGAAGGAGGGTTTAAAAGCTCTTTTTGGACAAAGCTTTGTCCGGTCCTCTCTACACCAAGCTTGGTGATTGTTATGTGTGTACAGAACAGGGCAGGAAGGCTGAGGCAATTATTGCTAAATCTAGTTGGAAGAGGGGTCTGGACAAACTGCTGTGTATCTGATGGTACCTGTAGACTGTGTGCTAGCGATTCCTGCTCTACACTGCATCTTTAGAGTTTATTTTTTCAACCAAAGGGATGAGATGGGTTGCAGGGGGTGGGGGTGTTCTTGTTTGTATGCTAGGAAATGAAAGCAGGGCATATATTTCAAAAGTCCTTTTGGTTCTGTTTAACCAGCAGACTGAGATTGTTGTCTTGAATTTAAAGGGAAGTTAGCCCTTAATGAGGGGAGATGCCTCTTTAAAGAAAAACTGAAGCTGTTCTCATGTAATCCCAAGAGGCTTGAAAACTTTGGTTCAGGAGTGGTGTCAGTGGGTGGCCTTGAACAAATAGAGATTTCTCACTTGGTTGCCCAGCACAGATGTACAGTATATCTACATAATTTCATTAGTAAGCCCACTGTAGAAATACACTTGATGCTATTTGGATGCACAGTTTTTGCTTGGTTTTTTTCTTGGTGGAAACTGAGTAGAAAAAGTTGAATTTGTACAGCTCTAATTGGTTGGCCATTACATCAGCACTATCAATTCTCTCCTCGTCTTCTCAGACCAGTCTTTAGGGGGGCGGGGACCCTGTGATGCAGCACAGTCCAATGCATAATTCCTAAGTAACTGCACCGAACAAACCTTTTTTAGATAAATATGCAAGATACTTGGGAGCATGAAGCCCACTTGAAGCATAGAGGAGACAGTCTGCATTTTATTTGGAGTACATTCATTGAAGAGCAGTAGTAGGGGGAGCAGAATTAGCTCTACAGCATTGGGGATGTGCAAATTGATTTGGGTGCAGATCAAGAATCTAGCTGATTTGGAAACAGAACAAATAGCTCCTCTGGTCCATTGGCTAGATTCGGGTCCAAATCAAATTGTGCCAGATTCTATTTGAATCGATTTGAGATTTGGATCACTCCTATTCCCCCAGATTCCCAGCTTTCTTTTTTTTTTTAAACAAAACTAAGCTCTAGCCCTTGTAGAAGTAGAGTTATGGAGCAAAATGTGTGGTCACTATTGTGTTTGGATTATTTGGTGTATAACTTTTCCTCAATGAATCCCTATGAGGATTCATTACACACCTTCATTTCTTGTATTCATTTTGACTGTCTTTGGACAGTGCCAACTGCCATGTGCCAGCCACCCACCCCTCCCACTCACAAGGCAGTGGGGGTACTAATCAGTTTATGCTCTAGGAATTTGTTCAAGTGTTTAGACTCTTTGGTGTCTAATAACCTTTTCTCATAATGAGGATTCATTACACACAAAAGAGTCTAAACACCTCAAAAATTCCTAAAAAATAAACTGAATACCCCAGTGTGTGTGTGTGTGTGTGTGTGTGTGTGTGTGTGTGTTGGCGGGTGGGGTATATTTGACACATGGCAGTTGGCACTGTCCAATGACAGTCAAAATGAACAGAAGAAATGAAGGTGTACAATGAATCTTCATAGGAGTTTGTTATGAGGAAAGCTTTTTGAAAGTCCAGGTATACTATGTCAACTGGATCACCTTTATCCACATACCTGTTGGCACTCTCAAACAACTCCAAAAGGTTAGTGAGGCAAGATTTACCTTTGCGGAAGCCATGCTGGTTCTCCTTCAGCAGGGCCTGTTCTTCTATTTGCTTAACAATTTTATCCTTGAGAATGCTTTCTTTCAATATTTGCCTGCAACAGACATTAAGCTAACTGGCCTGTAATTTCCTGGATCCACACTGGATCCCTTTTTGAAAATTGGTGTTACATTGGTTATTTTCCAGTCCGGTACAGAGCCTGATTGTAGGGATACGTTATATATATATTAGCAAGGAGGTTGGCATTCTCCCATTTGAGTTCTTTAAGGACTCTTAGGTGGATGCCATCTGGCCCTGGCGATTTGTTAATTTTTATTTCCACCCCACCCACCCCGGACAGTTTAGAACGTCATCTCTTGTCACCTCTGACTCAGTTCTTTAGCCTCTGTCCCCAAGAAGCTCAATTCAGACACAGGTATATGCTCAGTATCCTCTGCCATGAAGAGATGCAAAGAACTTGTTTAGCTTCTCTACAATCTCCAACTGCCTTCCTGTCAGGTTTCCTGCTTTTGATGTATTTAAAGAAGTTTTTACACACACACACACACTTGATGCTTTTAGCTAAATGTTTCTCACATTCTCTTTTTGCCTCCCTTATTGTCTCCTTGCATTTCTTTTGCCCCCAAATTTGGGTGGATGGAATAGATCTGAGAAAGGAGGAGTCTGGATATAAATGCACAGGATGGCGAGGGGAAGTGAATAGAAAGTGAAACCAAATGTTAACAGAACCTATTCATGCAGTCCTGAGGAAACTTTTTCTGAGTGTCTCCTCCACTGTAGAAGGGGAGTGCCTATCATGGCAGCAGGCTGTAAAAGAGACCCGATTTGGGAATATTTTAATGAAGTTCCTGTTTTTGCCAGTAAGAAAGGTATGCGTGCAAAATTCAAGGCCTGGTTGCTTGAATGAAACAGCAGTAGTTTTTGATCCCTCCAAACAAATTAAGTTAGGCTTCTTAATTGTCTCCTTTTTAAGAGGCACATATTTTGTTTGAGAGGTTGGAGCATCCACTTCTATCTAGTTTAGGGTCTAGAGCATGGTTTAAATCCCCTCCAAGAATCACCGACCCATGTTTCAATCCTCCCAATTTATCTAAGAAGTCCATGAGAATTGGCTGCTGTTGTTTGTTAGGGCAATAGAAACACCCCGAAGTTAATGGATAATTCACTAGATTGCCCTTCACCAGGACATATCTGCCCCATGGATTGCTGAGTACTTCCTGCATCAAACTATTTTCTTAAGAGATTATGCATGCTGATATATGTTGTACATTACAAACTGTTTGCAGTTAGGTTTGGACTTGACATAGAAGCCAGGCATTCATTTATTTTATAATGAATGCTGAATATTTTCATTCTTAATATGATTGTTAGTTGGATTGTTAATATGATTAACCACTGATGTGTGTTCTCCTCTTTTGGAGAAAGGCTCAGTCAGGGCATTGGTAACTAGTTTAACTGGGCAAAGAGGCACCTTTAAAGTGGTGACTTTCTTATATTTAGCAAAGGCAGAGCAATGGCCCCTATTCAGTCCAGCATAGCACCTCTCCAGTGGCTGTTGCTGATGTGTCTGGGGTGTGTGCATGTTGTTTGACCACGAGCCATTCTAGCACAGGGAACCAACTTCTCACAGCTTTTGCTATGTAAACTGCTTTGAGAACTTTTTTTGGTTGAAAGGCAATATTTAAATGACTTGAATAAAAGCTAAGGCACACATTTATAGCAGCACTGCTCCCTGCACCAAACTACAAAAAGTAGTTGGTGTGTGTATTCTTATTTGCTAGCTACACCCTGCAGCCTGCACCAGTGTAGTATCATGTTGCACTATGCAGCAAAGATGTTAGTTCCTGAAGAAACTCGATGGGGATCTATAGCTCTGTCCACTTTCTGCAGTAACTTGCAGCTGCTGTAAGTTGCAAAACTGAATTGCATGGAGCAGTTGGCCATTAAGGAACTTTGGTTCTTTTTGTAATTGGCTAGTTTCACTTGCCACTCCAATTTGGGTAAAGATAGGCAAACAGGGGCATGCAAGGACAATGTGAATAAGTTGCATTTGGCAGGAAAGTGTTCTAAGGTTATCTGTGTTGGCATGATGGGGATTTCAAAAGCTAAACAAGTAGGCAGGAACAGAACTGTGGAAGTGCTTGCTTAATGTAGTAAATAGGATGTCTGGGAATTAAATCCTAATTCACTTAGAAGAGAAACTGTTGGCTGTGGCAATAAGAACATAAGTAATATTTTGCCTTTCATTTACAGCCTAGAGTTCATCTTATTTTTTCATTTGCTTTTACTGGGATCTACTTCTTGAAGTATGATCATGAAAGCATTTTAACACAGTAAAGAGATGGGAGTATTGGTTGCTTGATT
Organism: Hemicordylus capensis; assembly: GCF_027244095.1. Classification (NCBI taxonomy): domain Eukaryota; kingdom Metazoa; phylum Chordata; class Lepidosauria; order Squamata; family Cordylidae; genus Hemicordylus; species Hemicordylus capensis. The sequence goes on along the minus strand of NC_069657.1, from coordinate 331,720,875 downwards.
GCACCAGGCAACATGTATTCTAGCTGTCTGAAAGTGTTGTATGTATACAGTATGTAACTTTTCAGAAGAAAGGCTGCTTAGTGACTTTAGTTTGTCGTCCAGTTAAACTCTTTTCTCAACTCAACTTTAAACATGTGGGCTTCAGATCAGTTAAAATGCTGCATTTTAATTTCTCCTTGCTATTTCAATAGCTTTTATTTACCAGTGCAGAATGCCCAGGACATGAAATAACTGGCTTCCGGATTAAGTGGCTGACATTCTAGCTAATGCTGCAGAGGTACCACATGCAAAATGCCTCTACAGAGTTCAATAATTCAGAGTTCCACAGCACCGGGGTGGGGTGGGGGTTAGCCAATCTCTCCTTCCCCAGAAATACTCTTTAATACCCATAAAGAGGTCCCTGAGGGCCATCCCCTGTGAGCATCCATGCAGAGGTTATTCTGGATTATTAAATGTTGTGATGGTGCTTTGTATGCAGCACCTCTGCAGCATTAATCACAATGTCAGCCAGTGGATTAAACCCACTGTGGCACAGATTGCAGGAATGTGCCTATTTGTTAAGTATTTTTTTAAAAACCAGAAATAATATGAGTGCCATTCTGCCATCAGAAACCCTAGATCTATCAGTGTGATTTGAATGCATGGCTTGTCAAGAGTTAGTACTGTCAATCCTGTAAACTGGTTTTAGCTGACCTTCCCCCCACCCCCAAGTATAAGATAATTTTTATGCTCCCCAATAAAACCACTCATCAACTTTATAAAATGTATTTTGTTAGATTAAACCTTAGAAGCCTTTTCTCACTTTTTAGTATGTATAAAATCATACAAGATGGAGGTACTGTCTGTAGGGGGTTGGGATCCGAGAGATTGTTTAGATCTGACTGTTCTGGATGGGGTGATGTGCCCCCTAAAAGATCAGGTTGATAGTCTGGGAGTGCTTCTAGATCCCAAACTCTCCCTGATTTCTCAGGTTGAGGCTGTGGCCAGGAGTGCTTTTTATCAGTTTTGGCTGATACGCCAGATACGTCCATTTCTGGAGACAAATGACCTTAAAATGGTGGTACATATGCTGGTAACCTCTAGGCTTGACTACTGTAATGCACTCTACATGGGGCTGCCTTTGTACATAGTTCAGAAACTGCAGTTGGTACAGAATGTGGCAGCCAGACTGGTCTCTGGGTTTACCCGAAGGGACCATATAACACCGATTCTAAAAGAGCTGTACTGGCTGCCAATAGGTTTCCGAACTAAATACAAAGTGCTAGTTATTACCCATAAGGCCCTTAACGGCTTAGGTCCAGGGTATTTAAGAGAGCGCCTTCTTTGTCGTGAACCCTGTCGCCTATTAAGATCATCTGGAGAGGTCCGATTATGGGTATTGCAGACTCATTTTGTGGCAACTTGGGACCAGGCCTTTTCTGTGGCTGCCCCAGGGCTTTGGAATGTGCTCCCTGCTGAAACAAGAGCATTTTTTTCTCTGTTTGCTTTTGGGATGACCCTGAAGACGTACCTGTTTCCCCATGCCTTCAACTGAGATTCGATTTCTAAATTTTAATGTGTCTTTATCTGATTTTTATGTTTTTATGAATTTTAATTGTGTTATATTTTATGTTTTAATTATGTACACTGCCTAGAGATTTTTATACTAGGCAGTATATAAATTCAATAAACAAACAACATCCTTACATTTTATCCATATGCTGAAATGTTTGCCTAGGCTTTTGGGTAGCCACTGTAAGCCACTGCTTTTCCATCATAAATTTATCCTGATAAGATATTACAGTATAACTTTGGCTTGGCCATTGTCATTGGACATGTCCTTGATCAAGTTCAAAATAAATTTCTGCCTTAGCTCACTGAAGAATGTAGGAAATAATATCACCAGCTGTGAAGGCACTACACATACAGAGTCACTGTTCTACTTGAATTTTGTATTAACACTTCTCCAAATATTCAGTTGGTTCCCAAAAGCAATTCTATGATCCTCTCCTTCGCTCTGTAATCCTCCTGAAAATATATTCCTGAGGCTTTGGGGACGTGCAGCAGGAGCAGACTTTCAAGGGTGCAGGGGCAGCAGAGGAAAGGTGGAATTGGCAAAAGAGACTCCCTCCACTCTTCTTGATGCACAGAACTTCTTTGGTTCACAGAAGAACCAGCTGGGGATTCAACCCGTGATGGACACAGTTTGACATTTAAAATGCTTCATAGAAAAACTATCAACTCAAAAGTAGTTCTCAAGCCATGGAATACTTTACAACAGGGGGTTCCCAACTTGTGGTACTCCAAATGTAGATGAACTGCAACTCCCATTATCCCAAGCTACAACTTATTATGGCTGGAGATGATGAGAGTTGTAATTCAGCAACATTTGGAGTATCACAGGTTGGGAGTCCCTGCTTTACAAGGTGCAAATATGGGGGAAATAATGAATTTTGAATTGCCTCTAGAGAGCTCATTGAAGATGTACATCCCACAATTTACCTTTAAAATTTCCACAAGCCAGATCAAGAAGCCGCTCTCTAAGGTCTTGAGGTATTAAATCTAATGCTAATATTTGCTGTTTGGTTAGATGTTTTGAATACTGGATTTCAAATGTGCCAAGAAGAATTTCTTGAGCATGTTTTAACGATAATTGTTTCCTCCATACCATGGGTTCCCAGCTTGTGGTCCTCCAGATGTTGCTGAACGACAGCTCCCATCTTTCACAGCCATTGTTGCTGGGTATGATGAGAGTTGTCGTTCATCAGCAACTGGAGGACCACAGGTTGGGAACCCCTGCTCCACACCATCAAGTTGGTAATGGGAGAGGCAGGCTAGTACTCAAAGGGCCAGGTTTGGCCCGGGGGCCTCCAGTAGCTGATCTCCCTTGCTGTGAGTGCACATGTGGCCAATAGATTGATCACATACCTTTTTAATATAGTACAACATATACTCTCTTCTGATATGGGGACCAGTTTCTTTGCTTAAAAAGAACAACTACTTGTGAAAGGGTTCTGCTCCCCCACCTCACCCGTTAAGTAAACAGGCACAAAATGTAGAGGCAGCAATTTGAGGAAGTCAGTAACGCTGTTTGATTTGAACAATTTTATACTTTAAAAGAAAAACAAAATAGCTGGACCTCTGGGTGTGTTATGGTAAACCCTGCAATGTGAAGAAATTCTTTTTGTTGCTGTGTAGTGTGTATGCACACTACACAGAGCTGAGAATTACCCTAGTTCACAAAGTTATGTATACACAGCTTCTTTAATTTAAAAACAAAAACAAAAACTCATTGCAGAGGCATTTAGTGGGTTCAGTAGTCCTTTCATGTGTACTGTGTTCCCTAAAGGGTCCTTACAAATTATTTCTACTATCAGCTGACTGTAGACTTTTATTTGTGCATTGGAGTGTGTAGATTTGATTCAGGGAAAGTTTTGTGGTTGACTGTTTCAAATTGACTCTGAATTTGTTCTGAAAAATTTCTGCTCTTGTTCTCTGTCATTTTGAATAGCCAGTTTAAAGGCCACATGTACTCTTGTGGTTAAAGCGCATAATATTTTTTTCCAAACCTTAGATAAGTTTACAGCTGTGTCACTTCCTGAAAGATACCGAAAGATTCTGGTTTGCGGATGTGCAGATGTACTTCAAAAGCTTTTGGTATCGCTGACATGACTGCTGGCAGCTGTGTACTGAACTCCTTGTTCTGGACACTTTGCCAAGTACTTTATGCAAAACTCGGTTTTCAGTGAACCAGGTTTCATTGTTTTTAATGGCAGCAATACAGTATACTGTAAACAAGTGTGGTTGGTTATGAAGCATGGATAGAAAATTTCCATGCACACAGACAGCTCTTCTGAAACAAAGACAGTTCTGTTTGTTTCAATGATTGATTCTTTCTTTCCCATGGAGCCACAGCTGAAATGTTTGTAGCTAAATGCTCAGATAGTATATTTTTCTTTTCAAGGAACTTGGAATTAGGATTCCTAGACCACTGGGACAAGGACCGAGCAGATTCATCCCAGAGATGGAGGTGTGTGGTGATAGCTGCTTTACAAGTACACGGTGAACTTGTTGCATTTCAGAAGCGGGGGCGGGGGGGAAGCCTTTCAGAATCTAGAAAGCTGAGAAACAGCTGTTGATCTGCAAAGCATTATACACAGTGATGACCACTGTAAATCATCATGAGAGTTTGGCAGTGATTCTGCTGAGTTAGAAAACAGTAATGTAGAATTTTGGTATTTAATGGCACAATTTTACACCAGAGTATCTTACAAAACTTAGCATTTCACACTTGGGACCAATTGCTTTCCATATGGATTTAATTACCCCTTAATTGCATGGGGTATATACATTAAAAGAAATCTTGTTAACCGGTGTGCCTTCAGAGAGGTGGGGAGAGGAGGAGAGCAATTCCGGGCCTACTTCATGCTTTGATTGATGTGAGACCCTGGTAGGAATAAAATGCTTTACTGATGTGACTAAGGTCAGAATTTTAGCAAGCTTGGTCACAAACATGTTTCCCACTATGACCAACAGCCTAAATAACTTTATTTTTGGCAGGGATGGTGGCTGATGTTGCACCTTTTATAGGCTATCTTGACACCCTTCATTACATATGTGGTTCCTTAACATTTACTGCAATTAAAACTTGCTTTAAGAATGCTGTATTTTGACATCACTTTGGAGATCCCAGTTGTTGATCTGAGCATCCATCCAGCAATTATTTGCCATAATTGTGGGACTTCACAGTTATGAGTAGTATCTCATTTGGTATGTTGACACTTAAAATCTGATATGGGACTACTAGCTGTTGACAAACATGCAATATAGTGGTTCTTTCTCAGAAAATATTGTTAATATTCCTTTTCTGATCCAAACAGATCCTTCAAGTGGGCACTGAAGATACACAAATGCATACTTTGTTTGCAGAGGCGTTCACAACTTTAGGGCGTTTGGACAACATTACTTTGGTGATGGTTTTCCACCCACAGTATCTGGAGAGTTTTTTAAAAACTCAGCATTATCTGTTGCAGATGGATGGGCCACTTCCTCTTCACTATCGGCACTACATAGGTATCATGGTAGGTTGAACAATAAAAGAGGGCAAGGTAAGAGCCTTTTGCACTGCTTTTAAAATTATTTTCAGGGTAAATACGGCATAAGCCATATTTGAGGAAACTAGAGATTTTTATGAAGTCTTCTGCTTTGTAGGACGACTGTGTTTTACCTTCTAATTGAAGCATTATCCTTTAATCTTTTTCATGTTGGTGTTCTTGATCATAATATATTGAGGGAAATCCTGTACATTTTTTCTTTTCTTCAATGGTACTAATATCAGCTATGAGAGAGGAACATAAACGCTCTGATCAGATTTGAAGCCCATATGTCTTTTAAATTAAAATGCAAAACATTGGAAAATCCAATATTTCATCTCTTCCATAATATGTCCTTTGGTCTCCTTATTCATTGTGCCAAAGAAAGTTGTATGTTGAGTTTCCAGAGGACTGCTGCAGTTCTTTGGAAATTTGTCTAGCAAGTGGAACTGCATTCGAGGGAGTAAACGACATCCAATGATGGCTGTTGTTTCAAACACCATTCTTATTGTTCATCTTTTATGTATAAAAAGACTTGGAAAAGTAGCCTATAGTAGTAGAAGTGCGTTGTTTTTAGGCTATATGCAAGGGGGGGAAATCTAATGCTAAGCAACTTATTTGGAAGTAAGGCTTATTTAAAATCAATGAACCTGTTTCTGAGTAAACCTGCTTATAAAGTATGTGGGGGCAGGGGGGAAGGCAGGCTCCTTTAATACATTGGCAGCATCTGGACTAGTTAATCATGACTAAGTACCATTGAAATCAATGAAACAAGTTAATCATGCCTAATATCTATGGGATGTAGTCATTACTAACTTAATTGGGATACTGCCTCATGTTTTATATTGCTTTACTTTATTTACAGCTTTCTCAAGAATCACATCACAATTACAAAATAATACATACAATTTTTCTATAGTATAATGTGATTGCTTTATATGCATAGTTTTTCCATGCCTGAGCATTATGCATTTCATAATTATTCCTAATGGTCACTTTCAGTCAACGAGCTTGACTGCAGGTGATTCTTACATTTGGATCATTCTGTTGTCTTCCTCCAGGCTGCTGCTCGGCATCAGTGCTCCTATTTGGTTAATCTCCATGTCAGTGACTTTCTTCATGTTGGGGGAGAGGTTAAGTGGCTGAATGGTCTAGAAAATGCACCTCAAAAACTACAGAATCTGGGTGAACTGAACAAAATCTTGGCACACAGACCATGGCTCATTACCAAAGAACATATTGAAGTAGGTTATTTGAGGGTATTTAACATGATATTAGCATGCTTAAAGGGGGGGCATTTTCTTTGGCTTAGGGATATCTGAAGGTCTGTTTTTTAATCTGTGACTTTAAATATTTGTTGTGTCATAAGATCCTAAAACACTCCAATCCTCTGAAGAGAAAAACAAGCTCTAAATGGCACTGCTGAAAAACATTCTCATATGGAAACCCTACTCACTACTGGGATACCCCAGGAGCTTTTTATTGAGCATGACATAGTGTTGTGCTACTTGACAGTCTTGATATATAGCTCTCAAGTGAAGTATGATTCATTCCATTGGCTTGTAGAACCTGATGCTGAAAGGTCACTTAGGGATACCATACAGTCTGTGATCAAAATACTTAAGGCTTTCCCTTTTCTGAACTTTTGAGATTAACAGTCTGCATTTTGTCTTGCCTCTATCAAAACAAATGTTTTAAATATGGTTGTGGGGGAGGCTGTTTTCTTCTTCATATATACAGGTGGCCCTCATTGCGGAAACCTGCAATTTCACATTTCTGCAGTCAGGAAAAATAGACCTGACCTTGTTATCCACAGTACGGTGGTTTTGTATACCCATAGTTTTTGGCACTCGGTTTCATCCTTATATGGCCATGCTCTTTCTGCATGTGCTCATGGGTTATGAGGGGAGTTTGGAGGATTAAGGAGTGCTTTGGACTCCTTTTTTAGAGGGTTTTTTGTGCTCCAAAAAAGCACTTTAAAGAACATTTGGCAGTCTTGGGTAGCCTTTAATAGCTTAGGGGAGCCTTTAGGAGCCATTGCTTTAGAGCTTTTGGAACCTTCTTGGGAGATATTTCTGTGGAGCCTTTATAAGCCTGTGGAAGCCCTTGGGAGCTGTTCGTGAGCCACTCCTGTGGTGCTTTCTGAAGGAGCCTCTTGCAGCATTGTGCTGATTTTAATAATTTTATTTCAATTAACCGCCCTGAGCCTTTCTAAACTGCCCTGAGCCTTTCTGGAAGGGCAGTATAAAAATTGAATGAATAAATAAATTAATTAAAAATTCAATTGACTTTATGTATCCATAAAAATTGCTTTTAAATAATGTATCCATTAAACGTCGATTTCAAGTAGTACGGTGCATTATATGACTACATCCTTTGAAAACAGGTGTTAAGTACTGTATCCATTAAATTGATTTTATAATTACAGTACTTTATCAATGGGGGGGTTGTCTTCCAAAGTTGCTGCAAAGTGTTACCTTTGAGTGAGAAGGTGAAGCAGCTGGACATGTGGACTCATGAGGACAGCATGGCATCCGTCGCATGCCATTAAGGCATCAATCAAGAAAAGCAAAGCCAGTATCCCTTAGAGTCTGGTGTCTGGCACATCTCAAGAATCTTAAGTGGTGTTCCATCCACATGATCCCCACATGGAACGGGTGAAAATGGCCTACAGTTTGTGGATAGGGGGCCAAACTCCGAGGAACATGCCAGTGAATGGACCAGTTACGTGAGAAAGTGCTGCAGCTCTACAAGCAGTTTGCAGTGGAAGGCAGTCAAGTGGTGGGAACATCTGAAGGTGCTGGGCGTGGTTTCCAGGCGAGCAAGGGCTGGTTTGAAAGATTCAAGCACTCTTCAGCCTCCACAATGTCAAGCTATGAGGGAAAGTAGCATCAGTGGACACGGTGACACAAAAATTTCCAGTGTAGTTCCAGAGGCTGATTGAGTCCAGAGAGTAGAGGCACAAGCAGGTCTTTAGTGCTGATGAGACAGGCCTGTTCTGGAAGTGGATGGAATCCCACACTAGGGATGGGCCTGGACAGGTCCGGAGGCCTCTGGACCGGTCCGGACCTGGGTGGTTTGGTCCAGGGGTGGGGGGTAGCTTTAAGAGCGGCGGGAGGATTTACTTACCCCTCCTGCTGCTTTCCTGCTCTGGCACCGTAATGTAATGAGTAACTGGGGCGGCAGGATACCTCCCTGCCGCCCCTTCCCCGATCTTGCTCTACAAAAACTCCCAGTAATCCTTTGCACGCACTCACGTCAGTGACGTGAAGCGCGCGCACGATTACTGGGAGTATTGTAGAGCAAGATCGGGGAAGGGGCGGCAGGGAGGTACCCTGCCGCCCCAATTACTCATTACATTACGGTGCCAGAGCAGGAAAGCGGTGGGAGGGGTAAGTAAACCCCCCCGCCGCTCTTAAAGCTACCCCCCACCCCAGTGCCGGACCGCAGTGTGGCAGTTCCATGCACACCCCTATCCCACACCTTCATCAGCAAAGAAAGAAAGAACTGCTCCGGGTTTAAAGGCAGCCAAGGACTGCTGGTATGTGGCAGTGTTGCAGGGGACTGCATGGTCAAGCCCATGTTCTTGTACCAAGCACAGAATCCTTGTGCCTTGAAAGGGAAAAATAAAAACCAACTTCCCATCTTCTGGAGAACCAACAGGAGAACATGGGTGACTGCAGTGCTTTTCTCTGACTGTGTCAACAACTGCTTTCTGCATGAGATGCAGAGATATCTGACCTCCAAAAACTTGACCTCCAAGTCCTCCTGGTGCTCAACAATGCCCCTGGCCATCCTTAGACCCTGAGGTTCGCACACCCAAACCTGGAGATCACCTTCTTGCTGCCGAACACCACTTCCTTGATTCAACCAATTGGCCAAGGTCTGATTGTGACTTTCAAGTCTTACTTCACTCACCACACCTTCAGGAGAATGCTCGATCTCATAGAAGCTGATCCCTCTGTCAGTCAGTGATTGCTGGAGCTACAGCATCACAGACTGCATTGAAAACATCATGGCATCCCTTGCAGAGACCAAATCCCACACAATGGAAGAAGTAGTGGCCTGGGGCAGTCACCTCTGCATTTGCTGTAGCCATTACCTCAGTAGCTGATGGAGTGGAGCAGATCACCAAACCTGTACATACTGTTGGTGGAGAAGGCCTGTAAGACACTGAGCCACATGATGCAGAGGAACTCCTCCAATCCCATCAGGAGGAGTTGACAGAGGAAGAATTGGAGGACATCATTCAGGCAGCTCCTAAGAGTGAAGCAGAAGAGAAAGATGCTCCCCAAGCCCTTCACCACAAAGGAACTGTCTGAAATTCTGCAGCTGGGGACTGCCTTGGCCAACAGTCTTCGAACTTGATTCCCTAATGGAGCACAGCATCAAATTCAAAAGGCAGCTCAAGACTGCTTTACAACCCTATAGGGACACCTACTGGGCTCTGCATATCAAGGGGAAGCAAAGGACCATCACCAGCTAAAGGTAGCTGCACCCACCACCACAGCTGCAAAGTCATCATCAGAAAGCAGCACCTCCACTTTTCACGGCTTCAAGGAGGAATAGGATGGTGATGATGACAATGCCAGCAGCAGGTCTGCCTCAGGAGGGCCTGGTTCTTCTATCTGATCTGTACTCCAAGCAGAAGACTGGAGATGGAGTACAGCATACTCCAGTGGTGGAGTGAAGGAACTCTACTGCTTCTTTGATTCTTGCTGCTGCAGGCCAGAGTCTGGAGAGAGCAAGAGCTGGAGTGCTGCTAACTTCAGCAGTGGAGTGAAGAAACTCCCTGGTGTGTGGTTACTTGAACTTAAACTAGGTTTAATTCTCTGCTCCCTCTTTGGCCAACCTACCAACCAATCAGGCCAGGGGTTTGTTCTGCTAGGTGTTGGACTTCAACGGGGTGGGTGGGCGGGATTCACAATTACTGGAGGAGCTGGTGGCCACTGCTAAGGTGACCAAGCTGTGTTCCATCCTTTTTTCTGCTCTTTCCCTGTCTTTTTGGTGATTTTTCGGTCATCTTCCAGGGCTTTGGATCCTAACCCCACAATTGCTATTGACAGAAGGTTTCATTATTCGGAGTTTCGTTCTCCGCAGCTATAGGCTGCAACAGAACCCTTGCAAATAATGAGGGCCACCTGTATATATGCACTCACTCACTCACTCACACTCTAATGAAAAGATACAAAACTAGAGCAGTCACTCATCCCTAACTAAATTTTGTAAGAGCTTTATCTCTTAAGATGCATTTTCTCTCTTACCTACCTGGCAGTCTTTTTTATGACTAATCTGACTTTTAACACTTGAAAAAAATCAGCAAAATATACTGCCTCCAAAGCCAATTGCTACATGCTATTTTAGATGCGTTGCTACAGCTACACTCATTTTTTGTTTCTGAATCCTATAACTTGCCCTGAATCTCTGAAATGGGGCAATATGTGCAATATTTTCAAGCAAACAAGAAGCAATAAGATCCTCACCATACTATACTCAGACCATACAATAAATAGCATGAAACAACTTGGTCCAGTATATTTTTATAATTACATTCTCAGCCAAAGATAAAACCAAATATAACAACTGGAAATCAGATAGATGAAATGAAATACATTGCATTGGAGAAACTGTGACATCTGCTGTGTGGAGAGTAATATACTCTGTTACAAACAAGACCACACATCCACAATGGTGATATGGTACAGGTACAAAAAGCTTTGTCCCTTTTTAGAATGCCACAATAACTTGGTTCTCTTAGTTATTAGTTCTCTCCTAGAATTTTCTAGACGTAACAGAGGTGTCTGTACACAGTATTGGATTTTGGAGCATTTGGAACAATGTCACTTTCCTAAGACTCTTCTCCACTTGACAAAGACCAACATTGAAACAGAGGTCACCAAGTCACCGTTGTGGACTTGTTTGTAACAGAGTATATTACTCTCCACGCAGTAGACTTCACCACACTTCTCCAATGCAATATATTTAGTTTCATCTATGTGGTTTCCAATTGTTATCTATTGTTTTATCTTTGGCTGAGAATATCTTGATTATAAAATTATTCTGAACCAAGTTGTTGCATGCTCTTTATTGTATGGTTTGTGCATAGTGTGGTAGGGATCTTATTGTTTCATGTTTGCTTGATTTAGGAAATCCCAGTATGTATTATTTATCTTTTGGAGAAACATTTTCAGCTGTGTAAGGAGAAAGGTTAAATGCCCCCTGTATATCAATGTGCCAGTTAGACTTCCCGTTAGCTGCTAAGTTAAAGGGAATGTTTTTAAAATGTGCACAGCCAAACTGTGTTTAATGTTAACAGATTGACCAGAATTGGTGAATTTTTCAAGGCTAGATTGCTAGAAAATCTGCAGCCTATTGTGTAATCAAGTTTGTGACTTTAAGCAAAGTGAAGTTTCTGAAACTAGTAGCATTTTTAAATCTCTCTCGTTTCCTTTAAAGCAACTTCTAAAAACTGAAGAACATAGCTGGTCACTGGCAGAGCTGATCCACGCTGTAGTTCTCCTTACACACTACCATTCGCTTGCCTCCTTCACATTTGGCTGTGGAATCAACCCAGAAATTCACTGTGAAGGTGGTCACACGTTCAAGCCTCCTTCTGTCAGTGATTATTGTATTTGTGACATTACAAATGGAAACCATGGTGTACATGACATGCAGGGCCCAACTGGAAGTGTTACAGTAAGTAATCCCTATCTCTTTACAGATTGGAGCTATCCTTTCCTTTAGCAGCTCCTTGGGCAGTCGGGTATATGTGCACCCCACTGTAAAACTTGGGTAGCACTTTGCTTTCTTTATTAACTAAAGGGCAGAAATAAGTGACTTGTTTGAAAGTCTGATGTGGACTGTAAGTACTGATGGGTTAATCTTTGGTCATACAAAATTGATAATGCAGACTAGTTGAGAAGTAAGCTGGATCTGGAATACATCCACAGTGAGAATTGCTAAGGAAATTGCTTTCCATGGTTGCAAGTGTATGTGGAAGTACATGTCTGAATTTCAACTCTCACCTGCCGTTTTAACTTGGCACAAAGACTAGGGAGTACACTTAAGTTACTTTTCCCTCCTAACATTTCATCACACTGTCTGAAACTAAAATTTCCATAAGATTGTATATATTATGGAGAAATGCTTCAGAAGTTAATGGTATGATAAGAGAATGCCATATTTGGATTGTTGGCAAGTGAAATTGTAGTGGGTTTTCAAACTTTAAAATTACCGTACATAAAACTTTAAAACATCAAACTAAAACCCTGATGAAATGGATGTGTTTTCAGAAGTCTTAAAACAACCAGAGATGGGGAGATTCTGATTTCATTTGGGAGTGTGTTCTAGAACATTGGGGCAACTCTAGAGAAGGCTCGATTTTGGGTTGCCAGCAAGCCAGCTGGTGGCAACTGCAACCGGACATCCCCAATGATCTTAGTAGGCAGCAGGGTTCATGAAAAAGAAGGCACTCTCTTAAATACCCTGGGTCCAAACCATTCAGGGTTTTGTAAGTAATAACCAGCACTTTTTATTTTGCTCCAAAACTAATTGGCAGCCAGTTCTTTTAAAACAGGAGTAATGTGGTCTCTATGGGTAGCCCCAGAGACCAACCTGGCTGCCACATTCTGCACCAGTTCCAGTTCCTGAATTACAAAGGCAGCCCAATGTAGAGCACATTGCAGTAGTCAAACCTGGATGTTACTAGCATATGCACCACTGTTTTAAGGTCGTTTTGTCTCAAACAATGGATGTAAGCTGGCATTACCAGTTAAAGCTGATGATAAACACTCCTGGCTACTGCCTCAACCTGAGATATCATGGAGAGATTTGGGTCCAGAAGTAATCCCAAGCTACGTACCTGACCTTTCCGGGGGAATCTAACCCCATCCAGAACAGGCAGATCTAAATCACTTCCGGCCTCCTGCAACAAGTACCTCCGCTTGTTTGGATTCAACTTCATTTTGTTCTCCCTTATCCAGCCCATTAATGATTCCAAGAATGCATTTAGAGAGGCTAAGCCATCTCCTGATCAAGTTGATATCTGGGTGTCATCGGCTTATTGATAGCACCCTTTACGATATCTCCTGATGATCTCTTCCAGAAGTTTCATGTAGATGTTAAAAAGTATTAGGGGTAGAATGGAGCCCTGTGGATAGCTCTTGCTTTGCAGAGCAACTATCTCCAAGAGACACCATCTGGAATGTATGTGAAAAGTAGGTGCAGAACCACTGCAAAACAGTGCCTCCCACCCCACCCCCCTCAGGTGGTCTGAAAGGATACCATGATCGCTGGTATCTAAAGCCGCTGAGAGATCCAAGAGGGTCACTCCACCTGTCGATTCCCAATTGGAATCCATCCATCAGGCTGACCTAGGCAGTCTCCACCACTTAGGCCGCCCAAAAGCCAGTTTGAAATAGGTCCAGATAACCTGCTTCTTCCAAGACTGACTGGAATTGAGAAGCCACCACCCTCTCAAGCACCTTGCCCAACCATGGAGGATTGGAGACAGGCCTATGGCTGCCAAATTCTGAGGGGTCCAATGCAGATTTCTTCAAAAGTGATCTAATTGTCTCCTTAAGAAAAGGAAGCATCCTGCCCTCCTCTGAGAGGCTGATGATACTAACAAGACCCTCTCCAATAATTTCCTGGCTAGACTAGATAAGCCATGTAGGGCAAGGGTCAAGAGAAAAGGTGGTAAGGCAAACTTTTCCAAGGAGCTTTCCACTTCCTCAGGAGTCACAAACTGAAACTGATCCAAGTTAACCATACAAAAGGAATTGCTGGACACCTTCATAATAGACTCTGCAAAGGTGGGTTGTGGTTGTCAGTTCAACCTTAATCAGGTGGTGGTCTGTCCATGACAATGGGGAAATCACAGATGTCTCCCACCATGGAACACCACCTGACCAGAAGACTAAACTGGATTAATGGCCTGCAAAGTTCCCACCAATTCTGATTCTATGTGCAAATTTGGAAATGGCAGTCATTTCACCTTCAAAATCCATACAAATTATATATTGCAATTCAGTGTTTTGTTTTGTCTTTAATTCTGGCATCTAAATAATTTGTGAACCTTAAGATTGGTGTCCAGTAACTGTTTTATGGAATTAACTATAGAGACCATGCAATTTAACTGCCCCACTGGAAGACTATAGAAAATACAAATAGCTCCATTTTGTGTTCCTTTGGTCTTAGGCACTTTGATTTCCTAACCTTCTACCTTAATTCTGCATAGAATTATTTGCCTTTGAACATAGTGGTAAGCAGTAAGGCAAGGCTGGAATGTGAGTCTTTAAACAATGATAAACAAAGCCAAAAATTAAAATAAGGTACATCCCACTACAGTTGGATATGTGATTATATTTGTCTTTAAGACCACAGAGCCTTCCTGTGAAGTAGAAGCACTTATGGAAAAAATGAAGCAACTACAAGAATGCAGAGATGAAGTGAAAGCCAGCAAAGAAGAAAAAGCTACTCGTTTTGAGAAGGAGAAGAGAGAGAGTATGTTGGTGTGTTGCTCAGGTCAGAACATACTTGGTCAGCATACTTTAAAGACCATCCCAATCTGTGACAGAGGTAGTAGCATTAGATTTACAACTGATTTAATCTGAAAGGTAAAGTTTGTAAATACTTGGAGTCTATCAAATTAAATAATATACAGTATTTGATAACTAGAAATTACAATTAAGCTTCCTATGCCACGAGGAAACAATGAAATACTACATAAAACCCTAATCTTCATAACTCAATCGTAATTAGATGCCAGTCAGTCAGTTCTGTGTGCATGCATGTAGCTGGGCAGGAATCACACTGATGAAGACTGGAAGAGGGTTTGTTGCCACTGGATATGTGCTTTGGTGTGCCCCAGCCATTGCTTATACAGTGTAATTAGGTTGATCCTCTCCTGCTGGCTGTCTGCCCAGTGGCATCAGAAGAAAGGGCACAAGATCCTCTTCCATTCAGACTGCCATCTGAAGCAAGTCAAGACTCAGCAGCAAGCAGATTGTTTGATAGTACTATTTGTACTTCATACTATATACATAAGGCTCCCAGATAAACTCTTTTTCTTGTTTTTACTTGGATCGGGACCAGAAGTATAGTTCAATGTGCATATCTGACCTAGGCTGCTTGTGCTTATGAGGCTTCAGTCTTCCTATGCTGATACTTTGTTGCCTTGGCAAGTGAGTCTGGCAACTCCTTTACTATCCAGGAGGTAGGGATGTGCATGGAACTGCGGAGGCGCGGTTCGGCGCCGGGGTGTGTGTCTTGCTTTAGGGGGGGGTGTACTTATCCCTCCCGCTGCTTTTCCCCCTCGAGCACTCCGTTTTTCTACAAATTTTGGGGGGTGGCAGTGTTCCTCCCTGGTGCCCCTGCCCCCATCGTTGGCTGGAAATAGTGGAAGTATCCGCCGCGCATGCACCCGCCACTGTGCGCGTGCATCCACCGCACAGTCACACATTGCATGCACATGTCCTGCATGCGACGTACGCATGCAACATATGATGTGAGCGGTAGACGCGTGCGCGGCAGCAGGTACTTCCGCTATTTCCAGCCAACAATGGGGGCAGGGGTGGCATGGAGGAACGCTGCCGCCCCCAAAACTTTGTATAAAAACAGAGTGACGGAAGGGGAAAGGTGGCGGCAGGGGTAAGTATAACCCCCCCGCCCTTAAAGTGAGACCCTCACCCCTGGCGCCAAACCGCTGGACCGGGCCACATCCAAACCAGTTTGGAGGCCTCTAAAATGGCCTCCGGACAGTTTCGGGCACATCCCTAACAGGAGGACCTCAATATTTGCAGCGGTTCCATTCCCCGCTGTAACCATGGATTTGGAAACCCCATGACTTGGGGCTATGGGATTGCGGGGGTTAGGTTATTGGTCATTGGGGAAATGATTAAAAATGTTAGAAAACTGGCCAAATTTGGGGGGCGGGGGAAGCTCCCTACCATGCTTTGCTGGTCCCCTGAGTTTGTTTGTGTTGCATTTATATACCACTTTTCAGGCAAACCTCCCAAAGCAGTTTACAAAAAACTTAAATAAAAGGATAATATGTCAAGCTACACATTTACATTTTTGCATGGGCTTTAGTCTCACTTCCTCTCTCCTCCTCTCGGAGCAAGATGGTCCCTGGCTGCTCTGTGGTGGCAGTTGGGGGAGGGAGGGCTCTTCAGCTGGGACAAGGAGCTAGACGGTAGCAGCTCCACAGCCTCTGTCTCTTTCTTTCTTGCATGGTGCCCTGAAAATCGCTGGGTTTAAAAAAACAACAACTGAGTCTCTGAAACACAAACTAGCAGCCGGAAATGGCCTCCAGCCACCCCCAACCCACGGATATGTGAGGTTGCTGTGTTCTTTTCCTCCCCACCTCACCCCACATATGCTGAGGTCTGGTGTCTTTTACCCAACTGTGAATCTGCAGATAATGAATCTGCAGATATTGAGGTTCTCCTGTATCTGGGTTGTTGTCACACCAACACCGAGCTGCTGGACTAGATTCAATACTGGCAATTGCTCACCCTTGACACAAATACCTGGCTAGGTGCGAGTATGTGGTCACCGTTGTGTTTGAAACGATCAATCCCTCTGGGTTGTCATTGTTACGATGAAAGCTTAACAAGGCTGCAACATAGGGAGTCTTGGGGGAGCCAGGCTCTTTCCATCAGCCTGGTCATAGAGACCAACTCTGGCTCCTCTCTTCCAAAAGCTGTGTGCCTCTGCAAGCATTCTGCTGCAGCTAGCCAGGCCTTTTCCATCAGAGATGCTGATGGTTATCGTAGAAATCTCTAATGTATTGGTTTGCTTTTATCAATATTGTGTTTCACTTTGGGAACTTGGGTTGAGAAACAGAATAAAATCTAAATCCACAAAATACTCCACCTCCAGCAAAAACCAGAGGCTGAGGTTTCTGGTTGTTGACTAGAGCTATTTTTTGTAGATCATTTAGCAATCATTCTAGATAACTAGAATGCCTAAGATCCTTCTGTCTAGAGATGATACACTGTCATGTGAAAAGTGAGTGGGTTCCTCTCCCTCTCAGCATGCAAGGCCTTGTCCACTGGAATTCTGGTTTAGTGGTGAGCAAGTTATGGTTTGCATGTAGTTCAGACTCATGAAAATGCCAGTTTTCAACTTAAAGGAGGTCGGGTGTTTCTAGCCACCCTGATCATGGAGATCAGCTTGAAGTTGGTACAGCACCGCATTGCTAAAAGGTTAAAAAAAGGAGATTAGTAACAAATTCTCAATCCTGGCTTCTTTGCTAATTCATCAAGTAATCGCTCTGAAGGGCCACTTCTTCTTCTTCTTTTTTCCCTTTTCACATTTGAAGGGAACAATTTCTTATTCACCCAGCTATACTTTTGCATCTGCTATTCTGGCAAAATGATACACACACACTGTGCTCACTATTAGCAACTAAATATGCAGATGGGTTGTAGCCTTCAGTCTCAAATACAGGATTAACATGGTATGCACTGCTAAATAAATATCATCCCTGTTCTAGTTAGAAACAAAGATTATTCGAGGCAACCTAATGGTGCAGTGGGGAAATGACTTGCCTAGCGAGCAAGAGGTTGCTGGTTAGAATCCCTGCTGGTATGTTTCCCAGACTATGGGAAACATCTCTCTCTGGCAGCAGCGATATAGGAAGGTGCTGAAAGGCATAATCTCATACTGCACGGGAGCAGCCAATGGTAAACCCTTCCTGAATTCTACCAAAGAAAACCACATGGCTCTGTGGTCGCCAGGAGTCAACAATGACTTGAGGACACAACTAAATATTAAAGAACAATCCTGCTGCATGTATTTAAAAATTCATTCTAAAGAACTATCAGTTCTTTAGAATGTTTAAATGATGCTAGGTGACCTTGTCATCTTCCTTGGAAATTTGCACTTATGTGCCTGCTCTTTTGTTTTAAGGACTATTCGTGGGAAGAATGTTTAGAAAGTTTCTGTAGTCCAGAAAAAGTGCCTACTGTGAAATTGCATCCATTATATTTCAGCAATTTGCTTCTAGGCTTTTGTGTGTTCTATTTTTGTGAATCATCTTGTACTGCTGTTAACAGAGGATGAAGAATTGCCACCAACAAGAGATGTGTCTCGGCACTTCGAAGATACTAGCTATGGTTATAAGGATTTCTCTAGGCATGGAATGCATGTGCCTACCTTCCATGTTCAGGTAGGTCCTACATTGCAAACTTTCAACAAGCAGTAAGATTGGGAGAATGGACAGTGTAATCAGTACTTGTAAATTACACTTAGTTCATTAGGAGAACTTTATTATTGCCCTAAGAATATAAAAAGATTTTTATCAAGCAATTAAAATCAGTTTTTCAAGTTTAGTTTTTAAGTGCTTGTCATCTTCCTTAGGAACTTGCACTTATGTGCCTGCTCTTTTGTTTTAAGGACTATTCGTGGGAAGACCATGGATATTCATTGGTAAATCGTCTCTATCCAGATGTGGGGCAACTGATAGATGAGAAGTTTCAGATTGCCTACAACTTGACTTACAACACAATGGCCATGCATAAAGATGTGGATACTTCAATGCTTAGACGGGCAATTTGGAATTATATCCACTGTATGTTTGGAATAAGGTTGGTTCCATTATCTGTTTTAGTCAGCTTTAGTTAAGATACTGCCATACACCAGTTAATTCTGGTAAATACTGCTGGTATGATGAGTTGCACACAAATGTTGTCAATACAGGTTATAAGAGTGAATCTAAACTAAGATTCTATGTCTAAATTTATGTTGAGCCTCTTCTCCCGCTTGGAGAAAGAGCTAAAAGAGGTGTGCGGGGAGGGCTGCAAAATGCTTGCTTTACCTGCAGACGACCCTTTTTCTCCTGGCTGGGAGTTTTGGGGACCAGGAAACTCCCAGAACACCCATGATGCATTACGGTGTATTATGGGGAGCCTCTCGACTCAGGCTGGGAGGCTATCCATGTGTAGGTGGCGCATGGTACTCACACATGATCAGTTAGCCCAGTTTCTGGGTGGCCTCGTACCCAAAACCTGGGCTGAGCAGCAGGCTCCCTAAGCAGGTTTGCTGCCACCAGGAGCCGCGCAGCTTTCAGCAGTTCGCACAGCTTCCAGCAGTTCATATGTGCCAGCAAGACCGGGCTGTGCTTCCTTAGCCCACTTTTGCCTGTGCATGTGAATAGCCTCATTGTCTCAAGCAACAGTAGTCATGATTGCATATGAATTGGATAGAAAGTAGTAGCTGTTAGAAACTTTTTATCAAGGTTATCAGATCTTCAGGGCAAAGGTTCATAGTTGCTCAACACTAGGCAGCAACTGGCTTAGTAGTAGGGGTGTGCACGCACCAGTTTGAAAGACTGGCATTCGAGGTGGGAAGGGGGTTGCTTTAAAGCGTGAGGAGGGTGTCCTTACCTCCCCTGCCACGTTTCCTCCACCAGCGCTGCTGTCAAAATCACTGACACAGAGCAGCTCTATACCCTCTTGCCACCCTGGTCAGCGTAATACCCAAAGTGGCTGGCGCACATGCACGCATTACACATGTGTGCCAGCCACTTCCGGAATTACGATGACCGGGGTGGCAAGAGGGCATACAGCCACTCTGTGTCAGCGATTTTGACAGCAGCACCAGTGGGCGAGGTAAAGACACCCTTCCTGCACCTTAAAGCAACCCCCCACACTCCCAGGAGTGCATGGAACCAGTTCCATGCACATCCCTACTTAGCAGTAGTACCGCAGCAAGGCTTGTCAGCTTAAATTGTTTGGGGTTTTTTAAAAGCAAGCTTTGAGATGAGGGTCATGTGTTTCTCCCAGCCTCATGGCTCGGATAAACCATTTAGGAATTTGAAATTGGTCAAGGAAGAAGTAGATAGACAGTAGCAGGGCAGATAGACAGAACAACTGGGCTGGGCACTATCCAACCCCAGCATCCGTCCAGCAGTTGTTGCTGGTACCACCTTGTTTCTTTTTAGATTGTGAACCCAAGCCTTTTGGGGACAAGGAAGCATCTGATTTATTATGCGATATAAACCACTTTGAGAACTTTTGTAGGAAAACAGTATATAAAGATTTGTAATAGAAGAAGAAATCTGCAGCACAGTAGGGTTGGACATTCAGTCTGTCTTGGCACAGAGGAAGCAGCCTTCTAGGGAACTACTTAATGGAACTGTGGGAAGTGGCAGGGATGAAGAGTACAGTGTGTTGTTTGCATGTACAATGTGGTGTTTTCCTTCCTTGCCTGCATCTAGGGAGAAAGACAGTATTGAGAAGGCTACTGCATGGATGTTGTTGGCTAGCTTGTGTAACTATATGATACCCCAAATCTTGGTTTTGGGAGGAATATAAAGCCCGGTGATGCAAAAATGAGCACATGTTTGTTCCATTCTGTAGATATGATGATTACGATTATGGTGAAATTAACCAGCTACTCGACCGCAGCTTTAAAGTTTACATCAAAACCGTGGTCTGCACTCCAGAGAAGACCACAAATAGAATGTATGATAGCTTCTGGAGGCAATTCAAACACTCTGAGAAGGTATACTCCTTTTGTGACTTGCTAGATTGAGTAGTAATGCTGCTAGACAGAATTTCAGATACTGAGGCCTTCGAGCATTTATTTTGCTTGCTTAAGTTAATGGGAATCACAATTTAATCTTGTGTCTCTATTACAAATGAAACTTTATACTTTTTCCAATGAGTAAAATGTTTGAATTCCTATCTAGTATGGGAGACTGAAGTTTGGAACAGTTGTTCAGACATTAGTCAATTCAGTTAAACTTTACAGAACTATGTGAAAACCTTGTTAAGGGAAGCCAGTACCTAGCAACTCACTCTTGGACCAGGAATTAGGCCTCAAAGTGCTTCTGTGTTGTGTGGGAAGATCTCTTAACACAGTAGGGATGTATATTACCCCTTGCCTTCCATTTTGTAAAGAGGAAGATATTCATGGTTTACTATTCTCCTCTCCCCCACCCCACCCCCACACACACCATAGAATCATTTTAAAAGAAAGCATTTTATCTAGGCCATGCTTAAAGAACTTGGATCCTTGTAGCTACAGCTACATCTTCAAGCAATAATTACTGTTAACAGATGGGGAAACATGCATACTCTGATGTAGATCCAGAGCCAGTTGATAAGAAAAATAGCAGCTACCATGCAATTGTTGTTGGGCTCACAGGCCAATGAGCCCTTATGAATTGCACAAATGTCATGAGCTGTAGGTACAGTCCTCCATATAGAGGCAACAATTCATATAATTAGTTCTTTCATAGGATCCTTGCCTGAACACGAAACCACCAGTGACCTTATATGCTCCAGGAGGCAGCCAACAAATGACCTAGCCCATAGTTGAAGCATTAATGGTAGAATTTTTGCACGCCTTAATGCAATTCTGTGAACAAAAAAAAAAAACACTTCAAGTCACTCATTGTGTGTGTGTGGTTTTTTTAAAGGTTCATGTCAATTTGCTTCTCATAGAAGCACGGATGCAGGCTGAACTGCTTTATGCTCTGAGAGCCATTACTCGCTACATGACCTGAAATCTTTGGCTGACTAACAATGATGGAAGGTACAGCAGCTGCTGCCTACAAAGGCATGCTAATGAGCTCCAGAACCAGTGGTGGCTAAAAGCTATGAGCTCCATTGTGCCATAACTCTTCTAGTTTCAGCTCTTCACTTGATGGGAATCACTGCCGCCATTGAACTCGGTGGTTGGACAACAGCGGTATTGTGCAGAGATGCTCCCTGATCACTACAGCCTGCTTCTGATAAGCACAGGAAACTATGATTTGTGGCAGAAAGTAGTTAATTATGCAAATCTTGTATTGTGGCAAGTAGAAAACAAAATGCAGAGCACAAGGAGGATTTTAAGAGGACTTCTGCTTTTGATGCAAGAATGATTGTTTTTAGAAATGTCCTGATACTGCTGTACTTGCTGGTAGAATGAAAGAGACAGCAAGCAATGCTTACTGTCTCAGCACCTTTTATACAGTGTTAGAGAAAGCTCTTGCTCATAACTTTAAACTGAAGTGTACTTCACGCTCAGTTTTAATTGTAACAGGAACTTCTTGCTGCTGTTTAGCTTTTTTTAAAAAAGCTACTGCCCTAAACTTGTTCACAGTGGTGTGGCTAAATCAGAGTGAGGAGGGGTAGAATTTTCAGAGCTGCTTAGACTGCAACTATGTGACATGTTAAATACCAAACAGTGTCCATCCTTGTATCTCCTCCATTGTTCCTAGAAGCTACTAAGGTATGGGAATAGGCTTTCAGACTGTCGGGCAGCCCCTTGTTACCTTGCTTACCCATCCATAGCTATGGTCTGTCAGCAGCAGCTCATGTCGTAAAACAGAAAATACTATTAAACTGATTGGTATACAGCTGTTTTTGGAAAATACATGGATACTTTTGTATGAGCATGAACTGCTCTGAAATGTCAGTATTACTGAACTATTAAAATAAAACTTTTCCTCTGACCTTGTTTCAGGCTTTTTATTGAACTAGTATTGCCCACAGCAAAAAAGAGTGGGGGTTTTGGCCCTCAACTACTGTATAATTGTGTTGAAGGGAAAGAACAAAAAGCTGCACCGTAACCCTTGACAGTTTAACAGGAAGCATCTGCTGTTTCCTCTGGTCAAAAGTACAAGGTTTATGCTGATCCAAAAATCATAGGCCAAATGTTCAGGTCTTATATTGGCTTTGGCGAAGGCATCCCACTCCCTGATGTATGCATATCACCTATGAAGTCTAGTAACCTATTCACTTTACAGACCTTGTTCAGCTGCCAGCAGCAAGGTTTGGTAATCTGTCCACACAAAGATATTCTCAGTTCTTCAAGGATACTATGAAAAGCACATGCTTCCTACTTTGATATTGTATCAGAGAATCTGATTCTTTTTATTTTGCAGTGTTTTCACAAAAAGAGGTGAGGGGGAAAGTAAACTTGACAATTCTTGAAACTAAAACCTCCATTTCCAAGGAGCTAATGCAAGCTCTAACACAAAGTGATGTAAAATACTTCCACAGACATCTGAATAGCTTAAATAGCTTCAGTAAAATGTGCCTTAGTACTGGCATTCTCAACCTTGAGCCCCCCAGATGTTGTTGGACTACAACTCTCATCATCCCCAATTATAATGGTCTTTTGTGCATATGTTTGAGTATTTTATCCACCTCGTCACTGAACAGGCGGTTTGCTGTACTAAAGTCATATAAAGACTTTCCAACGTTCTCCTAAAGCCTTGATATAAAGTAATCAACTTCTCTTATCAAAGCTGTCAAATCTATTTTCTAAATATTTTCTCAAAAAATCTGAATGCAAATACCTTAAAGCTGAATGCATTACCCACTAAGGGCTGCTTTCCTTTGTAAATAAAACTGTAAGAAGACACCTTCATATTGCACAATAGTTCATGTACTTCTGTTGGAATTTAATGCTGGGCACTAGGGACAGGCAAATCCCTGGCGATCTTTTAGATCTATGCCTAGTAGCTACTTGAGCTCTACAAACAGCTTAGTGTTGGTATTCTAATTATAAATATTTGACTTTACCTACCAATCTGCCAGTTAGTGTGCATTTTTAGCTGGGAAATATCTAAACTGGAAACTTTGATTTAATCCATTCTAATTAACCTTTTATCTTGGTGATTTAAATTCTACCTGGTACTTTGCACTTCTAAAAGGGAAGTACAATAGGATATTTATAGTACTGTGGGAAGGGGTGTACAAGTTCAACTATTTGCATACCTTAGAAACTGAACTGAAAGTACTTCTCCACTTAATTTTTGCTTATTCTCCATGTTTTTGTAAACATATAATCCTTAATTTTTTTGGCCATATTTTAATGAGTGATACTTCCAGAATAGGTGGACAAAGGTAAAATATTATGACAAGTTCTAGGCTATCTGGAACAAATTCCTGCCTTCATCCTGGTAAATCAGGGCTGGGGGGGGGAGGGTTGTTCCTGCAGCTTCATTGAAGCCACTAATACACTAATCCAGCCCCAGTTTTACCAAATATGGGTTGATACAAACCTAACTTGAAAAGCTATAGCCTATAATAGAGAATGTGGGTGGAGGGACAGGGTTGACAGACATCCTCCAATGTGCAGCAGGTTGCCCACATGACGGATGGGCTAGATTCAAGTTCCCTAATCCTTAGAACGCTGGTGCTATCTAGTAGCAGGAGATTCATCGCTACAAAGC
This sequence comes from Hemicordylus capensis, assembly GCF_027244095.1. Classification (NCBI taxonomy): domain Eukaryota; kingdom Metazoa; phylum Chordata; class Lepidosauria; order Squamata; family Cordylidae; genus Hemicordylus; species Hemicordylus capensis. Next base: position 331,696,626 of record NC_069657.1, on the reverse strand, counting down.
AGCACATGTACTCTGGCACAGCCAGATTAAAGTGTGGAAACCAAGTGGGTTTTTTAGCTTGGAGTGACCCTGTCTAGCACACTCTTGTTAAACTAGGGGCTAGGTATGGGCTCTGCTTGTCCTACCAAGTTTGTCAACATTCGGTTGACAAACACAGCATTGGTATTGCCTGCAAATAGATGCATTCTGTTCTGAAGTGCATTTTTAATTGTGGCAATTCCATCAATTGTTTCTCCATTAAATTTTGGGGACTGGCATGAGTCTCCTCACTGTAGGGAAGTAACCCTTTGATATCACTAGGCTGGACTTCCAGATTGCTCATTCTTTCTTCCATGACCATGTGCACTTGCCACACAATCATTTGTCACCACCTCCTGCCAAATCTCTTGTGTAATTGATATGTTTTTGCAAAAGCCTTGTTGCTTGGATGCACGTGTGCCATTCAAAAAGGGCACTGTTAAAATTCACATGATGTGAGGGAAAAGCCCTCTCAATTTGAGGGGTAAGAACACTGAAGGAGCTAAGCTGCTTGGAGTCTTTAGGGCAAGACAGGGCATAAATATTTAAAATAAAGGGGCAAGCAATACCAACAACTGTGCCATGATAGGCGTACAGCAGTAGAGTCTAGTTGCAGGGTAGGGGTTGTCTGCTCTGGCACTAGCCAGATGGGCCATGCTAACCTCTCAAGCAGGAGAAGCATCACTTGTGAAAGGTAGCCAGGCATATTGCGTAAAGCAGGGGAGGTTTCCCGAAAGATAAAATGCTTGGTAATGCAGATTTGAGTCTGCATGGGGTAATAAAGATGTATCTAGAAGGTATAATGTGGCTGCCGTAACTTAAAACTAGAGTTGCAGCTAGAGGAGTTGCTTCTGGGAAGAGAGCTGGTCTTGTGGTAGCAAGCATGACTTGTCCCCTTAAGCTAAGCAGGATCCACCCTGGTTGCATATGAAAGGGAGACTAGAAGTGTGAGCGCTGTAAGAGCACTCCAGCCCTTAGGGGATGGAACTGCTCTGGGAAGAGCATCTAGGCTCCAAGTTCCTTCCCTGGCATCTCCAAGATAGGGCTGAGAGAGATTCCTGCCTGCAACCTTGGAGAAGCCGCTGCCAGTCTGTGTAGACAATACTGAGCTAGATGGACCACTGGTCTGACTCAATATATGGCAGCTTCCTATGTTCTTATGTTCTAAGGCTCTCCAGCAAAAAACCCTGATTTTAAAGGGGAATTAATGATTGAGAGAAAACAATGGTGGTTAATCTTCTGCTTACATTTCATTTTCTATTGTCTGAGTTTAATCAACATATTGCTGTTTCAAGTCAGGCCTTATCCATCATTTTCTAAAATATGCCTGTAACATTTTCACCCTAACAAAGTTACACCATTGATGTAGACAAAATTTTCAAAGACATTCAGTCCAGAGGGTGCAGTTGGTTTATTTTTATGGCACGAGAAAGCTAAGTAAAGTTTTGCACAATGTATGTGCAAGCTGCATACAAAAATAATCTATCCAGAGCTACTTTCCATGGAAACAGCCTCATGAAGTACTTTGGTGGTAGTTTGCATAAACAGCTGCTGAAGAGTCATACTGATACTCAACACCCACCTTTAAAATGAAGTAATGGCTTAGGGGAGGCATTTCACTTTTGAATTCTTTGAAGAAGCTTCTGTGCCACAGGCTTGAATTCCATTTCCCAATAAAGTTTATGATAATCTCTTAAATCGCTGTCAAAACTGTAATCCAGTGCTAATTCTTCATCTGCAGTGAGAGGGGTGATGTCTCAATCAGTCCAATAGTATCACACTCAAGCCATTCATGCAACAATCTGGGTGGATGTTCTCTATATAGAGAGGAGAGCTGGTCTTGCAGTAGCAAGCATGACTTGTCCCCTTAGCTAAGCAGGGTCTGCCCTGGTTGCATATGAATGGGAGACTAGAAGAAGTGTGAGCACTGGCAGAGATTCCCCTCAGGGGATGGAGAAGAGTTAGATGTTCTGGGAAGAGCATCTAAGATCCAAGTTCCCTCCCTGCCATCTCCCAGATGGGACTGAGAGAGATTCCTGCCTGCAAACTTGGAGAAGCCGCTGCCAGTCTGAAGACAATACTGAGTGAGATAGACCATTGGTCTGACTCAGTATATGGCAGCTTCCTATGACCATATGCATTGTTGCCATATTCAGAATTTTTAAATTTATTTCTCAAATTTGTACACTGCCCCAAATTTCTGTCTCTGGTCAGTTAACAATGCTGTTTATAGCACATTGGTAAGTACTAGGTAATAGTACTAAAGTAATAGTTAAATAATACTAAAAAATAGTACTAAACTGAAGACTAAAGTGTGAGCTTCAAAGCAAGGTGATGACAATGCAAGTTTCATGACTCTCCCTGACAATGCAATGAAGACAGTGCAGGTGATATTTGCACAGGAGAAGGTAGGAAATTGAAACAATAAGATACTCCTGGTTTGGCACTTCAGTTCACAACCAAAAGTTGCAGAACAGAGAAGCAGAAGAGCCCAGCCAGAGCAGACCAAGTGTCAGTCTAGTACTCTGTAATACTAAGCATTCTATTTTGATAGGCTTAGACACAGAACCTGAAAGGATCAAGCCCCCTGCCGCCCACTGTTTGCTCTCCAGCAGCTAGTACTCTTAAAATGTACAGCCTCCGGACATAAAGGGGCCATATAACTTGCATAACTAATGGCTGTTGATAGACCCCGCCCCCCCGCCACCAAAAAAATGGTCTGATCTGTTTTTCTTGCCATCTGCAATCACTGTCTTGCTGCAGCACATTCCACAAATGGTGCATTGTGTCAAGAAATTTTCTTTGTTTTGAATCTATTGTTACTTTCACTAGGTGACCTTGAGTTCCAGTATTATGTGAGAAAGGGGAAAAAACTTCTACCATTCATGTTTTTACTAGTTTCTATCATGTCTTCATTTTCTAATCATTTTCTCTAAACAAGGAAGTTCCAAACACTTTAGTGTGCTGCTTTTTTTGTTTTAAATAAAGGTGCTCTACACTCCTGATCATTTTGTTTGCCCGTTTCTACACCTTTTCCAGCTCATACCTGGAATACAGTGCAGAGTTCTGGTTGCCCCCATTCTTTTTGAGAGCAGCACCTAGAGCTCTACATAATCATCCATATGTGCCCACACCAATGAGGGGACACAGAGATGGGGGAACAGTGTGGAAATAGTGCAGAAAGCAGCTCTGAAGGCTTGTAAGCTATCCTGAGCCTGAAGAATGCTCACAGCACTTAAAACAATTGTTACTTTGCACCAGTCACTCACCTAAGAAAGACACAAGGAGAAGTAGCAGAGTGTTGGAGTCGTCATCTTCAAAGCATGGCACAGCCCTTGTCATGTCCTCACTGTAGTTCCACAGAGTTTTGCATATCAAACAAGCCAGCTGCCAGTCAGTAGGCCCAAAGTCTCTTAAACAATCAATCAGCCTGAGTGGGATGGGGTGGGGAGAATACATTAAAAATGCTTGCCTTTGTGCTGCTGTCCATAAAAATTGAGTAAAAACCTTGAGGTAGGAAATGCAATATACAAGACTAATTTTAAACTAATATTTTTAGCCTGTCTGTAACCGCCCAGAGATTTGTATGTGGGGTGGTATATTTATTTATTAAATTTTTCTTTTATACTGCCTCCTCCAAAGACTCTAGGCGGTGGACAACAATACCAATAACAATGTACAGGTGGGGGGGGGATATTTCTGCCCTCCCCAATTTGAGCTCAAGTGAAATCAGGAAACCAACTTGAGGAGGCAAAGGACGTTGTCCAAACTCACTTTTTGATTCCACCATCTTCATTCAGTATACCACGTCTACTTTTATCCACAGTAAGGTTGAGAAGAACTCCACAGGCCGAAAAGCAAACATCTTGATGTTTGGCATCAAGCAAAGCAATCATGAATTTGTACACTGGATTGCACAGCAAGAAACAACTATTTCAGAAAACAATCTTTTAAGTAGCATTTTTACAGTACTCACTGAACTACCACTGTGCCAAATGTAAGTCGTGTCCAAGACACGTGCACCTGTTTACAATAGTGGAATACTGCTCTCCTATCCTTAAGGAAATGCTGGTAGTGTCTTATGTTGAACATGATCACAATAAAGCTGAATTATTCACCTCCAGATATGTTTTCACCTCCAGCTCAGTCACACTTCGACTGAGTTAACAGGTTTCTCTTTATCCTTTACATTTTTAGCTGTCAGTATTATGGGCCACTGAACCTCCCCCAAAGTCTTGAAATGGTTGCCCCTTTTGATGACATCTGCCACTTTTACAGAGGCCCTGCTCATGCAGATTTGCCATTATCACTCTGGCTGCAGTTTACTTGCCTGCTCTGATGTGGCTTGATCTGGGGCAAAGTGTGTCCGGGAGGGGTGGCGGGTGGGGAGGGGGAGACATAGGAAGCTGCCTTTTCCTGGATCAGACCATTGGTCCATCTAGCTCAGTATTGTTATTATTCAGTATACACAGACTGGCAGTGGCTTCTCCAAGACTGGAGGAAGGAATCTCTCTTCAGCCCTAGTTTGGAGATGCCAGGGAGGGAACGTGGAACCTCCTGCATGCAAGCATGCAGAGGTACACCAAGGTTATTTTGGAGCCTGGACCTAAAGGCCTTTGAGATGCCCCTCTCCCGCAAATTAAGCATCATCATGCTCAGGACATACTAAAGAGGATTTGCCGGGGGGGGAGGGGCTGTGGAGGCCCTGGACTTCGGCCCAGGGGTAAGAGTGCCTCTGCATGCAGGAACTCTTCTCAGAGCAGCCCCATCCCCCAAGAGGAATAGCTTACAGTGCTCAGACATTTTGTCTCCCATTCAAATGCAAACCAGGGTGGACCTTCTTTAGCAAAGGGGACAATTCATGCTTGCTAACACAAGCCCTTACATTCTGAATGCCAAGGTTTTAAAAATCCCTCGGTTTTTAAGAGAACGGCTTCTTTGTAATGAACCCCACCGCCCATTGAGATCATCAGGAGAGGTCCGTCTGCATTTGCCACCACAATTGTCTGGTGGCTACTCAGGGAGGGGCCTTCTCCATAGCTGCCCCGAGGCTTTGGAATGCACTTCCCTAGTGAAATAAGAGCCTCCCCATCTCTGACCTTTAAAAAGTCCTTAAAGATGCATTTCTTCACCCAGGCTTTAAACTGATGTTGTTTTGAATGTTATTTTTAGAATATTGTTTTAAAAATTTTAAATTGTGTTTTACATTTCTTGCTTTTAAATTTTTGTTTTGTTTTGTTTTTGTTTTTAATTAATTTTTTACTTTTTAATCTTGTTGTAAACCGCCCAGAGACATAAGTTTTGGGCGGGGTAAAATATGATTGATTGATTGATTAATAAATAAATAAATAAGGTCCATTAGCAGCCTGTGTGAAGCTGAACTGTCTCTCTAGCAGTAGTGCATAGGCTTTCAAAAGACAGACAGACAACACTTTGTTCTGCTGAGACTAGTATTCATTTTTATCACTTGGTCAATTCTGATGGGATTGGAACTCACCTTTTCTCTGTACAATGAATTCACAGATTTCATGGTACTGCGAAAGATTACCAAAGACTCGAATAGCCTCCAGAATTCCATCCATATTACTGCTCATTAACAACTTTAAAAGCACTGTTGGTTAGGAAAGATGTGGAAAAAATGCATTTAGTAGAGTTCACTGAGAAAAATTAAGCACCTTCTGTTGCAGTTAAATGACAGAAGCAAATACATAATTCCAGCATGCAACAATGTGATCCTTGTGTATAAAAGAAGAGCAAATGCATCAGATAAAGAAATATGGTATTTGAATTAAAAGGGAAATTTCACTGGGCGCACTTGGCTCTAGCACTTTGTACAGAAACCAATTATGAACAACATGCAATTATTTGGGAAATTCTGGAAAGTAAAGTTAATGAAGCCCTTCATATGTTAGGGCTGCAACAACAATATATTTCAACCTACAGCCTAAGGCCGATTTGCAGCCTGCATGTTTCCTTTCAATATTAAATAATCCCAAGTACAGAAAAGCCTTTTCTATAGCCAGGCTAAATCAATTTGTCATCAGCAGTTATGGAAGGTTGGGTTACCTTGGCATTCAAGAGTTTGCTATCACCTCTGGTGCTATAGAAACATTAGCTCATATCCTCCTAGACTATAATTTTTACAAGGCATTGAAGCCTGTTCGCTCTCCCTCTCTCATATACTCTGTGTGTGTGTACGTGTACGTGTACACACACACACACACACACACACACAGAGAGAGAGAAAGGGACTGGCAATTCTAACATGAGAGTCAATTGCTCATTATCATGATGTGTAGTTTGGCCTCTCAGTTCAAACAGATTGATAATCTCAAACAACAATGGGATTGTATAGCTCCTATGGACATTTTTCAGTGAACTTGACTATGGCAATGTGCTCTGTGTTGAGCTGCCTTTGTACATAGTCCAGAAACCGCAACTGGCACAAAATGCGGTAGCCAGGTTGGTCCCCAAGATAACCCAAAGAGACTATAAGACTCTTATTTTATTTTAAAACACTGATTGCTGATACATTTCCATGCAAAACACAAAGTACTGGTCATCACCTACAAAGCCCTAAAGGCCTTGGACCCAGAGAAAGTATTAAAGAGAATGCTTTCTTTGTCATGAGCATAGGTGAGCACCACCTATTTAAATCATCTGAGGAGGTCCATCTGTGGTTGCCACTGGTTCATCTGGTGTCTGCTCAGGGCTGAACCTTCTTGGCAGCCACCCCAAGGCTTTGGAATATGCTCCCTGTCTGACAGCTTTTAAAGACTCGAAAGACATACCTATTCAACCAAGCTTTTAATGAGATTTGTAATTTTTAAAAAAAACATTTTAATTTTTACAGTTGTATTGTGGTCACTAGGAGCTGACATCAACTCGACAGCACATTTTACATTTACTTTATTTTATTATGCAAACCACCTGGAGACGCAAGTTGGGGTGGTATATAAATGTGAAAAACATATAAATAAATACTGAAAATATAGCTAAGTTTCTTGTGGCAGTTATCAGAACAAAGCTATTCAGAAAGGCCATGCTGCGTTAAACTTAATGCAATGTGATATTGTACTAATTATGTATTAATTTTTTGAAACTTAACACTGCTGTACAATTTGATCAGACCCATGATTTTTAGCTTTTAACTTAAGTTTGATGTCCAAACTGTGTGTTTGTCTTTGTTTTTATGATTTGTGGACTGAAAGAGAGAGCTCCCTTTATATCCTGTCAGACATAAGCGGAGAACAAGGAAGAAGGTGACAGCAGCAGTATGATCTGGCCCTCTGAGGGAGGAGTCTTTAGAACATAGGGACTGTAACACTGTGCACCCTGGGGCTGCTGCAGACTCGGAAGGCAGCCCCCACACTGTTAAGAACAGGCAGCTGCAGTCACACAAGCAACACTACTCACTATTCACAACACTATACACAAGAAGCGGAGGCGGGGTGGGGGGGCTGCTATTGCATTGCTTGTACAGCAGCCCGTTCTTACCAGCATTGGGGTTGGCTTCCAAGTTTGCAGCAGCCCAGGACACAGCGTAAAAGCCCCGTAACACTTACATTATTGTGTGTGTGTGTGTGTGTGTGTGTGTGTGTGTGTGTGTGTGTGTGGTGTGTGTTTCCTACAGTCCCTCCAAGGATTGCTCTTCCCTCCACTTCCCTAGCGTACGTCATATTAACCAATGTGTGTTGGGTTGCATGGTCCTTGATCATATGAACATACAGATATATGGCTATTAGACACAGGAATCAGTATGCCAGCAGCAGCTGGGGGAGCATGCAGTCTGTTTTGCAGAGTTATGCTTAGATATGAAAAAAAGGCTGGTCATTTTCAAGGTCCTCCTTCCCACATTTTATGTTTAGTGACACAAATACTGTGTACTGAGGCTGTGGGAAGCTGCCACCTGGATGTGTCTTGAGGAATTATTAGATGGATTTGTGGGCAAGAAGGACTGGCTTCTCCAACATGCTACTTGCCAAGAGATTTTGAGTTCAAAGTTCAGACCTACACTGTGGTGTGGCATATGATGGGCTTTGGTGATATTATCTGCCCTCAGAGGAAGCCCATTGAAACCACATTCAAGACACACATCTCCCATGTAGCCTACAGTTCTCTCCTTGAGACTCCTTGCCAAGTTAAAATGGCAAGTGGGGTTTACACAGTCAGTAGTTTTCAAACCACTGTGTTCCAGGGAACTCTGACATCTCATCATGGGTTCTACAAGGAAGAGGTTAGTCATGCCAGACCTGCTTCCATGAAAGGGAGCTTGCCTACCACTATGAACCTTGACTTGGCCAAAATATGCTGGAATATACCACAGAAACATCTGCAATTTGTAGGGTTCTTCAGCAGATACGGAAAGGGTTCCCTGGAAGACAAACATCTGAAAACTACTGCCCAGTGCAGGTATCCTCAATGTTATATACCAGGGAGATACCCCATGTCCTGGCAGACTTAATTTCATGCACAGGATATATGATGCAGAGTTTTCCTCAAAGACATAAAGGAACAGGGAGATTCCACAAAGGCATAGTTTGTCCTCTCCACAGGAGTGTTGGGCCCAGGCTGTAAAGGGCCCAGCATACCTGTGGATGCTGTGGACCTATTTTGAAGCTGGCTCAGGTGCTGATAAGTAGCCAGTGCAGACATGCCAAAGCAGATGCAAGGATGTTCTCTATGCCCAGCTTCTTCCAGAAGCAAGGTGGTGATGATCTTCACTCGCTGAAACGTCCAAAACAGCCACTATGGCTATGTTACACAGAATAAATTGCACCTGTTATTCTGGTGATCACCAGAACAGTAACTATATCTTGATCAACTGATCCAGAATAATAGCTAATTATAGAATAATGACTGGATAATGAATAATGACTAATACTCCTGCTAACTGAGTAAAGAGTCACCTTTAAGTGGTGATTCTCTTATATTTAACAGGGGGAGAGCAACTGGTCCTATCCAACCCCAGCACAGTATCCCTCCAGTGGCTGTTGCTGGTATCTGCCTTATGTTTCTTTTTAGATTGTGAGCCCTCTGGGGATAGGGGACCATCTTATTTACATATTATTTGTTTTTCTATGTAAACTAGCTCTTCTTTGGTTGAAGAGTGGTATATAAATATTTGTAGAAGCAGCTGTAGTAATTCTCTTGCAAACAGGACTCATAATAATAATAACAACAACAACAACAACCACCCATATGTGGTAAATGACAAATTGAAGAAAATGGAATATGTGAAATCTGTTAATGGCTCCTTAAATCAAAACCAGGCAATCTCCCCTTTGCCTTCACCTCAAAAAACCCGAATGCCGTTTAACAGAAAAGCAACAAGAACTAAAGCAAAAAAATAACTGAGCACATGAACCAAACAACCACCAGGGTTCGACTTCTAGCGCTAAAATCAGTTGCCAAAAAACAACTTGCTCAGGCATTAAAAGATGTCAATGCTGCACTTGCAGAAATAACAAACAATAATTTGCAAGAAACAAACCAACTAATGTACAGTGCAGCAACTATAACAACACAAGAGCTCGGATATAAGATCAGTGGACCTGTCAAAAAAGAAAGTAGTACATCACCCAAATGGAAGATTAGATTAGAAAATAAAATTGCCAGGCTTAGATCAGATGCTAGTAAATTGAAAGATATGAAAGACAAGAAGCTAAAGAATGAAAACACCAAACAGTATCTGACCCAAAAATTCCACCTAGATTCAAGGAAAACTAGAGAAGTCCTGGAAATAATAAAGCAGCAAATAACAGCAGTGTCAAAGAAGATTAGCAGATACGAAGCCAGAATTACACAACACAGGCAGAATCTCCAATTCCAGTCGAAGGAGAAACTGCAAGAAACCTAGAAACGCCAAATAAAGAAGAAACAGTGCAATTCTGGGGGAAATTATGGGACAATCCAACAGATTGTAATAAAAAAGCAGGCCGGAGGAAAGAGGTTGAAAAATGTAACCAACAAATGCAAGATCTAATAATAACACTAGAATTAATAAGTGAAAGAGCAAAGAAAATTAAAAATTGGACTGCATCAGGCAACGATGAACTGCATGGCTTTTGGTTTAAACACCTAACAAGCCTTCATAAAAAACTATCAAAACAGTTCAATTACATTTTGCAAGGAGGTGATATTGAACAATGGCTAACAACTGGGAAACCCATCTAATGAAAGACCCAGCAAAAGATGCAGTTCCAAGTAATTATAGATCGATAACCTGCCTGCCAACCATGTTCAAATTATTAACTGGAATAATAGCAGATGAAGTAATGCAACACTTATTAACTAAGAAACAGCTTCCAGTTGAACAGAAAGGAAATTGCCCGAACACCAGAGGCACAAAAGACCAGCTGCTGATTGACAAAATGATTTTAGAAAACTGCAAGAGAAGAAAAACAAATCTAAGTGTTGCATGGATTGACTACAAGAAAGCCTTCGACACATTGCCTCACACATGGATACTAAACTGTTTAGAAACAACTGGTGTCAGCAAAAACATTCAGATATTTATTTAAAAAAGCAATGAGCATGTGGAGTACACAGTTAACAATCAATGGCGAGACACTTGGACAGGTTAGCATTAGAAGAAGTATTTTCCAAGTGGACTCACTACCCCCTCTGTTGTTTGTAATCGCCATGATTCCACTTTCACAAGTACTAAACAAAACAGACCTCGGATGGCAAACATCTAAAACATCCAGTAAAATCAACCATCTGCTGTACATGGACGATCTGAAGTTGTATGGAAAGTCCCAGTCAGAAATCGAATCACTGCTAAACACTGTCCGTATATTCAGTAGCGATATAGCAATGGAGTTTGGACTAGACAAGAGTGTTGCATTAATAATGAACAGAGGAAAAATAACAAAAACAGAAGGAATAGAACTGCCTAATGGAAACAACATCAAGAACCTAGAAGAGAAAGAACATTACAAATACTTGGGCATTCTCCAGGCTGATAACATCGCACACACTGAAGTTAAAAGAAAAATGGGAAGTGAATACATCAGGAGAGTTAGAAAAATCCTCAAGTCCAAACTCAATGGCGGGAACACCATACAAGCCATCAACACCTGGGCTATACCTGATCAGATACACTGCAGGAATAATAGACTGGACCCAGGCAGAGCTAGAGACACTAGATCGTAAGACCAGGAAAATCATGACCATCAATCATGCTCTGCACCCCCGCAGTGATGTAGATAGGCTATACCTCCCTCGCAGCTCAGGTGGAAGAGGAATGCTGCAAGTCCATCAAACAGTAGAGGAAGAGAAAAGAGGCCTTGAAGAATATATCAAGGACAGTGAAGAAGATGCACTTCAAATGGTCAATAATGCGAAACTATTCAACACCAATGAAACAAAGCAGGCCTACAAGAAAAAACAAGTCAAGAACCAAGCAGAAAAATGGAAAAAGAAGCCCCTGCATGGTCAATATTTGCACAATATAAGTGGAAAATCGGACATCACCAAGACCTGGCAATGGCTTAAGAATGGCAACTTGAAGAAAGAAACAGGTTTAATACTGGCTGCACAAGAACAGGCACTAAGAACAAATGCAATAAGAGCACAAGCCGAAAAATCCACAACAAACAGCAAGTGCCGCCTTTGTAAAGAAGCAGAAGAAACAGTGGACCACCTAATCAGCTGTTGTAAAAAGATCGCACAGACTGACTACAAACAAAGGCATGACAAGGTAGCAGGGATGATACACTGGAACATCTGCAAAAAATACAAGCTACCTGTAGCCAAAAATTGGTGGGACCATAAAACTGAAAAGGTTGTAGAAAATGAAGATGTAAAAATATTATGGGACTTCCGACTACAAACAGAAAAACATCTGCCACACAATACACCAGATATAACTGTAGTCGAGAAGAAAAAAAAACAAGTTAAAATAATCAATATAGCAATACCAGGGGATAGCAGAACAGAAGAAAAAGAGATAGGGGGAAAAAACAAAATACAAAGATCTACAAATTGAAATTGAAAGGCAGAAAAAGACCAAAATAATCCCAGTGGTAACTGGCACCCTAGGTGCAATTCCAAAACAACTTGAAGAGCACCTCAACACCATAGGGGCCACAGAAATCACCATCAGCCAATTACAAAAAGCAACTTTACTGGGAACAGCCTATATTTTGCGACGATATCTATAATAACCAACAGTATTGATGATAAAATTCAGCCAGCCCAGGTCCCTTGGGAAGGACTCGATGTCTGGATAAAACAAACCAGTCAATAACACCTGTCTGACTGTGTAAACAGGAAATAATAATAAGCCCATATGTGGTAAATGACAAATTCAAGAAAATGGAATATGTGAAATCTGTTAATGGCTCCTTATCTAACCTTTTGAACAGATCACTTGACAGCATTGTTTTTCCATCTACAAAATGTAACACCATTTTCCGCCCGCCATTCCTCTGTGGAAATTCACAGGTTTATGCTATTCAATCACCTTTGGCTTGAGCCAAGTTGCTACTGCAGAACAGTTGACCAAAGTTACACAACTCAAACTGTTCACTGACTTTGCAGCTGCCAAGGTCAATGCTAGTTGGAATACAATAAGATTCATGAGTATCTGAGGTAAACTAACTCTGCTATTCTATCACAGTGATGAAAATGTGAGGATCCATTCCCTCAGCATTTCAATGTTTCAACATCAAAAACAATGTGTTTGCACCCATGTATAATATGCACATATCAGAAATAGTCAGAACACCCATTTCCAGGCCCATCCCATGTGTCACCAGAGTGATCACCTGAGATAGATCTATGGTTGTTATCAAAATCTTGAAGCTGATTCAGCTGTGCATACTGAAATTTCTTCCTCACTGCATCCAAGATACATTGAGCTTACTTAATCATGAATTCTCTTATGTAGCAAGGCAGCCAGTATATCCAGCAAAACTCCCCATCTATACATAATCTCTAATAGCAGCAACCCACAACATGAAGCTTTCTCCAGCTGTTTTCCAAGTGGATTGAGAAATCTCCCCATCCCTAGAGGTGATGGTATAGAAAAAGTGACCTGATCCATTTGGTGAGCCAGGGGACAAGAATGGCTCATGCCACTATGTACAGCATTTAGTGGCCTCCACGCACGTGATGCTTACCCTGATTCTTAGGCACAAGAGAGCTCTGAGAGGCCAGAGCTAAACTTCATGAATCAGCACCACTAATCATGACTGTCCTGGTGCTGTACTATGTGAGCTCCAGCCAAAAGTATCAGGGCGAGGAATAGCTTAGATGCTACAGCTACTCAGGTCACAGTGATATATGCCAACACTGCCATTTAATAGCAAGGACAGATAATTACATTCATTACTGACCATATATTAGAATCACTCCACACATTACATTTTACGTCGGTAAATTTAACAGACTTCTTGTGTGTATTTGCAAAAAACTTAAGTATTCAATGTTGATTTCACTACACAGTCACTGGAATAACATTAGACTGTCTCATAGTATATTTACAATGAACAGGTATTGAAATGAATTTGAGAGTCCGATTCCAATGTGCCTGTTTTAGCATATCAGTTTTTACTAGTCCCCAGAACATCCTGACTGACAGGAAGGTCCACAAAACGTCATCTTCATTTGCCTATCATGATTCCCCTAAGCTTTCCACTGTCTATGTCTAATTTATAATGAGGATAATCAGCAATGGCAGCTGTATGCCATTGTTCTATGCCAGTGGGATCTCCTTTGGTATCCATTACGTAATATTCTGAAAAATTAAATATGTAGGCAAGTCTCTGTTTTTATCAATATCAATTTTATTTCTCACTCAATGCTTCATAGGAAATATCAGCCTATTTTATATAAGAAAGATGAGAGATTAGTTTATCTTTAAAAATGCTTACGCTCTGCGATGTATAATTTCTGCTCCTGAATGACAGAATTCTTCACTTTGTAGTAGGATAAATTGTTGATTGTCGCTGTGGTATTAATAACCAGCTCCTCACATTCATTGACCGATTTATATTCTGGTGTTTTAGAAGAGAAGACATAGCAGCCTTTTGTCAAGACACTGACAATTTAATTCTGAAGTTCTTAACAACTTCAATGACCTTAAGACAACATTTTCCAAAGAAAACAAAAAGGAACCCCGCCCAAGTCAACTGTTATTAACAAGCAATGTCCAAAATTTCTGCAAAATTCTGCAGAATTTCACAGGAAGCAGCAGGGGCAGGGATGGGTATCCTCCCTGCTCCTTATAGGTAAAACCCTCCCCACCTCCTAGGAGTGCACAAATCCATTCATGCACAACCCTAGCTGCATTTACACAGCATCCATTAAGAATACACACACAAACACACTTGTATACATGTGCACAAGTTGTTCACACTGCCATCTCAATGAATGCTGCGTAAATGCAGCTAGGGATGTGCACAAACGGGTTCATGAACTCCTGGGAGGTATGGGGGGGTTACTTCTAAGGAGAAGAGGGGGTGCCCACCAACCCCCTGCCACCTCTAAAAAAAGTGACACGTATATGTGCACCGGTCACTGCCGGTACGACGCTGACCAGGGCTGCAAGGAGGTACGCAGCAGCAGCCCCGTGACCGTATTTTTAGAGACAGCACTGGTGGGGGAAAGGCGGGGGGGATGGGCACGCTCCCTGCTCCTTAAAAGATGACCCCCCCGCCTCGGAACCGGTGTGAACGCCAGATCTCCAAACCACTTTAAAAGACCACCGAACCAGTCCGTGCACATCCCTAAATGCAGCAAGACTGGGGTGGGGGCAGGGAAGGAAAGAGGTTTTCCAGACATGTTGCTAATCCCTATTTAGCACAACGTTTGATACCTGTTGGTCTGAATTGGTACTCACATTTACATATATATTAAAGTTGTGAACATCATAATGGAATGCACCCACAACTGATTAAAGGCCTTTGTGGAGTCCAACAAGTCAGCTTCATATAGATAGCTTATAATGTATGTCCCTTCCTAGACCCTTCACTGTACAACAGACACACACGCAGCACTCTGAAGTACACTGGGTGACATCCAGTTTCCCTTACTCCAGAGCGGCTCCTTGTTCAGAAGTAAGGGAAACTGGATGCCAGCCACTAATCCTGTGAGGTAAGGCAAGTTGAGAGATGATGGATGGACTCACTGGGATTGCCCAATGAGCTCCATGGCTTAGTAGATTTGAACCCAGGTCTCCTCAGTCCTAGTCTAATACTTTACAGCATGGGCTCTCGGATGAAAGGCTTTATACTTTCATATCTATCTATCTATCTATCTACACTAGCAAAACGTACCTGGGTTTCCGAGCATGGGAGCTGGGATTGGTAAGAGAGTATGGAGTGAATTGCTTTCTTCCCTCTCAAAAAGGGGGGGGAGGTAGAATTTGAGGTTAGGGAAAAGGAGATGACAAATGTCATGAGCTTTGGCTCATAGGAAGGTGGAAAAAGAGGGGATCAGATGAGCTTGGGCAGGGGTGGCTGATGGCAGTAAATGGGATTCGGTGAAGGAAGCATACTTGGGAAATAAGAAAGGTGCAACTTCCAGATGTACCCAAGATCGATAGTATTGTATATGTTAATGTTAGCAAAGTGACTTCAGCCTTCAGCATGCTTTATGTTCTTAATGGGAAACTCAAATAAAAGCGCTTCCTCCTTTAAAGATGAGATATTAAAAAGTCAGCTCTTACCTAGTACTGTAATAAGCAAGGCCACAATGTGATGGTTGGTTGCTAGATCTGAGCCTACTATAGGATGAATGGACAAATTAGCAATCACTCTTATAAGTTTGATGAGGACATCTTCTGCTTCAGAGGGATGCTTGAGGGCTTTTAAGTTGCCATCGTCTTTCCACAATTTATGGTTAGAGTCAGCTTCGCAATGAGTTTGGAATAGCGCTGCCAGGGTATTAATGCTTCCTTGCACTTCAAAAAACTGTTCCCGGGCCTGATCGTTCTTTGCTGTTAAATTGCCAAGAATGAAAATGATACGGACAACTAAATCCTGAAATTAAAAAAAGAGCAAACAATCCAGCTACAAGTTCATGCAGAGAATAGTTTATGAAAAGCAAATCTATAGTTCTGCAAAGGGGACTGGAAATCTGTTACAAAATTCTGATCAAATTCTGACCCCAGATTTGGAGGAAACCATGACAATTAAATTGTCTATTATTAATTGGTATAAAGCCAATTTAGTACAGATCTGCCCAGTGATTCATGGACAGGATGAGGTGGTTTTGGCTGCTTCTGTGGAAAACGCAGCAAATATAGACTGAGAGTGGAATGAGACCATCTCACAGAACAGCTTCCAGTCTCCATTCCCCATCCAAATCTCTCCATGCCTGCCACTGTGGAACTTTAAGAGGTCAAACAGGTTAACCTTTTTCTTTGACTGAGGCACAATACCTCTTGTTTAATATGTGTAACAGGTTTGTGTCATCAATACAAAATGTACACTTCATGGAATAAGAGGTATAATTCTCAAAAGGTTTTCTTTCTATATTCTATATACAAGCGCTATAAAGAAAACAACTAACGAACTTAACACACAGTATTTTTGACTTTCTAAATTTGGTTAGAATACATTAACCTTGCCAATCAGAACTTAGAGAAAAACAGCTTGTATAATGTTCAGTTAGACTGATATCTTTTGACGACCGTGATCTCATTCTCAACCCATCTGTTCTGATGACAGATTTTTTTAAAAAAATCCCCGAAGATTGTGCTTTCTTTAGTTTAGCAGATTTAAATGTAGTATCACAACTTCCTTCTGCTCTTCCACACAAGATAATTTTGGCCTGGACTCACAGGGCCAGTGCAGCCTCACATTAATGATCAGTTCAATCATCAGGACAGAAATGAAAAAATGTAGTGTGATCTGAGTAAGGCCCCATGTACGTGACCAATCATTCTGTGGTTGCATACATGGTTCTACCCAATCAAGGCTCACTGGGGGCAGAGGGAACATTGCCCCCCCTGCTTGCAGGCCCCACATTCTTGCCAGCCTCTCACCAAACATACATCTCTTCCTCTCTGTATATCTCCTACTTGCTCCTACTCTGTATATCTCCTTCTTGAATGTTGCGCTTGTATTTCCACTGCTTACCAGCAGATGGCCCTGGCTGTTGGTCTTTTTTCTAAATTATTTCGTAAAGCCATTTCCTCCTCTTAAGTATTTAATGGAATTTGTTGCCCCCAAATGACATAATTACCATACTTAGTCACTATCCAAATTGCATAGTTAGTGCGCCAGCACCAATCAGAATCTGCCTTTCTCCCCCACTCCCCACAAGGATGGGCAGAGGCTAGCCCTGCCCCTAACCAATCAGAAGTCAGAATAGCACCTATTCTGACC
Organism: Hemicordylus capensis; assembly: GCF_027244095.1. Classification (NCBI taxonomy): domain Eukaryota; kingdom Metazoa; phylum Chordata; class Lepidosauria; order Squamata; family Cordylidae; genus Hemicordylus; species Hemicordylus capensis. Next base: position 331,679,269 of record NC_069657.1, on the reverse strand, counting down.
AACAGCCAGCAAACAAGGCCAGCTCAGTCATTTGATTTCCCAGGTCATTCTAGGCAGATTCTCTGGGGTGTCCTTCTTAGTAGACATTCTGGAGAGCTATGTGCAAAATGGAAGCACTCAGTCTACAAAAAAATGGAGTTCAGAAGGTAGGAGACATGATTACCTTTCTCCACCCTCCTCTTCTCCAGAGGGAAGCCAGCCCTTTTCTCCTCACTGAGCACCTCAACGAAGCACTCAGGAGCCATTGGATTTCTCCAGCATTTGCTTGGAGATCTTTTCTTTAATTAAAATAAAAATGCCACTAGCAAATCTTGGCAACATTCAGAGAGCTGGAGAATGAGGGTGCAAGTGAGAGATAATGGTGGATTGGCACTTCCTCTGGGGAGTGCTTTTACTAACAAGCAAATGAGCAAGCAGCCGCCTGCCTTCCCTCTTGTTCTGGGATTTTAAGCAAAGCCTCTTGCTAGTTCCCTTCTCTTTCTCTTAGTCTCTCACCTCCCTTGAGGGTGAAGGAGAGAATTATAGCTTCCAAATAAAACAAGGCATTTTAACTGAAATTACTAACTGGACAATTTTGGACTTATCCTGTTTGAAATGTGTGTCTTTAATGCAGAAATATTTGTTTTTATTTTTTAAGAATTCTGAGATTATTGCATTCCCTTAATGGGCAACCCAACAGGCACAGCTTGGAAATCAGGCCAATCCTAAAGAGTCAAGTAGCTCTACCACTCGATAGTCCTTATGCCAGTTTTTGTTTGCTGTTGGTTGGTTATTTTGTGTTACCTTTTTTCTTTTTGGTGAGTGGTAGTAGTATTGAAAGGAGAGATCCTCAGGGTAAGTTCTTTGGACAAGTGTTCCTATCTTCTTAAGTTTGTGATTTATATAGTTTGATTTTCAAATCTGATAAAGGAATCCTGATAAAGGATTCTCTCAAGTAAATGCTACATGGAACTGCAGCTAGTTCTATACAATTTATTCCAAATAAAGCCTAAATGAACTCATTGAGGCTTATTCCCAAGTAAATGCTGTGTGCATAGGATTGCAGCCTAAGGACATATCCCAGAAATGTTTATGTTGCAGAAAATGAGAAATGAGGTTTGCTTTTAAAAAATTATTTAAATATGTACTCTGTGTGCATATTTGTGAGAAGAAAGGAAGCTAGTGGGCTCCAGTGATGTAGCTGCAAATTCAGAAGTGCAGACGCTCTCTCCATAACAGCCCCACTGGCCATGCCCACCCCTACAGCCAGAGAAGCCGGAAACTACCGGTGCTCCATCCCTGTGCACCCACCCCATCCACTACACCCCTGGTGGGCTCTGTATGTGGCCAAATATACTGTGATTTCCTGTGTTAAGTGGTGTGAAAACACGTGTATGCAGGTGCTACCTGCAAATATGCAGGTAGATTACTCAAGATTATGCCCCCTTCCCCTCCCGATCTTATTAACCTAGTCCTGCATGGGGTGAGGAGGAGAGGGCTGTGATTGTAAGGAGGGGGCTAAAATTGAGGCAACAGAAGAAGGGATGGAGCTACTGAGAGAAAGAAGGGGCATGGGAACTTGAGAGAGAGTGAGTATGTTGCTACTTTCCACACTGATACCCACCATGAACCACTCTAAGGGCAATATTCCTTTACTCACAGTCAACCAAGGGGTGAATATAGCACTAAATAGCCAGCTGCCAAGTGCTGGTGTGAATGATGGAGGTTTTGGTTGATAAAAGTAAACAACTTTACAGATGGAGAAAACATGGGCTGGTTCTTTCTAACTTAGGGTTGGACCTCCCTACTATTATCTCTGCATATTGTTACCCCTGGTTCCCTTCCGTCCCTCTCCGCACACACCCCCTCCAGCCCCAAGAAGCAGCTGGCACCAATGGTTCTACCAAAGGTGCTATTATTTAGTAGAGTGCACTGAAATTATTAACTGTGGCACTCAGGGGATATAGAGTCTATCACCCATGTTATTTTTTATTGCCAATTTTATAGGGACGCTCACACCAAATTTATTGCACCCATTTTAACCATTTATCCTGGCCACACAGACCAATTTTATTTGGAAATTATGCTGTCAAATTTCAAACCTGTAATTTCAAGTAATGTGGCAAAGTTCTGTTTCGTAGCATCGAAGCTCTGCAAAGACTGTATTAGTAATTTGAACAGTTTGTAATTTTGTAAATTTCTTGAATTTTATTATTAATGTTATTGTTATTAATTGTTAATCTGGTCTGTGACCGTAATAAATATTCATTCACTCACTCACTCACTCAGGCATACATTTGTCCATGCTCTTATGCAAACAATATGGTATCCCAGCATTCCACTTGCTATGCAGTAGGACCTTGCAATTATTCTAGGCTACAACAGAACATTAGGACGACGACAGGATGAGGTGGACTCCTACCATTATATCATAGACACACAGAAAGGCATTAATAGAGACTGGCATTATCTTAGTGGAATGAATGTCTGGATTGTGTACAGGCCAGAGTATGTACATACTCTGTCAAGACTGCGTACACAACAGAATATTCCAATATGTTTCTTTCAGGACAAGAAAAACAAACACTTTAAGTATGAATTCTATAAAAAGCAAGCATACCTGTTAAGCCTCTCAAAACTATATTTCTTTGGGAGGGATACTCAGAGGTATCTAACTATTTCATCAGAAGTAACATCTGATCTTCTAAGTCATTTCAGGGCAGTATCTTGTCCTTAAGTGTCCTTTGATTGGTGTCATGAACTCTCTATTTCATTTTAATGAGCTGTTATTTAATAGCTGCTATTTATGCTGTTATTGAAACAATTTCTGGCTCTTAAATGGTTTTGTCTAGTATATGTAGACAGAGCAAACAGCAACAAAAAATGGACATAATCTAGCCAAATTTAAGATCTTCTAAGTCCCCTTGATTTCAGAGGGAAAGATTTAAGCACATGCTTTACTCCCCACTGAAATTACTGGGATGTGATATTTCTAATTACAGCTGGATCATGCCCACCAGTTCCTTCATAATCAGTAGTACTGTGTATGTGTCAAGGGAATGAGGTTAGGTACTGCTGAAATCAGAGGCATCTGGTTTCCATATGTTGCTGTGGGTGTCAGTCATTCACAGGAAAAAGATGGACACAATCCAGCACATAGTTATTATGCTTAAGATGTATGTTTTGCTGCTCCCCATTGCCCTGACTCTGCCCGAAATTCGAAGAGATCCTTATTTTTGAATCTGTTTTTGAGGGACAGTAAAAGATGAAGTAACTGAATGGCAGGAAGTAAAATGTTTAAAAAATAAAATGCAAGAAGTATCTGCCATGATATCTTAACTAGATAAACAAACATTGACAAGCAATGAGAGCTGAGAGGATTGATCACTTGAGGCTTTTCCCCAGTGATGATAGAATGATGTGCTCCATTACATGGGTAGGAAAACACTAACCCAAACATGGAAGCTTTAAAGGGAGAGGAGGGAGAAGCTTTAAAGGGAGAAATTGGTGAGCTGAAGACTAGGCTCTCCTTGGTTCTGCTCATGCACACAGCATTAAACCAAAGTTTAATGCTACATATGCATGAAACCACTGCACTTGGCTCAATTTCCATAGGGAATTTGTATAGACTTGAACGTTGATCTATTATCTTCATAATGCAGATGTGGTGACTTCCCTAAGGCCAACTACTAAGTTCAGAACAGAGCAGAGAATTAAATCATGGACGAATCTCTTAGCCACTGTGGTTCACAGATCTCAGGAAACATATTGTTGTAACTCTTACCACAATCTGAGGGTTTACTACCCTCCTACAGATCTGCGGCATACACACAGCCCAGAGTCAAGGCTGTTTATATTGATAACCATTTACAGCGGAGAAAATTAGTTCTATTATAAAACACACTTATACTATGTCAGGCCACTGCTCTGTCTAGCTCAGTCCTGCCTATACTGATTGGCAGTATCTCTATAAGGTTTCAGACAGGGATCCTTCCCAGCTATACCTAGAGATGCTAGGGATTGAACCTGGGCCTTCAGCATGCCAAGCGGGAGCTCTATCATCAAGCTATGACCCCTTCGTACTTGCTTGGATATTTACTATCCAATAGGCAGAGGAGAAATCATGGATTGGTATCTTGATTTTAAACATGGTGGCCCATATCTTCTCTAGTGCTATGAGGGCGGGGAAAAGCTTCTGCCCTTGCAGAGCGGTTGGAGCCTACTGTGTTGGTGTTGAAGCCTTGCTCTGCAGTCCAATGGGGTGGTGGCAGTGGAGGAAACCATTTTCACTTCTCTTCTCTCCTCTCCCCTCCCTCCAAAAGCCCTTTTCACTACAGGAATAGTTCCCTAAGAGTTGTGCACTGAGAGAAAGCAAAATTCGATGTAGTGAGGCTTACTTCTGAGTAAAGATGCCTAGGATGAGGCTGCCTATAATCTAAAGAAAGGGAGAAGGAATATAAGGGGTATGGGCTATAAGCAAGAAAAGGCATAGGAAGGATCTATTAAGATGACCACAGGTAATTAGATTACTTGCCATCACCAAGATCCCCTTTTTATACCTCCAATAAATGCAATTTTGCTGAACTTCATTGGACTTATGACAAAATATGTCAATTAGTTGCAACTTTTGGAGTTTGGCCTTCCCTTTTCCCCTTTTGACCATTTCGGGGTTATCAAGGCTTTGTGCCGCTCACCACTGCCATCCCCAGCCCATGTAGCACTACATGGCAACTTACTTGCAGGTTTGGCATTCTGTAAACCGGGTTTTCTGATGGAACAGCCTAGGCTGTCCAGAGACTGGACACCAGATGTCTCAAACGGTAGCCCTCCAGCTGTAGTTGGACTATAACTCCCATCATCCTCAGCCACAATCACCAGTAGCTAGGGATGATGGGAGCTGTAGCCCAACATCTGCAGGAGGGCCAGTTTGAGACCCCTGCAGCACACAGTGCCCACATCTAATTTAACATCTTCTGGGAGTGGGGGAGCAAGGCTTCAAAAACAATTCAAAATGTGCCAGCTAAGAAGAGAGCAGTTAATCAACTGTCTATCCTTCCTGTTGCCCTGAACAATTAGTCTAAGCCGAGTCAATTTCAATAATTTACTACTTAGAAATGCTGTCAACCATTTAAAATTTTTATCTTGTAAATGCACATGAAAGTAGGTCACTGAAAATGGGCTCACAAGCCCACAGACACATCAGAGGATTAACATATAAAAAGCAGGAGATGAAAAAACTGACCTGCTTCTTTGGGTGTTTGTTTAGCAAGGCTAAAAATACAACGTAACATCTGGAACAATCTGCCAAAGCTGTACAGCAGTCATTAAAGGACGAAAGTTTGCTATGGGTTTAAAAAAAACCAAACAACCATAAGTCGAAGAACTTTGTTTTAGTGAGTCCCCCCTGCCAAAGTGAAGTCATTCTTTCCATTTTAAGTATTTGTTGTTATACATACTGAAAGGCCAGTACTTTCCATTTTAGTGCGGTTCTATAAGGACAGTGTAAAGCAGGGATTCTCAACGTGTGGGTCCCCAGATGTAATTGAACTTCAGCTCCCATAATTCCCAACCAAAGGCCACTAGGGCTGGGGATTATGGGAGTTGAAGTCCAATAACATCTGGGGACCCACACGTTGAGAAACCCTGGTGTAAAGAAATGGCCCAATTTAGATGCAACACTAAACCATGATTTAGCACTAAATGAACAAGCAAAAAAAGCAGCAGGCTTGCTTGCTTCCCTTTTGTGAGCGAGAGTGAACATTTTGCTTTCACTTTAAGAACAAACCACAGCTTCCCATCATGTACAAATTCAGAACAGTGCAATCTGTTTACTAATTATAAGCAGGGAATCAAACCATGGTTCCCTTAGGCTCATTTGTGTAGTACTAAACTATGGCTTAGTGTTACATCTGAACCAGGCTTGCTTATTTATTTATTTGATTTGTATACCGCTCTTCCAAAATGGCTCAGGGTGGTTTACAACAGAATAAAAACAAGTAAAACTGGTTAACAATTAAAATCAAAACTATAAAAACAGAATAAAACCAATTAAACATTCAAACAGCTAAAAACCCTGGAGAACTAGGGCAAACATTAAAACAATTAAAAACCCTGAAAGGCCAGGCCAAACAGATGGGTTTTAAGGGCTCTCTTGAAGGTCAGTAAGGAATTAAGATTGCGAATTTCTGCTGGGAGTGCATTCCACAGCCCGGGAGCAGCTACAGAGAAGGCCCTCCACCAAATGAACCAGTGGTAACTGGAGACAGACCTCCTCAGATGACCTTAACGTGTAGTGGGGATAAAAGAAGGCGCTCTCTAAGATATCTTGGGCCCAAGCCATTCAGGGCTTTAAAGGTAATAACCAGCATTTTGTATTTTGCCCGGAAACATATCGGAAGCCAGTATAACTGTTTCAAAACAGGCATAATATGGTCTCTCTGGGTTGCCCCAGAGACCTATCTGGCTGCCGCATTCTGAACTAACTGAAGTTTCCAGACTACGTACAAACACAGTCCCACGTAGAGCGCATTACAATAGTCAAGCAAATAGTCAAGGTTACCAGCTGATGCACCACTGTTTTGAGGTCATCCTCTTCAAGGAATGGGCGCAGCTGTCGAATCAGCTGAAGCTGATATCCACCTGAGATACCAGGGTGAGGCCTGGGTCCAGGAGTACTCCCAAGCTGCGCACCTGCTCCTTCTGGGGGAGTGTAACCCCATCCAGCACAGGAAGATCTAACTCACCCCTCAGATTCTGAGCCCCCACAATGAGCACCTCTGTCTTGCTTGGATTCAGCTTCAATTTATCTCTCATCCAGTCCATTACTGCCGGTAGGCAGGCATTTAGAGAATGAGTGCCATTTCCTGAAGATGAAAAGGAGAAGTAGATTTGGATGTCATCAACATACTGATAACACCCAGCACTAAACCTCCTGATGACCTCACCCAGCAGTTTCATGTAGATGTTAAAAAGCATTGGTGACAGAATGGAGTCCTGAGGGACTCCATATAACAGCTCCTGTTTTGAGGAGCAACTGTCACCAAGCTCCACCATCTGGAATCTACCTGAGAGATAGGAGCAGAACCATTGCAAAGCAGTGCCCCATATCCACAACTCCCCCAGGCGATCCAGAAGGATACCATGGTCGATGGTATCGAACGCCGCCTAGAGATCCAGAAGAACCAGCAGAGTCACACTCCCTCTGTCGATTCCTCAGTAAAGGTCATCCATCAGGCCGACCAAGGCTGTCTCAACCCCATAGCCAGTTCTAAAGCCAGTTTGAAATGGGTCTAGATAATCAGTTTCCTCCAAGACTGCTAATGACAATGAGCTGTAATGAATAGTTTATTCTATTGCATGGCAGTAATAACTGAAAAGACGATTCCGATTTATCTTCAAATACAAGATATATGTATTCCTATCACAAGATGCCAGGGATTGAACCTGGAACCTTGTGCACACAAAGCATGCGCTCTGTCACTGAACTATGGCCCTTCCCCTTAATTTCAACATTGATGTGACATATTAGCAAGCATTTAAGAGGATCATTTTGTGATCTCACTCAGTTCTCTTTCCCCCTCCGTGTTGGAGGTATTTGTAGATTTCTGCGTTTATTATGAATCCAAATGACATGACTCTGGCTTATATATCTATATCTATATCTATAATATTGCCGTGTGTGTGTGTGCACGCGCGCAAGTGCGTGTGTGTGTGTGTGTGTGTGTGTGTGTGTGTGTGTGTGTGTGTGGCTATCTATCTACCTACCTACCTACCTACCAGAGTGATCTATCTATCTCCTTAGAGCGAAGCCAGAGTGATATCCTTTGGATTCATAATAAATGCAGAAAACTACAAATACCTCCAACAAGGAGGGAAACAAGAGAAGCAATGAGATCAGAAAATGATCCTCCTAAATGCTTGCTAATATGTCACATCAACATTGAAATTAAGGGGAAAGGCCATAGCTCAGTGATAGAGCGCATGCTTCGTGTGCACAAGGTTCCAGGTTCAATCCCTGGCATCTAAAGGAAGGGTTGGGAAATATCCTCATCTGAAACCCTAGAGAACTGATCTAGATGAACCAATGGAGTCAGTATAAGGCAACTTCCCATATTCAAAATTCAGTTCAACAGTCTGTTTGGGCCCTCCTGGTCAGGTTGCCAATATTCATAGTCTGGATTGCAGAAAGGAAAGACAGGCGGAGATGGGGAAAGAAACAGGAAGAGGGAATTCTGAACAGCAGTGGTGGCAGAGATGAAGAAGAGTGGTTACTGCAGGAAAAACAGGTTGCTCACCTGTAATGGATGATCTGGTAGTGATCCGTTGACATCCATTAGAATGGGTTCTGCACCTGCGCGGAAGCCTCTCAATGTTAAGTTCCACAGCTCCTTTTCGGCGCCTGCGTCCTGCATGGCTATTTAAGGTGGGAGGAAGCACAGGCACCTCAGTTCCTTGGAGACCGCCGAAACAGTTGAGAAATCTGATGTAGCAGGTAAGTTCTGCTATCAAAAGGTAAGTACTACCGCGGAGGGGAGGTTCGGGAGTGTCTAATGGATGTAAACAGATCACTACCAGATCATTAGTTACAGGTGAGCAATCTGTTTATCTGGTTCGTGATCCATTGAATCCATTAGAATGGGTGTTTAGTTAGCTTCATAAAGGAGGAGGGAGCAGTAGAGTTATTGCAACACCCTTTTGAGGACACCTCTCCCAAAATTCGCCTCTGTTGCAGAATGTAAGTCAATAGCATAATGTTTTACAAAAGGCTGTTCATAAGAACAAGTGGCAGCCTTACAGATGTGATATGCCAGACAGGATATGATATGCCAGACAGGTGAGCTGCAGATGCACTGTAAGCCCTAGTCAAATGTGCTTTTATGGACTTAGGAGGCAGTACCTTCTGCAGATTGTAGACCAGTAGGATAGTTTGCACAAGCCAGTGGGAGAGTCTTTGTCGGGACAGGGCTTGTCCAATGGTTCTTCATTTGTAGGACACGAACAGTCTCTTTGACTTTCTCAATGTCTTAGTCTTGTAAAGATAAAACAGAAGTGCTCTACTCACGTCCAAGAAATGCAGAGCTTTTTCTAAAGGCGTGCTTGGAGAGTTAAAGATGGAAATCTGTCACAATCTTCAGTAAGAAAGTAATGTCAGGGCGTAAGAGTACTTTATCTGGGTAAAAGCGGGTGTAAGGTACATCCATCCGAAGAGCTGTAAGCTCGCTTACCCTACGAGCAGTAGTAATTGCCACCAAAAAGGCCATTTTCAAGGATGTTAATTTTAGACTAGTTGATCTCAGAGGCTCGAAGGGCGATTCAGTTAAGGCTGAAAGGACCAGAGAGATACTCCACTGTTCTATTCGTTGCCGTATAGGTGGATAAAGGTTAGTGAGGCCCTTCAAGAAGCTTTTGCATGCAGGATGGGAGAAAACCATTTTGCCATCCCATCCAGGGTGTTTGGAAGAGAGTGCAGCAAGGTGCACCTTAATAGACACATTGGAGAGTTTAGACGTTTTTAGCATGGTAAGGTAGAGGAGGACTTGTCGGATGGAGGCTTTAAAGGGATGGAAGCTGCATTCCGCAGTGTAGGAAGTGAACAGTCTCCACTTGCTAGCATAGTTCTTTCTAGTGGAGGGCTTTTGCTGATTCAGGAGGATTACTTAGTAATCGATCTTCCAAGCTGTCAGTTGCAAGATGAGAACCTCTGAGTGCAGAACTTGACCTCTGTCCTGTATCAAAGATCTGGACACTTTGGAAGTCTTTTGTAGGTGTGAGAGGACAGTCTGAGTATATGTGGAAACCACGCCTGGTAGGACCACCATGGCGTGATCAGAATTTATCTTACATGTTCTGTCAGAATTTTTGCCACTACCCTGTTCACCAGAGGTAACGGGGGAAACATGTAAATCAGATGTTGTGACCAGTCCATCTGGAAGGCATCTCCCAAGGACCAAGGGTCGTGGCCGGCCCTCGAGCAGTAGCATTTGCATTTTGCATTCTGCGCTGTAGCAAAGAAATCTATCTCTGGGAATCCCCATAGGTCGAATATCGGCCAGAGGTAAAGGTTGTTCAATTCCCATTCGTAACTGGTTTCTATCGAAAACGAGCAACTCAAGCCATCTGCCAGAACGTTCTCCATCCCCTTGATGTGGATGGCCACAGGGGTGATGCTGTTCTTGATGCACCAGTGCCAAAGTTGAATGTTCAGTGCACAAAGTGACCTGGAGACAGTTCCACCCTGCCGGTTGATGTAGGCGATCACAGTGGTGTTGTCCAACTATAGCTGTACTATCCAGCCTCTGAGCATAGACGTGGTTAGAACATCATCATAGATAGAAGCCCTCAAACGAAGCTCACAATTTCTCCACGTTTGTTTGGAGAAGCATTGACAAATTTTGCATGTTGGCGTGTTATGGGCTCCCCGCAGACACAACAGGCATAAATTATGGGCATCCTGTGAGGGCAATTTTGCTCTACACTTTTCACAGCATTTAAAAGTTTGCTTTTGCTTTGGGGTATCCATATTCCCCTGAAGTGGGATCAAAATGCACAAATCAACAGAGACCATCCGTTACTCACAAATTGTCGTCTTAGCACAGTCCAAGGTCAAAAATGCCAAGTATCAGTCCAATCAGTCGCCAAACAGAAAGGTAGAGCAAAAAACGTTAATCAAAGTACATCCCAAGGTTGTAATAGCCGGGAGAAGACAGCAGAACATCAGAAGAGAATGCTAAGAGCAAAGGAACCAGAACGAGGAACCAAAGAAACCAAGTTAACCAATCTCTATGGCAGAACCATAACTTTGTTATGGCGGAACAAAGGAACTGAGGTGCCTACACTTCCTCCTGCCTTAAATAGCCACATGGTCACATGGTGCAGGGCGCAGGCACCGAAAAGGAGCTTTGGAACTCAGCACCAAGAGGCTTCCGCACAGGCGCAGAACCCATTATAATGGATTCAATGGATCACACCCCAGATCAGAAGCTAAAAGGGTTTTCAAGTGAAGAGGGAAGGAAAAGCAACAGTAGCTGTGGGGGAAAGAGGCAGACGTGGGCAAGTTTAGGGCTCTGAACTATTCTTCTAAGGAGTTGCCATATATCGAGTCAAATTAGACCTGTACCATCTGTTCTCATTGACTGTGGCTCCTAAAGGCCCCAGGCAGATGTTTTTCTGTGGCTTGCTAGCCAACATCCCTTTTTAAGTCATGATGACAGAACTTTAAAAATGTCCATAGCCAGTGTTCTCTGCTTTCCCTAGAGTGGTTTTCTACGTAGTTCTTAGGCTTTAAAATGCTGGACATTGCTATATAAAGGCAAAAAACCTACAATGATTTGCTTAAGAACCCAGGGAGATAGCACAGGTTCATTGTGTGTAACAAGGGCCTATTATGGATTATGCAAGGCAAACAAATGTTTTAGAGATGACAGCTGGGAAATCCAGCTCATGGCTCATATATTCACAACACTCAGTGATGAGAGTTTGGCCCCAGTCTGTTTTAGTGTATCATGTGGTATCTGTTGGCATATACTTTATAGTTTGAACTGGAAAAGAGAACTTTTGCCCATTAAAGCAAGATCCATCATAATATTTCAGGGGTTAAAATGACACACAAACACTAGGCGGGGCAAGAGTTTCAAAAGAGCATAAACCAGCATCTCCATGGGGCCACTGACTTCAACAGATAATGAAACAGCTTCTGAAAGTGCATGCGCAAGGGTCAAAACTCTATTGAAACTTTAAAAAAAGGAAATTACCTGAATATTCTGGCCACGTTGGTACATACATCCTTGTCACTCAAACGTTTCTCCAGCATCAGATACAGCTCTGGAACTGCTCCATTGTCCAAGAGTTTGCATCTTGACTGTGGCAAATCAACCAAGTTTCGCAAAGTGGCAGTTAACTGTAGAAAAAGTATTTAAAGATGAATAGACCGTAAAGTTATTATGAATTCCAGACACTTCTGAAAATTTAACAAGGTTAGATCTAGCCTAAGTCTCCTTTGATGGCAGTCTTATGAAATTCTGCAGATGTGTAGGGTATGGATTATTTAAGCACTGGAATATGAAACAATGATAGTGTCTTAATTTTTCAAAACGAGGTCAGTAAAGGTCATATTTCTCTTCCTATATTAAAAGTGGACTAATAGTTTCTTCCTTTACTGGAGATGTAAAACTGTTTGCTTTAGAACAAAGAACTTTAGCCTGCCTGTTCTTCTCTAGTGCTGGAACAACTATACAGGCCTGTGACAAGCCTTTCCTTGTCACAAAATTCTAGAGTGGGAAGTGCTGGACAGCCCAAATTGCTCCTGGACACAAGAGATTATGCAGATCAATTTCAGTCTAACTTCTTCCCAAGATTTAGGATCAAGACAACCTTTGCTGGCAGAGAGACAGAGGATGTGTAAAAACAGGTTGCTCACCTGTAACTGATGATCTGGTGGAGATCCATCGACATCCATAAGAATGGGCTCTGCGCCTGCGCAGGAGACCATGCAGTAGCCATGCCGCAGCTTGTCGAGGTGTCCAAGCCACGCCCCCACGTGTGCAGCATGCTATTTAAGGGGCAGCTGGACATCCTGTTCCTCAGTTCTTGGACGACCACTGAGGAGGACGACCATCCAGTCCAACAGGTGAGTTCGTAAGTTGACACGGTGATCCATGAGCAATGGTGAACACACACGTATGCACACTGCAAAGCACTACTGCAGAGGGGTGGTTCGGAAGGGTCTTATGGATGTCAATGGATCTCCACCAGATCATCAGTTACAGGTGAGCAACCTGTTTATCTGGATTGAGATCCATAAGAATGGGCGATTAGCAAGCTCCCTAAGGAGGAGGGTGCAGACGTGCTATTGCAAAACCCTTTTAAGAACACTTCTCCCGAAGTTCGCTTCTGCAGCAGAGTGCACATCTATGGCATAGTGCTTAATGAAAGGCATCTCCGAGGACCATGTCACTGCTTTACAGATGTCCAGGAAGGTGATCCCCGAGAGGTGTGCTGCCGAGGAAGCATAGGCCCGAGTACAGTGGGCCTTGATGACTGCTGGTGGAGACTTGTTCTGGAGCTGGTACATAAGTATGATTAGCTCAACTAGCCACCTTGACAGACGCTGTCTGGAAATACAGGAGCCCTTGGTAGAGCTCTTGTCTACCACAAAGAGATGTGGCATAGCTCGGAACCCCTTAGTGATGTCTAGCTAGTATAGGAGTTATCGATACACATCTAGGGAGTGCATGGCACGTTCCAAACTTGTTAACGGCTCTCTGAAGAAGGTTGGGAGGACAATGTCCTGGTTCAGGTGGAAGTCAGAGACAACCTTCGGAAGAAAGGATGGGTCCAAACGCATGAGGACCTTATCCGCATCAAACCTTGTATATGGAGAGTCTATTCTTAGAGCTGTCAGCTCGCTCACCCGCCGTGCTGTGGTGATCGCCACGAGGAAAGCTGTCTTTAGGGAGACTAGCTGCAAGGATGACATAGTCATAGGCTTGAAAGGAGATTTTGTCAATGATGACAGTACCAAAGACAGGCTCCAGGGCTCAACCAGAGCCTTGATGGTGGGAAGACGTTAGTGAGGCCCTTCATAAAAGCCTGGCATTGTGGGTGTGAGAACAAAGACCTGCCCTCGCAACCAACGTGCTTTGAGGAGAGAGCGGCTAAGTGGACTTTCAAGGAAATATTAGCCAAGCCTTGAGATTTCAGCTTAGACAAATACAGGAGTACGTTTTGGACAGAAGCACGTCTAGGCAAAAAACTTTGGGTCTTGGCATATGTCTTAAACTGGAGCCACTTTCCCAGGTAGTTCCATCTAGTAGAGGGTTTCCGTTGGTTTAGTAGAATCTTATCTAGAAGCTTATTTGCCAGGCGGTCAGATGAAGGGTGTTGATGTGTGGGTGTAAGATGTGTCCGTTGTCCTGGGAGAGGAGAACTGGCACCTGTGGCAGATGGTGGTATCGATTCTCCGACAGTCTGCATACCTGTGGAAACCAAGGTTGCCTTGGCCACTACGGCATCACAAGGATGCAGCAAGTTGGTTCGGGAGATAAGCCACCACCCTGGCAATCAGTGGTTGAGGTGGAAACATGTAAAGCGTTTCCCTCAACCAGTTTAGTTGGAAGGTATCTCCCAAGGACAAGGGGTCGTGTCCCACCCTGGAGCAGAAGCGGTCGCATTTTGCATTCCTGGAGGTTGCAAATAGGTCTATCGTTGGCTGCATCCAATGATGGAACAGGGGGACTATGTATCGTGAGTCGAGCTCCCACTCGTGGTGTTGGTCCTGGAGAAACACACGGCTCAGTTCGTCTGCCAAGACATTCTCCAGGCCTCTGATGTGAAGCGCCACTGGTGAAACATGGTGTCGGATGCACCAGTGCCACAGTTGAACACTGAGAGCGCTTAATGTCAGAGACACAGTTCCACCTTGGCGGCTGATATAGGCCTGAGCCATCGTATTGTTGAGGTATATCTGCACAACCTTGCCCTTTATGAGCGGCAGAAATCTTCAAAATGCTTAGAAAACTGCAAGGAGTTCCAGGAAGTTGATACGCAGACAACTTTGCTGCTCTATCCACTGTCCCTGAATTTTGCGACCTTTGCAGTGAGCCCCCCAGCCCTGCAGAGAGGCATTTGTTGTGATCCAGACAGATGGTAATGGTGTTTAGAAGGGTACACCCTCCAGTAGGTTCCTGCACTCTGACCACCATGACAGTGATCTCAGAATCTGCAGTGGAAGAAGTAGGCTTCTCCGCTGGCTGTCCACAGTTGGGCAGAATTATTGATAGAAACCACAAATGGAGCTTCGCATCTTCAGCCAAGTGTAGTGGATTACCATATTGCAAGACACCATCAGGCCTAGAAGTCATTGGACAGACTGTGCCGGCTGCAATGGGTGACCTTGAAAGTGTGTTACTAGGCTCCGAATACAGAGGTAGTGTTCCTCTGGTAAGAATGCCCTTTGGTTTGTAGTGTCCAACATGGCCCCTACACCGTTCCAGATGTGACTTCTTCCAGTTGACCTGGATGCCAAGGTTTTGGAGAAGGGTCAATGCATACTGGATTTGCGAAACTAACTCGCTTTTGTGTTGGGATGTCAGGAGCCAGTCATCTAAATAGGCGTAAATGGAGATTCCATGTGTCTGCAAGTGAGCGATCACCACCGCCATGCATTTGGTGAAAACCCTTGGGGTGGTGGACAGACCGAACAGCAATACATTGTATTGGTACACTCGGTTGCCTATGGTAAACCGTAGGTACTTTCTGTGACCTGGCCTGATCCTGACATGGAAATAGGCATCTTTTAGATCCAGCATCGCAAGCCACTTCTCCCCCTGGGGGAGTGGCAGTATTTGATGCAATGCCATCATTTGAAATTTCCTGACTCGTATGAACTTGTTCAGGCCGTGCAGGTCCATAATGGGGCATATTCCACCATCCGGTTTTGGAATTTGAAAATAGCAGGAATAGAAACCCTCCCGCCTGGCCACCATGGCACCAGAGTAATTGCTTTCTTCTCCAGCAGTTCCTTTACTTCCTCCTGTAATGTGACAGATGGAGGAGTGAATCTCATTCCCGTGAACCATGGCAGCTACCTGAATTCTATGGCATAGCCGAAAAATATTATCTTCAGAACCCAGCGGTCAGATGTTATGTTGTGACATGCAGGGGCATGGCTTGCCAATCTGCTGGATGGAGACTGCATTATCAGATTGATAGTGTACTCCGTTGTTTGAGATGTTGGGGCCCATGCAGGCGGAAATGGGGAGAAGAGTGGTGCCAGTGGACGGACGTCTCTCAAAGATGCTTCTGGGCATCTGATGTCTTGGTCGTACGGGTTTGTGTCTGCTTCCCTCTGTTTGGGAAATTCCGCTTGTGGTACGAGTTGTATTGCTGTCTATAGTCATGGTGATCTTGCTGGCGGTAGGAAGGCCGCTATTTTGAATACGGAGCGCAGGATCTTGGCATATAAGATGACATCGTTGGCTATGCCGTGAAAGTCTTTGCCGTAAATTTTGATTTTTTCATTTGCTCCATGGTACTGTCAGTTGTACCACTGAAGAGACCAGAGCCATCAAATGGAAGTCCTTCAATCTTGTCTTTCATGCCTGATTGGAGGTTTGTAGAACTCAGCCAGGCATGTCTGCGCAGGGTTATGCCTGCAGTCAGAGACCTGGATTCTGACTCAGCCAGATGTTTGGCTATGCTCAGCTGCTGCCTGGTCAGTTCTGCTGAGCACTCGTGTCTGTTGAAACTTACGTTTGAAGTCCTCAGGGGTCACTGAGTCCAAGTCGGATAGCAGAGTCTACCAGATACTATGTTCATATTTGGCTGTACAAGCAGCATAATTTGCCACCTTGATGGACAAACAGTAGGTAAAGTAGACCTTACGACCCAACAGATCCAACTTCCTGCCTTCCCTCTCTGGTGGAACTACATGTTGTTTCCCTGCCTTGGACGCAGTTGCACAATCAATTACTAGGGAATTGGGTGCTGGGTGCTTTAAAAGATAGGTATTGTCTTTGTTTTGTATCCTGTACAAACTCTCAAGGTGCTCTGCAGTAGGGGTTGAGGTGTGAAAAACCTCCCACGTGCATTTTGCTGCCCTAGTAATTACAGGGAGCATGGGTAGGGCCACTGTGCTTTGTGTTTTAAGCATGAAATTGTAGACCGGGATGTCTATTGTCTGCAATTCAGACCTCAAGTCTAGTCCTAACACCTCTGCCATGGCACGGACATGTCAGTAGTATGTTTTCATTTCTTTGTTTGGTGAAACATAGGTTGATGGGGCCACGTCAGTAGGGGGCTCCACCAAAGAATCTTCCCGCTCTGGGTCGGATTCAAAATCTGAGGAGCCATAGTGTTCTGAAGCTGAACCACTGGGAGACTATGGGACGGCTGTTTGAGTGTGTCCACAACTCCACTGTGGACAGAGGTGTCGCCTTAGTGGCAACAGTGCGGGGAGATGGGCCTGTTGTTTGTACTGCCCCCTGTGCTGTTGGCAACGGACTTGTCTGGGACGCTGTGGTAGACAATGGCCTCGAGGAAGTGACTGACACAACTGTGGATGGTGGGATATACAGCTTCCATGGTTGCTGGTAAGGCGTGCCTGGAGAACAGAACCCTAGGTTGGGGTCTGACTCTTCAGCTGTTGTTGACGGTACATGTGCATAACCACAAGTGTGCCATGGAAGGGGGCTATGCAGGTGTTCGGTAGTGAGTGACACGGGTTGCATACTCACGGTGGCAGGAGCCCCTTCTTCTGTGGGTAAGAAGCCCTTGAAGGTGGATGTTGATGGGGTACTTGAAGAGGAGTCTAAAATGGACAGAATTGTGTGTGTCGTAGCAGGATTAAGCCTGGCTTTGACATCAGTAGGCAAATCCTCATCATCGGCCTCAAAAACCGGTAAAGGTGCCTGAAGGCGTGGAGTCACCTTCTTCGACATTGACACTAGTGGCGTGTGGAGAGTCGATGTCGGTGGTATCGGACACTGGGCTGCCAGCGTCAAAGGTGTGGGTGAAGATATCTGGGTCGATGCCGGTGAAAGAGACCTTGCCCTCGACAACCCCAATGTTGGAGGCGGGTCCTGTCGACATTGAGGGGATGTTGACGACACCAGGCAAAGGGTCACCAGTTCTAACGTCGACTGTAGACTTGCTGACATCAATGGTTCCTGTAGACCAGTAGGAGATGGTGTGCAAAGTCAATCAGATGTTGACGCTTCTCAGATGGTGTTGATGGGTCATCGATGCCGTGGCGCTTCAACAGTCTGGAATCGCTCGACAAGGCACCGGAGCTACGATTGCAGTGGCCACTGGAGCAACTTCTGCATCG
The DNA here is from genome assembly GCF_027244095.1 of Hemicordylus capensis. NCBI lineage: Eukaryota > Metazoa > Chordata > Lepidosauria > Squamata > Cordylidae > Hemicordylus > Hemicordylus capensis. Next base: position 331,661,466 of record NC_069657.1, on the reverse strand, counting down.
ATCGTCAGTCGACATCGATGGCTTCAACACCAAGGACTCATGACGGGCGGCAGACAGCGACTTTGATGTTGATGGCTTCAGATGACCCAACGTCAAAGTTGACAGCTTCTCAGACACTGAAGCAGCCCCATGGGTTGATGATATGGCGTCTGAGCTCTTCGATGTCAGGCCGGCACTCTTCGATGTCGGTTTTGTCGATGTCAATGCACTCGGCATCGATGGCAATGCTGAGGCAGATTTTGTTGGCATTTTCCGTGGCATGGAGGGACTCAGCACGTCATCGTAAATCACCACTCGCAAGTGCAGGGCTGAGAGGTATAAATGAGAGGTATATTTTGCACGCCGATACATTATGCAGATAAGGCACAGCTCGTGCAAATCCTTAGAGGGGAGGATTTGCCTTGCCTTACAGCCCTCACACCTTTTGAAAGTCTTCTTTTCCTCAGACATGTTATGAATAGGTCAGCCAAGTCCGTTACGAAGCCAAAACACCAAACCTTTCCCTCAGCCAGTCCAATGGTCAAACACAAACAAGTTCCACCAGCCAATCCAGGTCATAGACAATTCAAAAGTCGTCAGCCAGAAAATAAAGGTCATACACAAAATTCCAAACAGAGAAAAGGTGGGGTTTTTGTTGTTTTTAAGAGACCGAACTCACGGGGAACTTTCCGACGAAGAAGCAGCAGACCGAGGTCCAAACGCTAAGGCAGTCGGAAAAGAACTGAGGAACAAGACATCCAGCCGCCACTTAAATAGCATGATGCATGCGTGGGGGCGTGGCTTGGATGCCTCAACAAGATGCGGCATGGCTACTGCGTGGTCTCCTGTGCAGGTGCAGAGCCCATTCTTATGGCTCTCCATCCAGATCAGCCAATTCTCCTAGGCCTCCCAGAAGCTTTTGATATTATTAACCAGGGTATCCTTCTGGACTAGCTTTGTGGATTGTGTATGCCCTGGTATCTAATCAACTTGGCTACTACTTTACATAGGGCTCTCCCTGAAGACAGTTTGGAAACTTCAGCTGGTCCAGAATGCTGCAGCACAGCTTGTACCAAAGGCTAGCTGCATCGAGCACATTACACCACTGCAACAAGAGCTCCACTTCTACCACTTTGTTTCTGGGCTCAAGGTCCTGAAGGAGCCTCCAAAGGTGATCTCAGCATTGCTGGGTGCCATCACTGAGAACTCCTGGAGAAGGCATGAGAAAACAGCTGGAAGGCTGGAGACAGACAAATGTCCCTAGCTTCAAAAAAAGCTTGACATCGATACCTGGCAAGATCCTAGAACAGATGATTAAGCAGTTGGTCCATGAGCACTAGCAAAGAAGGTGGCGATTAGTAGGAGCCAGAGGGGTTTGTCACAAACAAAACTGACTTAAAGGGAAAAAGCACAAGTCAAGACAAAGAAGGGAAGCTGCGGTTGGTTTAGAGCAGTGGTGACTATAAATCCAAGTAGCAAAAGGTGTCAGAGGAGTAGCTCCCTGGAGCAGCAGTACTGCAGAGAAGTGTTCAGGCAGCCTCAAAAACAAAGAATGTGGGTTTTGGTGGTATTGTTTTTTTAAGGATAACTATTTACTAAGAAAATGAGATCATCTAGAAAAACCTACCATGCTGCATCCAAAACTGAAAGAGTTTTCAGTGCAGAAAAGGGCAGAGATGTGTGAAGGTGTGCCCCAGTCTGGAAGTGAGGAGGAATTTTTCTTTTCACTGAGGAACCTAACCCCAAGATTCCCATAGGTGCAAGGTTTCCATTATTGCAGTTTCTGCTTTTGCGATAGTAGCCAGGAACATACCCCCACAAAAGAACGAGAGCCTCCTGCATATGCTATCACTTTGAATGAAGTAAGGCAGAAAACAGAGTTGGCCTTCTATAGCACTTGGAACTTGAGCAAAACCCGGACTAGGTCAACTTCCCTGTTGTTGAGAAGACTGGGGAAGAGGCAGTGTTGGGTGTCAGTGTTTTTAATTCTTTTTTCCTGCTTCTGATGTCTCTGTCCATTTTTTTATGTAATGCTAACAAAAAGTATACAAATGATTTTAAAAATCAAGCCGCTACTGTTACTTTTTAAAGAATCCAAAAGGCTTTCTTTTATGTTACAAACACATTTATATGAATACACTTTTTTCCTCTTAACAATGAATATAGCAGGAGTTGCTAATTATTTTATATTGCAGTGAACTGTCTTCTGAGATAAAAGTATTAACTTACTGAGGTTATCACCATATGACTAGCCATAATTATTTCTTTAAGAATGGTTATATGTCCTGGTTTCAGATTCAGTTCACTTATCAACTGAATACAAAATGAAATCCTTAGCTTTATATATTCAAAAATGAGATTTTAAATTTATGCATCCTAATATTTATCTGGTAAGATACCAAAACACTCCTAAGAATGTTTTGCCTAATCTCTAAACTTAATAAACCTAGGTTTTTCCAAACTGAATTTTAAAAGGCAGACTAAAAACAAAAGACAATCTAGGTTGATGATTCAGAGCAATCTTCCTCTGTTGTTCGAAACACATACTTAACAAAAACACATATAAAAATATCTAAAATGCATCTCTCTCTCTCTCTCTCTCACACACACACACACATACACATTGTGGTTTTGTGCAATCACCACGATGCTCCACTGGTATATATTCGTAGTTGCCTATTACTCTTGTGCCTAGCAAGGCAAAAAATCTTCATCTGTTTTTGTTTGGCATTAAGTTCTCAGAGATATACTTCCTTTGAACATGGAGGCTGGAAGTAGTCTACTATGGTTCACAATGGGTTAGGTCCAGATATTGCATAAGTGAAAGGAAGCTGCCCTTCTCCCTCCTCCCCACAGCAAGTCTTCTGCATCTCATTTCTGCTAGACCCCCAACCCTCTGGATTGGCTTTTCAGGGGACTGCCGAGTGGTGAAGAGCACGAGAAGGTTCCCCTGAGAGCTTCGTTCTGCTTGCACAAGGTCTGAATACAGAGGCGTATCTAGGGAAAATAGCGCCTAGGGCAAGCATTGAAATTGCACCCCCTGTCCAAACTTCTGACACCCATCTTTCAGATAACTTTACCATAATATCAGCTGAAAACTACGAGTCTGAAGGTCACATACAAGTCACATATCTGAATATGTGTACAGCGACTTATATTATTATTTTTAATTACCTGTAGCCCCTTCAGGGGGCTTCCTAAAAGCCATGGGGGGTCCTAAAAAGGTCACACACCCCCGCTGGCCTCTAGAGCCTCATAGGGACCATTTGAACATGTGCAGTGGCAATTTCTTAAAATAATTTTTAAAAAAATGGCTGCTGAAAACAAAATGGCCACCGCACATGCTCAAATGGCCTCTGTGAGGCCTGGCATGGCCTAGGGCCTCACAGAAGCCATTTGAGCACGCATGGTGACCATTTTGTTTTTGGCAGCCATTTTTTTTAAAAAAATTAATTTTGAAAAATGGCGCCCCCCTTCAAGTGGCGCCCGGGACACGTGCCCTGCCTGCCCTACCCTAGATACACCCCTGTCTGGATACAATTGTAGTACTGGATCTATAAAGTTATGTGAAGAATGGTATCTTTCTGACCATCCTGAAGTTGCTGCCAAACAAATTCACTGGGTGATGCTAATATAATGAGACAGCAACATTTATTTATTTGAGTAATTTAAAAAACTCTCATGTTCCCACTCAGTCATAGGGGCATTTCCAAACTAAAAAGCCCGAAACACCATAGGCCTTTCTTTGTAGATAACATTCTTCAGACTTTTTGGTCATTTTAGTTGCTCTTTTCTGTACCATTTTCATATCTACTGGAATAAGTCAATTCTATAATCAATGTTGCTGACTTGTATTAACCCCGCCTAACTCTGAACAAAGATAATGACATCATTAATATTGGTGGTGGTAATCCAACATTAACATTATCCCAAACAGTATCAATCATTCTGCAGAGTACAACACAAGCAAAGGAGAACAGAGCTGGTCTTGTGGTAGCAAGCATGAATCGTCCCATTTGCTGAGTAGGGTCTGCCCTGGTTTGCATTTGAATGGGAGACTACATGCATGAGCACTGTAAGATATTCCCCTCAGGGGATGGGACCATTCTGAGAAGAGCAGAAATTTCCGAGTTTTCTCCCTGACATCTCCAAGAGGACTGAGAGAGACCCTTGCCTGTAACCTTGGAGAAGCCACTGTTAGTCTGTGTAAACAATACTGGGCCAGATGGATCAATGGTCTGACTCAGTATAAAGCAGCTTAAAAGAAACATAGGAAGCTTCTTATGTGCCCATGTCCCACATATAGGATTACTTTGATGAAAATAGTATTATGACGACTTTCATATTTCTTTACCACTAAACCAACGTAAAGGACCTTCAAATTATGTTATCTGCATATTCCACTCTTGCCAATAACCAAGCACCAATGTTCACGTTTCATCACCCATACTGACACAAGAGATTCCTCATCCACTGCTACTACAATATAGAACATCCATCTTGCATCTCTTTGCTTCACTGATTCTTTAACCATTTTCTAATCTCCTCTGAAAACTGCATCTCTGCCAGCTTACTTTTGCCTCTTAAATAATAGAACAGGGGCACAAGATACCAATTCCATTTCGCAGTCATATTTTCCCCCAACTTTTCATAAAAAGTGCACAAGGATGAAACTGCTACTTTTTACTTCCTCTGGCTGTAATTCTTTTCCTGTAAGGATCCTTCAGCCATTTCCATCTCCATGGGAAAAGACAGAAAGGTAATGTATACTGTGATGCACATAAATACACTGTAGGAAAACAGATGTCTACTTGCGACTCTCTGGTTTGCCCACATACTGGTTTGCTAACAGTTCTCCAATAGTGTTAAATCCAAATAGAAGCTTTTTGCAACAGGCAAACTGAACCAGAACTTTAACACCTGCAAAATACATGGGGAACTGTGCTGATTTTCATGCCAACTGCTACTGGTTCAAATGGGCTATGAGGATCTTTATGGTTAGTGGAGCAACTGCAGTACCAAAAAACAGTAGCACCTAGACTAGTTGGTACTGCTTCATTGAGGCACTCTGTCCAGCTCACACACATGTATACACACTCACTTCCTACTGCTAGGAGAAGCAGTCATCTGGATGCACCAAAAGGGGGAATAACTAATGATTACATATCCCCATGTCACAACGGATGCTCTAATAAACAAGCAGCCATGGAAGCAGACTGAAGAATGAAACCACCTACATAAAATTATTCACCTGAACAATTTGTACAAATACATGAGAACCTAGTTAATTGCGGACTCGGTATCTGCGATTTCGTGTATCCATTATCAGGTAATTGACACCCGACTTTGGTATATGCCTGAGAGGGTGGGAGGAAATACTTGTGTATTTGTGGGTCGGGGGTGACCGGAAATGACCTCAGAGATGGGAACTTTGTCAACTAGATCACCTTTATCCACATGCCTGTTGACACTCTCAAAGAACTCCAAAAGGTTAGTAAGGCAAGACTTGCCCTTGCAGAAGCCATGCTGGTTCTCCTTCAGCAACACCCATTCTTCTATGTGCCTAACAGTTTTGTCCTTAAGAATGCTTTCCATCAATTTACCCAGCACAGAAATTAAACTGATCCTGTAGTTTCCCAGATCCCCCTGAATCCCCTTTTGAAAACCGGAGTAACAATAACTGCTTTCCAGTCCTCTGGTTCAGAGCCTGATTGCAGGGACAAGAGACATATTTTTGCTAGGAGATCAACAATTTCACATTTGAGTTCCTTCAGAATTCTTGGGTGAATGCCATCTGGCCCTGGCAATTTGTTAATTTTTAGTTTTTCAAGACAGTTTAAAACATCCTCTCTCGTCACCTCAAATTGGCCCAGTTCTTCAGCATCCAAGCCTGGGAAGCTCAGTTATGGAATACATATATGGTCAGTACCCTCTGCTGTGAAGACAGATGCAAAGAACTCATTCAGCTTCTCTGCAATCTCCTTATCTTCCTTAATAATCCCTTTCACACCCTCGTCATCGAAGGGTCCAACCACCTCCCTGGCAGGTTTTCTGCTTCCAATATATTTGAAGAAGTTTTTGTTATTCCCCTTGACATTTCTAGTTTTATGCTCCTCAAACTCTGTTTGCATTCCTGATTGTCTCCTTGCATTCCATTTGTGCAGGACTTCCATTTTCTGAAGGAAGTCTTCTTCGCTTTTATAGCTTTCCTGACTCTGTTTCTTAGCCATGCTGGCATCCTCCTGAACTTGATGGTACCTTTCCTCCTTCTTGGTCTACATTCCAACTGAACTTCTATAATTGTGATTTTAAATAACTTCCATGCTTTCCTGGAATGATTTGACCCTCCTAACTTTCCCTTTCAGGTTCATTTTTACCAGTCCCCTCATTTTTGAGAAGTTTCTTCTTCTTAAGTCCAACACATCTGTTGGCAGTGCTTCACTCGCATATAAGCTGAAGTGGATCACACTATGGTCACTGTTCCCCAATGGTTCTGCAACTCTGACATCTTGCACCAGGTCCTCAGGAGCACACCTAGGTAATTTGGGCACCCAGACTGCCCAGTCGTGAGGCCCCCAAAACCTCCTTTGGGGGACCCGCCTCGCCAAACCTCCGCTGGTTTTTTGTTTTTTATTCTTACTGCAGCCAAGGGGTGGCTGGGGGGGGCGGAGCAGTTCTCCCCTCTCCCCCAGCAGTGTTGGGAACCGGAGCGATGCTGGGCCCATCCGTTCGGGCCAGTGTCTTTTACCAACAGCAAGGCACACCTGCACAGAGCTTTAAAGATCATCACAAGCCAGTGGCAAACAAGTGACACCACAGGCTTGTGACGATCTGAATTGTGCAGGCGCGCCTCACAGTTGGTAAAAGATGGTGTCCCAAACGGACGGGCCCAGTGTCGTTCCAGTCCCTGCCACCGCAGGGGAGTGGAAGAGAGGAGGACTGCTCCACTCCCCACTGCAGTTACCCCTCAGCCATGGTAAGAATAAAAAAAAAACCCTCAGGATTAAGTCCAAGGTCGCCTTCTCTCTGGTTGGTTCCATGACCAACTGTTCTAAGGCACAATCATTTAGCATGTCTAGAAACTTGGCCTCTCTGTCAACACTTGCACGTGAATTTGCCCAGTCTATGTGAGAGTAATTGAAGTCACCCATTATTACAGCTCTGTCTCTCTTTGATGCCTCTCTGATTTGCTTCTCCAACTCCAGGTCACTCTCAGCATTTTGATCCAGAGGGCAATAGCACATCCCTAATAAAACATTTACTTTCAGTCTTCGTATTGTCACCCATAATGATTCTGTGTAAGCCTCTGGTGCTCCTAGATTTTCGCACCAGGCAGACAAGTCACCATGCAGTCTACACATGGGTCACAAACCCATCTTTCTATGCCCCTAACAATTGAATCACCCACTAATAGGAGGCCTCCAACCCCTGGAGGAGTATTCCCTGTGCAAGAGGATATGGGTGCATCACCCAAGTAAGGGGTCCCTTCTAAGAGAGCATTCCCCTCTTCCTCAGACTGATGTCCTCCTTCCCCAAGACCCTCATTCTCCATGACAGCAGAGGACTGTCAGCCTGGGAATGGAATGCCTGTATCACATCCCTGAGGGTCTTACTCACAAAGCTCTCTGCTTCCCTGAGCTTCTCCAGGTCAGCCACCTTGAGGGAACAAACTTGAAAGCTTGGTGCAAAAAGCACACAACCAGGAACACTTTGCACTGAGCACACATCCAGAACTTCTGCCCCTCAGGCAGATAGTCATACATGAAACACTCTGTGCAATACACTGGGAAGCACCCCCCTCCCCCTGCTGGCCTTCTACCCGAATAGCTAGTTTTACTGGCTGTTTACAATATGTAGAGCTCGTTTACTTGAAAGCTAGGTCTTTGCTGCAGTTGTCAGCTAAGTAAAGGCTTTAAGCTCCGTCCTTTTAAGAACTGTTAAGCTGTGTACCATATCACTAGTCCCAGTTAATAGTGCAGCAGTTGTATTTTGAAGTTTCCAGGAAGCCTTCAAAAAGCAGCCCACATACTGTATGACACTACTGTATGACATACTGTACATACTGTATGACATACACATACTGTATGACACTAATGAGGCAATCAGTTATTAAGCCGTTTGCATCGACAGTTTGGCTGAAAGAGTTAATGACATCTGATTTTTTTCATAAGATAGGCATACAGTGTGCGTGCCATTCCCTGATTTGAAAGGACAGCAAACTTGAGATATCACAGCTACATAGCACTGTGAGTTGGTGCTCCTTTTATGCCACCAATCCAATACAAAAACTAGATGCAGCCCAGAAGTGATAGTCACAGTTGGTACATGGTGCTGGAATAGGCAAAGGGGAGTCATGATGGGGAATGACTGCTTTCTTCAGCATTAAGAATTCTATTTTTCCACAATGCACAAAAGTCTTTCATCAAAATCTCTTGGGTCATACTGCATGTGCCTTGTACGGGGACCATCCTGTGTGTGGGAGTATGTAATGTTACTTTAAACATCATAGAAATGAGAGGCAGCCGTATAGGCCATCTAGTCCAGCCCCCTGCTCAGTCCAGGAAATCCACAGCTAGAGGACTCCCAACAGATGTTCCAGCTTCTACTTAAACACCTCCAGCCAGGAAAAGCCCACAACTCCCCCAGGTGAATGGCTTCATTCTTGAACTGCTCTTGCCATGAAGAAGTTTCTCAATTGAAAAGATTCCCCTAATCATCATCTGGTCACATAAGATCAGTTTGCTAATCAAAATATCATGCAAAACGTTCTCAAATTGTTGGCTGAAATCAAGTTAAATTATGTCCAAAGCATTCTCACAATCCACTAAGCTAGTAATCTGATTTTTTTTTTTATTTTTAAAAAGGATTTGCAGGATTTATTCTTGACAAATCCATGCTGACTTTTACTAATCACTGCATTGTTATCAAGATGCTTACAAAGTCTGCTTTATCATCTGTTCTAGTATATTCCTTGATACCGAAGTCAGACTGGCCAGTTTGTAATTTCCCAAATCCTTCTTTATCTCCCTTTTTAGGGAAAGATTGGGGAAGCATTTACCCATCTTCAATCTTGTGAACAGAATTTATCAAACATTATTAGCAGTGATCCTAAGAGTACATCAGAAAGTACCCTAGGATGCAATTTGTCTGGTCCCAAAGACTTGGACGATAGGCTAGCAAAATGAGAGGCAGCACAACAAGAAAGGCATACTCCATCCTTGTCCTGGGACCAGCGCACACCAGTGCTTTCTCGTTCTTGCTGTATCAATTTCACCACCATGGTCTTTTGTTGTGGTGGTCCTACATTCGATGGGGCAGCAAAACTGGAGGGAGCAGAAGCTGCCTTATAAAGCAAGGACCAGCACAGCTGTCCCAGGGCAAGGAGTTCATGCTGAAAAAGGTGTGCAAATAGCCCCTTGCCTCATGGTGAGGCATTGTGGGCTTGCTCCAGTGGTCTGATAGAACAAGAAGGCACTGGTTCCAGCCTACAGTCTAAATAACAGAGTGGTTCCTGGAAATGCAGGAGTTAATCATCTCTGCTTTAGACTTTTCTCACTAGTTTTAAGAACGCATAGTACTGATTACTGAACAGATCAATTGAGTTGCTTGGTAGAACGTTATAGCTTTGTCATGTATCTGTTGGAACAAACTCTTGCATGCAGAAGTACAATCCACTAAAAGTTCTTTGCAACTACAGCCCATTGAGATCAGTATGATTTAAATTAGTCACAGTTAGATTTTGATTGATAACAGTGGCTTACATCCAGACCAGAGTTGCACCAGAGTAATGCTGCTGCACTGCTAGCACAAGGGCATAGCCCAATGATGTTGCACAAAGAAAGGAATGTCTGTTCCAGACTAGTTCTTCTGCTAGTGTTGGCACTTGGTACAATGCATTGGACAACAGGTTGCACAACCTGGTATGTAACTTATGTTTGTGAAACATCATGGAGCACCACAAGTTTGTACAGGCCTACAAACTGAAGTGCATGCATCCTGTCTCATTGCACAAATGCAGCACTAGTCTGAATGCTAGCCACTGTCTTTTCAGCATCTAAATAAAGAATTACTTCAGCCAGATATACATTGGCACAAATCTTATCTTGTGGAAATAATAGCTTCATGCTGACCTGGACCAAAAGGTGTCCTGAACTAGAAAATCGTGCATCATTTTCATTAATTTCATTAATCTGCTTCATTAATTGCACCAGTATTTCAACAGTTCCCTTGCTGACCATCTCATGGAGGTGGCTTGTATTTCCAGAAATGAATTTTACAGCACCCATACAATAGAGAAAGGCTTCAGTGTTTGCTTGCAAATCTTCAGCTTTCAGAACTCCCAGAAGAGAATCTATGGAGAAAGTGAGAAAAATTGATGTTAATGTTTATGCCTGGTGTTATTTCATATAAAGGACAGAAACAACATAAGACAATGCTTATTGAAGTTTACTTTTAAGTGGTCTAGCAAGCTTAAATCTTATAACTCTTTTAGAAATAAATTAGCAAGGCTCTTAACTGTCTGACTTTGAATGAAGGTCACTTCTTATGGAAATCATTGGTTATTATATTAAACAGTTAGTGACTTAAAGTGTCTAAAATGTTGAAAGCCTAACCATAAGAACCATGCTCCATTTCAGTTTTAAAAAAACTTGTCTCTTTGATAACAGGAACCAACTGTGCACCTGGCTCGCTTTCACACATCCATGCCCTTTCTTTGGAACCCAGCCAATGATTTTTGAACAAGAATACATTTTTTGTTTATAAGCAAGATTTTGAATAACTGTTCAGCACCCAAGAGAGGGAACCTCTATTTTTGCTTCTGATTACCTTGAACATATATATAGATCATATGCTATTCTTATACTCTCATTTTCCTCCTCACTGACACAATAAACCCAAGTTGTCAAAATAGCAGAATTTATAACAAGATGAGGAATGGGGTGGGTGGATGGGTGTAGATGCCAAAGTTGAATTGGCTCCCGAGCAACAGTGGTCGTTCGACATCGATGGAATCAGCTATCTCGGCATAGGTGTTGGAGGACGGAGCACTGTCTCATACAGGGCCGCCCGCAAAGTTTCCTGCTCTTTGTCTGCTTCGAAAAAGCCAGACAAATTTTACTGGCACGCATGTTGTGGCTTTCGCCTAAACACTGTTTGTGCCAGTCCAAGGAGAGAAGAGTTCCCCTAAAGGAGATGCGCCTCTTAAATGTCTTTTTAGAGTCCATAGAGGGGCCAAGAAAGAACGTATAGAGAAATGTTGAGGTAACAGGCTGTGGTCAAAACTGGAAAGACACAGAGAAATAAAACCAAAGAGCAGTCTGAGAGAGTAGTCAGAAAAAGCAGCCCAAAGGTTAAAAAGAGAGAGAGAGAGAGAGAGATAAGAGCCAGAAACAGTAAAAAAAACAGTCCAAGGTCTAAAACCAGAAAAAGAACAACGAACAACAATGTTTTCTCTACAGGAACGAGGAGCAAACAAGAGAAGTTTCCTGAAGCAGCTAGCGTGGCGGTCACAAAGGAAGGAATAGGCGCTCTCCTGCCTAAAATAATGTGCCACAAGCACAAGACAGTGGGACTAAGAGCACCTCAAGGAGACTGTAATTCTTCTGCAGAGGCTTCTGCACATGCACACAACCCAGCTGCGAAGGAACATGGATCCCCTTAAAGATCAGAACTGATTCAAAACACAGGGCTGATCAAGAGGATGCCTTTAGCATAGTGAGGTATAGCTTCCTGGCTAAGTGGTGGCTATTGAATCTGTGACAAATTAAGAACGTGGGTTCTGGTCCACGGAAGTGAATGCTACAAAATCAATCAATCTTTATTACAGTCATAGACTAGCATAAAGTACAAGGGAACGATAGGGTCAAAAAAGCATAAAAAGTATGTAGCAGTTTAAAGCTTTTGTTTCAGAGCTAGCTCACATGAGGGAGAGAAAATGCTGAGACATCCCTGCTGAGCTGCCTGGGTGGGCTTCTTATAGAACCTTTCTATATTTCCAGTAGATTTAAAATGCTGCCACCAACCACACTAAATCTTGCAGAGAACCGGACCAGTGGATTGGGTGGTGCTTTAATCCTAAGTCCCTCTGGAACTAGGTATTGGGCAAATACAAAAAAAGAGAGAGAAAGAAACCTTCCATGCATATGCCTACACAGAATGAGAAAAAGTGATAGCTGCTGAGCTTCTGAGCATGTGTTTGCACTAGATAAATCCCCCTTCTGCTACTGAGTTAAAAACCCACTCTGAGAGGCTTGTAAAAAGTAAAACAAAGAAGAAGAAGAAATAAAAAGAAAACTTTTATTCAAAAGGCTACAAGAATAGTTTGTCTCAAGCTTCAGTAACAGGTTGCATTTAAGAACTGTGGTCTCCTTTGTTCTTTTTCATTCCTTGCTATGTTGTTTTCTTTTCAGTTATTACTCAGTTATCGTTAGAGGGGGTATCTAGTTCAGTTCAGGGGACTTGATTCATTTACTATTTTCTTTGTGAGCCTTTCGTTTTCCTTCGTGCAACTTCGCTGCTACTTTCTGTTAACTCACAGGGTGAGTGCTGAAGGGGGTTGTAAATCCTGTTGGGTTAGCCGAGCTAACAGATTTACGACACCTCCACTTCCATCAAGCCTGTCTCCAGTCGTAAGTTGGTGTTAGACACATCTTGGGACTTGAAGGGCTGCTTTTAGAAATTTTGATTGCATAAGCTCCAGAGGAGCAAAATTGGAGCAGGGATCCGGCTGAGCGCAGCAGAGAAGCTGTGCTAGTGGCTTGGCTTCAAATAGTTTGAGCACTGTGTGTATATAATGGTCCCCTCTTGTCTGAAGGAACTTAAGGATGGCAGAGGTAGCTTATGCTACAATAAATGTGCCAGCCCTAAAGATGCCACAAGACCCCTTGTTTTTGCTGCAACAGATGAATACAGCTATTCCTTTGGAAGTTCTGACAGTCATCCAACTTCTCCATGTGCTCAGATTACTACTCAACTGGCAGAAAAGAAATTCTATATAAACAAATCTGTGTGCTGTCAGTCAGCAGGTTACCTTGGCCCCATTATAGTTGTCTAAATCTGTTCAGCTTGTTCCAATAACTTCAGGTAGGAGGCATAAATCCCACCAAATCTGTACATAGGAATCCCCAGGAATTTCTAAAGCAACGTGGCAAACAGCACCAGTTTCCTAGATTTTTTTTTAAAAAAAACCTTTCAGTCTCATTCAAAGTCCTTGAAATCAAAAGTAGCTTGACAGGTGTGGCATGACTGAGACCCAACAATAGGCCAAAGCTAGATGTGTTACACCCATTTCAGGTTACAGCGTCAGAAATCCTCTAGCCCAGGGTTGGAGCCACCACTGAGTGGATGGGTTCAAAGAACCTGGGCCAATGTCCCTCAGGGGCCGCGCCTCGCACCTCAGACACCCCCCCCCCACATGTCTGATGTGAGGTGCATGATTTAGCTCCCAAATGAGGCTGTGATACCCCATTTTTGAGCTAAATGTGTGTATGTCACCTTAAGTGGTACAGCGGGGAAATGCTTGACTAACAAGCAGAAGGTTGCTGGTTCAAATCCTATGTTGGGCAGCCGCAATATAGGAAGATGTGAAAGGCATCTTCTCATACTGCGCAGGACGAGGCAATGGTAAACCCCTCCTGTATTCTACCAAAAGAAAACCACAGGGCTCTGTGGGTGCCAAATCGAATTGACAGCACACTTTACCTTTATAAAATAAAGTACATACCCAATATTCCATCATTCTGAATAAGGGAGTCATTTTTTTCATTTCTGCTTATTTTAAATACCAGTTTGCAGACATTTAGCAGATTCTTTCCACTCACTTTCAGCTGCAAAGAGGGACAAAAAAGAAAGAGAGAGAGAAAGAAACAAATAATGTCAGTGAAGTCACCAGACAGATATTTCCATATTGCTTTCCTTCCATACTGTGGACTGGTTCAGGGCTCCATGTTACACTACATTGCCGAGCTTCAGGAATATGCACTTCCTCCCATCCCTTCATGAGCGTCTACTTCCTATCTAAGTTAAAATAAATTGGTCTGTATTGAACAAAGCCTATCTGATTCAAGTGACCCAAAATCTGTACTTAAGATTTGAAATACATTAGAAGATCTCAGGTTATTTGAAGCAAATATTTCTTGTGTCACCACAGTTACCCCTTCACAGTGTAATTATGCATGCCATTAATTTAAAACGTGTTTGTCTAAAGTCAGATAATGCAACTTTTAGAAGGTGCTATTTTCTGCACTTCAAGGCTTACTTTCCATTCTTTCATCTCCTAGATTTCAAATGAATCCCATAATTACAGCTATACTATGAAACGTTAACAATAAAATTGGATGCAACTTTTCATCAGCTCATATGCTGATGAATTCTGCAACTCAAGCTGAACAATTCATCTAACAGTGAAATGCAATTAAACTGAGTTGCAGTTCTCAGGATACAAAGAGCAAATTCATACAAGTACCACATTTATAGGATATGTAAAATTATTTATTTATTTATTTAAAATATTTATACCCCATCCCTCCAGTACACTACTGCTTGGGGTGGCTCACAACATTAATAAAATTGATACAATATACAGGGAAAGATTAATAAAACTAAACAAGTTAAAAGACCAAGCTTAAACCAAAGTGGAAGAGAATAGGGCTGTGCCTCCAGGAGCTTACAATTTATTATGAAGATTGCTACTTTTTTTTCCCTGGCAGGTGTCTGACAACTCAATGGCATGTCATACAGACATTCAATAAACATACACCAAGCTGGGGGAAAGCCTCCCATGTTGAACTTCTGTCTGTCAAGCAGCTCTTATAGGCATAGAAGCCCAGTCAGAAATAAAGGGGGCTCCTCTACCTAGCAGGCCTGTGTTTGGGGTCAATAAATGAAGATATTAAAGTCAATCCCATGCAGATTAGTTTCACTGCTGAGACACCCATTGTACTTGAGCTTTAGGTTAGGGATGTGCAGAACCTTCCGACAGTGAAATGTTTTGACTTGTTAAGGCTATTTTGTGTGTTTTAAGCTCGAAATAGTACACCCTTTAAATAAAGTTCCTGTTTTAAGCTCAGAGCAGAACAACCCCATTTCGATCAAAACATTTCGAGCTCCATTTTGGAGGCCAGTTGTTCCTTTGCTGGTTGGTTTTCTGGCACTGGCTTCTGGCCTCCTGGCTTCTTGGTTGGCTTGTTATCATATCAGCTTCACACCGTCCATATAAACAATTAGTCAGGGGGATGCACTTAAGGTTGAGGAGGGCCACCAGACCCTACAATGAAGAACACTGGTGTAGACTTTCAAAAGTTATAATTATGGATGGCCTCACTAATATTCTCTTTCCCTCAGAAAGTATTATTACTTCCCCTCCCCCGACAAATAGCCAACTTATCCTGTAATTTATTCATATGTGCTTACTCAGATATTATATCATTGTAAAACAGCCAGTCATTTATTGCATTGCAAGTATACTACTACTATTATTACTACTAAATACTTGCAACGCAGTAAAGGACTGGTTGTTTCAACAAAAAAAGTTCTCAAAGCAGTATCAATTATATCATAATTGTTCAGATCCAAGAGGCTGCACACATCTCTAGAAGAGACAGTCAGAAAGATGAGTAGTTCAGAGAGATAGCCTTAATCACTTAGTTATTCATCTTTTGGTGGCATCACCTAGGCTGTGGAGCTTCCTCCACAAGGGTGCACAAGCACACCTTTAACCCAAGCTAACTGCTAAGTGTGTCAACACTGGCTGCTCCCAGGCAGCACTGACACAGAAGAAAGCTCCTGGCCATCGCCAGGGGAATCCCCACAATCCACCACACACTTGTGGTGTAAATCATGATATTACACCATAATCTCTATTTTTAAAAAAGTTAACTTACACCCAGAATAATTTTTGCTAGTTTCAGGCCAAGAGGATCTGAAGCAACATCAACTAACTTGTATAAAGTTTTCAGAAACAAGGTTCGCCTTTTAAATCGCTTGCCAAGCATATTTCCTTTCTCCAAGGCCTGATAGAGAGTGGTACAGGCATGGCAGAGGTTTTCAACGTTGTCCTCTATTTCATGTGTAAAAAAAGAAAACAAAACTCATTATGAAAGCATATTGCTCGAACAAACATAAAACCAAAAAGTAACTGAAAGATAAACTTTTTAAGAATATCACAACACACCCAGTTATCAGGCACAATGCTTCTAAGCATTGTGGCTCCAATCCAGAAAGCTCTTTTAAATACCCCCAGGGGGTTGATACACATGCTTCATCCCAAGTAAAACCTAGCCCTCTCTTCACTACTCCATGGGTGAAACACCCTTCCTGTGTTTCAAACAAAGCAGCACACGTGTGAGCCACATACAGGCTGAAGGGAACCCCTAAATAACAGTGGCAAAAGCAGCTGCTGCAATTGCTTCAAGATCTCTGTAGGCATACCATGTATTTATTAAAAAGGGATATTCCACCTTTCCCCTCCAAAATGGAGGCTCCAAGGCAGCTAATAATCATGCAAAACAAGAAGAAAAAGAATATATAAAAATGGCATGAGAGACCCATTATGCCCTCTCATCTAGTCTTGCTCAAGACCACAAATGGTTATTTTTCAGAAACACCAATATAGCTAGCCAATTATTATAAGCAATTAAATTGGCCTACGTACTAGTAGCCACACATGCTCAAAAAAACAAGTGTTTGTGTGGGTTGGGGTGTTGTCTGACCCATGTTTGACAACACTGCTGGAGGTATTATGAGGAAACCACAAATATTATTATGATTCGCTGTTTATTTTGGACATTTCGATAACTCCATTTAAAAACCTGCCAAGAATCTTGCCCCATAGAATCCTGTTGCTTCTTCCCTCCTTTCCCATTCTGAAATGCATTCCAGAATGCAGTGCTGGCAAGGCAAAGTGGGTTGTCCCCTCAAACCAGCAGCACAATGTTACAACATATTCTATGATTTGCTACCTCAGAAAAACAGGTTGCTTAGCTGTAACAGATGATCTGGTAGTGGTTCCATCATTCATAAATAGTGGGTTCTGCGCCTGCGCAGATCAGCTTTGGGTAGAATTCGTTAGCTCCTCGCGGCGCCGGCAACAGCCTGTTGCACGTGACTGTAGTAGCCTCTAGTGGCGGTTGGGCGTCTCTGCAATCAGTTTCTTGATGACCAACATGGCAGTATGATGCTGTCGTGGTACAGCGGCCCGTGTATGCAATTACAGTGGCTTGCCAACTTAGATGTGGGGACGGCAGGGAGGGTGTTATGAATGATGGAACCACTACCAGGTCATCTGTTACAGGTAAGCAACCTGTTTATCTGGATAGTGGTTCTATCATCCATAAATAGTGGGTGAATTGTGAGCTACCCAACTGGTGGTGGGCATATCCTGCAAGTCACTGTAACACCCTCTTTAGGACCGCCCGTCCAAAGTCAGCAGCCTTTGCTGCCCGCACATCTATGGAGTCATGCCTTACAAACGTTTGATGCGATGACCACGTAGCTGCCGAGCAGATATCAGTGAAACGTATGCCCGCCAAATGTGCCGCAGATGTGGCATAGGCTCTAGTTGAGTGCACCTTAATTGCAGCTGGGGGACTGACCCCTTGCTGGTCATACGCTAGTTTAATCAATTCCACCAACCAGAAGGAGAGTTTCTGGCAAGTTGGAGAACATCCCTTGAACTTCCCCTGTAAGTCTATAAACAACCGAGGTGTTTTACGAATACTGCTAGTGGCCTTCAAATAGAAGAGAAGTGCTCGCTGGACGTCTAGTGAATGCATCGCACACTCAAGTGAAGACATTGGTTCCCTGAAAAAGGTAGGCAGCACAATCTCGGCATTCAGGTGAAATTCAGTAACTACCTTAGGTCAGAAGTCGGGATCTAAGCGCATGACGACCCTTTCTGGATAAATCTTAGTATAGGGTTCATCAATACAAAGTGCACATAGCGCACTTACTCGCCTGGCGGAGATTATTGCCACTAAAAAGAGAGTCTTTAGGGTCAAGAGCTTCAGAGATGCCGTTGCTAATGGCTCAAAAGGCGCCTCCGTCAGAGACGAAAGAATTAAGGAGAGACTCCACTTCTCGGCTGGCTGCCGCACTGGTGGATATAGGTTATTGATGCCCCTTAAAAAGTCCTTACAATAAGGATGGGTAAAGACTGTCTTGCCATCCAACCCATCGTGGTGCGCAGATATTGCCGCCATA
Organism: Hemicordylus capensis; assembly: GCF_027244095.1. NCBI lineage: Eukaryota > Metazoa > Chordata > Lepidosauria > Squamata > Cordylidae > Hemicordylus > Hemicordylus capensis. The sequence continues at coordinate 331,643,289 of NC_069657.1, read as the reverse complement.
TGAACTTTAATAGAGACATTTGCCAAGCCACTCTGTTTCAAAGTGTTCAGGTAGAGAAGGATGGCTTTCAGACTTGCCTCCCTCAGGTCATAGCCTCTGGAGGCAGCATGCGCAGCGAACCTACGCCATTTTGCCCGGTAGTTTCGCCTCGTGGACTGCTTACGGGTATTTAGGAGAATCTTCCTCAGAAGCCTATCCTCCACTCGGTGAGATTCATTACGGACAGGTTGGGGTGAACCACCCTGCCTTGATCTTGAGTGACTAGATTTGTCCACTGAGGGAGCCTTCTGTATTTCCCTCTCAATAGTCTGAGTAGCTGCGCGTACCATGGCTATCTTGGCCACCATGGTGCAATCACTATTGCCCTCGTTTGGTTGTGTAGGAATTTGGCTACCACCCTGGGCAGTAAGGGCATGGGTGGATAGGCATAAAACAGCTCCTGGCTCCAGAGATATTGAAAGGCATTGCCCTTGCTCCGTGGACCAACTCCCATCCGGGAGCAATACTGTTCGCACTTGCTGTTCTCGAAAGTCACAAATAGGTCCACCTTTGGTCTGCCCCAAGCCAGGAACAATTGTTCCAGTACTTCTGGATTCAATTCCCATTTGTGCTGCTCCAGCACTAGATCCCTGCTTAGTGAGTCTGCCAAACAGTTCATGCTGCTCTTGATATGAATGGCAATGGGGTAAATCCCATGTGGGATGCACCAGTTGCATAACTGTAGACTGAGACTGCATAAAGATCTGGACACTGTCCCACCCTGCTTGTTTACATAAGCAATGGCTGTCGTATTGTCCATCTGTAACTGGACGGTTTTCCCTATAAGCTGCTTCTGAAAGGCAACTAGGGCTTTGAACGCAGCCAGCAGCTCCAGGAAGTTGATATGTAGTAGTCTTTCCTTTGGAGTCCACCGCCCCTGAACTCTGTGGTGTAACAAGTGGGGGCCCCAGCTGTGCATGGAAGCATCGGAGGTCACCATTGACGCCGGTTCCTGCGCGTGAACTGCATGCCATTGAGCATATTTGATTCTTTTGTCCACCAATCCAGCGAGTCCAAAACCTTCCCTGGAAGAACAACCCATCTGGACTGAGGCTCGAATCTTGGCTTGTAGGCCCTTAGAAACCAGAGCTGTACCTTGCACATCCGCAACCTTGCGTACAGGACTGTGGTGGTGCAGGAAGCCATCAGGCCCAACATCACTTGTACTGTCTTCGCCTTCTGTATGGGATTTTTCTTGACAACGGAAAACTAGAGCACGTAGACAGGCAAACCGGTCCACCGGAAGGAATGCTTTCTGGGCTGTCATATCCAACTGTATGCTGATGTACTGCAGGCACTTTGCCAGTTGGAGAAAGGATTTCTCCCAATTGATCTGTATTCCCAGATTCTCCAACAGGTTTGTTACCATGCCTATGTGCTTCAGCAATTGTTCCCTTGTCTTGGCTGTCAGAAGCCAGTCATCTAAATAAAGGTATATGGACACACCCTGTACCCTAAGATAGGCTATTATCACCGCTATGCATTTTGTGAACACTCTCGGGGCGGTGACGAGGCTGAAAAGCTGATAAGTTGTACTGATAAATCTCATTCCCCATGGTGAAGCGGAGATATTTGCGGTGATTCTCCTGAATGCCTATATGGAAGCATGCATCTTTTAGGTCGAGCGTTGCAATCCAATTCTCCCCATGGAGTGTATTTGAGACCCAGGAACAGCGGGTACTCCTTGAACTCCAGCACATATCCCGTTGATACTATGTGCAAGACCCACTGATCTTATGTTATATGGTGCCATGCTTGGGCATGGCGTGCCAGTTTGATGGTAACTCTGGCTGTGTTCAAGGAGATGGTGTTCCTGGTACTTAAGTGCTTGTTGTTGCATAGAAGAGGTATTTCGCTCGGTGTCGGTGGGTTCTGTGATCGATCAAAGCTGCTGCTTTGTTTGCGGCGTTCTCTTATTTTGAGAAGTCTGGTTCGCCCTATTCCTAGGATAAAAGGGCCGCCTGTTGTTACCACTGTAGCGTTGGTTAGGTTGTTTAAAATCCCTCGTCAGAACGGCGATAAGAGCTCTGGTGGTTCTGATATTGATTATACTGATTGTATGGTCTGTATCTGCTAGAATACTTTGGATTAGTGAAAGATCGAGCCGTAATTCAGGATTTCTTCCACTGTTCCATGTTGTCATCTGTTTTGTCAGAAAAGAGACCAGCACCATCAAAGGACAGAGTCTCAATCCGATCTTTCATGTCCTGTTGTAGTCCCGTCACACACAACCAGGCATGCCTTCTTAAAATAATAGATGACGTCAATGTTCGAGACTCGGATTCTGCCAAACACTTTGCGATCGGCAATTGTTAGCAGGTGGCTGCAGTCGACTTTGCAAACACCGTCTCGAATCTTTTAACAAACTCCCCTGGTTCTAACGCAATACATTGATCATACAACGCCTCCCAGAGGGAATGTGTGTATCTTGCCTGGCATGCTACATAATTAGCTATTTTGATTGACAAGCATGCGGAAGAGTAAGTTCACCTGCCAAGTACGTCCAGCTTGCAGCCTTCTTTATCTGCTGGTGTTGTATGTCTTTTGCCGCCCTTAGAAGTTGTCGCACAATCCACCACTAATGAATTAGGAGCAGGATGGTGCATCAGGTAAGCATTTTCTTCCTCCTGTATCCAATACAAAGCCTCCAGACGTTTGGAAGTAGGTGTAGAAGTCTACAACACCTCCCACGCTGACTTAGCTGCTCTTGAAATATGGGGTAGCATAGGCAGGTAAACAGGTTGTAGGTCTGAGGCTGACCGCATCATATTATATACCGGGTCCTCTAAGTCAGTGGTTTTTTCTTTCATGTGTAGACCCAGGACTCGTGAGCCCCTGGTGGCGCAGTGGTAAAACTGCCGCCCTGTAACCAGAAGGTTACAAGTTCAATCCTGACCAGGGGCTCAAGGTTGACTCAGCCTTCCATCCTTCCGAGGTCGGTAAAATGAGTACCCAGAATGTTGGGGGCAATATGCTAAATCATTGTAAACCGCTTAGAGAGCTCTGGCTATAAAGCGGTATATAAATGTAAGTGCTATTGCTATTGCTATTGCTATTTCTGCCACCTGCTGATGGTAACATTTCATTTCCTCATTGGGCGAAATTGATGGAATCGCAGCAACATCCGGATCCGGGAAAGCAGCTGCCTCTGGGTCTTCCGGATCTCCCCCCGTCGAGTCTGAGTTATAGTGATCCTCTATATCGTCGTCGTCGTCATCACCCTTGGATGAAACAGGTGAGTTGCTAACAGATGTAGAAGTCACTTTAACTGGTTCTTGAGTATGGGTTGTTTGAGTTGCTGTCTGGCAGCGGGTGGAGGGTATAGGCTGGGTTGCTTTGAGCGGTATGTTGGTCTGCAGTGAAACTGAACATTGTGGTGGCAGTGGAAGAGTTGACCAGTGTGGTAAGTATGTTTGAAGTGAGACTGTACGCTGCGGAGGCATAGGTACAGTGCTTTGTACGGCCGTTTCTGCTCACTGCACTGGAATCACAGTAGTCTGCACGGTAGTCTGCACGGCTGTCTCCATTCTTTGGATTCGTTCGGGGGGGGGTATGCTCCCGCTCCTCTAACCACCTTGTAAAAAGGGAGTACTCCTCCCGGGAAATCATTACAGAATCTCCCCAACCACCTCTGGGTAGGAGACCCGTGATCGGTGGCTCCCTAGCTGAGAGAGAGGGCATCCTGGGAACAGCCAGAGGCTGGTAGTCACCCGACCCCGTAAAGGTGTGGGTTGAAGGCATACTGTCTTCTGAATTTAGCATGAGTGCTAGACTGCATCTGGGAGAAAGCTCCCTCAGCCCCGGCGAGGTCAATGGAGATGCCCTAGATGTAGGCGAATGAACATTTACAGAATTTCCCTCACCGTCGGGCACGACGTCGGGGTCGACGTCGAGTTCTGTATCAAGAATAACTGCCACAGTCGACTCCGGAGCTGTGAAGTTTTCAGACGTCGGCATCAATGTCGAGTGGTGTTGATGCCGACCGGTCGATGTCGAAAGCACCGCTGGCTCTTCTCTAACCCTTCTTGACGCCGAGTGGTCTCGATGTTGAGTCTGTCGAGGCCGTGGAGTCAGTGGAGACTGGTGTGGTGTCGGCGCCGGGGATAAGAAAGCTGCTAAGTGCCGAGGAATCATGTAATCCTGAAGCCCTGAAGGCAAAGGAATGTGCTCCGCATTCCGTTCCTGTTGTCTGTGCTTGTGTTTCTTAGGTGGTGGCTCTTGCGTCGAAAGTTTTTCCTTGTGCTTTCTCTTCAGGCTTGAATGGCAATCCTCTGGCCGCTTAAATGGGGCTAAGTTGCCCGATATAGAAGCAGTCGATGCAGTAGCTTTAGAAGCCAATGCAGATGTCAAAGCAATCGACACCGCAGCTTTTGCAGCCAATTTCGAGGAGCCCGCCTCCGCCAGGACTTTAGACTGCACTTTCGAAGCAGGACCCGGCAATGCCCCCTCAGCAGCCATCTTAGGAGCCAGAGACTCCTCGAGCAAATACACTCTAAGGCGTGCTGCACGATTCTTCAAAGTCTGCTTGTTAAAGGTAACACAGACTGAGCAGGCTTTTGTGTCATGCTTCTCTCCCAAACAAAACAAGCAGAGGGCATGGCCGTCTGTGGAGGGGATCTTTCCGCGGCAGTTGGTAGACCACTTAAAGGTTGTTTTGTCCTTGACAGACTTCCCAAACCATCTGCCTTACCAGGTTTATCGCTCATTTTAGAGAAGAGTAGTCGTTTGTTCCGTCGTCAGAGGGAGATATCAGAGACTGAAACAAATCCGAAGGAGTGTCTGTATCCAAAGCTGAGTCCGTATTCAAACGTTTCAAGCCGATTAAACCTCAAACAATGCCAAGTCCAAAGGAGTATCCAAAGAATAGTCAGAGTCTGTTTCCAATGTTCAAAGATCTAAAATACAAAAAACAAACTTTCTCCGAGGAGCAAACTGTCTCCGAGTACTGATCGCAATGGCGGTCAGAAAGGAACTGATTGCAGAGACGCCCAACTGCCACTAGAGGCTACTACAGTCACGTGCAACAGGTGGTTGCCGGCGTCGCGAGGAGCTAACGAATTCTACCCGAAACTGATCTGCGCAGCCGCAGAACCCACTATTAATGGATGATGGAACCATTATCCAGATCACTATATATAGTGTTAAAGCAAAAACATGACTGGATACAATCAATTACTATAATAGCCTTAGAAAATCTATTTCGTGAAAGCAGAAACAGTTTTTATAAAAACACATTATGCACCATTCTCTAACTCTTGTAAAACTGGCAAAATCTTCATATTCCAGTAGTTTTCATCCTCTTCCGTTTCATTTGTTCTCAAATTAGGCTCTGAAATTTGTAAACATATTATTAAAAAGACCATGGTATAGTTGGTTTTCAACTGCTCACAGAATGAATTTATACAAAAGTGACTTTGAAACTACTGCTTGTCACTTGTTCACAGATAAAACCATAACAATCTAATGCGTGGAAACTGCTTAATGAGTAAAAACTAACCTATTAGGAAAACATCTCCAACCATCTGAATAGTAAAGCAACAGAGAACTTTAACAACAGAAATTGACGAGTTGCACATATTTTACTGTCTCTGTGGTTTGTCAGTCCTAACCACAGCTTTGCATTCTGGTCACAAAGATCACATCTGTCTACATTTATTGGCTGCTGTTTTTAGAATTTAAATATAAGAGCCTGAGCAACACTGAGCTTTAGAAAGCTGAACACTACCTGTTTTACTTTTCTAGCTTCTCTACAGAAGCAAATGACTACAACCTTTTTACCATATTAAGGCATCACTCCAGCGGTTTTTTGTTTGCTTGTTTTATACCTACAGTCTTCCCCCTTCTGGATCAGGTCCTGAAAGCACAAAGTAGTGCTAGGTATGTACAGTCAGGGCTGCATAAGGGATAGGCCTTATTAGATCAAGGCTGTGCATGTGCTGCCTAACAGATCAAGCCTTGGAGAGCATCAAGTTCATTCACTCCACAACCTGCTCCGTACAGCAAAAACAGACATAAAAGAAACCATGGATTTCATGACTACATGTTTGTAACATTGATGTACCTGTCTTAGTTGCAGACTTAATCCAGTCAGTATTGTCTGGACATGAAGAAGGCCTGCCCTGTCTCTTAGCCTGGTCGCTAATAAAATAAAATAAGAGATTAACACACAGAAGATGTTAGGTAAGCAATCAAAATCAGTGACATAACAGCACTCAAAGACTTCCATGCAGACAACTGGGGAAACTCTTTAGTAAATGGAAGGTACATCCTAGCTCTGGTAGAGACCCTTCCCAAAACCAGCAGGCACTATCTCTCATTAACACATCCCCATAGCTAATGCACGCACTGAGGCCTCAGTTCTTGAGACTCTCCCAGAAGTCCAAACTAGCGCACATATGCCAAAGCCAGAATTGCTTGGGGAGGGAGGCATTTTACTGCTTAAGGAACTGGGCTTCCCTCTAGCCCAGCTGCATCCAGCCAGCCACTGGGTGGCCAACCACTTGCTTCTTCCTTGTCTGAACTGCCATATCTCAATCAATTTGGTGGGGAAAGGCAGGCAACTGTCTACTCTCTCCCAGGCTAAATTAAGCAAAGAAAGGCAAGGATGTATTTATGTTCCCTGGACCCAGTCTCCAATAACCACTCCTACCTGAAGGAGAGGGGCCCAGTGCTATTCATATTTTCCAGCCAATTAGCAATAACAGGCCCAGACAGAGAGCTTCCTCCTCCTCTGTTGCCTCTGCACTCAACAAATTATCATACGTTCTACTTGTGTTTCTTCATGTAATAAATGAAGCTGTCAAATCTTTAACACATATTGCATTTTGTTGTTTATGTTTCTTCACATATTTCACAACTAAATCTAAGCAAGCTACAATGAACCCTTTCCACCACACGAGGTCACTGTTATTGAACATAAAATGCCAAGAAGCTTCTGTTACTTCTAACGAGGACCAACATGACTACATAGACAACACTGCTGTCTGGAGACAATGAATGAACTGACCATGGATTGACACTTTCTTAGAACAACTGGTGCTAATACAACATTTGTATATTAACACTCTTCTTAAAAATGCCTACATTTTATTCTTCTAACATATAATAAATAAATCAGATAAAATTAAAACATTTCTTACAAAATATATTAGCTAAGAAAGGACAAATGATAATTTCTATAGCAGTTTTTCAGTATATAAGTATATAAGCAGTTATTTGTGAAACCTGCAGTGGATTTCAAAATTTCCAGGCCCATGTATTTCCAAGTAAAATACATCTATCTGTTTCTATGCGTCTTGGAGCACTGGCAGACGTTTGCTGGGTAAGGGGGATTATTTCAGTTCTGATAAGTGATTATAGGAGGGGAAAATCTTAGATATCAAAAGACCTTCCTCTTTACCATTCAGTGGCAGTCAGGAGACATGTTCTTGGTGGGTGGGAAGGTTAAAAGCATACACAGCCTACAATGCAAATAAATCTGCTGAGCACTACTTAGGGCTATATGTTCATGTCTCAAATACTACTGCTTTCCAGGACCTGGAGCACAAAGGTAGACATAAAATTAAAAAAACAAAACACCCAAAACTTAAAAGGACATAATTATGAAATCAGAAAGAAAAATTATAATCCTTAACACATACATGAAAAAATTAGACTCATTTAAAATGAGGGGCACATTTATTATTATTATTATTATTATTACTACTACTACTAATACATTTATTTCCCGCTCTTCCTCCAAGGAACCCAGAGTGGTGTACTACATACTTGAGTTTCTCTTTCACAACAATGCTGTTCTTATCATGTAAACAGTAGGCTTTGAAGGGCAAATCCATTTACATAAGACTGTTATCCTTCAAATGACTTCACTGCCATCATTAGGCATAGTCAAACCATATTCAGAAACCACAGCAAAACCAAAACAGAATAATTTGGCTCAAACTGCAGGACTTTTAAATATGTTCAAAAGTAACATGGGCAAGGGAAAATGAAAAGGTGTAGATAGAGGTAAATCAGTTTGGATGAAGATAAATAAGTAACTTCGATGCAACAATGTTGCTGCATAACCTACAAATTAAGTATTTGAGCACACCTGCCCATTTAGCAATTATCACTCCATGTGAGCTTTATTCTAATCAATTGTGAAAAATAGTTTTGCAAGCAAGTGTACACTTGGGTACCAAAATTAATTTCCAGACCTGCTATCATACCAAAAGAGCAGAACAAAAGCAATTTTTGGAAGGCTCTATACGTTTTTGCTGCCTATAGATTTCATAGAACAAAATTATTGGTATATTAAAGTGATATAAATCAAATTAGTCTGGAGTTGAAGTCCCCTCCCTCCCTTCAGTATCTGCCACCATTGTTTCCTTTTTAATTTCAAGAGTTCTATTCCACATGGCCTCCATTCCTCATCACCTGGAATCTCCCTTTGCTGTTACTTGCTCTTTCCTTTCCAGGATACTTGCAGACTTGAACTAGGTCCAAGACTCAGCTGTTTTCTAATAACTACATTTTCAAGCACTCATCAAGCAATTATGGTTTGGTTATCAAACTACGTTATCAGAGCCAGAATTAAAAAATATTCAGCCAATACTATTACGATGAAATATTTTGTAATAACCCCAAGTGTACTAATACATTCTTTCCAGCTTACTTTAGAAATGTTATCATTTATCAATAGCTGGCACAATCAGGGGATCTAATAGAGTTTATTTGGTGGTCGAGGAAATTTGGGATACAAATAGGATACTTAATTAGCTGTTTCTTCATCTCTTTGTTTCTTAGAACTGACAGATTCCTCTATAGCAGCAAGTAATTGCATGTACAGAGCCCTGATCAATCTTAAGTAGAACAGATGCTCTGGCAAGCAAGACAACAAATGGAACTATGGACTGATAACCATGAGTGAATTATGTACCAATGACACCTATCTGAATGGAGACAAAATGAGCATCTCACTCACATTAATAGCATCAAGGATGTTACAAAATAAAGAGGCACTGCCACTGAGAAAGGTAGTCTAACTGTATTCTTCTTGCTGCTGCAGTCTACTAACTAGGGATCTGAGCCAACTGCATAGGGACTGTAGTGCAAGTTCTGCATACAGGCCACCTCTTCACTTGATTCTCATTACACTGAATAGGGGTGTGCACGGAACCGCAGAGCTGCGGTCTGGCACTGTGGGGTGGGTTCCTTTAAGGGCGGGGAGGGTTTACTTACCCCTCCCGCCGCTTGTCCCCCTCCAGCGTTCGTATTTCTTGTAATGATTGGGGCAGCAGGATACCTCCCTGCCGCCCCTTGTCCCTCTGCAATGCAAAAGGCTCCGGCAAGCCTTTTGCGCCCGCCGCTTGTCCCCCTCCAGCGTTCGTATTTCTTGTAATGATTGGAGCAGCAGGATACCTCCCTGCCGCCCCTTGTCCCTCTGCAATGCAAAAGGCTCCGGCAAGCCTTTTGCGCACGTCGCACGCGAGCGCAAAAGGCTTGCCGGAGCCTTTTGCATTGCAGAGGGACAAGGGACGGCAGAGAGGTATCCTGCCCGCCCTTAAAGCTACCCCCTCCACCCGAACCAAACTGGCCAGGTCCGGACCGGTCCGGACGATCCGGAGGCCTTTACAATGGCCTCCGGACCAGTCCGGACCCATCCCTAACACTGAAAGGTTATTAGTTGCTATTATGGTTAAACAAAACAATCTGGCTGCAGACAACTCAGACAAAACACACCTCCATCAGCTGTGTGATGAATCAGATCAAGACTGTGCTCTATCTATAAAGGAGAACCTTGCCATTTGCAGATCCATCACCCGCAGTTTCGCGTATCTACGGTTGGATAACTGACACCCGACCTTGGCATAGGCAGGGAAAACCAGCCAGAAATGGTTAATTCTGCATGTCTGTGGGCTCAAGGTGGCTGGAAATCACCTCCAAGGTCATTTCAGGCTGCCATTTTATGACTCATTTGTTAAACAAACAAAAACCCACACAATTTTTCATGGGGAAAAACCTACATTTGTTCTTTTGGGGGACATTGCTGGACACCTGGAGACACACGAAGCACGGTAGGGCAATCCTCTCTAATAAAAGCCTTGGTGTCCGTCTGTGGACACCAAGGCGTGTGTCCGTGCCTCCCTGGGCTGTTTTGGGCATGCGCAGAGCGCATGCCCAGAACAGACCAAGGGAGACACGACCGCCAGCACCAGGCAGCCATGTTGGGCGGCCAGAAGCAGCCGCCGCGAAAAAACCAGAGAAGCGGCGGAGCCATGGGGAGCAGGGATGGAGGAGGAGGAGCGGGGATGAGGAGGAGCCAGACGACGCGGCAAGCCCCGCGGGGCAAGAGGGGGCAAGTGGTGGCGGGGGAAGCCGGCCGAGGTGGCGGTGGAGCCGCCGCCGAGGCCTGGCGCCGCTGCCGAAGCCAGGTGGGTGGGAGAATTTGGGGCCCTTGCCCGAGGAGGAGCCAGAGGACGCAGTGAGCCCCGCCGAAGCCAGGCGGGGGCAAGAGGCGGCAAGAGTTGGCGAGAGGGGAGAGGGAAAAAAACAAAGGGCGGAGGAAAACAAAGACAAAGAGAAAGTGAGAAAGAAACAGAGAGAGAGAGAGAGAGAGAGACAGACAGGTTAAAAAAAAACAGGGACACACACAAACACAAAAAAGAGGGGGAAAGAGATGAAGAACGCATAAGGGGGGGGAGGCTAGTGCCCATTATTATAACGGGCTAAAAAATACTAGTATATATATTTTTTAAAAAAGTTTTTAAGGCCCTTTGTTGCCGTTTTTGGCACTTTGCAGTACGTCCAGGAATATAACCAAGTCCCATTGCCTTAATGACTCTGTATCCATGGTTCCGTTATCCACAGCAGAAGTGGAGAAGGAACCACCATAGATATTGTGGGAACCAACCACTGCCTTGAATAAACCAGTAATATCACTGAATTTACACACAAATCTGTATTTTAATTAGGTTTCAAAAGGAAAAACAGCACGGGCTTTGAAATCTATTGGGTGCATTACTAAGGGTGATTTTGTTGTGGATTGCCTCTGGTTAGATCACTTCTCACACCCTAGTATTTAAATTAGCATTCCAGTACTTATTAGCTGCAAGCTATATCAGGAAACTATTGTATGCAAGGCTCCATTCCAAAAATCACACCATGTTGTATTGTGGGTTCGTGCTCACAAGGGAATTAAAGTAAAGTGTGCCGTCGAGTCGGTGACGACTCCTGGTGACCACAGAGCCCTGTGGTTTTTCTTTGGTAGCATACAGGAAAGGTTTACCATTGCCATCTCCCGCAAAGTAGGACATGATACCTTTCAGCATCTTCCTATATCGCTGCTGCCCGACATAAGTGTTTCCCATAGTCTGGGAAACATGCCAGCAGGGATTCGAACTGAGTTTCAGGAGCAAAGGTTGTAAGTAAAAAGTAGTGGTGTGCACGAACCAGTCTGGAGGCCATTGCAGAGGCCTCCGTACCGTTTCGAATGTGGCGGCGTCTGAAGGTTCAATGCTGGGGGGATGGCTCTTTGAGGACGGGGAAGGATGCACTTACACACCCCCGGCGCTGTTCCCCCACAGGCACTCTGTTTTGGGGAAAGTATATGGGCGGCAGTGTACCTCCCAGCCGCCCCTTCGCTTGTTCTAGGCCAGAAGTAACATCTCTGTGTGTGCCCGGCCTGTGCATGTCACACCCGGGGCGTGCACACCGCACGTGTGGTGTGCAGTGTGACGTGCGTGTGATGTGCACTGTGTGTGCTCGCTGGATGTGAGGTACACGCGCAGACGTTGCTTCCAGCCAAGAACAAGTGAAGGGGCGGCAGGGAGGTACGCTGCCGCCCCATATACTTTCAAAAAAATGGCACGCCGGCGGGGGGGGGAGTGCACCCTCCCCCACCCTTAAAGAGCCACACACACCCAGCGTAGAACCGCAGCTCCGCAGTTCCATGCACACCACTAGTAAAAAGGACGTCATCTCTGGGCCTGAACCGAATAAAATGAAACAAGGAAAGATGAGGTGATTTTATTTCAGTATCCATGACAATTTCACATAGGAGGCTGCTTTTTTGAATGTAAATCTACACTGACTAGAACGTACAATTGTATTATCTATGGTATTCTCTCCCATATTAACAGCAGTCATATGTGAAACTAATACCATGAGAGACTTAAATGTAAAGGTAAATATTTTGTGTAAAAATGCACAAACATTATAAAAGCAAATCAACTGCTGACCTTTGACTCATAAGTGGAGATGCAGATGTCATGTCTGCTGTTCTAGAACACACCTGTTCTCCTTCTGCCTTGTTATGATGCTCGTTACAAGTTAGTTGAAGACTTGGATTCTTTATGCCCAACTGGACAGTCAGTTTCTGTGAAATTTTTTCATTTCTTCCTCCTGAAATATCACCCATGGAAGCTTGTTCTTCAAAATTCAGTCCCTTACCTGCATTAACCAAGAGTCACATTTTGTTAACATATTCTTGCAAGGCAAACACAAAGTAAGAGGTCATTAAAATGTTGGATACGAATTTCTGACATACTAATATATATATATAGAGAGAGAGAGAGAGAGAGAGAGAGAGAGAGAGAGAGAGAGAGAGAGAGAGAGAGAGAGAGAGAATATAGTATATATTGAATAGTATCTATATACTATTCAAGGACTATCTACTTGTTCTTGCTATCTGTCATCAACTAAAAAAGAGAAATCTTTCAAAGGAACTGATGCAGGTCAGTCTTCTTTGCAGCAAAGATCTTTCTAGGGAAATAGGAACTTTTAAAAAAAAACAATGTAATTGTTCAGTACATATGAAGGGTTCTAACCTTTCAAATGAATGGAAACGTTTATTCCTGAACAAAGTGCAAGAATGTTTCTTATTCTGCAGAATTAATAATGAGATCCAATTAGACACTAAATGAGAGAGAGAGAGAGAGAGAGAAAGAACGAGAACAAACCCAAGCAAACAGTGTGAAAACTATTTTAAAACCCCACACACTCACCTTTACCAAGTTCCCTAAAGCAGCGGTTGTCAAGCTTGCTTCCAGAGGACACAACAGCAGAAATTTGTCTTTACTGAAGGCCTACCAGTTGATCCAGCCTCTTGATTTGGACATCACCCCCTCTGCTTTCTTAGAAAGAATGTATTCCTCTTTATAGATTGGTTCAATAAGCAGTAACAGCATAAAGTGCCAGGGCAAGGGTAGCTTCAAACTAGCCACCTACAATTTTCCCCAAATATTCACCTCCTGCAGACTATCTACTGAATCCCATTTACCTCCCCAGAGGTCAGATTAAAAATAAAGAAGCCTACTGAAGTTTGGTGTATCTTGATTCAATGTGCTAAAAGACAAATGCCTTTCATTTGGTATAATTCTCAACTCTGTTTCAGCATTAAAATGTGAACTGAAATTTTAAACTGAAAATTGAAATTTGGATTCGAATTCATCAGTTAGGGCGATCTCAAATTCTTTTAAGAACCTGTTTTAAACATGCATTTATAAGAAGAACGATGCAGAAACACTCTTACTGTCATTGGGAAGAAATACTTTACCAAGGAGATTTCCATGAGAATTTGTTCTAAACAGACGTGAGCGGGCATTGCTGACTTTTCTAATCTTCTCTGAATCCACCAGTGGTTTAGAGAGGGAAACAGGATGCTCTTCATTGCTAGTTGGTGATGAAAGCAGCCTTGGCTTCTGTTGTAAGACAAGAGATAAAACCCAGTCTAACATAAATCCAGTTCATAACTTGCTCATGAAAGCAGCCTAATGTCAGAATAGAGTGCTTTTGCAAGACTGAAGTTCCCTCAACAATAAATTTAATCAGAAAATGTTCTCTAAGTGGATCCCCTGAGTAAAGAGCTCCATAACATTGGAGCCACCACCAGAAAGGCCTTTTTCTGTATCCTAGCCAATTCTACATGCTTGGTAGGTGGCATATGGAAGATGGCCTCACCCCTGTGATCTCAAGTAAATTCATAAGGGAAGAAGTACTCCCAAAGATTCTGAGCCCAGACCATTGTAGTAAGAGGCTACCATTTCCCCCCACAAACAAATCTCCAAAACATAAGTAATATGCAAATAGGGGATAAAAGAAATAAGACGCAGAAACTTAAATACAAGCCTACATAGAGCCCTTTCTTACAAGCAGAGAAAGGGCTCCAACAGGGTGATGAAGCCTCGAAAAGCTTAACTCCCCCACAGACGAGCAGGTTCTTGTTTCTGGGTGTGTGAGTTGCCCGCCCAGACAATTACCGTCTGCTGGAGGTTGCTCCAAGAGTCGGGGTGCCAGGACACATTGTCACGCACCCCCCGCTCTGGAGCTCCAATAATGTACTGTGCATGTGCTAGCCGTGGCTAGGGATGTGCGATCCAGCTCAACGTAAAGCCGGGTCACCTCAACCTTGAGCCAAACCCCCTGGGCTGGCTCGGAGCCAGGCCAGGGTTAGAAACGTTTTCTTAAAGGATCAATAACTCACTGCCAGGCCCAGGCTAACTCACTCACCAGGGCCCGGTCCAGGCACACAAACAGCCCATGTGCATGTGTGGCAGTTTTCAAAATGACTACTGCAAGCTGAGAGAGGACTGGAAAGGCCCGAAAAAAGTCCAGGGAGGGAGGCCGGCAGGGGAGAGGGGGAAGCTTCATAGACCCTCTTGTGGCAGCACCCCCCGGAGGTGGCAAAATTACCCCAGGCTTAGCATTAAGTTCTTTGTTTTTTTAAATTTTAAACTTTTTGAACACTAGACCAGCTCAAACTCGAGCCAAAGTGGGGGCGGAGGTGTTGGGAGTGCACAAAACCAAATATGTCTGGTCTGGTTTGAGTCCGGTCTGGACTCAAACCGAACCGGGCAAGCCTGTTTTGTGCACACCCTTAGCTGGGGCTGCTTGAAGCCGTGGCTGACAGACAATCAGTAAAATGAGGTTAAGGGAGCTCTTGCTCCCTTAACCTTATTTTAAAGGGAGGCTTCATAGGCAAGTTTGCCACCGTGGTGCTGCCAGGATCATGAAAAACTGGGCTGGGCTCCTTTAGCCAGGTTTTGCACGCATGTGTGAATAGCCACCTACTGTTATTTCTAATAGAAGGAGCAGCATATTTGCCATGATTTCACAAGACTGCAGAAAAAGCACAGAATGTGGGCAAAATTCTCCTTCTTGAGAATCTCAGCTTTTATTAAAAAGGAGAACATCTAGCTTTATGGCTGCAAAGGTATGCTTGAAATTGTGTTGGCAATAGCTGCAGAAATCTCAGAAGCCAAAAAGGTGACTAGAAAATATTTCAGTTATTGAAGGTGGGGCTTGAGTATAAATCAGCACAACATTTATAGTTTGCAGAATTCAATTTTTCTTGGTACAGAATTTTGACTATCTGGGCACAGGCCCCCCCCTTTTAATTGTACACATAGTTCTACTAACAGGGGATACGCACATGGTCCAGTGGGCTGAGGCGTGCACAAGAGACAGGCCTTGACTCAACAGATTCAAAACTGGAAGCACGGAGACTGGAATTAAGAGACAGAGAGAAAGTGAATTAATGCAAAATCAACTGTTTCCACATTTCCTTCCATAAAGGGTACCTTCTAAGTGTGCACTAACAAAATAGAAGTGCTATGCCTGCCCAGTTGTTTAATAAACCCCCTAAATATAGCTCTTTCTTGGAATGCTAAGCAAAAGAGTAAAAGGCAGGTTAAAAAGGAAAAAAGGGAGGCGGATATACAGCATGATACCCTGCCTGTTTATTCTATGGAATAAAAATTAATGTGGTCTTAGTAGACAGCCTGTACAGCAACAGTGCTTCGCCTGTAGAAGGCATTCCTGGAGGTATCAGGAAGCCTAGAAAAGCAGATGAGAACAGTCATCCAGGTAGAAAAATCAGAAGACCTTCAGTTCCTACATTCAAAGACTAATAATTGTTCTGGGTTGACAAACAACTCATTCCTTTTGAAAAGGAAAAGCACCTCTACACCATTTCTAGCTCAACCTCTTACGAACTCTACACACAGCTAGAACAGGAGAACCATTTTACATCTACCTTTTATATTTCTCTGTGCCTGTTAAATCAAGAGCTACCCATTTCAATAGATACTACCCAATAGTCTACCCAATCAATAGATACCCATTTCATTTCCTCCTCACACAATATGCAGAGTCATATCCTTCTCCCCAAACCCCGGTACCTAAATGCAGAAGGTGGTCTATTTTCAGGCGTTCTTGAAGAGGCAGATCCAAAAAGTTTCCTGTGCTCCTCTCTTGGTGTAAATGGTCTTTGGGTTCTTAATGTCCTCAGTGTGTTTCGTGCTTCATTTATTATCTCAGCACTGGTCTTCTGAACAGCTAATGGCCTATAGAAAGCGTCTACATTTTTATTCTTTGAGGACTGCATGTTTCTGCTAGCACGTACTTTGTAGTAAGAACTTTGCACACTACACAGAAGAGACAGAAAATATAAAGCTACAATGGGCTTATTTGCAGTTTCAGTTTTTCAGAGTTCAGATCACATTCTGATGCACATCCAACCCCCATGATTCCCACTGCACAGTCCATGCTGCTTGGCCATGTGGCAACTCTGCAGACCAGCATGGCCAGTCTAGTCCTGCAAAAGCTATAGTTTCAGGATTCTTTAGCACTGCATTATTCCTGCCGCCGCTGGTATATTTCTGTCATGTCCTGGTGCAATAAACCTGTAAACTGCCCAGAGATGAAAGTGTACAAATTTGATTGATTTAAAAAAAAAAAAACAGCAGCAAGGAATACACTTGTACCTTTAAGACATCAAGACACGTAATGAACATTGGATTGTTTCTGATGAGCTCTTAAGTATACAGAGCCTACACATGGTGTAAAGTAAAGTGCACCGTCGAGTCGGTGTTGACTCCTGGTGACCACAGAGCCCTGTGTTTTTTCTTTGGTAGAATACAGGAGGGATTTACCATTGCCATCTCCCATGCAGTAGATGATCTTCCTATATCGCTGCTGCCCAATATAGGTGTTTCCCATAGTCTGGGGAAAATACCAGCGGGGATTCAAACCGGCAACCTCTGGCTTGCTAGTCAAGTCATTTCCATGCTGTGCCATTAGGTGGCTATACACATGGTGTAGGATTGCCTATTAGAATGACTATCTGCTGCCAGGCCTGCCAGACATCCACATGTTGGATGTAGTATTGCATAAGGCCTAGGCCAAAACCGCAAAGTCATTTTTCACAACTATGTGAGTTAATGGCCAAGCAGTTTGAGCCTATGTGCATTGGACTCTACATGCATATTCCTGGTGTGTGGATATTCACAGTGTAGGGGTTTAGTAGGAAAATATTCCACTTATGGCTACGAGCTGCACATTGCAGAAAGAAGTTGTTTGCAGATTGAAGCTTACAAGTTACTCAGGAGACATGCCCACACTGGATGTTTCAAATCTGGCTTATTACATAGGATTTTCAGTACCATTTACATAACAAAACCGAGAAGTGCTCAGTAATATAGTACCACCAAATCTATGCACTGAAGAACAGAGGATTCTTCTCTTTAACCTGACTTCAAGGGAACATGAAACAACCAAAATACCACCACCAGTGATTTAGGTTCATCCACTATGTTTCCCACTATGGTTCATATACACTGACATCATGACTCAATATAACACAGTGTATCAATGAGTGAAAAAATGCTTCTTAATAGACAAAAACAACATTTTTTTCAGCCCATACTGAAGAATCCAAATCTATAGCCAGCAAAAGGAAAGCAGGTATTCTGCACTTACAAAGATACAATAATCACTTCAAGTGAAGGCAACGGTTTTACTTTGTATCTCCCTCATTGCATGAAGAATCAGGTGCATGGCTTCTGTTACACATAGCATGGCACAGAGAACCACAAGTTCTTATGGAAGTTCTTATGAAAGCAACAGACCCTGATGATGTTGTAGTAGCACATTCATTATGCATTCCAAACCTAGAATTATGGATTGAATATGGAGCTAGGAGTTGCCTTCAATAACTAACCCACATATTGCATCCTCACCTTATTACTGGTATGACATACCTACTTTTTTTCTTCTTCCATGCCTTCTCATTTGCCTTTTCAATGACAGAAAAAAGACACATGTGGAAGACAAGGATGTCTTTTTGAAATGTGTAGTACTGCAACAACTTTATCTACAGAAAGCCCTGCATTTGCTTTAATTCATCATTTTAGAGTGTTTGAGTAGCATTCTTGTGGTGGCACAGGATAGGTCAATGAATGCAGTCAGATCTTACTTACATAGAATAACCAAACCATAAAAGACAGTCCTCCAATATCACATACATTCACTCCAGTCTCATATAATAGGAAACTATGGTTTCCGGATGCATGAATGAGCCTCAAGTGCTCTCCCCATATCCCATCTGCTTCTCTTTTGCATCTGAGAGGGCAAGCTTTTCCTTTTGCTTTCACTTTGAAGCAAACTAGAGTCTGACAAACCAATCTGAACATTGGAACTGTTTACTTTATAGTTAAGGAACAAACTAGCATCTGAAATCACAGTTTGATTCTAGTTTGTTTTCCCCTAATTGTGGTTTGAACTTAACCACAGTTCCCAGATTTGATGGAAGTATAGCCTTGATTGATTGATTGGATTGAATGATTAAGTGCAGTCAAGTCAGTGTCGACTCTTAGCGACCACATAGATAGATTCTCTCCAGGATGATCTGTCTTCAACTTGGCCTTTCAGGTCTCTCAGTGGTGCATTCATTGCTGTTGTAATCTAGTCCATCCACCTTGTTGCTGGTCGTCGTCTTCTTCTCTTTCCTTCAACTTTCCCCAGCATTATGGACTTCTCAAGGGAGCTGGGTCTTCGCATAATGTGTCCGAAGTATGATAGTTTGTAGCCTACTGTGAGGGAAAAGTAAAAGCTTTTCCTCGCCTCCACTCATGAATGAAAGAGGAAAGGGAAAGAAAGAGCATTGGAGGAGTCAGGGGCGTAACTACTATTAGGCAAGGGGAGGTGGCTGCCTGGGGGCCCCCACGCCTCGAGGGGCCCCCCCAGAGGCAAGTCACATGACTATACATTGTGAAGTGTGTGTGTGTGTGTGTGTGTGTGTATCACCGAGGGGGCCATTTTAAAATTTTGTCTCTGGGCCCACTCCAGCCTTGTTACGCCCCTGGGAGGAGTCCATGGCTTGCAGAAGTTCACATAGCAGGGAATCACATTTTCCCATTACTCTGAACCAGGCTATTGTTTCAACACCCAAACAACTGCAATCCAATATTTGGAGAAACTACCTATTAGGATCCAGAATCTATGAGACTGCAGACTGAAAACAAGTGATGATTTAACCCATCAGCCACTCTGGACAACACCTCCTGGCGTCATATGTTCATTTCTAAAGAATTTCTCCCATTTATCCACTGTGTTCGGTCAAAGCTTTTGGGTTTGGATATGATATGGATACTGGCTGACAGACTAAATTACCCATAAGTAGTCCCGTGTAAATTAACTGGACATCTTAGTCATGACCAACTTGCCCCATTAATTTCAATAGGGCTACTCATGAGTAATTTAGTCTGGCGTCAGGTGATGTCACCAGCCACTAACATATGTGGAAGTAAAATTTTGGATGGTCTGAGCCGGGAGAGGGGCATTTTGATATACAGTTTAGCTGGTATGGCATTTAAAAAAACATTTTTTGTCTTTTCAGCATAACTAAAGCGCACTGACAATCGTACGTGCCAAATGGCAAGCCAAATCTGAAAAACTCATATTGGGGGTTGCAGGGAAGGGGTTAAATAAAGAGAGGAAGCAGTATTTAAGCCCTCCGAGTGGAGGCAATGCGCTAAAAGAGTTCCAAGACTCATTCTACACAGTTTTGGGGGGGCTGCCTTTAGGTAAAGTGTCCCATACACTCTTTAAGGCAGGGCCACCTATCCCCACTGGGGCCCAGAGGGGCCACGGCGGCACACTAATGGACAGCCCCAGCCGCCACGGCGGCAAGCACACCCCACTTCTTCTGGCCAGAAAGAGAAAGGGCGCGCCGTGCGGGGGCACCTGGGCCGCCCACCGCTTGCGCTTCGCTCTCCCCCACCCCGACTTACAGGCATGCCGTTGACTCTCGTTCGAAGGGCTGAGTTCGGCTTCCGTAGCAACCGAGAGGAGTCCTCCCCAGGAGGAGTAGCGGGGGACAACAGCCCTCCTTCCTCCTGATTGGCTGAATCGCTCAGACGCAGCAGCGAAGGCAACGCTGGCTGCTGCTCAGCAACAGCATTTCCTTCCCCGCCGAGCCTGTCAGTCAGGCTGACCGAGGAGCGGGCTGAGCTTGAGCGGCACCCCGCTCGCCAGCCACAGAAGAGGAGGGATAGATACACTGTAGAGTCCAGAAGGCGGGAGAAATTAATACTGTGTGGCTGGCTTTTTTTGTTGTTGTTTTGTGTGTGTGTGTGTGTGTGTGTGTGTGTGTGTGTGTGTGTGTTTTGGCCTGTTTCCAAGACAAATTCACCTGGCTTCTATTTTCTTGCCACACGGGCATAGGCGGCGTGGGGTTTTACCTTGTGGCTGGCTCAGGCGTTTTCATTGCCTCCTGTGCGTTCTTATTTTATTTGTCAGAAACCTTGGCAAGAATTGCTTATGAGGAGTGCACTTTTTGGCTCTGAGTAACATAGGAAATGAGTTGGGTGTACTACAAAAATTATTTTCAAAGTATATACAATATAACCAAGGGGGGGAATCAAATGCTATAATGTCCCTAAACGCATATGATTCTAATTCAATACAAAAATATAGTGTTATCCTACCAACAAAACACAGACACACACAAAATAAAAACTAAATAAAAAGTAGCATCCAGTTATATCCCCTCACATTTTAACCCCTTCAACTACCACATTAAGAAGATAACCATGTATCCTTTTCATCCTGAAAATTATTTCAATATCTTGAAAGAAGATTCCACTTTTCAACAGATTTATCCTGGTTTACTCCCTCTGCTGCTCTTTTGCAGTAAGTTATTTTCAACATACTGTAAGACCATTCCACACTTTCAAAATCAGCCATTAATAGCTGGACTCAACTGCAATTTCTGTTTCACTACAATATAAATTCCTGCTAGAACCAGCAAATTGGTTATCCATTCTAAGTTCACCATTTTACATAAACATCTTTATGTAACCAACTAATGCTATGCTTGGCTATTAAGAGTGAGGAGCCAGCAAAGTCTTTGGGGCTGTAGCTCAGTGGTAGAGCATCTATTTCTCTGGTTCAGTCTTCAGGTTCCTCCCTGAAACCATGGAGACCCACTGCCAGTCAGTGTAGACAATATTGAGCTAGATGTACCAAAGGTCTGACTTGGTACAAGGCAACATCCTATGTTCCTATTAGGACTTCTAATCAAAATTTGCTCATCAATGGGCATCTCCCAAACATATAAGTCAGTACCCTCCATTCTACATTTCCAGCACTGATCATGGTTCAAATGTTTTAATCTAGCTGGAGTCAAATACTTCCTATACTGAACTTTAATCACACTCCTAATGTTAGCTAAAAGCCATTCCCTTCTGATTCTTCCTCTAACACTCTGTTCCACCTTCTCATATCATTAGCTGGTTTATCTTTCAGTATCTGCAAGAGTGCATACTGTTTATTTATTTGTCTTTTTGATACAGGACATTTTAGCATGTACTCAGCCCAGGTTAAATCACGCAAAAGTACAAATGTTGTGTAAATTTTACAGTCACAGCTGGAAATATTGGAACATGACAGGTCAAACCCCCCTCCCCACCCATTATCACTTGATTGTACATTAAGCTACCTATTCTGCTATCACCACCTGAGATATGGAGCAGACAAAATGGGCAAGTTTGTTGGTTGAGTTTGGAGAGAGAGCAAGAGAGAGCAATCAAACTGCTGAAGCTAGTGTGTGGTGACGAAAAGAGGATGCTGCTGCATGCCAGCTCTATCCTCACTATTGCCACTGTTGACCTACAACATCATACAGCAGCTAGAGCATACTCCGAAGGTGGGACCAGCCCCTGGCAAGGGAGAAGAGGGGTAGCACCATTAAGGGAGATAGGGCCCAGTATCCGGGAACAGGGCTGGTGGCTCATTGCATTTTGCCTCAAGCAGTGAAAAGTGATGAGCCGGCTCTGTGGCTAATTTTTATATGACATTTTCCAATTGGGCAGAAGTCCCAGTTTGATCTTATACTATATAATTCCCTGCTACTTTGACTATACTTCTACTTGTCCATCCGTCAATCCAGACTTAACTGTGTAACACGGGAAATGCATTAGGCACAGTTGCTACCTACCAGTCTATAGTCAATGGAAGAAGGCCTTGGGGATCTGACTCAGTCCTGCTCCCTTTGTGGATCAGGATGGTAAATATTTTGGGCAACGTTTCTGCTATCTGCTTATCCAGTTTCTGTGTAACAAATGGCATGAATGTATTGTATTTCAAAAATTTCTGGTCCACAGAATTTCCTGGGCCCAGCCCCCAGCAATAGAAAATTTCTGGATGCAGCCCTGCTTCCATGTGACTTGCACGTGCACAGAACTGCCACTGCCAATATGCAGCAGTTAACCAAAATAACAAATATTTTGGCCCAATATGGTATATACTACAAAAGGGTTAGGGGAAAACCTGCTTCACCCCAGTTGGTGTGGCAGGTGGACACAGTTCCACCCATGAGTAGAGCTCCATCACAGCAGCCTCTATGGAGATACAGCTTTTGAAACCTAAGAGAGAAAATGGCACTCTCTCTGGGACAGGTCAACACTCATTGCAGTAGTAAAATTAGTATTGTCCTACCATTGTATTTATTAATAGCAGAGAAACAATGTGGAAATACAGAGAGGCAAGAACATATCTTACGAGCAGGAAGTAAGTCTACCACATATTCACAAATGATACTTACTAGACAGAGGCGGCTCCTCATTTGGGGCAGCAGGGACGTTCTTCTCCTCCTTGCTAGTCCCCCATTCTCTCATCAAATGTGCCATCTCTTCCCCTCCATTTTTCTCTCTGTGTGTCCATTTCTCTTGCTTGAATGTTGCTTTTGCATTTTCACTGCTTGCCAATAGATGGCATTGATTCTTGGTCTTTTTTCTAAATTCCTTTGTAAAGCCATTTCCTCCCTCTTAGAGTGTTCAGTGAGATCTGTTGCCCCCACCCCTGAGTAAGTACCATACTTAGTCACTACCCAAATTGCATATTTAGTACCTCAGCACCCATCAGGATGTGCCTTTTCCTTTTCCTTTCCTCCTAAGGGTGGGCAGGGACTAGCCCAGCCCGCAAGCAATCATAAGAATAGCTTACAGGCACAAATTCTGACCAATAGCCAGTAAACAAGGCCATTCCAGTCATCTGATTTCCCAGGGTCTTTCTAGCAAGGCTGAGCAGGCTCTCTGGAGGTCTATGTGCAAAACTGGACGACTTGGTCTTCAAGGAAATGGAATTCAGAATAGGTAGGCGACCTGGATAGCTTTCTCCACGCTCCCCTTCTCCAGAGGGAAGCCAGCCCTTTTATCCTCAATCAGTACTCTAACCAAGCCCTCAGAAGGCATTGGCTTTCTCCAGTATTTGCTGGGAGCACTTTTCCTTTTTTAAATGCCACTTGCAAATCTTAAGAAGATTCATAGATCTAGAGAATGAGGGGGAAAGTGGAGGATATGGTGAACTGGTACTTCCTCTGAGTAGTTATTTTATTAAAAAGCAAGCAGCCCCCTGCCACCTTATGTGACTTTTAAGAAATACCTCAAGCTAGCTCCTTTATCTTTCTCTTACTCTCCCGCCCCTCTTGAGGGTGAAACTGGAGGGTGGGAGCTTATAGCTTCCAAATAAAACAAAACATTTTAACTGATGTTACTAATTGGACAACTTCAAACTTATCCTGTTTGCAATGTTTGTGTCTTTAATGCAGAAATTTGTCTATTTCTTAAGAATTCTCAGATTATTGCCTTCTCTTCATGGGCAACCTAAAAGGCACAGCTTGGAAACCATGCCATCCAAAATAGTCAAGTAGCTCCACCGCTCTGTATTCTGAGATTATTGCCTTCTCTTCATGGGCAACCTAAAAGGCACAGCTTGTTTTTGGTGAGTGGTAGTAGTACTGAAAGGAGAGGTCCTCAGCATAAGTTCTTTGTACAGGTTTGTGATTTATATGGCTTAATTTTCATACCTTCTCTTCATGGGCAACCTAAAAGGCACAGCTTGGAAACCATGCCATCCAAAATAGTCAAGTAGCTCCACCACTCTATATTCCTTATGCCAGTTTTTGGCTGGCTGTTTTGTGGGTTGGGCTGTTCTTGTTTTTGGTGAGTGGTAGTAGTACTGAAAGGAGAGGTCCTCAGCATAAGTTCTTTGTACAGGTTTGTGATTTATATGGCTTAATTTTCATATCTGATAAAGGAGTGTCTCAAATAAATTTTGCATAGAACTGCCATCAATTCTATAGTTTATTCCAAGTAAAGCCTTAATGTTACTAGCAATACTTCTGCCGGCTCCCAGGAACATCCCCCCCTCCCCCGGCCCATTTGTGTTTGAGTCTCCAGGCTTGGAGTTCTCCCTCTTGATATACTCAGGAGCCTTACAGCATCGTGAGCTCTCCATTTATGGCACATGGAGACTGATCACTTAGTTGACAGTGGGCCAGTCACCCCTAGATTTGGCTCCTAACAAGAAAATTGGAAAGGTGAGCAGATGTATGTCCTCTCTATGCTGGGCCTCCAGCCTCAAAGTCAGGATGCCTCTGAGTACCAGTTATAGGGAAGTAACAGCAGGAGAGAGGGCATGCCCTCAACTCTTGCCTGTAGGCTTCCAGCGGCATCTGGTGGGCCACTGTGTGAAACAGGATGCTTGACTAGAAGGGCCTTGGGTCTGATCCAGTAGGGGTTAACTTTTGTTCTTATATTCTGATGGCACCCTAAGTAGACCCCAGAAGTTAACTAAAGCAGGTTAACTTCCAGCCAGAGTCACTCTGCACTCAGAGTGAACTACCTCACCATCCCCTCCTTTTGCAAAGGTTAGCAGCAAACTAATGCACCAATTAACTCAGCAGGAAGAATGCAGATAAGGTAAATCTCCCCATTCACAAAAGAGGTTGAGTTAGCGATAAGGACCTAGAGATGCATCCATTAAAAGTACTGATTGGATTATTGGATCCTCCATCCAGGCAGATTTCCTCTTCTCATGTCTATATACTGTTTTCATGAAAAAAAAACCTTGACATGCCTTGGCAATTCCCACATTGTTATACTCAGGAAGAGTGATTAGCAACCATAGAATCCTAGCTGGTTCCACCCAATGAATCTATTCATCAAAAAAGGTCAACTGGAATATGCTCCCAGGCAGTGTTCCCTCTAACAGGGATTCCCAGATGTTGTTGACTATAACTCCCAGAATCCCCAAACAAAAGCCATTGCAGCTGGGGATTCTGGGAGTTGTAGTCAACAACATCTGGGAATCCCTGTTAGAGCGAACACTGACTGCTCCCAGGATATGTTTTGGGATATAACAAGCCTCAGTTTCATGATCCAGTGAGCTCTCTGCATACCAACTACCTTGGAGTCACCAGCTGCTGCTTGGGTGATTTACTGTTCACAGGCCATGCCAGGCTGTGTTCAGTTCTTCATGCCACCCTTCAGATCAGCTTTCTTGCCCAGCCTGATCTGCCCAGTCTTCCTCACTAACATAGGAAGCTGGTTCCATGGAGGAAGCATCCTTGTGAATTCACCTCTATCGACTAACCCCTCCAACCTTCCCACCCCTGACCGAGCTGTCCCTGAGGAATGAGGTCCTTCAGTTGTTCCAGGAGCCCAGAGGTCTCTTCGTCCAGATCAGGTGATATCAACGTTTGCCTCTTACTGGGCCCAACTCTATCTCTATTTCTCTTTCTTTTATCCAACTGCCTCCTTCTCTTTAAAAAAAAACCCTCTTTCTCTTGCCTGCCTGGGAATTTATAGAATTAGGACTTTAAACCTCATTGCAGTTAAATGTATTTTTAATAGAAATATTGCTTTAACCACATATTTCTTCCACTGTACTCCTCCCTACAATCAATATTCTCTTTTGATTTTGAAACTTAAATCTTGTCTCAGTCCAGTCATTTCCTGGGTTCACAACTTTGCGCCAATTAAAATCTGACATGAAACTGTCATTTCTGACCTAATTTTCCCCATGCATACCTGAACACAAATATAGGGGTGTTCACCAATCACCTTGGGGCAATTTCATTAATATTAATGAACTCATTGGGGCATATTCCCAGATAAATGCTGTGTGCATAGGACTGCAGCCCAAGGACATATCCCAGGAGTGTTTATATTGTAGAAAGGGAAAAATAAGGCTTGGGTAGTGGTGTTGTTGTTTTGGGGTTTTTTTTTAAGTATGCATGTGCATATTTGTGAGAAGGAAACTAGTTGGCTCTGTGTGTGACCCATTGTGGTATCTTCAGGTGGTGTTAGATGTGAATGCAGGTGTTACCTGCAATCAGGCACTCAAGATTCAAGCCCTCTCTCCTTTCAGTTGATCTTCTTAGCCTAGTCCTGCATGGGGTGAGGAGGAAAGGGCTGAGATTGTAAGGAGGGGGAGAAATTGAGGCAATGCTGATAGAAGAAGGGGTGGAGGAGCTACCAAGGGGAAGAAGAGGCAGGGGGACTTCAGAGTGAGAAGGCATTGCTACTTTCCACACTGACACCCATCACGAACCACTCTAAGGGCAGGACATTCTATCTATCACAGCCAACCAAGGGGTGAATAAATAGCCAGCTGCCATATGTTGGTGTGAATGATGGAGGTTTTGGTTGAGAAAAGTAAACAACTTTACTGATGGAGAAAACCATGGGCTGGTGATTAACTTTTTTATAACTTTGGGGTTGGACCTGCCTGTTATTAGCCCCATCTAGGATTACCCCGGCTCCGTTCCCTCCCCTCTGCCCCCTGCCCCAGCCCCAACTATGAAGCAGCTGTCACCACTGTTACTGCTGTTCACTTTCAAGGCCAAATACATCAGCTCCCCAAGTCCATAGAAAACTTCATTAGACAACCATATAAAAATACCCACAAGCTGAAGATTTGGTGAATTATACAACAATGATATCACAGCAGGATCTGAAAAATAAAGAAAAAACATTTGCTGTCAAAACAAATAATGCAACTTATTAAAGGGTCGTTCTAACAGAAACCAAGCTGTGCTGCTTTTGTAAATGTAAACTGTAACTACAGCCAAAAAGGACAAACACTAGTATTCTACACACGATGAACCATCAACTAAAAGTGCATGTCCCAGACAGTCCATGTATCACTGAAAGTTTCCACTTTCAATGGCACATGTGGAAAGTTTATATTTACACAACTTGAGGGAAATGCCAGCTCAACTTCTTTGTAGATATTATCAGCAATCTAATTGGAACATTTAACTTCCTGCATATGTTGCATTAAAAATGCCAGTTTTATTTGCAGTAAAATTTCTGAAGGCTCAAGATTTGCTTATTGTGTTCCTTTCTCAATGCTTTTTAAGCATTCAGCCATTATTCAGTTATAGCAAGGGATCCAAACATCTTTCCTCAAAGTAACTGTAAGCTGTTCGACATACATCACTTGATTTTTCTGCACTTGACAACTGGTAGCCGAACATGTGAATCAACACAGCTAAGAAGCATCATGTTTGAGGCAGTGAGAGAACTTTATACAAAAGTTCCATTTGGGGTGTTATATCTACAATGAGGTATTCACACATACATTTTAGGATTTGATGTTACAGTCATCAAGTGAAAAACATGCATGTGTGAACCAATCCACAGCAGTAGTTATAAAGTTTTTGGTGTGGATTCACACACCTTTCCTGAAGGCCAAGCACCCAGGGTTTTTTGTCCTCATTTCACATAAAAGCGCCATTTGTGTCTTACTGCAGCCCTTCATGCTGCACAGCAAATCATAAAGTTTCAGAAGCAGCTTGCAAAAGTATTGAATGGGGAAGGAAGTGGGATCCTGGCACTGCCCAGCCGGGTAGCCCAATTTTTTTTTTTACCAGGGCTAAGAATGTCCTTCTACTGCAGCCTGAGCAGCCACAGAGCCAGGCGGTGAGAGCACCCAGCAGTTGGGAAATCATCCAATGCACCACACTCCTTGCGTGGTGCATTGTGGGATTTCTGGAGGCCAGGCTTCATTGTCCTGGCCTCAAGGATGCCATGCTGCTCTTGGCATCATGGCCCATGTGTGGGTGCATGAGCAGAGCAGCCAAAGGAAAGGATCATCTGGTTTGAAGGTAGGTGCGATCCTGCCTTCCCCCACCAGCACACCACACCCTGGTTACAGGGTCCTGTGAGTGACTTTAATTCCTAAATGAGGAGAGAGGATTAATAAATGAGAGGAGAGCTGGTCTTGTGGTAGCAAGCATGACTTGTCTCCTTAGCTAAGCAGGGTCCGCCCTGGTTGCATATGAATGGGAGACAAGAAGTGTGAGCACTGTATTCGCCATTCCCCTCAGGGGATGGAGAAGAGTTAGATGCTCTGGGAAGAGCATCTAACTTCCAAGTTCCCTCCCTGGCATCTCCAAGATAGGTCTAAGAGAGATTCCTTGGAGCAGCCTTGGAGAAGCTGTTGCCAGTCTGTATAGACAATACTAAGCTAGATGGGCCAATGGTCTGATTCAGTATATAGCAGCTTCCTATGTTCCTATGAATTGCTTGGTGATAGGTAGTGCACTATTTTGTTCACATGTATCATATTTATGTAACAGGCAGTGATTTGTTTGCATTCTACCTTGAGGAAACCATGTGCATGTCACATTCCATCTGTGTATTGCTGAGCACACTGGGGTATATTGTAGGGAACATTCGGTACACCCAAGGCAGTAACATGGCCTCTTGGGTCTCCCTGTGAATTATGTTCTACGCGCACACACAACACTCCACTATGGCATGGCATTGCCAAAGAAGATCAGCAACAGTAGGCAAGCTGTTTTTCAGGGTAGCCTGTCTACCATTACTGATGTTTCGTGATAGTAATAAGCTTCCAAGGAACCCTGGTTCTACAGAACCCAGTTAGAAAGTGGATTTATGCAAGCAGAAAGTTGCCAGTTCGAATTCCCACTGGTACTATATTGGGCAGCAGTGATATAGGAAGATGCTGAACGGCATCATCTCATACTGCGTGGGAGGAGGCAATGGTAAACTCCTCCTGTATTCTACCAAAGAAAACCACAGGGGTCTGTGGGCGCCAGGAGTCGAAATCGACTTGATGGCACACTTTTACTTTACTGCAAATCTAGCTATTCCAGAAGCAGCATTGTTTTCTTTATGCCAGTGACAATGGGGTGTGTGTCTATGGATCATAATGTAAAAATCAAGGTCTGTGTAATAATGTCCATAAATCCAATCCATGTGGTATCAAAGATTAAAACAATTTCATGCTGAAGTCCTAAAATGGCCTTGGAAAATATTCAAACAGTAGCTCTTGGGAACATCTGCATCCCTGACAAGTAGTCCTCTACCTTGCAAGGGACCCTGAGAACTGTTCTTCTGAGGTGAGGTGAGGGTTAAGAATTTTTTAAAAAGAGTTATACCTCACCAAATTATAGTTCCCAGGATTCTTTGAGGAATAACATGACAGTTAAGCTGATATATATTAGCCAGTGTGGTGTAGTGGTTAGAGTGCTGGACTAGGACTGGGGAGACCCGAGTTCAAATCCTGCTTCAGCCATGATGCTTGCTGGGTGACTCTGGGCCAGTCACTTCTCTCTCAACCTAACCTACTTCACAGGGTTGTTGTGAGGAGAAACTTAAATATGTAATACATCGCTCTGGGCTACTTGGCGGAAGAGCGGGATATAAAATGTAGATGATGATGATGATAATAACAATAATATAATAACTAGCCAACCCCGCACAGAGCATCTGTGCGGTGCTTTGGGGCCGGCTGTTTCCCCCTCCCTCTTCCTCCTGCCCCGGCCCGAACTGACTCTGGTTTGACTGACTGGTGATATTACGACCTGGACTGACTCTGGTTTGAAGAAACTGCTTTCTGCCTGGCTTTTGTTGTTTGACTTCTGCCCCATCTATTTCACTCTCTGGCAGCTGAGATTTATAGCTCCAGATTAGTGGGACAGGTTTACGACACTGGGCTTGGAAGCTGGGTATGGCATATGCTGATCCTGGTGCTCTACATGCCTATTAACCCACAGGCTGGGATCATGTGTCTCCTCGGACTGTGTTCAGCCAGAGGAGACACAGAGACAGGTGCCTAGAGTGCCCGTCTCCTGGGGGAATCCCCCAGTGCATTGTGCTCAGCACACAGTGAATTGTGGGATACCTGGAGGCCGGGACACGTCATCCACAATCCCAGAAACGTTTAATGGATCATCTGGGTGTTGGGAATAAGATTTTCCCCCCACCCGGTCATGTTAATCGCCTCTTAGTCTTTTACAACTGACCAAGAATTCTGGAGTAATATTTCTTCTTCTTCTACCTTTTCTTTAAAAACGTTTAAAAGTTTTCAAATGTTTTAAAAATGTGTTTCAAGTGTGTCTTGGTTTGTCTGAGGATGAGGAGACAGGGCAGGTGTCCACTGACTGTGAGGTGGCTATTCCGGTGGTGGTGGGGAATAGAAGAAGTAAAGCTGGCAGGTCAGTGAGTCGTTACAGGGGAAGGGAAGTCAGAAACCTATTAGCTGTTTCCCCTTCCAACTGTCCTGCCAGCTCTTTGACCTTGGGGAGCAGTGACAACCTCCCACAGACCCTCACTTTGCTCCTCTGTAATGCCAGGTCTGTCCAGAATAAGTCAGAATCCATCCATGGTTTGATTCTGGATGAAGGAGCAGAATTGGTATGTATTACAGAGACTTGGTTGCGGCTGGCTGGTGGTCCCAGCTTCTCCCTCCAGGGTACTCTGTTATGGAGAAGGGGCGGGGATATGGGCGGGGAGGTAGAGTGGCTGTGGTCTATAAGAACTTAATTACTGCAATGCGTTCTATGTGAGGCTGCCTTTATATGTAGCCTAGAAACTACCGCTGGTTCAGAATGCGACAGCCAGGGTCATCTTGGAGAGACCATATCACTCCTATCTTAAAAGATCTACACTGGTTGCCGAAAAGTTTCTGGGCAAAATACAAGGTTTTGGTTATAACCTATAAAGCCTAAACAGCTTGGGCCCTGGGTATTTAAAAGAACGCTTTATTTGCTATGAACCACACTGCGCAATGAGATCATCTGGAGAGGTTCATCTGCAGATGCCACTGGCTTGTCTGGCAGCTACTCAGGGACAGGCCTTCTCCATTGCTGCCCCGAAGCTTTGGAACACACTTCCTGCTGAAATAAGAGCCTCTGCATCTCTTACAACTTTTAAAAAGGCAGTCAATATGCATTTGTTCACCCAGGCTTTTAATTCAATATTGTTTTAATTGTGTTTTTAATAGTTTTAATGTGTTAAATTTTAATTGTTGTAATGTTTTAATCTTTTTGTCTGGTTTTTTATTGTTTTGTTGTGGACCACCCAGAGACTTGCATTTGGGGCAGTATATAAATGTATTAAATAAATAAATGTGTTTTTATATGTAAAAACAATAATAATAAAAGTGCCTACGTGTGAAAATATATTCAGCAAAAATAAGCAAAGGCAGAATAACAGAGAGGTGAAAAAGAAAAACATATCCAGGAGCCTGAGGATTCAGTTGTACAATATTCCCAATGACCTTGCATATCACACAAAGTACATTAGCCACTAATGCCACTAGTAGATTCAGCAATTTGAGAAATAGCTTGAGAGATGGCGCCTTACATAAATAAATTGATTTTCTCCTGTCATTCCCCATTTCAAATCACTCCATCTCCTTCAATAGCCCATAGCCATATCTCTCAAGATGAAACTTGTACTTCTAAGTTCTGCATGTATTTCTCATTTCAGAATTTTATAAATGCTTCTTATTTATTTTTTTAAAAACATTCAATTTTCCATCCCTAAATTTAATTATGGCAGTTATTTTGAACATAACTATAACCCACCAAATTTTCCTATGCTATTATTCTTCGGTGAGCTTGTTCTTAGATTTCCAGTATTTGGCTGATAACATCCAAGCTGATCTAAGCAGTTAAACACTAGCACTCCATTAGATTCCCATACAAAAGCTCCCAGATCACTAAGAAGCAAGGTCTGTGGTTTTTCTGTTAGGTCCCTGAAGATGATTTGTATATTCCGGCCCACCCAAGACCAAAACCTTTTACTTTGAGGCAATCCCACCATACTATATACCATTTGAATCCTTGCTGGGATATACCACCACTGTAAAACAAATTAATGAGGCTGTCCTCATGAGCAGCCAAGACAGGGCTAAAGCAGCCAAGCTTGGCTGCCTGTGAGAACTGATGGGAACCGTGTAGCTCCCGGCAGCGCCTCGGCAGCAGATCCAGCTATGAAACTCGGCTGTTATGAGATTAAGGGAGTGAGCGTTCCCTTGACCCTGTTTAACTGACCATGTGTCAGTGCCGGTGGCTTTCAGCCGGCGCTAAGACTGAGGAGCATCCACCCCTCATTAGGGGGATACTTGCACGGTGCATTGTGGGATTTCTGGGAGCCAGTTTGATGCATCCTGGCCCCTGCAACTTTGCGTTGCCTGGGGCAGCAGCGGATTGTCTGGGCGTGCCATCCACACGCCCAACTGGGACCTGGTTGTCTGCAGAGGAGGTAAGCTTCTGTAGCCTTTCTCCCCACGCACCCTCCCACCCAGGTCCTTGATAGTAAGAAAGGGCCTAATGTGTTTCTAAAATTGCTTTATTTGATTAGATTATAGCACCAAATGAGCACATATGTTTCCATTGTTCTGTGGACAGAGTCTGCTCCAGCTCTTTACCACTTCAGCCTATGAGTATCATCATCATTCTTTTTCTTCTTCTTACATCATTCCATAGATCTCATTTACACATGCTTCCTGATCTTAATAATCATTGGAGATAATTAATCTTTGAAATTTGAAATTTGAGCCTGGGGCTCCTGTAAGGGTTTATGGGCAGGCTACTTCTATATATAAATCAGAGCATTTGAGGTGCTAACTCACTCCCATTACAGCAGAAGTTATGGAGATCCATTTAAGGTTAAATTAACCTGCTTTATTTAGAAGTACACAATGATAGGAAAGGCCAGTAACTAACTGCCACATCTCACAGAGAGAGCGATAGAAGCATTCTGCAAAGAAGGAAATCACTCCCAGGAAGTTCCTGAGTACACTCTGTCTATTGAAGGGTCATAGAGGCAGAGATAAACAGGGAAGAGAAAGAGACCGTAACAGACTATCTCTGCTCCCAATGCTTCTAGTGGTCATTAGGGTTATTGGTACAAAAGGTCAATGCCAATCTGGAGCTGGCTTTCCAACAATATCATCTCTAAACTAGTGTTTTTACAGTTCAAATCAGTTCTCTGTGCCACCTTATTTACCAGATTACACAGTGGTATATACTGGAACCAGTTGACTTTTACTTTCTCTTCTCGTATAACATTGTAGTCCACAAAGAATCTCTCTCTCCAAGGAGCTTTGTAATTTCAGATAAATCGGAGACTCTTTTGCTATATTGAAATCTTTGCAATATAGAAAATAGTCTATAATTGACTGTCTTGGCACTAGTTCTCACTTATATCTGTCCCATGATGCACTTTCTATGAACTTTCTAAATCTGTTAGAACTTTTAAAGTGTCTCTTCCTGTCTGCTCAGTCTAACATTATCCATTTGAACAACAGGATTTTCACTCCAGTTTGTTGAAATTCCCAAGCTGATGCTTCCAAATTATGTAAATCCTACCAGGCACACACAAATGTGTTCATGCCTGAGTGATAATATTGTCCCCAGTCTGGTACTGCTAACCCTCCCTCCTTTAATTTCTCCTGCATTAAAACTAACCTGGTCCTTAGAGGTATTTTCCCCCATATGAATTGAGAAAACCTTTTTGCAATGCCTTTAACTTCTTTACCAGATAATGGTGGTTCAGAAATGCTGGCAATATATATTCATTTTTATTATAGCAGTTTTCCCCATCTAAGAAAATTTCAATTTGCTCATTTTCTGCAGTTTTTTGGTTGTTGTACTGTAAAAATGTTGTGCTGGGCCAGAAGCTGGACTGGAAAGGATCTAAGTAATCAGTTTCCTCCAGAATTGCTTGGAGCTCCTCACTGCAGCTGGATGTGAGCTGCCCGCCTCTCCACCATTTGATCCATTGAAAGTTTACTTTCGATCAGTTCCAACTTTCTTTAGATTTCTTAATACTCACTTTCACTTTGTATGCTCTGCTTTTTGCTCCCTAGATATGGTCATTGCAGAGTCTGAACCATCTCTTGAAGTTCCTTACCATTTTTACTGTTCTTTTTCTCAAGTATCTCCCTTTTTTTATTTACTCCAGCAAGTCTTTCCCCCTCAGTGACTTTAAAAGATAAGGCAACTTGCAATTGGTGCCTGAAAATGCACCTTATCTCCTGTCTGCCTGATCTTGACTTTCTAGCACCCTCCTCCTTAATTTTACTTACTTCCAGATTTGTTTTTGTTTTTAAATGCTCCTTATACTCTGTTAGAAAGTTTTTATTTTGTATTGGGAAGTTTAAAAATGATTGTGCAGGAAGGTGACAAGCCCACTGGCCATTTTGCATTGTGTGCCCAAGGATTCCAGAACTACTGGACTAAGATAAGAGTCATATTTTCTTCTCAGAGTCTGTCAGTCTGCAGGCTATAAACAGAAATACTGTTGAATCTATCAGCTTATAGATGCCTTTTAGCTGATCCAGCAGATTTTCTTCCAGCACAAGGCTGAAATGTTCCAGCACATTCTGGGTTCTATGCTTCCTAAGGCTACAGTCAGCTAATGCAAGTTCTGCTGCTCAATCCAGAACCCCATCCTCATAAACAAAATCCTTTGATAAGCTTTGGGGTCCAAAATCCATCCTAGGACTGAAGCTTCAGGTATGGTTTCCCTTCACTCACACATCACTTTTGGGGCAATAAAAAAGCAGTTTTAGCTTGTCTAAACATTTTGTCTTCATACACCCACATGGGGGCAATCCCTGCCCTATATCCTACTCTAGTAAGGACCATAATTTATCAAAATAAAGCCACAAAAAACCTGCTGTAGCCAGGTTGAAGACAGCCTGGGTGCAGACTCTGGGGCATTCCGTGACCCCTTCACTCACTACTTTGCTCCCCGACCACTTCTTTGCTCCCTCTTTGCAAGGGTGGCCCTCAGGGGCAGGAAGGATATCCCCCACTCCAGGGCCCCAGGGCTCATGTTCTTAGGACGCACACATCCAGTTGTGATGATGCCCCTGTATAAAAACAAGTGATTAACACAGAAATCACTTCACAGACAGCACTGAAAGTGAAGCCTGTAACAGAAGGCCTGGCAGTGAAGGTTTCATCCAGTTACATCAAAAGGCTCTTGCCTCTAGTAGTATTAGGGTTGCTATGCCCCCTGGAATTCCGGGTATCGCCCAGATTATAAGCATATCACCCGGATTGCTTAGTGCACCCGGATTCACCTGGATTTCAGCTTTCTTTCTTTTTTTAAAAGGCTAAGCTCTAGCCCTTGTAGAAGTGGAGTTATGGAGCAAAACCCGCGGTCACTATATGCTCAACTGCTAGAGCACAGGAGGCTAGCTGGGAAATTTTCATTTTCACAAGTATAGTAATCCCCTGAGCAATGTTGCCTGGTTATCAGCAAGGGACCTCTATCAGGCAGTTGAGAGGATAGTTTGCTTTTGATGTGAATCACTACCTGCCTACCAAGCTGTGTATTGTAATGTTTAAGGCCTTTCTTGGCTTTACAGTCAATGCATGCCTACTTAGAAGTAAGCACCATTGGTTTCAATCAGATTTTCTCTAAAATAAGTGTGTAGAGAATTGCAGCCTTAATTAAAAAGCGGTGCATTTTGTTGTTGTTGTTCTATTGCTGCTGTTTATATGTCAAGGAAAATAGTCAGGCAAAGAGATCTTCCCCAACAATTGTTGTTAGATATCCAGAGCAAATATAAGTCAACTGGAAAGTAGGGATGTGCACAAACCTGTTCAAAGGCCCTTTTACAGCTACGTCCGGCCAGGGAGTGGATGGGGCTGCAGGGAGGTATGCTGCCACCCCGTAGGTCTTTACAAATACCAAGTGACAGTAGGGGGAAAGTGGAGGGAGGGGTATGTGCACCTTCCCACAGCCTTAAAGTGTGACCCCCCACCATAGAACCATATGCAAATTATATGCAAGCCAATTTACATAATATGCAAATTAGGCACCCAGATTTGGAGAGCCAGAATATGGCAACCCTAAGTAGTATGCACCAAATTGTAATAAGTGGGCACTGTTCCAAAGTGATAGGCTATTTCAGGTGTAGGACCTGACCTGACCCCTCCCCTCACCAGGTATGCAGGTAGCACAGGTCTCTTTTATAGATCTGGGTGGTAGAGGGGACCAAACAAGCTCAGTTCCAAAGAAGACAAATTGTTTCAGGTGTAGACCTTTGTTCCTCTTTTCATCCTGGCATACATTCTTTTGACTAGGGCTTGACTGGCGTGCATTCTCTTGACTAAACTAGGGCTGTTCTCATGACCCTAAACAGGGTTGGAGGAGCACCCAGTCTGTGTGGGAGAGCCGTGTACATTCCCAATAAATGGCCATGCAAAAGTAGGGCAAAATTATCGTGTGTGGGAGCAGGAGCTGGGTCAGACAGACATGGCCAACCCACATTCTGTCCCCAGCATTTTATCCATTGTGGCAGAAAAGCCATCCTACCCTGTTCCCAGCTCCCACATAATCACTTTCCCCTCCCCCTGCCTTGATCTTTGTAAAGACATGGCCGCCAATCAGGAACACACACAGCTCTCCTACCCTGGCTCCTCAGATCCTATTGTGGGTCATGAGAACAGCCCAACTCAATACAGTCAGTTGTGTTTGTTGGTAAGGAGAACTTGCACTGTTCCCTCTAACAGAGATTTCCAAATGTTGTTCACTAAAACTCCCAGCATCCCTAGCTGCAATGGCCTTTGGCTGGGGACTATGGAAGTTGTAGTCAACAACATCTGGGAATACCTCTTAGAGGGAACACTGAGGCCTTGTCTTCTGGATGTGTAAAATGTTAACCCTCCTGTTTGCAATTCTGTCCTATCTTTAAGAAACCTAATAATTTTTGCTGGTTGGTAACTTTTGTGAGTTTAATTACAAGGGTGATCTAAATTGGCCTTGAGACATAAATATTAACACAAACCCACATTCTTTTTTCAGTTTCCATGTCTATTATTCTCCCTGCTGCACTGTGGAGTTTTATAGCATCTTCTTGACAACTCCAATGTCACTGGTCTTCAGTCTTTGAGGAATGAGTAATTTCCTTCTCTACCTCAAAATCCTTACATTTTGCTCTAGAGGTATATCGTTTATTGGATTGTAATATTTGCTCTCTTTTAATTAACTAACTGGCAACCTGGGAGACACGATCACATCCTGTGCAGCAGCACCATCTTAGCCCACGACAGGTTCTAATTAAGTTTCAATCAAATCTCCTTTCGATCTTAAATTGTCTGCCTTACATTTATGATGTAGGTGTTGATTGCAGAACCATAGTCAAGCTTGCAGACAGACTTTCGTTATAATCCTCTCCTATCTTCTCTCTTACCATATTTTCGACCACCTCTGCTCAAACTGAATTGTAATGTTGTAGTTTACTTTTAAGACATCCCATAATACTCTATGAATAATAATACCACATTATAAAGACACTGATAGATTTGTTTTGAATAATCAAGAAGCCACATTCATATATTTTTTTTAGTTTATATGGTTCCTTTACTAGCAGTGCCTTCAAGTCTTTGAAATAAGGCACGTTCACACTGGAAAATAGAAACTGTCAGCAAAAGAAGAAAATAGGGTTTCCCCCAAGTGATTTAGATAGAGAGGGAAATGAGTAGGTTTTTTAAAATTCTCCTACAGAGCTCAACGTACTAGAGTCCACTCTCTAACTGCATCCTAATCTCCAACCTAGACTGACCAAGGGTGTCTTTTTGAGTTTACCTTCCTTGTGTAGTGTTCACTGCTCTGACATGTAGACAGTGACTGACTGACATTCTGACTATGGCAGCATGGATATGCCAGGAAGATGTGTCCACACTGCAGAATTTCCCCATCCCCAGCTGTGCAGCATTCATCATAGGGGAGAGCAAATTTCAATGATCTGCTCTGCTACCTCCAGAAATGCCTGCACTTTTTCAGCCCTCAAAGGCAAATTTTTGGGTGACACAGGGCATTTCTGGAGGCAGAGCCAAAGCAAGGTGAGGACATGACACTTCAAAAACTGAAGCATTTGACTGATGACTTTGAGTCCATGGGTTGCTCAAGCAAGCGAGTCCACCTAAGTTAACTAAAACAATTACACAATGAGGAAAGAAGTTGAGGCTTTAGATTCAAACCATCACACTCCCTGACACAAGGCAAAATGCTGTGCTGAGTGGCTACAAACAGAGTTAAGCTGGTTTGGTTCTCTTAAAGGCAAAGTTAAGTTCTTGTGCCTGGTGGCTTTGCTTGAAAGCGTATTCCACTGAAATAAATGAAACTTTATTCCAAGTAAAGGTGGTTTGGATTCGGATGTAAAAATAATATATGTGAATAAATATTTTTTATCTGCAGCATTGTTCATTCTTTAAGACAAATGTTGGTTTTTTAATGTCACTAATGAAGTTAGTGGAATTTTACTTGTTTGACATACAGAGTCACCAGGTTGACAAATATAATTGTATTATTTTTCTGTACTTTTGCCTTATATATATTCCTCCTTGTGTCTTTTCCCTTGTAGACAGGCACCACAAAAGAAATCAAACACCATCTGCAGTGAACCAATTTTGTTTGGTGCTCCATTGACGCCCTTCTTGGTTTAAGAGCCATAAAAAATATTTCCAAAAGTCATTTTCTGACACATAATGGACAATTCATTGTTCTCTCTGGCTTTCTCCCCAGAATCTTTCTTTTACCGATTTAGTACCCAGTCAAAACCCCTGGATTTAGTTCCATGATGCTGGCAAAATAATGAGCATGAACCTTTTCCCTGTGATCATAATAATCGAAAATTTCTTTGAGCCACTTTTGTGTAAAAGTCTCTAAGCTTTTTTGGCTCCTTCTATAATCCTTTTCATATGCACATTACTTCTCTTCTTACCATTCTCTAGGTTGTCAAGTTCAAGAGTTACTTTTTATTCCACTTCTTAGCATTCCTTGGTCATTTTCTCTGCTATGTCTTAACTGTTAAAATCCCTTGCATTTCCACTTTTTTTAAGAAATGAAAAGAAGCACCTTTCTAGCCTTCAGCGTGCATGCTTCTTCATTAATTCAGCAAATCTGGACAAAACTACATGAGGACGTGTCATCAGAACCATGAAGTTAAATTAGGATCAGGGCCTCATTCACAATCGTATGGAATAGTGCCAAATTAAAATGCCACTGCTCTATGTAATTCCTTCTTAAATCTATCCTGAACAGTGACCAACACATCCAGACTAGTGTGTGTGTGATGCTAATTGAAGCATGAGTCAAACAAGGACATGAAATCTAGGGGATTTCTAGGTTGTCACAAATTGTCAGTGACATCGGATAGGTGGCCTTATCCACCCCCAGCACAGTACCTCCAGTGACTATTGCTGGTGTCTATCTTATGTTTGTTTTTAGACTGTAAGCCCTTTGGGGACAGGGAGCCATCTTATTTATTTATTATTTCTCTGTGTAAACTGCCCTGAGCCATTTTTGGAAGGGTGGTATAAAAATTGAATTCATCATCATCATCATCATCTACAAATTGAAATTGAAAGACTGTGGCAGAAGAAGACCAAAATAATTCCAGTAGTAATTGGCGCCCTATGTGCAATTCCAAAACAACTTGAAGAGCACCTCAACACCATAGGGGCCACAGAAATCACCATTAGCCAATTATAAAAAGCAGCTTTACTGGAAACAGCCTATATTTTGCGATGATATCTATAATAATAACAACAACAATATTGATAATAAAATTCAGCCATCCCAGGTCCTTGGGAAGGACTTGATGTCTGGATAAAACAAACCAGTCAACAACACCTGTTTGACTGTGTAAACAAGAAATAATAATAAGATAGGAGGAAAACAATTGGAATAACTAAGTTATGATCTTACTCATGTGCTATGTGGGATTTTTGTCTTTGTGTTTTTTCTCATTTGCGCAGTAAAGAAAATGCTCTTTCAGGGAGGAGGATTTTTGATAATAGCAAACAGGTTATTAACATTTGTTAAGAATGGGCACTGCTATGTTGAGTAAAAGAGAAAATAATTCAATGCAGGGTCTGAATAGTGTGTAGTATATGTTACATTTAATAATGAGGATAGTATTAAAACATGACTTACCATCCCTATATTCAATACAAAGGCAGGTACATAGGATGAGTAGGAAAGCATATAATAAGTTGATGTGCATGGAAATCCAGCAACCAGATAAATGTTTGGGGGTTTTCTCCCACAGGATTAACAGCTTTAATAATAATAATAATAATAATAATAATAATAGAAGGAGAAACTGCAAGAAACGTAGAAACAACAAATAAAGAAGAAACAGTGCAATTCTGGGGAAAATTATGGGACAATCCAACAGATTGTAATAAAAAAGCAGGCTGGATGAAAGAGGTCAAAAAATGTAACCAACAAATGCAAGATCTAATAATAACACCAGAATTAATAAGTGAAAGAGCAAAGAAAATTAAAAATTGGACTGCGCCAGGCGACAATGAACTGCATGGCTTTTGGCTTAAACACCGAACAAGCCTTCATAAAAAAAACTATCAAAACAGTTCAATCACATTTTGCAAGGAGGTGATATTGAACAATGGCTAACAACTGGGAAAACTCATCTCATCATGGAAGACCCAGCAAAAGGTGCAGTTCCAAGTAATTATAGACCGATAACCTGCCTGCCAACCATGTTCAAATTATTAAGTGGAAAAATAGCAGATGAAGTGATGCAACACTTATTAATTAACAAACAGCTTCCAGTTGAACAGAAAGGAAATTGCCCAAACACCAGAGGCACAAAAGACCAGCTGCTGATTGACAAAATGATTTTAGAAAATTGCAAGAGAAGAAAAACACATCTAAGTGTTGCATGGATTGACTACAAGAAAGCCTGCGACTCATTGCCTCACACATGGATACTAAAATGTTTAGAAACAACTGGTGTCAGCAAAAACATTCAGATATTTATTTTTAAAAAGCAATGAGCATGTGGAGTACACAGTTAACAATCAATGGTGAGACACTTGGACAGGTTAGCATTAGAAGAGGCATTTTCCAAGTGGACTCACTATCCCCTCTGTTGTTTGTAATCGCCATGACCCCACTTTCACAAATACTAAACAAAACAGGCCTCAGATACCAAACATCTAAAACATCCAGTAAAATCAACCATCTGCTGTACATGGACAATCTGAAGTTGTATGGAAAGTCTCAGTCAGAAATCAAATCACTGCTAAACACTGTCCGTATATTCAGTAGCGATATAGCAATGGAGTTTGGACTAGACAAGTGTGCTGCATTAATAATGAACAGAGGGAAAATAACAAAAACAGAAGGAACAGAACTGCCCAATGGAAGCAAGATCAAGAACCTGGAAGAGAAAGAACATTACAAATAGTTGGGCATTCTCCAGGCTGATAACATTGCACACACTGACGTTAAAAGAAAAATTGGAAGTGAATACATCAGGAGAGTTAGAAAAATCCTAAAGTCCAAACTCAATGGCAGGAACACCATACAAGCCATCAACACCTGGGCTATACCTGTTATCAGATACACTGCAGGAATAATAGACTGGACCCAGGCAGAGCTAGAGACTCT
Source organism: Hemicordylus capensis (assembly GCF_027244095.1). Classification (NCBI taxonomy): domain Eukaryota; kingdom Metazoa; phylum Chordata; class Lepidosauria; order Squamata; family Cordylidae; genus Hemicordylus; species Hemicordylus capensis. Next base: position 331,601,449 of record NC_069657.1, on the reverse strand, counting down.
AGATCGTAAGACCAGGAAAATAATGACCATCAATCATGCTCTGCACCCCCACAGTGATGTAGATAGGCTATACCTCCCTCACAGCTCAGGTGGAAGAGAAATGCTGCAAGTCCATCAAACAGTAGAGGAAGAGAAAAGAGGCCTTGAAGAATATATCAAGGACAGTGAAGAAGATGCACTTAAAATGGTCAAGAACGAGAAACTATTCAACACCAATGAAATACAGCGGGCCTACAAGAAAGAACAAGTCAAGAACCGAGCAGAAAAATGGAAAAAGAAGCCCCTGCATGGTCAATATTTGCACAATATAAGTGGGAAATCAGACATTACCAAGACCTGGCAATGGCTTAAGAATGGCAACTTGAAGAAAGAAACAGAGGGTTTAATACTGGCTGCACAAGAACACGCACTAAGAACAAATGCAATAAGAGCAAAAGTCAAAAAATCCACAACAAACAGCAAGTGCCGCCTTTGTAAAGAAGCAGATGAAACAGTGGACCACCTAATCAGCTGTTGTCAAAAGATCGCACAGACTGACTACAAACAAAGGCATGACAAGGTAGCAGGGATGATACACTGGAACATCTGCAAAAAATACAAGCTACCTGTAGCCAAAAATTGGTGGGACCATAAAATTGAAAAAGTTGTCGAAAATGAAGATGTAAAAATATTATGGGACTTCCGACTACAAACAGAAAAACATCTGCCACACAATACACCAGATATAACTGCAGTCAAGAAGAAAGAAAAACAAGTTAAAATAATTAACATAGCAATACCAGGGGATAGCAGAATAGAAGAAAAAGAAATAGAAAAAATCACCAAATACAAAGATCTACAAATTGAAATTGAAAGGCTGTGGCAGAAAAAGACCCAAATAATCCCAGTGGTAACTGGCAACCTGGGTGCCGTTCCAAAAGACCTTGAAGAGCACCTCAACACCATAGGGGCCACAGAAATCACCATCAGCCAATTACAAAAAGCAGCTTTACTGGGAACAGCCTATATTCTGCAATGATATCTATAACAGTAACAGCAACAACACTGATAATAAAATTCAGCCATTCCAGGTCCTTGGGAAGGACTAGATGTCTGGATAAAACAAACCAGTCAATAACACCTGTCTGTGTAAATAAATAATAATAAATAAATAATAGGTGCCCTAGGTGCAATTCCAAAACAACTTGAAGAGCACCTCAACACCATAGGGGCCACAGAAATCACCATCAGCCAGTTACAAAAAGCAACTTTACTGGGAACAGCCTATATTCTGCGACAATATCTATAATAATAACAGCAACAACATTGACAATAAAACTCAGCCTTCCCAGGTCCTTGGGAAGGACTCAATGTCTGGAAAAAACAAACCAGTCAATAACACCTGTCTGACTGTGTCAACAACAACAACAATATAGGTGAGTTCTGAGTGTTATACTGTACCGGTAAGCCCAACAAGACAACAGGAAAGAGCATTTTATCTATCTATGCTTTGGACACTAAGGATGAAAGACACCCCTGTCTAGTTCTATGAGCACTAAGCATTAAACCTAGTTTGAAAGCAAGGACTGTCCTGTTTTGCATCTGCATGGGAGACTACATATGAGCACTGTAAAATATTCCCCTTAGGAGATGGGGCCACTCCTGAGAAGAGCACCTGCATGCTTGCATGCAAAAGGTTCCAAGTTCCCTCCCTGGTACCTCCAAGGTAGGTCTGAGAGAGACTCCTGCCTGCAACCTTGGAGAAGCCGCTGCCAGTCTGTGCAGACAATACTGAGCTCGATAGACCAATGGTCTGACTCAGTATAAGGCAGCTTCCTATGTTCCACCTGCAGCATAATGGAGAACTAGTCTTATTCTGGACCATGGGCAGAATAAAATCAGTTTGTCATAGTAGTGAGGAACTGGTTTTATTCCGGCTATGTTCCAGAGAGTAAAGGACCAAACATATGCAAGGTCCCGAGGAATATATGGCCTCACTGAATTGGCCAAATATATATTTTTATTGATGTGCATGGAAATGTACATCCTATATGAGACAACCACACAATTAGTTGCCCCAACCAGAATTGTCTAAGGATCCATGCCATTCAGTACCATGTTCTCTTTAAGGCTGGATGTAACCATGTCAGTTTTTACAAAATTCCATGGTCCACCGAGCATCATAAAATATCAGTTGTTTCCAAAAAACCCTCTGTGTGAAAGAATGGTCTTAATAGTAATTAATACTTAAAGCCTAGAAATCGACTAAACCTGTTCTACAAGCTACATGAGCTAAACCTGGAATCAAAGGAAATGGACCTAGCAAATTGTTTTGTCTACTTAGAGCAGGGGGCAAGACAAATCTTTCATCTTAGCCCTTTACGTAATAATATATTGCCTAGAAAGGTATATATTGCCTGTTGAAACAAATGTCTTCGATTATGTGACAATTATTTGAGTAAACAAGGTCGCCCCAAAAGCAGCACAGTGTTTCTGAACCCTGCCAATGGAAATAAACCCCTCCCTCCCACTTCTCTCTGCTTTTTGATGTTATAGTTTGCTATGAAACATCAACAGTTTCTGTCACTTTGAAGTGTACTTGCAATAAATGGCTTTTGGGATTGATTACATGCCTCAACTTTGCCTTGACTATTAATCAATCTCAGCAGCTGTTTATTACATTGTGCATTATAAGTATTAAAGATTATCCCATAAAGAAGTGCTCCTGAAAACTTTGAAAAACACTTTAGAATCATTACTCATTTTGAAAGGTTCCCTCACCTTCTGCAATAGAAAACTCCTCTGGACAGAACTGGAATAATGTGCAACCCATGTGTAGATCATCACCTATTATAGTGCACAAGTTGTGTTTTGTTTTCTTTTTTACCCTGCGTCTAAGCACTAGTAGGAAGTCATGCTTGCCCATAGCTCCCTATTTTATAGCTGCTTCCCCCATGGACATAAATAAATCTTATGTAGATTTAACTAAAGGCTAATTCAGAAACAACTCCATTTTCTCCTTCTCCTTTCCCTCCCTTTCCCTTTCTGATTCCACCCCCCACGCTCTCTACAGGATCCCCACTGGGATAAATTTCTTCTCAACAAAAAAACATAGAAGATTACTAGACAGAATACAACACATCCCTCCCCTTTGTAACAACCAGAATTAATTTAAAATTTAGTAACAAAGTATTGAAGTCTTTTATAGGGATGTGTGAAACGTCTCAAGTACAGAACAATTTGTACTCTAATCAGGCCGTTTCGGGCAATTTGTGCACAAAACAAATCGCCCGATTGCAAGTTCTGAAAGTTTTGTTGACAAAACAAATCACCTGAATTTTGGCTGAAAATTTTGTTGTTTCAGACCTCCATTTTGTGGCAATATCCATGTAGTCTCCATTTTGTGTTTGACGTCTATTTGAATTTCCTGCCTTCAGAATCCGATCAGTGAACGAAAGCATGGGCTGATCTGCTGACAATTGTCTCCATGTTCCAGATTGGCTGTTTTGGCTCTTCCCACTCCTGACTGACCCCACATTGGCCAGGGGAAGGGTTGAAGAAGGGGCAAGGGTGGGAGGAAGTTCAAGAAGGGATTTTTTTCATTCAATCAGTTTTAAAGAGGAAGCAGCCACCATTCTGCCTTTCTGCCTCGTGGGAGGAGAGAGAGAGAGCTTTGCTTTGCCTTGCCATGCCATGCTGTTGGGGACACCCTGACCCCAACATTAAACCCAGAATTACCAACCCAGAATTATATGGAATTCAGGCATGTGTCTGATTCCATTTTGTTAAGGAATCTATTAATGCCTGGACTCAAGGTGAACTGACCAGTACATGACTTGCCTCTGAGACTGATGTGAATTGTTCTGTGAAGGAAGAAGCAATCCAGCATTGTATTGTCAAATGGGTACTCAAAAGAAACACAAAGGCCAGGCCTGAGCTATTCAAATGCTAAAATTTAACTTACTATCAGATAATGTCTGTGGAAGAGGCCAGGAGCTGAGCTCCTATTTCCTCTTGCAAGAAGTCTATGTTAATCCTTGTCAATGATTGCTCTGCTGTGCCCAAAGATGATACTCAATTGCTGTCTATAGAAATTCCACTCTCAGTAGATGCACACAAAGAAAACACCTATAGATTCAATTCTTCTTTTATTAATACCTTTTAACACCTTCTGGGACCAGGCACCAGAAATCTGGGGACAAGAGAAGATGCCCATTTGCAGCTCAGAGATGCAGATTTACTTTGGGCAAAATAGAATGTCCCCTTCCCACGATAGCAGCTAAAAGAAGTTGGGACGGAGATTTCCCTGGACTGAGCTAATATCCTGAATAATTAAAAGACATTATCCAGAGGATAACAGCAAATTGTCACCTTTTTGGGACCCAGGAAGGATGAGGGCATTTTGAATAGACTCTATGGAGATCAAAGGAAGATACAACTATAAAGAATGAGGCTTACTGGACAGAGAGCTAGCAATCTTTGCCTAACAAGCATACTTGCTCAAGAGCCATCCCGGAGTTTGCTGCCTAAGCCACGGGGCAACATGCAGGAACTCTGTCCATGGACAGGAACTGCCTGACCTCTGCTGCACAGTGAGAAGTCAAGACTTCCCCAGCCATGGTGCTCTCAGTCTCTGCCTCGCTCTGAGCAAACTGCCTGCTTGGCCAGCCTACTTGACTGCTAGAAGCTTGCATCACTCCCAAGCTCCTGTTCTCCAGCTACAGCATCTCTCCTTCAGCTGAAGCCTCACCGCTCTCAAGCTTCCGACCCTGGTAATATGCTGCTTCCACAAGCCTTGGATCCCTCCATCCTTCCCCCTTCTTCTCCTCTCTCTTCCCTCTACTCATTCCTGTTCTCCCCCAAACCATGCCATTCCTCAACCTTCCTTATCCTGCCCCTTTTTCCATCTATATCTGAATTATATTAGACTCTAGGAAGATTTAATACACAGACATATGATAGTTAGGAACACTGGGTGAATGTTGTTGCTGGATATATTAGAAATACTGATAGATTGTTCTGTTTTCCGCTCAGATTGATGTTGTTATTCTTTTATACTCAGTAAAGCCCATTGAATCATTTAGGATTGTTTTGATCTCCTTTCTACCTTTGCACCCAGATTATACATGGTCACCGTATAAAAGAACTGGTCACTTGGTGACACTGATGTAACAAGCCTAATTTCATATGCTAGCTCCAGAGCATATATAGTATAACAAATCAGGCTTGGTTCACAACAATGCCATTGCCTATTGCCTTCTGCCTTGCCAGCTTGAGCCTAGCCTTCCTTCCTTGCCACTCAGCCTGCCTGCCCCTGCTAGCTAGTGGCTACTGCATGCAAGCCTGGGAATGGATTATCTCTGCTGCATTGCTTTTTGTTGTTGTTCCTGAGAAGAATTCTTTTTTCACCCCCTTGAGAGAATCACTGCCTGCCTGTGCCTGCTGTGTCTGTCTGTGACAGCCACCAGCCACAGCCCCTGTGGCCACTAGCCACCTGGCCAGCCACCCTCTTTCCCCCCAGATTTTCCAGGCTTTTGCCCCAGCCCCCCCCCCCCCGCCACCCAGGAAAAAAAAATCTGAGGACTAAAGAAGGAGAAGAAGTCAAGAATAAGATTGAAGAAGAAATAGTAGACTCAGAGACCAGACCACAGAATAGGACAACTGGCCACAACATGGGTCAAGCCCTAGACTGAGTGAATGTGGAGAGGAGAGGAGAGCTGGTCTTGTGGTAGCAAGCATGACTTGTCCCCATGGCTAAGCAGGGTCCACCCTGGTTGCATGTGAATGGGAGACTTGATGTGTGAGCACTGCAAGATATTCCCCTCAGGGGACGAAGCCGCTCTGGGAAGAGCAGAAGGTTTCAAGTTCCCTCCCTGGCTTCTCCAAGATAGGGCTGAGAGAAATTCCTGCCTGCAACCTTGGAGAAGCTGCTGCCAGTCTGTGAAGATAATACTGAGCTAGATAGACCAATGATCTGACTCAGTATATGGCAGTTTCCTATGTTCCTATGTTCCTATGAATGTATCCCATTTACACACACACACACACACCCCTCTGGAATTCTGTATTCTTGAGGTTTTTTCCTGTTTGGAGGGAGATTTTGGGTTGCAATTGAATTTTAAAAGTTTTGTGTTGTTTAGTTTAGAAGAAATTAAACAGGGGTTCTGCGTGGGAGGGATCCCCGTTCACTAGTACTAATAGATGGTTAGAAGGGTAGCATAGCTTTGTAGTTTTTAAAAAAACAATTCTGTATTTTTTTTTCCATTCCAAAGATTATTATTTTTTGCATTTAAAAAAAAAAACAGAAGCCTGTCTTCCAGCCCTTTGTGCCCATAATATATCAGTATTAATATTCTCTGCCCAGCAGCCTACAGGCTCTGAGTGGGCAGGAAGGCACAGGCTCTAGTCTCCTCCCTGTGCCCATTTACCCCTCACCCCCAACTGCAGCATTCTGAGGCCATGGCAAACATTATCTGTTTTCAAATGAGAGTGGATTCATTGTTTGTCATTGAAAATGAACCCACTCTCATTTGCTACCAGATAATCTACACTCAGAAACAACAAAACCTAGTACCCCAAGGGCTTGTAGATATGGGGGTGCTTGGCACCCTATGTGCACTACACCACCACTCACTCTGGGCCACCCCGGTGCCCCCCAAGTGGAGTTATGGAGCTGCTGAAACCCCCATTATTCCCTATGGGGGAAAAAAGTTGTGCAAACTTCACAAATTCTTTAAAAATCACCCCTTTGCCCAATTCCTTTGAAATCTGGACTGTAGCAGGCACCCATTAGGGCACTACCACCTGACCCACTCTTCTGCCCCCCAAACCCCATTTCTGCCTGAAAAACATGCCAACTCCAGAAATTCTTTAAAAAGCAGCCCTTTGTCCAATTCCTTTGAAATCTGGGTGGTAGATTCTTTGCACCCCTTGGGCACTAACACGCACCACAACCCACCCTGGGCCACCCTGGTGCCACCCCGCTGCTGAGTTAGGCTGCTGAAATCCCCATTATTCCTTATGGGAAAAATCTTAAAGATGCGCAAACTTCAAAATCATTTAAAAATCAGCCCTTATCACCCTGGGTGGTAGTTTCCTTGCACCCATTGGGCACTACCGCCCACCACACCCCACTCTGGGCCACCCACGTAGAGCTATAAGGAGCTATAAGGTTGCTGGAATCCCCATTATTCCCTATGGGAAAAATCTTAAAGATGCATAAACTTCAAAAATTCTTTTAAAATCATCCCTTTGCCCAATTTCTTTGAAATTTGGGTGGTAGCTTTCATCCATTGGGCACTACCACCACCACCACCCACTCTTTTGGCCCCGTGACCCTTTTTAAAAATCTGAATCGATTTGGATTTGGAAAATTCAGGTACAAATCGAATCAGGGGTGTTTTGATTCGTGTACAAATCGAAACAAAAAAATTGATTCATGCACACCCCTAGTCTTTTAGGTGTCTCCTGTCATGCACACTTCTCCTAAGTCTTGGGGTCTCTGGCACAGGAGCTATTAGTCATGTTATTTCTGGTAAAGAGGATTGTGTCCATCACTTGCATCAGCCTCATCATCTGTGAAGTCAAAAATGGAGGCAAGATCTAATTCCTCTCCAATTCCTCTCTTGTGATCAGACTCCCTTCCCTCTTGTTTAATAGTATGCATGCTGGAAAGTCTCGAACTGTTCCATTTCTTTCCACCATAAATGTAATAAATAAATAATCCAATATGACAGAATCTCCTCAGATTTGGATAATTTGTTTTGGTTTCAGAATATCAGGAATATCCTTTTCTTACTTTATAATGCAGCCATACATGAACAAAGTCCCCCACCTGAAATGTTCTCTGTTTCACACCCAATTTGTGTTTTTGTTGCTTCTCCCTTAGCAGATCATGAATCTCTGTATCTGCAGGGTAAGATGGCATGGTAAGTTTGGTGGAGCTTTGCACCCTCTCAGCAGTTCAAAGGGTGAAATTCCTGTAGTAGAATTAGGAGTAGTTCAATAAGTAAACAGAATTTCACGGATTGCCTCTTTCCAGGGTTGTTATGTAGTTGTCAGTTGTAAACCTTCTTTGAGTAATCTGTCCATTGTTTCCATGAAGCCATTCCCTTGAGGATGCTACAAGGAAAGAGACTTGTGTTTTATCCCATGTTTATGCAAGCATTGGTCCATTTCAGATGAGGAAAGCTGTATCCCATTGTCAGACACTAGGAAGACATTATCATGCAAAAACTGCAGGGTTAGTGAAACTGCTCTGGGGTGATTGGCGAAGACCCAAAAATCTACCTTTTGTGCTCACGTGGGGAAAATTAGCCCTTGAAAAATCATTCAGGCAAGCGGTTCTTGAGGGAGCAGATATGGGTAAAAAGGGCTTTGGCATCTTCAGGAGTGGTCGCGATGTGTTGCATATAGTCCAGGCCAACTCCACGAGGTATATTTACTTGCCTGACTAGCAGCACCACTGTTTTGTGTGTCTGATGTTTCACAAGAACACAGCGGCAAAACAAAGACTTCCAGAGCACAAACACTCCATCTCTCTGCCTGGCAGGGCGGTGATGTCATCAGCAGCCAAAAATACAGGCATCCGGGTTTCCCAGGCAACAGCGAAGCAGTTCTCAGAGAGGGCCTGGTTTTCCCTGCTCCAAGATGGCTACTCCATCTCACAACTGGCAAAGGAACTCCCAGAGCAACAGCTGGCAGATGGCTTGCTTAAGGGTGACATCATCTCCCAGGAAAAGTACGGCATGGTTGCACCTCCTTGCTCCCATGGCAGGCTGCCATCACACTGGTTCGGCATCCCATCTTCTTCTGGACGTTGCTGGAACTGAGGATGTTAGACGTGTGCATGCATCTAACTTAAACTTGTGACACCCCCTGTGCCTAAGCACCTAAGTGGGGGTGGCTCAAAACTTGCGGCAGGCCAACATGTGAGCCAAAACAAAACAAAAGGGACTCTGAACTTGGATCAAAACAACATGCAAACTGGGTGAATAGGTTAAAAATTGTTTATATTTGCTGGACCTCCAGCATCTATGGACCACTAATTTATTGCCAAGAAAGGTGGGAGGGATCTAGCTCCCAGATACTCAATTCTTGAGGGTCAGAGGAACCAATCTCCTCATCAATAATAATAGGAATATTATCCTGTACCATAATTGTATCAGTCCAGATTTGAATGTACGCTAGGGGGCCCAAGCGGAATTGCCACCTTGACCACCCATCATGATAGACAATTATCCTAAATTCTGCTATTGGTCCCATAGGACAGTCATATAGAACATTCATTCATTCATTCATTCATTCATTCATTTATTTATTTATTTATTTAGAGACATTTAATATACCGCCCACTCCGAAGACTCTGGGTGGTGTACAACAACAGGCAAACAGGCAACATTAAAAATTAAATTACATTAATAATTTAAAATTATTAAAGAACTAAAGTAACTACCAAAAAACAGAAAAATGAACTACAGGACAAAGGCCTGGTGAAAAAGAAGAGTCTTCAATAGCGATTTAAAGATCGGTAAGGAAGGTGCTAGCTGGATCTGTAGGGGGAGAGAGTTCCAAAGGAGCGGGGCAGCAACCGAAAAGGCCCTTTCACGGGTCCTAGAGCCCCGAACATCTCAGAAATCAGGGACCGAAAGAAGGGCCATCTGAGCTGATCTAACTGGATGGGATGTAACTGGATGGGAGAGGCGGGTCTGTAGGTAGACAGGCCCCAGGCCCCGCAAGGCTTTGAAGGTCATGAAACCATCTGGCTGGATGCCATAGAGCAGTTGGGCTATAGCTGTGAATTTGATAAGAGGCTGTGCCCATAGACCAGTAAAATGCATGGAGGTATTCTTGACCTGAGCTCATGATGTGAACTGGAAGCCCACCCCCAGGGGCGTAACTACTATTAGGCAGGGGGAGGCGGTTGCCTGGGGGCCCCACTGCCTTGGGGGGCCAGCCAGACACACCTCACATGACTCCCCATTGCCCCCTGCCCAGCCCCAAGTCCCCTCAGCCACTTGCCCTGTTCGCCCTCTCTCCTGCTTGTCCTCCTGGTCGGCAATCTAAGCAGCAGACAAGCTTCCTGCAAAGAGCTCCTTTCCCCCCCGCCAATCAGCTGATCGGCAGGTGGGTGGGGCTTCCAGGGAGGCCTCCGGGTAGGCCTCAGTGAAGCCTGAACTGGAGTAGGCTTGCAGGGAGGCCCCAAGCAAGCAAGGAAGGAGGCAGGTAGGCAGAGTGGCCCCTACAGTTCTCTGCAGCAGACCCTCTGCCAGCCAGCCCAGCATTTGCCAGATAGAATGTGAACTCCTTTTTGTGCGCCCCACCCTCGATATATAGGGATCTGCTTGCCATAGGGCTTTGATATGGCGGGGAGGGACTGAGAAGTCTCTGAATATTTATTTTTAAACAGCTTGGGAAATTTGCTGGCTTTTAAAAAAAAACTATCTAAAAAGCCCAATAAGTGGCTTGTTTCATGGCAGAAAATTACAAAAACTTCTGGAACAAACAATATTATATTCATTCATTCATTCATTCATTTATAAATGCACTTATGTTCAAGTTGTTTTGCAACCCAGAAGGTCTGAGTGAGAACTGTGAAGCTTGTGTGGTGCTTTTATTTTATTTTATTTTTCTTGTGTGTGAACTGCTCCCCAATAACTCGCAGGGACTTCAGGGTCAATCTGGCCAACCTGTGAATGCAGCACCTCCATTCTAGAGGAGAAGTGTGTTAAAGGGCTTTAAAAACCTCCTGTAAAAAACCTCCTGCAATCAAACTTTTCTGAATTTGTTCAAAATTCTGAGAAAACATACATAGGCTCACACTGCATGATTGAAAGTCTCCTTTGCTAATCTGCAGAGAGGGTCCCATTTTAATAATTAGTGTTTCTAGTGTGTTCTAGGCATTAAAAGTAGCACAAATATATAGTACTCAATGTATATCACTATATATTGTGAAGTGTGTGTGTATTCAGTGAAATGTATTTCTAGGCAGCATACTTATTTTGGAATATCAGACTTAAATCCTTGGGGGGCCTGGGGTGTGCGGAGGCCCTGGACTTTGAGTGGGGGGGCATTTTAAAATCTTGTCTCTGAGCCCACTCCAACCTTGCTACGCCCCTGCCCACCCCTAAGTCTCCGGAGTGATATGGCTGCTAACCGTCTCACTTGGGTCCTACGGGAATGTTGTCTGTTCATGCTTATTTAACTGTTGACGAAAACAAGGGGGTGCCATCAGAAAGGGTACTTTTTCTTCAGTTGAAAACATGTTGCTATTGTGGTGCTGATTTGTGGGGAGTAAAAGCAATAGGCGCATAGCTTCCCCGGGGAATCTAACTTTAGAAAAATCCCAATCACCTCTTTTTGAGAAGAAAGCATGCTGCTTTCCTAAATTTAGCTGTGAGAAAGAAACATTTCAAAGTAACAGACAGCATTGAAGCTGAGAAATACATGGACTGAGAATAACATGTAAAGGTTAGGCAATGAGCCCCTGGTGGCGCAGTGGTAAAACTGCCGTCCTGTAACCAGAAGGTTACAAGTTCGATCCTGACCAGGGGCTCAAGGTTGACTCAGCCTTCCATCCTTCCGAGGTCGGTAAAATGAGTACCCAGAATGTTGGGGGCAATATGCTAAATTATTGTAAACCGCTTAGAGAGCTCCGGCTATAGAGCGGTATATAAATGTAAGTGCTATTGCTATTGCTATACAGAAAGCTACTCTAAGCTTTTATCAGGCAGAACTGCATCTGCTGGCAGAGGTGGGGGCCCTTTCCTGACTTTTAGCTGCTTTTAATCAAACCATTTCTTCCAGGGAGCACCTCCCTTCTAGGCGCTCATCCCAATTTTTACCATCTGCTTTGACCATTTTTGGTAGTGTTTCTTTGAGAGTGTGATTAGTTCTTTCCACCAAGCCAAATGATTGTGGGTGATGGGCTATGTGATACTTTTGTGTAATTCCTAGAGCTTTACATAGCTCCTGTATGATGTGTCCAGTAAAGGAACTTCCTCTTTCTGAATCGAGGTATTTGGGAACCCCAAATCAACTGATGACCACATTGAAAAGTACTTTGGCTGTAATTGAGGTGGAATCAGTTCTTGTGGAGATAGCTTCTATCCATTTTGAAAAGTGGTCCAAAATTACTAGGCAGAACCAATTTCCTCTGGAAGTCCACAGTAACAGGCCTATGTAATCCAACTGAATGTGGCTCATTGCAGAGTCCACACACTGGTGTTGGAGGGGGCTTAAGTAAATGTTGGTTACACCCTTGCTGTACTTTCCCATTAAAATTCAGTCAGTTAAGGGGACTGATAACAAAATAATATGACATAATAATGTAATTTAAAAAATTAAGTGACAAGGTGATGTAAATATTCCAATATTTATTTATTTATTTGTTTGTTTGTTTGTTTTATATACCGCCTAGTTTAAAAATCTCAAGGCAGTGTACAGAATTTTTTTAAGCAATTACTCCCACCACATAATCTTCTCTTTTGATTATCATCAAACTATATTTAGAGGGAGAGCATATCATTACTAGCCAGCTGATGAATCCAGTCCACTCATTTCATATATTTTGATGTATTTTCTCATTGGAGTAAAACATATTGTTATTGACAACTGAGGCAGCATGAGAGGTACTATTTTTAGAAGCCACTTCAAATGCAATGGGCACATCAAGTAGGTAACCAGCCACAACAAACTTTAAGGTGTTTTCTTTAGAGCATCGAGAACAGTGATTGTAGTTCAGGAAATGAGGGGGGGGGAAGGGTTCTTTCCCTTTCCTGAAGTCACTGTTACTTCTTGTGAGCAAAAATGTTGAAGGGCAAAGTTTATTCCCAGACAATAATTTAGGATTTGTTCACCAAAAATTTGTTATTCAAAACTGGAATAAAAAGAGTCAGTCCTGCCAGTTGTCATGCAATACAGATACTGTAGATGCTGGATATGAGAAGCTGGCCTAAAAATAGCTTAGTCCAAAATTAAATAAAAGGGGCATGATGAAGGGTGGACTATATGTAATTTGATCAAACCAGTACAATAGCATGGCATTATTATCTTCAGTTGGAATAATGTTCAAATTCAAAAACTTATTTAGTTTTGCGTCTCACACTTTTAAAGAAAGCACTGGGAAAGATACAGGTGCTCTATAGTACTGAAAGCAAAAGGTAACTCACATTAATTGTTCTCATTCTTCTGTAATAAAAACCAAACTCATTTGCAAAGACAATAAGCAGCAAAATTCTTGGTGGCCACAGATGTTTGGAGAGCTTCTGCTGCTGCCTTGAATGGTCTATCATCACTTTGCTTCTGATTCATGGCAGACTTTATTAACACGTGGATATGGTAACCTACTAGTAGGGGTAGGTATGAACCAGTTCGTACCAGAGGAAGGAACCCCTTTTACAGACCTCCAAACCAGTTTGAAGGTCTGGTGGTTCAGCCAGTTTGAAGGTCGGGGGTAGCTTTAAGGACCAGGGAGGGTCCTTAAAAGGAAGCCCTTTTACAGACCTCTGAACCAGTGTGAAGGTCTGGTGGTTCAGCCAGTTCGAAAGTGGGGGGTAGCTTTAAGGACCAAGGACCAGGTGCTATTCCCCCTCCCGCCACATTTCCTCCACCAGCGCTGTGTCTAAAAACAGTCCTGCGGGGTGGCAGCATACCTCCTTGCCACCCTGGTGTACATTTGACTGGAAGTACCCAGAAGTGCTCAGTGCGTGTGCGCACCTCATGATGTGCGTGCATGAGAGTGCAACGTGCACACGTGTACCGAGCACTTCTGGGTACTTCTGGTCTGACGTACATTGGGGTGGCAAGGAGTATGCTGCCAGCCCGCGGGACCATTTTTAGACACAGCATGGGTGAGGGAAATGCGGCAGAGGGTGGTAAGAGAACCCTCCCTGGTCCTTAAAGCTATCCCCTCCACCTTTGAACCGGCAGGCGCCAGTTCCGTGCACACCACTACCGACTACTACTACTTCTACAGATATTTATATACCGCTTTTCAATAACAAGAACAACATTGTCAAAGTGGTTTACATAGAAAAAGAAATAAGATTCCCTGTCCCTAAAGGGCCCACAATCTTAAAACAAACAGAACAAGGTAGTCACCAGCAGCAACAGTCATTGGGAAAATGCTGTGCTGGTGTTGGAGAGGAACAATTACTCCCCCGCCCCCAGCTAATTTTAAGTCACTACTTTAAAAGGCACCTCTTTGCTCTTTCAGGGGGAGGTAGTTGACCTACCATCAATTCAAAACAGAAATCTTCAGTTTGGAATTCAAACTGGAATCCTTGTTTGCAGGAAGAAATCAATGACATTGTGGAATACAAAAGCTTCAACTATTTTTGAATAGTTGAACTATTAAAAGACAAAAACAGACTTCCATGATTGCTGCTCATCAGCATTTCCACAACTGTTCTAACAGTAGTAAATGGTTGGACATGCTGTTTTTTGTTTCTTATTTTTAAAAACAGTAACAGAAGTGGCAAAATATTAAAGTATATGCATTATGGCAGAAGTAGGCTTCAAATGCCTCTGTGGTTTGTATAATTCCTAAAAGTGGAGATGTGAACTGCTTTGATAAAGAGATAATGTAAATGGAAGCAGCACATATTTCAGTTTAACAGAAGGACCGGTGCCAGGGAAGGGTAAAGTATTTATCTAAATTAAATGTCAAAGTAGTTATTTTTGAATGCAATTTAATTTGGGGAAAAAATAGACTGAAGTCAAAAGGGCGCCTCAACTATTTTTACTCTTACCTATTATACCATGCCATGAATAAATCATCTCTGTAGGGTGCTAGAAGAAGATGCTTTTAGTTCAAAATGAGATGCACAGGTTATTATTTGAGTTCTATTCTTTGTTGGAAATGGTTGAAGAAATAAATAAAAGCCTTTCCCATAGTGTGGTGAACACACTGGTGGGATTGGAACCAGCATTGAAAGCCCAAAAGGTTAGGTTTAGGCCTGTATCTGGGATGGCTGTTTTGCAAGAAACTGGAGTGTGAACTTTGGTTCTGCTGAGCCAAAGTAATGGAATGAAATGGTTTATTCTCTAGTTAAGACCCGAAGAGAGGGGAGACTCGCCCCTCCCTGCCTTGAAGCTTGTTTGTGCATTGTGCTATGCTAAGGGGAAATCATGGAAACTAGCTTGAAATTTGCTAAGAGTAATCATATTTAGAAGGTCTTAGGAAACCACACATAGATATCAGCTACCTACATATTTTAGGGGTGCATTATATTCACACAGTTAGTTGCTGACCGTCTTTGCATGCTATCTCTTAACCCATTTATCTGGATTGAAAGGTGCCAACCCTGCTATGAAGTGATCTCAAGCCTGTCAATCTGGACAGAAATAGGAATGTTTTGAGAACACCAAAAGAGAAACAGCTCCATCTGAGTCTGTAAACAAGTGCCGGATACACACCCCAAGATTGGTAGACTCCTTGACCAAATATGGTAAGAGAGTCCGAGGGGGGAACCAGGGTGTTTACATCAGACTAGGGATACAGAGAGAGATGATATGACTGTTTCTGATATGAGATATGGATAACAGGCTTGGAGGAAGTTGTAAAAAGGGGGATACCCACACACAAGGGAAGAGAAAGGCATTTTCTCACTCCGTGGGAGGGGTAGCATGTAACCCCTATCCTGGGAAGACAAATCGGGCCTAGCAATTTGCTGGAATTGCTCCAGTCTCTAAGATCAGAGCGATCTCCATTCCTGCATACTTGACCACCCTGCCAAGACACCTGGACAGGTGGAAGCCTCCTGTGCACTCAAGACCTTCATTCCTGAACCAGACCTTCATTCCTGAACCAGACATCCCTGCCCAATTCCCTCCTCCACCCTGTTCAATGTATCACTTTCCCCAGAAAAGTCTCTATCTCTTCTTTAGCCTGTCAGCTTTTCTCTCCCTCATCTCTCCCCCTTACTCCATCTCAGCTCACTCCCAGACTGCTGGCCCAAGGCCAGAATGGGCACCTCTTCCCTCCCCTGCTCCTTCCCTCTCATCCATTCCCCCCCTCCTTTCTCATGCTTGGATTTTTGGCTCTCTTTTCTACGTCTCTCTGCTTAAAACCGAAACCGCCAAAATGTTGTGTCTTAGCTACAGAACAGCTGCAGAGATAACATACACATACAGAGTTCACTGCTAGTAAGAAAGAAAATGCTTTCACTGCTATTCATGCCTAGTGAGGGAAAATGATTCTAGCTGTTATTAAAACCACTACACTACGCTGGGGAAGAAAATCATTTGATTGATTTTGCTTGTGTGCTTAATTGCTTAATTGTAAACATTTTCCTTAATAAAACTTATTAAATTACAGTTACTGTGATGTCTCTTCTCTTCCTCATTCCTGATAGCTCCATGACCTCAGAGCCAAACCAGGAGTAGCCTCTGCTGGCTAAGTTGGGAGGGGCTGTGTGCTTGCTCGCTCTCTCGGAGGGAAGGCGCTGCAGCAGCAATAGCAAGCCACAGGACTGTTACCTGGGAGGATGTTTGCTCCTGTGGTATTTAGTCTAACAGTTTTTTAAGCAATTGCCCCAGTCTAGCTAGGACTGTGTGCTCCAGACTGGCGCTGATGGCTAAGGAATTTTAGGAATTTAAATTAAAGACATACTTAACATCTCAAAATATTTATTTTCAGGGTGGGTAAGGAGGAACAAACAAAACTTTATGTATGTATTTATTTATTTATTGTTCAATTTATATACAGTACTGCTTTTCATTAAATAATCTCAAAGCAGTTTACAATATAATTAAAACAATGCATAATTAAAATACAAAGGTACAGATGATCTGAAAAAATGAAATATATAATACAAAAGTACAGATTATATAAATAAAATAATCTCTCTATAAAAATTAATAATCCATAAAATAATAATAATACATAACACAATGCAGCAGCCGTAAAAAATTACTCTCATTCAAAAGCCTGGGTGAAGAGCCACATCTTTACGTTTTTCCTAAAAACTGACAAGGAGTTTACATACATATGATGTTAAATGCATCGTTAGCCCTGACCAGCTTGCTTTTGCTTTTGTCAATAACAGCCACTGTGGACGGATCCAGATTGGCACTGTAGCCTGTGAAAGCCGCATATTCTTTTACAGGGGAACTGAGATGGGGTTAGAGAATCCAGACAAATGTTTAGACAGAACAACAAGTTTTCTTTATCTTCTGAGACTTAACATCTGGCCATTTTTCCTGTTCCCCATACTTTGGAAACAAGTATACCATCCCTTTGTCCATCAGTCCTCAGCCTCAGTTCTTGTGAGTGCATGTAGCATAGCAGTCTGATGATGTAGCATAGCAGACTGAGGTTTGCTCCAACTGCTAGAGTCTCTTAAGGCACCTGCATAGCAGAACTCCTCACAGCCATTCTGTCCCATGCTGGTCTGATGCTGATGGTTTGGCCACAGAGAAGAGGACCTCCTTTGCCGGAGGGGGCAGGAACTTTGTCCCTGCCACAGTCTTGATTCAGATCAGGGCCCTGGTGGTATTTATCCAAGGAGGAAAGCTCCTGTACTCTTTCACATCCCTCTTCCACAGGGTCTACAGGTTGTAACCTTGTAAACCTATTTATGAACAAAAAATTTTAAATTGCTCAACCTTGCTATTTGTAAATGGAGGTCCTACCAAGCTACAGCAGCTGTGCTAGTGGTTACTGCCCAGCAGTTGTATTGAGCAGGTTTATAAAGGAATTGAATATTCCCTTGCTAAAGATTAAAACTGAAACATACTGGAAACACCAGTCCTAGCAGTCTCTGCAGTCTCTCAAACATCCCAATAATTACCACATCTAGTCATATTTGACACTGAATATATGGTATTTTACAAATAAGAGTGATCTATCTACAACAGCCAAACTGTGCCAAATGGATTCAAATATATAATGAAAACAGTATTACTTACAGAAAGATAAAAATAGCAAATTGAAAAGACAGCCATCAGGCTTATTGTGTTTACAGTGTCATTTTTAAGTGCTGGAAAAATTGCCAGTGTCTTTCATATAAATGTTATTTATTTCCCAAGCCTCGGACCAAAAATCTCATTCTCACTTTACCTCCAAAGTGTTCAAGTCCTGTATCTTTCACAAATTAAATGTAGTTATTACACCATAAATCTACATTGACTAACGTGGGCTAGTTTGTTGTTGAAAGAAACACCATATCTGATAACTGAAAGAAACACCATAACTTACTCTGAGGTCTGTACAGCAAGGTACATTACAAGGCAATTACATATGCTACACATTGCACAGGTAATGTGCATCAAGGCTATTTTGTAATAATGGCTTATTGTCAGTTCCACAGCAGCACGATCACCTATTCAGAAAGTAAGGATCAATATAGTACCAATCTTATCAATACAGCACATAGGGTAAGAAAGGATGAGATTTAGCAGTTAGTTACAACATAAGTGAAATGAAGGTAAGACATGATCAACATGTGGCAGTAAGCAACAAGCTCTGTGATCCCACAGAACTTCCGTTTTGGGGCACTAAATTTTGGTGTCATTTTAGCTGAATATAGTGGCCTCACAAGTGCTGAGGTTCTAACAGACAAATAGTACAGTGCTGGAATTATGAACATTGAATGAATTATGGAATCACTAACAGACAAATAGTACAATGCTGAAACCTCAGAGTTTATTATGAAACCTCTGAGGTTTCATAATAAAGCTTGTTGTGGTGATGGTTTCAAAGTCAGGTGGTTTTTAAAAAAGGATTAGACAAATTCTTTGATTTGATTGATTTGATTAGACAAATTCATGGACGATATTTCTGTCAAAGCTATTAGTCATGATAACTAAATTGATCCCACATGTTCAGCAGCAGAATAACTCAGAACACCAGATACTGGGGTTGGTGACAAACAATAGGAGAAGGGTGAATGCCTTACTGCTTATAAGGGTTCTATAAGCACACACATTCTGATGGAAAGAAAATGCTGTATTATATGAACCCTTGGTCCACTCCAACAGAGTTTTCATGCTCATAGGTAGTAGCCTCATAGAAATTCAGACCATTCGTCTATTTAGCTCAGCATTATTTGCACTGATTGGTGGTAGCTCTCCAGGAGGCTTTTATTTTGAATCCACTCCGGATTGGAGTGTGCCAGTCCACATATTAGCTGGATTTACCCCAAAGTCACTGCAGGCTGTCAGGGACCAGGACAGGACTTTCTTTTCCCCTGAATGGAGGCTGCACCTTCTGGCTTAGCCCGAATTATGTCCAGCTTTAAAAAATCCTCTAGTTTCAGATTTTTTTTGGGGGGGGGGCTTCTGTTATGCCCTGCAGTTTCTCTGTTATGTGTGGGGTGGTCATGCCAGTAAATCGGCGTTTTCCAAAACTCTGTGAAAGGGAGTTTGACAGCTATTTTGGGTATGGTTTTGCAATTGCAAGCGCTGAGGGCGGGGGGAGGTGTTGTTGCAGATTGGTGATACTCTGTTGATTGAGTCCAGAAGGGGAGGGGTAGAGGTAGGGAGAAATTCCTGAGTTAAACTTAAGCACAAATGGCAAAATGTATGTCTTCCTGTGTTTTACATAGGCTTTCGATATGCAGAATGGATGTAACCTGAGCCCTTTTTTGTATGAGCTGATTCCATTAGGTGTGTGTGTGGGGGGTGGGGAACATGAGGTGGTGAAGGCAGTCAGTCACAAAGGCAAGGGTTAAGTGTCCTGCTGTTTGATCCAGCTGCTTGGCACCTCATCAAGCCGTCCTTCCAGCTCTTAGCTGTCAAACTAAACAAAAAACAAATAAAGAACAGTCTCTTGCCTCTTCCTCTGTGTTCTGACTTGTGATTGGTTAGAAGAAAAACCCGGAGCAAGTAGGTGGGAACGCACAGGAAAAAGATCTGCCATAGAGTGCAGGGAGGAGCCGACGGCTATGTGAATTAAACATCTTGCCAATCTGCTGCAAAGCAGATTCGCTCTTCAGATACATGAAGCCACTCCCAGGACTCTTTTCCCAGACTTATCTGGAGATGCTAGGGATTGAACCTGGGACCTTCTGCAGGCAAAGTCTGTGCTCTACCACTATCACTGAGCTATGGCCTCTCCTTAACTTTATCTTGTTCTACCTCTGATTATCATCAGTTCCACTACAGATAATTAGTGTGTAACATTCAATTTCCCATAATGAAAAACAAAGATGACAAAGCCTCTCCACTGAAATACCAGTGGTGTAGGATTCTAAAACACACCACCCCATTTCCTAATTTTATAAGGACATCCCCATTTTCACCTGAAACCATTCCTCACTAACTTCCCCAAATCCCCTCTGTTATATATTTCTAGGTTTCCTCTTCACACAGTGAAAGCTGTAGCAATGGATGGCCACCAAGTTCTTAAGAAATATATTATTGCACTTAAACAAGATATTATCTTCTTATTTCTTAAAAAAAATAAGTCCATTATACATTTTTATTTTAAAGATGAATGTGGGATATGATTTACTAGTTCAATTTTTGTCATTTATTGGCCAATTTCTCTTTTAAGGTACATAATTTCTTTTATAGCTGTAAATCTACAAAAACAAAAATACAGAGAGAGATATTTACATCTAGCACATTTGAAGTATTTTTCATTATAATGCTGCCACTGAATATAATGGATACTGGTGCAGATAACTTTACCTGTGTTTTTTTAAAAAAGAACTCTGCCTGGCTGAAGTTTGAACATTTTTTCCTATGATTTAAGTAGCCAGCAAAAAACATATTATAAGCGTGAAATTTCTTTTGTAATGAACGGCAAAAGGGTTCAACATGTTTTTGTACCTCTGAGAATAAACCCTTATACAATTTCTTGTTGTCTTTCAAAAATGAGCCTACTCACTAACACATGTTGACTGCCTCTTGAAGATGTCAAAGACGTTAAATTGAAAGCATGTCACAATTAAGCTTTTGAAAACTATTATTCTGAAAAATTTCTTCCAACATTCAGTCTATAAGAAGAGGGGAAACCCAAGATACTCTAGATTGAAGAAAATATTCTGGGGAAGGACACAAATGATAAATAAAGCATTTCTAGTTATAGTAATTGCACTCACATTAGTGGCTGAAATATATTTTCCATTTCTTTCACACATTGTATGAGTGTTTATTTGTTATTGTCCAGCAATTTGAAAGCAAACATTGTCCAACATTTTTACAAATGAAGAATGCCTGTTTTCTATGCTTAGGACAATCCATGCTTAGGACAATCTATGCTTAGGATAATCCATCAGAATAATAAAACCATAGGGCACCTTATTCTTCTTCAGATATTTAAAACAAAAAACGTGGGACAGGGAGGATGCTCTGGTTGAGTACAGCATCCTGAGTGCATTTATAAGCTCCACTCCAGCACAGACATACTCAGAAGCCTCACCCCCACACTATACCTACAGTGTTTGTCTACAAGTGTGAAGAGATTTTTCTGCCTTATTCTTTTTAGATTGTGAGCCCTTTGGGCACAGGGGACTATCTTATTATGTATTATTTATTTTTCTATTTAAACTGCTTTGAGAACTTTGGTTGAAAAGTGGTATATAAATATTCTTCATCATCATAGTTGTAGTATTAAGTATTCTTTCCATTATGAGAACTCTGGCTCCAGCTTTCTGATCACGAAAACTATCTCTTCACTCTTGCATTTCTGCAGTCAAACACTGTAACCAAATTCAGTTCAAGGGTGAGGCTTCTGAATGTGTCAGCACCAGGGCAGGGCTTGAAGGCACACTGTTGGGACCCTATACTAGAATTCAGAGTCCACCTTCTTTTAATGTCTGAAGAGGGTTCTTATCTTATCAGAAGGAACAATATTTGCTTCCTTCTCTAGCAAATGGAAGGCACATGGAAACAGCTACAGCACAGGGGTCGCACCATTTGGAATGGCTGACATGACGTCAAATGCAAGAAGAAGAAGGAAATCTCCATTCATGATCTAGCTATACTAGTTGCATCATGAATATGACAGGCTATATACTAGTTTTTGTGTGTGCATTTGCATTCATGTACACTAAACTAAAGTCAAGCTGTATCTACCACTCAAAGCTTTAAGCTCTAGATTGTGGGGAAATGTGGAAGCATAAAAAAAACACAGCTTATTGCATGCCTGTGCATATGGGGGAGGGGGGCGCGGAATGTAAGCCATCCCTCAAATTCCCCTCAAAGCAAAAAAAAAAAAAAAAAAAAGGACAATATAAGAACAATGATTTTTCCAGAACAGACAAATATCAGAAAATAGGGATTGTCCCTGGAAAATACAGACTTTGTAATATCTGCAGTCAGTAGACCAATCCTCTTCTTCTGACCTCAGATCTATTTGCCTGTTTAGAGACTTCATTTCTATATAGCAGGAAAGTGTTAGACCAGAATGCTGATTCAAAGGGTTCTCTATGAATCATGGGCTGCAATGTATCCTAAGATCAGTTAAGCACCATGTATTTATTTAGCATATTTGTATACTGCCCAAAACTCACATCTCTGGCAAGTTTACAATAAAACAACTCAGATTCATGCTGGTCGCTGACCGAAATAAAGAGATTGATTGAACTCAGATTAAAAACAAAGTTAAAACATTAAAACAATTTAAAACAATGATAGATTCTTTAAATCTAATTAAAAGCTTGGGAGAATAACTGTGTCTTAATAGTTCTTTTAAAAACTGTCAGAGATGCCCCCCACCTTATTTCATCAGGGAGCACATTCCAAAGCCCTCGGGGTGGCAATGGAGAAGGCCCATCCTGGTGGCAGCTGCAGACAGACCTCCACAGATCCCAATAGGTGGCAGGGCTTGTAACAAAGAAGGCATTCCTTTAAGTACCCTGGGCCTAAGCTGTTTAGGGCTTTATAGGTTATAATCAGCACTTTGCAATTTGCCCCAAAACATACTGGTAGTCAGTGTAGTTCTTTTAATATAGGTGTAATATGGTCTCATCAAGATGACCCTGAGACCAACCTGGCTACCACAGTTGCAGTTTCCAAACTACATACAAAGGCAGCCACTCATAGAGCTCATTGCAGTTGTCAAGTCTGGAGGTTACCATCATTTTAATGTTAAACTGTTTAATTGTCATTATTCCATTAACTTGTTCTACATTTTTATTTTGTGAAATTATTTTGTTTTTACTCTGCTTTATATTTGTTGTGTTTTAATTGTGTACACTGTTTATTTATTTATTTAGCACATTTTTATACCGCCCCAAACTAAGGTCTCAGGGCGGTTCACAACAAACAAAAACAAAACATTACAATCAATTAAATACTAGAAACAGTTTAAAACAAATCAATAAACAATACAAAAATTTAAAAGTTGAAAAGTTAAAAAGCTAAAAGGCCTGGGTAAAAAGATAAGTCTTTAGACACTTTTTAAAAGCCACTAGAGATGGGGAGACTCTTATTCCCACAGGAAGCACGTACCAAAGTCTCAGGGCGACAACATAGAAGGCCCGTCCCTAGGTGACCACCAGACGACATGAAGGTAGCCACAGACAAGCCTCTTTTGATGTACGCAGTGGACGACAGGGATCATGCAGAAGAAGACGCTCTCTTAAGTACCGTTGGCCTAAGCTGTTTAGGGCTTTATAGGTTATAACCAGCACTTGGTATTTTGCCTGGAAACTTATTGGCAGCCAGTGCAACTCCTATAATATAGGAGTACTATGGTCTCTTCGAGATGACCCGGAGACCAACCTGGCTGCCGCATTTTGTACTAATTGTAGTTTCCGGACTATGTACAAAGGCCGCCCCACATAAAGGCAGCCATACATAAAAAAGGCAGCCGTACATACAAAGGCAGCCCCATGTTTAGAGATACACATATTTATTTACTTACTCATTTATTTACGGTCAAAGTCCAGGGACAGCAACGGAGAAGGCCCATTCCCGAGTAGCCATCAAACAGGCAGCAACAGCAGACGAACCTCTCCAGATGGTCCAGACGAACTTCTCCAGATGATCCAGATAAATATGATTAAATAGATAAATAAATAAAATGCCCCACTGTTCTAAAGTTGTTTATCTCAAGAAATGGGTGCAGCTTCAACCTCTGGCTGAGTCACCAGAGAGAGCTTTGGATCCAGAAACACTCCCAGACTGTGTACCTGTTCCTTCTTGGGTAGTATAACCCCATCTAGGACAGGTAGATCGAAGTTGTCTCCTAAGTTCTGACAATAAATACCTCCATCTTTTTTGGATTCAGTTTGTTATCTCTCATCCAGACCATCACTGCCTCCAGACAAGCATTTACGAGGTTATGCCTTTTCCCGAACGATGTTGACATGGAGAAATAGATTTGAGTGTCATCGGCATATTTATAACACCCTGCATCAAACCTCCTGATGATCTCTCCCAGTGGTTTCATGTAGATGTTAAATAGCATAGGAGAAAGTATGGAGCCTTGTGGAACTCCATACAGAAGCTCTTGTTTTGAAGAGCAACAGTCTCCAAGCAACACCATCTGGAATCTGCCCAAGAGCGGAATCGCTGCAGAGCAGTGCCTTCCACTCCCAACCCACTCAGACACTCCAGAAGGATACCATGGTTGATGGTATCAAAAGCCACTGAGAGATCCAAAAGTTCCAACAGAATCATGCCAATCCCCAATAGGAGATCATTAATCAGGCTGACCAAGGCAGTCTCCATCCCTAGCCCTCCCAAAAACCAGTTTGAAATTGATCTATATGTTTCATCCAAAACCATCTGGAGCTGAGAGGCCACCATTCTCTCCAGCCATGCCAGCCATGGAAAGTTGGAGACAGTCCTATAATTGCTTGACTCTAAGAGATCCAGTGCAAGCCTCTTCAAAAGAGGTTTAATAACTGCCTGAAGACAGGAAAGCATTCTGCCCTCCCTCAGAGAAGCATTTATGATGTCTGTTAGGCCCCCTCTAATAACTTCTCTGACAGATAGTATAAGCCATATTGAACAAAGGTCAAGAGAAAACATGGTAGGCCACACTGCTCCATGCAGCTTGTCCACATCCTCAGGAGTTACTTAAAAAGGAATCACTTGCTTTAAAATACAGGCAGAGCAGATTTTTAAAAGAACCATATCAAACATGCCCTGAAAGTGAACAGGAAAGATTTAGGTCAAGCAGATCACCTTGGAATGGAGGTACTGAGAAAACAGTGACCACAAGTAGGACCACTCAGGGGGCTTAGTCATGAAGGAAGTGCAGAGTCAGGTATGCATGCATACTGTGGAGGCACCCAGGACCTACTAGTCACTGAACACACCTTACCTCATTGAACAAGAGAAGAGAAAAATAGTGGGTAGTTTTTAATACCCACTAATAGCTATTAGAGAAGCAGAAATTCTGAGTTTTATAATTGGCTGACAAGCAATGGTGGATTACCGCAGTAGGCATTAGGCAGTATAGGCAGCTGCCTACAGTGGCAAATCTTGGGGAGCGGCATCTTAGAGGGAAACTTAATTCTTTTTTTCTCCAACCTTTGAAAATGCCACTGTGTAGTGGCAGAGGCTCCACCCACCTCCTAACCAATACAGGAGGTGAAGTCAGGCACTGGAGGACGGCGGTGAAAGAGGTCCTCACCACAATCACAGCTTACTTGCAAATGACACAGAGCAGGTGATTTCAGGCCTCTGCGCATGCACACGTCCGAAATCACCCGCTCTGTGTCATTTGTGAGTGAGCCGGGCATGAGTGTGGAGCTCTTTTGCCGCCGTCCTCCAGTGCCTGACCTCACCTCCTGTGAGTACAGAACCCTGGGGGACTGGTGCTTTTTAATTTATTCATAAATGATCTAGAAGCAGGGGTAAGCAGCGAGGTGGCCAAATTTGCAGATGATACCAAACTCTTTTGGGTAGTGAAATCCAGTACAGAACCCTGAGGGACCCCACTTCTTACTTCCCTCCATTGTGATAACTCTCTATTTATCCCTACCCTCTGTTTCCTGTCTTTCAACCAGTTAGCAATCCACAGATGTACTTGTCCCCTTATCCCATGACTGCTAAGTTTCCTCAGGAGTCTTTGATGAGGAACTTTGTTGAAAGCTTTTTGGAAGTCCAGGTATACTATGTCAACTGGATTACCTTGATCCATACACTTGTTGACACTCTCAAACAACTCCATTAGGAGTTCACCATTCTGTTTCCAACAGTGGTCATCCAGATGCCTCTAGGAAACTTACTAGCTGGACATGAATATAATATTGTTACATTCTATTGTTTATTGTAGCATTTGGTAATTAAATTAATACTAATTCTGAGCATGGCAGAGTTCTTTAGGACCAAAGCAGATGTGACTCCAAAAAATGTATTGTCTTTTGTCCCATGGGAAACCAAGACCACACCAGCATCACTTTCATGCCCAGCTGCAGTTCAAACAGGTGAGACATTACTATGGACTGTGCTCAATTTATATGACTGATGGGGATCAGATGCTCTGAATAAGTATTTCTGGTCCTTTCCCAAAGCTTAGTTCTTGGATAAGATTCTTGGATAAGATTCATGACCTACCACATACATTCTTGATCCATGCTTACCTGGCTTATTATATCTATCATATCATTGATCTTAAATGCCTCTTTGCGGGAACATGCGGTCCTGCTGCTGACTCATAAGGATACTGTGGTGAGGGAGACCTCTTCTATCTATCTATCTATCTATCTATCTATCTATCTATCTATCCATCCAGTGGCGACCCATGAATGTGCCTCTGGGGTGGGCGCGCGGTGGGAGGCACCTTTAAGAGTAAATTAATTTGGTGCTTACCTCCACGGCACAGGTGAGCACCAAATTAATTTACTCTTAAAGGTGCCTCCTGCTGCCCCCCCCAGAGGTGAGTTCACGGGCCTCCACTGTATCTATCTACTGTATCTATCACGTTATACCGCCTGATATGTAAATCTCTAGGTGGTGTACAAATCTCAGCATTAAAAACCACAGGTTAAAATACATAAAACACAATTTAAAATATATATTTAAAATTTAAATTTAAAATTTAATTTTAAATTAAATTTAATTTAACTTAAAATTTAAATTTTAAATTTTAAATAAAATTAAAAAAACAATTTAAATATATAAAAAACAAATTATTAAAATTCTAATTAAAAGCTTGCAAGAACAGGGAAGTCTTGAGGGTCTTCCTGAAAACAAACAGAGAGGGAGATGCTCTTATTTCAGCAGGGAGCATATTCCAAAGCCCTGGGGCAGCCACAGAGAAAGCCCAGTCCTCAGTCGTCACTGGATGAGCTGGTGGCAACCGTAACCGGATCTCTCCAGAAGATTGTAAAAGGCAGGAGGCCTTTCATAACAAAGGAGGCGCTTTCTTAAATAGCCTGGCCCCAAGCTGTTAAGGGCTCTATAGTAATAACCAGCACTTTTTGTATTTCACCCGGAAACATCTCGGCAATCAGTGCAGTTCTTTCAAAACTGTTGTTATACGGTCCCTTCGTGTTGTCCCAGAAACCAATTTGGCTGCCACATTGTGTACCAATTGTAGTTTCCAGACTATGTACAATGGCAGCCTCACGTAGAGCACATGACAGTAGTCAAGTCTTGAGGTTACCAGCATATGTACCACTGTTTTAAGGCCATTCACCGTAGCTGATGTATCAGCTGAAGCTGATAAAAAGCACTCCTGGCCACTACCTCAACCTGAGAAATCAGAGGGAGCTTTGGGTCCACGAGCACTCCCAAGCTACATTTTAAAGAAATCTTCCCTGGATTTGTCTGATTTATCAAACTTATTACAAGGCAAAGTCTTATAGCATGTGATGGCAAACTAAACTCCAGGTTTTCTTGAGTGAAATGATTCTTTGGATTTATTTACAGCCTGGGTTTGAGATTGAATGTGCCTAGGTAGTCTTAGTGGATGACCTGATGGAAGGAAGAATACAACCCTGTTGATCACTTTGGACCTCTTGCACCTTCAGAACCATCAACCATGGTTCTGAAGGTGCATGGTATCTTTCTGGACCATGATATCTTTCTGGATCACTTAGCAAAAGGGACTGAGAGGAACTGTATTACATTGGTTCTGGTAATGTATATAAGTAGGTCCCAAAAGATATGCCGAGTGACTGCTGATCCACCCCTGTGATTTTTGGCACATGGGTATTGCTGGGCTCCATCTCATTTCCATGCTCTTTAACATCTACATGAAGCTGCTGGGGAAGGCTTCATGTGTTGAGCTATCACCAGTATGCAGATGACACCCATTCTATCTTTTATTTCTATCATCTGATACTTGAGGTGCAGTAGAAGTTCTGAACCAGTGCTTGAGGCAGTTTTGTAATGTGTGATGCTGAACAAAGTGGAACGGTCAATAAGATGCAGGATCTGTTGGCTGGAAGATCTGACCATTTTGGAGAAAGAGTACTGCCTGTTTTGGATGTGGTTGCACCCACACTGAAGTAACAGGTTCCCAGCTTGGGGTATTCCTGTATCTGACCCTGCTCCTGGATTCTCAAGTGGTAACCTGACCTGGCCATGTAATTCATGCCCTAGTTACTTCCAGACCAGAAATAAGCCTTGGACAGTCAAGAAACTTGAATTGCTCCCAAAGATGGCTGCCAGAGTTTCCTTGCAAACTGGATCATATTATTTATTTGATTTCTATACTGCCCTTCAAAAAATGGCTCAGGGTGGTTTACATTAAAACAAAACTAAAATCAATTAACTATTAAAATAAAAAAACTGTAAAAACAACATAAAACCATTATTAAAACTATTAAAACAGTTTATAAAATCCTGGACAACCAGGCCAAACCTTTATGGTTTAAAAACAGTTTAAAAACCCTTGAAGGCCAGGCCAAACAGACAGGTTTTAAGGGCTTTCCTGAAGGCTAATAATGAACTCAGATTACAGATTTCTGCTGGGAGTGTATTCCACAGCCCAGGAATAGCTACAGAGAAGGCTCACCTCTGAGTCGCCACCAGACGTGTTAGTGGTAACTAAAGATGGACCTCCTCAAATGACCTTAATGTGCACTGGGGATTGTTCAGAAGAAGGTGGTCTCTAAGATAACTCGGACCTAAGTCGTTCAGGGCTTTAAAGGTAATAACCAGCACTTTGTATTTTGCCTGGAAACGTATTAGCAGCCAGTGCAACTGTTTCAAAACAGGCATAATATGGTCTCTCTGGGTTGCCCCAGAGACCAATCTGGCTGCCGCATTTTTAACTAACTGAAGTTTCCGAACTACTTACAAAAGCAGCCCCATGTAGAGAGCATTGCAATAGTCAAGCCTGGAGGTTATCGGCTGATGCACTACTGTTTTGAGCCCAACCTCTTCAAGGAATGGACGTAGCTGTCAAATCAGCCAAAGCTGATAGAAAGCACTCCTGGCCATAGCCTCCATCTGAGATATCAGGGTGAGGCCTGGGTCCAGGACTACTCCCGAGCTCCATACCTGCTCCTTCCAGGAGAGTGCAACCCCATCCAACGCAGGAAGATCTAACTCATCCCTCAGATTCTGAGCCCCTACAATGAGCACTTCCATCTTGCTTGGATTCAGTTTCAATTTTTTATCCCTCATCCAGCCCATTACTGCTTGTAGGCAGGCATTTAGGAAATGAATGCCATTTCCTGATGATTAAGATGAAAAGAAGTAGATTTGGGTGTCATCAGCATACTGATAACACCCAGCACCTAATCTCCTGATGACCTCACCCAGCGGTTTCATGTAGATATTAAAAAGCATTGGTGACAGAATGGAGGGACTCCATATCACAGTTCCTGTTTTGAGGAGCAACTATCACCAGATTCCATCATCTGGAATCTACTCAAGAGATAGGAGCAGAACCACTGCAAAGCAGTACCCCCTATCCCCAACTCCCCCAGGCGATCCATAAAGATACCACGGTCAATGGTATCAAACACCACCGAGAAATCCGAACAAACCAGCAGAGTCACACTCTTCTGTCGGGTGTGTGTCCAGGTAAAGGTCATCCATCAGGCCGCCCAAGGCTGTCTCAACCCCAAAGCCAGCTCTAAAGCTAGTTTGAAATGGGTCTAGATAATCAGTTTCCTCCAAAACTGCCTGGAGCTGGTTGGCCACCACCCTCTCAATCACCTTGCCCAACCAAGGGAGATTGGAGACTGGCCTATAACTATCCATCACTAAGGGGTCCAGGGAAGTCTTCTTAAGAAGCGGTCTAACCATTGCCTCCTTCAAAAAAGGAGGCACCCTACCCTCCCTCAGGGATGCATTTATGATATTAACCAGGCCACCTCCAACCATCTCCCTGCTAGACAGAAGCAGCCAAGTCAGGCATGGATCCAAAGAACAAGTGGTAAGCTGCACCACCCCAAGCAGCTTGTCCACACCTTCAGGAGTCACAGATTGAAACTGATCCAATCTAATACTGCAAGAGGGATTGCTGGACATTTCCTTCATAGCCCCTGCAAAAGTAGTGGAGTCCAAGTCGGCCCAAATACAGGAAATTTTGTTCGCAAAGAACCCATTAAAAGCATCACAGCTGAATGTTTCCAAGGACTGGTTTAAAGCAGAAGGAGCAGAAATCAAACTACTCACAACCTTGGATAGCTCTGCTGAATGTGACCCTGCGGATGCAATGCACACAGACCAAAATCTTTTTCTTCTTTTTTTGCTGCATGAACCACTACCGTATAAGCCTTCAAATGGTTTCTATGCTGCAGCCTATCAGATTCGAGCTGAGTTCTCCTCCACTTGCATTCCAGTCACCTAGCCAGCCGCTTCAGCCCCCACAACTCCTCAGTATACCAAAGGGCCATTTTAGAAGCAGGTTTGAAGGGATGCTTAGGAGCAATAATGTCTACTGCCCTGGTGAGTTCCCTATTCCAGGTTCCCACCAGGGCATTGACAGAATCACCCGCTGCACTAACTTTAGAACCCTCCAAGGCTTTTTGGAATCCTACTGGGTCCATCAGCCTTTTTGGACGGACCATCCTAATAGGTCCACTACTCCTGCAGGGGTGGATTTTGGCTGTGAAACCAACCTTAACCAGGTAGTTGTCCGTCCATGACAATGGGGAAACCACTGGATCCCCCACCCATGGAACAACCCCCTGATCTGAACAAAAGACCAAATCGAGTGTGTGGCCGGCAACATGAGTTGGTTCAGAAACTAATTGAGATAGGCCCATAGTTGTCATGGCCACTATGAACTCCTGAGCCGCACCAGACAAGCCAGCCCCAAAGTCGATATTGAAGTCCCCCAGCACCGAAAGTCTATGAGACTCCAACACCAACTCTGCAACCAGCTCCGTCAGCTCAGTTAGAGGGTTAGTTGGGCAGCAGGGTGGACGGTACACAAAGAGAACCCCCAATCTATCCCTCGTACCCAACCTCAAAAATACACACTCAATATGAGTCAACTGTCTCACAGGGGCCCTGGTAAGGAAGATGGTATTCTTCTGGACCACAGCCACTCCACACACCCCGCCCACTTCCCCTAGCCTTCTCCACAACAGAGTAACCTGGTGGGAGAAGCTGAGCCCACAGTGGACCACTTGCCTCCTCCAACCAGGTCTCAGTTATACATGCCAAGTCAGCTCCCTCATCCACGATCAAATCATGGACAATTTCGGTCTTATTCTGAACTGAAGCAGCATTGCAGAGGAGCAATGTGAGTAATTGGAGCTGTTCCCCGAGGCCTGAGAGTTGACAAGACAGTTGGAAATGGGAACAGTTACTAAATTACTGATTTCCCTTCCCCTGTAATGTTCAGCTACTCTGCCAGCAGCAATTTTTCTTTTCCCCACCACTGCAGCAATAACTGCCCCAGAACTGCCGGACGCACCATCCCACTTGAGAGCCCAAACACATACCTGCAAAAAGGCCTGGCACAACCCAATAAGAATTGGAGATTCAGGGCAGAAGCCCTGTATGTAAAGCCTCCTGGCCAGCAAGAAGTGGGGAGGAAAGTTGTTATTAAAAAACTCACCCACAGTCTGGCAGGGAAAATAGGCCAGCAGAGACAAGGCCACTAGCTCACCCCCTGGTCTTTTCTCTATTCTCTGGTCTTCTGTTATGCCAATCAAGTTCTCTGATTGCCAGTTTGTTTTCATGCTTAAGTCAAGATACTGGTTTCAACTTCAAAAGCCTCAAGAGACTTGTGTTTTGGGCGGTATACAAATTTGTTAAATAAATAAATAAATAAATAAATAAATAAATGGTCCCGATCAGGAAATCACAAGAGTTACTTCCTTCCATATAAATTGGTTCAAAAACTTTGCTCTACTTCTTTCTGCCATCAGTAATTTGGCAAGTGGAACAAAATATAGACCTTTTCAGTTGTGATGCCCAGATGGTTGAATGACTTCCTGAAGGAAGTACATCTTTCTTCTTTCTTCTCCATTTTTAGAATGCTGAAAACAGTGTTGTTTCATTAGGTATTCTTAAGGTAAAGTCTATAATGTGCTATTTAATTGTGTGGTAAAAGATAATCATTTTTACAACTGCTTTAAAACTGTCATTTCTAATACTTTTTGTTCAATTTTTTCTTTTTAATTTCACTTGAAATTGATTTGCCTGCAATCAGATCTTCTTTATTAGGACAACCTAAATGTTATGGGGCACCCTACTGTGTTCCCAAACATGGAGTTCATCTTCCAAGAAATCTTTGCATGTCTATCACAGAACTCCAGTCAGGGCCTGGGAAGGGGCATTTTCAGTATTTTGGGTTTTCCCACACACTCCATTTACTGGGCCATTGACTTCAATTGACAATGATGGTTCTGTTGTCTAACATGCAAATTTAATCAACTTCCCATCCTCTACCAGCAAGAAATACTTACTGGCTCAGTTAAAGTTATTGATAGGCAGTGTTGTCAACTTTCCCCCCATTCAAAATCTCAAATTTTGATGTTCAAAAATTTTTTGATGTTCAAAATTTATTAAACAATGTAGGAGGGGGTGGGATCACCCAAACCCATTCCCCTCTGCTATGGAGTTGTAATGTCATTATGCCATGAGTTAACTAATTTAAACACACCTTAGAAACACAAATTGTGGTTGGTGGCAGCTTCATTACCAATTAGACTTCATGTTTTGGAAGTGAAACCAGCTATTACCCAAACAGAGCAACCAAAATAATAACTGCCCCCCTTTCATAGGAACATAGAAACTTAGGAAGCTACCATAAACTGAGACGGACCATTGGTCCATCTAGCTCAGCATTGTCCACATAGACTGGCAGTGGCTTCTCTAAGCTCAATCTTGGAGATGCAATAGAGGGAACTTGGAACCTTCTGCATGCAGATGCTCTTCCCAGATTGGCTCCATACAGAGGCGTATCTAGGGAAAATAGCGCCTAGGGCAAGCATTGAAATTGCGCCCCCTGTCCAAACATCTGACACCCATCTTTCAGATAACTTTACCATAATATCAGCGGAAAAATACAAGTCTGAAGGTCACATACAAGCCACATATCTGAATATGTGTACAGTGACTTATATTATATATATTTAAAAAAACTTACCTGTAGCCCCTTTGGGGGGCTTCCTAAAGGCTGGGGGGTGTCTGCAAAGGTTCCCCCTCCCCCCTGCTGGCCTCTAGGGCCTCACAGGGACCATTTAAGCATGTGCAATGGCCATTTTTTAAAATAATATATTTTTTAAAAATGGCAGCTTAAAACAAAATGGCCACCACGAATGCTCAAATGGCCTCTGTGAGGCCTGGTATGGCCTAGGGCCTCACAGAGGCCATTTGAGCATGCGTGGTGGCCATTTTGTTTTCAGCAGCCTTTAAAAAAAACAAAACACCTAATTTTAAGAAATGGCACCCCCCTTCAAGTGGTGCCCAGGGCACGTGCCCTGCCTGCCCCACCCTAGATATGCCCCTGGCTCCATATCTTACCCTCAAACATACATCCAACATTTTCCTGTGAAAATGGTCAAGAACACAGCTCAAAAGCCTTTGCCCCAATTCAGTTGGAGAGGTCCAAATTCTGATATTGACGCTATTCCCACGATCAGGAGAAATCGGGTTAGGGGAGAGGAGAGCTGGTCTTGTGGTAGCAAGCATGACTTGTCCCCATAGCTAAGCAGGGTCTGCCCTGGTTGCATATGAATGGGAGACTTGATGTGTGAGCACTGCAAGATATTCCCCTCAGGGGATGAAGCCGCTCTGGGAAGAGCAGAAGGTTTCAAGTTCCCTCCCTGGCTTCTCCAAAATAGGACAAGAATTTTTTTTTTAATAGGACAAGATTTTTTTATTGAACCAACAAACTACCAAAGCATACAGTACGTTGCCAAAGCACAATTATATACAAAGTGGTTGTTTGTACATGATATATCTACAAAGATTTACACACAAGAATTTGGAAACACACAAGTTATGAAGTATATGCAGGTAGTACTGTAACTCGGGGGTGGGGGATTACAAGGCACATCAGGTAATCGGGGGGGTTACGTCCGAAGTCCATTTCCACAATTTGTCCCATTGCTGTTTAGAAGAGATACTCTTGTCTTTTTGCACATAACCATACAAACTTTTCCAGAAGAGATTTACTGTCTCATCTGTGTGAACCTCTTGGTCGCGTCTTCCCGGGCTGAGAGAGATTCCTGCCTGCAACCTTGGAGAAGCCGCTGCCAGTCTGTGAAGACAATACTGAGCTAGATAGACCAATGGTCTGACTCAGTATATGGCAGCTTCCTATGTTCCTAGCCCTATTTCTCCTGACCATGGGAACCACCGGGCTCGCAGGAGAACCCAGTGGCCTCCAGGTGGTTAACCTGCCAAAGTAACCCTTCCCTTAAACCGGGTTTGTGGAGCGAGCGCTCCACAAACCCGGTTTTAAAAGTTGTGAGTAGCCGTGGCGTGGCTCTGCACCACGGCTACTCACAAGTAGACCCCTGGCGGAAGGCTGAAAAGCAGCCTCCCGGCTTGGGGGTCTCCCCAGTATGCCCTGCACACTCACACAGGGCATACTGGAGCTTCCGGGGGCCGCGTGGCCTCCGAACTCCCCAGCCCCTGCCAGCTCCATCATGGAGCAGGCAGTTGTGTGGGCAGCCAATCCGGCCTCCCAGGGCTCCCGCCCTGCTCGTTTGCGGGGAGAGCGGGCTTAGTCCGCTCTCCCTGCTTACTTTCCCAAACTGTTTCTCACTGATTGTGAGACCCGGCTCCTTATCTGGGACTCCCAAATACGGTGCATATACATATTTTGCCCTGTATAGCTAGAAGTGCCTATTAAACTCCAACCTTGAGGGAAATTAAAATGATTATAACTTGAAGAGCAGAAGGAACAAAATTACCATGCCTGCCATATTATGGGATAGGATAAAAAGGGTAGGAGAAGATATCTGCATGAATCCCAGCTCTGACCACTTGTTTAAGAGAATGTGGCATAAGAGGGTCAAAGGAGCGAGATGCCCAGAATATAATTCTCTACATACAGCCCACATGCCCATTAATCCAGTGCCTGCAATAATTTTCTGGAATAAGGGACAATTCTTTAATCCTAAATTTAAAGGATAGCTGGCAACCCTATAGATAAAATATAGGCTCCTATAGCAGTGACTGACATAACATAACATAACATTTCTAATGTAAGGTGTAGTTTTAATTGAGGTGTAGATCATGGATTCCTTAAAAAAATGTAAAAAGATTGGAAATACATTTGAGAGGATGCATCCTGAATGTTAATCCAAGTGTTTAATTTTAAAGATTTATGTCAGAAGAATAGTAGTGCCTCTAAATTACCTCAGTATTAGGAAAAGAGGCTGCATATATGCTTGTGCAAAATCCTCTACAGAAGGAGGAAACAAATAGGCTTCTAACATTTTGGTTTAGTGTGCAGGTGGGGTGGGTCACTTACATTTGTCTACACTAAGATTTAGCCCGTGCACTGTAAATAATTCAGCTTGACAAGATTTTCCTTTCAGTTTGCCTTATTACTAACCTCTTTTCTCCCTCCCCCTACAACAGCCCCCCTCGCTTACATCACCGTAGTAGGATTTAAATAGCTATACATGCCATGTTTCTCCTGGAAACAAAACACCTGATTGGCCATTCCGGCAGCCGGCCTCTGCCTACCAACAGGGATATGCCCGATCTTTGCAGCCAATGGCAGCACGCCTTCTGCTTTTGCGAGAAACCAATGAAACGTCTGTCACTAAGGGAGGGAAATACATAGAAGCATTAAAGGTCTGTCATGTGTATTATAATATTTTCATGCCATGCTAGTGATTTTATTTTCGTTCTGATCGTAATATCTTTTAAAATGTAGATTAAAACACTAATTGATCGATTGTTTGCATGGGTTCTTATTCTGTATCCGGAATAAGATGCGATGCGATGTAGTACTATCAGGTTGTAAGAGATGGAGGGAGGTGGAGGAGATTTACAGGAGAGAGTTGTAAGTACAGTTTTCTCCCTTGTTTTTAAAGGATCCTTGGGGCAGTGAAATCTAGCATAAATCTCGTGCTGAATGTAGCTGTACCGTGCCTTTCCCCCTGCTTTTTAATTCTCTTGGAGGGCTTTTTTTTAAGCTGATGATGGCTTATGGGTTAAGCAGACTGCTGAGATGTAATAGTATCACGTACTGAATTTTATGCAAAGAAGAAGAAAAAGGTAAAGAAATGATTTACATAGATACCTGCATATGTGTGTCCCTTTGTGTTTCCTTATGTGTTAAGAAAATAATGTGGAGGAGGGAGAGGGGACTAGATGTATACCCTATCAAATCTTTGGGCTTATCATACAATAACTAAGGGAAGAGGGTACTGGTATCTTATTCACAGATGTCAAGACAGACCCAGCTGCTGCTATTGCTTGAAAATCTCTGATAGTGTTTTGGACATCAGGGAAGCTTAACTACCTACGTGAACCCAGCGTGGAGCAATTTCTTAATCCAGAATGGAAAAGAATGCTTTTGGGTTTCTAATTTGGCACATCCCAAATGAATGCACATGTTACACTGAGCCTAAACAGATATAAAATGTAGCAGCTGCCTGCAGCTCAAGCAAATGATATATATGTGTGAAAGCCTGTCTTACAAATTCTTCCTCCATATAAAACATAGTGTGAATATTTTACATAAATCACAGTTAGAAAGAAAAATGCAGAGGACCGAGGGAAGATTTAGAGCCCAGAAATGCAGAATGCTCTTAAAGCATTGCTACTGAAAGTAGATTGAATGTATAACACTGATTTAATTTCAGAGGGAAGGGTACCTCTGTTTTAGGGTTCAGTGCTCTTATTTCCAGTTCAGAGCCTGTCCTCAAAACAAAGTAGTATAAATCACCCTCTCTCCAGACAAATGCAGTGGTCTATATCTTTAAGAGCTGTACAATATAAAGTGAATAGGTATCCATTAACAGCTAGCATAATATTTGGTTGCCATATCTAGCTTTCAAAACAAAGTGAATGTTACCAAGCTGCAGTTCTTATTTTATGTATAACCTGATGAGATATAGGTTGTACGTTAGGCTGCGTGGAACAGGTATGTTGTGAAGCTTTTAAAAGAAGGGAAGTCCCTTAACAAATGGAGACGTGACAACTGCAGCTGACACTAACTGCTTCTTATGCTGACCAAAACACGTTTCCAGGTATGACAGAAAATGGCATTTGCCAATAAAGAATATATTGTTTAGAATCATGTTCATGTAGTCATTATTTTCTGCCTGCATCTCCTTCTGTTGAATTGTTTTTCTAAACAGAATGTTTCAACAAAATATCCCACCCCAAATGTTTTCTTCCTAGGATTTTTACAAGAAAACAAGCAGTTGAAGTCCATCCCATCAACACATGACAATTCTTGTCAAATTATAAATCTATTTGGAATGGAGCTGATCAAAGTTAATGTAGAATATCTCATAAACTCAAATTTTGAAAGAGCAGAAACAAAATGTTTCCCCCCTTTCAGATTAGAAGTGAGTTGGAATGGTGGCCCTCTAATCTTTTCCTTGACTTCAGTGAAGGCAGGATGAAGGTCATAGTAGCAGCTCACAATAAGCCTAGATCTAGATAATGCTCTCACTCTCTCATTAATAAATTCTCAAAGTAAAACAAACACTAAAATAAATCCACTCCAATAATGATGATTAAGAATTTCCGTGTTACCACAAGTTCAGGAAATGTTAGACTAAACTAATGGTAAAATTCAAGGGCTAGTGTGCTTTACGTTTACGGCTTCCTGCGCAGATATAAAACGGATATTCTCAGTTTGTGCCTCTAAATGGGAGTCAAACTGGAAGCCTAACCACAATTACAAATAAGTAAGATTTGCAGACTATTAAATACCGTCCAG
The DNA here is from genome assembly GCF_027244095.1 of Hemicordylus capensis. Lineage (NCBI taxonomy): Eukaryota > Metazoa > Chordata > Lepidosauria > Squamata > Cordylidae > Hemicordylus > Hemicordylus capensis. The sequence goes on along the minus strand of NC_069657.1, from coordinate 331,563,291 downwards.
AACTCTGGAGGACTGACTCTTGAGTAAAAATGTTTGGAAGCTTGTGGACTTCCTTCTTTCCAAGGTATGTCATATTTTTATAATGAAAGTATTGAAACCACTCACTGTGTTTAGAACTAGAGTGTGCTTTTGGAAACCTGTCTAGAGTCCTGACTGTTTACTGGGAGATGGCAAGATGGCCCTTTATCCCTGTTCTGCCACTACAGTCCAACATTATTGTTTCTGCCATTACAGTCTTATGCCTTCTGGCTTGGGTGGTGGTGGTGGTGAGAAATAAATCCAGGCTGAAGCATGGTATCAGCCAGGCCTAACATTACTTTTTGCACTTATTTACTCCACCAGCTTTGCCGTTGCCACAAAGACCCACTGAAAAATTAAAAAATCTTAAAATGCTTCCGAGAACTTCTAGCGGATTAGCAGGATATCAGTATAGTAAGTCTAACTTATTATACTAATAAGTTAGGTTAAATAAAATAAATAATAAGTTATAATAAATAAATAACTTAACCTAACCTTCCAAAAATGGCTTTTGGAGTTGTGAAGTGCTGGAGTTCTCTCTGCATGTGCTCGATACATTTTATCACCCTTGATCAATCTTAGAAGTGAAGATGAGACATAGGGGAGGAAGTGATCTCATATTTTTAGGATGCAAGTCACTAAAGAAAGAGATGGATAAAGAAGAACAGCTTTTCCTGATTCTGATGAAATGGGACATATAGCCAAACAGGAGTCATATTGATATGAAATGCGTCTGCAGCATGCATTTCCTTAGGAATATTGTATCACAGTAACATACTTGGGAAGCTAAGATCCCAACTTTTAGTGTTGGTTTGTGGCCTAGGCCAGATTTACCAATGTTGCATTCATGTTGCATAAACTATCCACAAAGTATGACAAAGTTTCATCTGTATCCCAACTTCAGTATCAAGAATTGGAGTATGTTAATACATGGTCTGTACAAATTAAATACACCAGTTACCATGTTTGAGTTTCTTTACTAATGCTAATAACGCAGTCATACCTAAAGATCACCCACAAATTGTCATTGTTACTGCACAACACCTAATACATGACATTATAGATGCACAGGCGTTGGAAGGTGATCTGTATTTTAAAATAGGGTTATGTGTAGCTCCCATATTTTTATTTTGCTTTCCTGCCTCCATCTATGGAAAAGCGTTGCCATCTGACTAGACTACCTTTCTTTCAGCTTGCTCTCAGTGTTAGGAAATGGATATCCATTCAGTGAATAACTTGTACAAATAAGTAGTAGGATCACCTCCCCCCTCCCCATTTTCTGCAGTGAAGTTCTTATATTTTAATGCAATCTTTCAATGTCTGACTACATCATGAAAGTCCTCTTGACTTTGAGGTACTCTGAGATACCGATGGGATCTTTTCTCTTCTCCTGAACGTTGCCTTATGCACTCTGCAAGATGGACACACACTTCATTCTTCTAGGTCCATAATTCAACAAGTTTTTAACCCCCTACAAAATATATGGCAATTAAGACTGATTTTCATTCTGTGTTCTACATCTAACAATTTGCTCTCACCATACACTGGGCCCAGACCTTACCAAGTGATAATCAGAAATGCTCTGTTCATGTCACCAGAGCTCTGTCTGCACTGCATATTAATTTTTTGGGCAAGGTGGCGGGGGGGATACAGTATGGTTTGGGGTTACTTACAACATAATTGTATTATGACCCTGGTTGTTTTTTTGGGATTTTTTGGAGAATGCCCTTGTATGAAAGGTTCTTACGTGTCAGATCATATTCATATGGCTTTTCTGAAACACTGATTTGACCTTATGGATGAGTTGGTAAGGCTCGGATTCCATCTTCCCTTGTTCCTTCCACTTTTTCTATGGAATTTCTAGCCACCTTGAACTTTGAGAAATGTAGGGTATAGATTATAAACATTAAATAAATAATGACCCCCACATTTGCACGTAGCAAATTCTCATAGAGGCTGTTCTCGCGTGCAGCCTAACTCAGGCTAGGGAAGCCCAGCCTGGATTAGGCTGTGAGTGAGAACCACCAGTATCGGGCCCGATCCCTGTGTGGCAGTGCTGCCTAGTCCCACTTTGGAACCTAGTTCTTAGTCAGGGTTAAGGGCTCAAGGGCTTGTGTGTTTGCTGGGGCTATGTTTAGGCCCAGCGGACATAGAGACGCACCTAGAGTGCCCGTCTCCTGGGGGAATTGCCCAGTGCATCACACATGTTGTGTGATGCATTGTGGGATCTCTGGAGGCACACAGCGTGGACCATCTAGGAATGCAGTTTGCACTCCCAGCAACTTTGCAGCCATCATCTGGAGGAAACGTGAGTTTCACCACCCGCCCACTGCCCCTCTTAGTTGTGTGAATGGCCCCATAAAGTATCATTTGCATTTTCTGTTATTTCTCATCACAAAGATTATTGAGGCTCTTCTACCGAATTTGGACAATGAAACAAAGCATAATAAATAAGAAAGAAACACAAGTGATTGGACACAGAAGAAGTGCAAGGCAGATAACAAGGATGTAGGTAGTGGTCATGATATCCAATTAATGTTATTCTGCCCATATACATCTTTATAGCACACCACAGATATACCTCCATGATTCTGGTTTGGTGAATCAAGTATGCTGTTTCAGCACTTCCCATCTGTATGGTTCAGACACATAGCCTTCTCCAATACAAGCTTATTTATTTCTTCATTTATTTTAATTTTTCTTATGCAGCCTTTCTGCTTCAAAACTAAAATATAATAAAACACTAAAAGCATCATCATAATAAAACAAAAGTTGTAACAAGCAGCAGTAAGATAACAACAGGCAATATGATAAATCTGGTCATAGCAATTAAAATGGTTGAGAAACGTTAAAAGCCTATCAGAAGGAAAATGCCTCTGAGATCTGGAACTGAGATGAAGTTTGGTTGGGGAGATAAATTTAGAAATTGTAGTGCCACTACTGACAAAACCTTGCTCTGAATACTCTCAGATATCATTTTTAATAGAGCCAGTACCTGGACAAGATCCTCTCTAACAGATATTAAAAGACAGGGCACTTTATATGGAAAGAGTTGCACTTCCTCCATTCCAGTCCATAAGGACTATTGGGACCAACGCTGAACCAGTAGAACTGTTTTATATGCATGCTTTGCTTTCTGCAGACAGAATAGAGACGTCTCAAAGGGAAAGATACTGGTACCATTCTTTCCCTAGGACGCAATACATATTCCCAGTTATATGTTGTGACACACAGTTGGGAGAATGGGCAGCTGTTGACTGAAGTGTTCCAAGGAGAGGAAGAGTACATTTCCCCCTCTTCAGATATCGACAGTTTTCACTACTGATAGTAAATCGGTGCAATATTGCACCAAAACTGATTTCCAGATGGTAGAGCAGATACACATGTCAATCACTACAAACCAGTCCATGATGCATGTGAAAATATTAGTACACATGAGGAATATAGTTGTTTCTCTTCTTTTGGAGATCCGCTTCTAGTTATGTTAATCTGTTTTAAAAAAACTGCCCCCCTCTTTCAAACAGATATCAATTTTCTGTTTGGTATGATTTCAACATCAATCTAGTTCTTGACACTGGTATTAAAAATGAAATCCCAGGCATTTTTGAAACATGTTTCTCGCTTCTGGTATATGGCAAAAACAAACAAACAAAAAACCCCAAACCCACATCCCTATATATTTTTTCTGGAATTTTGCCTTCACTATACCTATTTAGACTGTAAATGTCAGATACAAACATTTTCTAGGAGGAGGGAATATGTATGATTATATAACAACTAATGGCGTCCTTTTAGGGCACTGCTTCAGCAATGATATAACATCGCTTTCCCCCTTTATCCATCTTACATAATTGCTACAGAATGAACTTTACTTTCCTAGCTGATCGTGAGTGAAACTTTGTGATCCATACATTTATCTGTGAAACATGGGCGTTCTTATCTATAGTAATAAAAGCAGATCCAGTCTTGGCCAGCATTGATCCAGAGAGCTTGGCCTTAATTTAGATTCTCCCATTAGAAAAACTTGTATAAAATGTAATATTTAGTATAATTGTTTAATATTGTCTTGAGTTATAAATATGTATAATCTACAGAATATAACAATTAGGATAATGCTTAAATGGAAGGTTAAATTATGCTTGTACCTGAGGGAGCCCAAGCCCTGATAACACAGTAGTAATATTCTCTGTACTGATACACAGTAAACCAGCCATGAATTTATGTAACATAACTAACTTACTTTCTGGCTATCATTGTTGAAGACGTTGCTAAATTTCCTATATTTGGCTTTCTGACTAAACAAATAAAATATTGGGGATTCCATTATTTGGAAAATGCACTTGATTTCTGGAATTCCTGGAGCATACATACTGCCATTTCGACCGACCTTATATAACAGATCCATCCAAACCCCTGCTATAATAGTATTCACCCTTGCAAGAATTATTCTTTAGCATTTATTCTTAGCATTTGTACAAGTGGTAATTCTGATTAACAAGGATAAAATAACCCAAACATTAAGCTTAAGTATAGCATATGGGGTGCTAGTTCAGTAGTGTTTTACCATACCGATGGTTCCAAAAATGGAGAATCATAATGTAGATGCTAGAAAAGTTCTGTGCTTCTTGAAAGCTTTAAAAAGTGTAGGTTCAGTAAAAGTTACCACGTATTACTGTAGCAGGTTTATCACAATCAGACATTACATAGAAGTACATATGTCACTACAGTATACAAGCAGTTTTGGTTTTCTCTTAAGGTACTTGAATCCTCACATATATCATAGGGCAGATAACGTAAGATGTTATCTCCACACTTCTTTATATATCATATTAACAGCTTGGTTAAGCATGAGCAGAATTCTGCATTACTCACAAAACTGCCTGGCAAATGTTGTTTTGTGTCTCTACAGTTGATAAAAAGATGGACATTGTCCTTTATATATCTTCATTAAAAGATGAAATTGACATAAGAAATGAAAAGCAATTAGGAAGATTACTTCATATTTGCTTTAACAAATCCTCCATACTTAATGATAACTCATTGCCAACACCTATATTATACATAGATTTTTATCTGATTGGAAATTGCTGCCCAAATTGTAGGTTTCACTCATCCCAACCCTCATTTTTTCCTTTATGCTTGACCCGGCCTCCAGGATGAAAGCTCTAAAGTTGGCTTCTTAATTATATAACATGGAAACAGAAGGCCAGATTCTGTTTTTTCTCTCTCCCTTGCACCCACTCACTCTTTCTCTCTCTCTGTTAAATACAAGAGTTTCTTTGTTAAAATCCAACTTAGCAGAGCATAATTTTGGTTTAACTTCTTCCCCTGTAGATTTGTAGTACTATAATGCTTTTTACTTCTCATTTCAATCAGTGTTTGGAGGACTTTTAAAATATATTTTCCCTCTCCTTCAAAAAAATATTAATGTAAATTGACTCTATTATACATGGATTTTAATCTGCAATATGACCAATGTATTGTTTTCTGTTTTGTACAAATGATGGCAATTGTTGTAGAGGATTGTACCAACACACTGAAAAGGTCATATGCTGTACAGACATAAAAACAAATAGGATCTATAATCACCAGGGCTGCTATTTTTCATAATGTTTGGCATTTCTCCTCTAAAGTTGATATGTTATACAGTAAATGGAATCTATCTAATGTAAAACCTTCCGTACCAACCGGCAAGGTGGTGGGCCAGATCCAAATGGAAGTCTTAGAGCTGGGCAGAACGGTTTCAGAATGCAGCTACTGAACATGATTTAGATAAAAAATATTGCTCAAATTATAGCTCAAATGCATTGCCCCACTAAGAAGAGTAACTGTGAAGATGAGAGCTGAAAGATTACAAACCACAGAAAAATCAGAGTAAAATCAATAGCGCCTTGGTCCCGTACAGTGCCCTTATATAAACACAAAATGTGCAGCACAGATTGGTGCTGCACAACACTCAACACAACGGGGTACATTAAAGTGCAATATGCAATTTTCCATAATGTTATATATGCATTGTACTAGTTTACAGATATAAACATTTGACAAAGTCATCAGTATTTCTAGATATCTGTTTTCCTGAAAAGCTAAAGTAAGAAACTGAGAAAACATGACAAATAAAAATGGGTCTTTTCAAGAGACCAATGGCTGGGGTTATTTTAGATGAAAATTTGATAATTTATCAGTCTGACCATTTGACAATCTGACAATTTATTAAAGTGCAGTTTATTTTAATTTTCTGTTTTGAAAAGCACTTTCTCGTCAGTATTCCCTGAGTAATATTTATCCCAAAAAGTGAATTGGTAATCATAATTAACTTTTGTTCAATGCATCAAACTTTGTTTTCTGGGATTTTTTTTTTTTTTTTTTTAAGAACAAATGTACTATTGTGGCATTTATGGCTAATGTTACTATTTTATTTAATTTCTGGAAACTCTCCAGTGACATCCATGTTGATGCAGCATATAGCACAGAACAGCTCAGTAGCTATACGGTAAAAAAAAGGGGTGGGTGGGTTGGCTATATTGGTTTTAGTGTCCCAGGGTCTATTGAGATAATTTAGAAATATGTTGATGATGATCTGAAATTTTATACACCTGGAATGGTAATGTTCATTTCTGTGAAAATTATGTGCTAATTAGGTTATGGGATACTCGAAACTTACATAATCAAGACTTGTATTATGTACCTCCTTTTATTTTCGCTTACTCCTAGACTTAATTTAAAATAAGTCAGAGAAATGCAGCCACATCCTTAATATACATTACTGTTATACTCTTAATATTTATCATTCATGCAAACCTACTACATTGCTAAAATGGTGGTTATGTAAGTGCCTAGCAGGCTGTAATATCCAAAAATGAGTTTGCTACTGAGGAATATTCTGTCTAATTTTGAAAACAATATTTATTTAAATAGGTTTCTGTTATTAATGTTCTGCCTAGATACTGGAAGCAAAATATTGTTTCTTTTTAAAGTGATCACGTAACAAACAGTTAACCTTTTTGGCTTTCTGTTCATTGTGTAGGTGGAAATAATTTCTTAAAGACTATAAATTCTATAGTAGAGATTAGAGCAAAGCAGGCACGTATCAAATGATTATTATATGCATCTACAGCTATAACTGTATCAGGCTTGTGTACTGCTATAATAATTATATAAATTCATCTCAGTCCGTAACAAGGGCCTGTCACCCAAAAGATGAGCCTGTTTGCTGAGACTAACTTACACCTATAGGTGGCAGTCTCCTTACACTATAAGAATGTCGGACTTCTGGTTAGAAGTGTGCAGAAGAACTTGTGCAAGGAAATTATTCTGGTGATGTGGCTGAATGTGTATGCTTGGATTAAAAGGAGAATCAAGAGTTTATGCTTATCACATTTAAGAGAAATAATTCATGTAGATTCATAACAATATACACAGGTCTAGAAATGAGTGAAGAGGAATATGGCTTCATATGGCTTGTTGCGTTCTTGTTTTTCTTTAGTCACTACTCAGGAATGAGTTAATGAACTGAAGTCAGGGCTGTCCATGGCAAGCAGGGTGACCGCCCCGGGCCCTACTCTTTTAACCCGCCTTAGAATTAACTGGAAGGGGGCCCTGAATGAAGTAGCCCAACAATGTTACAAAATGATATGTCAGTATTTGGAACACTGAGCACTATAGCAGTTTTATAACAGTGTTCAGTGTTGGTTTCATGTGATTTAGCACCTTCGCCATAGGCACTGGTACAACATTTCTACCTATAAAATACCCTGAATGACCTAATCACAATATCCAAATTAGTGCTGCTGCACTGACATGGCATTTCATTCATTCTGTCCTAGATATTTACCTTCTGCAAGGAAATAGGTCCAGGCCCATTCATTCACCCAATCCATTTGTGGTCTGAGAAACTTTGCATAAAGGGCTAGTATAAAATAGCATGAGAGCAGGCAGTGGGAAGTTGCACTGGAAAGGACACTCTCTGACAAGAAAAGGCCCTATTTATGCAGGTTTATCCTCAGATGTTTGTTTATATACTGCTTTTCAACAACAAAAAATGGTCTCAAAGTGGTTTACATAGAATAAGAATTATAAGGAGAAGATGGTTGCCTGTTCCCAAAGTCTAAAAAGAAATACATAGTAGACACCACCACCAGCCACTGGAGGGATGTTGTGCTGGGGTTGGACAGGGCCAGTTGTTCTCCCCCTGCTAAATATAAAGAGAGAGAAATATAAAGAGAATCGCTACTTTGAAAAGTTCCTCTTTGAAAGAAGTTTGCACAAAGGCCGGTGTTAATGTTGTCCCGACCACAAACACAATTTAACTGAATCATAGGCCTAGTTCATACTCTCACCAGGCCAGTGCTTCAGGGTATGTGATGGAAGAGCAGTGGCTTCCTCTGTGTACATAATATAACGTGGGGTGGGTGCTTCATGCAGAGGTTTAAAAATATGATGCCCTAATGGGTGTTTTATTTCATCTGCCCTTCCTTCCTTTTTAAAAGGCGAAGAGCCATATGAACCAGTTCTTCATGCACAGAAGACTTTGTGTGGTGCTCCTACCCCATACATGACATTCGGTGCATTGTGACAGGAGATAAGCTACACCTCCAGCACAAATGTTGGAGCATCAGTTGAATGAATGTATGAATTGCATCTTAGTCTCCTGTGCCACCCGCTAAGTTCATGTCATCAAGAGAGACGGTATACCTCTGTTGGAATCGGACATTCCAATACAGAGGCCAAAATAAATGATAACTTAAATTTATCAGTTGTTGTTAGCTAAATATTTTGGATGTGTTCTAGACCATTTGGATAAAAATGCTGATGGTGATAATTACCACTACAATTTAGCTTTTATTTACTATTATCAGTGTGCTAGGTGCTGCACAAAACATAGACGTTGCACTGCCTGTTAAGAAGCTAAGCTAATACAGGTAGGATAGAGCTGAATGAAAAAGATAAAAGAAGAAAGGATAAAATAATGATTATGTTGGTGACCGAACAAATGAAGGTATAACGGTTCTGCAAATTTGTAGAAGAGGTAGGATTTTGAGGAGAGGGGTTTAAAAGAAGACTGACAGACTTGACAGACAATAACAGGAAGACCATTTCAGGATTAAGGAGCAATAGAAGGAATGATAGAGGAATAGAGTGGAAGGCAGACAGTCAGAGTGGGAGAGAGACAGAATGTTCCAGATATATGGAATAAGAAAGGAGAAATGACAAAGACTATTAAGCCCATGAGGCAATGTAAGGCAATGATCTCATGTGTTAAGTGCACCATGGGCAGCAAATGCGGGGCCCCCATCCTACTCCCATGGGCATTACCCCACTAGCTTGCTGCTGCCGCCACCCCACCCACTCTCTGTTGCTGCCCTTGGTCTTCTAAAGTTCTCCCTTGCTGGTCCCACCCCACCTCACTGGCCCTGCTCTCTAGCCTCGAGCCCAATGCTGACACCACTCCACTTTACCACACTGACCTCTTTGGCTTTGCTTAACCTCTTGTCATCTGCCCTCCAGATGGTACCACTACTTTCTGTAGCAGGCAGTGGTGGCACCCAGAGACAGACTGGCCAGCGAAGGTGAATGCCGGTTGCCTGCTACAGCAAGCAGTGGCATTGGCCAGAGGGCAGATTGTGGTGCTGTGCCAAAGAGTCCAGGAAGGGGGAGAAGTGTAGCGTGGGGTATTGAACTGGGTGGTTGGGGGCAGAGTAAGCAAGGTGGGTGTGCGGTGGCTTCAACACCAGGCTTGCTGAGGGGGTAGGGCAGTGCATAAGAAGTTGCCTGAAGTGGAAACAAGCAATAAACTATGACATCAAAACAGAGAGGTAGAAACCCTTCAGTGCAAGGAATAGGAGTTTGATGGAGAAAGTGATAGGGATTTATCAAGCTCCAGTGAAGAGCTTGATAAAGATACATGCATAACACTAGGAAATTTTTTAGCAACGGCATTCTAAATTAGTTGTACAGTGACTTTATCACAAGTATATAAAGTGGCCCTCATTATCCATGGGGGTTCCGTTCTGGCCTACAACTGCAAATAACAAAATCACAGATAAAAAGACCTTGAGATAATGGGAATTGGGGGGTTAGGTCCTGGAAGTGGGGAAAAAAAGGCTAAAAATGGCTAAAATGGTATAAATAAGAGAAATAAAATGCCATAGTTGCTCTGTGGATCTCCTGTTCCAGCAATGCCCCTCCCCCCATTTCCTCTGATTTTTTTCCCATGAAAAACTGCAGGGATTTTTTTTTTTCAGAGCCACAAAATGGCTCAGGCCTGCAAAATGGTGGCCAGAAATAACATTGGAAGTCATTTCCGGCCACCCAGGAACCATGGATAGGCAAATTTTGCCTATTTTCAAACCTGCAGATATGAGATCAGGTCCACATTGCATATATGTGATACATGAAAACTGTAACTGCAGGTACTACTGTGGATACATGAAACTGCGGGTGCTGGGACCACAGATAACAAGGGCCACCTGTATTCCTAGCATGAAATTAAGGGCATTCTCCAAGTGTAGATATAAGTCTTGAAATTTTGAATACAAACTTAAAGCAAATCTTACGTTAATTATTTTTAAATACTCATGAAAATACTCATTTTTTGAATGGACCCTGTTTTTGATTTTCAAGTGCCAGAAACTTGCAATGTTGTGTGAAGCAGACCATATTTCTATTTAAATATACTTAGCACCTATGAACATTAGCTGAACAAATATCGCAGTGATGATACCGTGGAGTCACCCCATAAGTCCCATTAGAGATGTATAGGAAGAGAACTGGCTTAGGTTCCTAATTTCTTTGTCAGATGTGCAATAGAAAGTAAGGACGTTTTTCGGAGATACTATGATTCCTGGGTTGTATTTTGCCATCTATGGCAAAACTGCGCATACACTGAAAACTAGAAAATGTACAGGATATTAAGGAACATTCCAATTTGCCTTTAGTTTTTGCTGTAGTTTTTATGAGGTTTTTTCCTCTCTTTTTTAAATGGGTGGTTTCCTTTTTGCAGCACAAGTAAAAGATGTAATGGGAGTGCCACCAAAACTAGATGTAAAGTAGAGAGCTGTTTATTCGGATGCAATCAATAATCCTGAAACTATGTCCATCCTGTTAAGGCTACAGAGACCTCCACGAGAAAATTAGATCTTAAAAGTAATCATTTAACTGAATAAATCACTTCATTTCTCACTACAGCAATTGTACTGGGCTTCTCTGCAGGCAGAGGGGGAAGCAACACATTTCGAGTCGATGCCCAGAGCCAGGCATTTGCTTCAGAGCAACCGAACCGCAAATGAAACTGGCCCAGTCATATCAGTGATAAGGATTTTAAAGTAAAAATACAAGATGCATAGTTCTTTATTTTTGTCATTACCAGCTAACTCCTTAAACCTATGAATACATGCCAAATAATGAAATATTACAGTATTTTGTAATTTTGTATTTTTTTAAAAATTATCAGCCTTCCCAATACATTAATTTCTATAGGGTGAAAAAAATTGCAGAGCACGCAAGAAAAGATCTAGATTAACAATCCAATGAATGCAATGTAAATAACCTTTGTTTATGTTGTTCTCCACTTTACATTTCTTCAAACACAAAGGAGATACATTTGATCTGTTTTATAGAATGTAACTGCACACTATAAAGTATAATTGTTTAGAAAACAGGATCTTGTATGTTTAACTATCCAGTCAGGAATCTAGATTTCCTGACTGTTATATTCACCTGCATTTTTGGACTGCAATCCAAAACACTCTTAGAAGGAACAAAATTGGATTTGCAACTCAGTAAATATGCATAGGATTAGGCCATAAGTTTTTTTTAAAAAATTGATAATTTTTATTATACAAATTGCATAAGAAGGCAAGGTCCCTTGCAATTGAATACCATATCCAGGACAAAGACTGGATACGTAAATATAGTTTGCTGCATTTCAGATAAATATTATAAAACAGGCACTGTTTTGTAAATTGCTGCAGAATGTGTCTCTGTGTGTATATTTTTACATGCAAGGCTTCCTGATTCCCAAAGATTGTATGTGTGCTCACATCACACATATGTGTGTTTTTGTTCTTACATTTTCTTTACACAGTATTTATCTCTTGTGACTGAATATCTAGAAGCCAAGTTTTACTCTTTCCAAGATGTTAATCAAACTTGGTATGCACTGGATGCAAGAAGTTAATCCCAAACATTTAGAATGAGGAAGCAATTAAATAATTGGTCTTCTCAATGATGACCTTTTGCTTTATGCTGTTGGTATCATTTCACAATACTTCAAATGCAAAAGAAACATTTTTTACCGTTGAAGACTGATTTGTTCTGTAGAATGGAGCTGTTAGATGTAGATAGCATACCCCTGCATAGCCGAGATTGCTGTACTTTCAGGTAGTTACACACTGTTGGTTGCATCAGAGTGCAAGATATTGTTTCATAGAGGGGTCTGATATAGAACCCATTGAAATGTACTTATTTCAACGGCTTCTCTGGTTGTCTTGGTTTTATTTTATTTATTTATTATAAGCGAAATGGCTATGACAATATTCCAAATAAGCTTCTATTTTGAGGTGTGTGGGTTTTAATATAGATAAATATATAAGCTTTTTTCACTATACAAGATAGTAAGGCCCTGCACACAACTATGCCGGAGGTGGAGATGGGCAGGGGTGGGAAAGCAGGGTCAAACATACCTTCCTCCCAGACAATCAGGTAAATGCTGCTGGGAGCATGGCTTGCACTCCCAGACAATCCACACTGCTCCAAGAAGTGAAGATCACTGGAGGCTGGGATGTTGTGTCCCAGCCTCTGGACATCCCACAATGCCCCGTGCTCATTGTGGGAGATACCCCCATGAGTTGTGCTTGGGCTGAAAGCCTAGAACACCCATGACCACATGACCCCAGCTTTGGCTAAAGGCTGGGGTAAAAAAATAGGGTTAGGCAGGCAGCACCGGGATCTGCATGGATCGCGGTGCAGCACATGAGAACAGTCTAATTCAAGCTGGGCTGCCCTAGCTTGGGTTAGGCTGCTTGTGTGAAAAGGCTTAACTTATTGTTTGGAAATCTGGTTTTCTCAGAATCCTGAGATATTCATAGACTATAATCACACATTATAGTTCCAGTTGCAACTAGATTAAAAATCTCAGCATGTGATTAATGAATTAATGAGTTGCTCATGCTGACTAACAGATTCATGCTTTTTACCCTAGTTTTGAGAATTCCTTTGATGGTAAGGTATTTTAAATATATGCTTATTATTATTTTTTATTATATATATTGTTATATATCCATATTATTTATATATTTTTCAGCATTGCATCAGCATAGAAAATATGACACTCTTAATGGAACCACTACACACACACACACACACACACACACACACAATGTAAACCCTATTTCAAGCAAAATAGAAACAAATGTTTGGAAAGCTTGATTGCAAGGGGGGGAAATGACAGATCTGATGAAGAAATATCGGTAGCATCCAAATCCATTTTAAAAAATTATGACATCTTTGCCAGTACGCTTTAGAAGAAAATGTGAATTGCACTGTTCAGTAATGACAATTCAGACAAAATAATGCTTACAAATGTTTTAAAATAAAATGACTAGTAAATTTAATTTTTTGTTTTAGGGATGTTTGGTTCATCTTGCTTGAGAAGTGGCAGCAATGTATTTCAATAACTAAGATTTTTTTTTAAATTGAATGTTGCTTTAATTAAATGATCAGTTTTTGCAACTGATGTTTTTGGCCAGCAAAAGCAAGAAAATAGTTTATAAACTATTGATCTTATCTTTTGAAGTGCTTAAAAAAAATCTCTTACTGAAATCTACCAAAGCTGAAACACACGTCATCAGATAAATATAGAAAAATCACCTCCTTGCCCACTAGAAAGTTGAAGCAAGGACAAGACTACATAAATATTGTGTAATTTAAGGTTGCCAGATGTCTCTTATTCTAAAGGACTTGCTTTATTTTTAAGGGTTGATCCTTATCCAGCTCACTACAGCTCCATAATGTACACCCTCCTTATTTTAGAATACTCCAGCTCCTTAGAGCTCCACAGACACTGCAGCTTGGCAGTCTACTATGCGTTTGAAATTTTGCTCTGAAAACTTAATTGCACCACATTTTTTAAAGCGTGTGTGTGTGTGTGTGTGTGTGTGTGTGTGTGTGTGTGAATTCTGTGCCCTCAACTCCTACACTGAATGGCTAATTCTGCATGTATATAATGCTGTTTTAACATTCCACCCTGCCCCCATCTTTTTTGGGGATGTTTGCTGTCCGAATTTTTTTTTTTATCATTCACCTTAAAATTAGTTTTCTTTTTTCCTCAGTATAGAGAGGTCATCCTCTTAACACTGGGTTATCAGCCACTGCATGCTCCTAGAGACAGGCCAATTAAAATTGAGCAGGCTAGTTCCCGTAGTTAGGATAGCTGTCAGTCAAGCCCCAGTTCCGGTCGTGTCTTGCTCCAGACTGGCAGTACTTGGAAAGAGCGCTTGCTCTATTCATCCTATTTTCATCTTTTTACAGGCTAGTTCTTCTCTTTTCCCTTTCCTATTCTCTGAGTCCAAGGGTGGGAAGGGAGTTGTCCATTTTTTTCCTTTTTAAAAAAAATCTTCCTGACCATTTGGCCTTCTTTTATTCTGATTTACTGCTCTGATCGTGGAGGTGTCCCAAATGGAGGACATGCTGGTGGGTTCCCCCACCTCCGATTCCAGCTGCCTCTCCTTTTGCCAGCAGATTTGCGCTTTTTTTTTTCTCAGCACGGGGGGGCCACTCTTGCTGCAGAAGTGGCCACTCCTGCAGCCGGTTTCATGCCGCACAAGAAGATGGCAAGAAAATCCAAAGATATAAAGGAGGGACTCCCTCCAAATAAAAGAAACAAGGTCAAGCTCTTTACGGGGTCCACCTCAGCTCGCAGCTCCTTATTCAGATGGTTTGCAAATAATGCTAACCGTGCCATTTCCCACCCGATCTGCCTGCCATTTTGCCGACCAGCTCCTGGACGCCTGCACTTTCGCCTGCTCCTGCCTAAGGGAACATGGAGGGCCAAAAGTGCTTAAGGGGGGGGATTAGGGGACTAGCTTGCTAGCCCCTGATGATGTGTGCCCAGTCCCTGCAATTCTGGGCTTGGTTTTGATCACAGTCCCTGCGGGGGCCCCGATCCTACCTCCAGGGACCCCAGTCCTGCTTCCTTGCCCATCGCACCTCCACCAGCTCCACCTGGAATGCCAGGGGGACCTGAGTTGCCAATACCAGCAAATAAGCCCATTATTCCGCAAGATATCTCAAACTGGTTACAGGATTTCATTACCAGACAGTGTCTAGCTATCATGTCTCCTACCCTTAAAGCCCATGAGTCAAATGCTCCTGTGCTTCCTGGTCCTTCAGCACCAGCTCCTGTTCCCCCTTTCAGCTCCCATTCTGCTCTTCCCAAGTATCCCGCCAAGCTATCCTTCTCCTCTTTTCCCGATTCCAGTCCTGCTGGGGAAGCTATCCCTATAGCTGAAAGGCGTAGGTTTGTTTCTAGACATGGGAGGTTTACACACAAACGCAGAGCTGTTTCTCCAGCTTCTTCCCCATATCTGATGATGCTCCAGTTCCCAGGCAGCCAGCCAAGGCACATAGGTGTCCAGTGCCTTTGGCACCTGCACCACAAACAACTCTATCCAATTCTTAGCCTATGATCCGGGGGCCAGATCCTATAACTTCCACTATTCTGGCTCCAGCTAAGGTATTTCTCATATGCCCTGACACTCAGTCTTCCCACTCTCAGACCTCTCGATCTGAAAGGGAAGACGGGGAGCTCTCTGATGAGCAGGCTTCACCTGGTTTTGCAAGCTCAAACCATCTCTTTACCACCTCTGAATTCGAGGTTTTACTATCTAAGGCCAAGCAGGCTATTAAGGATGTCAGCAAGGAGATGGGAGCTCAACCCGCCTCAGATTTGGACCAAGAGGTTTTTTCTTCAACTTCTAGTTCACCTGCAACTGTGCCTTTCCCAGCTCTATTTAAAGATGTGATGATGTCAGAATGGTGCCCCCCCAGTTATGAAACCATCATTGTCCTATCCAAAGAAATTGTAAAATTTACCTTCTGAAATAATGTCCATGTTAGCTGTTCCCTACCCACCCCCGTAGATCCCTCTGTGGCCTAGCTGGTGTCGGCTGCATTGATGAATAGGGATGGGGATGACCAACTCCGGTTGCCAGCGGACAAGAAAGTTGTCCACCTTCTCTGAAAGCTGACCACCTTCTCATGAGGCGAGACCTCATGAGACCACCTTCTCCTCTTATAGGAGGAGAACTGGTCTGTGGTAGCAAGCATGACTTGTCCCCATAGCTAAGCAGGGTCTGCCCTGGTTGCATATGAATGGGAGACTTGATGTGTGAGCACTGCAAGATCTTCCCCTCACGGGATGAAGCTGCTCTGGGAAGAGCAGAAGGTTCCAAGTTCCCTCCCTGGCTTCTCCAAGATAGGGCTGAGAGAGATTCCTGCCTGCAACCTTGGAGAAGCCGCTGCCAGTCTGTGAAGACAATACTGAGCTAGATAGACCAATAGTCTGACTCAGTATATGGCAGTTTCCTATGTTTCCTATGAGGCATACGCCACAGTAATTAGAGCTGTGACTACTAACTTCATCTTCGCAAGGGCCACTGTTCTTTGGGCCAAGAGGCTGGTCAATTATATTCCTCCAGAGAACACCAAGCTGAGTCAGGCGATAGAACTCCAAGTTGCGCCAAAGCGTGGCTCAGATAGCAGATTCCAGTTTAGACTGCATTTAGTATGCCTCGTGCTATGGCAGTCTGTAGAGGGCTATGGTTGAAGAACTGGTATGTGGACTCCTAAGTCCAAGCTAACACTGTCTGCCACCCCCTCAAGGGCTCTAAGCGCTTCGGAGAGTCTTTAGAACCTGTCCTTGTCGAAACAAGGGACAAAAAGAAGGCCATGCCTTCAGAAAAAAGGGACTTTCACAGACCTTTCAGAGGTTAATCTTTTAATTCATCTTCCTTTCATTCCTATAGGGGATTCAATCGTTCGACTGGGTTCCAAAAAAAAGACAACCAGTACAGAGACAATCATCAAGGGTCTTTCAAGCTTCCTGGCATCAACAATCCCATTGTAGAGGCAATCCTAGACAACAACAAGGGCGAAGCTTAACCTCCACGGGACAGAACCGTAAGCCATGATAACCTTCTGGTGGGGGCCAGGCTTCTTTATTTTTCAGACCAAGGGGGATACCAGCATTACTAACTGCTGGGTGGCGAAGGTGGTGCAATCAGGCTATGCCTCCATACTTCACAGCTCGGCCCCCAGACTTTTTCCTGTCCGATCTCAAGTCCAGGGATTGGACAAAACAACTCCTCATGAGCTGCTCCTCATATCACATCAGGTGATATGTCATATTCAGCCTATAGAGCGTGTCAAGGCTTATCTTATCTTATCTTATCCTTGGTGCCCGAGAAGAATGGATTGTGGAGGGCGATCCTGGATTTAAAGCATCTGGCTTTAAAGCTGGTGAGGAAAAGGACTTTTCGAATGGAGTCCTTAAAGTTCATCAAGGATGCAGTTCAGGTCAGGGAGTTCCTTGCCTCTATTGGCTTACCTACACATGCTCATTGTACATTACATTACATGCTCATTGTAATGGATTGTACACACATCCATTGTACGGGAGGTATCTGAGGTTCGCCTAAAATCAAAAGCATTACCAGCACCAGGCTCTGCCATTCGGGCTCTTGTCGGCACCCCGTGTTTTCACCACAATAATGGTGGCTCTGATCGACCATGTACATCTACAGGGTATCCATGCCCATCCATAATTGGACGATCTTCTGATTTATTTTCATCGTTAAATCAAGCCGTCGAGGACATCAGAAGGACAGTGCAGCTTCTTCAGGAACACAGCTTCATTGTCAATATGCAGAAGAGTCACCTGGAGCCTTCTCAAAGCCTACAGCATCTGGGAGCCCTGTTCAACACACTGGAGGCCATGGTGTCACTTCCACTGGAATGCAGACTGGGCCATAGCCTTAGTTGGCTCAGTTGCTGTTACCGCTCATGAACACCAATTGGGCAGCTCTTATGGCTCTGGCCCAGGTGATGGGATTGATGATATCCAGCATAGAATACACTCCTTGGTCTTGTTGGCACTCCAGGACTCTTCAATGGCACATCCTCCCTTATCAGCAGGCCATCATGGATCAAGCCTCTACTGATTCCTCTACCTCAAAGAGTTTGAGACTCTTTTCAGTGGTGGATGTCTCCCCTTCGAAATACTGACCAGAACAGTAGTCACCTCCGACACAAGCCTCAGAGGTTGGGGGGTTCATTGCCTAGATCACTTTGCACAAGGAACGTGGAATCTGACCGAATCCAAGCACAACATCAATTGGTTAGAATTGAGGGCATCATGCCTGGCCCTTCTACACTTTCAGGACCTGATTTGGGGCACCCATGTCTTGGTCTGTACCGACAACGATACCGCAAAAGCCCACATCAACAACCAGTGAGTCACAAAATCATGGTCCTTCATGAGAGAGTCAGATCTTCTGTTTTCCTGGGCAGAGGGGCATCTAGGTTCCATCTCAGTAGATCATCTCAGTGGGTCTGCAAACCTTCAGGCAGCCTGGTTGAGCCAGCAGACCACTGATCCAGTGGAGTGGACCTTTCACCCGGAGGTGTTTGTGCAGATTTCAGCTTCCTTAGGGGCACCAGTTCAGAAGCTTTGGATGCTCATGGGCACAAGTTGCTTCATGAGTATCGCACTCATTCAAGGTGCTGGTCTTGGCCTTTAAAGCTCTACACAGCTTGGGGCCAGGGTACCTGTCATTTGCCCATATGAACCTGCCAATGCCCTCTGTTCATCATTTCCGGCGCTGTTCATGACCGGTTCATGACAGGGCCTTTTTTGTTGTGGCCCCTCAGCTTTGGAATGTCCTCCCTGAAGAACCTCACCATGCTTACTCCTTCAGTGTTTATAAAGAACAACTAAAAACACATCTTTTTAAAGAGGCTTTTTAATGCCCCTTCTGAGGTTATATCTGGTAGGTTCTTCAGGTTTTAGTTTTTTTTATCATTCTCAAATTTTCGCTTTTAATTTTTTTAATTTGAACTTTAATACTGATTGTGGTTTTTAACATGACTTTTAACTTGTTTACTTAATTAGGTTAATTTTATTGCTTTTATTGTCTGTTGTGTCTATTTTATTGTTGTGAACCACTCAGAGCAGTAGTGTACTGGAAGGGCAGGGTATAAATATTTTAAATAAATTAAATAAAGAAATCTCTTCACCTTGCCTCACAATGCTCAGCTCCCAAGGTTCTGTACCCATTACCATTGTAGCCAAGCGGATTCCTTGGCCTCCTGGACTTCTGTGTGCTTTTCCGCCGATAACAATCTTGCATTTTGTCATCAGAAAGATCCTGCAGGAGACAGCAAGGGCCATTCTTGTGGCACCATACTGGCCTCATCAGCCCTGGTTTTCGGACCTTCTAGCAATGTCAGCTCGACCCCCGGCAGCTCCCTCTGTGTCCTGACTTGCTATATCCGGGCCTGTGTTTCATCCAGACCTGGATTTGCTATGCCTTCATGCTTAGATCTTGAACACAGGGCCCTAGCTGACAGGAGTTACTCTGACACAGTTCAAGACACCATCCTCACATCCAGAAAGGGTTCCACTACCAGAATCTATCAGGCTACGTGGTCTGCCTTTTCCCACTGGGGTCATGCACATCAGATCCAGTCTTCTGCTGCAGGAATTCAAGAAGTGTTGTCTTTTCTTCATTCAGGCCTTATGATGGGCTTGCTCCCCAGTACTCTGTGACGTCAAGTGTCTGCCCTGGCATCTGTTCTGAATTTGCCCTGCCAGGGTTTCCCGGCCTACTCCCCAATGTATGACATTTTCTAAGGGGCCCTCTAACAAGGCTCCCCCTCCCGTTTACAGGTTTCCCTCATGGGACTTAAATAAGGTTCTTAATGCTCTGACTCTAACCTCTTTTGAGCCACTAAGTTCTTCTTCTCTGAAAATGCTTTCTTTCAAGGTTTTGTTCCTGGTGGCTATCACCTAAGCTAGGAGGGTGTCAGAAATGACAGCTCTTTCAGTCCGAAGGGAGCTCTGCATTATCCAGAGTGACTCTGTTATTCTGAGACTAAATCCTACGTTTCTTCAAAAAAAAAAAAAATCAATTCAACCTTTCACAGGATGCAGGAGGTGGTTCTGGCACCCTTTTGTCCATCTCCCACTCATTCTAGAGAGAAGCTGTGGCACACGCTGGATGTGCACAGGGCTATCAAGATATACCTTAAGCGTACCAAACCTTTTTGACAATCTGATTCCTTATTCGTATCCTTTCAGCCTTTGTCTCTAGAGCAGGGATGTCAAACTGTGGCCCTTCTGCAGATGTTGGCCTACAACTCCCATCATCCCTGGCTATTGCCCACTGTGGCTGAAGATTATGGGAGTTGTAGTCCAAAAACAGCTGGAGGGCCACAGTTTGACATCCCTGCTCTAGAGCTTCCAAATTGACTCTAGCTAGGTGGATTAGGGCTACAATTGCTCTTGCCTATGAATCTTTGCACTTACCTGTTCCAACAGGTATCACAGCCCACTCCACCAGAAGTGCCTTCACTTTGGTGGCCTTCTTGGCCCATGCACCTTTGACCAAGATTTGTAAAGCAGCAACATAGGCATCTGTTACGCCATTTATTAAACATGAAATTTTATCCTTCTAAGCTGCTGAAGCGGCCATGGGTCGTACCATTCTTCAGCAGGTGGTTTAGTCCACCAGCTTCCCTCCCAATTATCTCTCAGCTTGGGTAAGTCCCAGTGTTAAGAGGCCAACCTCCCTATACTGAGGAAAAAGAAACATTGCTACTTACTGTGAAGGTTTCTTTTTCAAGGTATAGGGAGATCGTCTAGCCTTCCCACAGATGGGGGCAATGTTTTTCTGGGAGATGGGATCAGCTCCCAGGGTTGGAGTTTCCTCTATCCTCTAATTTTCCTGTTGGTCCATTTTTTGGCTGTTGCCTTTGCTGTTTGTATCTGTTTTTCTACAATTTGACTTTTCCAAGGTTTTTCATTCTATCACGACAGTCTCAGAACTGGAGCTTGACTGACAGCTATCCTAACTATGGGAACTAGCCTGCTCAATTTTAATTAGCTCTGTCTAGGAGCATGCCGTGGCTGATAACCCAGTGTTAAGAGGACAACCGCCTTATACCTTGAAAAATAACCCTTCACAGTAAATATCAATGTTTCTTTTTGTAATTTTGATTTATCCAAATCGAAGACAACTCTGAATTTAAAACAACTCCCCTTACAAAGTAAAATATAAATACAGGTGGTGCCTCCATTTACTCAAAAGGAAGAGGGCTTTGAATTTAAAATGGCCTCCTGATTTCTAATATCAAAAAACTTGGGGGAAAACCTAGTCTTGGATTCAGGTAAATACAGCTGGAAATCTATTTTCAAGTGCACTACTTCAAATAGCAGCAATATCTAAATAGCATTTTGTAATTAGACAGACTCAGTGCATTACAATTGTTTCAGCTCGCCTTTTCCCTCTCTGTTTTCCTAGCTATAGTTCTCCTTTAGCACTGTTAAGATAACCAGCTATAGCATATCAAGGAATTCCAATATGTCACTGTAACTGTGCCTGTGGGCAACCTAGTAAATAGGTAATTTGGCAAAACGATAATGGCCAGAGGCTCCGAAGGGCTACTTCAGTTGTGCCCCTGGACTTACATATGCCCCATAGTTCTTTGCCTTTGGATAGCAGACCCTCATGTCATATACAAACAGCTTCTGAATCTCTCTTCAGTTTCCAGTAGGGTTGCCAGATTCGCCGGAGAGAATCCTGAACACTATTTATTTATTTATTTATTTATTTATTTATTTATTATTTACAAATTCTGCTCTTCCTCTAAGGAGCCCAGAGCAGTGTACTACAGACTTAAGTTTCTCCTCACAACAACCTTGTGTGAAGTAGGTTAGGCTGAGAGAGAAGTGACTGGCCCAGAGTCACCCAGCAAGTCTCATGGCTGAATGGGGATTTGAACTTGGGTCTTGTTATGGACCAGTACACAACTTTAGACTTAAAGGTACCAGCCCAGAAGTATGTGGAATATAGGCCTGTGTCTGATTTCATTTTATATTGAGAGTTCAATTAAATGCCTGAACTTGAGGGGAATCTCATGACTGCCTGGTAAATGATTTGTAGAGGCAGGAGTAATCTAGCATTGTCTATCAATGTTTGTGGAAACTCACTGAGACACAATGGGTCAGGCTTAATTACCAGTCTCACACTGCTGAAATTAACCTGTTGTCCAGTAACAGGATGCTTCTGCCTTAAGTCAAATGTGTTGATTAACCTGCCTCACACATGTACACCTTTTTATGTTACTTTAAATATCCTCTTGTTATAATTACACACTAGATAGAGGTACACAAGAAATAATGTAATTGCTGTCTCACACAAATAGAACTAACTTTCCTGACTTTTAACACCTTTTGGGACCAGGCTAGCACATCTGGGGCCCATTTGCAACTCAGAGATGTAGATTTGCTTTGGACTATGTCCCCTCCTCAAGATAGCAGCTAACAGAAAATGAGATTGAGATCTCTCTGAACTGACCAAATATCCTGAGCTAATTTTGGTAATTAAAAGACAATATTCAGAGGATAGCAGGAATAAATGCCTTTTGTGATCCAGAAGAGTCAAATGGACATCAAAGGATGGAACCACTATAAGAAGGAGTCTCTGGACATGGCAGTTTAGCTATCTTGTGCCTCCAAGCAAGATCTGCTCACGAGCAATCCCAGAGTTTGCTGCCCAAGCCGCGGGGCTAGAGGCAGGAACTCTGTCCATGGACAGGAACTGTTTGTGACTTCTGCTGCGCAGTGAGAAGTCAAGACTTCCCCAGCCATGGTACTCTGACTCTCAGCCGTGCTCTGAGTAAACTGCATGCTTGATCCAAACGCTCCTTTCTCCAGCTACAGTCTCTCTCCTTCAGCTGAAAGATCCACCGCTCTCAAAGCCTCTGATCCTGGTAAATATGCTGCCTTCACAAGCCTTGGATCCCTACTTTCCTCCCCCTTACTAATCACTACTACCCCCCTTCCTAAGCCCCCCTCCTCCTCCTCCTTTATCTGCTTCTCTCTAAATGTTTTATTTAGGACTTGTTAGATTATTAGATATCTGTAATTACTGATTGCACACACATATGTTAGTTAGGCACATTACAATACACCTTGAATCGGAAACATGTTTTTAATGTGGATTATTTTATCCTGATGAGCAACTTTTTATAATAAAGCCCACTGAACTTTCTGAGTGTGTCTCTCTCTATCTCTGTTTGTGCGCCCAGATCCTACATGGTCACCCTCTCCAAGAACCAATTCAGTTTGTGCATGATGTGACTTTGCCTCTTTCCCTCTGTGCATGTACAGGGTGCGAAACCAGGTATAGTTCACAACAGTCTCCCCAGTCCTAGTCCAGCACTCTAACTACTACACCACGATGCCAAAAGGGCAAGGGGACAAATGTTAAAATCCTACTTTTGGAATTGGAAAGCGCGCTTGATGGTGGAGTTTGGGAGCTGTCGTGCCATAGTTTTTGGATGGTAGCCATGTAATGGCTCAGTGGAGAAATGACTTGATTATCAAGCCAGAGGTTGCCGGTTTGAATCCCCACTGAAACACTCTGTGGTCGCAACTCGACGGCACACTTTACCTTTAGAAGCAATGTGATTGTTTTTTATTTCTTTTTTTAAACTGGGCACATTTAGGCAAAGCTCACTTTGCTTCACTTTGCTTCAAAAGCAACTGTTTGAAGAGAATTATATTCACCTAGCATAATAAAGCAAATGGAGATCCTTTGAGAGATTGTAATTTACATACTAGATAAAGGTATATTGATTTTTCTCTTGGAAATATACCAGATCAGATACAAAGTATCACTTTTAATGTTCTAGTCCTTCAGTGTTTTAACTGGGTAGGTAATTTGTAGCATTGTTTCTCATCTTTCTGCACTCCTCCTTTTAGCCACCTTTTTATTGTTTTCTTTTTTTAAACTTACTTTCAGTACTAAGCAATGGGTAACTTAATTTGCATACAACTAAATCAGTGAACACATGCAACTAACCAACAATCACCTTGAGTATTCTTAATACTCAATAAGTATAGGAGCACTAAGACAGAAAAAAAACCCAATAGTATTATGTTAATAACAATGCCACTCCCAATATGACAGTTTTTTAAAAAAAGAAGTTACAAAGGAAAGCTAGAGTGAAAATACTTGCCTCAAATAAAAAATCAATTTATTTATTTTTTAATTTTTTTTTACATTTTATATCCCGCTCTTCCTCCAAGGAGCCCAGAGCAGTGTACTACATACTTAGGTTTCTCCTCACAACACCCCTGTGGAGTAGGTTAGGCTGAGAGAGACGTGACTGGCCCAGAGTCACCCAGCAAGTATCATGGCTGAATGGGGATTCGAACTCGGGTATCCCCGGTCCTAGTCCAGCACTCTAACCACTACACCACACTGGCTCCAGAAATGTGATGATGTGCAGCATAAATAGTAAGCTCATTTGTCCTGTCTTGGCAAAGATGTTATGGTAATGCTATTGGAAATAATGGATTGAATTTCAACATTTACAGGATACTGCTCCATCACTGGAAGTCCTTCTCCTTCTCCTCACAGAAGGAAAGTTCTGCTTCCTCAAGGACCCTTTCTGCACCCAGGAGGATCCCCTGTATGAGCAAAAGTCTCCTTCCACAAGCGGAAGAGGCTTCTGATTTGATTGATTAGTTGATTAATTGGTTGTTTTATTAATCAACTAAGGTTTCATGAACTGTGTGATTAAAAAAAAAGTCAAACTTTTTATATAGTGTTTTAACTGCAAATATCAAACTGCATCAGGATTTTATGTTACTCAACTTCTCCCATGAAAAACAGGCTAAGATATTCCCCCCTTGTTTTCTGGCAGCCTAAAGCATAAGATTTCTTAAGGGCAAAACCTGATGATAGATAGATTGCCTTATTTCATAGGCGTAACTATAGGGGGGGCAGGGGGGGCACGTGCCCCGGGCGCCACTTGGCAGGGGGCGCCAAAAAGTGCCCCCGCCGATTTGCTGGGGGGGAATTTTATTTATTTATTTTTTATTTTTTTTGCACAGCAGTCCCCCTCCTCTGGTCCCGGCGGCCCCCCCCCATTGGCATTGCTCATCCAGCACTGCGCGCCGCGGCGTCTTCGTAGTCCAAGTCTCTGACTCTCACTCCCCGGCGCGCCCCGCCGCCCCGCCACCAGTCGCGCATGCGTCGAGAGGAGGACACGCACCAGAGCAAACTTCCTGAACAACTCCCTCTTCTGAACAACTTCCTGAACGCCCGAACCAGTTCCCCTTTTTGCTCATTCAAGTCCTTCCTCCCCTATAATCTAACCACGTTTTAACTGAAAAGGTTCAGGGAGGGGGAGATTGGGGGATGTGGAACCTTGGGTTCCACATTCCCCCCATCTCTCCCTTCCTGGACTTTTTCACTATGTAATGCAAGCTAATTTAATTGTATGTCATCATCAAAATGGATTAGCTGTTTCAGCCCATCAGGAAAGTCTAAACCTCCACCGATTTAATTAACCAGACTGAAAATCAGATGAACAGAGAATGTTTTAATGAAAGGTGGTATATAAATTTAACAATAAGTAAAACTATCATTAGGAGCAATTAGCAATTACTTAAACATTGGTGCTGCCAAGCAATTTGTAAATAAAACTTGAAGCCCTTTGAAAATAAGCTGGAATTAATTGTAGATTGGGCAGGGGGTGAAAGTATATACTTCTAAACATTTATTGTTAAATTTATATACCACCTTTCATTAAAAACAACCCCAAAGTGGTTTGGTTTTAGTCATGGATTTTAATTTTAATTGCTCTTTTTGTCAATGTGATGAAGATTAGTTAAATCTGAGTGGTTTTAGGCAACCAATGTTGCATCTGAAATGCCATTTCATTTTTTATTGTCATAAATACTCTCCAACCAATTTAAATAGCAAAGGTGTATATTATCGCTTTATTCAATTGCAGGGAATCTCAAAAAAGCAGGATTTGCAACTAAGGCAGTGCATATCTTCTCTAAAATGGCCCTTTTATAGTTTTTCTAACTTTGAAATCGTAACATAAAACAAAGCATAAATGCATAAATGCTTCCCCCTCCATTTGAAACCTTTTCTGGTGTAAATAGCACGCGGTTTTGGAAAAGGGGAGTCTTTCTTTAACAGCGGGAGAATAAGGAGCCTTTAGCACTATCACCCTAGTCCCTCGAATTACTTTGGAGTCCTTGGTTTTCGTTTTGTTAAAATACAGTCACTCACAAGGGAAAGTCAGGAACAGAACCAGGGCGTGAGGGAGGGGCATCATAATTCTGATGTTTGAGATACAAGCCAACTTCACAGGGTTGTTGTGAGGGAAAATCTAAGTATGTAGTGCATTTTGAAATTTTTGGTAATTTTTGTAATTTTTTAAATTTGTAAAATAAAAGTTTTCTGAAACATGTGTGTCAGTCAGATGTATGTTGGGGGGCGGGGGGGATGCGGCGGGGGAGGGGCGCAATTTCAGTCCTTGCCCCGGGCGCCATTTTCCCTAGTTACGCCTCTGCCTTATTGGGAACTATGGGTTTGGTTTCATTTTCTGTGATCTAGATTGGGACAGTGTAGGGGTTTTTGTCCTTCCCCTCATGGTCCTATCCAGACTGGGGCCCCCTGAAGTTGCTATTTACACTGGAAGGAAACTCCCATTCGCATCAATGGAGCTTCCTGCCTAGAGCAGGAATATATACAAATACAATATAAACGGGGACCATGGAAGGGGCAAAGTGTTAAAGCCTCAAGCGCGCCCCTTCCCCAACATGGGCCCAAGCTGGATTGTGGCCCTGTACATCTGATATTTAGGTTTTAGAAAACAAACATGCAGTCTTTGTATTGTCCAGTTTGCACAGCTACCCCCATGGTATTTTTCACCTTTGCCATGTGGGACCCCTGCAAAAGGCTGACTCGGTCATATAAAGTATGCTTTGTACAGTACAAACTACACTTGAGGATTGCAGGGGGGCAGCTGCAAACAACACAGAATGCATCAACCTGTCAACTAAGGGGTCGGTGGCCTGTAGTGAGAGTTCCAGGGCTCTCACTGGCTGCCAGGCATATTTTTTTTAGTCTTGTGAGTCACCCTGAGGTCTTAGGTTGAAGGATGGAATAGAAATATAATGAATAATAATTAATTTTCTAAATTAATTCCTTAGCATGTTGTACGATAGCACTGTTCACAGGCTGGAGCAGGTAAGGGTATGACCGGCTGCTATAAATGGTCTGAGTCAATATGGGAGTATGTCATTATGTGTAAAATGTATCTCAGTATATTTAGTCATTATATAGGATAATGTATAATTTTGTTCTTGTTATCTTTCAGGTTTGATCTCTGGTCAGTTATTCCGAATTCGAATGTGTTTCACTGCATGCACATTACATTTATTCGTTTAATAGAATTTGTTTCACATGAAGCATTTGGTTCAATAAGCTTTCTGGTATATTAAAAAAAATAGGAGGCTGAGGTAGTTAGATATAAGAGGCTGAAAGAAAAATCATTTGGTTTCAGGTGAGCTCCTTGGCAAGTGATTATGCTTTGTCTGTTGTGCTTCTTGTCAAGCATATTGGGGCATATATCTCACTATCTTAACTGATAAGGTATAGAGTGATTTCCCCCGCTTTTTTCTTTTTCTTGACAGAGCACTAGAAATCAATCCAGGTAGAGCCCTTTCAGAGATTCCAGCCAGAACGGAAAGATCCATTATGAGTTTATTCTACAGATGGTAGTATCATGCCTGCCTGCTACATTTGTGGTTTTCCAATTGTTCTGGGTTTTTTTAAATCTGGTGCAGCAGATAAATGCTTGACTAAGAAGCAGAAGGTTGCTGGTTCAAATCCCCGCTGCTACTATATCAGGCAGCAGTGATACAGGAAGATGCTGAAAAGGTAAAAATTAAATGTTTTAGAATCTCATTTTGGTTTGGAGGACCTCCTTGTCAAATATTCATCATGCCTGCAAAAGCACAGCAAAATTCTAGTCCTTTGTGCCATTGTCATCCTGAACTCTCACTTCCAGTGAGCAACTGAGAGTTTGGGATGAACTCCAGCCCACCATTTGGACATGCAACTATAGCTCAGAAGCTATCCTCTTCATGTTTCCTTTGCTGTGTGTGAGAAATTCTCAAAAGACAAAGAGACTGAGCAGTTTTTCCCCTCTCTTATCTTCACAAACTCTCTTTTCCCTTGATTTGCCGCAAACCTTTGCTGCACTAGCCTATAGATCTTAGGATGGGGGCTATAAAGAAGGCTAAGACCATGATGTTACCCTGGCTTTATAGAATTACACTGGCATCAGTGCAGTGGCACAAATGTTTAGGACCAGAGTATCACTCAGAAGAGCTGCTGCCTAATGTTTTAATAAGTCTTTAGAGATTAAGGAATGGAAGAACTGGCTCTGCTGGATTATTTCTAGAAGATGTCAGAGATTTTTGGTGACATTGATTAAAACATCTCTGTTGCCTGTAAGCAAAATACAACAGTTAGCATAGAAGAAATATGGCTGTGAGTACTTTGGCTGTCCTCATTAACGCTGATGACAACATTCCAATTGACCAGGATTTAGCCTGGAAAATAAAATAAAATAAAGGATTATCTGCTCCGTGTTCAAAAATATCTCTGGAAATCTGTGTGGGATATGGTAAGTGCTGCCTTCAAATCACACACAGAAGTATGTATCTTTTTCTCTCCCCTTCAGCTGTAAAGGAAGAACTTTTACATTAATAATTTTATGAATAATTGTTGTAAAACTTAAATTAAAAAGTTGGGGAGCAATCTTCTTAATAGCCAGCTTTCTATAGCTACTACTGCAACCAGTTTTGAAGCTATAACACTGAACCATGGAGGCAGAGTAAATGACAAGAGGGGGATATTGTGATGTGCCGGTACCAGTGTGAAAATTACGGAAAGTTATGGAATGACCTCCCTGCTGAGGTGTGTTGGGCTCCTTCATTATACATTTTTCAGTGATTGGTGAAGACACACCTCTTTACCCTGGCCATTGGCTTAAAGTAGGAGTATGCACTATGCTGTTTTAATAGTTTGGCTGGTTTTTATAGGTTAATGTTTTAGAGTTTTAAAAATTTCTTAACGTGTTTTAATTGTTGTAACCCATTCTGAGACCATGGGGTATAGGGTGGGATAGAAATGCAAATAAATAAAATAAAAGTGCAATTCATGTGGAAGTCTGTTTTAAACATTCTTCATTCTTATGGGTTTGCTCAGTTTGACTAATATTTAAGGTGTCAATGGATAAGAAATATAAAATGTCCCAGTTATCTAGGAAAGCTCAGATGGAGAAAAATATTTGGGCCACATCCATGAGAAATGGGTGAGAGATTTGAGTGCAGATTCCCCCTTTAGCTACAAATCTGACCATTTGCACCAGTAAGAGGAGTGAATTTGAAAAAAATATTGGAAACGAACCCAAGCTAGGGGATATTTGGCAGAAAATTAACAGAAGGATCCTTGAAAGGACATTCCCACCCCCAATAAAATCTGGTACACATGTTAAAGTTTCCCTCAGGCAGCACGTGCATGACTTTTATTTATTCAGCAGATAACCTAAACTGACAGTAACCTTGGCACCAATACATGGGCAATATTTACAAAAGGATGAACTATTTTTGAACAATGTCTCTCTAATGTACTGGGTACAGACAGGCTTTTCTTGATCATCAGGCATGCATGTCATCTTGGTCCAGCAATTTTGTTCATGTACAAATGTAGTCATTGTGGACCATGCAAAGAGAAATGCTTCTCTCCATTTAGACTTGTGCTTCCCTTTATCACTCACTCTGTGTCCCAAGGCAGCGATGCAGTATAGAACCTTGCTTTGTTTCAGGCTTTTACTTCATATCTCTCTCTCCTGTGAGTGCATGTACACATTCTTCTTGGCTTAATGCCTTCAGTATTGTAGATCCACTGAGAGCTAAGAGGTTTGTGCACAAGGTTGTATGTGTGAGAGAGTTTACTTTCCTTTGCTCTCTTCCCTCAAAGTAAAGATTCTTGTTTTGCCTTTTGGCCCATGAATCAAGAGTAAACAATTTTCTTGGCAGCAAAGGATGAGGCAGCAGTAGCTCCTCTGAGCTGGGTAAGTGGATGCACCTGGCACATGGTCTTGAATAGATGGGAATTCTCCCACACTGATGCATGAAGCCATCCATTTCATAAGCAACCCCACAGTGACAAAGGCTGCCTCTGTTCACAAGTTCCTCGGAAACCGGCAAAAGAGGCTAATGGAAGATTCTGAAAGAAGAGCCTGGCCACAGTGATGAATTCAGCATTGGCAGGAACAAGTATGAAAATTTAGCTAGATGGCAAGGGGAGAAGATGGCCCCACACCAAAGAGAGAGCGGCTGCCAGGTAGAAATTCCTTCAGAAAAGCTTTCCATAAGTACATCCTGTCACAGCCCTTTAGAAGATTCATGTCTTTCAGTAAGATATCCCATAACTTTAAATTCAGGCCACAGACACAAACAGAAGGCATAATATAAATTACATTATTTTGCTAAGGTACCCATATTTTTATGATGTCTGTTAAATGGGTGCTGTGCTTTGAATACAGGGTGAGAGCCTTCCTTGGTACGTTCATGACAAAATGCTTTTATGGAAAGAGGATCTTGTTCACAGTACATTATTGGTCAAAATGGTAACTTCCAGCTCTAGATAATGGCAATTAATTGTGAAAGACACAAATCTCTATTTACAGTTTACAGACAGTGCAAGGGACAGGGTGCATTGTGAAGAACTTCCAACATTGCCAACGTCCTACCTACTGTCCCAACAGCAGAAAGTTGGTAGCAGGGGTGTAGCTAGGGAAGAGGGGGCCTGTGTTCATCCCTCTCTCTGGCAGCCCCACGAAGTGAGGGAGATAATGAAGAAAATAGGGAGGGGTGGAGCTTGAGGGTCCTAGGAGCTGGGGGCCCATGTTCTTTGAACCCTTTTGCTCAATTATAGCTATGCCCCTGGTTTGTAGTGTAGATAGGCCTCCCCTGTTGAATGTGGCAGTTTGAAAGTATTAATAGGTTAGATATTTGCAAAGGGAGAAAACAGCTGGAGACGGAATGAATGAATGAATGAACACTTGAAAGCTGCTTGACTTGGAACATCTCAGAACCTGGCTCCAGCAGTACAAAGTTTATTCAGGAAAATAACATTATTAACAATCATCTTTTGAAGATTACACCTCTGGATGACAGAATTCAGTTGATACATTTCCCCCCATCACAGTAGAACTGAAACAGGAGAACATGGACTGGCAAGTAAATAAAAAGACACAGAGACCCTCAGACCAGCAGTAAGTTCACTGTCCACACTTAACAGCTCTGGGGCTCCCTGCTGAGATGTTTGTTAGGCAGTGTGTGATGCTGAAGAGGGCCAAAGGAAATTATATGCTTCAGTCACATCATATCTCTGTATGCTCGTGTGAGTGTTGAACAGAACATGTGAATGGGCTCCTGTGAAGGAATATTCTTAGTTTTTATAAACAATTCTAAAAAGTTTTGTAAGGTGAAGTCATCTATTTAATTCTCTTGGGACATGCGTGCCCAGGATTCGGCAGCAGAACTCTCGCGACACGTTTCGTGAGTTCCGAAGTGAGGAGGACTGAGGAGCAGAGGGGGAAGAAAGTGCTGGTGGTGGCCGGCTGGAGAAGGGGAGAGAGAAAGGTGGCGGTGGGCAGCAGGTGGGGGGAGAGAAAGGCGGCGGCGGGCAGGGGGAGAGAAAGGCAGCGGTGGGCGGGGGGAGAGAAAGGCGGTGGCGGTGGGCGGCGGGTGGGGGGAGAGAAAGGCGTCGGTGGGCAGCAGGCAGGGAGAGAGAAAGGCGGTGGCGACGGGCAGCGGGCGGGAGAGCGAAAGGCGGTGGCGGCGGGTGGAGGGGGGGAGTGAAAAGCTGCGGCGGCAGGTGGACGGGAGAGAGAAAAATGGCGGTGGCGACGGGCCCCTTCTTGGATACCCACCGTGGTTCTGTGTGGGGGGAGGAATGGGAGGGGAGGAGGGCTGGAGAGCGCGGGCCGGAGGGAAGGGGAAGAGAGGAGAGACCAGGCCGGGAGGAAGAGGGAGGGGGAAAACAGCCGGCCCCAAAGCACCGCACAGATGCTCTGTGCGGGGTCGGCTAGTACTTTTATAAGTTCTAATCAAAACATTGTGGACAATCAGGAAAGCACCTTCATTTACAGCCGTATTCACAAGTTGTGTTCAACATACAAGGCCCATTCACACATAATGTTCAACACTTGTATGAATGCACAGTGTAGACAGGCACAGTTATTCACACATTAAGTTGACCACAGATACAGCAGTACACTTCCTATAGGTACCATTTATTTGAGGGGCGTGTACCCAGGTTCACTTTCAACATGAATGCAGGTACAGTCATTCACACAAATAGATGTACAAGTGCACATACATCTGCACACTCATACAGCATAATGTCTGAATTGGTCTACAATCTGGGTACATTGTATGCATGTGCAGATACGTGTATGTAACCTTCTCCTATTTTTCCCAAAGTCCGTACTCCAGAGACCAACATTTAGAGGCAAATTTAATCATTACAAATATTTAGATTAATAAATACATATTTTGCCTATATTACATGTATGTATTTAAATAAAATAACCAATTCCCTATTCACAAGAATAGAAGCAAGCAAAACAGAACAACCCACAGGAATCTCACAAATTGTATTGTGGCAGATCCTCAAACTTCTCTGTAGTTCTTGGGCCCCAGTCTTACTGGTTCTTAATTCTGACTCTGTGGCTGTATGAATTATGCTTGAGAGCAGCAGAAGCAACTGTTTTCTTCACCTTTTCAGTAATTCAGTCTTTACTCTCACTTCTTTTCTCCAACTCTTCTTCATAATCTAATTTCTTCTCAAACGCTCCTTTATTTTCCTCACAAAGTCTCTCCTCAGAATTCTCTCTCGCACAATGTCTCAGACAGAAATTATGAAAAAGGTGCTTTACTCAACTAAAGTAAAGGTAAAGTATGCCGTCGAGTCAGTGTCGACTCCTGGCGCCCACAGAGCCCTGTGGTTTTCTTTGGTAGAATACAGGAGGGGCTTACCATTGCCATCTCCCGTGCAGTATGAGATGATGCCTTTCAGCATCTTCCTATATCGCTGCTGCCTGACATAGGTGTTCCCCATAGTCTGGGAAACATACCAGCAGAGATTTGAACCAGCAACCTCTGGCTTGCTAATCAAGTCAATTCCCCGCTGTGCCATTTACTAAAGTACACCATCCAAAGTGGAAATGGAAGTCCTACCCTGCCACCACATCTTGCCCTCCCCTTCCGCCTCCTCCTGTAAAGGTTGCGCTTACACATCCTTCATCTGAAGCTGTGAACTGTGATGGCACGCAATTCCATGAGCAGGAGACCCAGACACTCAAAAGCCTCCTGCTCATGGAAGCACCCACCATCATGCTTACAGCCTTGGCTGCTTCAGATGAAGGCTGTGTGAGCATGACCATCACAGGAGGGGGCCGGGGGGGAGCGTGATAGACATGGCAGAAGGGTGGTGCTTCTGTCACCACTTAGGAATGGTCCTTTTAAATAACAGCTGAATAAGGCTACAGACTCTGTCCAACATTCAATACATTCCCCATCCAACATAGGCCTACACACATTCAGGGTTAGACACACACACACACACACACACACACACACACATTATTATTTCTTGTTTACACAGTCCGACAGGTGTTATTGACTGGTTTGTTTTACCTAGACATCAAGTCCTTCCCAAGGACTTGGGATGGCTGAATATTATTTCTTGTTTACACAGTCAGACAGGTG
Organism: Hemicordylus capensis; assembly: GCF_027244095.1. Classification (NCBI taxonomy): domain Eukaryota; kingdom Metazoa; phylum Chordata; class Lepidosauria; order Squamata; family Cordylidae; genus Hemicordylus; species Hemicordylus capensis. The sequence continues at coordinate 331,529,336 of NC_069657.1, read as the reverse complement.
TTATTGACTGGTTTGTTTTATCCAGACATCGGGTCCTTCCCAAGGACCTAGGATGGCTGAATTTTATTGTCAATGTTGTTGGTATAGATATCGTCGCAGAATATAAGCTGTTCCCAGTAAAGCTGCTTTTTGTAATTGGCTGATGGTGATTTCTGTGGCCCCTATGGTGTTGAGGTGCTCTTCAAGGTCCTTTGAAACGGCACCCAGGGTGCCAATTACCACTGGGATTATTTTGGTCTTTTTCTGCCACAGCCTTTCAATTTCAATTTGTAGATCTTTGTATTTGGTGATTTTTTCTATTTCTTTTTCTTCTATTCTGCTATCCCCTGGTATTGCTATGTCAATTATTTTAACTTGTTTTTCTTTCTTCTCGACTACAGTTATATCCAGTGTATTGTGTGGCAGATATTTGTCTGTTTGTAGTCGGAAGTCCCATAATATTTTTACATCTTCATTCTCTTCAACTTTTTCAATTTTATGGTCCCACCAATTTTTGGCTACAGGTAGCTTGTATTTTTTGCAGATGTTCCAGTGTATCATCCCTGCTACCTTGTCATGCCTTTGTTTGTAGTCAGTCTGTGCGATCTTTTTACAACAGCTGATTAGGTGGTCCACGGTTTCATCTGCTTCTTCTTCTTCTTATTATTATTATTATTAGATTTCTATACCATCTTTCCAAAGATGGCTCCAGGTGGTTTACACAGAGAAATAATAAATAAATAAGATGGATCCCTGTCCCCAAAGGGCTCACAATCTAAAGGAAACATAAGATAGACACCAGCAACAGTCACTGGAGGTACTGTGCTGGGGGTGGATAGGGCCAGTTACTCTCCCCCTGCTAAATAAAGAGAATCACCACGTTAAAAGGTGCCTCTTTGCCAAGTTAGTCATTCACATGTTATGTTGAGCACATGTATAGCAGTACACTTCCTATCCATATCTGTATATGAGAAGGTCTCTATCTATGTTCATTTTTAAAATGAACATACGTACAATTATTCAGACAAAAATGTGTACAGACACCTTTAATGTACATATAACATAATGTCTGGATAAGGCTAACATGTCAAACAGCTATTCTTATGGGCAACTGACTCTTAAATGGGGGAATATTTATTATTTTAGCATCTGTAGATGTTTGGAGGCCATGATACTGCTACAGGTTGTTTTCTGTTATCTCTTTATATGACAAATATTTATATACGATGGATATTTATATACCACTTTTCAACAAAAAGTGGTTTACATAGATATAAATAAATAAATAAAATGTCTCCCTGTCCCAAAAGGGCTCACAGTCTAAAAAAGAAACATGAGATAGACACCAGCAACAACCACTGAGGTATGCTGTACTGGGGATGGATAAGGGCAGTTGCTCTCCCCCTGCTAAATAATCTTTGCAGTGCCACCAAAAGTTATGAATGAAAAAAAGCACTTTACACCTGTTCAGGGGTATTTCTATGTCTAAAGTCTTCCTGTGTTGTAGGGTTGAGCCTACCTAGGATGCTAAGTGAGCCTTGGAGAGCTATGGCACAAATGAAGCTCTGTACATTTCATTATTCTTATTTATTTATTTGTTTATTTATTGGATTTCTATCCTGCCCTTCCAAAAATGGCTCAGGGCGGTTTACACAGAGAAATAATAAATAAATAAGATGGATCCCTGTCCCCAAAGGGCTCACAATCTAATACATTGCCAATTGCAGTATGTGTTCTTACAGTATCTGAACACTCATTAAACTTTGCTCAGACTATATAGAGGCATGCAAATTAGACAAAATCAATGAAGAAAGAGGTTTTGGCCTATAATTGCTTTTATTAGATTACCAAGCTTTGTGCAATGTATGAAAGGAGATTTTAAAATCACAAGAAGCATCTGGCTGTAAAGGAAAGATCTTCTAAAGGTAGTGTTAAGATATTATTGATATCTCAGGCTTAAAATTGAAAAGTATATTTTGTGCAAAAGTCATTGAAAGTTACCAGTTTTAAAAATTAAATAAAATGTACATCTTGGGAGAAAATAACCTAAAATGAATATAAAAAGCAAACTATTGATTGGCAAAAAGAAATTAAATAAAGGAATTAAATATCATTTAAACAATAAACACATAAAAATATCATTATATGTATACATAGAGGCCAGTTTGCAGTGCAAGGTGCCTTTCCTTTAATTTTTGTGCTCAGGAAGGGCTAATTGAGCCAGGGCTAACTGAGCCAGGCTATAAAATAATCCGAAGCAGTTAAAGAACTCTACAAATGGAGATTCCTGGTTTTAACAGAACATGAAAAAATATCTATCTAAGGAGGAGTCATTATTCTAATGTAACTGAATGGTACAGTGTAAAAGTTGCTACTTAGCTGTTACGGTCAAACAGCAAACGCCCATAGGCCAACCCAGTTCTCTCTCCAAATTCAAGCCATAAAGTATGCCTCTGTGCTGAACAGACATTTGAGTGGGTTAAGAAACCCAAGGCTGTATATCAAGTTTTGGCCTGGCCTTTATTTCCTAGGATTAGTCAGAACTTAATATATACAGTGGTGCAGAATCGTATTTATAGTAAATTTGGTGTAGGTCAAAATTCCTTCAGCCTAAAGAGGAACTATCCTAAGAGGGCAGATTAATTAACTTGCTCATTTCCCTTCAAATAAGAAACTATAGGCAGAAAGAAAGTTACCATTGCATTGGAACGGTTCCAACTGTTCCTTCTTACCTGCCTGCTTGAAGAAAACTCAGTGAGAAACAGCTGACCCTCTTTTCTCCTTGTTTAAAGAGTCTATTTTATTGTTATTGTTGTGAGTCACCCTGAGGAGTAGTTTACTGGAACAGAATAGATAATAGTATTAGTTTTTAAAAAAATCCTTAGGGGAGCAGTGGAAAAGTAAAATGTGTTATGAAGGAGGAAGAGGAGATAAGCTCTATCATATGTATCTAAGCTGTTAGGAGGGGGAATGCAGAAAGGACACTTCCTTATTCTTTACTGTAATTCCAGCCATGGCCATCTGCCAGTGCCATCAACGGTGCTCTGCAGCAAAATGGGTGTGGAAGGGTGTGAGGCAGCAGGTGACTGGCCAGGAGCCTAAGTCTACTTACAGAAGATGGCAGATCAAGCGTAGCTAAGACCTGGTGAGCTCGAGTAATCTCTTGACTTAATGGGGTGAGGGGAGAGAGGACCTGACATTCTCAATAAAGACTTTGTGGAGCTGGCTGAATGGGAGGAAGATCTTTAGCTAAGAGCCTTGAAGAAGGCTGTTTGATTAGCGTACTCTACTTCTTCCCATTGTGGCTATTCTTTGTTATTCTGGGTATGAATCACGCTCAGAAGAGTGTTTCAAACCCTCATGAAAACAAGCAATTGGCACCTTCCCATCATCACCTATAATAGAGTTGTTACTGACTGATACCAAGATAAGCCACCAGATCTGAAAGACAAAGCTTCCATTTTGTGCTGGAAAAAGGGAGGGCTTGTTGAGAATTTCTTTGAAATAAATTCATTGGTAGTGTTAAAACTATTCATACTGCTGTTATTTTGTATATGGAATTCCCACAACAGATCAGTTAGAAAGAGAGTAAACTGGTAATTTAGTCAGAAAGCATCAAGGCAAGGACAACAGAGTATAAAATGTTGGTTTGCATTCCAGACATTGCTACAACAGCTTAATAAGAAAATGGATCTTATGGAAAATTTATTTATTTATCAAATAATTGTAACAAATTATAACAAGGTTCATAATATGAACCTTGGAGAATGAAGACTACACTAGTATTGGTTCTTGGGTACTTCCAGATTATAGTATTCTGGAATGACCATTGACTGATACACATTTAAAGGGCATCTACATGACATTGTCAGCATCCCATGTGAAAAGCACTTAAAAATGTGCTTGAGTGCTTCTTTGAATAGTGCCTGGGTAAAGTCAAGCTTGTATTTGTTTGTTTGCTTGTTTATTGGCCTTTGTACATTATGTGGGTGCAATTCTGCTCATTCTCATTATCTCCATTGTTTGAGTGCAAATGAATGAGGGAAGGAAGGCTACTTGAACTGAAGTCACTTGAACTCAAGCAAGATTAGGAAGTATTGTAAGACCCTAAACTCCAAGTCCCAGAGTTGGCTGCCAACTCTGATTTAAGCTGTGCCTGGAGATTTCCCCCCTCCAGCATTATTCCAATCTTTTTCATAATATTAAGCTATTGACACCACCAGGATTTCCTTCACTAGTCACCTGAAGATGCTGATTCTTGGAAATTGAAGGCCTCTCTTGGATCAACCCTACCCAGCCAGAGGGGAAGATAGGGAGCCCAGTGTTGCCAGCACTGCTATTCTGAAGGCTCCCAGAAGCCTCTCTGCTTATGTTTGGGACTACAGGCTTGTAGCTCCTACTCTTAACATGCTCAAAACTCTCACGGGATCATGGGATCTCAGTTTGTTGGCATATTGAGGACAGGTCACTTAGCAGGCAGTGGGACAATTGCCCCCAGATTCAAACAGCTGCCAAACAAATAGAAAGAGGATTAGCCTTGCGCCTTTCCCTTTATTGGGGAATGTCTAGGTACACCTGAGTTAGCTTGCAAGTTAACTTCACTTTCAAGGTGTCTGTGATCGAAGATTGACCCTTTACTTCCCCTCCTCTGCAATTGCCTCAAACAAGCTAATGTTAATAACTTCAGCAGGAAAAATCAGATAAGGCCATGTGAACACAACTCCCTTCCCCATCACAAAGGAGCTAATTGGGCAATAGGAACTCAGACATGCTCTCATTAAAATTACTTATTGATTGACTGGGTCCTTCTGCCCTAACAGATACTGTCCTTGCACGTCCATTTAGTCTATTTACATACAGGTTGTTCTTGATCATTCATGCCATGTGTTTTACTCAAGCACAGCGAACAAAGACAATGGATCCTTTTGAGGTCCACCGGAATTTCCCTCTTCAGGAAGAAGAGGCCCGTATTTTGCCTTAGGGCCCATTTTGGGCTATTGCTGGCCCTGGTTTCTTGAACAGTGTGCGTCATCTGGTCTCTATACCATGGAGTTACTCACCGTATGGGTGATAGATTTGGCACCCTCCGTAACACCAAGCTGTGTCTTGTTCATTGTGCCATTCATGCTCCCAGTCTCCAGATTGGCCTTCCTCACTGGCCTCATCTACCCAGCTTGCCTTGCTGCTATAAGAAACTGGCTGCATGAGAACGGGCACCTTTTGGATTTACCTTGCTGCCTAACCCCCAAGCTGCTTTCAGTTCTTCGTTCACCTGGTTCCATCCTTGAGGAAAGAGGTTCTTCGGTTGCGCCTGAGCCTCGAGGGTCCAATTGCCACTTAAGGAAGGATGAGGTTGTATGATAATCACTGCGCCCCTCTGGTCTCTCCCTATCCCTGCTTTTTTCTTAGATCCAAAAACCTGTTTCTCTAAAGCTTTCTTTTCTCTAACCAGCCTGGAAGTCATTTAAATTGGACACAAAGCTAAATTGCCTCTTTGCAAGTATCTGGTTAATCTTTGTAACATATTTTTAGTAGTAATATTGCTTTAATAAACTCTCTTATTCCGCTGTACCCCCGAACCCCAAATAAAACTTTATTTTGAGCTTCAACCTCTCTGTCAGTTCATTTCCTCGGGATCAGAAATTTGCACCAAAATTATTCTGACATGGGACTGCTCCACCCCAGCTTGCTAATTTCCCACACAAAGCCTGGACTCTTTTAGGGGTGTTTGCCAATCACCCCAGAGCAGTTCCATTAACACCAGGGAGGGTGTTTATGTCAATGCATGTGGAGCCAAATAAGAAGGAAGCAGAAATAAAAATCCCCACTAAACTGGGGATGGAGATGGAGGAGTACATTGAACGAAGGAACAGCTAACAGGAAGTGACTCAGCTAACAGGAAGTGACTCAACCCAGCAGCAAGGAGAAAGTGCAGGGTGGGGCACTGAGTCTGAGTGGGAGAGTAACTAAGCTGGATAATTCAGTAAAAGACTTTATTCTATTTACACCTGCCTTACTCTTAACTAATTACAAACACCACATGAAAAGTGGGGGAGGGGACAGAACAGGACATGAGCTCAATCAATTAAATGGGGGACAGCAGGAAGGTGACAGAAGTAGCGAGGACCTTCCAGTCCACAATAGTTTTTTGAAGACCACTCTTTTTTTCCTCCACCTCCCCATCACCAACAGTTCTGGTGACAGCTGGAAGAGTTTCCCCTGCTGCTGCCATTGCTGTGGTTGATGTTGTTTGAAGGAGGACACAGGGCTTGGGGAGAGAGGATCTTCAAAAAGTTCCTCTTCCCCCTTCTTCCACCAGCTCCAATACACATACAAAGATTTTCATTTTTAAAAAGAAGATGAAAGGAATGGACATAGCTTCACCCTCTCTTTAAAAGGGCAGACAGTTAAGGGGGAGGCTGCAGAAGGGCCGGTAATGCACACTTACGATCTTGCTGTAAGGTTGCTAATCCCAGCTCGGTAATGTCAGCCCACTTTTGTTTTTGCAGTGAGCTGAAGCACTGTGAAATTGCAATCCACATAGAGCACTATATTGAGTGAGGTGTGGAAACAAAGTTATGATGTTACTTCCAGCTCCTTGCGTAAGACCTGTGTCTCAGCAGCACTAAAGAGCTCTAGTCTGGAAGTAGTACCTCTAGGAGCCAGTTCAGACGTACAGCTTAACTGCTGTTAAAGCTAACAGAATTTTTAAAAAAACTTGGAAAACCTCTGTTAAGGGTCTAAAATTAACTCCATGTTGCCCCAACAAATTCCAGTTGGGACCTGCAATTTGCTCAATGGTTCGCCGCTGATAATTGCAGTTATACCACCGAAGTGTTATGACTGACTCATCCCTAACCGCAGATAAGCACACATTTCCAAACTCCAATCATAGTGGACGCTAGGGATATGCGAACAGGTTTGACGTTCGAGAAATTCCGTGTCGAACCTGTGCAGTTCTAAGGTTGGGGGTCAAACCGAACCATCTCCTGTTTGGCCCGACCCTGAACCAAACACCCCCGATCATTCTGGGGTCTCGTGAACGTTTATGAAGGTTTTTTTAAAATAAAAATAAAACCCCCATTTTTTTTACCTTCCTCCCCCTTGGGGGAGTTCCTGGAGGCGGCAGTGGGAGGAATCTGTGGAGGTTCCCCCTCCCCCCGCCGGCTCTCTTTATGGCCTCCTCAGCTCTTCAGCGAGTTTCCAGCCTTCTCCCCTCAGTGCAGCAGCCATTTTGGAGGCCAATTGTGCAGGCGTGCTGCCTCCAAAATGGCTGCCATGCCAAGGGGAGAAGGCCGAAAAAGCGTCTGAACTGGCTGGAGGGGGCCATAAAGAGAGCCGGTGGGGGGAGGGGGAACCTCCGCAGACCACCCCACCCCACCCCCACCACCTCCAGGAACTCCCCCAAGGGGGAGTAAGGTAAACATTTTTTTAAAAAAAATTACCTAAAAAAGTTCACGAATCCCCTAGGACTGAACTGAGCCAGTGGAGTTCAAGGGGATGCCAGACCGAACTGGCCCGGTCGGGTTCAAGTCCGGTCCGGACTCAAACTGAACTGGGCTCCAGCCAGTTCCATTCACATCCCTAGTGGACGCAGCTGCTCTGTGCTTTTGGCACTTCTTGCTGGCAGCCACTTGGAAAAGCAGCCTTGCCCCTCCTGTCAGCCACACAGCTATTGAGTTGCCAGGCTATAGGGATGCCAACACACTACATCCTGGACTGGCCATCTTGTGAAGCCACTCAGCCACTCAGGGCAAACAGTCATGGGTGTCTACAAGCACAAACACACCAAGTGGAAGCACAAGCAGGGGAACAAGAGGGGGAAGCCAAGAGGCAGACTCAAGAAGGGGAGCTGGAGCAGCTTTGTTTGTTTGTTTGTTTGTTTGTTTGTTTGAATGTTCTTATATACTGCCTCCTCCAAAGACTCTAGTCAGTGAACAACAAGCTGCGGTCCGGTACTGGGGTGGGGGTTCCTTTAAGGGTGGGGGGAGGGTTAACTTACCCCTCCCGCCACTTCCCCCCTCCTGTGCACGTATTTCTGTGCACATATTTTCCGTGGCCATAGGGGCCACAGAAATCACCATCAGCCAATTACAAAAAGCAACTTTACTGGGAACAGCCTATATTCTGCGATGATATCTATAACAACAGCAACAACATTGACAATAAAATTCAGTCATCCCAGGTCCTTGGGAAGGACTTGACGTCTGGATAAAACAAACCAGTCAATAACACCTTTCTGATGACTGTGTAAATAAATAATAATGATGCAAATGCCTGGTGAATAGAGTTGTGCACGGAACCGTGGAGCTGCGGTCTGGCACTGGGGTGGGGGTTCCTTTAAGGGCGGGGGGAGGGTTTACTTATCCCTCCCACCGCTTCCCCCCTCCTGTGCACATATTTCTGTCAGTAATTGGGGCGGCAGGATACCTCCCTGCCGCCCTTCCCCTGCTTGGCTGCAAAATTTGCCTTTTGCAGCCAAGTGGGGGAAGGGGCGGCAGGGAGGTATCCTGCCGCCTCAATTACTGATGGAAATATGTGCACAGGAGTGGGGAAAGCAGCGGGAGGGGTAAGTAAACCCTCCCCCCACCCTTAAAGGAACCCCAACCCACCCGAACCCCAAACCGCTCATGTCCGGACCAGACCGGTCCAAGCACATCACTACTGGTGAAACAGGTGGGTCTTAAGAGCCTTAAAAGCAGCCCGGGAGAGGGTTGAATGAATCTGGGGGCGAAGAGTGTTCCAAAGAAGAGGGGCAACCACAGAGAAGGCCCTCCTAATGGCCCAGGCACCAAGCACTACACCAGGGCCTTGGGACACTAAGGGGGGCCAGCTGAGAAGATCTCACAGGCTGGGATTCAACTGGCTAAGAGAGGTGATCCCAGAGATATACAGAGTTTTGTAGATGAGAACCAGCACTTTGAATTGGACCCGGAAACGAAAAGGCAACCAGTGCAGCAACTACAAAAGAGGTGTGACACAATCAAATCTACAGCCACCCATAAGGAGGCGGGCCGCTGCATTCTGGACTAGTTGAAGCTTCCAAATAGTTTTCAAAGGCAACCCTAGGTAGAGCGCATTACAGTAATCCAAAGGCATGAGTTACTGTTTCCAGGGCCTGCTGGTCGAGAAAAGGCTGTAACTGGCAAACCAGCTGAAGCTGGACAAAGGCACCCCTGGCCACAGCCTCCACCTGCTGTTCAAGCAGGAGTCACGAGTCCAGAAGGACCCCAGGATCATAAACCATCTCTCTCAAAGGAAGCACAACCCTGTCAAGAGATAAACTCACACATGGCAATTGGCCAGATCGCAAACTGAACAAGAGCAACTTGGTCTTGGAGGGATTGAGCCTGAGCTTGTTTTGGCCCATTCAAGTCCTGACAGCCTCTAGGCACTAAGCCAGCACATAGATGGCATCACCTGTTTGGCCAGGGGTAGAGAAAGGGTGGGTAAGGGGACCCTCCCAGTCCCTTCCTCGGAGGGAGAATGTTTGCTCCCTAAGTCTTATTCGGGAGAGGAACTGTCTGTTGGGCCCTTATTGAACTTTTACACAACGTTATTCATGTTGTAGGCTGAACCGCCAGCCCAGTACCCCATGGACTGCTCTCTCATGAGAGTGGCAGACTAAGGGGAGTGAGGGAGATGCTCCATGCAGGAAAGCTGAGGGGATGGGCACTCGGGCAAATGCTTTCCTGGTCTTGGCAACCGCTGCCAAACCCCTGTCAAACCCTGTGCCCTGCCAACCCACCGCCAATGTGAAGATGTGCACCCCTACCCGCAATCCCCAAGGTGTGATGCAGCCATCCCAGAGTGGCTGGAAACCAAGGCTCTCTTTGTGCTATGGGCTGTGAACAGACCCCCAGAAGGGATTCCAGAGCAGCCACGTTCTGTTTTCCACACATAAAGCGTGGGTGGGGAAGAAGGGACGTCCCCTTTGTGGGTAAATGCCCAAAGAGGCTAGTTCATGAGCAGGACAGGTCACTGGGGTCAGTCTTGGGTCAGCTGAGATCCTTTTTCAAGGCAACAGGGTGCAGGGGCACAGTGGCTAGGCATGAGAATAACAGTCACACGGACACCACCGGACAGCTCATGAGATGGACCATCAGACTAAAGGGGAGAGGAGAATATTGCCTGGAAACAGCAGAACTGATTCAAGAGAGCAATCCATCACCTTCTCCACCCAACACCTCCCTCATGAGAGCATCAGGCAATAGGTGCTGTGGATAGAGTGAGGATGATTTCTGGCTCACGGCCTCAGGGACTGCCATCCTGGGGAACACATTCCTAGCCTTGGGGACCACAGGCAAGCTGCCACAATACCACAGCCCCTTCCTGCCTACACGTCCATGTGCACAGGTGTACCCTTTCCAGCACCCCGGAGTGGCAATCCCACTCTCCAGTGTTGTCTGGAGAGTGGGGGTGGGCTCTCTTCCATCCCTGCACCAGCAGATCTGCATAAGGTGGTAGGGTGGACTGGGAACCAGGAGTCCTGAATGGGCAGAAAGCTTCATGCCTACATACATCCCTCCAGCAACACCATACATGTGCCAGGGAAAGGGGAAAGAGAGAGCCTAGATGCCCTCTGGGTAATGGCAGGTCTGCACAGGGTAGGAGTGCGGGGAGGTTTTGGGGAGATCCAGGGGTGTAGCTATAATTGAGCGGATGGGTTCAAAAAAACCAGGTCGCCAGCTCCTGAGGGTCCCCCAGCTCCACCCCTCCCTATTTTCTTTCTCCTCTCCCCTAGATATGCCCCTGGGGGGAGCTGTTTCCCCCCCCTTTTTTCTTTCTTTTACAAAGAAAGGGTGGGGATGTGGGGCCCAGCCAATTCCACAAGTGGGGGTTTACAACCCCTTCTTACTCATGAGCAAGGTCTGGTCGCTCCTCATCAAAATATGACAATGGATGTGGTGACTAAATAGCCACACGGACTATGCCTGCTCACAAGAGTGCCAGTCCATTGGTGCGCTAAGTCGAACTGTGTTGGGATCTGATGAGCAGGGGTGTCCTAGATACTGTTTTCCTGCTTCCAGGCATGGCGGCCAAGGTGCCAGGGAAACCAGCCCCCTGCCTGACCAGCCACACCTATGTACAGGTGTGCTGTTGTCAGCGGCCCCAGCAGTCCACCCAGCTGCCCCGGGGTTGGGTGAGCAGAGGAAAGTGGCCTCTCCCACGATTCCCCGCACTTGCTCATTTGCATACGGCACACAGCTGGACCAGACCCAGGAACTTTAAAACTTGAGTGAATGTGCTGCCCTGTTGGCCCACCCCACGGCCGTCTGCATGGCCAGGCTATGGAACATGGGGTGTGGGGATGTCCTCCGGGGTGTGTGGAATGCTGAAAAGGGATGGGGGGGGGGAAGTAAGTTTTATTTTTCTTCTCCTGTTTTCCCACAAGGATAGTCAGGGGGCCCACTAGAGTGGGGAGTGGGGAACCCTTCCCTGGTGGTTAAGTGGCCAGCTCAGCTTGTGAGCTCACAGTCCGCGGGTGGGGCTAATGCCTTAATAGGCTCAGGCATATCCCCAACAGACTGGCCCTCTCATGAGATTGTTATCCTACTGGGCAGCAAGCTGCTTGCAGCGGCTTAGTGATGGGTTTGGCTTGAGTGCTCTCTCCTTGCGACATCTTCTCTGGTCATGGTGGGACAGCATCCTCCCCCCCACCGGCATCCTTTGCCCTGCTTCATCTGCATATCCTGTTCAGGCTAATGTGGGTTCTCCTATCCCACCCCATCTTGCAAAGAAAGCTGGATTCCATTCCCCCCATGCCCCCAATCCCTCCAGGAATTGGAGTTTGTGTGGTGTTTTTGAGTGTGGTGCCACTTGGGGGGGGGAGCGCGGTCTCATGGCTGGCAGAAGTGGTGCTGGCATCATGGGGCATTTAAAGGGCTTTTGATGCACTTCCCTTGCCAAGGGTGGGTGGGTGGGACTCTGAAAATGCACGATCTTACTTGGCACACTCCGCTGGAGATTGTAGCCAGTCATGGCCAATGCAGTGACCCTTTGCCCACAGTCTGGTTGTGGAGCTTGCTGGGATTGGGCTGGGAGGCCAAACGGCAGGGAGGGGCTTGCCTCTCCCTCTTCTCCAGTTAGGCTAACAGCGGCTAGTTGTACGTCTACAGCGCTAATTGGAGTTTGTGATTTTAACTCTGGTTAGTGTTAACTGCTGTTGATGTGCATGTGTGAACCGGCCTAGTTTATATTTGCATTTGCTCTGAGTTCTGGGGTTATGCTGAAAAAGAATTAACGGAAGGTGTTTTTGCCTACATTATTTGTTCACTGTGAGCTTTAAATGGTAATATATGTGTGATCTCTCACACAGAGATATCTCAAAAGAACAAATTCTTTTTAAAAATGTAGTTTATTTTTATACTCTAGGGGAGTATAAAATAACTCATGCAACCTTCATATCCTTAGAGAGGGGTACAGGAAGCCGGCAACAGACCAAGGAATCCAATCTCCAATTTTAATAGGATCCTAACACCCTACAGGTCTCAGAAGTAAAGTTCAATTTCTCACAGATTGAAATAGACTAGCTCTAAATGGAATTAATTTTCAAGATTCACTAACTACAAGTATAAAAATGACAGTTTTCTCTCACACTTTTTGTGGGATGCAAAGTCAGGTTACACTTGCAATATGAAAAAGGTGGTGGTGAGCAGATTTAAAACTTGCTCTCTCGTGTAATCTATATTGAAAAATTATTATTGCCCACATGTAAAATCCAGGAATAGCACTGCAATCCAAAGATAGGAGCTGAGTGTCAAGTCCAAAGTTAACTGACACTAGGAAAATCAGGGAAGAAATACAATTACTACTTACATAATTTACAGTCATTCTGGCATGTGAAAGTGATTAGAGTTGTTGCGTGTTACGACGTGGGGTGCCATTTCAGAAAGTTCTGGAAAGATTTATCCTCCCAATCTACAGATATGTTCAGTTTTCACGCATATATGGTTTTGTTTATCCTCACAACCACCCTGTGAGGTAAGTTAGACTGATAGATAAGTGACTGACCCAGAATCACACAGTGTTTCATGGCTGAATGGAGATTTGAACTTGGGTCTCCCCAGTTCTAATCCAACATTCTAACCACTACATATCACTTTCATTGGAGTAGCATAAATCCATATAAATATGTTAATCATGTAAAATACATGTTCAAACCTACTTTCGGTCTGATGTGTATGTATATACAGAAGCAAACCCCATCATGTTTGATCAAGCTTACTCCAATTGAACCATATGGGAGTAATATACAATGAAGTGTATGTATGGAGTAATATAGGATTGCAGCATCCATCTATCTATCTATCTATCTATCTATCTATCTATCTATCTATCTATCTATCTATCTCTGTTTATCATATTTTAATGCTGCCTGATATGTACATCTCTAGGCAGTGTACAAAATTTAAGGTATTAACAAATCACATTAAAATAGATTAAACACAATAAAAACAATAGTATAAAACAAATTAAAATTGTTGAAATTAATTCTAATTAAAAGGTTGTGAGAACAGGAGAGTCTTGAGAATCTTGAGAGAAGGAGATGCTCTTATTTCAGCAGGGAGCATATTCCAAAGCCCTGGGGCAGACACAGAGAAAGTCTGTCTCTCTCTGTTCCCCCTTCACTCCTGCTTCTTTTCTCCCCTTCCCTTTTGTACTCACTGAATTGCCTCCAGGGTGTATGGTTTTTGTGTTTGATTTGTATTCACATGTTTAAAAAGTGGTTGTTACTTTTTAAGTTGAGCTGGTGGCAACCGTAACCTGACCTCTCCAGAAGACCATAACAGGCGGCAGAGTTCATGACAAAGGAGGCACTCTCTTAAATAGCCTGGACCCAAGCCATTAAGGACTTTATAGGTGATAACCAGCACTCTATATTTCACCCAGAAACATATCAGCAGCCAGTGCAATTCTTTCAAAACCAGCGTAATATAGTCCCTTCATGTTGATCCAGAGACCAATCTGGCTGCTGCATTCTGTATTTATTGTAGTTTCTGGCCTATGTACAAAGGCAGCCCCACGTAGAGTGCATTACAGTCTCAAGTCTGAAGGTTACCAGCATATGTGCCACTGTTTTAAGTTCATTCACCTCTAGAAATGGACATAGCGGACCTATCAGCTGAAGCTGATAAAAAGCACTCCTGGCCACTGCCTCAACCTGAGAAACCAGGGATAGCTTTGGGTCCAGGAGCACTCCAATGAATGATCAGAGCACATCTGATCATTCATGGGGAGTGTAACCCCATCCAGGTCCCAGGCCCATATCCCAGGTCTCAACCCCACACAGTGAGTACTTCCATCTTATTTGGATTCAACTTCAGTTTGTTATCCCTCATCTAGCCCATTACTAGGGATGTGCGAAGCAGTTCGAATTGGAACCGGGGTGGTTCAAAGGTTAGAATTCGAACCAAACCAGCCATCAGGTTCGAGCTGCAGGTTCGAATTCAAACCAAACAGGGGGTGGTTTGCTTCAAACCGGTTTGAACTGGTTCAAACTGGTTTAACCTCCAAAAGTGGGTGGGGTGGTAGCTTCCACCCATGGGTACCTACCACACAAACTCCAAAGCAATCGGACACTCGTTCGATTTTTTATGAATTTTTGAAATTTATTTTTATTTTTCTCGCATAGGGTATAATGGGACTCGAACCAGCCCATTATTCCCTATTGTTTAGCACCCATGGGTGCCAATAACCACCCAAACCCCAAAGCAATCAGACACTACTATGATTTTTTATGGATATTTGAAATATTTTTAATTATTTTCTCATATGGTATAATGGGACCTGAACCATCCCATTATCCCTTATTGTGGAGCACCTAGGGGCACAAATGTGTGGTGGGTGGTAGGCACTCAGGAGTCCCTACCACCCACAAAACCCCAAGGCAATCGGACATTCCTCCGATTATTGGTGAATTTTAAAAGTATTTTTGAATCCCTCATAGGGAATAATGAGGATTGCAGAAAATGTATAGCTTCACGTCAGGGGGAAAGGGGTGTCCTAGAGCAGAGTGTGGTGGGTGGTTGTTCCCAATGTGGGCAAGGAAGCTATCAGAATTATTTGAAAGGAATTGGGCAAAAGGCTGCTTTTAAAGGTATTTTTGAATTTTACGCGTCTTTAAGGTTTTTCTACATAAAGAAGCATGGAGGTGTAATTAAAAATATTTCAAATATTCATTAAAAATTGTAGGAGAGTCTGATTGCTTTGGGGTTTGGGTGGTAGGTACCCATGGATGCTAGCTACCACCCCACCCACTTTTGGAGGCTTGAACCGGTTCGAACTGGTTCAAACCAGTTCGAATTCGAACCGAACTAGGGGGAGGTTCGAGCAAAACCAAAACCAAACCTCCCCCTCCTGGTTTGAACCTGGTTTGAATTTGAACCGAACTGAGCAAACCTGTTTTGTGCACATACCTACCCATTACCACCGCCAAGCGGCATTTAGGGAAGATATGCCATTTCTTGATGAGGTCAACATGGAGGCGCTTCACATGACTGGTGTGAAGCGCCGGATGGAGTTTGTGTGGGGAGAGCGGGCTTAGCCTCACAATCCTAGACAACTCAGATGGATGTAAATTTGCGGAAGCAATGTGGGCAGAAAAGAACTGCTTCTTTGCTGCCCACACTGCAGGAGCATAGATCTTCAAATGTGCTCTGTGTTGTGCCCAATCAGACTCAGTCTTTCTCCACTTGCGCTCTAGTCGTCTACCTCGCCGCTTCAGCTCCCTTAATTCATCTAAATACCATGAGGCTGTCTTTAAAGTGAGTTGGAGAGGACACTTAGGAGCTATTGTGTCTACTGCTCTAGTGAGTTGATTATTCCATGTTTGCACCAGAGCATTGACAGAATCACTAGCAGAGCCAACCCTAAACCCTTCTAAGGCTTCTTGGAATCCTATTGGACCCAATAACCTCCTCGGGTGGACCAATCTAATAGGTCCTTCATCCCTGCAGAGGTGGGTTGAGGCTCTAAGTTCTACATTAACCAGATGGTGATCTGTCCATGACAATGGGGAGATGACAGGAGTACCCACCCATGGAGCACCACCCTGATCAAAGCAAAAGACCAAATTGAGTGTGTGACCAGCATTGTGTTGGTCCAGAGCCTTTGCCCCCTCAAATGGTAGATCTAAGCCACTTGCAGATGTGTAACTATTTTGGTGGAGCAATGATCTGCTCCACTGTAACCAGTTTTATAGTTTAAACCATCCACTTTCCTACCAGCACATTCATTTTAGCCTTCCAATTAATCCTAAGGCAAAAATAGAGTATTATGCGTAAAATTAATTGGAACTCCATTACCATGTCACCCTTAAAAGTTTCATAGCCCACCCCAGGCCAAGCTGAACTCCATACATGTTATGTAGTAATTCATATTTTTAGAAAAGTTAAAAGCTTTCTGAGATCACTGTTGTGCTTGCTTACCTCACTAGCCCTGTCCCTTGTTGCTCCCTGGCATGCAGTTAACACCTTCAGTTAATTTTTCATTCCTAAAGGCCTCATTCCTCAAACAAAGAGTTCCTGAAACCTGAAATCATCCATGTGCTGAGTGGCAACAACCTCATAAAAGACTACAAAAAAGAACTCGCAGCCAGTGAGGGTGACTGAGGTTTTCTCCCTGGTGCAAGAGAAGAAATCTCGCATGCCCACAACAGCAGGCAGCTTAATGGCCACGAGGTGAGAGGAGGAAGGAGGCGGAGGGGAGGGAAGGAGGAGGTGGCAGGAGGCAGGCGGAAGTATGGCACGGCAAGGAGCAGTGCACCCCACATACAGGAGGCAAGGGCATGACGGGGGGGGGGGCACAGGCTGCCATGAGGCTTGCTATGCCCCTAAATTATAAATGACTAAATTTTGTCCTCTTTTTGCTTTGAGTAGCACAGGGCAGTGTACAAGGTTCCACTCCCACCCCACCTCCATTTTATCCCCACAACAGCCTTGTGAGGTAACTTAGGCTGAGAGATGGTGAATAGGACAGAGTCACCCAGTGAGCTGCATGGTTAAGTAGGAGACTTATTATTTGGGGCGTAAAGGTAAAGTGTGTTGTCAAGTCGATTTCGACTCCTGGCACCCACAGAGCCCTGTGGTTTTCTTTGGTAGGATACAGGAGGGGTTTACCATTGCCTCCTCCCGCGCAGTATGAGAGGATACCTTTCAGCATCTTCCTATATCACTGCTGCCCGATATAGTACCAGCTGGGATTCGAACTGGCAACCTTCTACTTCTGTACTTATTCTATAGGACCGCACTTATCACAAGGCAATATAGGGAGCTGTTTAGGACAGCACTTATTACTACTAGAGCAACAACTTAAAAGTTATATATATATATATATATATATATATATATATATACACACACACACACACACACACACACACACACTATATATATATATATATATATATATATATATATATATATATATAAAATCATTTTGTTAGATGTGTGTCTATGATATTGCTCAGGAACTGCAGTTAGTGGCATTAATTAGAAAGAAGGTGGCAGACAACAGAAGGGCAACTTCCAAGGGAGAAAATGGGCCTCAAGCAAATTTCCAGCAGTTTGTCCCAGACTTTAGTTAACTCTTTGGTTATAATTGCACCTACTAGGTCTAATCAAATGCTATTGGCATTTGATTGACTGTTATTGGCATTTGATTGACTGGTGGCTCCTAAAGATATTTAATTTCCAGGGCACTCTATTGCAGGAACCCATCAGCCTTGGAAAATGGCATGGAATTGTAAACTCCTTGTGTGCAGAAAGAAGGAGCAAGATAAAAGGTAGTTTTATGACCTATCAGTATAGAAAATATGTTTGAATTAATCTTTCACTGCCAGAGGTATAAGTTAATAAAATATCCTACTCTGAGCTACAAGAAAAGTGAGTTTGCCATTTCCACCTTTCTCTTATTCAGTGTGTGTGTGTGTGTGTGTGTGTGTGTAAAAACAGAAAGAGAAAGAATCACTCCCCACATTGGTCTATTTGACAGACTATTTAGGAAAGATCCCGAACTATAATTAAAAGGTTGTTGACAGTTGTTACTGGAAATACTTGGGACCAATCCATAAGATATTAGAAAAGCCAATAGAACCTTAGCGATACTGAGGTATAATTATATTGATTGATTGAGCCTTCAAGTTCTATACCACTTTTCATAAGACAATCCAATGTGGTTTACAAAATTTAAAATAAAACTCCATAAAAATCACATTAAGACATTAAAATCAGTTAAACAATAAAAACTATAAAACACTCAAAAAACTACCATAAAAAGAGAGAACAACAAAGAAGTTAAGAAACCTGACAGCCCCTAAGGGGTAAAAGCCTGAACAAAGAAAAAGGGCTTTAAAAATAACAATTGTCTGTTTAACAAATTTAACAAATATCTGTTGTAACATTTTATTATAAATTAAAATTGTATTGCTAAGCTACCTTGACTTTGTATAATCTTACCATTGGTGTGTGTGTCTTTCAAATTTATATTATGATTGTGTGATGTTGTAAACTTGTAATTTTTAGAAAGTCGAGCTCATATGAATGTTTATGGGTTTAAATGTTAAACAATTAATAAAATATGTTTTGTTTAAAAGGAAGGAAGTCACAGTGGTTCAGAGCAAGGAACCTGGCTATGAAGTGTTTCCCCTGACTTACCACTACACCCCAGCTATTGCAGTCCTGAAACGTTCTGTCATCTGTGAATCTCAGTCCCAGAGGCAAGGGGATGCTGATGACCTGGGCACATGTTGAAGATGACCTCACTAGAGGCAAAACTGCACTGCAGTTCAAGTCAACCTGACCTACTAAAAGGATTGTGTGAACCGGCCACAGGTTAATGGTTGTCTACCTTTTATTAGTTGACTTGTTTAGCTGAACAGTTCCTATCAAAAGCCCTCAGCTCAGCGAATTACAGTCTCCTGCAAACAGCATGAAAAATGTGCCACTTCAAAGATATCCAATGCTTGAAAATTATTGACTTTTTACTAGCTGCAGAATGAAGCAAGGGGACTTTTTTCAGACCATTTCATTTGTTCCACTTTTATTTGTTCTGTCCTCTTTGTGCACATACATTGTAGCACAAAATGCACCAGAAGAACTACCTGGAATGTTAAACTGAACTTTCTTAGTATATTGCCAAAAACCTCCCAGTTAGTATCACTACTGATGCATCCTCTTACCAGACATGCCTCTTCTGGCAAACTTGTGATAGGCCTCTGAATGTTTCCTTTTTGTAGCATATACTGTAAGTTAGCTGAATGTACTACTTTTTACACTGGAATATGCTGGGTGAAAGGTTTAAGGTTTTGTTCTTGTTTTGTTTTTTGTTAGCAGAAGTTGGGAAGTTCTGTTAGGCTATTCTCTTGCTGCACTGGCATTTCCTGGCTATAAATGTCAGCCAGTATGTTGTATGTGCATGCAGGTGTCAGAACCCATCTTTTTGAAGACTGGGACTACATTAATCCATCTCCAGTCTCATGGCACCTCACCAATTCTCCAGGATTGATCAAAGTCAGAAGTTCTGAGAGTACATCAATGAGTTCTTTCAGTATTCTAAGACGCAATTAATCTGGCCCTAAAGTTCTGAACTCATTGAAAAAAAGATAGGTATTTCCTGACAAATTCTTTATCAACTGCAATCCTTACCCCTCACCATTCATGCTATTTTTGTGAGGTTGTACACGGTTTCAATTTTGAGAGAAGATGGGGCTAAATAGTTGAGCAGCTCTGCCTTCTCTTTGTCACCTGTTAATATTTCACCATCCTTACTGAGAAGCAAGCCTAGTTTTTCCTTTCTATTACACAGAACATACCTGAAAAGGCCCTTTTTATTGCTCTTCGCATCCCTTGCCAGACTCTGCTTGTTCTGAGGTTTCACTTTCCTGACAGTGTCCCAACAAGTTTGGGTTATTCATCTGTGCTCATTCTTGGAGATCTTCCATTTCATATGTGTGCCATTTTTATATTTTCAGCAGATCACTTATATTTTTGTGATGCCACACTGGCTTAAAAAAAACAAAAAAAAAACTCTAGGGCCTGGATTGATTCCCCTTGATCCCCAAAGAAATTATCAGCACTGGCAGTTCTGAAAGTGTTTTGTGGAGGCTTCCATTTGTTAAAGGCACAGATTCTATATTCTGCACACTTCCCTGTCTCTCACCATAGTCCCTCTGTATGCCATCCCCGATAGTCCCTATGTTTCTTCCTCAAGCCCTCCACCCTCTATGCTCTTTGTTAACAAATTGCACATATCCAAAGACCCTGATGTTGCAAATTTATTTAAATTAGAAAATAAAGCTCCTTTCTCTAAATATGTGTGCAGTGATATGTTGGAACTGTTATTCTGCATGTTGAGGTGAACGTTAACCCATGTTTTCACAAGGCCTTTGACCCATCCACTGTTCTAGGCACTAGTTTTTGTTGAGTAGAAGATGAAAATAATTGCATAACAGGAAATCATCCCAGGTTTTTCACTGCTAAGGAAGTATCGTGGGAAACATCTTGACATCTAAATTAAACATTGCCTTTATTATCATACATATGAACACACATATTGATTCTTTCTTTGATTACAACTTGATAGTAAGTAGGTTTGGAGGCAGACATGCTAGACTTTCAAAAGACCTTTTAGTACTAGGCAACAGAATAGACAGACTGTGCTGCCTTGCTCACTTTTGTTTAGTTTATTAAAAGTGTGGATGACATCCGGACTAGCATCCTGTTCACAGAAGAACATTTTACTCATACAAGGAGGAGGGACAATTCTCACCTATCCTCTCCTTCGTTCTGCTGCTCCTGATGCCCCCTAAAAATATGTCTCTGAATTTCTCCCGACCTCCAGGACCATTTTTTCAGCTTTGAGATCAGCAGAAGAAAGCAGGGGGGATAGGTGAAAATTACCTCATGTCCTTCCACAAGCGCAGGGTTAGTCCTATATGTTTCTACTTTTTAGAAAAAGTTTATCATTTTCAGTTTTAAATTTTGTAGGCTGCTGTGAGAACCTTCAGGCCAAGCATTGTGAGACAGAAATAAAACCATATTTAAATATGTATTGGGTTTTAAAACTTTATTTTTATATGTTTATCTCACAATGCTTAACCTGAAAGTTCTCACAACGGCTTTATTGACTTGGTTATCAGTACACAACAGTTTGACAGTTTAAATAGTCATTTCTATCAGGTAAACATCATTCTAGTGAAGAAGTCAAGTGCATACAGCAAAATCTTTTTGCCAAAATCTAAAAATATATTGAATGAATGAAGGAAACAAAGTTATCCAGAGATTATTATTTTTGGAATTTATTGAATGAATCCTCAGCCTCTTTTATATATAGAAACTGTGCATTACATCCACTCCCACACGCACCCCCACACAACTGGTGCATATTTTGTGAATGAAGATTGACATACTGCAGTTCTAAACATACTTATATTAGTGGAATTTCTTTTGCTTTGGAAAGCCCCTGTTGGAGGTTTAGTGGCACAATGTATTATTATTAGAAGCAGTATTGGCAATAGCTATTAATATGTACAGCTTTTAGCCTGTCCAGACTTTAGCACAGGCCTGATTAGCAGTGATAAGATAGTTGGCCTCTTGTCCCCAAGAGTGACCTTACAGATCTTTGTGAGTCAGAAGCTGTCTAAGTGGGAAGTAACTTAGGCTGATGCTAAAAATGTTAGGAGGGTTCCAACATGGAGGCAGAAACACAAATAACCACAGTTTCCAGTACATTGACATAGTATGTACATTCTTTGGGGCCTGGTCATGAAAAATACATGAACAGGGGAGATCCAGTCAGAAAATAGTAAACAACTATCATCATTAAAGGGTATAAAAATAATTGTATTAGATTGTACAGGATTCTCAGATTTCTCTGGAAATCTGGGCACCTTCCAGAGTGAATATCCCTGCCGGCAGAATATTCCTGTTTTGTTGCCTACTGATCTAACTGTGGTGAGTTCTGAAATAAAGCCTTGCAAATAAGTAAGATACTCACTTTTCTTGGTGGGTTCTGAAAAAGCATTGCTGGTCAGTAGCACTCCTGGTGACTATTCGGAAACGTTGCCTCAGTTGAATCTGTTCTTCTGATTTGGGGTGTTTCGCTTTGGGCATTGGCCACTGCTCAGGTGAACCATGTGATCTAATTTTAATTTAATCAAATAATCTTACACTCCCACAAATGCATATATTTCAACCGAAGAAATGAAGAAGAATTTAAGCCACCCAGGCTTTCGTTCATTGACCTTTTAATACCTAATGGCTGTTTGTTATAATGCCAGTCAGCTTGTTAAGCTATTCAAACACAATTTATCAACAATTTTTAAATGTGTATTTATAGTTGCATAAACTTTCTCTCAAGTCCTCGTTTGCATTCTTTTCACATTTATTAGTGAAATAAGTTCTGATTCTGCCATGTTTAGCTGAATTCATGTTTCATCACACCCATGCCAGTTTATATAATACTGGCATAATTAAACATTCAGACTGTAAATGACTAAGAACCCTAACTGGCCAACGCTTAGAGGCCAGTTGGATGCCCAAGGGAACTCACAGTCAAGACAGGAAGGACGGTTTCCCTGCTTTTTGGCCCCTGTATCTGGTAGGCACAGATACTGCCTCTGAACACATGCAGGTCATTGACAGACATATCCACTATGAATCTGTCTAATCCTATTGAAAGCCACCTAAGCTAGCGGCCATTGTAGCATCCCATGGCAATGACTTATGAGTTAATTGTGTGCTGTATGAAGAACTGCCTCTTTCTGTCTGCCCTATACTTCCCTTCAGTAATTTCATTTGGTAAACCCATATTTTAGTATTGAGAAAATATCTTAACAATTCTTGCCACACCTTTAATAATTTTATAAATATACTAGTAAAATGGCTTGCAGTTTGCAAGCATATTAACCTCTTAAGTTGTTGTGACTCTAGTCTTTTGTTAGCTCTACGAAGTCTCATAACCCATGTTTTTCAATGGGAGAATTTCCCTAGATTTTCCAGGAAAATAATTTTTCGAGGGTTTTGGATTATCATCTCCTCCTCCTCCTCTTCCTCATAGCTGAGTCATAGAACATCGGTTTTGCATGCAAGGTTTTGCATGTAGGGTGGGGGAAAGGTCCTGTCTGAAATGACTGAGAGCTACTGCCAGTCAGTTTAGAATGATAGTGCTCAATTTGATGGACCAATAGCTGACTCAGTTTCAGGCAGCTACCTATGCACTTTTAATCCATCCACTTGAAATTTTGTATTGCCCTTTTCTGACCTTCCTCTAGCTCCATGATTCCTTTTTTGGGGTGACCAATGACTTGCACATATGTTTAGTATTTAGCAACATGACTTTTGCATAGCAAATTAGTACTTTTACCAGACCAGTAATTGGCTGCCATGCTGTGTGTTCCTTCTGCTTTTCTGTTCTCCTGTCCTGTCATTCCTACCACCATGTGGATCATGTTATTAGGGGCGTAACTACCATTAGGCAAGGGGAGGCAGTTGTCTCGGGGCCCCACTGCCTCAAGGGCCCCCACCAGAGGCACGTCACATGACTCCCCCACCCACCCGTGTTACACCCCCTATGAGTTATGTTGAGTCTCTTGGAAATCAGCAGTAGCAGAGAGTAAAAAAACCTAGATTCTATGTGAACTAGATATCCACCGTATTCATAATGGGGATGTGAGTGTGAGTGCAATATATATTATGAAGTGTGTTTCTGTGTGTATATCAGCAAGGGGCCCATTTTAAAATCTTGTCTCTGGGCCCACTCCAACCTTGCTATGCCCCTGAAAATGGCCACAAAATATGGCACTGTCATATGGGTGGACGATTGCAGGAGCACTAAGGATGATTCAACTGTGGAGGGTACTGCATCTGCAGGCCCTGTGTATAAACAACTCGCTACCACCAGGTAGAGTTATTTTGACTGGCTCTACAGTCAATGAAGCCTCTGACCCACCCTCAGCTTTACAAAAAGATAGAGTGGTAATTTAGGCAAGTATGCATGGCGTAGGGGAAATAATGGACAGAAACACTGTTTAAACAGTTTTTAGAAAGCTAGCATGTTTACTTGGTTCAATATTTTCTTAGCTCAAAATCAGTGCAATAATATATATTTTTTAATTCAGTATGAGCAAAATTACATGAAAAACATTGAATAACTAAGACCAATAGCCTATGCAAACTAGGCTCAGCAACAATCTCAAAGGGAGTGCAAAGGATAGCTTCTCCCAAAGCTTCTCTCTTTCTCCCGCAGCAGTTCTCAAAACTACCACCTAGTTGTTTCTGTCTCCTATGTTGCAGTCCTTCCATCTCAGTTATTTCAAGGTGCAAGTGGGAACCAACTTTGACTACATTTGGTACAGTTGTAGGGACACCTAAAACACATAGAGGCTATTCACACAATGGGAGGAAATAGGGCTAGCAGAGGCTAGCCCGATTTCCTCCCATCATGAGAACCACCGGGCTCGGCTGTGAGGGTTTAGTCCTTGGCATTTCCAGATAGGACTGGAAACGTCTCCTGGAGGTTTCCCAGACTGCAGGCTTTACTGTGGATGTAAGTGGTACAAATTAGTATGAGTTAGGATGGGAGTATATAAAGCACCCAGAACCATCGGGGCAAATAACTTTGCTGCTTTTCCTCCATCTGGTCCCCGCATCCCATCCCATCCAGACACTATTTTTGCTTTGGAAGAACTTTTGTAAAATGCTTCTGTCCTCAGCTTCCTGCTGTTTTCTTTCAAATCAAAGGCTCTATGCCCCCTCTGGGCAGGGAGATCTATGTAGGGCAGAGAGGGCTCCATCTGGCTGAACCTGCAGGCAGTCTGGAGAGAAGCAAAGGGAAGAGCTGCAGAGCAGGGAGGGCGCAAATGGCACGTAGAGAGAAGAGGAGAGGGGGAGGGGGGAGGGCCGTACTGGAGGAGGAGGAGGAGGAGGAGGAGGACATGACAAGCAAAGCTCCATCCCCGATCCAAGAAAGCCGGAGTATCCCATGAACCCATTTTCAAAAGTGCAACTTTTTTTAGGACGTGCATAATGTGTGTTAAGGGCAAATAGTCAAGGAAAAAAATGAAGAATGCCACTGGCTGTATGAACGGCACTGCATTGAAGTTGCTACAAATTCCTCCTTTTTATGCATGCTCTCTTTTCTAAGGGTAGTGATGGACCAATGTCTGACTCAGTATAAGGCAGCTTCCTATGTTCCCTGTTTCTAAGATTTGGCACACTTCCTCATTCCTGTTAGCCATGTAATCCTGAGGCTGGAAGGCCTTGTGACAGTACATCCAGAAAACTAGGCCATCTCATTGCTAGTGATTTTCCCGCCCCATTAATTGATCCTGTTGGGTAGGAGGAAGACGCTGATACCATCTGAGGTTAACTGTTCTGAAGAAACTGCAGTTAAGAAGACACAGAAGAAGATAAGTATGTCATAGGCACTGATATAGCAACCACACCCAGACAAAGGATGAGCTGTGTCGTCAGGTAGCACAAGTACACCCACACAATCCCTTTTCATAAATCTAGAGGAATGTGGACCTGATCTGATCACGTGCCTATGTCAATTATTCTTTAGCAGCATTGCTTCTGCATGCACCTTTACCAGACCAGCTGCAAGAAGGAAAAGACAAACACTTGTTAGGATTATTCTGTGTATTGTACTGAATTAATATCTCATGACACTTTTAAATTAATGGTGATCCAAACAGGGGCATAGTAAGGTTGGAGTGGACCCTGGGACAAAACAGGGGTATAGTAAGGTGAGTGGATGGGACCCTGCCCCCCACCTTCTTCAGGCATGGGGGGAAGAGCCAACAGCAAGCTGCCACCCTGTCAATGGCCCCAACTCCATTAGGGGTGCAGGGACATTTGTCCCACTTTGTTCATTTATGCCCCTGGATTCAAATAAGTCAGTACTGTCCAGACAAAATGCATTCTTGCTGCCTCTTTTTCTCATGTGCACACTCACATACACACATGAAGCTCAGTTCATAAGGAAAAAAGAGGCACGTTTTCAACGTTTATTGGACAGACCTGATGGCGAGTGTGTGCAAGCTTTTGAGCATTACAAAACTCTTCATCAGAGAAGAAAGAGTACTGCAGTAAAATTAAGATACAGACGTGCTTTTTGCCTCTTTCATTGTCTAGAACCAAATTGAAAGGAGAGAAGGCGGGAGGGCATCAAAGGAATGGAGGAAGGGAAATAATCCCTCTTCAAATACAGGATAATTGCTTCCTCAATAGGTTTTGATTGGGGAGAGAGAGAAGGATGATAGGCCTCTTCTTGAAAAACATCATTAACCGTAAGAGATTCCTTCCTAAGGAGGAGCAACGAGGAAATATGTTTATTCAAAACAGGTGTGTCACAAGAAAAATCTAGATGAAACACGTAGCCGGAATGTGCGGGTGATGATGAGTTTCTAATTTCATACTTTCATCCACTGGACAACCCACTTTCATAATCCTAAAGAGACACATATTGGTAGCAGCAGGACTTCTCATTAGTACCATCTCCCAAGGGCATGTCAGGGTAGCAACAGGAACGAGCCGGTGAAACAGAAGGAACACCAATAATTACTCTTCCATGTTTTGCGAAGGTATGTGCTGTCTTCATTTGGTGACAGCCAAATGGATTTTATCCCTCAGTCTCTCAGCCCAGGATGGCCCATACCTTTGGATTTAACTCTGCTCCATTACACTGAGTATGAATGTAGCCATTGACTTGTAACAACTGTAAGCATATCGTTACACAAAAGAAGCCTTTGCTCTTGCAGGACAAGTCCCAACATTGCTAATATAGGCTGCATCTGAACAAGGCTTTCTTTGGGAATCCAATGTGCTGATTCAGCACAATTCAAATTTTGCTGAAAGAGAAGCAATACTTCTTTGTAAACAGAGAATACCTTCAAAACTCTGGAATGAAGTTGAAGTATTCCATGGCAGCCAATTTTTGCCTATCACTGGTAGTAGCTTGCACAGCTCATAACTAATTCTATGTCTTGCCTTGATGTGCATTCTAATTCTGGTAATTTTTCATAAAATATGTCCCAAACTATGGTCTGAGGGCCCATGATACAACTGAAGATACACAGGTTTAGGCGTGCCCATGCTTGGATGACTGACTGCCTGGAAACCCACATATGCTGCCTGCTGTTCCATAAAGTGGGCTAAACAGGTGGCCCTCATTATCCCCGGGGATTCTGTTCCCGCCAATTTCTGCAGATAATGGAACCACAGATAACAAGATCGTGAAGCAATGGGAATTGCCGACAGGGGGGTGGGGGCAGTTAGGTTCCTGGAAGCTAAAAAATATAAAATAATTGCAGGAAAGGTACCATAACGTGCTCTTCAGGTTTCCAGCATTCCAGCAATGCCCCCCCCAACCCCCAATTTGATTTTCAATGAAAAACCGTGGGTTTTTTTATTTTTAACAGAAGAGCCACAAAATAGCTCTGTTTGGCAAAATGGTGGCCAGAAATGACCTTGGAGATCATTTCTGGCCACCCTAAAACCACGGATACGTGAATTCCTTCTATTTTTTCAAAGCGAATATACCAAGGTTGGGTCTCCATTGCCTGACTGCGGATACCCCAAACTGCAGGTGCCAAGGACCACCTGTACATGCAATAAGTAAATAGGCACCCACCTCACTACAGGGAGAGTCATGTGTTAGAGCAGCCAGAGCTTTTTGGGGACGCCTGTGCTCAGATCCCCACTCAAGTTCACTAGATTACCTTAGGCTGGTCACCCTCTCACAGCCTAACCTACTTCACAGGCTTCTTATAAAGAGGCCAATATACATTGCCCTGGATGTTGCAAAAGATAAATAGATTTTTCTGATCTTCTTCCACCTTCACCTGGCTTCTCCTGGCTTTAAACACACACACACACACACTGATTGGGCACATGTCTAACCCTTCTCAGCTCTTTACTAACAGAGACCTCATTTTACCTTTTCTTTTCTTCTTCTGTATTTTTCCTATATGCCAGGCCATTTCACAATTTCTCACTGAGATTGGTTTTAAGGTTTTGTTCCTTCATACCACACCACATCAGATTTTGCATACACTGGCAAATTTAGCAGCGTATGAAAGAAACATATGTCTAGCTGTATGCAAACCTGTCATGGCACATACATTTTTAAAAAGCTTGCCCTCAAAACGAAAAACAAACAAACCTTGGCACAATTATGGAAGAGGGAAGTTGGTAGACACTCTAAATAGAATACAGTGTGTAAAGAGAGAACATGCCACACAGGAATAACAAGCAATGATTATTTAAGAAGCAAAATGTAGTTGTGCCAACATCATTTGGCAGTGTAATCTGATTCCTTGGACAAGCATGGGTGGAGTCAGGGAGAGGCTGTGGAGCAGAGGGTCTTAGTCAGAGACTTATGCTGATTTTGAGGTCAGGACTGCCCACAAAACAACATAATGTTTTGCCTGGTGGTGTGATAATTCAGAACTCATCTTCTCTGCCCCTGTAGCTACAACAGATCATAAGATTCTAACTCAGAGCACTCCACCAGCAATATATCAATCTTAACAGAATATGGGAGTGAAGGAAAGGGGTACCTTTGTTGGCTAGTGTGATGATAAACCAAAACAGAGGTGGGGGCGGAGGGGGGGGACATGTGTGTAGGAGAACTGAGCCAGGCCTGCTGGGAGAATACCCGGATGCTACTTGCAATCAGCGAATAAACCTGGAGGAGGTGTTACTTGATAAGATGAAGGAAGCTAGGTAAAATATCCGGTGTCTTGGGCATATGTGAGTAAAGTTGTTACCTGAATGGGGCTATTGACTTGCTTCCCCACTCACTCTTGTGGCACAGTAGCATTTAAAGTATGCTTGTGTGTTTAGCTCTTCCCTGTCTTTTCTACTAGGGACTGTATCCCAGGATTTGACCTGGGAGCTTATGTGTACTAGGCCTATAGTATTCCATAAGCCTTGGCTCCATAGATTATGCACATTTTTGTCTATTTGGTTGAGTCCATACAGGGTTGGGAGAGAGGGGCAGTGGTGTGTGTCATGGGACAGGTTCCGATTGGCTACAAGGGTCCTGCATTGGGTTTTTATTCTATTTGCTCCTATTGTTAAGATGTAGTTTGAGTTCTTCTTCTGCTTTCCCCATCCAAAATTATTTTTGTGGGCAAGACTCTCCCCGCAAAGGAAGGCTATGATCTGTAGTGATGACCGAATCAGCTCCTCAGGATAGGACTCAGCTACGCCTCTACCCCCACTGCACAAAACATCTTTCCACTGATGTACCAGGCAGCTGCTGGGATTTTTTCTGTGAGCTTTCTGTTATAGTGCCTCTTCTTTGTCCTTCTCTGTGTGGCCCTCTCCCTGTGGAGGAGGGTTGTGGTTGCAATGGGGAAATGACCAGCAAGCCAGAGGTTGCCAGTTTGAATCACCACTGGTATGTTTCCCAGACTATGGGAAACACCTATATCAGGCAGCAGCAATATATTTATTTGTTAATAAATAAAATAAAATAAAATAATATAAATTTATTTATTTATTAAATTTATACCCCGCCCAAACTTACGTCTCTGGGCGGTTAACAACAATTAAAACACATATAAAAGTTTAAAACAGTTCAACATATAACACATATAAAAGTTAAAACAATACAATAGTGTAAAAACCATAAAATTAACAAACAGTATTTTTTTAATTAAAAACTAGTATTTTTAATTTTTTTAAAAAATTAAAAAAATTAAAATATAGGAAGATGCTGAAAGGCATCATCTCACATTGTGTGGGAAATGGCAATGGTAAACCCCTCCTGTATTCTACCAAAGAAAACCACAGGGCTCTGTGGCCACCAGGAGTTGACACCGACTCAATGGCACACTTTACTTTAGCATGCAAATTAACTCATATATCTTAGATACTGTTTGCTCAGGGTTTGTTGCTGCGTTTATTCAGAGTAAGGATGATGACATTAAACTCATTAGGTAAAATGACCATTGCTTTCAGCTGGATTCAGGATTGTGATTGAATGCAGCAAGACCCCTTTCTAGGAGACCATTTCTATCTTCCTGCATTGGTAGAGAGCAAAAAACAGGAAACTACGACAAACCAACCACCAACATTTCATTGGCTACAGACTGAGCTAGACCTGCCTAGACAATCCCTGATTACAGAATTGGCTCAGCTAACTGAGTTCTGTTTAAGATAAACTAACAGGAAGATTGACCCGATTACACACATTCTGTACTTGTAATGCTCCTGTGGCAACACAACACCAGTGTCACCCTAGCTATTGATGTAACCAAACCATAGAACGTTGGGCTGTTAAATGACATGATCATGAAGCAAGTAGAGATGTCAGCACTAAAATCTAAAGATGTCTGTCTGGCACCTTGAATTTTAAACATTTAGCTGTAGTTGCCAAGCTGTTTTCAAAAGCTAGGAATTAGTCCCAGCCTCTTATAGCACATATTATATAATATGTAACTAGCTGACCCCGCACAGAGCATCTGTGCAGTTGTGCACTAAGCCTGTGGCATCCCCCTGCAGTGCTCTCGCTCGCTCACTCTCCCCCCGGCGCTCGCTCGCTCGCTCTCCCCCCACAGCTCTCTCTCTCCCCAGCGCTCGCTCACTCTCCCCTTGCCACTCGCTCACTCTCCCCCTGCCACTCACTCTCCCCTCGCTGTTCGCTCACTCTCCCCCCGCCGCTCGCTCACTCTCCCCCCGCTGCTCGCTCACTCTCCCCCCGCCGCTCGCTCACTCGCCCGCCGCTCGCTCGCTCTACCCCCCAGTTTGCTGGCTCGCTCTCCCCCCCACAGCTCGCTGGCTCGCCACAGCTCGCTGGCTCGCTCCCCCCCCCCCCGCAGCTCACTCCCCCCGCAGCTCTCCCCATTGGGCGGGCCAGGCCATTCCACTGCCACCTCCCACCTCCTCCTCCTGGCTGGTAGGGCTTTGCCCGCCGTCTGCCCACCTCCTCGCTACCACCATTATTTCTCCCTGCCACTGCCTCCTCTTCCTGGCCGGCGGGGCTTCACCCGCCGTCCACCCACCCCTTCTGGCTGGAAGGGCTTCAGCTGCCAGCCCTCCACCTCTGCATCCTGACTGCCGCCATTATTTCTCTCTGCTTCAATGCTGGAACTCTTGCACACTCTAGAGCATCTGTGCATTAGTACTTGATCGCTCCCCTCACCTCAGAGATCTCCCCACCCTCACCTGAGCTGCACTCCTGCTCCTCCTCCATCCCGTTGCTTCCATCTCTCTCACCTTTCTTGGTCGTGGCTGCAGCATTGCTGCTGCCTATTGGCCAAACTGCAGTCCCCTATCCCCAGAGACCTCCTCACCCTCACCTAAACCCCGCTCCTGCTCCTCCCCCCAGGAGCAGCAGCAGTGGTTGACCAGGCCGTTCCTCTCTGCTGCCACCACCATGGCCGCTTGTTCCCCTCAGGCTGCTGACAGGCCTGGGCCCATCCTTTGCCTGCCTGCCTCCCGCTGACAATGGCCTCGGTAGCCCCAAACAGCAACAGTGGTTGACTGGGCCCTTCCTTGCTGCTAGTGTTGCCATGGCCGCTCATTCCCCTCAGGCTGCTGACAGGCTTGGGCCATCCCTTGCCCTTCCTTCTGTCTCTCTTCCCTCTCCCTTCTTTTTCTCCGGAGCAGCAGCAGCCTCCTTCCCCCTCTACAATCAAGAACATCTTCCGACCAGTAACGCATTCCAACTGACCTTAACCATCACAGGCTCCTCCTCCTTATCTGCATAGGGAATCCCCACTGCCCAATCACCACAGTGCCACAGGCTCCTCCTCCCTATCTGCATATGGAATCCCCACTGCCCAATCACCATGGTACTTCTGCTCTCACAGGCGTCTTCTCCCTATCTGCATATGGAATCCCCACTGCCCAGTCAGGTGCTTCTGCTTGCAAACTCTGTCAGCCGATCGCCTCCTTTCTACCATGTCCCCACCCATGGCCCATCTTGGAGAAATAATAATATAGATGTTGTCTTACCATTACACACGACAGGAACAATTCTTCACTGTATTGCACAAAAGAGAGGGCTGGTAACTTTGGTTTTAATCTGAGTTTTTTGTAATGTTCAGTTTTAAATACACAATGTCAGGCTTGGACAGCCAGGCTAATAAACTAGTTGAACTGTAATACTTGAATTTAAGCATTTTGTCCTACTGACACCTATGAGTAACAAACAACCTGATTCACAAACCTATTATGCTGGAATGCCTAGATTCAAATCAAATTAGTTTCATTGACGTAAATGGGTGTAAAATTGGCTTAAATCCAAGGGCTCTGGTTTAACTGGTTTGTGAACTAAAAGATCAAAATATACTGGCTTAAATGGCTTGTGGACTGAAGTCTGGTGCTTATCCTAAAGAACATTTTTTAGAAGTTTTGCAATCCCTCTTCTGTTGTGGATGAAGAGTTGATTTTTCTGGAATTCACTGGCATTTGAGGTGGCTAAATAAACTTCTGTGCTATGGTTTATTCTTAAAATGTTGCCTTAACTTACAGGGCAATGAGGAACTACAGTGGCAAAAAGGGACAAAAGATTAGCATTGTCACTCTCCGCCTGAAAAGTCAAAGTCCTTAAGTGAACTCATGAGTCATCAATTTACAGCCTTTGCAATAAGTCTGTAGCTGACAGAGGTGTTTTTTTTTTTTTTTACAAAGCAGAAGGGCCAGCTTTTCATGAGTGTAACTTAACACGGCTGAATACACCACCCTAATTATTACATTTAATACCTGGTAAATTAGGACCAATTCACACATGTAAATTGGTATGGTGGAAATGTGCACAGAATATCAAGTCGCCAGTCTGCATATGTGAACTGGCCTTAAGTGTTTGACTGAGGCTGCAATCCTTTTGCACAAATGCTTGGGAATAAGGCCCGTTGATCTCAGAAGGATTTTCTTCTGAGTAAATGTGCATGGGATTCTGTTGCACTAATATCAAGTATCTAAAACAGCAATTGGAACTATATAGGCTCATGGGGCCATTTAGAGTTGAGCAGATGTATGAAGGGCCAAAAGGCTTTCACCCATCCCTCTAGAGGTGAGTTTGCACACGCACATGCTCATGACTCAGGGATTGTGTCACTCAGGGAAATGACAACATGTATGTGTGAAACTGGCTTTACAGATTTATCACTACCATGGGCAGAGTTTTGTTTTCTCCAACACAATGACCCATGTTTCACAGTTTAACACTGGGTGGTTCCCAGCCAATTGTGCTACTGCAGGCTCCTAATGAAGCTTTGGTGGTTTTGCGTGCCCACACTTTGGGAATAATGAAAATAACTCAAATAATGAAAGCACCACTCCGAAATTGAGGGCACACTAATTTAAATATTTGTGTTCTTGCACAAGGCCGCCGACACTTCATTAGCAGCCTGCAGTAGCGTGAGCAGCTCAGAACCATCTGTGAGCCAATATTTTGCAGTAGAGCTGGTTTACACATGCAGCTGTAAGTTATTGAAGGATAGGTCATCAAGTATTGTACATGCATGAAGCTGTCTAATGCACTATGCCAGTACTAGTGCTCTTGCACAATGTTCTCTTGCCAAGTCATTCCTTGTTTCTTAACCCTGGTTTTTGCTCAAGGAAATAATGGATGGCTTTGGTACATAACGAAGACTCTAGTGTTGTGTAGAAAGAGGGGTTTGGCTTCACACAGGATAACAACAGGACAGGAAATGGGAGAAATGGCTATGAATTTAAAACAGTATCAGATTGATTGTGGCTGGCTGAAGCTGTAAGTTACTGAGTGAGGGGAGAGACTTAACAGTCTTGGTTGAGCGGTACAGCTCAGGTGAGGTTAACCTCCTTGTTGTACTGTACAGGATAGTTATGTGAGTTGGGGCACTGTCAAGAAGCCATGATGTACACTACCAGCCACAATTTTCTCCTTTCTAGGAACATTTATAGTGTTGGGTTTGTCCATTGCACAGCTTGAGTCGCATCCTGGGGAAGAGATTGATTTGGAATGCTTTTTCCTTCAATTTCAGTTGATCATCTCCAAAGTCCCTTAACACTGCAAAGAGGACAGACTAGCTAGCAATCTAAAAAGGATGCTGTTGGTGGGAAATGGGGTTATATTAGGAGTACAAGTGGTCAGCATTTTCCCGCCCCCCTCACTTGTCTGTAGGAGTCCCCTTAGCATGCAGAAACCACTAAAGTGTCCTTGGCACCTATAGGAGCTTCCCCCCACCAAGCCTAATAGTAAGTGTGTGGGTCCTTTACAAGGACAACGGATTTAGGCCGCTCCATCTGCTGTGGGTCTGTGCCTGATTGGGGCCTACTGTGCATGCTCTTTTACACAAAAGAAACAGGCCTGCAGCTGCACAGTATGTGCTTAAGTAACATGGTTGACCCTTATTTTTATGGAAGTAGAACTGCAATCTTGGGACATTACAGTGCTCACATGAGCATTTGTTCATGCAAGTCAGCCTCCTTTGCATTGTTGAACTCAACACACAGGGTCAATTCCTATAAGTTGACCATGCCATGGTCAACACAGTTTTTGATATTTGTGTTACTCTCTTTATATATACAAAGCTCTGCAACCCTACTGCAGAATTTCAAGGTCACAAAAGATTAGGAAGGACTTCTCATTATGGAAAACTGGAAACATATTGAGTATGTGGAAGAAGGCTGGAGGAAGGTCTAGCTTATCTACGCATAACATCTGGTTTTGAAAGGTCACTGGTTCTTGTCCTTGGCAGAAACAAATGCTTTTGATCCAACGCTGGCTTGCAAGCCTTTAACCTCTTTTAAAAGAAAAATAATATTGTGTAATCTGTCTCACCAGGAAAGTCAGATTGTTGCTTGTCTTCATAATGGAGATAACTCTGAATTAACCAATGGACCCTGCAAAGCTGAAACTTCATCTCCCCAGTCTCCCAAAGTTTTGAGGCTGCGATCAAAGATCTCACCAAGGGCCTGTTCAAACTGAGGTACAGTCTGAAGCTTCTTAGGAATGGGACACCCCACATTATCCTTCTTGGAAGGCATTGCTCCTGGGTTAGAACACTGATCTATACCATAAAGAGATATACAAATTTAAGAGTTTTAAAATTGTTCCTCTGGACCGTAATTGCAACCCAGTCTCAAGGAGACTAGGCAAATAAGAATAGGTCATAAAACTTAGGACACAATCCAATCCTGTACAGCTATGTGCACAGACAGATCATGTGCACAGACAGATCAGCTCAAATGAACCTTCCCCCTATTTCCTTTCTGACTCGTGTAGGCGACAGTGATGACTAGTGTAGGATAGTAAGCAAAGGGCTCTGGAGATCTGCAATGTGTCATATGCAGATGTCAAGGGTCAGCAAGAGGAGGAGAGGAAGGGATGGAGCCTGTCTCAATTTCTGCCCACATAGGGATGAAGTGTGCCTGCATAAAGTACCCTTTGAGAGCTCAAAGTATTTCACATCTATCATCTCCATAATCCAGGGGTTCTCAAACTGGGGTGCCAGATGCTGTTGAACTACAACTCCAGAAAGCCCCAGCCACAATGGCCATCGGTCAATAGTCCAGCAACAAGTCGACCTGAGGTGGAGAGATAGTGGCATGCCGACAGCCACCTGGTGAATGGTTTGTATTTGATAGGTGCTGCTGTGTATTGAGCTGAAAGGTCCCCAGGCCAAAGACGGTACAGCACCAGAGGATGCTAAGTTCGATCCCTGTGTCCTTCCTCATTTTCTGCTAGCTAGCAATGATCTAGCTCTTTGAATCACTTTTGTTTACTTATGCAGAGGATGTGCCAGTCACCCTTAGCTGCTTCTGCTCCAACACAGCACAAAGTAAAAGAAAAACTTATAGAAGACTTGTGCATCTGTATTGTGGAATCCTGTTGTCCCCATTTCACAGATGAGGAAGTGGAGCTCTGGAATAGAGCCATGCATAGGTGCGTTCATGGTGCGCATTCATGGTGACCAAACAAGATATAAATCCAGGTCCAACTCCAAGACTCTGTCCATATGGGCTAAATAGGATGAGTTTGATTTGTGATCTTCCAGAACGCATAAGAAATTCTTCATTTTTTTAAAGAAGCAAAAACCTCCCTGCAGGCAGCAAACTGGTTTGTCAAGAAGGCTCAGCTAGAATCCTCTTGCATGACATGCTGCTATCTTCCCAGAAGGGTTTAAGAGGCATGTTCAATGTGTGATCCCCCAAATTTATTTTCTAAAGCAATGCAGCCCCACTAAGGTAAAGTGTGCCGTCAAGTCGATTTCAACTCCTGGTGCCCACAAAGCCCCGTGGTTTTCTTTGGTAGAATACAGGAGGGGTTTACCAATTCCTCCTCCCGTGCAGCATGAGACGATGCCTTTCAGCATCTTCCTATATTTCTGCTGCCTGATATAGTGCCAGCAGGGATTTGAACCAGCAACCTTCTGCTTGTTAGTTAAGCAATTCCCCGCTGCGCCACTTGAGGTGACAACTAGGGATGTTCTTCTCTGGATGTGCAGATTGTTTCTATGTCTCCATAGGGAAAGGAACAACTATAAGGCTATGCACATGAGCGACCCTACCCAAGTCAATGCCAATCCTGGTGCTGCCTCTTCCGCAAGCCTGGGTTTTCTACCTAGCTTATACCTGGGTTAAAGGGCAAGAATGCGCCCTTCACCCCAGGTATGGATTTGTATGTTCGGGCTGCACACAACCCAAGAATACACAGAGATGGGCGCCTAGAACATCTGTCTCACGGAGGTATTCCGCCAATGTACTACACTCATCATGCAATGCATTGTGGGATGTCCGGAGGCTGGAGATCTGCACTGCTTGGAGGAGATCCACGCTGCCAGATCATCTGGGAGTGAGAGCTGTGCTCCCAGCAGCATTCTTCTGATCATCTGGGGGGAAGGTGAGTTTGACGATGACTCCCTCCTCCCAGCAGTCGTGTGAATAGCCTTTATGTTTATTGTTAACAAGTTTATTGTTCAAATCTCACAGGCAGAATCTAATGCATTTGGGGAAGCAAGCTGAGGACAGCTCATTTTCTCCTGAAGTTCTAGTTTAAAACAAGCTTCTACAAGACCAAATAATGAAGGAAAAACAAGCCTGTACATTCAGCAAAGAGATGCATTATGCTTTATTTACATGCGTCACAATTTATTTTACAAACTAGATTACAATTGAGAATGGAATACACAAGGCAATATCTACTAACATCGAATGGAGTTAAGCTCTGCACCGCTATTTCATTTGCAAAGGGAAAGATTTCCAGATCAAACTGACTTCCAATCATTATGTAGTAAGGTAGTATATTCACCTATGTCAGCATTTGGTTTCACGAAAGCTTCTGTTTAGTTAACAGTGCCAGCTTTCAAACAAAACTGCAAGGTAGCTCATACGAAAAGTAAAAATTGTGCACCTCTTAAGAAAGATGGCCATGCGCTAAGGCAGTGGATGGAATATTCTTCCAAAGTATGTGGTTTGACAGTGAAAGAAATAACCCAGGTAAGACAGTTTTACAGATACTGTATACATATTTTGTCCATTCATGCAACTTTTTTTGGTTAAAAAAAAGTTTCACACGTGAAGCCAAAATGTACAATACATTCCCCTCCCCCATCCCATCCCCACCCCCCTGCCCCAAGCAAGTAAAAGTATCTGGTCCCCTTTCACATCTGCTGGTATTTCTGATATACACCATATATAGAAAATAGTGAATGAAGGTTGGTTGCCAAGCAAGGATGTCATTTCCAAGAGATAAGTGTTATAACATTTAGTTTTTGAAAACAGTGATCCAATACTAAATAACATTTAAATAACAGTGATCCAAAACTAAATAACTTTTAGTTTTTGAAGACAGTGATCCAACAGCCTGGTAACCCACTATAAAAAAAATTATTTCAGCAGAATGAAAAAAATAATAAGCAGTATTCAGTGGTCTAAAAATGGATTATGAAGTGTTCCATAGATATTTAAAGAAATTGCCTGCGCATCTGTGCCAAATTTTTATTTAATGGACATAATTTCAATTTTCAATGAACTCATAAATTCAAAAATTGGGGTGACTAGAGCCAGTTACCTAATTCTAATATATAAATACAATCCCACAAATAATTCAATAAATCTGTAAAATTGCCCATTGACCCATTAGAGCAATTGAGGCTGTTCACATATATTGATCATGTTCATGTACCCTAGTACTTTAAGCACATGAATAGTGAGTTTCTTCAGTGCGATTGTTCGTGCTTAAATGCTCTTTAGGATTAGAGTACTCTGTGATCTTCAGAATGCAGCCCTTGGGTGCTGGCTAGTGTTTACAGGTTGGGAAATTCAGATCACTTTTGTGCAGTCAATGCAAGCACCCCAGGACTATTTCAGAGAAAGTGGTTAAAGTTTGCATTAAGAACGCAGACAGATTGCTAAAGGATCAAACAACTATTTGAATTTAGAAAGATATGTGACTATTTGGCACAATATCTGAGTGAGGATTTTCCAGGTACTTGCTTTCACCAAGTACATAGCTTCTTTAGGCCCATGGAAATCCCACATTTGTAGGTAAAGACTCAGGGAGGCAAGTTTGAGAACTATTGTCGATTCCATGGCCATTTTTTCCAGGTTAGAGGACAACAGAGAGAAAGCACAGAATGTAATTCCAGCTGTAGTAGAGTTGCTGGAATCTGTCTGAAGAGCATGGCTTCTTAACCAGATTCTCAGTTGAGGGCCAAATCCAAGTACCTTAGTAGTTAAGAGGCTTTGGGGACAAGCTACAGAGGAACAAAACTGGAGCAACTGATAGACATCTATGGATTCACCTCAAATTCCACATCAATTCAGATTACATTCCCAGAACTGAGAACAGAATGCAGCACGCTATCAGTAGGATTTGCTTCTGAGTAAGCATGCACAGGATCAGAGTGTGAAATGCATAAATGTGGACTGACTTTTTCCAATGCAACTATAGTAAGCCATTACTCTAGTGGCTGAATTTTAAAACAAACAGTCCTTTCAGAGAAATGCAGGTTCATCGCAATCCAATTAATTAGTGGCTCTATACGTCGTATGTATCCTACTGAAGTCAACAGAACCAAATTACCTTTAGCCTCAGTAGCTTGGCTCAACTAGTTTGTGATGAGGCTGCCTGTTTTTCCAGAAGTCCCATTTGGTTCAAATATATTTCTTACATGTACTCCAGGATGATACGGTTGT
Organism: Hemicordylus capensis; assembly: GCF_027244095.1. Lineage (NCBI taxonomy): Eukaryota > Metazoa > Chordata > Lepidosauria > Squamata > Cordylidae > Hemicordylus > Hemicordylus capensis. The sequence goes on along the minus strand of NC_069657.1, from coordinate 331,490,220 downwards.
ACCCACAGCACTCCCAGGAATGTATAAACATTTCAGCCCATCTGGTTGGGCTTGCTTACATGCTGATGTAACACAAAAGTGATGCCTGCCCCTTTCAGGAGTCTGTTGTCTGCATATTTTGCAAATATGCAAGGAAGCCCAACCAAATAAGTGTCAGCTTTTATACAGAAATGACATGGGGGCAACTGTGAAAGTAGTGGCAACCATGTCATCCTGGTTACTTGTAAAGAGTGCCTACTCTCTGGTAGGTGTGCTTAGGATTGCAGCCCAATCCTATACATGTTCACTCAGAAGTCCCTCTGTCTTCAGCAGGAGTTTGCTACCAGGTTAGCCTATGCATAGAAATGCAGCTGTAAAATCCTATTGCCATCTATGGCAGCTACTTAACTGTCTCCCATGAAAATCAATGGGATTAAAAAAAATTAGCTTTGGCTGGATTGCACCCATAGTTTCCATATGAAAATCAATCGCCTGACTAAAATGAGAGCTTGCAAAAGGGAGAATCTACTTCTTCCTCTGGATCGGCTCCCTGAAACATTACCCCTTCAAGTGGATAAAGGACATTTAACAAAAGAAGTCAGAGGAGGAGACCATAAAGCTTGCTGTGTACCAGATTTTTTGTGTGCACAGATCTTTTTGGTAAGTGCACAGACTTCCTATTGGGATGAAAGACAGATATGTACAAATAAAATATTGTCAGTCACTAAATGCATTGCTATACCAGATAACAACAAAAAGAAAACATCGTCATCAGCTGAATTCACATTTAATAATGTACCAGATACTCTTATGTAGTGAAGGCATGTGAGAAGGTTCTTAACTAGCTTTGGTAATAGGTACTTGTAACTGAATCTCTCTAAATAAATTGACATCTTCCTTAAGCCCATGAAATGGATGACATTTTTATAGCATTTTCCTCTCGGGGAAGCCCTTTCCAATGTGCAGAACAGACACACACATTGGTTATTTCTGATTAATGAAGTGTGATAAAGTAGACCCTGCCATTGACAAATACACCACCTTGATTATTTAAGAAAATATTCTGTATCTTTTTTTTTGAAAATGATAAAAATCTTAAGTGTTTGGAAAGTTTATATTCTATGATCTACTCAGAACCACAACAGCACAGAGTTTTCATAATTCGGTTATGAACTGCATGATGGAATTTACATGTTCATCTATAGAAGAGCGCAGCACAATCATAAGGAGGCTACAGTACAAAACAAAACTTCCATCACACAAGGAGCTGTTATATCACCGATATTACCTCAGAGCAGGGGGTTCTCTAACCTGGGCTCCCAGATGCTGGACATCAATTCCCATCAGTCCAAGCCACAATGGCCTTTTGAAGTCAATGGGAGTTGTAGCCCCCAAACATCTGCGGATCCAAGTTTGAGATCCTCTGCCTAGGAAGGCTGGAAAAGAAGGAGCAATATGGGGCCCACATATGTGTGTGTGCGCGCGCACACGTGCTTGTGTGTATCTAGGTGTGCACGCGCACTTATGTGTGGTGGCTGAAGGGAGTCACACCACATTGTACATGGTTCATGTGCCAGTGAAAACTCATGCACCAAAACTTTGGGTTAAAATGCTAGTCTGTTCTCCTAACAGTCATGCATAATGATCCGGTTCTGTACATAATAAAATATATTTATATATTTATATGCATTATGTCTTTATGCCAAGAAAAGTTCTTCATATATCACTTTGGAGAAATAGGTATACATTGTCCTAGGCATAGTGTCTTCACACCATTTTTTTTTAAAATTTAAAACGTACCATTGGGTTTTCCTCTGTTCTCTTCTCCACTCTTTGCCCCCCACCCCAAAGATACCAATAAAAAATAATCAAACATAGAGGACCTGCACAGCACCATCACTTTCATTAATTATTACTATTAAAATTTACAAAAGAAACCCATATAAGCAAAATATATAAAAACTACTTTGTTTTTCAGTGGAATTTATCCAATTACACTCTACGCTCCTATGAAAAGCTATCTGTATGGTTTTCCCTCCCTGTCTCTCCTTCTTGACCTCCCTCAGCTTCAACTCCCAGTCTCAATGACACTTCACAAGAAGGAAAGAATAATCAGGGAGAGGATGTAAAAAAATAATTACCAATGTAATAAATCACCCAAGTCCTGGATGATGCATATACACAACACTCTGTTTTTATGCAACATAATCTTTTTTTTTCCTTTTAGATTTTTGTTTCATTATTACTATTTTAATATGAAAGCAAGCTGTTGCCTTCTGGGTGGTTATAGTCAGATTGTTTGGCAAGGTGGTAAACAGTACAGCTCACGTACTCATGTTCAGGCTCGCCAGTTGTACAGGCAGACAAAAAATCACTGCAGCTGTTTGGGCTGGACATACTAGGCTAGTATGACTGACAGCAAGTGACCAGATCTGACTAACAGCAAGTCAGCTACTGACTCACTAAACACTATGAAACGGCCTTCTCCCTCACACCTTTCAAACACTGGTTCGGAGGATGCAGCACTGGTGGTGGCTAATTCTGTGAGGTAAAATCCACCCTCGGTGACAAGAATAAAAGAAAGGCGTACCCTGACATTTCAGAAAAGTCTTAAGTGGGAGTTAAAGGGATTGAAACATAACCAACCAACCCCCACCGCAAAATCTTTAAAATTCCTCCTAAACCACCTTTTGAATCCAATCAGTCGGTAGGTGCTATAAAGGCTGGGATAGCCAAGCGATGTTCATATCCACCCCCCAAATGGATTCTACTTTTAGTTATGCATATATTATTCTGTGTTTCATATTCATGAGGAATCAGCATGTGAAAATGAAAAAGGAACATTTAAAGCATTTCACGGGGTGGGACTCACACCTTAGAGGGGTGGGGGTGGGCAAAACCCTGAAAAGTAAGAGCCAGGCGAAAGCATCCTGCAGCCCATTAACATACTGGAACACCATATACGGATTGACAAAGAAACCCTCGTAAAGGCTACACAGTGTGTTCTGAAACAGGATGGTGGCAGAACCAAGGCCTCCTCAAGTCGGTGCTTCACCATTCCATAATTGGAAGATTTTGCATACTTCAGAATGAGTTCAATTCCAGAAAAGGTGGTTCATCACTCAGGATCTGGGGCTCGTTAACAGTCTCTCTTTCATTAGGAAAATAATGCAGGGTTCGCAAAGGTTATAAGCTGTAAACGGTATCTCTGTCCACTTGCTGACAGTTGATTTGGCAAAGGGTTTTTTTTCTCGTTAGGTCTTGTGTCAGTTTAAGGGCCTGGGGGGGGAAAAGACAAGACAAAACTATGTCAGTATATCCACAGACTATTAAAAAGGGCAGATAACCATACACACTAGTTATGTTAGCATTCTCTTGTAGAAACCTCTATATGCTATGCTATAAATACCTTCTTAAAGATGGCATACAATCTCATACTCCCCAAATAAAGGCTACTGCAGCTAGGGATGATGGGATTTGTAGTCTGGAAATCCCTGTTACAGAGAACACTGGCGCAGAGAGCTGGTGGCTATAGTACAAGGAGGGACACTGTGTAGATGAAGGGTGTATAGTTTCACCCCCTTTCAATGCTACATTTCTGGAGTGTGTACAGACACGACTTCCAGAGTTCCCTCATTTCTGTGCGACATTACATTTAGAAGGGCAGTGCTACCTCCTGACCTTCCTTCAAAGAGATCAGGGCAACATGGTGGCTCTTGCCTCCCATTCTCCCCCCTTCCCCCAATGCTCTGTGAGGTAGGTTAGATTAACAGGCCCAAGGTCACCCAATGAGCTTCACAGCTGAGCTGGGATTTGAACTTGGGTCTCCTTACTCTTAGTCCAGTGCTCTAAGCACTATGCCATACTGGCTTAAATTCAGGGCAGCTTGGAAAACCATTACAATATTGTGTGTTTTATCCAGGCAAAACAAACTTGACTTTTGTCAGTATTTTATGAACAAGTGACTGGACGGATCAACATTCTTCACTTGTAAGCAGGCATTCAGATCTGGCATCACCCTGTTTGGCTGGCTAGCAGGAATCCTGTCTAATAAATCTGTCACGAGCTCAATGTAAGGACACGTACTGACACTGAGTCAGTCTTTGGACCTCACAATAGCTTTTGAGCCATGACGTATGTAAACATAACTTCTATGTCTTCAAAGGATGCTACAAAGGTACAGTTGATCTACAAGCAACAGATCAGCCACTTTGCCTAAGTTATATTTGATAATTAATAATTAAATTAATTTGATACTTCATCTTTAATGGTTAATTTCTCACAAATCCCTCCTCAATGCAGTGTAAATAAATCTATGGGAAACACCTATATCAGGCAGCAGCGATATAGGAAGATGCTGAAAGGCATCATCTAATACTCTGCAGGAGGAGGCAATGGTAAACCCCTCCTGTATTCTACCAAAGACAACCACAAAGTTCTGTGGGTGCCAGGAATTGACTAGGGATGTGCACGGAACCACAGAAGCGTGATCCGGCACTGGGGGGAGTGTGTCTTTAAGGGGGGGCGGTAGTACTCCCCCCCCCCGCTGCTCTTTCCCCTCCGGCGCTGGAGTTGCCAAAAACATTCTTGGGGTGGCAGAGTTCCTCCCAGCCGCCCCTGCCCCCGTCGTCGTCTGTAAGGGTTAAACTAGAAAGAGCTGGCGGCGCGCATGCGCCTTCTGCAGCGCGCGCGCTCATCTCTGCTGCTGGTGTGCACGTGCCGCATATGTCATGTGGCGCGTGCACGCAAGCGGCACAGAGAAGTGTGTGCCGCGAAGGGTGCATGCGCGCCGCCAGCTCTTTCTAGTTTAACCCTTTCAGACATCGACGGGAGCAGGGGCGGCAGGGAGGAACTCTGCCGCCCCAAGAACGTTTTTGGCAACTCCAGTGCTGGAGGGGAAAGAGTGGCTGGGGGGGGGGAGAGAAGTACTACCGCCCCCACTAAAGACACACTCCCCCGCCCTGCCGAACCGCCGGAATTCCGGACCGGTCCGGAGGCCTTTTCTATGGCCCCGGACCGGTCCGTGCACACCACTAGAATTGACACCGACTCGATGGCACGCTTTACCTTTACCCACTTTCTAGAATGCCACTGAAGGCATCCCGTTGCCTGGACTCCATCTGCAGTTCTCTGGAATCAGAGAAGCAGAGCTTGCTCAATTGCAGGTTTTGCCTACTTTCCTGATGTTGTCCCTAGAAAGCCAGGGATAAGAGGCAGAAGCTACTGGAAGTGTGGATTTAAGATGCAAACACTGTACAGAGGAAGACAGGGCTTGCATACCTTTAACCAGCGACAATGTCGTGTGTCTCATTTCTGCAGTATTCAGGGTCCCAGTCCAGCTTTGCAGCTGGTCAGCCTATGTAGATTTTTTTAGAAAAAGCACTGCCTGCTGTCTAAGAGATAACACTCAAGGAGATAACTAAAGTGCCTGAGTGTGGTGAGCTCCCAAAGGCAACTACAGCAAGGAGGAAATCCCAGGACTGATATGCATGTGCAAGAACTTCACTGATTTTCTCTTCATTTGCACTTGGGCCTTGCATCTGTGGATGGGCCATCACAGATGTAACCCCACAGACAGAATTTTCATCTTGTTTCAGAGACAGTGCTTTTCAAAGGGGTCAACTCACACATTCATTTGCCAGTCATCAAGTATAGGTAATCATGTGGAGAGAAACCAAGCAAAGTACATGCATGTAAAGCACTCCTTGAGGACTGGCTAACCAATGTGTTATCTGACTCCACTGAAAAATACTGTGCTTGAGGTCATGTGCGGAGGCATGGATGTTCTGTGGTGGTTCTGTGTAGACCACCTGTGGTGGTAGATCTGTGAGCCGTTCAGACAAGCAAATCATTTCATCACACTGTAGTCATCAAGAGAAAAACATGCATGTGTGAACTAGATGTACATTTCACTGCCTTGTTGTCACATTTTCCAAATGTTCTCTTGGCCTACATATGGGTGAATAGTGACACTCTCTGAAGTGAAGGCCAACATATATTGATTACCTTAAGAGCAATATGGCTTCAGGTTTGCTAGATCCAAAGTTGCAAATGTCACTGACATTCTGTCGGTGCTGGCCCATAATGACATTCTGCTGCCTGAAGCAGAGCACTAAATGGTGCCCCCTCCCCTTTATTTTCCATTAAAACGAAGGGCTGATTCAAATGAATACTCCACAGCATTTGATTAGAGATCACATGAAATGGCAACATATTCGCTTGTCAGATGATGATAAGAGACAGACAAGATATCCATAGTCCAGACAAGATATTCACTTGTCAGATGATGACAAGCTCCCCCCATCCCCCCGTGCAATAAGCACATAAATATTATACTCAAAATCAACTTCCTATTTAAAAATGCAAACTTGGAATTGGGCAACAAACTGAGGGCACTTGTCTACATTTTGCCCTCACACAACTACTCTGCCATGCTGTTTATATTATTGGGACTGGAAAGCTATTTTGTTTGCCATTCTCTAACCTCATTCCACCACTGTTAGTTCAGAATTAAATCCCCCAAGCTCTAGTCTCAGCTGAAGTGGCAAGAAAGAAGCTCTAAAGTATTACCTAATGCAGATTACTACACCCATTTGGTTCCCACAGGTGTTAATTATGCTGTACTGGAAATCTGTCCAGAATGGAAAAGTGACGCATTGATGTCTCCCCAAGTGCAAGGTACAGTAAATGTGCACTTGCTAAAATGGGATTTTAGCTCATCAACAGGGAAGCCATAACACTCCATTCAATATAAACATTTAGAAAAAGGAAAATATTAGAGTATATGGCACTCTACAATTGAATACATATGACTTCCTATAGCACAGAACCTAAAAGCAACTAATGAAATGCAGTACTAACCACGTGATCTGCAAATGATTTAAACTAGCTCATCTCTGCTAGTATATCTGATTTATGGACTGAACTGATATTTATGTTAATTATTACTCCTGAACAACCACTGAATATAATAAAGCTATCCTCAAACAGGATTTCAGCTTTATTCTTATAGGTCACTGATGTGTCTGTAGCATGAATTGTATTTTAACATTTTGGTTGCTGTCAGCCAATGGGATAGGACAAGGAATACTTTTTTAAAAGCAATATTTTAGTCAATAGCTGATATAAATTAATAAATAAAAGCAATTAGCCCTCAGGCTTAGAAGGAATTTGCAATTAGAGTAAAGAAGCAATACTTAAGTCTGGATACTATGGGAGGTTTTGCTTGTGAGAAAGAGACCCTATTTGTTTGATTTAATTAGATGGCTTTCTTGTGGCTCTGAGATTTCTGTGGATGCCTGCCTACTCCAGATCATCTAAGTGGATTAGCATCCCCATAATATTTCATAACCTCAAACCCATAACATCACTGGTAATTTCCCCAGTGGTCTTAAAAAGAACAAGAATGTGAACAGTGAACAAGTGCTTAAGTATAATTCCTTAGGCTCAAGTACTAATATGCCACCCGCCCTTGCAAAAAAAAACCCCAGGCCTTGTTTTTCAAAAAGCTGGAGAATGAATTGTATCCTTTAGCTTCTTTAGCTACCACTGTTTAAGCTCCATTCATTTTTGGATGCCTGATTTATATTTATAGCCAGACATGGCAGTATAGCTTGTTATGTACATTAACAATACAAAATGGACAAATACCCTTTAGATACTGCTCCCTGTCAATCAGTTCTTCTACATGAACTGGCGAGCAGAAGCTTAACTGGAGAGCAGAAGCCATTGTACACAGTACATTGATAGGATGTACTGTGCTTTAAGGCCAGTACATCCTATCAAGGGGACTGGCTTCTATTGATCTTGGGACTTCAATGTCCCTAATAATTATGGTGCTTGTTACTCCTCCCTGTCCCTGCTGCCATACGCTGCTGGCTCTGGTACACAGGAAATACTAGCATAATTTAAGAACTCTGGGCCTGCCTAAATAAATAAGCAGAATGAGGGCTGCTTTTGCCACTTTGCACAATTGCCAAATTCATTACCCAGTAAGGATGGATATTATTCAAAGTGGCAAAAGAAGCAAACATCCTAGTGGTCCAGTTTATGTGGGTTGAGTATTGGTCTGTAAAGGTGCCACTCCTTGAATCTGAACAACTGCCTATCAGATACAGATTGGGGAAAGCCCCTAATTGCAGCAGTAGAGAGCACTGCACTTATCAAGATAGATACGGCCACAGACTTCAAAATAAGCCTGAATGAGTCCTGATTTTGGCATTCCACAAGAAACACAAACTGTCCTTTCCGCTATGTGCATTCACAGAACTATTGCTTTTTGTTGTTGTTGTTAGATTGTGGAAGTATATATCCTTTTAAACAACTCTTCCTAATGATGAGGTCTCATTTGCTAATGTTGTTAAATGAAGCTGACAGGTCAAGAAGTCAAAACAAATCATTTAAAAGGAGGCAGCAATGTGGTGATGTGTCACAGGAAAGGCAAGAAACCCAAGATTGTTAACAATAATACACAGGGAGAAGCTCAAAAGCAAGAGTGTAATAGAAGGTACTCCCATAAGTCAAGTGCCTTCATTCCTCCTTAAATTAAATTACTTCTTTTCCAAGAAAATCAGAAAAACAGAATTTTAAACCAAGACAGGTCATGGAAAAACACTGGGAAGGAGGATGTAATCAAAGCATAATTTACACTCCGCCCCCCCAAATCTGTTTCTTCTTCTTCCTTAGAATCCCTTGGAGAAAATATCCCCCTATTTTGTACACTGAATTCCCAATATCTCATGGCTGCAAGGAAAAGGTCAATTGTAAGCCATTTCCAATTCATCATATTATTATGGCACAGCATTCCCAATCCATATCGGATAATCAAGTACTTTAAGGCTGTAATTCAGTGGCACACACTCTCAAATGTCATCGGGAGCTACTCTGAGACAAGAAAAGAATGAGGCCCAACCATATTCAAGACAATTTTTAAAAAGATTACTATGTCAGCAATCTCTATTTTGGTCTAAGTAGACCAAAGGACAGGAAGATGAAAGAAAAACGCAGGGTGGGCCGTGGGGACGAATAGAACCATGGCCCACAGAAAGAAGCGAAACAACCTACTGGAGGTGGGGGATTCCCACACTGAGCACTTGTGCTGCAGCTCAATTGCTTTACAGATCTTACGTGAATGAACCCCAGGAGGTCTTCAACTGCGGCAATCTGTGACATTCAAAAGTTCACCTAAGCTAAGGGCATGCATATTTCAATGCATTTGCAAGACAAGTCTCACTATTGCAATGGACAAGGTAATATAATATAGAAGTAAGCACCTGATTTCTATCTGTGCAATCTGTCAATACAGTGATCCAGAAATGTCAACTTCAATGCCTGAACTCAGTAGCTCCAATGAGAACTGAATTCACACTAAAAAAGCAGTCTCGGTTAGGGTTGCCAGGTCCTCACTCAGATACAGCACCCATATCTTTTACATTTCTCAAGGCACGAAGAGACAGCGTAGGTGCTGTCCTCTTACTTTGTTCATCCACCAGACCAGAGCCCTCATCCACTACTCTCCTGCCTGAAATGAGACATGAGTAGAATCCTGTATGAAGAAAGATAGTAGAGAGCACAGTGTTCATAGCCTCTTTCAGTACCTCTTTAAGAAATGAGAAGTATAGGAACCATCTCTGGGTGAGGATCTGACAACCCCAGTCTTGGTCCCTGTTTAGTGGGATTATGCTGTTTTCTAGAATAAGGCATTTCACCGGCTTAATTTGCCAAGCAAAAAATTGACTACTATAAAAGGGCAAATTATACATGAAAAACTTGTATTCTCAAGATTATTGGGGAATAGTGAACTTCAAGACCTAAGGCTAACTGATAAAACATTCACAGCTCATTCACCAAACCAAACCAAACCAACAAAAAAGTAACATTTTGCTAATGATTTTGATAGAAGAAGTAATGTGCTAAGAAGTCCACCTGATGCTGCTATGCTTGTTCTAAAAATATCAAGCTATGCTGTCATCTTGCGAGAGTGTACTATCCCATAATTTTGGCATCTGTAAGAACAGCAAGTTTCCAATTATCTTTGCTGAATCACATAAAGAGCATAATGGCCTTTAAAAAGCAGAGAGAAAAATCTCAAGTTACGGATGGCCTATTATATTGCATTATGTTATATTGCATTATACCAGGCACCCACAAATCCACTTGCCAGCTCACCAGAGGCAAGTGCTCCTTACCCTCTGGCAGGCAATTCATGCATATGGGATGTCCTTTCTTAACACATTTAAGATTTGCAGAGGGAATGGGACTTGTAACCACCATTTCCGCCCCTGCCCCCCACCGCCTTTAACTTTTAGCATTTTAACAGTTCCATTTCACTCTACAGAACAAAAACTAGAGCAGCTAACTGGTGCTTAATTTTTTGTTTTTCACCTGGAGCCTTTTCATACATGGCTTTTGGTTCACACATCCTCTCCAGAATGGAGGGGATGCATTCACATATCGGCCAGATTTACCCCAAAGTCCCTGTGAGCTATTGGGGAGCACTTCACACACAATTCGGGTTTTTCATTGCACATTAGAGTGTAGCCTGATTTATATCCGGGGTAAAAAAAATCCACTTTTTGCATTGGTGTGTGTGTGTGTGTGTGTTTTGCAACTTTGAACTTGCAGTAAAACCTCACAGTAAAGCCTGCTGTCTGAAAATGCTCCTGGCAACCTTATAATAAATGCCATTGAAATTAATGAGATTCTGAATGAGAACTGCTGAGCAGGATACAGATATAGGAAACTCATTACATAATAGTGACCTAAATGCTTTAGTAGGTAACCCTTTGCAGACCAAATTCATGATTACATGCTGATTTTACTTTGCTACATACAATTAGATATTTAAAGAGAAAATTGTCTTCTCATTTGGACTTGGGAAGGCAATCAGGGCCATCTCCAGGTTTGGCAAACTCTTTCCAACCCCACCCCCCATACCTGGGTGTGCTCTGAAAGAGGCACTCCGCCACCCCCACCCATAGGCTATGGGCACAGAAGTGGTCTCAGGAATCATCTGAGCACCCTTGACGTGAGGATACTGATTCCTGAGACAGCCCTTAACAAAATGGAACTCTATCTGCTTCATCTCAAAAAAGTGCCATCTTCAGCTAAGGATGTACACTAGAAAATTACATTTTAATATTCAACTTTATCTTATTCACAATGGCTAATTAAAGTGCAATTTTAGAGAAAATAGCCCACTTTTTAACCTTATGATCTGAGCACTAAATATGGGCATACATACTGCTGCAGAACGAAAATAACTTTAAACATGCTGCTAATAAACAGAAAGGAATGTATTAAGAAACACGCATAAGAAAACCAAAGCATTGAAAAAACAGTCTCCCAAGTTTTTAATTTAAAAGAAAAGAAAAGCACCTGTAAGAGGATGCCAGTTTAAGCAGAAGAGCAGTGGTGGTGGTGAGAAGCATTTAGTTTTCAAGCCGTATTTCGGCCCAAGTTTGCCTCCCCCTGCTCCTACTTGCAGGGAAAAAGCAACTGGGAGGGGATTTTGAGGAGAAAATGGGTCAAGGGGAAAGGGTTAAGTAGTCCCATTCTGCACTATTACATGGTTTAAACTGGCAGCCTTCTGCAACTGCTTTTCATTTTTTAAAAAAGTGCTAGGAGACTGATCACATATGCCTCCTTTGTAACTTCTGGCGTGTTTCTCAATTGTCATCTGCTCACATTGCATGTCTACCTGCCTCTTCTTGTTAACTACTGTGCTAATGAGGAACAGAAAATATGTGATAAGTTTCATACCAACAAGCTGCCATGAGAGGATGATGATATTATTATTATTATTATTATTATTATTATTATTATTATTATTATTATTATTATTAAATTTAATTAATTAATATACCACGTGACTCCGAAGGCTCTAAGAGTGCATTAATCAAACTTTATTAGATGTATCTAATATTAGATTTACTTTATTAGATGTGTCATTTTTCCTGTTGTCTATGCTGTCCTTCTCATCACGAGCATTTTACTGCACATGCACTAGCGTGAAAAATAAATGACATAATCTAATAGCCTTATGTGTCAATTCTCACACCTCAAAGTGATTTTTTAAAAAATGAGTGGGAAGAGCCATATGGAGAGTAGTCTTGTGAAGAGGTTCAACATGTGTTAGACCATCGTGAGACAGATCAGTTTTACCACACTGAGGATGTGTTGCAAAAGTAATCAGAGCAATCACGGGTCCAGAAATCTGGAGTATGAGCTTAGGTGAGGAGCCAAAAAACAAAGCTACCATCTGTGGTATTCTCTCTGAAGCCTTTCTATCAAAATCCTCTCTAAAGAGGTTGTGCATCTCCATGCACTTGGGAGCCAATTGTGTGTAGGATCTATGGGAGCACAAAAGAGCACCTAGTGCATCTTTTATTAAAGGATGTCTGAACAGAAGGATGAAATGGTTTCATGAATCAGCGCTTAGTCAATGCTATAGTGAGCCCATACTATATTATTTGTGATGCACAGTATTGCAAGCTCCTCACCTGCCTCCTTTCGTGGACTTGGGATTTTTTTGTAAAGCCCATATTTGACTTTTTAAAAAAAATCTAATTCTAAACATCATAGTTACTAGGCCTGTGATCTTTGGTAAAATTGAAATTCTGATATTGGAATTCCTTGCCCCCATCACCAGGAGGCAGTAGAACATGGGGCAAGTGACCCGCATAGCGTCCTGGTGGTGGGACCGCTTTAATTCGCTGCCCAACACTGGCATGTGCAGCGCAGAGTTCTTCAGGAGTTCAGGGTGGAGGCAGGCAGGGAGCTCGCGACTGCTCCCTGGGAAGCCTGTGCACTGCTGGGAAAACATGCAGGCTTCTAGGTAGTGTTCTCTCTAACAGGGATTCCCAGATGTTGCTGATTACAACTCCCAGAATCCCCAAGCAAAAGCCATTGCAGCTGGAGATTCTGTAAGTTGTAGTCAACAACATCTGGGAATCCCTGTTAGAGGGAACACTGCTTCTGGGGATTCTGGAGTAGTCCTGCATGGGACTCCACTCCCCAGAAGCCCGCACATTTCCCCAGCACTGTGAAGGCTTCCCAAGGAGCAATTCCGCACTCCCTGCCCACCCCAACCCCGAACTTCTGATGAACTCTATGTTGCCCATTCACCCCCATGCCAGTGCTGGGCGGCCAATTAAAGGGCCCCACTACCAGGACACTATTCGGGGTACTTGCCCCATTCTCAACATTGCCCCATATTCTATTACCTCTTGGTGGTAGGAGCAAGGAATTCCGATTTTACCAAAGCGCACAGACCTAATAATTACCATAACCCCTTATTTACATATGGTATGTCAAGTCTATTGAAGTCAAATGAATGCAACAGATCAAATGTTGCTGACCTGCTTTGCCCACTTCCCCTCTTTGCATAATTCCGTCAGCCTGGAACCCAACTTTGTGAAGAAGCTTGCTTAGCACCAGTGAAGTTTCCCACATTCAGAGTGACAACATTCTGAGCTGAGATGAGAGAATCAAAGTTAAAATCCAACCCATCTGCATCCATGAGTTCGCTGCGGATAATGGACTCCATGTCGCATTCCAAGCTCCCATTGAACATATCCAGGTCCAAATCACTGGGGAATTTATCATGCCCCATGACTGGAAGGCTCACACTGTTGGAATACAAAGAAGAGCCTGAGAGTGAGTCAGAAAGTGATTGCATAGACTGGTTGACAGGAGACTGCTGCTGGTGTTTGGCCGACCCAATGTTATTTGTGTCATTTAAGCCCATAGTACTGACGGAATTTGACAAGGCACGACTGCCACTAAGAGAGGAATTCTGAGATTGATGCTGGTGGTGGAGCAGGTTCTGATTGACCAAACTGCCCTGACTCGGCTGAGCAGCAAATGACATCATTGGGTCATTCCGGAGCATGATACTCCTGCGTACATTTTGGGCGGAGACAGCTGTGCTAGCTTGGGACATAAGTGGATCGGACTGAGTCATCATGACATCACTGTGGCTAAGCGAATCCGATGCCAACAGATCCTGCAGCGTTTGGTTATTGTAATGAGAAATGGAAGAAAATGTAGCTTGTTTGTTCTCTTGGATGGTTTGCATGGGAGACTGACGGAGGGAATTCAGAGATGATGGCCCAAACACAGCATTGTTGAAACTACTTGATGGAGAACCAAGACCTGAACCTTTGGTACCATATGGAAAACTTGAGCTTCTTTGCATGAGTCCTCCTGTAGGTGACTGCTGGGAAGAGGGGAGAGTTATATTGTCCAGAAGGTCATCCATAAGGTTATCTGTCAGTCCATCATTCAAGTTCATGGTGCCTGCCATATCAGTCAACCTAGGCAACTCAACATTACAGGGTTTATTTATTGATGGGGACATGCTGGGCGGACTACTGTACAGCATGGGGGAAAGTGGAGCATCGTCATCCTGAACCTCATCCAGCTCAGTACTTGCCAGTATTGGTGACAAGCGACCACTTATTGTACTGGCGTTTGAGTTTGTACGCGACCGGAAATCTGTCCATGTGTCCTGCTCATCACTGCTGCGTGAGGTTGGACTACCCGGCCACTTGGAGAGTTGGGAGGGGCTATCTTCAGTAGTTTCCTGTGCAGTTTGGGCTGCCTTTTTTTTAGCTGCTCGTCCTCTACTCTTGGTGTACTTGTTGCTGTTGTCCATTGAAACAGCACGCCTCCGTGGTGCTTTTCCACCTTTCCCACCATCTGGATTGATCATCCACCATGAACTTTTCCCAGTTCCTTCATTCTGTACCCTGATGAATCGGCTATGAAGGGATAAGTTGTGCCTGATTGAGTTCTGCAAGAAACACATACACAAAAAGGAATTTAGAATGGGTACAAGTTTCCCTTGTTTACCTCAGCAATCTAAAACCTACTTTTAAAATCTGTAAGAAATTCTACTGCTACAATAATTTAGTATTACTTAATATATTTATTTAACAGTGTGCTAAGAACGATGCTGAAGTTGAACATATATTAAGTGCCTATGAGGTTGTCACCCCTCTCCCCACTCCCCCCGATCAATGGGGAAGGGCATTTAACACTGATCCAAGCATTGCATCTGATAGGACTAAACAATTATAAGAATGATTTGTGTTTGACAATTAAGGAAGGAAAAACCTCAGTTCTTTTCATTAAATAGCACCCTTCTTCAAAATACTTCCTGTGATATTGTGATATTTATTTTTAATGTTGATGCTTCATTACATTGGTAGAAGCCAAGATAGTTAACTGAGATATTGGGCACTTTCGGATGGGGCATTTAGTCTGGAGCGAACACAATGCCACACAATGTCATCATCCATCCATTGTCAACCAGTAATTTTTTGTACTTAAATCATCATTTTGATAAGCAGAGTTTTTCTGAATTTTGTAAAAAAAACAGTACAGTGCTCAAAGACTGCATGCATAGACTATTTTTAATGTCTTTTTATTTTTTATTTTCGTGTCTATTTTATTTTGTCTTTTTTGACAAGCTATGAATTTTGTGGATAGTTTTATCAATGCGTACAAGCACATGCTGGTGTGGAAGAAGTGATGCGATTGCAATATCACTTGCAATTCAAAGCAGAAAAGCAACAACTGGTTGGCATTCGAAGAAGCATATCTGGAAGTGCCCATCTCTATGATTCGCTTTGTAACAAATCTTACTTTCAAGTCAATGTGTTCAAGATCAGACAGCTTATAAAATCCTTCGACATTTAGCACGGACTATGTTTATTTATCCCGTAGTAACTAATTTCCCTTCTTTCCCTCTCCTTTCGTGGCATCAGAATGAAGTAACTGACTTATTACTTTGCTACCCAGGGCATTCCTGTAATTTTCCAAAGTAGGCTTGCCATTATATACAGCAGAGCCAGCTGTTAAGTTACAGACATTTAGAGAACCCATAAAAAAGCCCAGTGATGCCAAGTTCTAGCCAGTTGCCACGAAAAACATAGGAAGTGAAAGTACCATCAACGTGACTGTAACAGCCTGCGTTAAAAGCAAGAACGTAACAGCTGCCCAGAATTCTCTTTGCCATTTAAGTCACACTAGGGTGGATAGACCCAATGCAAGACACTGGGCCAATATATAAAAAGACATTTCCACCAACTCTATTGGGAAGTGCTTTAGGTTTACACTAGCTGAAAAAGGAAAGGAAGAAATTGGCTGCAGATCCCATTCTTAAAATATATTGGAGCCGTGTTTTTTTGTTTTGTTGCATAAAATTACAGAATTTTGGAGGGATCCTGCCCTGGAAAAACTTCTGACTGGTACTGTCTGCTAAATAGGAAATTAACGTGAAGATAACATTTTTTTTAATCTGTGTGGAAAAGACAAATATGTGTGGTTCTGAATGCTGAGGGCAGGAGGCAGGGAGGAGACAGGAATATCTCAGTAGTCGAGCATCTGCCCAGCATGCAGAAGGTCCGAGGTTCAAGCCCTGGCTGCTCTAAGCAAAGCTGGGAAAGATCCCTTCACAACACCCTGAAGAGCCACTGCCTGTCAGTGCAGACAATACAGAGTTAGATGGGCCAATGATCTGACTTGGTATATGGCAGCTTCATGTGTATATATTTTGAAAACAAAAATGCAAGAGGATCTCCCAATTACTTCATTAAAAACCATTTTATAACATACCATTGGAATTCCCATTTAAGGTGGATAATTCACACTGGCATCTCTACCATAGACATAAAGAGGGTGGATGACATTAAGTAAATGGAAAACATCTGGGGTGTGCGAAGAAATGTAGGCCACATTTTTTTAAAAAAATCCAATTGTAAGTACTTTTCTAAATTGTTTTGTATGCAGCCAGGTCTACTGAATAAAACAAGTCTGACTTGCCCCAGTTCAGTTCGAGTCCAAACCGGACATGTTTGGTTTTGTGCATCCCCGAATTGCTCCCCCGGTTCAGTTCGAGTTTGAGCCACTTTGGGGCTTGAAAAGTTTATATATTTATAACTTACTGCCAGGCCAGGGGTAATTTTGCTGCCTCCAGGGGGTGTTGCCACAGTCGCGGGAGAGCCTCTGAAGCTTCCCCTCCCAGTGTTTACCAGACCGGTTCGGCCAGTTTGGAGGCCACCATGCATGCCAGTTCGCACATCCCACCCCCACCCCCACCCCCACCCCCGTTTTGCTCTCTCAGCAAAAATGCATGGCTCCAAGAAAAGAAAAGAAAATCCAATTACAAAACCATAATGTTTTCTTTTTCATTATGTTAGTTAAACACAATATATATTCAAATGCTATATAAAAATTGTCATGCTCTGCTGGATGAGGCCCAAGGCCCATCCATTCCAACATCTTGTTTCACACAGATGGCCTGAGAAGCCCACAAACAAGAGGTTAGACCATGCCCTCTCTTGCTGTTGCTCCCCTGCAACTGGTATTTAGAGAGACCTTGTCTCTGAGGCTGGAGGTGGCCTATAGTCACTAGACTAGTAGCCACTGATAGACCTGTCATCTGTGAATTTGTCTACACCCCTTTTAAAGCTATCCAAGCTCGTGGTCATCATGACATCCCGTGGAAGAGGATTCCATAGATTAATTATGTGCTGTGTGAAAAAGTACCGCCTTTTGTTGATCCTGGGATGACCCCTGGTTCTAGTGTTGTGAGAGATGGGGGAAAATTCTCTTTGTCCTCTCTCCTTACTCCATGCAAAATGTTATACACCTCTACCATGTTTCCCCGTAGTTGCCTCTTTTCCAGACTAAAAAGCTCCGGATGCTGTACTCTTGGCTCATAAAGAAGGTGCTCCAGGCCCCGGATAATCTTGGTCGCCCTCTTCTGCACCTTTTCCTTTTCTACAATGTCCTTAAGGTACAGTGACCAGAACTGCACACAGTACTCTAAATGTGGCCACACCATAGATTTGTATAAGGGCATTATAATATTAGCATTTTTATTTTAAATCCCCTAATTATTCCTAGCATGGAATTAGCCTTTTTCACAGCTGCCACGCACTGAGACAACACTTTCAATGAGCTGTCCACCATGACCCCAAGATCTCTCTTCTGGTCAGCTGAGACCCCCAGCAGAGTACATGTGAAGTTGATATTTTTTGCCCAATATGCATCATGTTACACTTGCTTATACTGAGCCACATTTGCCATTTTGTCACCCACTCCCCCAGTTTGGAGAGATCTTTTTGGAGCTCCTCACAATCTGTTTTGGATTTCACTACCCTCAAGTAATTTGTCATCTGCAAATTTGACCACTCTGCTGGCTACCCCAACTTCTAGATCATTTATGAACAAGTTAAAGAGCACTGGTCCTAGTACAGTACTTTTTACAAGAAGGTATCTTAAAGCAAGCTTCAAATGCACCAACAAAGAGCTGTGAGCTTTCAGGATAAAATGTTAAGAACAGCTGAGTCCCCAGACATTTAAGATTCCAGCTTGGCAGGGGGAGGTGTGGGGGAGGAGAAATTGAGGTTGGGGAAAAGAGAGAATTGGCCTACTCATGCCCCTAACAGTTTATAGTGGGTCTGTTCTCACACTTCCTATCTGGGCAGAAGTGTTCCCTCTAAGGCATGTGCATGTGCGTGAACACACTTTTTATATCCACTCAGTTAATGTTAGATCCCACTCAGGCTGAATCAGGAAAGCCCTACTATGAATGCATGTGCACACACTACCTTGATACTGCCACCCAGAACAAAACTCATTCTGCACACGAATGAAAAAAAATTGAGAAAACACTGCTGGGCAGTAGAGATGGCTCCACATGCTAGGGCCCAGCTTGACACGCACAGGACCAAACTGGGCCCGGTTCGAGTGCGGTTCTATTGGAATGGAACCGGGCTTCCCAGTTCTGTGTACACCCCTACTGACAGGGGCATAACTATAATTGGGCAAGGGGAGACATTCGCCTCCCTCTGCCTCGAGGGGCCCCCAGAGGCAAGTCACATGGCTTCCCAGCACCCACCCCCTCCCCCATGAGTTACCCTGCAAATTGAGCACTCGCTTGGCAGGGAGCTTGGATTTGGCGGTGACACAATAGTGGCGAAATCGTCAGCACTAGCAAAGAATTAACCCTGAGAGTCCCGCCCCTTTCCCCTAGCAGCCTCGGCTGCATGCTTCAGCTTCTTCCTGGTCGCTCTCAGCAAATCACAGGAGGCAAGGAGGGAGCCTCAGCCCTGCCGGTTGGGAAGTGGAGCAACTGCGAACTTCCTCTCTCAAGCAAGGTAAAAACAAACAACAACAACAACAACCATGTTCCTCCTCCCATATCTGTTTAGTTTTATTGTTGCCCTTCATTAAGCCACTATGTGTGTGTGTGTGCTTGCATTTGAAAAGCCAGTCTGCTTGTGTTTGTTCTCCCACACTTCCTTCCCTGGTTTGAAACTCTCTCTCTCTATTACAAATGTTTAATAAAAATCCTCCCCACAGCCCAACAATATACTGTCTTGTTCTCCACCAAAGTCCAGAGGCGTATCTAGGGAAAATAGTGCCCAGGGCAAACACTGAAATTGCGCCCCCTGTCCAAGCATCTGACACCCATCTTTCAGATAACTTTACCATAATATCAGCTAAAAAATACAAGTCAGGCTCGTTAATCTTTTAATATTTCAAAAACTATTTAGCAGTGGACTTAGCCAGACCAAAAAATGCTGGAAAACTACAAATTTCAGTATGTGGGGGCTCATGAAATACCCAAATACTATGTGGAGATGTACTTGGAAAACTAAACAGAAGTGCCTGTCTAATACTCTACTATGCATTGTAGCATCACCATTACATAAGTTTTAAAAATCAATGGAGAATTTGACTTTTCCCAGATACTCTGTAAATAATTAAAGGATATGCAGAGTAAACTGTGTCACTGCTTGGGATATATTCTAGTCTTTCAGAAAGACAGTTAAAATGAGAGAAAGAGAGCAAGAAACTCCCAGTGGGCCTTAATATTAAGGGTTTCACACTGATTCAAAGACAAACTCACCATTAATAGCCATATTAGCAAGACATCACATTTAACTCACTTATCACAAGAAGCAAAGAGCGAGCAAATGAATACAATCCTAGCTCTTAAGCGTCAGCTCAGTATTCACAAGCCCTGATTCTCTGTACATAGTGCCAATCTGAATATGTGTACAGTGTCTTATATTATTATTATTATTTTTACCCGTAGCCCCTTTGGGGGGCTTCCTAAAGGCTGGGGTGTTTTTTTTGCAAAGATTCCCCCTCACCCCGCTGGCCTCTAGGGCCTTGCAGGGACCATTTGAGCATGTGCAGTGGCCGTTTTTAAAAATAATCTTTTTTTTTTTTTAAAGGCCGCTGAAAACAAAATGGCCACCGCGCATGCTCAAATGGCCTCTGCAAAGCCTGGCATGACCTAGAGCCTCACAGAGGCCATTTGAGCATGCACGGTGGCCATTTTGTTTTTGGCAGCCATTTAAAAAAAAAATTTTTTTTACAAAATGGCACCCCCCTTCAAGTGGTGCCCAGGGCACCAGTATTTGAAATATGTCACTTAATGATACTTAATGAAAGTATTGTCACTTAATGATACTTAATGAAAGTATTTGAAATATGTCACTTAATGATCATACACAGCTGAGCAATGGAAACTGCCAGTTTCTTTGCAAAAGAATAGTACAATGAAGTACAGAGTTCATCACTAAGCAATATCAAGCTGTACTTCTTTCTTGTCTAACAAAAGAAAACCAAGATTCTTTTAGATTTGTTCACCTATTGCCTTTTTAAAAACACATTTTATTTTTAAAAAAATTAATTAAAATGATCCACAGCATGTATTTAATTTCCAATAATATTTATAATTCTAAAAGGGACAGGCTTTATCTGAAATATTACAGAGGGCTAACATGTTTCTTTTTCTGTGGGAATCTCTGCTTTCTATGCATTTATGGAATATGTATACTGTCTATAGAAATCATCCTTTTAAAGAATACTTCATTTACACAAAATGCCAATTCATATCTAACAGGGATAAATACTTGCTCTTAATGTCATGAAGTGGGACTCTCTTGCTCAAATATAAGTTCAGAAGTACTGATACAAAATAGTTTTTAATACCAGAACGGCATGTCTTTCTCTATTACCAGTAAATGACTTGCTTCGTCCACAGTTTACAAAACCTGTTAAAAATAATTTAGGATGATAATCTACTGTGGCACATAGGTTATCTCTCTCTCTCTCTCCCTCTCTCTCTCACACACACACACAAACACACACACACACAAACACACACATCATATTAAATATCACATATCACATATCTTACTATTATTTAACTATGCTTTTTGTTACCACTATTCAGCCTCATTAAAGATTTCTTTACTTCATGAGCTGAGCTTCAGATTATGCTTCAGATTACTCAGGAGACATCAGGCCAGGAGAAGGAAAGGCAAGCAGCTGGGTGGGGGTGGGTCAAAATCTCATCTCTGGGCCCACTCCAACCTTGCTACTCCCCTGCCTACTGGGCAGGAGGAGTGGCAAGGCTGGGAACAGAAGTCCTGTGTGCTCCCGACTGGCAATCATGAGAATTCTAGAAGCAAGGTAGGAGGAGGGGTAAATGACAGTCTAAGAGCTGGGTAAGGAGGGGGGCAGCAGCAGTGAGCCCAGAACGTGTACCCAGGTCCAGAGTGAGGGTGGAGCAAAAGCATTTCCCATGCCTTTCGCCTCCATAGCTCACAGATGATCATTTCCCCCTCCTCCTGTCTTGGCTGTAGAATTCTCATGATCACCAATTGGGGATGCACAGGGGTCCCAAACCCAGCCTGGCCACTTCTCCTACCTTGAAGAGGATTGTGAAAATAGCTCCAGTAAGTATCTTGGAAGTTGGGATTAAAGTTAGAGGGATGCATACCATGTGGTTAAAAACCTTCCCTATATAGTTTCAGACACCACTATCTGGTGTGTCCTCTAGAAGAGGAACCCTGTCGCCAGCTCAGTAAGGGTCCATCTTATTTATTTATTATTTCTCTGTGTAAACCGCCTTGAGCCATTTTTGGAAAGGAGGTATAGAAATCAATCAATCAATCAATCAATCAAATAAATAAATAAATATAATTTGAATCTGTTTCATTCACAGATTTCTAAAGGATGGAAAGGCTATGTAGTATGTTTTTGCAAAGCTGTTTAGCTGGCTTGATCTGGGCTGCTAATCGCCTTCCAGTTTCAGTTTGCCATTTGAAAGTGCTTCATTTTTCTTTTCTCTTCCTTGGTCAAAGAAAGTTGGCAGATCCTCCTTGGCAAGAATTTCCCCATTCCTCCTAGCTCAGGGTCTGTTTTAGGCTCTTCCATACCATGTTTACCTTATGGAGCATGTCCATTAATTCAGACACCAGCTGCAAGCGCCTCTATTGAAATACAGAGGCTTTTTTGTCTTGAATCAACATGTGGTATCAATTTATCATTCCCAACAACGCAACAAGGAATCCACTCGCTTTAAAAATAAAAAGGGTTGTGCAATTTAACTCTTAAAAGCTTCCCCCCTCTTTCCTATATTTTAAAAATAAGCCTACAGATTAGCAAGATGAGGCACAGCTGGTGGATATGGTATCCTTGTTACATGACTGTCTGACTCTATATGTTCAGTTCAGATTTTTATACCAGTTCATTTGCTATCCCTGAGAAAGGCTACTAAAATGGAAATGTGACACAAGCTACAACTATGATGTTGTGTAGATAAAAGCTGGAGTAGTATATTTTCACAAATGGGATCATTTGAAAGTGATGGATTACATGTCTGATCAGCCTACAAGTGGTAATATTCTCTTGGGAGGACAGCAGAATATTCTACTCTTGTGGACTACTGTACATTTACTATAGAAGTAAAACAACTGTGTATGTGGGGTGGGGAAGAAATGTTTATTATACTTCTATCCTACTTTTACATATGGGTCCCAGAGGTCTCCAATCCAGGTTACTAAAGGAGTCCGCACCAGCTCAGGTTCAGCAACTCTGATCCATCAAGTGCTCTTGGATTATCCCCAGGGTTAAAGAAAAAATGCTTTTGGCTTTCAAACGTCTGGGCAATAAGCTGCTAGCTAGGTCTTGTTTATTTGTATCCCATCCTTATTCAAAGCACCTTGGGATGGTGCACATGAAGCTTATCCTAACAATCCTGCAAGGTAGATTAGGCTGAGACAGTGACAAGACTAAGGTCATCGAGAGGGTTTCATGGCTGAACAGGGATTTCAGGCAGTGCCTCCATGCAGTGGTCCCTCTATTTTTTTCCATCTGTGTGCGGAAGGAGTTTTGTTCTGGGCGGCAGTATCAAGGCAGTGTGTGCGCACATGCAGTCAGAGTGGGGGACTTCCTAATTCAACCTGAGCAGGATCAAAAATGAACTGAGCAGACATGCAAAAACTTGTGAGTGCACGCACGTGTGCACTCCTTAGAGGGAACAGTGTCTCCATGGTCTGAGTTCAAACCCTTTATTTGCATGAGCACATATCACTCATTTTTTAAAGCAGGTTCCCAATCTATGTGATCTGCCTTACAGATCTTTGCCCCAGACCTCGAATTGTGAAGGCTGGCTGTAGTTTATTCTGTGGTGATGGAAAAACCTTTCTGCACCTGCTCAAGGAAACTCTATTATTATTTGCTTTAAGGAAGAGCCCTGGCATTGAAAAAAGATCCTGTGGCTAAAATCAAGCCCTAGGGCTAAACCAGTCACTAGCTCTAACTTGTCTCGACAAGCTTTTTCCAGCACACTAGTAACTTGTTTAGTTCTAGCTTCTGTTCTGTCTAAAATTATCTCTATTGTTAATATTCTCAAAGAAATATGTTTGGTACTGAATTTTTTTCGCAGTGTGTGTTTTACCTGAAAATAATATATTTGTGTCAGAACAAAGTTGTCATCTTTAAAATGTGTGAGAATGGGGTGGGGGTGGGGAGTCCCATATCAATATCCACGCCTGTGATCTTAAACCTGCAAGTGCACATTTGCCTAACAGCAAAAGAAAGATCCATGCCTCTACATGGCACTGAGATCTTTGCCTATCCCAGCAGGGAGAATGAAAACCTCTTGGGCTTTCAGCCTTTGGGATCACGGCCAGGAAGTTTCACTTAGCATTCCAGCTTTTGCACAAAGTGATTCCAAAAGGGCTACAATTATGCATCTGAACATTTGCTTTTTTCACAGTCCTCCTCAGTGAGATTTATAAACAATTCAAGTTGGGAAATCATTTAATGGAAACCGCCTGAAACAGCCTACGCATGGCAACTGCTCCATGTGGCAGCGATCATCCTCGCTGTGAGGAGCGTTTCCATGCGCTTGCCAGGAATGGCTGCTGGTGGTGATTTTCCTTGCGATGGAGGCAATCCTCATGCTGAGCCATTCTACATGCAACAGCCATGGAAAGGAAAAGATGCCACGTGGAGACTCTTTCAAGCAGTCGTCATACAGTGATGTGTCACTAACCTGCAGATGCAGACAAATGCTGCTCCTGTGGCTAATTATTTAAGTAATTCGTCCCAGGAGAACCTCTTTTGGGCTCTGAGTGCCTGGAAATGAACGCAAAAGCTACTTCATGGTCCACTTTAAAAGGTCTGGTGTAGAAAAGAACAGTGTAGTGTATTGGGGACTATGAAGTTTGATTTTCTTTATCCAGGACCTCTGATTAACCATATTTCAAATAAATTGCACTGTACAGGGACAATTTAGAGTAAAATACTGCTGAAGTAGCAATGATTGCTTCATTATACAAGCTCTTTAAATAATAGGTATCTGCCCTGATCCAGCAAGGAAGATCTGCACGTTTTATGCACACAGCCAATGCAGATTTCATGTGTACTGGGAGTTCCCTTCCTATTGGAGGTGCAACAGGAGACAGCAGATGCAGCAGATGGCTGTATGGAACATAGGAAACTAACTTATACTGAGTCAAATCATGGGTCCATCTAACTCAATGTCTACACCAGGGTTTCTTAACCTTGGGCCCCCAGATGTTTTTGGACTACAACCCCCATCATCCTCAGCCACAAAGGGCATATCTGGGGGTGATGGGAGTTGTAGTCCAACAACATCTGGGGGCCCAAGGTTAAGAAACCCTGGTCTACACTGGCTGACAGCGGCACTCAAATGTTTCAAGTAGGAGTCTCTACCTGGAGTCCTAACAGCCCTACCTGCCCGGAAGTGAACTCGAGACTTTCTACAAGTATGCAGGTGCTCTTCCACTGAGCTATGGCCCCATCACATGTAGTCTTCCATCCTAATGCAAACCAAGGCGGATGCTGCTTAGCAAACAGAACCATTCATGCTTGCTACCACAAGACCAGCTCTCCTCCCTGCCTTTGAATGCCCTTTCAGCAGCAGTGCTTCAGTCAGCAGAATTACCTGCCCAGATGACTGCCCAGTGCACCTTGAAAAAGTGGTGAAGATGGTTCATTTTCAGAGGGCACTTAATTTGGTGCAATAGATGACTGGTTTTACTTAAACTGAACTGGTTTTTATGGTTGCTGCCTTGGATCTTATCAGTAAATTTGCTTGCACTGTTATGTTATTGACTTTAACAGCTGTTGTATGTGTTTTAAGTCATAAATGGCTTTGAGAGTTTTCTGAGAAGTGGTGGAGAACATGAAGTAATACAGTATGCAAAGAGGCAAAGATTCACATTTGCATCTACACAGCAGTCTTCATGGCAATACTCACTGAAATGGCTGGATGTGTCTTTTGATGGAGATGCATATGCCTGTACTGGACCACTAGTGGTGCATGCAACTAGACACACACATCAGGGACAAAATATTTAAAACGTCTGCCTAGCTCTTTTTTCCTTAATGACATATTAAACTGTTTCAATAAATACACCCACCCTGGTTGAAAATACAGCATCTGGGAACTGTCTGAACACATCAGACTTTCAGTTAGCAGCAACATTTCCAGTTATCCTATAGACAGCCTTCCACTGACCGCAGGAGACCTCTAATAAGTAACATTTGTTTTGCTTTCAGAGAGCATGCTGCTTGCAGTTTACTTTTTTCCACTGGGAAGAAGGGAGAGAAATACAAGGAGAAATTGAACTGTCAACAATCTAAATTCTGGGATTTTAAGAAGTCTGACCAAAAGAGGAGGAGAGTGGGGAGTTCTGAGGGTTAAGGGTGGGGGGACTGGGAACAACCTTCTCATTCTAAGGAAACATACCAACGGTGCTCTGTTTGTGGGGAACTTCATGAGGAGAGATGGCAATGGTTAAATGGCTGTGCAGCGTTTATTTTTCAAATTTAGAAACTGTCTCAGTAGCTTCTTGCCCAGCTGTTTTTGTTCTTGGAAAACGACAGAGAACATTCCATTCCACTCCGCCAAACCTGCACTTCCGGCACACATTGGACTTTGGAAGCAGCCGCTTTCACAGACACATCTCCCCCCCACCCCACCCCATAGACCCTGTATTTTGGCCAAACACTCCACCCGCTCCTCTTAGTATAAGATAGCGTACGTGCATCTGTGACCCCAGTACAAAGGCCTGTGGGTGTTCTGACACACGTACGGCGCTTCAAACATGGACAGGCTTCCCCATGTACTGTAGCAACAACGGCAGCTCTGCACAAACAAGAAAAGATGCCTGCATGGAACCTTCCCCAATATTGCAAGGAATGGGGACACCCTTCAGGGAATAAGAGATCCATGTGAGAAAAAAGTTTCTGGACTGAAATAAATGCACATATTTCCTGGAATGTTCCATTCATATTAATACTGATGACCAAATATGTTTTTTTTTTAAAAAGCCATCTTCAACAAAAACAAAATAAGAACACCATCAGCTGAAAGACCTTTCCATTGAGGAATGTCCTGCCTCTCCTGTATATAAACTATACTTTTAGATATCCTCAATTCAGCTCTTGTTTGTAAATATTTCTGGGCTGTGATTGGCCATTGTAGATGGTTTTAGGCAAATTACTTTATTTATTTTTTGTTTTTTACATTTTATATCCCTCTCTTCCTCCAGGGAGCCCGGAGCAGTATACTACATACTTAGGTTTCTCCTCACAACAACCCTGTGAAGTAGTTCAGGCTGAGAGAAAAGTGACTGGCCCAGAGTCACCTAGCAAATATCATGGCTGAATGGGGATTTGAACTCAGGTCTCCCCGGTCCTAGTCCAGCACTCTAACCACTACACCACGCTGTTCTGACCACTCATTGGATTTTTAAAAAGGCAATCCTATGAGAAAACCTAAGAGCTTTGCTTCAAAGAGGGGTGAGGGCTTGGAAGAGTTAGTTTGGGGTATTTTTTTCCCTAGTCTCTAACAGGCTCTGGCTTTCTTAAGACTCTGGGGATAAATTGGTATTTTAGTGTCCACTTTAGTAAGTAACAGGACAATTTGTCTTCCACTTTCAGGGCTTGAAGCTAATTGTCCTCAGGAACCTTTAGAAGAAACCAATGTTCCTATTGTGGAACCACAGTGGACTTTCACAACTAGTTCCCCTATAGCAACGAAAAGAGAAGAGGCTGATTCAGGCCTAAATAAAGATTAGGGAGGAAGGGCAGAAAGGAGGTTCTGCATGCATGAACACACATGCAGAACACACGTGCAGAACACACACATACACACACAAAGGGAAGCATTACTATGGAAGCATTACTATGGCATTCAATACATTTGCTAAATAAATAAACACTATGCCCTCTATCACTTGTGCAAACATCTCAGCTCACAGTACAGGCACTCCCCGGGGTTAAAAACATCCAGCTTACAAACATCTGTGCATACAAAGAATGCTCCCTAACATATTACATTAAGGAAGTCCCCAACTTACAAATGCCAACCTGCACACATGAAAAAGTCATTTCATGTTACGGACATCCAACTTACAAACAAACTTTTGGAACACAACCAGTTTGTAAGTGGAAACTTCCCAGACCAGAGCATAGAGACAGTCAGTTTTCTACAGCCATCTCTCTGGTTCAGTGCAAATGTGGGTTTAGTGGTCATTGGCTTCCATTCTAGGTGGAACAGGCAGTAGAGTGAATAGTCAGCCACCTTGTTCTCAGCTTAACAAAACCTCCAACCTACTTTAAATCCTTCTGTTGTCAAAAGGTTCCCTTTATATGCTACTGCCCCACTACGTGGGGTCATTCCATGGCCTACTTGTGATATTTAAAAGCTTGCAGATATGTGGGGCCAACTGCATGAGTCCTTCCTCCCAGAATTAGCCTGTTTTTCTAGGAAGCAGCACTTTATAGCAGCTGCTTCTGTAAGTGATGCAAGCAGAGCTGGAAAGGAATTAGAGGGACAAACATTAAAGAAGAAATATGGGATATTCCTATCTTACCTCACCAAATGTGAACACACTGGGTATGAAAAAGTGGGGGATGCAGTTCTATATATAAAATCAGGGGTAAATGGTGCAATGGCAGCCCAGTGGTTTAGCTCTCAAACCAGCAGTGAGAATACCTTTAAAACCTTAACAGTAAATTATTATTTTATTCATTTTCAACACAGCTCTTACTGTAGCTTGCACATTTGTATAAACATATAATGCCTCTTTCTATCTCCAGTTAATATGTTGCTCCTGCATTATTACATTCTGTAACTAGAAATATTGGTTTTATATAAAGAGCACGCAGGTGAGTCAATGCAAGTCCTCTTGTTATAAATCTATCCATTTTATTGAGAGCAGTAAGCCTGGGAAATTGTGACTAAACTAGCCATGTCATAACAGGAAATGCTGCACATGAGTGGGCAGAGAACAAACACTGACACTAATCAAGTCAATGTGTGCAGCAAGGACTCAATGAGTCTAATTGTGAATTTTTCACTTGTGCAAAGAATGATGTTGATGTGCCATATCACACATAAGGCTCATTCACATACTTATGAGTAGGGTAGGAGGAAAAGTCTTCTACCCGGAAGATGTGTACACTTCCATTTTCAGATCATATGTGATTTAAAAACACAGTTGGAGGTGCCAGCAGTGATCATAAGCTAAGCAACAGCTAGGTTAGAGGGCTCGCTCCTACCCTGCAACAGTACGCAGGTCATTAAGGGGCCTATTAGAATGGTCCGCCCGAAGAGGTTATTGGATCCGGTGGGATTCCAAGAAGCCTTGGAGGGATTCATGGTTGGCTCTGCTGGTGATCCTGTTGATGCCCTGGTTGAGAATCGGAACAACTTGCTCACCAGGGCAGTAGACACGATTGCTCCTAAGCGGCCCCTCCGACCTGCTTCAAAATTGGCCCCTCGATATACAGAAGATCTATGGGGGCTGAAGCAGCAAGGTAGGCGACTGGAGCGCAAGTGGAGAAAGACTCGACTCGAATCTGACAGATTACAACATGGAGCACATCTAAAGATCTATGCTCAGGCAATACGTGTGGCAAAGAAGCAGTTCTTTTCTGCCCGTATTGCCTCTGCGAGTTCACATCCAGTGGAGTTGTTCAGGGTTGTGAGGGGACTAATATCTGCCCCCCCTCCCTTGAACCAGAATTTGGAATCATCAGTTACCCGCTGTGATGTGTTTAAAGAGTTTTTCGCAGACAAAATCTCTTGGATTCGGGCTGACTTAAATGGAGACTCCACCATTAATTTGATGTCTGAACTGGAGGTGTCCAACTATTCCTCTTATGTGATTTGACTGGATCAGTTTCAGTTTGTGACTCCTGAGGATGTGGACAAGCTGCTTGGGGCGATGAGGCCTACCACCTCTTCTCTTGACCCTTGTCTAACATGGCTTGTTCAATCTAGCAGGGGGACTGTTGTAGTTGGCCTGGTGGAAATTATAAATGCCTCTCTGAGAGAAGGCAGGATGCCTCCGTGTCTTAAGGAGGCAATTATTAGACCACTTCTAAAGAAGCCTACATTAGATCCCTCAGAGTTGAGCAATTATAGGCCTGTTTCCAATCTCCCATGGTTGGGCAAGATAATTGAGAGGGTGGTGGCCTCTCAGCTCCAGTCAGTCTTGGAGGAAACTGACTATCTAGACCCATTTCAAGCTGGTTTTGGGGCGGGCTATGGGGTGGAGACTGCCTTGGTCGGCCTGATGGATGATCTCCAACTGGGAATTGACAGAGGAAGTGTAACTCTGTAGGTCCTTTTGGATCTCTCGGCGGCTTTCGATACTAACGACCATAGTATCCTTCTGGAACGTCTGAGAGTGTTGGGGGTGGGAGGCACAGTTTTACAGTGGTTCCGCTCCTACCTCTCAGACAGATTTCAGATGGTGTCGATTGGAGATTGTTGCTCTTCAAAATCTGAGCTTAAGTATGGTGTCCCTCAAGGCTCCATACTTTCTCCAATGCTTTTTAACATCTACATGAAACTGCTGGGAGAGATTTGGAGCTGGGTGTTACCAGTACGCTGATGACACCCAGATCTATTTCTCCATGTCAACCTCTTATTTGTAAGATACGTACTGGTTTATTGTAAATGTTTGCTGGTCAATGACCGAATAAACTTATAACTTATAACCTCTTTAGGAGTTGGCATATCCTCCCTAAATGCCTGCCTGGAAGCAATAATGGGCTGGATGAGGGAGAATAAACTGAAGCTGAATCCAGATAAGACGGAGGTACTTATTGTGCGGGGTCAGAACTCTAGAGACGATTTTGATCTGCCTGTTCTAGATGGGGTCACACTTTTAATTATTTTAATTGTTAATTTTTATTTTATGTAGTTTATAATTTTTGTTTTGTTAATTGATTTTAATGGTGTTTTAATGTAAACCACCCTGAGCCTTTGGAAGGGCGGTATAAATTTTTTAATAATAATAATAAATAATAATTAATGAGGTAGGAGGGAAATCCCTCTGACCCAGCTGCTGCTGGGTAGGGTAGGCTCCTCCTACCCTTATAATCAGCATATGAATGAGCCTATAGTTATGTGAAGGATTTTCTACATACAGAAATTATTATCTGGTAATGGGACCACAGCCTAAAAATCTTTATATAGCAAAACAGCTGAAAACACTGGTTTCTTCATGATAGGTTGACTGCTTCATACATAAAAATAGACACATTTTATGTTTCTTGCACTTAAAAAAAAAGGTTCAGAAGACCCTTCCTAAAGATAGCATGAGAGAAGAGATGGTGTAAGGAATACCTGGCTGAACTGCTGAGCTTTCTTCCTTTTGTTCCAGCTTGGGTAGCTCATCTCTTCCTGTGGGCTTCCCAGAGGCATCTGGTGGGCCACTGTGTGAAACAGGATGCTGGACTAGGTCGTGGGCCTGATCCAGCTGGTTCTTATGGGTACAAAGGAATAAAAGAACCCAACAAGATACACAGGTGGAGTTTGAACACTGTTTCCCCCCTTTTACTTCCTAAAGGCTACACTTGGTTTTTCCAGATGGCAGTAAGGTGCGGGATTTTAAAAAGCTTCCACCCAAGGGCCATCTTAGTTACAGTCTACACACTCACGTAGACTTCCATACTCCTTCCTAGCATGATCTTACTTTCTCGGCCAAACGCCGAGCAGAGAATTCACAATATTTTCATAGAACCACTTGCTGGTCAGCACTTATACTCTGAAAAGAAGTAATCCCTTTTCTCTTCTATTAAGTATAAAGTCCTGCTAAGGGATATTGGATTTATGGAACTACCTCCAGCTACTGGAGCTTTCTTGTGCAGCCTTAGACTGTCCCTCGGTGGGAGGTGGGGTTTAAAGTCTCCAGAGTACCCACCTCTGCTAGATGCCACCACAATATCTTGCTTCTCCTCTTCTTTGGAGGAGGTCGCATCAGATTTGACTAACGGTAGGTCTTGATGCCTATCCATACTGCAGGGTAAGTGTGAAAAATCCCTGTCTTTCCCTGAAGACCTTTACACAAACCACAGGACTCGGGAGGGGGTTCTTAGTGAGGACAAAGAGAGGCTCAGCCTAGTAAGCCAAGGCAGTATTCTAAGCAAAAGCCTAAGGGCAACTTTACATATACTTTCCACACATGGAAATAAAGTGTGTGTGTGTTTAGAAAACATCTCCACTAATGGCAAAGGGATGGGGGTAAATTGTGATTTTTGTGCATATGTATGAAAAGATTAGAACTGAGTTTCTGTATAGTATAGTAAACTATAGTTCTTAATCATATAGTTATATACTTAAATACAATTGCTTTTATATTTTATTGCTTTGACTTAGGCACATGCTTATCCACTTGTGGCTTAAGCCCACCACTTTTTAAGATTATTTCCTCCAAGAGTACATCTGAAATGCTAGTTCAGCAAGAGGTTCTAACTTATAGACTGTATTAATCACCTGCCTTGAGTTGCACATATTAACTTGCATATCTGGGGACTGGATATAGCTAGCATGTGACTGATTTGACAAAACTATATACTGTAAAACAATTACATTTTAGCAGGCCTGTGCAGGCCTTTCAACAATTTGTATGACATAACTGTCCTTCTAGCTAGAGGGATTGCCTTAGATTTTTCGATTATGAATACTAATCTCAAAACAAGAACCTCTGTCCCATGCTATTTAAAACATATAATTAGTTTATCAGTGCACAGAGCAGATAATCTGATTTTTAAAAAGTGGAATTTAAAGTATGATGCATTCCAGTTGCCAGCAAAGAATACTTCCCAGCTTAATAGTCTGTATCCCGTTATATGGTAAAAATAGCTAGCATTTTATTTTCCTTCATGGGTCTTCTGTATACTTATTTTTTCTACATAAATTATTGGTTGTGTAGCAAATACCCACAACTAAAAAATGCAAGTGTTAAGGTTATTTTAAGAAAAAAACAAAATCAAGAGCTACTATTTTTTTTACTTGTTTTCTTTTTCTCCATCTTTTTCACTGCTTCACATGAATTTATGTATTACTCTTACTAATGTTCAGAAACATAATAAATTGATAACAGATTTTATATATATATATATATATATATATATATATATATATATATATATACATACATACATACACACACACACACACACACACTAACATATATGTTGACTGCTAAAGATGGAGTTCTTAAGATGAAGTTCTTATACAAAGATGAAGTTCTAGTTCTTAAGACATTTTAAAATGTTGTTTGGCTTGGCATTCATCTCTCTCTCTCTCTCTCTCTCACACACACACACACGAGTGGATTTTCATGATCCATTCTCCCATAGATCTTTATTGCAAAGTTCTGAATTAGATTCACTGGTGGATCTAATGGATTCCCCATTAGATCCAATACAAGGACTCTTTACAGAAACTATCAAGTATTATTCAGCCTTGCTAATGCCTTGCTAATGCCTGAATGTTTCATCCAGAATAGATTCATGCCAACCTTAGATCTGCAGCAAAACTATCTTTATTACAATGATGCTGGAAAAGACACAGTGGCCAGAAAGAAAAAGAAGAGCTTGGTTTCTGTCTGAATTATTTAGTTCTACAGCCTTTTATATCCCCAAGGGCTCAGAATAGGTAGAAACAGGACATCATAGCTTCATTTCAAAAGAAAAGAAGCCATGTTGAAACTGTGAAGCAAGAGAATTTCCAGATGGTTTTCAACATGAAATCTCATTTTGAAATGATAGAAAGATTTTGTTTAAGGCAGAATACGTTTCAAGTAGCAAGGAAAGCTAAACTTGTCAAATTTTCTATGAATCACCCTTCTAAAATAAGAAAAAGAACAATTCTGTGGTATCCAGTGATCACACAATACCGAAGACCAAGGCATGAGATAAAAATAAAAAATCAAGGAAAGCACATTTCCATTGGATACTAAGAGAAAAGCTATTGTGGGGTTCTGGCTAAATTCATGTTAGAAGTTTAAAGATTTAGAGCTCATACAGATGGGCAGCCCAGTATTGTCTCTTTGATCTTGTATAATTCGCCAAGTTTCAAGAGGGATTTATTAATCCATTAGATATGTGATACAATGGTAGTCTGGATGGGATCTGTCCCCTAGATGGGGAACAAGACTTTGGCGAATGATAATGTTCAAGTTGTCTACAAAAGAAACTTCAAAAGCAGTTTTTTTTACTGTACAAAGTAATCTTCAGGAATGTTGTAGTTTATAAATATATTTGATGGGATCTTAGTGTTAATGAATAATACTGTGATGCAAGATCACCTTGAATTGCAGTTGAACTGGTAAAGCCAGAATGAAAGGTGGTTTAGTGAATAATTACTAGGACATGCCCCACTCCACCCAATTTAAGACTCTAGCAGCTGTACAGTAGAGAAAGAGACAAATCCAATTCAGAACTGCTTCGCAATGGTGCAATATGACAAAGGTTCTTCAAGAAGACAGATCAATGCAGGCAACAGCCTCATTTAATAAATAAGTTACTTTTCACGTATAAAATTTTATCTTGGGATTCGAAACACTTTTTTTAAAAAATGCAAAAATAAGAACCATCTCTCAAGCGGGGGAAAAAATTGAGGATATTCTCCACAAGTTAAAGGAGTAAACTCTAGATATGACCTCATTTGTGAGTCATTTCAAGAAGACATAGGACTATATCTTTTTCTTCAAAATAAGGTCAGCAAAAATTCATACCTTTGATCAACGGAGTTACTCCAGTCATAATGTTGATACCTTTAGGCTAGGGATGTGCAAACAGGTTCAAATCTGAACTGGCTCGAAGTTGAACATACTCAGTTTGAGGGTTCAACATCAAGCCAGCCTCAAACCTGCTCGTATGGCTTGATCTTGAGCCGAACACCCCCAGCCAGTTTGGGGGTTCTACCTTAATTTAAAAAACAAACGAACAAACTTACTGCCTCTAGGGGCGCTGCCATGGGTCAGGACCCGGCCATACAGAGTCCCATTGTGCATGCACGGTGGCCTCCAAAATGGCGACCGCAACTACAGAATAGGCCAAAAACTGTCCAAACTGGGCTGTAATGACACTGGGGAGGCTGGCAGGGGGAGGGGGAACCTCCAGAGACCTTCCTAGGCTGTGGCAGCACCCCCAGCGGTGGTAAGTTTACGTTAATTTTTTTAAAGGTAGAACCCCCAAACTCAAACTGAGGGTTGTTCAGCCATACTGGTTTTGTGCATACCCCTACTACAGGTAGGAGTAATAGAGAGGCACGACAGTAGTTTTGCTTATAGAAAATTCTGCAAATTGCATCTCTTCTATCAGGGTTAGGCTGGAGCTATGAGTGGCCATACACAAATCTAGACCCAAAGGGTGTGTTCTCCATCCCAGGGTCCCTGAAGCCAGTTGCTGCTGCTGCGGGTCTGCAGTAGCAACTGAAACGCAGATGGCACTGTCCTAATAATCACACAAGGGCAGAAAGTCAGGTCCCAATGCTGATCCTAGGCCTGAGCAACCCCTGCCTGTCAGCTTCAGGGGAAGATATTGCAGACTCCTGTTCCTTTCTATGCCTGCAGAGGACAGATCACACATAAGCCCAGGTAGTTCCATAGTTCAGGCCCTAGTCTCAGGCACTGAAGCTCCTGGTTCAAACCCCAGGGTCCCTGACACCAGGAATCTAACTGCAACTTAGTCACAGAACCAACTACAACCAGGTTTCATAGACCAAATGCTTTCATGCACATTCATCCAGAAGTCACTCAGTTTGCCAAGTGAGACAATACTGGATGAAGACGACGCCACACATGAACAGCTCCTCAGACCATTAGGGTCACATGGTAGGGGACATTTTGACCATGCTGTCTTGCTACTATACAGTAATGATGCCCTATTCTTTGTCATTTAAATTGTGCTTCTAATCTTTTTGCCTTTCACGCTACCCCAACTTAGGCCCCCCAGCTGTTTTTGGAGTACATCTCCCATAATCCCCAGCCACAGTGGCCAATAGGCAGGGATTATGGGAGTTGTAGGCCAACATCTGCAGGAGGGCCGAAGATGAGCAGCCCTGCTCTACCCCAACAACAACCTAGTGAGGCAGGTCATTCCTGTTCTCATTTTACATACGAGACATTGAGACTGAGACACAGCACTTGCCCAAGGCCTCCTTGCATGTTCACGGGTGAGCTATGCAACACCAACATACTGGTTCCAATTGTCCAAAGCAACAATATCTGGGGCACGATTCCAAATCACTAGACAACACTGTCAAACTGGCATGTCACTAGCCCTCACAGGCCTTAACAGAAAGTACTGCTGAGTCATGAAATGTTTCCTTTTCCTTTCTTTTAATAAATAAATAAATGTCAAGCTATTTCCCTCAAGGAACAAAATCCTTAATGTATTGTCATGATTTATAAGGTTAACAAGTCAGCTGGTCATAGTGGTTAGAGTGCTGGACTAGGACTGGGGAGACCCAAGTTCAAATCCCCATCCAACCATGATACTTGCTGGGTGACTCTGGGCCAGTCACTTCTCTCTCAGCCTAACCTACTTCACAGGGTTGTTGTGAGGAGAAACCCAAGTATGTAGTACACCGCTCTGGGCTCCTTGGAGGAAGAGCAGGATATAAAATGTAAAATAATAAAATAATAATAATATAAATTGAAGGCCTTTGTCATAACTACAACACAATGGCTCTGGACAAGTCAGCTCCATCTAGCCATTTCTCTCCTGTGCCAAATAAAGACAGAGATAAAGGAAAAGAACAGAGACAGACCAAGGGCCAGGTTTTTTGCTGATGTAGTAAAACAGAAACATTTTCCCTGTGGGCATTTTAGATATCTTTTTCTGTATGTTCATTAGTTAATTAGGTCTATTGCTGTTTTATGTAGCTTTCAATTTAAAAAAAAAATCTTCATGGCTTGTAGTAGCTTCAGGGAGAAGGAGTATTTGGATTGGGGCTGCAGTACGGAGTGGGTGTAGGGCAAGGTGAAACAATGCTCCAATCCACACTGGCTCTCCTGTGGCTGCTGTTTTGTGCCTGCTTTTTGAGGAAGAAAAAGACCTGGGCAGTCCAAACACGAGCTCCCACATCTAGATGAAACAACCAAGTCTTTTGGTATGTACACGAAAATAATTGATCATTGCCACATAAGGGTCTTGCAAAAGAAAAGAAAAAATAATAGCAGTGTACTCAAAGGAAAACAAGGGGGTGGGGAGAATGTCCCCTTTCCAGCTCCTTTACTTTTACACAGCTGTCATCTTCGTCAGCTGTTTTCTCAAGAGACCTGACTGTGTTTACTAGAATAGTGAGTGTATGTGTGTGTGTGGGGGGGGGGAGGTTCTTCTTTCTTAACAATTTCTTAAATGGTAGTTATGTCTCTCCAGTCACCAATGGGTGCACTATCAACAGGTTGATTCAAAACAGCCAATCTCCTTTCAGTAACTGTTTTTGTCTGTGTTCCACTTCTATCCTGCTGCCAGGTCTTATGTAAAGGGGAGACTGACATATGCATTCCCCATGGGGTACAGAAGCATTTCTCCATTGCATGAGACCCTTATGTGTGGGGAGGGAATTCACAAGTCACTCATAGTTTTGCCCTTGATGCTTAATGTACCAACGGCCAGGGTCCATATATCTTGGTTTGGTGTAGTAGCCAGCCAACACCCTTTCTTCCCTCCAAGTCCTCAAGCATGCAAAATAACTCAGGGAAGGATCTAAATGATGCAGAAGGCATAGGTGGCAGCACCACCACCAGCAGAAACTCTCTCAATACTTCTGCCTAGGGTTGTACATGGAATGGGATTTGCGTTCCATTCCACGCTCGAGAATCTCCAGGATGCTCCGTAGGGACAACTGGGCAAGCTGGTTATTCCAACAGAACGAGCTCGGAATGTCACGAGTGTTCAGAGAATTCAGGGCGCCATTTTGGCAGGCCATTTCCCCCTTGCTTCCTGTTTTTGGCACTGGCTTGTGATTGGCTTGTGATCTCCTTGCTTCTTGGTTAGATTATCATATAAATCAAGTTGATTTGTATGGTAACAAGCCAACCAAGAAGCAAGGAGATTGCAAACCAAAGCCAATAACAGGAAGCAAGGGCATAAAACGTCCACCAAAATGGTGCTCAGAACACTCCAATTCAAAAGACATTCAATGGAGATATTCCATTCTGAGCTTGAAACAGGATCTTCATTTAAAGGGCATTCTGTTTCGAGCTCGGAACACTAGAAACGGCCCATTTCAAGTCGGAACATTCTGAGCTTGGAATGTTCTGCACATCCCTACTTCTGCCTTCCACACAAAGGCCCATCCCCTCTGCTGAATGCTTCGACAAGTACACTGGGGACTCAGGGCAAGAGTGGGAACTTTTCTATCACCTTGTGCCATGCTATGGAAAAGGAAAGAAGTGGAATCTCTCTCATTGCTTCTTTCTTCCCCCATGTCAAGTAAAATGAGAAGCGTCTCTCACTGCTTTCACCTTCTGGAAGAACCTTGTACGAAGTGAAAAATACCTCCCCTTCTATTTGTGGGCAATTTATGATGAAACCAAGGAAGAGAGCTTTTTGCTGACCATCTGGGTAAAAGGACATTTGCCATGGTGATCAAGTTTGCTGATCCCTAGAAGTAGCCCTAAGTTTGGCATTTCACTTCATTCCAGATCCAGGCCTTAACAGTATCAAGTGATAAGTCTTTGTATAAGAACATAGGAACAGCCCTGCTGGATCAGGCCCAAGGCCCATCTAGTCCAGCATCCTGTTTCACACAGTGGCCCGCCAGATGCCACTGGAAGCCTACAGGCAGGAGTCGAGGGCATGTCCTTCCTCCTGCTTTTACTCCACTGCAACTGGTACTCAGAGGCATCCTGCCTTTGAGGCTGGAGGTGGCCTATAGTCCTCCAGCTAGTAGCTGATGATAGACCTCTCCTCCATGAAGTTATTTAAACCCCTCTTAAAGCCATCCAGGTTGTTGGCTATCACCACATCTTGTGGCAGAGAATTCCACAAGCTGATTATGTATTGTGTGGAAAAGTAAGTACTTTTAGGTACTTAGGTAAGTACTTTAGGACCGTTTGCTGGTCCTAAATTTCCTGGCAATCAATTACATGGGATGACTCCTGGTTCTAGTTTTATGTGAGAGGGAGAATTTCTCTCTATCCACTTTCTCCACATCATGCATGATTTTATAGACCTCTATCGTGTCTCCCCACAGTCATATTTTTTCTAAACTAAATAGTCCTAGGTGTTGTAGTCTTGCCTCATAAGAAAGGTGCTCTAGACCCCCTGATCATCTTGGTTGCCATATTCTGCACCTTTTGGAAGTCCAAGTATACTGTGTCAACTGGATCACCTCGATCCACACACTTGTTGACACTCTCAAAGAACTCCAAAAGGTTTGTGAGGCAAGATTTCCCTTTGCAGAAGCCATGCTGGTTCTCTCCCAGCAGGGCCTGTTCTTCAATGTGCTTTACAATTTTATCCTTGAGGATGCTTTCCATCAATTTGCCTGGAACGGACGTTAAGCTACCTGGCCTGTAATTTCTCGGATTGCCCCTGGATCCCTTTTTGAAAATCAGTGTTACATTTGCTACTTTCAAGTCCTCCGGTACAGAGCCCATTGCAGGGATAAGTTATATATTTTAGCACGGAGGTTGGCAATTTCACATTTGAGTTCTTTGAGGACTCTTGCATGGATGCCATCTGGCCCTGGTGATTTGCTAGTTTTCAGTTTTTCCAGACAGTTTAGAACATCATCTCTCGTCACTTCTATCTGGCTCAGTTCTTTAGCCTCCATCCCTGAAAAGCCTGGTTCAGGAACAGATATATGCTTAGTATCCTCTGCCGTGAAGACGGATGCAAAGAACTCATTTAGCTTCTCTGCAACCTCCATATCCTCCTTCATAATCCCTTTCACTACCTCATTGTCTAATGGTCCATCCACCTCCCTGGCAGGTTTCCTGCTTCTGATGTATTTAAAGACGTTTTTGTTATTCCCCTTAATGCTTTTAGCTAAATGTTCCTCAAACTCTCTTTTCGCCTCCCTTATTGTTACCTTGCATTTCTTTTGTCAGAGTTTGTGTTCCTTTCTGTTCTCTTCATTTGGACAGGCCTTCCAATTTTGGAAGGAAATCTTCCCTTTTATGGCTTCCTTGACATTACCTGTTAGCCATTCTGGCATCCTCCTGAACTTAGTGGTCCTTTCCCTCCTTTTAGGTATACATTCTAACTGGGCTTCTAGTATTGTGGTTTTGAACTCCATGCATTCTGGAGCGAAGTGACTCTCCAGATTTTCCCTTTCAGCTTTCTTTTCACCATACTCCTCATTTTGGAGAAGTTTCTTCTTCTGAAATTCAAAGTATCTGTGTTAGACTTCCTTCGTGATTCAATGATTCCTATGATTTTCTACACATCCTCAAGACATGTCACTTGTTAGCCGAGTTTAAGTACTCCATGGCAGTGACTGAACATGACAGTATTAACATTTTAAACATGCTCCTACAAACCTTTAATAAGTACATCTGTGTTCAATCAAGATATCTTTGTCGGTTTCAGCAGGACTCTTGAAGGAAACAACAACAGGATCATGCCCTTCAGTTCATGATGGGTTATCACTTTCCTCTCCATCTTCTTTCTCTTTATGCATTTGCTTTAAGTATACTATGCTTCTTTAAATAATACAGCTTTCTCGAGTATTGTTGGAAGGAAAAACAGACTAAGTACGTATTTATGAATCAAGGGCATTTAGACTCCTAGGAAGGGGGTTGGGGAGGGAAAAGGGGCAACTGTTGTTCAGAATCTGCCAGGAAGATTCTGCATAACAAAAGTAGTGTCAAGAGGTAAAACTCTGTGGTTTAAAATGTAAATGTCTTGCAGGAAAGGTTCTCTGTATATTTATTCTAGAGACACTTTCAACTACATGTGTTTTGGTACTATGCGGCTCCTTCTCACTTCTCTCTTCGTGAAGACCCTCAATTTCTATACATCTTACAAGGAGCAACCTCTTTCAGTTCACTGTCAGTTTGTACATTTGCATGTCAAAGCCAGTAAAACTGGCTTGCTGACCACATGCCAAAATAATCTATATGGTGAGAAAGGATCATTGACAATTAGAAGGCCATAAAACGGCTCTGTGGTATGGCTTCCTTCACCCTGTGTGGTATCTTGGCTGGTGAACATAAAGGTCTTTCTTTAGCACCCTGCCCTCTGAATCAGGACGTTATTCTAATTTGATATGATGCTGGCTGTGGCAACACATGACAAGAAACAGAGCTACCATAGGGCAAAAGGATCATTTCTCAGGCTCTTTTTGATGCAACACAGGAGTGCTACTCAAAGGAAACACTGAACTAGAGGTTGCATATTTGGATTACAATGATAAAACAAAACAAAACAAAAAAGTGAGCAGGCAAGGAGGGGAAAACACAGCAAGCAGGCAGTTTCTTTCAAATGCACACAGACTAGCTGGCCTGACAAAAAACTACAATTATTTTTAACCATGCATTCTCCCAAGTACACAGTGGTTAATGAAAGGGTAAAACAGAATTAAAATAAAATGCTAAAAATATATAAATTGTGATCAACCAAGATGATCAGGGATCAAGAGCACCTTCCTTATGAGGTAAGACTACAAGATTTGGGGCTTAATAGTTTAGAAAAAGGTAGCTAAGGGGAGATGTGACAGAACTTTATAAAATTATGGATGGTGTGGGTAAAGTGGATAGAAAGAAATTTTTGTCCCTCTCTCACACTAAAACCAGGAGTCATCCTATGAGAGTGATTGCCAGGAAATTTAGGCCCAACATAAGGAAGTACTTTTTTTCACCTAGAACATAATTAAGCAATGGAATTCTGTGCCACATAATGTAGCAATGGCCACCAGCGTGAATGGCCTTAAAAGGTGCTTAGACAAATTCATGGAGGAAAGGTCTATCAATGCTATAAGTGTTGACAGCCCTTTAAGCTACCTTCAGATTCAGAGGCAAAATGCCTCCAAATACCAGTTGCAGGGGAGCAATGGCAGGACTGAGGGTATGCCTTCATTTTCTGGTTTGTGGGCTTCCTAGAGGCATCTGGTGGACCACTGTGGGAACAAGTCCAGCATGACTCTTCTTTTGTTTCTTAGGGGAGATGCCCACAGGATCCATCCACCCCAAGATAAAAAGTGGAGGCAAAAACACTTTTGTTTTCAAAGTGTGTCAGCTTTTTGCTATTGGAGGCACTAATGGACACTGGAGACCTCATCACTGGAGATCTTCAGAAGGGTTGGTTCTCTACACAGACTTAGTACTCTCAAGCTTGATATCCAACTCTCTTGGAAAAACTGACACATGAAGTTAGGAGGGAGGCAAAACCAAGTATTTTTTACATTATTACTGAATAATAATTAATAAAATAAAATAAAATAAAATAAAATAAAATAAAATAAAATAAAATAATAATAATAATAATAATAATAATAATAATATAATATCCTCCTCTAGACCATACCAACAAATGCCAGGTGATATTTGAATGGTTCACCTGTTATTTAAAAGTCATTCTGCAAGGACACTTTGCATCACTGACTGCAGCGGTTTACAATCCTTAACATTTCTCCGTACTGTGTTAATTCAGTAGTGGCTCTCTTGAAGTTCTTGCTTAATTTTCGATTCCCCCAACCTCCAGTTTATATTTGGAAGTGAGCTATAAAGGGAAACTTTGCTATCCGTGGAGCCAACATCCACGGTTCGGTGTATCCGCAACCCAACCTCTGCATATGTGGAACAAGAAGTGTATCAGTGTATCCGTGGTGGCCGGAAATGACCTCTGAGATTATTTCCAGCCAACATTTTGACAACAGGAGCCATTTTGTGGATCATTTACAAGGCGGGGGGGGGGATCTCAATTTGTCTGCAGTCACAGCTATTTTACTGCAGTCAGTGATGCAAAATGGCGGAATTGGGCCTTTTGGTGGGCATTGTTGGACATCTGCT
Organism: Hemicordylus capensis; assembly: GCF_027244095.1. Taxonomy (NCBI): domain Eukaryota; kingdom Metazoa; phylum Chordata; class Lepidosauria; order Squamata; family Cordylidae; genus Hemicordylus; species Hemicordylus capensis. The sequence goes on along the minus strand of NC_069657.1, from coordinate 331,447,621 downwards.
GGCCAGCAGAGCATCTTCCAGCTGCTTTTAGCTTCTACCCACCAGGAACCTACCCCCAGCCCAAGTTCCACTGATGCCATGACTCATTATCCACGGTTCCGTTATCTGCGACTGTAGTAGAGAATGGAACCCCTGCTGATAATGGGGTTCACCTGTATCTTGCTTTATTTTACATGACTGTAGTTCTTTGATGATAGTATGTTCTTTTTAAAAAACCTTTTTTAAAAACTACCTTCAGACGTTCCTTCCCTAAGTTTCTTTGTGACATACTTTAAGTGTGTCTTCTTCTCAGAGGGTAGGCAATTTTGCTGTACTCAAAGTCACTGAATGATCCAATAATCCCTGATGCAGAGATGTGGAAGAATAACCCACTACCAGTGTTCCCTCTAAGGCATGCACACATGCCTGCGCTCACATGTTTTTTTAATGTCAGCTCACTTCATTTTAGATCCTGCTCAGGTTGAATCAGGAAGGCCCCATTCTTAATGCATGTGTGCACACACTGCCTTGATATTCCCACCCAGAACAAAACTCATTCTGCACAAAGAAAAAAAATTAGTGGAGGACAAAACAGAAGGAGACCAGGGTAGAGCAACTTATCCAGGGATGCAGTGGCCAGCCTCATCCTCAACATTCATTTAATTGTTGTGACATTCTAGCAGTTAGTTGTATTACAATGTGCAGTTTGAGGATTCCTGAGGAGTCCAACCAACTGTAGTTGGGTAGAAACAGAGCTGTTGCACTGAAACAGCTGTGAAGAATCACTTTGCCTCTGTGCTAAGAGATTTGAAGGCTGTTGTCCAGCTTCTCCACCCTCTGCTCTTGAGACAGGCCACATTCGTTGACTCCATGAGTGCCACTGGGGACCTATGGCTGGGTCAGCGAAGTTGCTCTGCCCTTGTAGTCCTTCTAAACACATATGCAAATCATTACTTGGCATGGCTTACAAGGGGAACAGAACTAATTATCATCTGGCTGTAAAACACTAGAGGTTAAAGGGCAACAAAAGTTCCAGCTATTGAATGTGCTGATGGGGGCTGGGCCATCATTTCTCCAGTGTGAAACTTGCTCCTAAACTAGCCCAGGCTGCCAGATGCATCTGGAACAAATTCAACTTTTTGAAACCAAGAGGGGGGAAAGATTCTAGACGGCACTAAGGCAACTTCCACCTTTTATTAAGAATCCGATACCCTGAGGTTTCTTAACCAAAGAGAAACTAGGCAATGTATCATATCATACAAGGCAATGAGTGTCTGTCCCTACCTCCATGGTGTTCCTGAGAGCACCCCTTTATTTTTCCTTATAGGAGTGAATGGTTGTCACTCCTTTGTGGAAGAAAGTGAAGCACTGTGCTTGGGAACATGCTGCAATAAAGGCAAACCTCTATTCCGTCTACAGTACTGGATGGGATGGCATTAGGAGTTCAATGTGTGTCTGTGAACCGACCATGCAACGAAGCAGCATCCTCCCCCCACTGTGCTCCTTGCTGTACATAAACTCTTACACCGCCCCGTCTCTCTCTGTCAGTCAAAATACACACACACACACACACACACACACACACACACACACACACACCCCTTCATAACTGAGGACATTTTGCTAGTTAAAAAAAATCAAAGTCACTGAGTAAGTGAGGTTCCATAATATGACTGCCATGCCCCTGGTTCTGCACAGTCCCATGATGCAACTCTCTTTGTTCAGGTAAGAAGGGCTGACTCTTTGCAGGCCTTTCCCTAAATGTCAGAACATTCATGTTTGGAGGGCACAAAAGTGCAGGATGTAGATCATGGTGATTCACCACCCCTTTATTATGCACAAGCCTCATACTCTACACTAATAAGGAACACTGTATTGTAACATAACCTGTTATTATGTGCATTATTGCCACCCATCACTGACATAAGCAATCAAGTAATTTGAGTTCTGCAACTGCTTTTTCTGGGTGAAGAATTATGGGTGGTGATAAGTAGCACATCCTGTAGCCAGGATCACCTACACTTATGGCAATAGGAGGATAAAGATAAAACTGCATGACTGACAGCTAACCCTTTCCAAGAACCACAATATATGTATGTATGTGTGTGTGTGTACACACACAAACACAAACACACACACACAAACACACACACGGAAATGCTGCCTACATATTGATCAAAGAAACATATGAGATCATGGAACTCTTCTCATGATCATGCAGGAGAGCTTCCTGCAGGTCTCCAGGGAGAGTGGGTTTGCCTGACCCTCCCCGCAGACGACTGCTTACCCTTCCCAGCCTGCAGCTCACCTAGCAGCTCTGGGGGTTGCGTGCAGGGAAGCGCTGCCCCACCCCCCAGAACCCCAATAATGCACTGCACAAGTGCATTATTGCACTCCCCTCCAACTGTGCCCACTGTAGACACACAACCAACAAAATGTAGTTAAAGAAGCGCTCAATCCCTTAACCTCATTTAACGAAGAGACTACCTAGGTGGGTTTGCCACTGTGTAGCCACTGGGATCGGCCGCAATCCCAGCGATTCACACAAGCATGCTGGGCTCCCTTAGCCTGGTTTTGCATGCTTGTGTGAATAGTGTGTAGCAAGTCTTATTGGTCTAAGACAGGGATGCACAAATTTGGCCCTCCTGCAGATGCTGGACTAAAACTCCCTGACTATTAGCCACCTTGGCTGGGGACAATCAGAGTTGCAGACCAAAAACAGCTGGAAGTCTGAATACGAATACAATGGCAAAATATTTATATACTGCTTTTCAACAAAAGTTCCCAAAGCAATTTAGATAGATAGATAGATAGATAGATAGATAGATAGATAGATAGATAGAAAGAAATTGCTCCCTGTCCCCAAAAGGTTCACAATCTAAAAAAGAAACATGAGAGATATACCCATGATAGCCACTGGGGGATGCTGGTCTGGGGATGGATAGGGCCAGTTACTCTCTTGCTGCTAAATAAAGAGCATCATCACTTTTTAAAAGGTGCTTCTTTGCTCCTTTAGTAGGGGGCTGAAACTGTGCAGCACTGATATCAGACTATATGTAAGGGGTGTAGGCAGGCGACAAAATTCAGATAATAAAGATTCCAATAGATGATGAAAGATATGGGTCACAATCCATCAGTCTCTTGTCACTAGCATTACAGCCAGCAATGCAATTACATTCAAACAAATACCAACAAAGAGCCCTGCTGGATCAGACCAAAGGTCTGCCTAATCGAGCATCTTGTTTCCCACAGTGGCTAACTAGATGCCTCTGGGAAGCTCACAAGCAGCAGCTGAAGGCAATACCTCTCTTCTGCCATTGCTCCTGAGCAGCTGATATTCAAGAGACTCCTAAAAAGCAGTTCATATGCACTATTTCTTAGACCAGGGTGGCCATCAGCCTAGAACAGGTGAACAAATCTTTTTATTAGTTCAAGCAGACAATTATGAAATGTAATTTAATTGTATTGAGTAACAAGAAGAACAAATATAATCATATAGTGTCTTTCACAACCGTTGAGAGTTGTATAATGCTGAGGAGATTATTCAAATTGAATAGAATAAAATACCAAATGTCACCCAAGGTGCTTTAGCACCACAGAGAATCAAGGCGCCTAAAATAATAAAATAAAATAAAATAAAAATGATAAACTTTATTTTTTATCTGCCCTATAAAAAATTGTTCTCTGGGCAGCTCACAACACAGCATTAAAATATCAAGTCAAAACACATAATACATGAAATCACAACACACCAAAAAATACAAAATGCAATACAAAACAATTTAATTTTTTTTAAAAGCCAGTTTTAAAAACCAAAATTTGAACAGGTCTTTACTTGGTGTCTAAACAAAATGATGAAGCCAGGCAAACCTCACTGGGGACGCTATTCCATAAACAGGGTGTAACCACTGAAAAGGCCCTCTTCCTAGTAGTTAACCACCTCACCTCACCTGGCGGGGGCACTCAGAGCAGGGCCTCTGAAGAAGATCTTAAAGTCCAAGTTGGGACATATGGGGCAAGGCACTGTATATACTACATTACTATATAAAGTAGTAAGGTGCTAAGAACATAAGCTGTAAACTCCCCAGGTAAAATCTTGTCTCAGTTATAAACTTACTAGGTGGCTTTAGGCAAACCACCTCTCTCTAGCCACTCCATTATTCTGTTTAGGGATAATAATGTTGGCCCTTGCATGGTGACTGTATATGTGCAAAATGCATTGGCGCAATTACTTATCACAAAAGCCTCGTGCAGTTAAACCTATTGAAATCATGCCTAAAATTTAAGGGCTTAAACATGCCTAACTCTTTTGGATAACAGTATTTGAAATGTAACACTAAGCATTTATACAGGTTGAGTATCACTTATCCAGACTACTTGGGACTGGATAAGCTCCGGATTTTGGGATTTTCCAGATTTTGGAGTCATCCATAAACAGAGAGTGGAACTCTTGTGAGAGCGTGCAAGAGTTCCACCGGCAAAATAAAATGGTGGTGGTGAGGAGGAGGTGGGCGAGCGGAGGAGGCGGGAGGCGCCGGTGTCGGCGAGGAGGTGGGTGAGCGGAGGAGGCAGGAGGTGCAGGTGACGGCGGTGGCAGGGGTGGGCGGGCGGCGGGATGGCCGGGCCTGAGGGAGGTGGTGGGAAGCAGCTTGACCGCATTTTTAAAGTGAGCTGAGGGAGGTTTTTTTCCTTTTTGTTTTTTTAAGGCTGTAGTGTCCGGATTTAGGAGTATTCCGGATTTTGGGTGTCCAGATAAGGGATATCCAACCTATAGCACAAAATGCAGTTCAAAGCAACATGTCCAAAAATCAAAGAGAGGAAGGGTGGAGGTGAAGAGCAATGAGCAGACAATACACAAAAATGTTCTTGGAAAACAAGACGACCTGCAGATGCTTTTTAAAGGCCCAAGGGGAACTGCAAATATAAATTCTCTAGAACTGGAACACCTGTAATACCATAAATCTGCAATCCTATGCACACTTAACTATGAGTAAGCCCTGCTGAACACAATGTCCTAACGAAGCACCAGTGCAACAGGAGAAGCACAAGAGATTTTTAAGTGTCCCAGACTGACAGTGACCGTGCACTAATGTGTGACCCTAAGGGACATGTTTTCAGGAGGCAGGGAGCACTTCCTGTTGAAGAGGAGGTCATCGAAATTTGCTCCCACAGCTGAGCCAGCAGTGCAATTAATTCAACCTGCAGAAGTATCCATGCTTCTCCCATTGCACTGGTGCTTCCTTAGGATGTAAGCCAGTGAGACTTACTTCTAGTAAATATGCATAGTACTGCTGTGTAACACACATTTCCTTGAAAATATGTTCAGATCACAAAGACTTTTTTTTTATTAAAATGAGTTTAGAAGCGAGGTACTGTATAAAACAATCAGGGTTCAATAACAGGCACCATTTTACATGACACTGACTAGCTGTTCTTGAAGAAATAAAGGTTATTTTCAAAGGGAGCAAAGTGGTCTTCATAATTTCATTCATTAGCAGCAGAAATAATGAAACACACTAGAGATGTGCACACATTGATTTTTCTTAATTTGAGCCCAAAACAAATCACCCCTGATTTGTTTTGTATCCAAATCTACCCAATCCAAATCACCCCAGATTCAATTTGTATTTGCTTTGATTTGATTCGGACTGATTTGGACCACTTAACAAGGTCCTAGGGGCACCAAATTTGGGTGGTGGGTAGGTTCCCAGGGGTGCCACCTACCACTAAATTTCAAGGCAGTGGGACACTTGGTTGATTTGTAATGAATTTTTTTTAGTTTTTACTGATTTTGAACATTTCCGCCATAGGAAACAATGGAGATTCGAAGTTGCCATATCCTAACCCTAAAACGGATGCCCAGCTTTCATTTTTTTTTTTTTTAGCTAAGCTCTAGCCCTTGTACAAGTGGAGCTATGGAGCAAAATGTGCAGTCATTATTTTTCCAAATGTTTGGATTCTTTGGTGTATAATAACTTTTCCTCATAATGAATCCCTATGAGGATTCATTGCACACCTTCATTTCTTCCGTTCATTTTGATTGTCACTGGACAGTGCCAACTGCCAAGTACCAACTACCCCCCCCCGCAAGGCAGTGGGGTACTCATTTTAATTTTTAGGAATAGTGAAATGTTTAGATTCTTTGGTGTCTAATAACTTTTCCTCATAATGAATCCTTATGAGGATTCATTATACGCCTTCATTTCTTTTGTTCATTTTGACTATCATTGGACAGTGCCAACTGTCAACTGCCATGTGTCAACTACACCACCACACACACAGTTTATTTTTTTAGGTATTTTTGAAGTGTTTAGATTCTTGGATGTCTTCATTACACACCTTCCTCTCTTCTGTTCATTTTGACTCCACTGCTCTGTAAGTGGGGGTGGGGAATTAGTGGCATCCCATGTTCCAACTACCCCGTAACCCACAAGCCACTGGGTACTCAGTTCATATTTTAGGAATTTTTGAGGTGTTTAGACTCTGGTGTGTAATGAATCCTCATAGGGATTCATTATGAGGAAAGGAACACCAAAGAGCTTAAACACTTGAAAAAAATCCTAGAACATAAACTGAGTAGTACCCCACTGCCTTGTGGGTGAGAGCGGGGTGTAGTTGGCACATGGCAGTTGACAATTGGCACTGTTGAAAAGACAGTCAAAATAAACAGTAGAAATGAAGGGGTGTAATGAATCCTCATAGGGATTCATTGAGGGAAAGTTATTATACACCAAAGAATCCAAACACTTGAAAAATAGTGACCACACATTTTGCTCCAAACTCCACTTCTACAAGGGCTAGAGCTTAGCTTGTTTTTTTTAGACGAAAGCTGGGAATTGGGGGGAATTAATAGGAGGGATCCGAATCTCAAATCGATTCAGGCACGATTCGATTTGTACCCCAATCTAGCCAATGGACCACAGGGGTGATTTGTTTTGATTGATTGATTGATTTCTATACCGCCCTTCCAAAAATGGCTCAGGGCAGTTTACACAGAGAAAAAATAAATAAATAAGATGGATCCCTGTCCTCAAAGGGCTCACAATCTAAAAAGAAACATAAGATAGATACCAGCAACAGTAACTGGAGGTACTGTGCTGGGGGTGGATAGGGCCAGATTTTGTCTCCAAATCACTCGAATCAGCTAGATTCGGGTACAAATTGGTTTGTACCCGAATCAATATGTACATCCCTAAAGCATACACATGTCAAGGAAATACAAAATCAAAACAGCCAAACTGGATAAAGACAAGACAAAACACACACACACACACACACACACACACACACACACACACACACGTAAAGTGATCTTATTCCCCACAAAGCAGACCAGGTTTTTGTTTAATCTCACTAGCATACTCAAAAGAACAGGTGATGCCAGGAGAAACACTTACACACAGACTAATAATAAAAGAACTTAAGTTGGAGATTGAGGAACCCAAGGCAGGGGTATACCATGAGCCAGGGTCCTTAGAAAGGCCCAAGCTCAATCCTGATTCCTGATATTAGGGTCCACCAATCACCTAGAATTGGGAGTCATCCACGTACAAATATGGATGACTCCCTGTTCTTAGGTGCAAACTGACTCACATGCGGATCCATCCCATTTCCTACTAACTTGCTTGACAGCTTCTAGCTACACCTTAATATCCTGTAAATGAAAGGACCAGCAACTAAATAAAACCTTCTTAGCCAATAAAAAGTTGTTCTCTGTGCCTCCATATCTATTAGAATTATTCTTACTTACTTCAGCCTTAATTTTACCCTCTGAAACCATGCACTAATCCTTGATCCACCACCATCCATCTTACTGCTCCATAATTGTTAGCCTTTCAGCAGCTGTGAAACATTGCTAGGATTGGTCCATAACTTATTCCGCCTTTGCTGAAATCCTTAATCATGTTTGTAATTACTTCCCCTATATAGAACTTCAATTTGTTCTCATAGTCTGCCTAAATCTCTCCTCCAATCTCAACCTTTCCCAAATGTAAGGGTGGGATACTTAAGGGCTGCCTAGTCACTTGCAGCAGGCCATACCAAATAATCTCTCTTTACCTAGCTATGTCCATGTGAAATCTCTGAGGTGGTGACTGACAAAACATTTTGTATGGCTTGCAGCATTTGGTATGGCTAATGCTGTTTGAAATGACTTGTTATGTGTCCACAGCTCTGTCAGATGAATGTTTCAAGATTTTTCCTGCCCAAATCTATGTAAGATAGCACAATCACTTGTAGTTGTAGAAAATACAATCATAGGTACCAAGTTGATATGATGAATAGTACCTTGCTGTGGAATTTGACTCCAAGTACTGGTTATATAAACAGTGCCTTAAGAGAGTACACCAGGACTTCCTTGATTTAATTATTGATTATTATTCATTATTATGGCTCTGTGTGGTGTGAGAGGCTGATCCTGAATTCCTCTTATGTCAGGAACAGCTTGTTGGACAACACAAGAATTTGGGAAGCCTGACTGTACATTATAAAGAGCATTTGTTTAGTCTTTTCATACATTATATTCTTGTATAATTTACAAGACTTCTGTAAGTAAGGTCAGTATTATTATCCCCACCATAGAGAGGATAATAATACTGACAAACTTCAGAGAGGACTGAAGTTTGAAGACTAACTTTACTATGGCCACAGAATGAGCTCATAGCAGAGGCAACATCTGAATCAGTGAGTTCATGATTCACAGTTCAGACTTATAGCCACAGACTGTTCTGGATCCCTCCCATACTCTTATTTTCACTCAACCCAAAGTGCATGTGTTGTGATGAAAAAAATACCACATCAAAAGGGCATCTAATTTTGGAATAAATTAAGCTCCAAAATAAGGAATACATTTTAACAAATGTAGAGATACAATCAGCCACAACAATTTCCCCTGTCCGGGCTGCTCTTTCCTTGCTATGGGTCTGTACAACTTAAGGCCTGTGGGATAATTACAGACCACAACCATCCCTGATTACTTGCGGGGTCCCTAGGAAATTGCTAACACCTATTGTTTGTGGCCCATTTCTAGCTCTTTGTAGGATTTTTATACTGTACACCTAAACATGTAACACATGTTTAGAATCACATATCACACAAGCACATTCATCAGAGAGCCAGGACTGGTTACAGGTCTATCAACATATACACAAATGCAAACTCAGATCTGTTGCCACGTATAGAAAGGCCTTCACAGTGTAAATTGTTGGGAGAATGAAACCCTTGTGTGCCGTTGCCACCAATCTCAGCGAGGTGGCAAGAGAAACAGAGAAAAGGAAGAATAGGGGAGATACAGAAAGTGTAGAGAAAAGAGAGAGAGATGCAGAAAGAAAGAGATAATAGGAGAGTAGTGCAAACAGAGATTTTTGTAGTGAGGAAAGAGATAAAAGGGTGAGAGACAGAAGTGCTGAGAAGCCTAATCAGAGAAGAGAGAGAATCAATTATGGAGTATAGTTCTAAAAGAGATAATAGGGGAAAAATAGTGGATAGAAATGGCTTTATCTGGTTATTGTAATGCTGTGGCCCTCTTGAGGTAGTAAAGATATAAAAGTGGCCCTCAGAAGAATTTGAGTTCTGCACCACTGGGATATGGATGGTTCTTATGATGTTGAGTCCAATGAAAATGAGGCACACAACAGGTGGTATGATCTTTTAAAAGAGGACCCTCTTTAAAGCCTAAGCATACTTCTTTGGAAATAAGCCCCAGTGAAATCAAATATGCCCAGAACTGACGTGTTGGCTCATGTAATAAAGTACAAGTAGGTTCGTCCAATAAATTATATCACCTTTCAAATTGTCTGTTTTCTTGAGCTAAGACTGTTTCAGAACTAGATGACAGGAGCTGAAACAAGCATCCAGTCGAACTTAATCTAATCTTTATGTGGCAACTCACCATACACCCACACAGCTGTCTTGCTTTCTTAATGTGGTTGGAACATTTTTTGTGAGTGGAAAAATAAAGGTAGGCTTATATTTATTATCATTTGTTTAAAATATATCTTTTCTGCATCACTTATTTGCTTTCAGTATTGCTTCCTGCCTTCTGCACAGAGAAAGGTTTTTAGTTTATGGTAATAAGAAGTATATTATACCTTCCTAGTTCACTCATTTTTACTTCATAATATTTCATAAGGATGTGCATGCAATGGATTTTGTGTTTTGTTTTGAGCTCAGAATAAAATGCAGATGGCCAAAACGATTCATTGAAACAGCGGTCGAACCAGTTGTTTCGACAGAACAAAACTGGAAAAATTTTGAGTGTTTCAGCCATTGTGAACAATGGGGGGACGGGGGACGGACCCAAAGTACCTATTGTTCCCCATGGGTAGCTACTTACCATCCATCACACAAAAGAAATGGGCAAGCAGACAATTTTTAACCTTTCCCTCAAACCTCCATAGAATACTATGGGGTTTTGGGGGGAAAGGTTAAAAAATCGTTAAAAACTGCCTGCTTGTCCAATACTTTTGCAGAGTTGGGTGGTAGGGTAGCACCCATCATGTCCTACCACACAACCCACTTTGGTGTCCCTAGGAGCTACCCAAAGGGAACAATGGGATGTTTCAAGTTGCCCCCCACTGTTCCCTATGGCCAAAACAAGCTGCACTCACAGAGTGCACACACAAGTGTTGCAATGCATTTTGCAACCTTGCCTTGAAAAACACTGCAGAAGTGCACATTAAAAGAGAACCTGTCCCTCCCAACACAGAACACACATTTCAAACATAAAGCCATAAAATCAAACCTTCCTTCTCTTCTGATATATCCTCTTCAAGAGAGGCATACTATAAGGGCTCTCTCTGCCTCCCAGTCCTTTTGAATACAATTTGATACTCCATCCTTTTGGTTTCCCCCTTCCCTCCCCCAGCCAACTGGGGCACAGTTGCCCATGACAACACTTGATTTCTATGATAACAAGCCAACCAAAAAGCAAGATCACAAGCCAATCGGAAGCCAGAGACAGAAAACTAACCAGTAAGGGGAAAACAGGCCTCCAAAGTGGTGGTTGAAACATTTCGAATCAAAATGGGGTTGTTTTGTTCCAAGCTTGAAACACGCCCTTTATTTCAGGGCTGTTTTGCTTTGAGCTCAAAACACCATTGAAATGTTTCAATATTGAAACATTTTCAACATCTCTTGTTTCATAAGAAAGGGAATTAGATGACACTGCTACAAAAAGTGTTTATAAAATCACTTTTTATAGTGATTTTAAAGGTTCAAAATGTACAGTCAATGAAGGCCTTTGCTGTTAAAGGTTCAAAATGTACCATCAATGAAGGCCTTTGCTGTAGCAGTCTTTACAGAATATGAACTCAATTAGAAGGGCCTATTAAAGCTCACATTGATAAATTGTTACAAGTTTTACATTAAGGGACACGTAAAGTGAATGCCTTGGAAAGGATATTTAGATGCTGTGATGTGTCTATACCTACAAAGATCAGAATAGTTCAGACAACCATTTTTCCCGTGACACTCTATGGATGCAAAAGCTGGACTTTGAAGAAGCAGGGCAGAAAACTATTGGCGCTTTTGAACTTTGGTGCTGGAGAAGACTTTTGAGGCTATCATAGACAACCAGGAAAAACAAACAACTGGATCATAGAACAAATTAATCCAGCATTTTCACTCAAGGCACAAATGACCAGGCTCAAACTATCATACTTTGGACACATTATGCAAAATCCCAGCCCCACTGAGAAGTCCATAATGTTGGGGTAAGCTGAAGGAAAGAGGACGACCAGCAGCAAGGTGGATGGACTCATTTACGACAGCAATGAATGCACCACTGAGAGTCCTTAAAGGTCAAGCAGATCATCCTGGAGAGAATCTATCTATGCAACACCGACTTGATGGCACTTAAGCAAAGTGGGATTTCAGCATCAAGTAAAATTCAAAGAGGAATATGAAAGCAATCCTATATCATCCCTTCATTGTAGTCTTTTTAAAAAAAATTAAATACACTAAAACCCTCTACCTTTTTTCTTTTTCAATGTGTAAAAACGAGGCATAGTTTTCAAAATGCAGTCCTCTCTTCATATGTACTGAAAGTCACTGCTTACTAGCTTGCAGATATAGTGGTGATATGATTTTACTTGAAATTAAAAACTGGATCAAAAGCTGCCCACAAGTGGATTGTAAAAGAGGCATGAAAGCAGATGGTTTGTTACTTAAAACAGAAGTTACACCAGTAGCTCCTTTCCTTTTATTGCCATTCCTACCCACACTGTTTTGCCACTCCAAGCAGTCACATGCTGCATGATCCAAATGGTATGCCTAGGTTCTCTTGTGAACTGTTCTGGATTCTCTATGATGCTGATGCTGGGTGTGGAACTCCGTCCCGCATAAGCCTTCCCAACTCAACATGTACCCCTAATTCTACACAGATTTCTCATATGAACCATACCAACTTCATCAGGAAATGGCATGACCTCCCTAAGTGCCTGCCTGGAGGCGATATTGGGCTGGATGAGGGATAACGGGTTGAACTTGAATCCAAACAAGACGGAGGTACTGTCTGTAGAGTGTCGGGAACCGAGAGGTGGTTTAGATCTGCCTGTTCTGGATGGGATTACACTCCCCCTAAAAGATCAGATTCGTAGTCTGGGAGTGCTCATAATTTTAAATGTTTTACATTTTATATTATGTTTTAATTCTGTACACCACCTAGTGATTTTGATATTGGGAGGTATATAAATTCAATAAATAAATAAATAAATAAATAAATGAATACATACATACATACATACATACAATACAATAAATAAATAAAATAAAAATATGCAAACAGAGTATGCCTGGTCCATCCATGCATGGAAGACTATCAATAAGGAATTTAGAATTGCCAAAGTCTGGCCTTGAAAGGCACAGCTATGCCTTTAATAAGGGTATGGGAAGGTGAAGTTCAGCAGGCGTCACAACTTTCATAATCATGATGGAGAAGCTAATCTTGCTCCACCCTAACATGCAATGTAGCTATTAAAGCTAAAAAGGAACTGTTGAGGCCAGGCTTCAAAAGCTTGGTCATAGAGGTTTTAAAATTAGCCACAATCAAAATTTATCTACTGCCCCCATGTCATGTGGTACAGAGTACTGAGTTACAAGGAATGTCAAAGAAGTCCAATATAAAATGCAGAATAAGTCCACTTCGGTTGTTATGCAGATGTACTCCTACACTATACTTCAGGCACTAGGCCAACTGGTGTCCTATTCTATTATCCACCTTGCAAAGTGGTTCATCCAGTCCTGTGCAGTGGTAGAATAACTACCTGCTGCTTTCCCTACAGAAATCGGATGCAAAAGATGACTGGAAATGTCACAGGTTCCACTTCTCTTGCCCTGCTCCATGAAAAGCTGCATTACTCCTGCACAAGTTATTAAAGGTACTGAAGTCATACTCTCTTGCATCAGGCCATATTACCTCCACCACCTTGCAACTTTCTGCTCTCCCATCTTTGTTGTCAATCACTTGCCTTTACTTGAGACTTCTAAGCTGTAGTTAGCAGACTGTGTCGCTTTAGCTTTTTATATTGTGCCTAGTGCTCCCACTGCCCTCTCTCTCTCCCTCGCGCTCTCTCTCTCTCTCTCTCTCTCTCACACACACACACACACACACACTTCTGTCCCATTCTAGTGGATCAAGAAACAAAATCCAGAAGACCAACTGATGCAAACTTTATTGCTGATGTCACCAGGGTCAGGGAGCAAGTTCAACACTCACTTCAACATTAAGCCTTGACTTTCTATGCCATAAGGGAATTTGCTGGCATTCACTCCTGTAAAATACAGAACTTGGGTACAACACTGAGATGACAGCAAAATGTTCCCACCAATGAGTGAGGAATGAGGCTTGGGAGCGTACGGGCACCCATGCCTCCTGATCACGGAAGCACCCTCCACCACAGAAGTGGTGTTTGCCTCTTCAGACGAATACCATTGTAAGCGTGAGCAGTGGCTGAAGGGATGAGTGATGGAGACGGGGCGGGGACATCCAGTCCCGTTTGAGATGCTGTACCCATGTACAGCATCTCTTTTTACTAACATCTGAATAAGGCTCCTGTCTCTCACAGTAACTGGAATTTGGTTAGCATTTTATTGTTACAGAATACTACTTTAGAGGGCAGAGCCAGGTAAGCTTCTTGCTTCGTGGTCTGGAGTGTTGGTGTGTAGGGTAGGGTGTGGGAAAGGATTAGAGTTCTCTTTCTTTGCCTGTCAAACATGAAGTGTCTGGAGTTGGTCAAAACCTTTAAAAGCAGATGCTGCAGCAACTGGATTGGAACTATTTAACATGAACTTTTACCAAGGTAAATAAAACAGGGGTGTTGGGATACCTAACTGGTTTTGTGGGTTTAGGCAACAATTTAAGAAGCACATTCATTTATCCAGCCATAAAAAATAGTTAAAGCAAATGTGAACGCTTGGTTGTTGTGTTGTTAAGGAAACTAAATGGAAGAACTGTTAATTCTCGGTTCTGTCAGATATAGTTTTGTTGTCTCTAGACTAGATGAGAGACCTTCGAGGAAGTCACAAATACAAAGAGGGTCACATATTATAACAATTAACAAGATCCGACTAAACACTGTTTGATGTTCATGACTTGGGGAAAATATACGGTAACTTTTCGTGCAGGTTCTGTTTTTCCAGGTTATCAGAGATGTGGCTGAGCTTTAAAAAGTCCCAGTCAGCAAGATTTCCCAGTAATCTTTTCTGCACAGCTTTTAGCTGACAGCAAAATAAGATGCTGGCCTTGTGCAACTGCACATGATGGAGGTCTTCTGAAACTCCGAATTTGAGGGGGTGGGGGAGGGTGGGCAGGGGAAGAAAAGGACACTGGGGCAAAGACTGATTGACAAATCAAGGGTGTACAAATCACTGTAGGTCATGTCACCAATGTTCAAGCACTCTTAAAATGTGAAGAATACTAAACTTGATAAATTCTGAAGCTGGAGTAGCAATAAAAAACTGTACTGTATTGATTCGCCAGTGAGCAGAGCAGGATCAAGCAGCAGGTCAAGCAGTTCCACTGGTGAGTCACCAAAACTGCTGACAGAGCTTGCCAAGTACAAATGTAGTAAAAAGGAGGAACGACAAAGAGCTGAGTCCTGAACAAGCTTCCTTGGGTGGATCCCTGAAGTAAATATTTGGGAACCTCAGCTATGGAGTGCCTGAAGGCCATAAACTATTTGATAAACTTACCATGTCAAAGAGTTGCAGAACAGATGCATAATACACTACCAGTGCACTGAAATAACATAGGGAGCTGCATTCTATGGAAGCTGCATTATTTATTTGTCATATTTTTATATTTATTTATATGTTTTATTTTTTACATTTTATATCCTACTCTTCCTCCAAGGAGCCCAGAGCGGTGTACATAGTTAAGTTTATCCTCACAACAACCCTGTGAAGTAGGTTAGGTTGAGAGAGAAGTGACTGGTCCAGAGTCACCCAGCAAGTATCATGGCTGAATGGGGATTTGAACTCGGGTCTCCCCGGTCCTAGTCCAGCACTCTAACCACTACACCACAATGGCTATACTGCCTGATATATACATCTCTAGGCGGTGTACAAAAGCATTGATCCATTTAGTTCAGTATTGGCTACACTGACTGGAAATGACTCTCCAAAAGGTATAGGCAGGAGTCCCTATCTGAAGATGCCAAGGATTGAAGCTGAGACTTTCGGCATGCAAAGCAGATGTTCTTCCACTGAGCTATGTCCACTTCCCCAAGGGGAATCTCTTACAGTGTTCACATACTGAGTCTATTCACATGAGCCTAGCCCGGTCTTGCACGAGTGTGTGAAACACTGGGATCAGGCCGATCCCAGCGGCTACACAGTGGCAAACCTGCCTAAGTAGCCTCCATTGCTTCCCTTGGGGGGGAGGAATCCCAGTAAAGCACCGTGCACTTGTGCGGTGCATTATTGGGGCTCCAGCGGGAGGGGTGATGCATGGCGGCTCATCCTAGCACCCTGACCCCAGGAGCTGTAGCAGGAGCCCCTGCTCATCTGGGTGGGTGATCCTCCCACCGAGGGACGAAGAGCCAATCATCTGCAGGAAAGGTACGTTAAACCCTCCTCCCCCGCAGACCGCCTGCGAGCTCTTCTCACGGTTCGGGAGAAGAGCTCTGTAGTCTCCTCTCCAAACGCAAACCAAAGTGGGCCCTGGTTAGCAAAGGGTACAATTCAAGCTTGCTACCACAAGACCATCTCTTCTCCAAGCACTATGTAATGGAGTCATACACAGCCCAGCAAAAGCTGAAAACAGTCCATCAGCCTTGCCTGAAAACAGCTCTTGTTAGAAGGGGCTCAATACACTTCCTAGTTTTGCTGCCTGCTTGGAAGTTGGAACTGCTAAAATAGAGGGCGTATCATTCGTCTGGCATGTTCAGCTTGCTGGGTCACAAACTGTTCAGGCCTAATGTAACTAATACATTATTTGTATTAATTTCCCTTTCTACCACCACTTTTCCTTTGAGCTTCAAAAGTGATGGCATTTCCCTTAATTGTTATATGATATTGTCTACACATAGCCCCCAAGATTTGGCATTCTATTTTTGTTAATGGCAGTGTCCATATGAAAAATATTGTCCTTGCTTTCTCACTTGCAATCTTTTACTGTACCGCTTCTGCAAGAAGGCCAAGGAAAGAAGGCTAAAGATTTCAGAATGACTTGTACAGACAGGAGATACTAGATACAGAGCAAAAAAAACAAAAAGTAAAAACCAAAAACCAAACTTGAGAAGGATAATACTTCTGCCTCCTGCTAATTCTTTTTGAGAAGGCAGGATATTTGCTTTTTATCATGCCCATCATTTAAACTTCCCTTTTTGTAGAAACAGCAGCACAGTTTGTACTCTTCAGAATTGCTGAGTCAAAACAAAAATAGCCCAGGCAATTAAAATAAAGGCCGGGGGTGGGTGGGGGCTCACAAAATGTCCCACTTGCCACATATGAAAACCACACTACAAATCGTGAGCTGCACCATAAAGAACATGGGCTTCTCCTTCAAGGCACATGGCAAAGCCTGAACCTTATTTCTTCCTTAAAAGAAGAAGAAAACCACAAAGATAAAAATACGTCACTATGGTTACTCATCTCAAAAACCTGCCGAGTCTTCCACTTGTCTGCTTCAGTATTTCTGTGCAAGATCAAATCCTGTTTATAAACTGTGGTTTGTGAGTGGGAGGTAGCAATGAAGGGCTTTCTGTATGTTGAGCGTGTAGCTCTAATATTTATTTCACGTAAGAATACTCTGATTTTACGCAACTCCTGTTGCATGCCTTCTCATATGGAAAGCAAATGGCTTAAAAAACAAAAACTTTACAAGATGTTTTAAATAATAAAAATTTAGGGACATGGTAATGTTCTCCTGAACATGCCACACAATGAACCATTTCTCATGATCTGTGAGAAAGGGCTTGGGGTGCACGGGGAGGAAAGCTGTAAAACCTAACCTCTCCCACACGGACTCAAGCTCTCCAAGGCAGTGGCAGAGGGTCAGGACTGTAACATGTCTCCCCCCACTCTGGAAATCCCATAATGTACAGCACAAGTGCATGGTGCATTATGGGGGTTCCCCCCACCCCGATGCTGGCCAGAAGCCCTGCAGACTCTCAGGCAATCAACCAAATTGAGCTAAGAGAGTGGTCCCTTAACCTCATTGTGGAGGCAGGCTCTGGGGATGGGAGCTGCACAGCTCTTGATGGTTCACACATGTGCAGCAAAGATTGGGCGAAGGCAGCCAAGCCTGATCTTTGCTGCATGTGTGAACAGCCTCAATGAGAGGCATCAAGCTGGTTAATCATAAAACTACAAATCTTATTGGATCAACTTATTTTATTAAATGTATTTATACTCCACCTTCAGGATCAACTCCTTCCAGTATGGCCAATAAAACAATACAACAAATCATAGCAGAGATATTATAATCAGTCAGAAAAAAAGTTTCACAGGAGAGGAAGGTCTTTACAGCCTACTTAAAAATAGAGAGGGTAAGGCTTGATAGCCACCTAATGGTGCAGTGGGGAAATGACTTGCCTAGCGAGCAAGAGGTTGCTGGTTCAAATCCCTGCTGGTATGTTTCCCAGAATATGGGAAACACCTCTATCGGGCAGCAGCGATATAGGAAGGTGCTGAAAGGCATCACCTCACACTGCATGGGAGGAGGCAAGGGTAAACCCCTCCTGTATTCTACCAAAGTCACATGGCTCTGTGGTCGCCAAGAGTTGACATTGACACGAGGGCACTTTATTTATTTATTTAACATATTTTTATACCGCCCAAAACTCACGTCTCTGGGCTTGATGAATATCACTTTGGGCTACAAAGTAAAAGGGAAAGGGAAGATGGTTGAAAATTACCCCTCTCTCCTCACATGACAGAGAAGTGCTAGTATGGATGTTAGGCAATGCTGCACCACAGTACTAGTTAGGATGTCAGCCACCGTGGTGATGGGATAACTTGCATATTCTCCGCAGTATCACTAAAGTGTATTATTCTCATACCGATATTAGATTATCTGATGATTGCAGGTGTCTTCAGTTTGGAGAACCTATTTCAGTTACCCCCCGCCCCGCTCTCTCTCTCTCTCTCTCTCACACACACCCCTCAGCTACTGAAAATGTGTATGTTCAACATACAGACATGCTGTGCTAGAGAGATCAAGGCCAAAATTGGGTAATGCATTCACTTAAACCCTCTGCAGCTAGAGCATTTCACCCTGAAAAACACAAATGGCTGAATAATCAACTGCAAATGATTGCCAGGTCAGGGCAGGAGATGGAGAGGTCCAAAACCTTGAACTACTACTGCTGATGTATAGTATCTTTATCTCCTGTTCCCTATGGCCTGTAGTTGCTTGCTGTCTCAAGCGATGAATGACCTGACTGCTGTGAATTATGTCTGCTTATCTCTGGGGTAGGGCATGCTCTAAGTCATTAAGTCATCTATGAATATAGCCTGGAGGGACTTATGGCAGCAAATAAAACTCCTCTCTTGTTTTTAGCTAACGTGTCAGGAACCTTCTGTGTGCTTTTGGAGAAATATGGATGTGTTCATGCTCGCAGTTTCATGCAGTTTTATTAATAGACTTACCACTGGAAATGTCTGTACCGTTGTAGATCTCCGTTTTCTTAGTGTTAAGGACATTTTTAATAATATGGTAGTTATTATCTGCACACTTTCCCATGTAATTATTTCTAAAGTTATATTGTATTTCTTTACAGTAACACTGTGAGGTAGAGAAGCTGAACAACTGACTTGCCGAAGGTCAATCATAACTGAACCGAGCCAACTTATTAAAACAAAATGACTTAAGAAAAGAGGTCTAGGGCCATGTCATATCACAGAAATATCAAAATATTATTGCAAATTATCGCTGGCTCATAACAAGGAAGCACCAGTGAGGTGAGAGGAGCAGGCAAACAATACTTCTCAGCTTCCATGGTGCACTATGAAAGAAGACATTTTTGGTGACCTTCCTTTCTCCACGAAAGGTGAGCCACCTGAAAAATATGTCCCCGAGGGCTACACAGTCCCTTCCACAGTGTACTGGGGCAGTAGTTATGAAGTGTTGTTTTCCTGCTCCTTCCATTGCACTGCAGCTTCTTTGCCCTCTTTGTTAGTGTATGACGCTATTCCCATGACATGAGCCACCGGGGTAACCACGGTGGCTCATGTTGTCTAGACGCTGAGAACCTTCCGCTCACCACTGCTCCAGAAGATAGTAGCCCTATTTCCCCCTGGTTCATTTTACCATGGTAGGTGATTGTGTGCACAATCGCCCCTGTGTAAAAATACTGCCGCCTGGCCCTCTGCCATTTCTGGCAGTGAGCTGGGGAAGAAACAGCAGCCATGCCAAGTGCAGCGGTTGCTCTAATGAAAGGAGCCACCGCACTCAAGGAGTGGGACAATCTGGGAGAGGAAAATTCTCCCACATGCAGCTTTTGCCTTCGCTGTGTTGCTGCTCATGTGGGCACATGGTGCGGCAAAAACAACAACATCCGTCTACCGGGAAAGGTTGGCAAGTTCTTGCCTTCCCCGCAGACCTCCCCAGCAATAGTGTGAGGTTGTGTGAATGACCTTTATATATCTATCCACACCCTGAGGGGTGCAGGTCAGGGAAAGCTAGAGGAGCTCCTCCTCATTTAAATTTCTGTGGGAGAGGAATGACATTTTGAGCAGCGAGAAAAATCTGTTTTGAGGGTACAGACAGGCACTGTTTAATAGCTAGAAAGAGCAAAGGTACTTCAAAAGGAAATGAAAATAGTTTTGTGGGGGAAAGAAAAAACTTTGTGGGAGGTGAAAAGGTATAGGAAAAGAAGATTGTTCAACATTATGCATTTAAATGGGAAACTACACCCATAACTACATGCGAAGCTCTCTGGAGTAGGGATATGCATGGAACTGTTTTTGGTGGTTCAGTTTGAATTCTAACCAAATTCTAACCAAACCGCCGGTCTGCAAACTGATTCAGTGAAACCACCCAGTGGTCCAGCCCATTCATTCGAACCAGGTTGAACCAGTTCGAGGGGCTAGGCTTGTAAAGGGGAATCCAGTGAGGATTCCCCTTTAAAAGCAAAAGGTAATCCTGCCTTAAAAGGATTCCAGGGGCAGCGGAGGTGGGGGGTGCAGAAAGAGGGCACCTTACTGGCACCTCCTCTAAACCCTGGTGCTCTGTGCAGCAGCACTGCCTGCAGAGGCATATCTAGGGAAAATGGCGCCTAGGGCAAGCACTGAAATTGCACCCCACCCCCTGTCCAAACATATGACACCCATCTTTCAGATAACTTTACCATAATATCAGCTCAAAATACAAGTCAAGCTCGTTAATCTTTTAATAAACAAATTATTGCACTACATGAAAATTATAACTGCACCTTCCTTGCTTTCACTGATGCAAATTGGTCTACGATGTGATCAAAGTCAGTTTTTTTCAGTTTCTTCTCAACAAAGCAAGGTCACAGAGTCTGCCTTGACCCATGAGGGCTGTTCATGTACATTAAGGGCAATATACATGAACAGTCAAAACACTTTAGCAAAAAGGCTGAAACTCCTTTTTGGAAAAGGGGATGCTTGCGGGGGGGGGGCACTGCATACAAAAAGGGTTTCTTCTTATTCCTAGCCAAAGGGTTTTGACAGCCATGATTTTTGCATCAATACGGAAACTTGACCTCCTTGCTGTTGGTGCAGAGCATTAAGCAATGCCTCTGGAAAGATTCTTTACTAATAACTAGCACTTTGAATTAAACCAGTACAGCTTGTGGAATGGTGCAACTGCCTGAAACAGCCCAGAATGGCACCCAAACTGTCAAGCTTCATCCCAAAAACAGTGGAATGGACCACAGACACTGGGAAAGAATATTGCAGCACCAAAATATTTCCAATCTGGTACATTTATGAAGTTCTTCAGTGTCAAAAATGGACCTGAAACAGCCTGGAACAGGACCCAAACTGTCAAGTTGCATCCCAAAAACTTTGGAATGGGCTGCAAGTCAGAACCAATTTCAAGATAGCTGCTTCCAGATATGCACCTCAAGGGTCATCATCTACTATCAAATTCCCGCCTTCAGTACTAGAAGAGTATTACAGGTCTTCTTGGTACATAGGAACATAGAAAGCTGCCATATACTGAATCAGACCCTTGGTCCACCTAGCTCAGTATTGTCTACCCAGACTGGCAGTGGCTTCTCCAAGGTTGCAAGCAGGAATATCTCTCACCCCTATCTTGGAGATGTTGCCAGAGAGGGAACTTGGAACCTTCTGCTCTTCCCAGAGTGGCTCCATCCCCTGAGGGGAATCTCTTACAGTGCTCACACTTCTAGTCTCTCCTCATACACAATCAGGGTGGACCCTGCTTAGCTAAGAGGACAAGTCATGCTTGCTACCACTAGACCAGCTCTCCTCTCCTTAGATATAGACTATCAGTTTGTAGTCTGTTCTATCAGTCTTTTCTCAAAAGGAATGCTTTGTTATAAATTATAGAATTGCTCCCCACACATAATCACTTACCCATCCTTCAACTGGCTCTTACTCTGCCCGCATAATCCATTATTGGGAACACACATGGTTTCTGAATCCTAGCTGGGTGCTCCTCTGCCAGGCTCCTGAACCAGCCCAAAGTCTACTGCTGGTCATATCAGCTTTGGAATGGGCAAGCAAGCAACAGATAACTACTGAAAACCATCAAAACTTTCAAAACCCTTTTTCAAAATGGCATGTATTGGATTGGATTGTTATTAAGCATTGCATTGTATTGTATTGCTATTAAGCATGTATTGGATTGTAATGTAATAGGAGCACTAGAGGATTTGGAATAGAAATAATTTGGTAGTTCAACAAAGTTACAAATGAATCTGGCCACAGCACTACTTAACCTGCAATTTTAAAGACACACATTAATCTGTGAAAGGAGAGGAGAGAGGAGAGCTGGTATAAAGGGTGGGGAGAGGAACGATGCGGTGGGGGAAGGAAAGGGGGGGGGAGGATCATATGCTTCCTCTGCCCCTCTTCCATTCCACTTCCTATATTTTTCAGACCACTGCCTGGTCTGTGCTGCTGCTTTCAGCAGCCCCAAGGGCTTCCTCAAACAACCACTTCAGTTTTTCTTGCCCAGATTGCCCAGCCAGAGCAGCAAAGTTGTGTGCAAGTCCACAGCCCCTTCCAGTCCTGACATTCTCTCATCGGAGGGTCAGAGGAAGGGGAGTCTCAAATAATCATGCTAGTATTCAGTGTTGGACGGGGGGGAAGCAGCGGGAAGTGAAGGCGGGGCTGGGGGGAGAAGAAGTGCCCATTAAAAAGCGGCGGCGGGGAATGCGGTGGAGAAAGAAGCTTCCTGAGGCACACAATTTCCTAAAGAAAGCCCGGCCGTTGTCAAGGAGAAAGGGGGAGGGAGCGCACAGGTCTCCTTCCTGGGAATTGCTCTTCCTCCTCCCTCTCATTTCATAGCCAGGTAAATGGGGACAACAAGTTCAGTTTCTTCCTCTGGAAGGAAACCCGTGCGCTCCCTCCCCCTTTCTTCTCAACAGTGGAGAAAATGATGTAAAATGTCACTGTTTATGATGCATTCTGCCTGGGCTGCATATATAAAAGGCGCCACGCTGGAAAACCTAGCAAAATGAAAGCAATGGGTTGCTCTTTTGTTGGCTTTCCTGCCCTTCCCCCTTCCTGCCTAAAGAGACCGTGGCGGCAGTTACTATAGAAACCAAGGCGGGAAAGGCCATGGAGGACTCGCTTCTTTGCCGCCTCCCCTCGCCTCCCCTTCCCTCCGTGCACAGAAAGGATCGCTCCTGGGGTGGTTCAGGGTGACTCCCGCTCAGCCGCTCACCTGCGCCAACAGATCTACCACTTTTACTTTGCCCTCGATGCCCCATTGTGCCCCTAGTCAGGACCACCACGGTCACTTCATTGCCAGGCTGCGCAGGCAGTCGCAGCCACCATCCATATGCTCTGTCCCGTCCGGCGCGAATGCTTGTTCCCCAACCAATGAAGAGCGCCCCACCACACGCCGCCCGCCCAGAGATCTCATGAGGAGTCGGACTCGTGGATGAGGACGTTCCTCAGCCTACGGGGGGTGGGTGGGTGTCAGTGTGCGGCAGTAGCGGTGCGCTGACGGGAGCAGAACATTCAGCACAGCAGTGACTGGTCCACCTGGGGCGTGGGCCTGTGGCGGCAGCGCTGTGGAAAATTTGGGGTGGGGGGAAATAAAAATTTAAAATTTAAAAATTTTGTGGGTTTTGTTTTGTGCGGGGGCGGGGCTGGCAGGCACTTTTGTGCCCCTGTTCTACCATGCCTAGGGCACGTGCCCTGTCTGCCCTACCGTGGTTACGCATCTGACTGAGCAGCAGTGGCGCAGTTCCAGCCTCTGCGCATCCGTGGAGGCAACCTGCATGACCTTTGCAGATGCATGTCCATTTGCGTGATCATGCAAATGGCCTCTGCAGATGTGCAGAGGCCATTCAAATGGCCTCTGTGCATCCACAGAGGCCAGAACTGTGCCACCGCCGCGCACACCGCTCTGCTGGGGGGTTCATAGTGCTGGGGTTTATAGGAGCCAGCGGCGGTAACATGCCCTCTCACCCCACACCCCTCCCCAAGCAGAGCTGAGAGGAAGAGCAGCACAGCAGTCTGTCAGTCACCCTTTTGATTTCTACTTTAGAGCCCAGCACAGGCAGCAGATAAATACAGGCAGCAGATAGTCCGAGGATGGGGAGGGGAGAGGATGGGCGTGTTGTAGTGTTGGTTATTGTGTTTACCAGTCCTAATCTCACTGTAAAGGACTGAAAGATTATTATTTTGTGGGGGTTTTAAAACTTTGCTTATTTTATAGTAGTGTTGTCAAATGTTATCCTGCCAGTGAATACGATCCAATGCATTTTTACAGTCTATAGATTCCTTTTGTTATTTGAAGAAACTTTTTCCTTTCAATAATAAAAATATATTTAAGGATGTTTTAAAAAGTGAAATAGCAACAAATTGAAGATATTTTAACTAAATGAAAACCAAATTGCATTTTTTAGGTAAATACTTCCCTTCTAATGAAAAACTAGGCCATCAGAATTGAAGATGAGTGTTATTAAGTTTGGCTGGGAAAACTCTTCAAGTGCTGAAGGGGATCTGCACCCACAGATATCTTCCAGCATAAGGTGGCTCTGATCCTGTGCACAGGCAGGCAGCTTAAATCTCAGTGAAATCAGCCTTGGTTCTAAGGAAACAAACTATGTGAGGGGACCCTCAGATGCCTCATCTTTAATTGGCCCAACATGTTCTGGATAAAAATGCTTCATCACAGGCACTTTCACAATAGCATAAGTAGGCTAAACCCAACCAGCCTTATAGTAACTCTAGTACTACAAGTGGCCATCCTTATCTGTGGTTCCAGCAACCACAGTTTTGTGTATCCGCAAGGAGGTCCTAGAGACCTGGTTTCTATATCCGCAGGTGCACAGATCAGGTGCACTGATTTTCACCTATCAGTGATTTCAGGGCCACTGGATAGGATTTCCAGAGTCATTTTTGGTGTCATTTCTGGTCTGAAGGTACCTCAGAGGCATTTTGTGGCTCTTTAAAAAAAAGAAATCCTAAATTTGCTAAAATTGGAGGAATTGTGGGTTTGGGGGTGCATTGCTGGAGTAGAGTAATTTATTTCTTTTATTTATGCTCCCCCACTCTGATATTTTAGCCTTTTGTGTGTGTAGGACCCTAACCACTAGATTCCTATAGGGGTACGGTTTGGTTATTTGTGGTTTCCATATTAATGCCTATAGGTGAGAACGGGAACCCTGCGAATAACAAAGGCCACCTGTATTGCTAGAATTAGTTCTAGCCTACAATCATTCCTGACTGCTAGTTTTCTTATGTTAAGACAGTTTTGTTTTGTTTTTAAATTAGGCAGATTAGCAATATAACGTGGAATTCACATTAACAGTCTGAAATGGTACATTCCAGCAAGAACTGTAACAGATGATTCTACTGATCAAGTAGCTTGGTTTGGTGAACAGAGCATAGAACTATGGGATATATGAACGGAAAGCCATTTTATGCTTCATTGATGCCTGTATTAAAAATATTAAACTCTGTATTTTCTTGTATAGTCTCTCTCATTCCTTAACTCTATTTTGTGAAAATTCTTTGCACATCAGTCTTTTTATCCCCACACTTCTGGCATGAAATTCTTGCATCTTGCAGATGGTTCTGGGCACCTACTCAAGATTCCCCTGCAATTGTGGATCTTTGTGGAGAAAATATCTCGGATGTGGGCCATCGTAGACCCCACAATTATTGCAGAGTCTAATGTGGAAGTGTCCAGTAACTTCTCTTATGCAGTCCATGTTCCTGATTATATTATGTATATATTATTACTATATCATGTGTATTATTATGTATGTTTTAAATTTTGGTCTATGACTGTAAATAAACATGATTGATTGATTGATTCTCTTATGCAGTTAAGCTGGATCAGTTTGTGACTCCTGATGATGTGGATAAGCTGCTTGGAATGGTGTGGCCTACCACTTCTTCTCTTGACCCTTATTTGACATGGCTTATATTATCTGGTGGAGGGTTGTTGTAGAGGCCTGGTAGATATTATATATGCTTCTCTGAGGGAGAGCAGGATGCCTCCTTGCCATAAGGAGGCAATCATTAGACCTCTTCTGAAGAAGCCCGTCTTGGATCCCTCATATTTAAGCAACTATAGGCCTGTCTCCAATATTCTGTAGTTTGGCAAAGTAATTGAGAAGGTGTCGGCCTCCCAGCTCCAGGCAGCCTTAGAGGAAACTGATTATCTAGACCCATTTCAAACTGGTTTCAAGTGGGCTATGGGGTGGAGATTGCCTTGGTCGGCCTGACAGATAATCTCCAATGAGCTCTTGACAGAGGGAGTGTGACACTGTTGGTCCTTTTGGATCTCTCGGCAGCTTTCGATACTAAGGGGAAGAGAAGATGAAGCCTTGCAAGGGAAGTGAATGCTGGGAACAGATGAGAGAGTGTTGATGGACCCTGAGCAGATGAAGCTCTGTTGTCTCACCAGCACACACCACACTTGAATGGCATAGTCATCTCCATTCAAGCATCCCATGGAGTCACCTGGGAGAGATAATCAGGAGATTTGGGGCAGGGTGTTATCAGTATGCTGATGACACCCAAATCTATTTCTCCATGTCAACATCAGGAGAAAGCATAACTTCCCTAAATGCCTGCCTGGAGGCAGTGGTGGGCTGGATGAGGGATAACAAACAGAGACTGAATCCAAAATAAGATGGTGGTGCTTATTGTGCAGGGTCAGAACTCAGGAGATAATTTTGATCTGCCAGTTTTGGATAGGGGGTCACATTTTCCCAGAAGGAACAGGTACGTAGTCTGGGAGTGCTTCAAACCAACCTGGTGTCTCAGGTTGACAAAGAGGTGTTTTCTATCAGCTCTGTCTGATACACCAGCTGCATCCACTTTTTTTTTTTTGAGATAATGTCGTACGTATGCTGGTAATCTCCGGACTTTACTCTTGTAATGCACTCTATGTGGGACTGCCTTTGTACGTCATCCAGAAACTGCAGTCAGTACAGAATGTGGCATTCAGGTTCGTCTCTGGGTCATCTTGGAGATATCATACTACTACTCCTATATTAAAAGAACTACATTGGCTACTAATAAGTTTCTGGGCAAAATACAAGGTGCTGGTTATAACCATAAAGCCCTAAACAGCTTAGGCCCAGGGTGTTTAAGAGAACATCTTCTTCACTATGAGCCGTATCACCCATTGGGATTATCCAGAAAGGTCTGTCTGCAGTTACCACCAGCTCATCTACTGGGTGCACAGGGACGGGCCTTGTCTGTTGCCATCTTGAGACTCTGGAATGCACTCCCTGCTGAATGCACTTCCCATCTATGGCAACTTTTTAACTAGACTTGTGGTGTTAAGTCTGCCATTAAAAAAAATTGTCCGTCCCCCCCATTCCTCAGCCAGGCCCAAACTAGTTTGGACTCGAGTCAGACAGAGCCTATCTCTAGTACGCACAAAACTGTACCAGACCCGGTTCAGTTCGAGTCCAGTTAGACTTGAACTGTACCTCATTTTCTGGTTTTGTGCATACCCCCTAGTGCTGATGGGAGTTTTCCTCACAGGCAAATAGCAGCAGTGGAAGGGGGAGGGGAATGATCTGGATCAGGAGGACCATGGCCCATGAAAAGTATTAAAGCCCCTTTCTCCCACACCATATTCCCAATATGAATCAGGTCCTCTAATTGTTCCTTTGTGGAGAACAAAAATCAAGCCTGCCAGGGCAAAGCTCACTATTAATTGCAATATGAATGTTGGCTCTTTGACTTAAACTCTAAGCTCTTCAAACAGAGATATCAATGGATTAATGTACAATTGCTGTTGTCTGTCCTGAGAACAATGGATTTGGTGGGGTGTGGGGAGAAAGAGGACTATCACATACACACACACACACCTACCTGCTCCAGTAAGCTAAAATGTTTTAAGTACTTACCTCTCCCCGCCACCCCCACACAGTAATCTTCAGCCAAGAAAGCACACCCTTGGCTGGGTGAATTAGATAGGTTTTCCCCAAACCTTATCCTCACAGTCACTCATGGAACGAGGCCAGAACATGTGTATCTATCCATCACAGACTAGAGCTAGAACACTCTGCGGTCAGCTTGTGCCAAGGACTGCATTACTAGGTCTTATGTAAAAAGAGCTCTCTTCTATCTATAGGGATGTCAGAAACATTTGCTTGAGAACAGAAGGCGGTACACAACAAAAAAAGAGACAAACCAAAAAAGAGTCAAATATAAGAAAGGATTCCGTGAACATTGATTAGTCCAGTGAAATTCACCAGAATAAATGGTATTGCACTAATGTAATCCCCGTGACTGAGCAAATACAGTACCTGTTTGTTTTGCATGTTAAAAATTCATTATTTGTATTTTTAAAGAAATCTGAAAGTGAATAAATTACAAAAGTAGTGACACAATATTTATGGATGATTCTTTACAACTATATTCTAGGCAAAAGGTAGATTCAGACAACCAAATAAATTACGAAGTATTTGGTTGTGAATGTGGTCTAAGCCTGTGTATGCCCTCCTCCATTCCACTCCCTTCCCCGCCCTACTTACCACTTTGACTCTGTCACTGAACTGTGATGCTGACAACGTGGTTTGTTTAAACCACAACTCCATGCTTCGTCTGAACTCAGAGCCATGTTGCAACTGTGGTTTACAAACTATTATTAAACCAGCATTTGAAGCCAGAGTTAAATCTCAGTTTCAAATGCTGGTTTAATCATGGTTTCTAAACCATTTTTTGGAGGGGGGAGACAGCTCTGGTCTGGACAAGCCACAATGTCAACAGACTCAAGTAGAGGTAGTAGGGTGGGGTGGGGGTGGGGGGAGAAGGGAGTGTGCAGGCTCAAGTCACATTCACAACTATGGCTTATTAGGCTATCTGAACCCAGACACATTGTTGGCCTACAAGGAGATATTCATTCTCATTTCAAGTACAATCTTTCCACACTGCCGCATCACACATAGCTCAAATACAGCTCCATTCATTCAAGATTCTGTAGCTGAAATTAGCCCATTAATTAAAAGAAAACAAAATACCAAAAACAAAGGCTATAGATTTACTGGGTTTGGGATGGGGCGGGGAGAAAGAGTTCCATTCTTTGTTTCTATTTATGAACTCACAGCAGATGACCTGAATCTCCTCCATACGCTGCCTTCCCCACAGCCTATAGCTTAGATTATTCACTTCTTAGCAAAAACACCACCTGCCATATGGACAGGAGATTAATTACACTGCATTTAGATTAATAAAATATATGAGTGTCAGAACTGTCCCACATCCATTTTGTTTCTCACAGCTGTCCTTTATGTTTGGATCTCCTTGCATTAAGAAGTTTTCCAAATGCAGCCACGCAATGAGTACAAGAAGACTGTACCGTACTTTTTACTTTTTTTACAAGAGGATTCCTGCATTGGGAAAACTTACTTGAGTTCATTTATGTAGCTTCCATATACCCAGGGGCACCATTTGGCACGGACCTGGGGGCCCAGATCCTTGTGCCCACTCTCCAAGAGGGCCCCATGATTTCCTCCAAGGAAATATAGGGATCCCTTTATATTTCTGGAATGGCTTGACTTAAAGAGTTCTGAAATTTGTCACAGATGTAGAACAGGTTATTAGGATTCTGTTTATTGATTTTGAAGCAGTTCAGTCAATCTGTTGATTTTCAATTATTTTTTTAATTAAAACAAAAACCAAAAAACTTCAAAGTGGTCCTGTAAGTGGCTTGTAATTTTCATGGCAGGAAATTACAAAAAACATCTGTAACTGAAGTCCCCCTTCCTTGGACCATCATTCCACCCATATGTGAAGGAATCTGCCCTTTGCCTTTGTTTAAAAAATGCAACTCCGTAGCTCATTAGGTCAAATTACCTGGCTGCACCTCTGCATATATAGCCCCTTTTGTTAACTGAAAGAGTGACTATAGTAAGGGGATTACAGAGAGGGAGAGAGAGTACAAAGAGGGAAAGTCCTCATTTGAACCTGGAAAAAGGCTGTGGACTTAATTTGTGGGATAAGCAAAAGTTCAAGACCATTATTTCTCTTGGCTCCTCATATTGTATGCAGCTTTCCACACAAAGCATGCTTAAATTCAGAGTATGCAGCAAAACTGCCTCTTAGTTGGTCAATCTCTCTGCCAAGAGCATCCTAGGCCTGTTCTTCAAATGCTCCACTACCACCACTGCAGGAAATAGATACAAGGCTTGTGATATACATTGAAATACCAAGTTCATGAATGACTGGCACAGATTCATTCAGTACTGCTACCATTCTTGGTCCTTTGAAGATACTGGCAAAGCACATGCTGTAGTCTGTATTCCATGATTCAGTTGTTCACTGGGGCGTTTGTAGCTCAGTCCAGAAGTTTGCCCAGGCTCAAGACACAGACACACAACTCTGTGCAAATGTCCAAATTGTACTTGTTCCCCTCTTTCTCTTTTTAGGAGTCACATGATTTGGGCATCTGTGCATATAGCCATCTGTATAGGGGACAGAAGTAGAGGGGGATGCCTGTTCCACCACCAAGGGAACAGGATCTTCAGCTCAGGTAAGTGCCTGATCCAGACATATATGTTGCATCCGCTTTGTTTTGTGATTATATGACTATACTGTACCATTGCAGAAAAAGAGAATCTTGCACAGAATTCAATACTCAGGGAATCTACGCTGCCAATTACAAAAAAGCAAAAGCTCCTTACTGGCTTAAGCAAACCACTTATGCAAAATTTTAAAAAGTAAATATATGCACATATACCTATTTTTCTACAGATTGAGGGTTCTAGTTGAGGGGAGAATCGGGGTTATTTTGGTGTACATTTTTAAAGAAAATGCACAATGTATTGCCCCAGAAGCTTAGTTCTCTTGATTCAATGCCTCTACATTAAATCAGAGATGCGGGAAGTTGGGGGAAACCCCACAATTAAGTACCCTAGGAGTAAAAACTAGCGATGTGCTCGAAGTGTTTCGGCACCTCTAGTTTGAGGCGCTGAAACATTTCACACTGCCCAGCCAAATTGTTTGGGCGGGGGGCAAGCAGGCACTTTAAAAGGAAGAAGGCAACTCTTATCTGCCCCTCCATGGCTCCTCTGCCGCCTCCGAGCAGTGCTGTTTGTATTAAGCAGCCGGGCTCTCTGTCCATGAGTGTCACTCAAGATGGCATCTGCACATGCTCAAACACCATTTCCTTCCTGATGCTACCCAAAGGTTGCTGGGAACAGCCTGTTCCAAGCAAGATGCAGCCAGGCAAACCAAGAGCCTGGCTGCTTAATACAAACAAACAGTGTCACTCAGGGTGGCAGGAGGCAGCGGAGGAGCCATGCATGGGCAGGTAAGACCTGCCTCCCTCCTTTTAAAGTGCCCACTCTCTTCCCCACACTTCCCCACAAATGCTTCGTGCACATCCCTAGTAAAAACACAAAGGTTGACATGATGAGGGAAATTACTCAAAAGGCAAAGTCGTCTGATCTGAAATTAAAAGGACAAGTAAGGCAGTGTTCTTTGATTTCAATGGGACTACTTTGAGTTATTTTCCTCATGTCAGACAATTGTTTTAGTTCCTAGCACAACTACTGCTCATGGCCAGTACATATCGCATAACTACTGCCA
Organism: Hemicordylus capensis; assembly: GCF_027244095.1. Taxonomy (NCBI): domain Eukaryota; kingdom Metazoa; phylum Chordata; class Lepidosauria; order Squamata; family Cordylidae; genus Hemicordylus; species Hemicordylus capensis. The sequence goes on along the minus strand of NC_069657.1, from coordinate 331,415,974 downwards.
CTTCTAAGGTAGACTGGCAAGAACAGAAAAGGGATGCAGTCAAGTCATGGACTAAGGGATTTAAATGTACACTAGCTGCACATCGGCCAAGTAGGCATCCAAGTTTCGCACTGGTGCAAACACAGCCTTATTCATTATTCAAGAGTGAAGAATTTAGAACATACACTGAATGGGAGATTAGTATTCCTATTCCCATGGATCAGAGAGGAATGAGTCACTCATTACATGGCATCTACTTTCCCCACAGTTGACTAGCACATGTGCTAGTCAAAAACTCAGAGCTGAAGAACAGTCTTCAGACTTTGCAAACTTAGGACCAACCTCTGGTCTTAACCTGCAATACAAGACCCACTTTAATGTCCATCTTTGTTTCTGTCTCTGATTTTCTCATCCTTTCTGTTCAATAAAAATAAAAGTAAAAGAAAATGGTGCAGGTGCAGATGGTATAACTCATTCCAGATTAAACCATAAGCCACTTAACAGGCCACAATCACAACACACAAGTTGAAGAACTATGGGTTACATGGACCATGCATGTGAAATTTTTAGTGATCTATGCTATGGTTTCCCCAATGCAGCCTCTCAAGTCTTTTGATGCAGTATCACTTTGCTCCAATGGAACTCTATTGTGGCAACATCTGTGGTCGCCATCTATAGTCAAATTCTTTTTCTCATACCTTTTGCTTTGTAAACCACCTTTACGAACTTTTTGTTGAAAAGCTGTCTATACATATTCTTAAAAACCAACAACCATCTTTCTGTTGCTTCACCTGTGACCATTCCTCTGGACCTGTTTGATAACTACTAATTTAGGAAGTAACAGGAAATCCTAATTCAACTTCCAAGGCCAGATCATGGCTTATTATCATGTTTTTCAATTATCTACATGTCCTTTTTGCACTGCCCAGAAGTTTAGCTGCCATATATAAGAACACAGAATGTGTTGCTAATTGCTTTGTGTGCTCCGCTGGACTTTTATTTAAAAAACGGACATGTAAGAAAGACCTCACCCACTTGGATAGGTGCCTGTATCCTAAATTACTCAATTGGATAGTTGCCTGTACAGATAAGCCATTTCTAGAAATAATCCCATGCATCGACAAGGAGAGCTCTGTGCAACATACATGCTGGTAGATGAACTCTTAATAAATTTGTCTTCCTAAACATTTCCCCACACTTGAAACAGAGAAGAGAACGAACTCTCCTGAATGGTGCAGTGCTTGTTACAGTAGAGCTGGGTGATTCACTCAGCACAGGATGTGCCCAATTACTGTGTATTTTCCCAGTCTTGTTTTATAAATTCTTGTTATAAAAGTCAGTGTATCTACAGCATTTCACCCTTTCCCGCTTGTTTTCACACTTTCCCAGTCAGATCCTCTGACAGGTGAACTAGAAGTATAAGTTGCTGTAGTTGCTGATCCAAAAAAATAATAATAATCAGATGTTACTATGGAGTATGATATGTGCCATTGGTTTGCAGTTTGTCCTTTCTAGCTAACTACAGCTTCACCTTTTAAACAATGCACAATCTCTTCAGTGCCAGAGCACAGAACCTCAAATTAAGGGCTTAATTCTAGAGACATATATGGTATATTCCAAATCAAACACACCTGGTTGGCTACATGAAGCCCTGCAATGTCTGTGTGCACTTTCCAAGATAAATAATTACACAAAAATATCATTTATGGAATTATAAAGTCATCACATAAGTATTAAATTCTGTAGAGAAAGTGTGCAAATCTCAAGAAAGGAGGAATGATGTCAAAGCTTCACCTTTCCCACACCAAAACATGAATCATTTTAAGAGAGGCTTTCATTTACAGTAAAATTACATGAGCAAGCTAGTTCTGCTAATAACACATGGATTTGTCTTGACAAGGATGTTGCTTCATTTTCTGATGCTGAAAGATGGGCTTATATTCCATTTCCCATCCAAAATCCTTCATGGCTAATAAAAGCTGCGAGGCAGGGTACAGGCAGGTAGTTGGAGGTGATTATTAATGCTTTACTAAGGGAGGGCAAGATGCCATCATGCTATTATTTAAAAAGTCCTCCCTTGATCCCTCCAACCTGGATAACTATTGACCTGTCTCTAACTTTTCCTTTTTGGGCAAGGTGATAGAGCATGTGGTAGCATTCCAGCTGCAAGGGTCTTGGATGATACGGATTATCTAGAGCCTTTTCAATCTGGCTTCTGCCCTGGATATGGGACTGAAACTGCCTTGGTCACTCTAGTGGATGACCTATGCCGGGAACAAGACAGGGGGCGTGTATCCCTGTTTGTTCTGCTGGACTTCTCAGCGGCATTCGATACCATCGACCATGGTATCTTTCTAGACCGCCTCTCGAGTGTGGGAATGGGAAGTACTGCTTTTGAGTGGCTCAGGTCCTTCCTTGGGGGAGGAAGTCCAGAAGGTGGTGCTGGGGGACTATTGCTCAGCACTGTGGTCATTGACCTATGGGGTCCCGCAGGGTTCAGTTTTGTCCCCCATGCTGTTTAACATCTACATGAAACCATTGGAAGAGGTCATCCGAGTTGTCAACAATATGCAGATTATTATTATTTTATTATTATTAATTTGATTTCTATACCACCCTTCCAAAAATGGCTCAGGGCGGTTTACACAGAGAAATAACAAACAAATAAGATGGAACCCTGTCCCCAAAGGGCTCACAATCTAAAAAGAAACGTAAGATAGATACCAGCAACAGTCACTGGAGGTACTGTGCTGGGGGTGGATAGGGCCAGTTCCTGAGATGACACTCAGCTCTGAGATGACACTCAGCTCTATCTCTCCTTGTCACCTGATCCTAGGGAGGCAGTGGATGTCCTGAATCAGGGGCTGGAGGCCGTGATGGGTTGGATGTGGCCTAATACACTGAGACCGAATCCGGATAAGATGGAGGTAACGTTGGTCAGTAGGAGAGCCAATCAGGATGAGGAGATTCTACTGGTTCTGGATGGGGTTGTACTCCCCTTGAAGGAGCAAGCACGCAGCTTGGGGATATTGCTGGACATGGCTCTGCTTTTGGAAGTTCAAGTGGAGGCGGTAGGCGAGGTGCGTTTGCACAGCTTCAGCTAGTGAGCCAGCTGCATCCATTTTTTGAGAAGGCAGATCTGGCCACAGTTACGCGTGCCTTAGTCACGTCACAGCTGGATTACTGTAATGTGCTCTACATGGGGCTGTCCTTGAAGAATATTTGGAAACTGCAGCGAGTGCAAAATGCAGCAGCTAGGATTTTATCTGGAGCTGCTTGCTGGGCTCACATCACACCCATTTTGAAAGAGCTGTACTGACTGCCAGTTTGTTTCCAGGTCCAATTCAAGGTGCTGGTTTTTACCTTTAAAGCCCTTACCAGTTTAGGCTGCTTAAGGGACCACCTGCTCCCAAGGATTGCTGCCCACTTGAGGAGGTCATCTGAGGGGACTCTGCTCCGGGTGCCGACAATGAGGGAGGCTCAGTTGTGCACGCGGGACAGGGCCTTCTCTGTTACTGCCCCGGGACTCTAGAATGGTCTCCTGGTGGCTATTCACTCCTCTGTCTCCATCACGGTTTCTAGAAAGTGTGTGAAATCTTGGCTTTTTACCCAGGCTTTTATACAATTGTCTCTACTGCTGCTTTATATTTTGTATGGTTATCTTGTGCTTGTATTTTAAATCTTTTTAGTCAGATCTATGTTTTTATAATCTAGCTTAATATTCTAATTGTGTAATTTTTATAGTCTTGTTTTAATTTTTCTGTGTGAACCACCTTGAGATTGTTTTAATGAAAAGTGGTATACAAATTTAACAACAAACATAAATACATAAATAAAATCTTTAATTTGTAAAACACAATACATCAGTCTGGAGTGTATTGTCACATTACCATCAGAACCCTTCAGTTTGGTTCTCTGCTTCTTATTGTAGCATATGTGCAACCAACTTTACTGTGATATCAAAAAGCAGAGGAACTAGCTTTATAGTCACACTTCTCATCAGAGTGATTCCAAAAGGAATATAAATATTTTCTTTGCAATGCGGACCCCTTTTGTGGATTTCTATTCTACCTATCTATTTATTTGATTTCTATACCGCCCTTCCAAAAATGGCTCAGGGCAGTTTGTCAAGCTTCTACACGTAGACATGCTCTCCAAGGCTTACTAGAACATTTCTCTGAGCAGTACAAGCGGCTGTTTCAAGACCCGGCGCCACTTCCAGCCTCCACGAGTGTGTAAAAAGTCATTTGTCAAGCTTTGCAACCTCAGGAAAGAGAGCCTTAATGGTTAACCACACCAAATTAAAATTCTTAAAGCCATTAATCACACTCTCATGACTGCAGATAAGGCAATGCGCGGCATATGCTCATGTAGGTCTTTGCCTTTAGCCATAATCAAGAGGTATTAACCTCTCAGTGGAAAAGAGCTGCATGAGGTGCTGTAGTCAAATTGTGACAGAAGCGATGTGGGACAGGCAAAGGTCAAATGCATTCACTCTGTATTAAATGACGGTTATGTAAGAAATAACTTAATACCTGAGCACAAATGGGTTGATTAACATTCATGAAATGAGACTCATCAATCCTCTACATAGAAGTGAAGCCAAAATTTATGTCACAATTCCCTATTCAATGGCACTGAAAGCGGCAGTAGTCCAAATGGGTTGCTGCTAAGTCACCGTGTTTTGTAGTCAACCATTTGTCAAAGGAGCAAAATTATCTGATAAACACTCTTTCATTCAATTTGCACATAAATGAAGGCTGACTTAGAGGATGTTTAACATCATTGTTTCTCGCATCATAAAAGCAGTACATGAATATCTAGGGTTGTTTCTGAAAAGGTGCTTTGTTTAACTCATGTCTAGTTATGGGAGTAGCTTTATCAGTACTTACTAGAGCGAGCTTTTCCTTTTGTATCTCATCAGAAGCCTTTCCAACACACATAGACTTAATTACAATTGCCACCTAAAGCAAAATCAAAAGAAAACCTTCGGGTTCTCCCTTGGGCCACATATCTGAGAAATCAAAGGAGTTTCTAGAAAACTATTGAAATTTCTCTCCTGAGTGGGTAGTGCACTGCATAGACACAGATTTAATTAAAGCAAAACGAACCCACAAAGGTTGCTACATGTAACACAGGTTGCCACACAACTCACACAGGTTGCCACAATAACCCACAAGGGCTTGACAAATCTCAGGCACCAGGGAGCCATGGTGCCTATAAATTTAACTGTGGAGCCTAGACAAGGATATTCGGAGGAAGAGATATTTAATAAAATCTTCGTTTGTCTCAGTTAGTTCTATTTCTGTTCTGTTACTTGTAAAGGGGATAAAGACGAAGTCCAGTAATTTTGGCAAGTGTCCATTTTCTGGCTCCTATAACAGCTAGAAATCAAGAATGGATATTTAGATAGATGGAAGTTCTGCTAGGGACGGTATTACTGAGTAAAAATCTATGACTGTGTCAAGGATAGCCCACTGGAGTTGGCTCAACCTGGACTACAGAGTGACATTAGTGGCCCTGAACAAGTTCCTGGGCACTGCAAAGTTGATTGAGGCCCAGTCAGGCTGGAAGCAGAGAGTGCTGCTTTTGAGTTGGCTAGTGCCCACCTAAACTGACAAGAGACCCCTGCCATTCTCTCCCTTTGTGCAGAACAAAGAGGCAGTGACATCCTCACCAATGAAATCTGATCCCCTAGCAGCTTAGGGTTAAGGCTAGAGCTGAGTTTAAGAGTGGCTCAAATGTGCTTTGGCATATCTGCCAAAATAGCTGCTGAGCAAGGCTTTGAAGTGGCTCTTATTGCAAATTGCTACCACAAAGATACAAATACCGGGGTGGGTGGGGGAGGAATGTGCACCTAAATGGTTTGGGTCCAGGGTACTTAAGAGAGTGCCTTCTTTGTAATGAACCCTATTGCCTACTAAGATCATCTGGAGAGGTCCGGTTATGGTTGCCGTCAGCATGTTTGGTGGTAACTCGGGACTGGGCCTTCTCTGTGGCTACCCCAGGGCTTTGGAATATGCTCCCTGTTGAAATAAGAGCATTACCCTTCTCTGTTTGTTTCCAGGAAAATGCTCAAGATGTACCTGTTTCCTCAAGTTTTTAACTGATTTTAAACACAGGATGTTTTTATCTGCGATCTTGTTTTATTAGTTTTGTGAATTTTAACTGTTTTATACTGTTTTAATATTTGTTGTGTTCTTAATTTGTACACTACCTAGGAATGTCTATAACAGGCAGTATTAAAATATGATACATAAATAAGATAAATGTGGGGCAGTAGGAGGCATGCTCAGGAGTGGCTGAAAGCGTCTGCTGCACAACTGCACAGACTCCAATGCACATTCAGATGCAAGCTTCTCTTTCTCCGTTTGTGGGGCACTTCAGGGGCAGCAGGAGCCTCTTTACAACACCAAGAAGGCTCGCTCTGAATTAGCTTTGTTTGCTCTGTGATGTAGCATAGCCAAATCTGAATGGTTACTCATGGAACTGAACTAAGAGTCAAACAGGGCTATAAAACTGCAAAAGCAGCAGGCATTTGAGGGAGTGTGGAAAATATTTCGCCCCCACCCCCAACAACAACAACAAAAATCTCTCCTTTGAAAATACTTGGCAGATAACCTTTGGCTGAACTTTTGGTTAAGGTATAAGACACCAGGACAGGAATGCTGTTCAGCACTACAGTGTGTTGCATTAGTTAATCCTAATGATCCTTAAAATCTACAAATTCTATGTCTGAAATCTCAGTTAAGTATAACCTGTGCCATGCTCCTAAAATGTCTACTTTGAGAGTTTCCAATCAGTTTGTGCTTTATTATAAATCTTGTATTAACAGTGTTTACATGACATGGCCTCAGGTTAAACAGCTGATCATTAACAGAGAGGAAGTGTTCTATCTTTTCTTCCTGAACATGCAAAGCTTTGTAGAACTAAAAGTATTCTTCTTTTTAGGGGAGCATCTTAGATTCACCTGTATCTTTATAAAGTTAAACTTCAGGTCCAATAATTCAAAGAAGTTGCTCACAGTTCCTTCATACATGGCGCTCGCTCTCTCTCTCTCTCTCTCTCTCTCTCTCTCTCTCTCTCTCTCTGAACATGACTCTGTAGTAAAAGGTCTGTAAGGCTATTCTCACAAGCAACCTAACCCAGGCTAGGGCAGTTGAGCCTGGATTAAATGGCTTGTGTGCAGCGCCGAGATCAGGGTCACTCCTGGTGCTGCCACCTCGCCTAACCCTACTTTGTATCCTGGTGCTGAAGACGTGTGTACGCATGGGCTACACACAGCTCGAGCATACACAGAGTCGAGCACCTAGAGCACCCAACCTCCGTGGGAATTCCCCAGTGCACCACAAAAATGCATTGAAGGATTCCCGGAAGCCAGGGAAATGGGTCCCAGCCTCCAGCGATACGTGCTGCACAGAGCAGTGCAAATTGTGTGGGCGCGCAGGAGCACAAAATATGTGGCAGAAGATTGTCTGGGTGCAAGGTAGGTGACCTTGGGAAATGATACCAATAAAGGACAGCATATTACCCATTTTTTATTTGTTATATTTTTATTAGGGCTTCAATGTTTATTCAATTATATCAACAGATTAAAAACAAACCTTTAATCAACTAAAAACGTTCTCTTAATTGAGCAGCAGATTTATTCTTAATTATTAAAAATAGAAGTAGTTCTAAAAACTGAAAAATGGCAAGCACCGTATTAAAAGAGATATTCCCCCTGTCCCTCCCATAGTAGGGAATTACTCTTCTACGATGCCCAGTATGACACATGCATGCATCATTTTATAAAAAGGAAGTGTGCACCTTGCTTCAGATTCTTTTTACTCACATGCAAATTCAAATTGAAAGATTAATCAACTAAGATTTTTTTTTTAATCGTGTGCCCTGATTTTTACAACCATGGAGCTGCTGTTTGGGTGTTTTTTTTTTTGTTTTTTTTTTTTTGCCTCAGGGACAAAATGTCTTGGGCCTTCTTTGATGGAGTCAATCTCACACAGAGCAGCTGATTATTATCTGACCATCCCTTGTTTCACACAACTACATTCAGTTTGTCTCTAGTCTGTGTTTAAACACTTTGACTGGAGTTGGCTGGAGCTAGTCTAGTTGAATATCCATGAAAGACTCCAATTCTTCCCTTCCTAAAGTAGCCAGTGCTGTAACCTGAGACTGCTTACAGTTTTCTTGGTAAGGCAAAGAAATTTGTTTTCAGAAGCTGAGAGAGTTTAAAGCTATATATATTTGGGGGGTTGTATGCAATGTGTGCTCTGGCCTGCCTAAATGTAAGTGCTCTAATGCCCAAGGAACCTTTACTTCCAGGTATTAGAAGTCTTTATTAGGGAGCCTGACCACCCATGAAGGAGTTTTAGTTGGGTAGCAAAATATTCTCCCAGCCCACAGACCACTGTGTGGAGTACAGTGTGACTCCAGAGAACACAGAAGTTGGCCATCTCTGTTACAGGTTATAATAAAACCTAGTATAGTACTTGACTATAGAAGCCCAGTAATTAACAAATGTAAGTCAGATGTGGGTCAACCTAATCCAGAATTGAGTCTTTGGCAAATAACCCATGTTTCAAAGCAAAGAAAGATCTTGAACTATTCTCTAACCCTTTCCCCTTCACCATTAGAAACGCCACAGAAAAATCCCAGAATTTTGTTCAGTATTTCTAGTGAGAAAGAGATCAACAATTTCCTAAGCTCACGGTGGCAGCTATTCTGACTAAATTTACTTGAATAAAAGAAAAAGAAAAAGGGAAAGGAAAGGAAAGATTGTGCCATCAAGTCGGTGTCGACTCCTAGCAATCACATTCCATGTGTTTTCCTTGGTAGAATACAGGAGTGGTTTACCAGTGCCTCCTCCCACGCAGTGTGAGACTATACCTTTCAGCACCTCCCTATATTGATGCTGCCCAATATAGGTGACTGCAAATGTATTTACTAGCCACAGTCTGAGAAGCACACCAGTGCAGATTTGAACTAACAGTCTCTTGCACTCTAGGTAAGCTGTTTCCCTGTGCTACTGCAGATAAGTCCAGCTGAAATTAGGTTAGGCACACCTAACCTATCCTTTTAATTTCAGTAAAAAGTCAAGTAAATCTAGAGCCCTTTCTCACAATCAGGAGCAAGGGCTCAGAGAGGTCAGGAGAGAAAGTCTTGAAATGCTTGGCTCCCTGGCAATCTCCTTGTTCGATGCTGGGTGGCGGATCACGCACCCAGAAGACTGCTGGCTACATGGGGGGTCAGAGGCCGGGATGCATCTTCCCAGCCCCTGAACTCCTATAGGATACCCTTGTCCACTGACATTCTCTTCCAATATTTTCCTCAAACCATATTTAATTGTACTGTGAAAATATGCAACAGGATTTTCATGATATGGAATCTGATTATTCAAATCTTTTGATAACAAGATTTTTTTTTACCAAGTGTTCCCCTAACTAGCCTCAAGTCAAACAAAACCTTAGAGAGAAAAAAAACCAAGCCCACAGCATTACCATCCTTGCTATGGTTGCTCCCTCCTAAGACATGTATGCATACAATGGCTAATACTGCACACCCCTTCTGGGGAACTTGTGCACATTTTTCATACTGTGTATAGTTCATGCTATCTCTGCAAATGTGATCATTCATTACATTATCAGCAGCACTAATGTTCTCTTGAGAAAAGAGTTTACCTTGCCTCAAGAAATCTCATAATATAATGCAAAGGCGTTCTCCTAAATGACCTTCTCCACACAACTCCCCCTCAAGTCAAGAGTACTCAGAACACTAAAAATAGCTAAAGGTAAATCTTTCACTGCACAAAAGGTCCTAAACGAAGATAGTCCAGCCATATGCCTGGAAGGAATCATTTGTCCACAACATCTCTAAAGCATTCAGACAGATAAACAGAGATACACTTGTTTTAATGCCTCTCCCTCCCACTTCTTGGAACTGGTATGATGGCTGAACATTTTGCCCGGAGTGCCCACAACCATTATGAATTTGGCAAGCAGTTTCCTGCAAGAATCATTTCAACAGAAGCCATTCTTTTCAGGCTGTTCATCTCTAATCAGAAAGCGAAAGAGTAGTGTAGCAAGAAATGGCTTCTCTGCATTCCGTTTTCAGGCTAAGTTAACACAACCTTTCTTTGTCCAACATACTTTTTAGACTCCTGTGTGTCTGAAGGAAGTGTGTCTGTTTGAAGACCACTTCTGGTTGCCCTGTGGTCAGCTCTTTTGTGACTCACATTGAGAAAAATTCAATTTAAGGTGACAGTTGTCAAGAACCTGCTCACCTGAGAGGGTATGGCTGCTCCTTTTTTTATAGCCTTCCAAGTTCGATTAAAATCTCCTCTGAGATATTCCATCGATTTCCTACCACAGGATTCTTATCTGTCATTTCTTGGGATCACCTTTGGAAAGAGTGCTTAGAAGGCTATATCTTCTAAGAGTTCAGGTTTATGAACTCACAATCACACAAAATAGTTCTGTATTGATATTAAGCTTACTGAAACCCAAGACCTAACCACTACACTAAAAGTCAGTATTTGCAGAAATCTGAACCAAAACCATGCCAGACAGTAGTACCCGTTGATGTACAATTTTTGACCCGTCTCCTATGAGAAAAGCCTCTTTTTCAAAAAAGACATTCATTAAAAATGCAGAATTTTGCTTTGTTACTCTTGGTGAATCAGACCCTGGGGGCATGGTGTGGTGTTCAAGAGTCAATATTACTTGCAGATTTTGGACCAGCAAATGGGGAAGTTGGCTTTGAAGTTGGTCCTGTGTAATAAAGGCAAATGGGACAAGAAAATATTATCTGTCTATCTATCTGGACAGAGATGTTCTTTAAGTAACAGTTTCTTCTGTTACTTAATAATAATAAACTTTGTTAGCTGCCTCATAACAAATTGTTCTCTGGGCAGCTCACAATACAGCATCAAAACATCAAGTAAATACACACACACTACAGTACAAAACAATTTAAAACATTTTTTTAAAGTCAGTTTTAAAAATCAAATGTAAAAGGCCTGAATGAACAGAAAAGTCTTTACAGGGCATTTAAAAGAACAAAGTGATGATGCCAGGCGAACTTCACTGGGGTGGCTGTTCCATAAATGGGGTACAACCACCAAAAAGGCCCTCTGCCTAGTAGCCATCCGCCTCACCTTGTCTGGCAGGGGCATTCGGAGCAGGGCCTCTGAAGAAGATCTTAAGGTCCGGGTCAGGACATACGAGGCAAGGTGTTCTCTCAGATTACCAAGCTATTTAGGGCTTTAAAAGTTAAAATCAGCACTTTGAATTGGGCCCAGAAATGGACTGAGAGCTAGCGCAGCTGATGAAATACTAATGAAGCACTGGCGTAATATGCTCAAAACTCCCAGTCCCAGTTAATAATCTTGCAGCCCTATTTTGCACCAATTGCAGTTTCTGGGCTGTTTTCAAAGGCAGCCCCATGTACAATGTATTGCAGTAATCTAAGCGAGAGGTTACCAGAGCATGAGTAACTGTGGTCAAGCTATCTCTATCCAGGTAAGGTCATAGCTGGCATATCAGCTGAAGCCATAAAAGGCCCTTCGAGCCACAGAGGCAACTTGAGCCTCTAGTGACAGTCAGTCTTCCCTCTAAGAGGGATTCCCAGATGTTGTTGACTACAACTCCCAGAATCCCCAGCTGCAATGGCTTTTGCTGGGATATTATGGGAGTTGTAGCCAACATCATCTGGGAATCCCTCTTAGAGGGAATTCTGGCAACATTGATGGATCCATGAACACCCCCAGATTGCAAACCTGGTCCTTCAAGAGGAGTGCAACGCCATCTAGAACAGGCTGAACATCATTCACCTGGGCAGAGGAACCATAGACCAACAGTATTTCTGTCTTGTCTGGATTGAGTCTCAGCTTATTCACCCTATTAGAGTCCCTTATTGCATCCAGGCAGTGATTCAGGATAGTCACTGCCTCACCTGCGTCTGAGGCAACTGAGCGTCATATGCATATTGAAGACACCTCAAGCCAAATCTCCAAATGATGTCTCCCAGTGGCTTCATGTAGATGTTAAACAGCATAGGGGGAAGAATTGAACCCAGCAGCACCCCAAAGCACAACTGCCAAGGGATTGAACAGTAATCCACAAGCAACACCCTTTGTAAATGGGCCTCCAAGTAGGAGCAGAACCACTTCCAAGCAGTGCCTCCCACACCCAACTCAGCCAGCCTACTCAAAAGTATACTTTGGTTAATGGCATTGAAAGCTGCTGAGAGATCAAAAAAATTAATGGGTTTGTACTCCATCTGTCTCTCTCTGCACAGGTCATCCCACAGGGTGACCAAAGCAGTTTTTATTCCAAAGCCAGACCTGAAGCCTGATTGAAGTGGATCTAGATAATTCATTTTCTCCAAGAGTGTCTGAAGCTGGTCAGCTACTGTATGTTCATGCACCTTGCCCAGGAAGGGAATATTGACCACAAGTCTATAGTTGTTTATATCCTCTGGGTCCAGACTAGGTTTCTTCCTTCCTAGGTTAGGAAGAGGAGAGCTGGTCTTGTGGTAGCAAGCATGATTTGTCCCCTTAGCTAAGCAGGGTCTGACCTGGTTGCATCTGAATGGGAGACTAGAATGGGAGCACTGTAAGATATTCCCCTCAGGGGATGGAGCCACTCTGGGAAGAGCATCTAGGTTCCAAGTTCCCTCCCTGGCTTCTCCCAGATAGGGCTGAGAGAGCTTCTTGCCTGCAACCTTGGAGAAGCCGCTGCCAGTCTGTGAAGACAATACTGAGCTAGATAGACCAATGGTCTGACTCAGTATATGGCAGCTTCCTATGTTCTTTAGTAGTGGTCAAATAATAGCTCCCTTCAAGGGAACTGGGACCACTCATTCCCTCAATGAGGCATTTAGAATCTGCTGGACCCAAATATAAATTCCCTCCCTACTAGATTTAATAAGCCATGAAGAGCAAAGGTTAAGCATGCATGTGGTTGGCCAAACTTGACTCAACACCTTGTCCACATCCTCAGGCACCAATAATTGAAACTCTTCCAGCAAAACTGGACCAGGTGGTACTCTGGGCACCCCTCACAATGACACTGCATCAGTTGTAGAGTCCAAATTATGGCAAATGTGAGCAACGTTACCCTCAAAGTGCAAATGCATTGCAACATGCTACCAAGGGTTCTAACGCATCTTTCCCAGGGCCAGATTTCAAGAGGCCCTACACCACTTGGAAAAGCCCTGCTGGACGACATTGAGAGGATGCAATTGTGGACCCTAAAAAGTTTCTTCTGTTCCATCACTGCCACAGAATAGGCTCAAAAGTGAGCCCTAACCTGTGTTCGCTGAGACTCACTCTGAGTTTTCCTCCACTTATGTTCTAGCTATCTCCCAGCTTGCTTCATCACCCTCAGCGCAGGAGTATACCAAGGTGCTGCACGGGCTCTACTTTGTGGGAGAGGGTACTTGGGAGCAGTTCTTGACAACAGCCACAGCTATCTCTCCATTCAAAAAAGCAACTAGAACTTCGAAAGGAGTGCCTGATATACTGGCTGGAAAATCCCCCAGAGCCCTCAGGAATCCATTGGAGTCCATCAGTCTCCCAGACCGGACCATTTTAACAGGTCCCCCACCCTTGCAAAAAGTGGTACAGCCACTGAAACGATCTGACTGTGACAAAGGCACAGATGACACATCCCCCACTTTCAAGTCAACATCCTTTTGCTCAGTCGAAAAAACCAGATCCAGAGCGGAAAAACCCAGATCCAGCCTCTATTCATGTGTTGGGCCAACAACTTGTTGGGAAAGCCCCATGGTTGTCATGGCAGCCTCAGCATGGATGTTGAAATTATCCAGAACAATCATCCTGGGTGTTCTCAACACCAAATCTGAGACCACCACCATAAGCTCAGTCAGGGAGACAGCTAGGGTGGGCAGTACACCAACAGAATCCCCACTCTGTCCCAAGAGCCCAACACCAGGTACAAACACTCTGGACCGGCACTCACATGGGCAGGGGGCCCAGAGAGAAAAATAGAGCTTTTATAAATTACAGCAACCACCCCACAACCTGGCCCTCCAGCCTATGCTGCACTAAATACCAGGTGGACACAGCTGGAGAAGACTAAGCTTTGGAATATGCTCCCTACTGAAATAAGAACATCTCCTTTCTATTTGTTTTCAGGAAGAACCTCAAGTCTCTCCTGTTTTTGCAGGCTTTTAATTAGAATTTTCATAATGTGAAAACCTTGTTTTAATATCTATTTTATTCTATTGTTTTTATTGTAATGTGTTTTAATTTGTAACTTTTAAATATTTTAAATTTTCTACACCACCTAGAGATGTACATATCAGGCAGTATAGAAATATGATAAATAAATAATCTCTCCCAGCACCCCCACTTAGGTCTCTCTAATACAAACCAGGTCGGCGACTTCCTACACAATTAAAGAGGATAGAAATTTTATTCTGAACCAACCTGGCATTAAACAGCTACTTAGCTGAGCATTTATCCACCTAGAATAAAATGTATTGTGATTGAAGGGACAATGGGTTTGACACAGCACTTAAGACACTATTACTTCCAGTAAGGAAAATCATCAGCTTGCTCTCATAAAAATCTTGGGACTAGTTTTTAATTTTAAAAGAGAAGGAGTATCTTCCTTATGAGGCAAGGCTACAGCATCTGGGGCGCTTTAGTTTAGAAAAGAGGTGACTACAGGGAGACAAGATAGAGTTGTGTAAAATTATGCATGGAGTAGAGAGAGTGGACAGAGAGAAATTTCTCTCTCTCTCCCGCAACACTAGAACCAGGAGTCATCCCATGAAACTGAAGGCTGGGAAATTTAAGATTGACAAAAGGAAGAACTTTTTCATACAGTGCATAATCTATGGAATTCTCTGCCACAAGATGTGGTGACAGTCACCAGCCTGGATGGCTTTTAAAAAGGGGCTTAGACAAATTCATGGAGTACAGTTCTATCAATGGCTACTAGTCTGGTGTCTATGGGCCACCTCCAACCTCTGAATACCAGTTTCAGGGGTGCAACAGCAAGAGAGAAAGCATGCTCCAGGTCCAATTCAGTGCTGGTTCTCAGCTTTAAAACCCTTCAGGGCTTAGCACCTGTTCACCTTCAGGACCGCCTCTCCTGGCCAGTCCTGTCCCACCCAGTGAGATCTTCTTTCGGTCCCTTGTGTCAAGAGAGGTCCATAGTACTCGGGCCTGTGGAAGGGCTTTCTCTGTTGCTGCCCTTCTACTTGGGAACTCTTCCCCACCTTGGATTTGGTCTGCCTCCTCCCTTTCAGTCTTTAAAATCCTTATTGAAGATTTATTTTCTGCCAGGCATTTGCCCTTTAACTTAAGGTGCAGGGGTTTGTTTGTTTGTTTGTTTGTTTGTTTGTTTTTGGTCTCAGATGCTGTTCTTGCTTTGTACACTGCCTTGAGTCTGTGGACTGGGTGGTATATTAAATTGCCTCTTGCCTGTGGGCTTCCCAGAAGTATCTGGCGGGCCACTGTGTGGAACAGGATGCTGGATTAAATAGCCCTTGGGCCTGATCCAGCTGGTATGATAGCTATGACACCAAGAAGAGGTTTCTGCATTAAAAGATTATAACTCACAACACCATGAATGACTTAGGACCAGCATACTTAAGAGACATTCTTGTGACCCAATACAAGGGCTTTAAAACTTCAGCCCTTCTGAAGATGTTGGACTACAACTCCTATCACCCGACCATTGGCCACTATGGTGGGGATGGTGGGAGTTGTAGTCCAACTGCCAGAGAATCAAAGTTGTGCAGTCCTATTTTAATATATTATTGATATGCATCTATTTCCCTCCCACTAAAAACTGACTAAGTCCATGCTCTGAGCACCTGCTAGTTGCCCTGAAAGACCTGCTTATTTGGACTGGGCCCTGAGGCTTGTATTAGCTGTCTTGAGCCTATGTAAAAAGGACAGAATATACATCTATCTAAATAAATCTGCAAGTACAGATTAATAAGACAAGAGCAAGAAAAAGCTTCACATATGTGGCACACATGATTCCTAATATATTTGACGAAAGGGAACATAGGGCTTTTCCCTTGCCTGAACTGTCTACATTTATCAGTGCAATCTGAATGGTGTAAATCTCTATGATTCCCTTTGACCAAATGAGCTCACTGAATGGCTGGGTAAACAGAGAAGAATCTTAAGTAGAAAAGAAATACGAGTTAGATTACGAAATTAAGCTTTGTGATATATCTTGTTCTTGCCATTTCTTCTACTAATGGGAAGTGTCAGGAAACATTTCTAAACCCCATTTCATTTGTGAAATGTACAGAAGAAGAAATAAAATGGTTTCAGTGGTTAAATGAGAAATGGACCTTTGCCATTTTAAATTCATATTAAGAAGCATTTTTTCCCTTTTTTACACATCTTTTTTACACACGCCCAGGCGCTTCTTCCAGCAAGGAACGGGGGAAGGGGTGGCAGGGAGGTACGCTGCTGCCCCATGGCTTTCATTAAAAACGGAGCACCAGCGGGCTATGGAGGATTAACGTAGCAGCAAATATAGCATTTGCTACAGGCCCCGCATTTTCGAGGGCCCCGCACGCCTGGCTTCCAACTGGGAATTAAAGTTAAAACTTTACCTGTTTTATCTGGTCCATGTTTGATAAAATATCCCTTTTCTGCTAAATGAGCCTTTTAAGAGAAGGCCCAGCACAGCATTTGTCCAGTGGCTGTTGCTGGTGCCTACCATGTTTTTCTTTTTAGAGTGTGAGCCCTTTGGAGACAGAGAATAATCTATCCACGCTTTATTTTTCTATGTAAACCACTTTGAGAATTTTGATGGAAAAATGGTATATAAATGTTCACTGTTGTAGTAGTAAGTATGAGTTTGTGGCTTGGTCTCCCATACTTCAAAATATAGCAAATGAAAAAACTGAATTACTTGACTATGCAAGTAAATAATTTATGTTTTAATATTTATGTGCATTTTTTAAAATGTAGGGCCCCTTTATAACATATGCTACAGGCCCCGCACTACCTTAATCCGGCCCTGCCGACGGAGGAAAAGCGGCGGGAGGCCATTCTCCCTCTAGAATGGCCTCCGGACCGGTTCATGAACATCCTTATGTAAAATGCCAACTGATCATAGTTCATTCTGTCTTATGAGTTAAGGCACTTCTCCACATTAGGTTTTTAAGGTGCATGTATACATGCAGCGATAACACTCACTTGGCATTCTATATGATGCAGCCCTCTGGAAAGTACTTAACAATGCAAGGCAACATGCAAGTTGAACACTCTTTAACAGATCTATACTAGCTGTGGCTAAACTCACTCATCAGTATCCCTGTATCTTGAGGCAAAACTGCACATGATGTACAACTGCGTGTAGCTTAAAAACAACAACAAAAGTAGTCACGGGAAATTACAACTGTGAATGGAAGACCAATGGTGAAGAGTTCATACTTAACCCTTTCCCATTTTTCTGTTAAGTTGTTTTTCTGCTCAAAATCCCATTCACCCCCAAACTACTTTTCCACCCATGTGAGATTTCCCTTTTCCCCTTGAGTGTAGGAAAGCAGCTAGGAGTGGGATTTTGAACAGAACAGCAGCCAGGCTTAAACAGCCCCTTCCCCCTGCTATTCCTCTGCTTTTACTACATGTGATACAGGCCACATCTGAGATAGAAAGAACATTTTCTGCTTCTCTTAAAAGCGCCAGCAATACTCCCATTAGCAGCAAGAAGAGGAGATTGGCAAAGGGTCTGGCTGAACAGACTCTGTCTGGCAAGAACTGATTAACGACAAGTTTCATTTACCTTCTTGGTACATAAATATACAACGCAAGAATCATGACAGAGTAAATAGCTTAGCTGTACAGCGGTAGAAATAAATAGTAAATATGTGATTACAATTAAAAGAACATCTTGAAATAAAACCTCCTCAATCCTAAATATGCCCTGATACTGAGTTTAAGTATTTCTCTCTCCCTCTCCCCCTGTTGTCTGTGTGAGAGAGATCCTTCAATAAGTTCCATCGAGAAGGGATAATCTGCATGCACAAAGGAATGCGTGTGGAGAGCAACTCCCTATATTGATCCCAATGGAAAGCACTTGTGGGTGAGGGAGCTCCATGTCCTTACTACTGATGCTACCAGACACATCCAGCAATCACGAGAGCAATACAGTTTGCAGCACTACACTGGCACACACCCAGTGCTTTAGAAATAAGAATAAATAAATAAGAATAATAATACATGATGTTAATTATTATGATATATTATTCTTATGTCTATATTAGAAATACTAATAAATTATTGGTACTACCACCACCACCACCACCACCACCAATAATAATGAGCCGCAAGCTAATACTGCCCTCATGTTAGACTGTTACCCACATGCAACAATCTCTCCTGATCCACCAGTTCCCTCCATGGCCTTGATGTATGTCCCTCAGAATTCCCCATCCCTCAGGGACATATTTTTGGGAGGTATCAGGGGCAGCAGAGGGAAGGGGAAATTGGGAAAAGTCATTGTGGACTGGAAAGATGGACCCTACTGGTACCCCTTTTCTTTTGGCACGCCCTAGAAAGGAGTTTGGTGTTATCTTCCAAATGCAGCCACTCACAACAAGCATCAATAGCAACTAGAAGGGAGCATAGCATGGGCGTCCCCTTCCTAGGGTATAGCTCAGGGCTGTCTCCCATAACATAATACTGAAGGCCTTATCATGCTCTTTGGGGCCCCAATACAGCTCACTGAATCTTTAAAAGCAAACCACACAATTCAGTCATTCTCGGGGATAAAAAGTCCATGTCTTCAGAAAGGCAGAGGACCTGCCCTACTGATGATTGCTAGTAACTGTCTCAACATCAGCCTCTATTTAACCCAGCAGAGCAGGTGTCAAGGAATTTGTCAGCATCTGCAGCTGGGAAGGGGATGGTACAGAATGGGTTATGATGGTTTTTGGTCACTGAGAAAGGAGATTTAGATGACAGAAATGCTAAGACTGGTGGCTGGCATGCAAACTAAGTTCCTCAATACTACAACTCAGGAATTACTCTAGACTCTAGAGGACTATTTAATTCCAATAGGACTTCCATCAAGTATTTTAGTCAGGATATCAGCTGTTAAAATCAGAAACAGGGGAACTATTTTGTCAACTGAAAGGATATAGAAAGGGGCTTTAGATGGTGGGTGTTTGGAAACTGTAAGGGAAGGTATTTGAGCAGGCAACAATTTAGCAGTGGAAGTGTAGCACATTAGGACCGGGTGATGAAGGATCTCATTAGAAACGACTCACTGGTACTACTCCTAGCCCCCTCCCCTATCAAAACAGATTTTTGTGAAACACTGTGGATGTGGCATCTCCTAGAGAGAGAGCCTGGTCCTCCAAGCCCCAGAAAATAGCTTGCTTTTGTCCCTATTATATTGTAATTACAATTCAAAAACATAAAAATCTTAGTCTACTGACTCACAAGTACAAAACTTCACAGAAAATGGTTGTGGCCTCTGCTGCTTTTATATTCTCTCTCTCTCTCTCTCTCTCTCTCTCTCTCTCTCTCACACACACACACACACACACACACACACACACACACACAGTCTGAATGCAAAAGGCCAAAATTTGGGACTGAGAAAAAAGCAGCAGTGTGTTTACAGACTAGCAACACTGAAACAGAAACCAGCATATGGACTACTTGCAATACAAGTTACTGAACTAAACACATGTTGTTTTTTAGTTTCCATTTCCAGATCAAATTCATTCCCCAATTGCCCAATTCTTTTTTAAAAGATCGGCAAGCAGTAATTAGTCACAACCTGGCATTTATATTGCTCACTGAATGAGCTAGGCAGTTTTGATTGTACCGTCTCTGACAGATCTGACGATTACACCGAAATATGGTGCTTGATGATCCTACACAAGCCTTTTAAAATGACTACACTTTTTATGCTCAGCTGCTAATTTCTTGTGACTTTCAGTATTTTATATTCATGTATATACACCACCAACAATGACATGTAAATCCAACAATGCTATTTCCCATGCCCACACGTTGGGAAGTACCCTTTGTTACTCTAGTCACAGCAAAACACTTTTTATAAAGGATATACAGGCACTCAAACCAGTTTAACTCAATTGATCTCATTGGGATTAGGCCAGCTACAAATTAAAGTATACAATTTCCAGCATGAACCTATCCATATTTACTCAGAATTCAATGGAGCTTACTCCCTGGAATGTATCCTCTTAATTTCAAGAATTCCAGACAAGTTAGTTGCTTATTTGTTCTTTGCTAATTTGTTCTCCTCACTAACTAGCCAAAGAGGCATATTTCAAATTGCAATTCTCTTAAATTTAGCAGGGGGTGAGCAACTGTCATAAGTATTCCAATATAGCACCTTTCCCATTGACTATTGCTGGTAACTCTCTCTCTTTAAAGGATTGTGCGCCTCATTGGGCTAGGGAAGCAATTTTTCCTCACTTCTCTGCTATGTAAACTGTGTTGTGCGCTTTTTGTTAAGAAGCAGAACATAGATAAGCATTCTAAATAATAATCTAAATTAAAACAAGTTCTGGTAAGAACTAATCTGCCTAATTTCCTTTCACTATCCTTACAACTGGACTAAATTTGATCCAAATCACTTAAGCAGTTCACAAGTTAGTCTGCTTGCACCTCAATGTTCATGCATCCACCATCTTGAATTGGGGTTGATGACATCATCACAAGCTATGTGTTTGAGGTGTCTCTACAACTGTACCAAATTTGGTCCAAATTGGTTCCCACTTGCACATCAAATGTTTGAACATCCATCATCTTGAATCAGGGTAGATGACATCATTACAAATTACGCCCTTGAGCTGTCCCTATGTGCCCCTACACCTGTATCAAATTGGGTTCAAATTGGTTAGGCGGTCCACAAATTAGCCCACTTGCAGCTCAAACGTTTATGTGTCTGCCATCCTGAATCGGGATAGATTATATCATCACAAACTACCCCACCGAGTCACCCTTATGTGTCCCTACAGTTGTAGCAAATTTGGTTCATATTGGTCCAAGCATTGTGAAGTTATTGGGTGGGGGGAGGAAGAGACATACACATGGGCACACAGACAGAAAGTAGGCTAAAAATGTAAGTAGTGTGCATGAGTATTTTCAAATGGCAGGAGAAGCTAGCTTTCCACTTAGGCTGATTCCAGCAGAAGATCTTTAAACTCCCACATATTTATAACTGGGGAAAATTAAAGGGCCAGGTTTTCTATTCATGTGTAGAAAGTATGGGTATGTGTTTTTAGCAATGCCATGTAAAATATGGAGCCACCTTGAGTATGTGTGCTGCAGGTCCATATCAGAGAGTTATTGTAGCTCTCAGGGTATAGCAAGAAAATCTCTTAACAGTATCTTTATTAACAGTGTGCTTTACCATTTTCACTGTACATGGATGAAAGGTACTATGTGAGATGAGACTCTAGGTGACAAATCAGAATATGCTTATGTGAAAGGCTACCTGGTCTATGAAATAATGGACACCTCATGAGTAGTAATCACTTATTTCCATGAACTTACAAAATGGATTTTACAAAAATAAAAAAATCTTCCTCTTATTCCTAAGATCACGTTGCATGGGCCCGGAAAGAACACATAGGTGAAACTGATTCACGTTAATCAGAAGTTCAGTAAAATTCTGTTGTCACTATTCTGTCATAGTCTACCTTAGCATCAACAATCAGATCTCATTACTACATTTGGTCATTAGGATTAGTTCTGACACTCACAGCAAGTTATCCACAAAATGGACTCTGGTGATTCCTCCCCCCCCTCCCCGACACTATAGTAGGGTAGAAGAAAAGGCTATAGTGGGGTTCTCAGAAAAGGCTGTTAGTAAGTAATAAAGGGGGATCACATGACAATCTTATTGCAGTGTATCGTGCAAGCTCTGTTGGAGTCAATCCAGTTTCTATACAAGTATTGCCATTTTGACAACAAAGCACCCTTATTGAAACAGGCAAGCTTCATCTTAATTCTGGCACCACTGAATGTACACAACTGGCCAGTGAACAATGACTCAAGGAAAGAGTTACAAATCTCTAGTGACAACTGCACACAAAGAAAGAGAAGATCCATTGTGATTGTGTTGTTTGTGATACTCCTTTCGAAGGATATGTCAAACAAAAGTTTGTTTTCACCCAAAAAAAAGAACAAAAAGAACTTCTGCCATGTTTTTTTTTTAACATATATAACTCCTTGCCTTCTCCTCCCGCAGATCTCAAAACCATCTTACACATTTCTGAAGGATAATCTGCAACAGCTCAGTGTAAGAAAAATGTTCCCCCTTATTACTTCCTTCCCTTCCTTTTCCTGTCAAACAAGTCATTTAATGCTTTCAAAGCTATCTTGGCTCCCAAGGCCCCCACTATTGATGGCTTTACTGTACTGGGGGGGGGAATTGGGGGCTCTATTCAGTCTACAGTAATTATCTTTTTTCTGAAATTCAATACCGTTTTGTTGCCTCTCAAAATGATCACAGGAGGAATTTTATGCCTTAAGATCCAGAAGTCCTGGATTAAAGGATATGGAGTGGAGGCACTATTAAAAACTATATTTTGGGTTTCATGTGGGGATGGGCCATAGCTTAGTGGCAGAGCACCCATTCTGCATACAGAAGGCCTCAGGTTCAATCTCCGGCACCACCAAGTCGGGCTGGGAAAGTCCACTAACGGAAACCTTGGAGAGCCACTGCTGGCCTGCATAAGCAATACTGAGATGGACTAATGGTCTGACTCACTATTCACATGCGCATGCAAAATCGAGCTAAGGTTTTGGACGTGCGTGTGTACCCATGGACTGAGCCCAATCTGGGCAGGACTGCGGCAGTGAACTGGCCTATGGAGCCTGCCTCTAAAATGAGGTTAAGGGAGCAAGTGCTCCCTTAACCTCATTTTTGAAATCACCTGTCAGCCGCGGCTGCTTGCAGAGTGCGGCACTCTCAGAGGGGGAGGGGGAACCCCCATAATGTATTGCACACTCGGGCGGTGCATAATTGGAGTTCCGGGGGGGGGGAGCAGTGCATCTCCGGCACCCTGACCCTCGGAGCTACCAGCGGCAACCAGTGGTCATCTGGGCAGGCAATCCACCTGCCCAAGGAATGGAAACTGCTTGTCTGTGGGGAGGTAAGCTGTTTAGGGCTTCGTCCCCGATAATCCTATTGCCCTTTCGTATTAGTCATGAGAAAGGGCTCAGTATAAGGCAGCTTCCTATGTTCCATTCCCTGCCTTCCCTTCTGCCTCTCCTGCAGAAGCAGTCATAGAAAAGCTTCTGTTTCTAGTTATTGGCTGTTCCCGACACTGTTGATTTCTCTCTGTTTGAATAAGTACATTGGTTGTTTCTCTGTTTTGATTTGTACATTGTGATGCTTTTAATCTCATAGTGTATGACACTTTTTAAAGGTGGCTCTTTGCCCAGTTAGCAGAGGTAGAGCACTTTGCCTGTGTCTCAGTCATAATGCCTCCAGAATACAAAAAGGAAGGAGCTCTCCAAAGCATTGGTTTTTGCTTAGCACTGTACTGGGAAGTGTTTATGCTCCAAGGCTCTGCCTGGAGGATTTGGGACTATGCTGGGGGTCAAGTGGGACGCCGTGGTGGATTTAGACTGTAGACTACAAATTTGAAATCAGTAGTATATAAAACTCCCCCCGTTTATTCCAAAAATAGGTTTAGAAAGGAGTTGATGGAAAGTTCCAAAAAAGGCAAATCATTTAGCGCCAGACAAAACACAGCTAAAACCAACTACTAGGATCTAAGCAAAATTAGTCCCACTGAAGTAAATGGTATGAGACTGGTCCGAATCTAGATACAGAGATCAACATTCAGAAGCAGGTTTCTGTGAGAGTATTGTTTGCTGGATCAGTGCCATGACCTTCATCCTGAGCAGCAGCTCAAAGTCCCACCCTGAAGATGGGGAGAAGAGCTGGTCTTGTGGTAGCAAGCATGAATTGTCCATTTTGCTAAGCAGGGTCCACTGTGGTTTGCATTTGAATGGGAGTCTGCATGTGAGCACAGTAAGACATTCCCCTCAGGGGATGGGGCTGCTCTGGGAAGAGCACCTGCATGAAGAAGATTCCTAGTTCCCTCCCTGGCATCTCCAAGATAGGGCTGAGAGAAGCCGCTGCCCATCTGTGTAGACAATATTGAACTAGATGGAACAATGGTCTGACTCGGTATAAGGCAGCTTCCTATGTTCCTATGGGAGGGCAGCCAAGTTGGAAGGGCCAGCCCTGGATCCAATCCTAGTCCCCCCACACCCAGCTGGAGCCTGAGCCTGCAACTAGGAGACTTCTGGGACCCTGGAGCTAGTACTCACTGAGCCTGAGCCACCCCCTCAAAGAACCAACCTCTTCCACAGCATGAAGCTCATGCACACCAGCAACAGGCTAGGAGGGATGTGATGGAATGAGGAGTAGTGCACAGTTTGTTCTAGGTCAGAGGGCTACCCCATTAAATCTCCTTGTACTCCAGGCAGGTGGAGACTGGACAGGTGGGGTCTGAGCCTGCAGGATTTATGTTCTCGTTCTTCCACTTGTTAGAGCAAGTTACCCACTTGCAGATCTCCAGGGCATCACCTTGCATTAATTAATTAATTTATTTATTTGATTTCTATACCACCTTTCCAAAAATGGCTCAGGGAGTTTTATATTAAAACACTAAAATCAACTAACTGTTGAAATAAAATAAATACATAAAAACAACATGAATCCGTTATTTAAACAATTAAAACAGTTTTTAAAACCCTGGAAGGCCAAGCCAAATACGTAGGTCTTAAGGGCTCTCCTGAATGACAAAAATGAACTCAGATTGCGGATTTGTGCTAAGAGTGCATTCCACAGTCCAGGATCGTACTGAAGAAGTTAGAGCTCATGGGTTCTTGTCTGCAGGATGGGTCAGGAAAAATAGGAACCTTGGGCACAATATAGGTGCAAATCTAACTGTGCATTAGAACGGGCAACTTATGGTGGATGCTGTCCACCTGAACACCACTGCACATCTGAGCATGCATTTAGAAGTGTATTTCCTCTACATTCTAGTCAAGCACAATACATTTTAAATGGCAACTAGAAGTAGACTGAGAGCCCTTTCTTATGGATTGTGAGAAAGGGCTTGAAGAGGCAGTGGAGGAAGCTTCAAAAGCTTCCCTCCCCCGCAGACAATTCCCATCGCATTGCTGGGCAGGTGGATTGCCCACCCAGGCAATGGTCACTGCTGCTGGTAGCAGGGAAGTTTTTAGGCTGTGAGATCTCCTGAACTCCCATAATGCACTGTGCAAATGCGGTGCAAACCGATTTTAAAAATCGGGCTTAGGGAGCACTTGCTCCGTTAACCTCATTTTAAAGGCGAGCTCTGGAGGCAGGCTTGCCACTGGGAGCAGCGTGGTTTTGTGCTTCTGATGATCAGCTGAGACAGGGCTTGGCTTTCTTAGCCCAGTTTTGCTGATCATCAGAACAGCCTCTGAGACTACCATCTTTAATTCAAGTACTCTTCCCTTCACAGGTTGAGGATCTGGCTGGTAGCTCCAAAGTGCTGAGTTAGGAAAACTCTAGCAGTAAGAAGCATGCTGGGAACCTACTAAGTTTTAGCGCAACCCAACATAGTGTGATTGTTGCTGGTGTCTTCCAGTGACTTACAGGTGTCTCCCTTGTTTCTTTTTAAAAATATGAACCATCATTGCTCCTTTTGTTATGTACTTTTTGTTGGGGTAGTATTAAAATATTCTTAATAATAAAAACCAGTCCTTGTATATTTTTAAAAATCATACATAAATGAGTATCTAAGGGATTTTTATTTTTGTTTTTTTGTGTTTTTTTTGGCTGAACAACTGTATTTTGGCAGTAAATCCCTAGAACAAAAGTTTAATCTTTCAGAACTAATTATTCCAGCTTGGATGATGTGAATGAGATCTTTTATGGGTTTTTCTGTAAGTAATTGGGATGGGAGGGGAATTAAAATAAGTTGCAGCGCTAATTAAGAGACTTTCTCAGGCCAACCCTTTCACTCTACAGTAAAATCATGTGTTTCATTTTATAATGAAAATACCTCCAAGTTTCAGTTGCAACTGAAAGGAAAGTCAACACTGACATTTTGTATATAATGACTATGGTAGAGATTGTAGAACACCATGCTAGCATGTGGCTCCCACTGTTGAGTATGGTAGTCAAGGTCCATGAGCACATTCTTCCCTTCCACAGCCAACAACGGGAAAGTCCTGCTTGTATCATGTGCATGGTAGTCTGACTGGATTGTGGCCATTATGGCTGACTTCATAGAAATGCACAAGCCAAAGAACACCAGCTAATATCCAGACTAACAAAGCACCAGTGCTATAGTAGAAGCACTGATATAACACCAGTGTTTCTGAAGAGTTCTAGACTAATGCTGCAACAGTGCTTGCATGGGTGAGTGGGAATTTTTAACAAGCTCCCCTCAAAAGACAAGCACTTTTAAGTCCCATTTATTCTGACAGAAGAAATTTGCAGTGTAATCCTATGCCCGTTTACTTAGACGCAAGCCCCACTGTGTTCAATGGGGCTTACTCCCAAGTACTGAAAATCTGTGTAGGATTGCAGACTTAAGCACATGCTTAATTCTGCCACTGAAATTAATGAAACTCTTAATATTGGCAGGAATGTGCCCATATTCTATGGGGAAAGATCGGCTAACTCTAGAAATTAAAGCCTTTAGACTTCAATTGTATCTACTGCTTAAAATAACTTATAACTAAATAAAACATTTTAAAAATAGGCTGTCCCTTAAATCACAGTTCCTACTGGGGCAATTCCTTGTGGTTGAGAGAGACTGATAGAATAGCAATAGCACTTAGCAATAGCACTTACATTTATATACCGCTCTATAGCTGGAAGCTCTCTAAGCGGTTTACAATGATTTTAGCATATTGCCCCCCAACATTCTGGGTACTGGAAAGCATGCTGCCTATCATTTTAAAGGATTCAAAACATAACTTCTCTCTCTGAACACCACAAAGTGGTGCTGCCAAACTGCTCTCAGCCATTTCAGAACAAAGCAGGGAAAGACTTAACCACAAGTGCTGCTACTACAGCACATTCTATTCCACAGCTGTACACTTTCCAGATTGTGAGCCTTACACTGCAAAAAGCGGTGTAAACACCAACGTTTTGTGGTGCCGAATGGGCAAATGCAACATTATTTTTTGGCAACGGACTTGCAACATTGTAGCACTATAACGTAAAGATAAAATCCAAAAGAAGGCATCGGAAATATGAACGGCACCTTCCTTGCAACACAGGGGCTGTGATATCAAAACACAGGCAATACGGAAGCACACTTGAGGAACCCGTGGCAACACTGTGATAGTGTGCAATCTGGAAAGCGCCCTGGTCTTAAGACTGAAAATCTTACATTCTTTAGTTCCTTGCTGCTTTCTCTCTAACAAGTTATATACATATAAGCCTGGAAAAAACCCCAATTATATCAGCTGAGGATATCACCTGTTAATTTGTGCCTGGAAGCTGTTGGGCAAAGATGTTTTGGAGTGGAGCAAGAACGTTCTTAAATCTCATGAATCTGTTATTTTTAGCGATGAGGTTGCCACGTCACAGTATTTCAGTGCAAAGTCCCCCTAAGATGTCTGGTATGACAGGTTTCAGTTACTTTTTAAGGACAGATGGTGTCCCAACAATAGCAGCCTATTCTTGTGATGTCAGTAATCAAATCATTTTAATTTGCTGTTTGTTATTTTTCACTTGCCTTTGCAATGTCTGTAGGTTCACTGTTTCCTGCTGCTGTTCGTGCATTTTCTTGCATTGGTTTCATTGCAACAAAACTGGTCTCCCAATGCCACACTTGTGCTTTGCTGAGAAAACTTGGAGCTTGAAGGGTCAGGGGAGGAAACCTAAAAAAAATAAAAAAACTTACCTCCCCCGCAGACAATCTCCGTCGCTTTTGCTGGGCTGGTGGATCATGCTGGCAGCAGGGAGCTTTGGGGGCTGGGAGACCCCTGGAACTCCCATAATGCACCACGTGAATGTGTGATGCATTATGGGGATTCCCCCAACGCTGGCCAGGAGCCCTGCAAGCAGCTGGGGCTGGCAGACAATTTTTTTTAAAAAAAATGCAACTAAAGGAGCGCTTGGTCCCTTAACCTCATTTCAAAAGGTGGGCTCCGGAGGCGGGTATTATTATTATTATTATTATTACATTTATATCCCACTCTTCCTCCAAGGAGCCCAGAGCGGTGTACTACATACTTGAGTTTCTCTTTCACAACAACCCTGTGAAGTAGGTTAGGCTGAGAGAGAAGTGACTGGCCCAGAGTCACCCAGCTAGTATCAAGGCTGAATGGGGATTTGAACTTGGATCTCCCCGGTCCTAGTCCAGCACTCTAACCACTACACCACGCTGGCTCTCCTGAGTTTGCTGACAATGTAGAGGATTTGCTGACAATCAGCCAAGACTGGGCTTGGCTTTCTTAGCCCGGTTTTGGCTGATCGAGTTGTGTTGGTCAAAAGGCATGGCACAAGCATTGGACATTCATTAAGGTAAATTAATGGATCTTTTCAGTGATATTTTAAAGATGATGTACTACTTGGCTACTTGAAAAACCTCTGACTTACAGGGAGGAGAAATTAATATGGTGGAGATATCCATCTATCTGTATAAATAGGTCAAACAGCAAGCCAAATCAGATCACAATCTTTTTAGGGCATCAGCAAAATTTGTACAGTAACTTTTTAAATAGGAATAAATGATGCGAATGAGGTGGGAATTTGAGTAGAATTTTTTTTGGGGGGGGGGAGTTTCCAGTACAAAAACTTTCCTGAAAACCTACATCTTTGTACCAAATGTCAAGAAAATTTCGGATAAACTAAAGAGTATATAACAGGTTATACAACTACAGTATAACAGACCCATACAATGTGTGACCCACCAAGGGCCAAGTTTTTGAATAAACTAAAGAGTATATAACAGAGACCCATCACAATATGTGACTAAACAACTAGCCAGATATTGTGGCCTTCCAGATGTTTGATGGGGAAAGGCCATGGCTCAGTGGTAGAGCGCATGCATTGCATACAAAAAGGTTACAGCATCTCCAGGTAAGGCTACAAAAGACCCCTGTCTGTAATCCTGGAGAAATGCTACCAACCAATCTTATAGTGAGCTTGGTGGACCAGTGCTTCGAGTTGGCAAAGGCTGCATTCAGTTTGGAGGGTCACATGCTGTGCAAGCCTGAACTACAACAAAACATTAAAACTTAATGCTTGAATACATGACCTTGGACCAATAACTCTCTCTCAGCCGAAGTCACCTAACAGGGTTATGGGAATAAAAGGTGGGGCGGGGTGGAAGAACCATATTTGCCACCCCATGCCCCTTGAAGGAAGGGTGGGATGTAAACGCTACAAATAAATAATATGCAACTGATGTGGTTTTGCCTCTAGTTTACTGAGTTGTCTAAGCATAGTAGGGAAGCAGCAGGCAAATACCGTATTTTACGGACTATAAGATGCTACGGACTATAAGACGCACCTTAATTTTAATCCAGTTTTTCAGAGTTTTAACATATTAAACTGTTAAAACACATAAGACGCACCTGAATTTTGGCGGATATTTTTCGAGGAAAAAAGTGAGTCTTATAGTCCATAAAATACGGTACTTCTTGACTTTCTGCTACAGTCTCTTTCTGCTTTGGTCTTGATTTTCTCTGTTACAGTCACGCCCTTCCTATCTATTCAGGCATTCCACTGTGTCTGCTACTTCTGATTCCCAATGCCATAGTTTGCCCACTCATGTTCTCAATCAACAATTTACACAAATAGTAGCTTTGGTTTCTATTTTTGCAGTGACTAAAACATTTTAACACCAATTCTAACTTTTCCTCCTTAATTATATACCTTTTAAACAATCAAACAAAACGCTTACTGGTTCCAGTGGCAGGTCACAACCCAGCTGTTTGCTAATTAAAATCACACACAAGACTCTTTCACAATATTTGGCAATCTTATTACAGTCCTGATAAATGTTCTTGAAATCAGCTCCAGTGAGTTAACCAATGTTCGCATTCAACTAACAGTAAACAAAACTATAGCCAACAAAAAAAACAAATTCTGGGCATCACTCCTTTGCATATGCTAATTCACAGCAGTATATATAAATCCAGAACAATCCACTATTAGATGATGAAGTTGAGATTTAAAAACAAAATACAGAACAGAGCCTCCACTGAGAGGAAAAATACTCCAGTACAGTATATAGATTTACATGCATATAGGGTAGATTTAGAGGAACAGCAGCATGGTGTTTGCAGTCCTCACAAGCCGAATTTTCCATAAATCTAGGCTTTTTGGAAGGTGTCCAGCACATTATGAATGACTGCAAACAACACCGATTTTTTTCAGCTCACCCAAAAAATGTCAGACAGAAATTACATCATAGCATTATGACAAAATTCTGAAAATCTGAAGACACTGAGCTCAGATCTTGCAAACTTATGGACTCCAGATTACACAGATCCTTAAAGACTGCCTAAATCTATCCTTGCGTATTTAGTGATTTAAATTTCTCACCCCACTTGGGATGGGTAAACATTCAAATATCGCATTAAAATTATTCTCTTCTGAGCATATGAAAATGCTTTATACTGAGTCACACACCAATGGTCCATCTAGGTCGGTATTGTCTAACGTTGTGCATGTGCACAACAGGGGAAGGGCAGTTTTCACTTTTCAACATCGCTTCCTTCTGCAGTCCTCTGTACATCCCAAAAATCTGTTCCTGAGGGTCCCATAACCATCAGGGATATATTTTCAGGTGGCACTGTGGGCTGCAGAAGAAAGGGGATATTGGCTAATATCACATCTGCTCCGTAGCACACATTAATTGTTACTCCGAATGTCAGCCATTGACTGGCATCAGTTCTCCAGAGTTTCACACAGGGGTCTTTCCCTGCCCTACCTGGAGATGCCAGGGTCTGAACCTGGAACCTTGTGCATCCTCTCTGCTGACATAAACCTAATCCTGGAAAGCTATGTCCACCCCAAAGTAGTCTTACAATACTTCTGAAAGATGCTCAGACTTGGACCTCAATGCATTGTCAGAATTAGGGAGTTCCAGAATCCTGGGGGAACAAGTGAGAATGCATTGTTGCTGCCTCTCTCGCTGCCTGGAATAAAGATGGCAAGAGTGACCTCAAGTCACAATGATTGTAATGGGACATGTGAGATAAGGCAGTCTTTAGGCTATATTGAGCCTTAGCTTTTTTTTATAGGACAAAATCAGCTCCCTGAAACATGCTCAAATATTTGCATGCAGCTTGCAGTATGTGGAAAGATTATCTCTTTATCTGTGTTGACAAATGCCAGTAGAGTGGCCCATAATCCACTGAAATAAAAAGAAAATATTTCAATCGAGTTAAACACACAGAGAGATAACTTATCAGAGATGCTTTTGTTGAATATTTAATTCTGCCCCATTCTGGGAGGCAGTTTTTGCTCTGTTTCTTCTCCGAGGAGTTGGTATTTGGAAAGACTCTGAAGCATTAAGAGAAAATTCTGTATATTGGTCCTCTTCGCCAACCACAACTCACAGGTAGAGGTGTTGTTGGCCTTCAGCCATTGGCCTGTTGGCTTTCTGCTTCATTGTAGAAGAAGGCTGAAGTATTCCAAGCAAACAGGTTCGCAAGCTCCAATTAATTTCCCCCTTTGGATTAGTTCAAACCGCTGAAGGAGGTATTTAAAAACAAACAAACAAAAGAACCTAGGCAAACCTGTTGTAATTGTGGCATCAGTTAATATTCATTTCTGTAGCATCTTTGTATCAAAGAGGACATTACAAGCCTTACAAAAGTAAGTCACTCAGGGCCACTGCACATTATCCCTTTTAACCAGTTTGTGTTAAAGATTTAGCTTGTACTTGCATTTATTTCACTGCACGTGCACTGCACATGCTCATAGAGCTGAAGTCAATCACAGCATGTTTTCACTAGGTCTGGAACAGGTGTCTGGAATCTATAATGTGCTGGATGAAGGCCAATAAACTGAAGATAAATCCAGATGAGACGGAGATGTTGATGTTTAATAGGCCTGTCAGTCTGAGAGTAAGTGAACAACCTTACTTACTACAATGTATATACTGCTTTTCAACTAAAAATGTCTCAAAGTGGTCTGTTCACATTCTCCCTCAAGGCACAAGATGACAGCTTGGGGTCCTCCTCAATCCAGTATTGCTGACTGATGTTCAGGCAGCAGTGCCTCTTTCAGTCACATCTGCTGTCCTCTCCAACAAGATAAAGATCTAACCTCTTTTCATTAATGCCTCAGTAACCTGTGGATTAGATTGTTCTATGTGGGACTGTCTTTGAAGACTGTACAAAAACTACAGCTGGCCAAAATGTAGCAAGCAGGCTCCTAACTAGGACAGGCCTAGGAGATTGTTTTTATACCAGTCTTCAGAGGCCTACACTGTTTACCAGTTTGTTTACAGGTAAAGGACTGATATTGCTTTACAGGCTGGGTTGATATTTAAAGCCCCACAGATCCTGGGACTCAAGTTACCTTGAGAAATGCCTCCAACCAGTGGCACCCACCTATGGAACTCCCTGATAAAAGAGGTATATCTGGTCATCTTACAATCCTCTTAAGAAATTGATAAAGATTACCCTCTTTAGGAAGGCTTCTCCCTTATGTGAAATTCCATGGGTTTAAGAAAAAAAATATCCTGCAATTTTGATTTAAGCTTAGTTTTATTTTCTAATGTATTTTTGAAGCACTGGACATCTACATGTTTTCAATTTCTTGATGAATTGTACACATTTGTATTGTGTTCTATGCTTTGCAACCTGTGTTGAAGGTATTGTCAGGAAGCAGGATAGCAAATAAACCCCTGCTAACTTGGCAAAGAGGCACCTTTTAACGTGGTGATTCTCTTTATTGAGCAGGGGGAGAGGAACTGGCGCTATCCACCCCCAGCACAGTACCTCCAGTGACTGTTGCTGGTGTCAATCTCATGTTTCTTTTAGACTGTGAGCCCTTTGGGGACAGGGATCCATCTTATTTATTTATTACTTCTCTGTGTAAACCGCCTTGAGCCATTTTTGAAGGGCGGTATAGAAATTGAATTATTATTATTATTATTAATAATAATAATAATAGACCAAAATAATCCCAGTGGTAATTGGCACCCTGGGTGCAGTTCCAAAAGACCTTGAAGAGCACCTCAACACCATAGGGGCCACAGAAATCACCATCAGCCAATTACAAAAAGCAGCTTTACTGGAAACAGCCTATATTCTGCGACGATATCTATAACAACAACAACATTGACAATAAAATTCAGCCATCCCAGGTCCTTGGGAAGGACTCGATGTCTGGATAAAACAAACCAGTCAATAACACCTGTCTGACTGTGTAAATAAATAATAATAAATTTATGATGATGATTAGGGATGACATAAACACGTGCATCTGCTACATACCTTTACTAAAGGTACAAACATTTACTTTAAAAGGTACACATTTTTAGCATGTAGTTATTATTTAGTGTGTAAATATTCATATTTCCATCTTACAAATGAGAAACCAAAGATAACACCCAAGAAATCTACAGAGAAACATGGACTTAAACCAGGTCTTTCAAGAGCATTTCCCCTGTTAATGCCCTAAACGGCTTGGGCCCTGGGTATTTAAGAGAGCGTCGTCTTCACTATGAGCCCCACCGGCCGTTGAGGTCACTTGAGGAGGTCCGTCTCCAGTTGCCACCAACTCGTTTGGTGGCTACACAGAGATGGGTCTTCTCAGCTGCTGCCCCAAGATTGTGGAATACGCTCCCTGCTGAAATACGATCCTCCCCATCTCTGGCAATTTTCAGAAAACACCTGAAAACACATCTCTTCAACCAGGCTTTCTCAACTTTTTAAAACTTGTTTTTAAATTGTTCTGATTATTTAATTGTTGTTTTATGATGTTTTTAATTGTTAATCATTGTTTTTGCTTTATAATTTTTGGTTTAATTATTAACTGATTTTAATGGTGTTTTAATGTAAACCTGAGCCTTTTGGAAGGGCGGTATAACAGTTTTAATAATAAATAATAATAATAATAATAAATAAATAATAAATAAAACATACGTTTTCAGGAAAGGTTAGCAGAAGAGAGTTTTTAGTGTGGATCCTATAAAGGTAACCACCAGGGGCTTGCAAAAAGCTTCCTGAAAAACTCAACCATGAGATTTCCTATTTCTTCCATGCTAGACTGACAGGCATCAGACTTAATTTGTTACAGTAGCTAATGATTACTGTACTTGAGATTCTTCCCTTTAGCATACAATACCTTTGAAGGACAAGTCTTCTACAAACCATTGTCCTATGTTCAGAGTAGTTACCTTTCCCTTGATCAGCAGCTCTTAGAAAAAGTGTTCTTAATTTACTTGCCCCACTGATGATGACTGTGGCATCAATGGGCAGCTCTGCCTACCTGGAGATCCAAAACAGAAATAAAACTGCAGCCAAAGCAGTTGCTCTGCTAATCAGAAAGAGCCCACACTTTCTGGAAGCAATTCTTTGTTCTGCTTTCTAGATGCTTTTTGTCCCTGCAAAATGTTGGAGGAGGAGAAATAGCCTCATGATCCAGATATTTGTCCAGAGCAAGTGTCCAAATTACACCTGTGTTGGTAGAGCTACACTGACTGCAAGTTTATTTCTAGGACCAATTCAAGGTACCAATTTTAACCTTTAAAGGCCTTAATGGTTTGGGCCGGCATATCTGAAAACCACCTGCTCCCAAAGGTTTCTGCCAGCCTGACAAGATTGTCAGAGCCAGAGGGGGCTCTGCTCCATATGCAGACATTGAGAGTTGCTTGGTTGTAGTGCATGTAGTACAGGGCCTTACCTGTCATTGCTGTCAAGCTTTTGAATGCTCTCCCAATTGGCATCTGCTTTTTGGCTTTGCTTGCTGCCTTTAAGAGGTAATGACCTGGCTGTTCACTCAGGTCCTTGCTCTGAGGGGTGCTTTTTTGTTGTTGATTCTGCGGTTTTATTGGTTGTCTTAATTTTTATGCGTGTTATTTTTTTTTTAATATGCTGTGAACCACTCTGAGATAAAGGTGTTATGAAAGGCAGTATTCAGATTTAACAATAAATTAATTCAGAACCAGTTAAAAATCCACTGCCTCCTTAAGGATGAAGGTAAACAAGTGGCGCTGGTGGTGGGGTGTTCATCCATCCAACATTTGAGTGGTGTGGGAGGGATTTTTTATACAGGAGATTTCTACATGGGTAAGATAAGTACCCACTGAACTAGGCCCATCCACAGGTCTGTGAAGGCTCAATATTGTTTTCACATGGTATGATGGCTATCCCCTGTTTACAGGGAAGACAAAACCATTAGGAGACACTGTGGTTATAATGCTGGGTATTTCTCTAACTACTGAGGAACACATCTGGTTACAACTAAGGAAAATGATTTAAAAAACACCTGGTGTGGACTATGCTTCCAGTGAAAAGAGAGGAACACCACAAACTAACCCCCCCACCCCCGCCATGGATAAAGACAGAAATATCCATGAATTATGACTTTGGTCCAAGTCACTTGATCCAAAGCAGAAGAGAAGACTTTTATCAGACACAGCATGAGCCAATTATCTGCTGAGTAAAGTACACTCTCTGTAAATGGGCCCAAACAAAAAGACAGTGATGACAGAACAGGGACTTAGATTAGATAGTGCCACCAATGAACAGGGCATTTTAATCACATAATACAAAAAAGGCAGCACCAATGAGCAGCCAGTGCCAAAAAGCTTACAAACACACTGCCACTAAATAGAAAGGAGGTGGAAGGAGAAAGAGTCACTGGTTGCGAGGGATACAATTTAGACCTTTCTGGTGTGTGATCTACTGAGAAAGCACTCCAGGGTCCTATTGAGTCAGGTTAACACATCCTCTGTTTAGAGTGGGCATTATCTACCTGGGTATGTGTAGTTGGGTCTTTAAATTTTTAGTTTATGTAAAAACTTCCAGGAGGAGTAAACATGCTAGTCTCTAGTCCACAAAAGCTTATGCTGAAATAGATTCATTAGTCTTTAAGGGCTAGAAGATGCTTTAAAACTGCAACACAGAGGTAGCAGAAAAGGTCTTTATTGTAGGGATGTGCACAAACTGATTTTTTAAATTCAATTTTTGCCCAAAACAAATCACTCCTGATTTGTTTTGTATCGAAATCTAACCCCTCCAAATCACCCCAGATTCAATTTGTATTTGCTTTGCTTTGAATTAGACCTGGACCAATTAGGACCTGGACCAATTCGGACCACTTAACAAGGTCCTACGGGCACCATATTTGGGTGGTGGGTAGGTCCCCATGGGTGCCACCTACCACCCAAATCTCAAGGCAGTGGGACACTTAGTTGATTTGTAATGAATTTTTAAAATGTTTTTACTGATTTTGAACATTTTCATCATAGGAAACAATGGGGATTCGAGGTTGCCATATCCTAACCCTAAAACAGATCCCCAGCTTTCATTTTTTTAAAATCTAAGCTCTAGCCCTTGTAGAAGTGGAGTTATGGAGCAAAATGTGCAGTCATTATTTTTTAAGTGTTTGGATTCTTTGGTGGCTAATAGCTTTTCTTCATAATGAATCCCTAGGAGGATTCATTATACGCCTTCGTTTCTTCGGTTCATTTTGACTATCACTGGACAGTGCCAACTGTCAACTGCCATGTGTCAACTACACCACCACCACACACACACTGGGGTACTCAGTTTATTTTTAGGTATTTTTGAAGTGTTCAGATTCTTTGGAGTCTTCATTACACAACTTCATTTCTTCTGTTCATTTTGACCCCACTGCTTTGCAGGTGGGGGTGGGGAATTAGTGGCATCCCATGTTCCAACTACCCCACAACCCGCAAGCCACTGGGTACTCAGTTTATATTTTAGGAATTTTTGAGGTGTTTAGACTCTTTGGTGTGTAATGAATCCTCATAGGGATTCATTATGAGGAACAACAGGTTACTCACCTGTAACGCTGGTTCTTCTAGTGGTCATCTGTACTTTTACACCAATGGGCAATGCGCCTGTGCAGAGACCTCGTCAGAATCTAGCAAACTCAATTCTCCAGCCTTGGGAGGGAACCCCGCCCCCAGTCTCTCGCTATATGCGGTTGTGCCACTCCTCATCCCCTCAGTCACAGAGTCCACCTTCAGAAGACCCCACGGGGAGGACAGGAGGGTGTGTAAAAGTACAGATGACCACTAGAAGAACCAAAGTTACAGGTGAGTATCCTGTTGTTCTTCGACGTGGTCTCTGTCTTTTATACCAATGGGTGCATAACAAGCCAGCACCCAAGGAGGAGGGAGAGACAGAGGCAACAAGTAATCTGCCAGAATCATTTATTTATAAACAAACACATTAACTGAAAATGGACTGCAGGACACTCCTGCCAAATACAGCATCATTCCGTGCCCTGGCATCAATAGCATAATGGCGGATGAAAGAATGAGGTGAAGCCCAAGTAGCAGCCTGACAAATAGTGTCCAAAGGGACTGCCCGAACAAAGGCAACAGAGGCTGCCACGGACTTGACCAAGTGGGCCTTAACAGTAGCAGGTAACTGCTTATGGGCCATTTATAACACAGCTCAATTGTTAAAACTATCCATCTGAACAAAGACTGAGCAGAAACTTGGAGGCCTTTGTGAAGTCCCTCATAGAGAACAGGGAAGGAATTTCCCTCCATTCTGCAGACCTCCAGACACAGAAGGATAATGCCCTTCTGACATCCAATCTATGTAACCTACGCTCCACATCTGATGAAGGATCCTGGAAAAATACAGGCAGAGTGAGTGGCATGGAATGATGCAACATGGAAACCACCTTAGGGAGGAATTGTACATCCGGCCTAAGTACCACCTTGTTTTTGTGAAAGTGCAGGTGAGGTGGATCAACCCTTAGTGCTTGCAATTCACTCACCCTCCTAGAGGAGGTGTTGGCCACCAAAAAGGCTACCTTCCAGGTAAGGAAACAGGGATCAATTGAAGCCAAAGGCTCAACTCAACTCTTCAGGAGTCGGCATATCCTCCCTAAATGCCTGCCTAGAAGCAGTAATGGGCTGGATGAGGGAGAATAAACTGAAGCTGAATCCAGATAAGATGGAGGTACTTATTGTGCGGGGTCGGAACTCTAGAGACAATTTTGATCTGCCTGTTCTAGACAGGGTCACACTTCCCCAAAAGGAACAGGTTCGCAGTCTGGGATTACTTCTGGATCAACGTCTCTCCTTGGTTTCTCAGGTTGAGGCGGTGGCCAGGGGTGCTTTCTATCAGCTCCGGCTGATACACCAGCTGCGCCTGTTTATCGAGATCAATGACCTCAAAACAGTGGAGAAACTGGTTTAGAGTCCGACTGTATATCCGGGGGGATGAGCCCCGAGACACCTCTTCCGATTCCAGAAAGCTAGACGCGCTGTCATCTTCTGATCCAAGTGGCACCAACGAAGCTTGGGCTACCACCACTGAGATGTAGGGGATCCAGGATTGGCACCCTTATTGGTGCCTATAATATCTGGATATCCATTGGCAGCACCTAGGTAGAGAGCGAGACTTGCTGTACATTAGGAACTGTAGAAGGCAAGATGCACCACTCTGGAAGATCCCAAGGGGAGCAATACAGAGATCGCGAGCACAGCCTCCCTTCAGAGTGGGAGGAGGGCGCTTGGTAGCCCCAGAGCTCCCATACATCGGGTCATCCGAGTAGCGGGGGCCATACCGAGGCCTCACATAGTCTAATAGTCTGATAGTCACCACGATATCGATCATAAGATCCAGAGTCTCGGCACCAAGCACTATATGAGGGCACCACCTCATCCAGTGGAGATGATGCTCTGAACCATGGTATCGATCCATGTAAAGGGGATCCATGTGGTCCCAGTCACGATCTTGTCTGTTAACAGAGGATCAATCTTCTGAGCCCCAATGAGAGGTGCAATCCCTATGGGAGAGCCATTCCTGATGCCGAGGAGGTGGTGATAGACATCAAGGTAACCACAACGCATCCTCCGCAGGTGTTTCAGGTGAATAGGGCTCCTCCCCCGACGAAACGTAGTCAAGTTCATCTGTTGCTACCAACTGTTCTTTATGCGGGTGTGCCTGTTCAGGTTCCAGCAACTCATCGGCCAACGGTGAGTCCAACCTAGGTTTCTTGGCCACCGGGCCTACCGATGTGGACGCCAACCCATTCTCTTCTTCTTCGGAATTGGGGGTAGGTGTTGCCCTGCCAGCAAGTCCGAGGTCAACTTCTGCTTCTTTTTCTTCAGTTTTGGCACCGAGGGATTAGTGGAAGGATCAGGTCCCACTGGTGGAGGGTGCCGAGGCAAGTACCAGCCTCATCTGGAAAGCACTGAAGCACTGGAAACTGCCAAAGAAGCAATAACAGGGGGCGCTGATACCGGTATCGAGGCCGGGGCATCGACATCAATGGAAGCGGATTCAGGGTGGTCATGCTGTACCGACGAAGCCATTTTGACTGACCGCTTCAGTGATAATGCCTCTGACGGAGAGCCAGATCCCACAGGGCTGCATGCAGGCAAGAAGCCCTATTTCTGTGAGCCTGCTTTGTAAACCTTTGGCAATGAAGACAGGTCTCGACAATGTGGGATTCCCACAAAGACGACGATGAGTATCGGGGGAAGGGATCTTAGATCCACAACAGACACATTTTTTGAAGTTTGTTGCGCCCGGCATAGACACCATAGACCAGCTGGCCACCAAGCTCCATCCCAGCTGGGATCGGAGCTCCAAAGGAGGGAAAAACCCACAAAAAATAAAATGCCAAGAGAAAAATGCTAGTACGTCAAGAAATTAAAGTAAGAAGAGAGAAAGAAAGCAGGAAAACAACAAGGGGATAGACAACAATTCATTGCCGAGCTGCAGACTCCACAATATTGACTGAAGCGTAGATGACAAAAGACTGAGGGGATGAGGAGTGGCGCAGCCGCATATAGCGACTAGGGGCGGGATTCCCGCCCAAAGCAGGAGAATTGAGCTTGTTAGATTCCGAGGTCTCTGTACTGGCGCATAGCCCATTGGTGTAAAAGACAGAGACCATGTTGAAGAAAGGTTAGTAGACACCAAAGAGCCTAAACCACTTGAAC
This sequence comes from Hemicordylus capensis, assembly GCF_027244095.1. NCBI lineage: Eukaryota > Metazoa > Chordata > Lepidosauria > Squamata > Cordylidae > Hemicordylus > Hemicordylus capensis. The sequence goes on along the minus strand of NC_069657.1, from coordinate 331,375,858 downwards.
AAAATCCTAGAACATAAATTGAGTAGTACCCCACTGCCTTGCAGGTGGGAGTGGAGTGTAGTCGGCATATGGCAGTTGACAGTTGGCACTGTTGAAGTGTCAGTCAAAATGAATAGAAGAAATGAAGGTGTGTAATGAATCCTCATAGGATTCATTGGGGAAAGTTATTATACACCAAAGAATCCAAACACTTGAAAAATAGTGACCACACATTTTGCTCCATAATTCTACTTCTACAAGGGCTAGAGCTTAGCTTGTTTTTTTGTTTTTGTTTTTAATTAAAGCTGGGAATATGGGGGAATTAATAGGAGGGATCTGAATCTCAAATCGAATCAGGAGCAATTCGATTTGTACCAGAATCTAGCCAATAGACCACAGGGGTGATTTCTTTTGTCTCCAAATTACCCGAATCAGCTAGATTTGGGTACAAATCAATTTGTACCTGAATCAATTTGCACATCCCTACTTTATTGCTCTCTTTTGTTATTAAAGCAGGGCTTGACAAATCCCAGGCACCAGCGAGCCATGGAACCTAGACTAAGATATTTAGAGGTAGAGCTATTTAATAAAATATTTATTTATCTCAGGCAGTTGGGTGCTTCTGTTCCAAGTATGATGCTTGTAAAAGGGGAAGTCCATTTAACCCTACCCTCTACAATGTCAATCACTAAGTCAATTAATTGTGTCAAGGGTCCACTGCCTGGCTCTTACATCCAAAGAAAATGTGTCAAGGCCTCTATTAAGGTTAGGATAGATTACAGACAGCTACATACAAAGTGGAAGATTAACACTGTAAATTGGGTAAGCTAGTTGTCTCTGTAAATAGACAACTATTTTACCACACCATCTTTTCCTGCGCTATAGTATACATTCTCACGATCATTTGGCAGGATGGCATGGACAACCAGGATCACAATTCACTTCAGGGACAGTATGGTTCTCTGCATGGATTCACTTCTCGGTGTTTTAAACTCATTTTAATTTGTGTGTGCATGTTTTGTACACAAAAGTGTGAAGAAAATGGTGTTGAGGCCCTCCCTGCTATCCTTTAGCTGTTTTGTCTCTGTTTGTCTAAGCTTCACTGCTTCTTCCCTATCAATTCGTTGCCTACACCTACTTTTTAGCCCCGCATCAGGGATTACACATTTCCATTATTCTTTTCCTGGCATTTTAGAAATAACCTATGGCCATCTGGTTCATGCCCTTTCAGGTGCTCCACCTGCACATATGATAACCTGGTAGAAAATTCAAAATCAGGACCACTTCATGTACAAGAGAAACTGAATTATACACAGTGAAAAGGTGTATCTGATAACATTCCTTCCTACTCTGGCCATAAATTACAGTTAGGGGGCGCTAGATCAGCTGAAGCAAGGGCCAGCTTGAAACTATTTATATCCATTCAGTGGAGCTGGTGCTGTGACAGCTTGCAGTAAAGCACAACCTTTTTAAATGAGGGCCAGCCCTTAAATTGCAGGGCATTTGCTGACAGTAAATAGAACTGTCCGATCTTGCTGTCTCAATGCACCAAAATGAACTTTTGAGCTAGTGACCTGATTTTGAGATGGCGGTAACATGCGTTCCTAAGGTCAACAGAATCTGCCTGCCTCAAACCTTCACACACTGAGTGGCCAGCCCTTAAAATCTTCCTTGTGGCTATTGAGAACGTATTGTGACAGGAATTGCTTCCAGAGGACTAGTCACCTCAGCCAGTCTGTTGCGGCCAACACAACAGAGAGTGCTGTGGCACCTTAAAGAGTCACACATTTATTGAAGTATCAGTTGTTGTTGACTGGCGCCCACTTCATCAGATGCATTTGATGAAGTGGATGCCAGTTCATGAAAGCTTATGCTTCAATAAATTTGTGACTCTTCAAAAGCAAGTGCTTTTATTTTGACAGTGCTTCCCTTTATGCAGCAGCAGCTGTCTTTACATTTTTTGCTATACGATAGATTATTTAAAACAAATAACTTCAAGTTGGTTTTTTGTTGTTATTCCTCTCCCTTCCTTTTAATACAAGAAAGCAAGCTTAGCTGGGCTTCGCGGATCTCTGCAGCTCCTCTCTGTCCCATCCTGCTCTTACATAGGAGCTGCAAGTAGAGACTTTACAAAGCTGGCAGAGTGCCAGATGAAACAAAGCTGGATTCTGAACGAGAACAACAAGTCAATTCCACATTGCTATACTGACCTATATCAACTCCCCGTCAGCTGAGCCAGGCTAAGATCTGTTGGCCAATGAGGCAAGGGGGAGGGGACCAATAAAAGCCTATGAGAAAACAGCCAGCACGGGCACCGCTCAGGTTTGCTTTCTGTGCTGCAAGAGATGGTGGGGATGGTAAAAAGGTGGCAGCTACAGCAAGAGCAGCCTGGCTCAAGCCTCCAAGAACACAAATAAAGTTGTAACTCTCTGTGGGCAAGAAGCTAGTTTGGAGCCTGACTGAAAATTCATCTTGGATAATTTTTATGCAACAGAAGCAAACAGCAATAAGATAATATATACAGAAGTCAGGCAGAGAGAGAGAGATTGCTAGTGCAGAGTTCTGCCTTACATTATGGTTCAATTTACTTGGGAATATATGTAAAACTTAGGCAAATAAACCATGAGATATTGAGGTTGTTCTCATCACCAACCGAACCCAGCCTGTGGCAGCCCAGGCAAGGTTAGACTCAGAGGCGTATCTAGGGAAAATAGTGCCCAGGGCAAGCACTGAAATTGCGCCCCCTGTCCAAACATCTGACGCCCATCTGATTCTATGTACATAGTGCCAAACTGAATATGTGTACAGTGACTTATATTAATTTTTTAATTTAAAAAAAATTACCTGTAGCCCCTTCGGGGGGCTTCCTAAAGGCTGTGGGGGGGGGTCTGTAAAGGTTTCCCCACCCCTCTCTGGCCTCTAGGGCCTCGCAGGGACCATTTCAGCATGTGCGGTGGCCTTTTTTTTAAAAAAAAAATATTTTTTTAAAATGGCCACTGAAAACAAAATGGTGACTGCGCATGCTCAAATGGCCTCTGCGAGGCCTGGCATGGCCTAGGGCCTCACAGAGGCCATTTGAGCATACACGGTGGCCATTTTGTTTTCAGCAGCCATTTTAATTTTTTTTTTTAATTTTAGTAAAATGGCGCCCCCCTTCAAGTGGCGCCCCGGGCACGTGCCCTGCCTGCCCTACCCCTAGATACGCCCCTGGTTAGACTGGTCATGAGAAGTGGCAGAATGCTTGCCGAATGCTCACGGATCCTTCCGCTCCCCACCCACATAACCCTCTTAACTAATCCAGCTGTTCGCTGATGTTAAGGGTGCACTCGCATCCTTAATTGGGTATCATGTGTCTCCTCCGGCTGTATTCAAACCGAGGAGACACAGAGATGGGTGCACAGGGCACCCATCTGATGGGGGAATCCCTAATGCAATGCGTGTGCTGCATGTTGCACTGTGGGATGCCCAGAGGCCAGAACAACAAGTTCCAGCCCTGTATCCCTCCACCCTGTTCTGTGGAGCAGGGTTGCTTGTGTGGGTGCGCAGTCTGAAGACAACCTGCTTGGTCACATCTGGGGGGAAGGTAAGTTGAAAACAGCCTTCCCTCCGCACCCTCTCCACCCAGAACAATTGTGAGAATTGCCCCATTGTTTTGCTTTTTTCAAACCTACTGAAGCATTAGGGAATGAACTATATCAGTTATAGTTCATAACATTTTTAAGTAGCCTCACACAAGATCTCTCACCGTGGTCTACTCCACTATGCTATGTTGCTGTTCAATGGCTGTGCAGGAACACATTGCTCTAATTCAGCTTCTGGAGATGATGTTAAGACCTTGTTGACTTTGGGCAGCACATAGGAAGCTGCCATATACCGAGTCAGGCCATAGGTCCATCTAGCTCAGTATTGTCTGCACAGACTGGCAGTGGCTTCTCTGAGGTTGCAGGCCGGAATCTCTCTCAGCCCTATCTTGGAGATGCCAGGGAGGGAAGTGGCCTGTACAGATGAGAGGGGTGAAAAATGAGCCACAAGTGCAGTGCATTCCCCTTCTCCTTTTCCTGCCCCGGTTGCTGCATTCTGCCTTGTCTTGCCTACCACAGCGTTAACCCCAGCCACCCAGACTAGTTATTTGCTTGGTTGAGGAGCCAGGCAAAGAACCAGCCCGCATGCCAAGGTTAACCTCTCTGACAGGCGAAACAAGGCAGAGCGCAGCGGCCAGGGCAAGGAATGTCTGTGGCTCATTTAGCACCCTCCCATCCCACCCATACTGGCCACACTACCAAGTTCAGGGTCTAGTATTTTAAGATCTTTCTACAGATGATTGTATTTCTTGGTTTCCCTTTGAATGTGGATGCTCTGATTAGGATTGACAGGGGTCATCTGGAAATCATGACAGTACCTTTTTAAAAGCCTTGCATTTCTCATCCCATTCCTCTACTGGCCCCTTTGCCTACTCTACTCTCCTGCCTCCTGCACAAAGCAAGACTTTAGATTTGCTCCACAGAAGTTTTGGGCAGATAAACAAACTAATGGGAAATATCGTGACTGTATAATCTCTCCCACACACACCATCACCTGCTTTGGAGGAAGAGAGAAAGAGAGAGAGAGACAGACACAGACACTTTTTAGACATTTCTGGGTTGACACATGGCAACCCTAGCAGTGATTTATGTGGCTAGTCACCATATCTGCACTCATGCTGCCTTGTTCTGCAATTCAAAAAATGAACTTGCAGGTAGAAGATGACTTTTTTGAAGAAGTACAGTCCATGATTGTCAGGTGATTGTTTAGGCAACCCTAAACAGACTACACATGCTCAAAAGGACACCAGCAATAAATCAATAAATAATATGGAGGTGGGGGGAATCTTCAGGGTGCAGTCTGGCAACCTTAGGCAACTGCCATGCCTACTTTCTCATCACATACTTATCTAGCTAGATGTCTGCCTGCCATGGTTTGGAATAATAGCCTCATTTCAATGTTAAGGATGTTGTAATATTATGACTAAGTTTAAAGATTGGCAGTCATATTACTGACAGTTGTTATCCCTCTAGACCTTTGAGATTACTGTTTTCACTTACCATTATCAGATCTCACACTGGAACTGGGCTGCTTAAATGGCTTCCGAGGCAAGCCTCTCAAATCCACAACAAATGGTGAATTTGGCTCAGAGGACCCAGCTGTAGCAAATAAATCCCAGTAGTAGCATATGAGCTACATATCTCATGGATAACAGAGAGAGCAAAAAGTGAAAAACGCCTCTTTTATGGAATCAACAATGTCATCTTTTAAAAATAAGGAACACTTATCACTAGAATAAAATAAATAAATAAGGTGCTTTTACCAATACTAGAATAGACCATAAATTTAGAGGACTACCTTCTCCCTTATGAACCTGCCCATTTATTATTAGGCTGGTAGTGAGTGGGACTAAAGGCGTTGTCTGTGGTATGATGGCACCCTGAGTTTGGATTGCCCTCCCTAGCATTGCTCACCTGGCACCCAATCTTATGAGTTCTAGGTTTTCAGCAACATTGGTGGTTGTGTAACAGTGCCCTGATTAGCATGTAAGACCAACCCCCGAGGAAGCACAGGAATGGGTTTAGTCTTCACTTCTCCCCTGCCACAACTCCACACAGAGTTTTACCTTGTGTTGCTGATGTCCCACTGGCATAAAAGTTCTGCTAGTGGTAGGCACCATCATTGTGGTGTTCCTAACCAATACAGATTTGTGATGTGAGTATCTCTGAGCTGTGCCGGCACTGCAGATTCGGGAGCAATCCTATCCCCACACGGCAGGACTAAATTAGGGGTGAGATATTACACTAGTTGTAATGTTATTGACTTTACTGTCTCACTAAGAATGCTGGTTTCTGTTGCTTGTGGTATAGCTGTTTGTCAATTTAAAATTTAGCACATTTAAAATTCAACAGGTTGTGTGCTAGGAATACAAGTGAAACAAAAAAGGCTTTATTAGACGAAACCCCTTTGTGAACGACAAAGTAGAACAGCCAGTTCTTCTGATCCTCGGGGGGGGGGGGGGGGCTGAATAGATAGGCACAATTCAAGAGCCACATGAATGAGAGGTATCTTGTTACTGGAACATCGTGTTTTCAGCCTTGCTTGTAAATCACAGTGTTCTATGCTAAGCACTGCAGATAACACTGTAGAGCCGTCAGATTACAATTTCAGAGAGTGCAGGAATGCCTATTTTAGAATATATGGCAATTTAACTGTTACATAATTCACTGTACATAATATTCTAATATCTATTCTTGGGTCTGTTTCTCCAAAAATACAAGCCATTGGCCACACACATCCCTATTATAGCAGAAGCTAACTTTTTTTCATTTCTGACTTTTCTTTCACATTAACTTCCCTAATGTAGCTCTCTCAGGAGATTCTTATTGAGAACATAAACACACTAATTAATATAAGGGAAATGAAAGGAGTTTGTAATTGAATTTTTAATTCTCCTAAAAGACTACTTCCAAATGTTTGGTTGAGACCCTTTTAAGATAACCAAGTTGCTGGTAGTAAGCAGTGAAGACAATGTGGCACCAAGAACAATGGGAAAGTGACTGCAGGGTTGGGGCAAAAGCAATAGTTGAGACCCAGAAACAGGCAAAAAACAGAAGGAATTAAAAAACCAAACAAACCAGGTTTAAATAGCAAACTGCATTCTTGCAGGTGAGTGTAATGCAATTCTTCTGAAAATAAGCTTTCACCTCCTTCTACCTGAGATTCTACTAACAATCCGATAGACCTTTTACAAAATAGTTCTTGTACTGTGGGATATGTGTACTATTAGTTCTGCTACAGTCATATAGTTCCTATTCAGCTGGGAATGCTCAAAGCATACAGAGTAGTGAAACAATTATCACGAAAAATATGGAACACTCTTCATTGTGATGTAGGGTGGACACAACTGAATGAGAAGTGGCAGGCACAGCTGACATTTTTCTGTGCTAGTCTGGGAACAGTTGGCTACCTAAAATAATCACTGTAACAGTAGCCACATTTCATGCCAGTTTACAGTTGCTCTTTATAAAACAAAAACAAAAGAAAATTAAAAAGAGAGAACCACCACAACTTATTGTTTCTATAACAATGCAGTCGCATAACACTAGTAAATTCCCCAATATCAGAGCGAGAGAACTCAATGCATGCCTGTCTAGAAAGTTAACAGATTTCTACATTCATGCTTTAGTAATAACCATAGCACGATAAGGCACCCAAGGGGAAAATAAGGCTTGGTGTGGTGCTTTGGTCTAATTCTCATAAGCAGCAGATGAAGTAGAAAGCCTCGCTCTGGACTGTCAACTTCACACTGCAGGTGGGGGCTCAACATGCCTAAATGTTCCTCCACTGGAGAAAGAAAATCCCTGCACTTATTTATTTAACACATTTTATTCCGCCCAAAACACAAATTCTCTGGGCGGTTTACAACAATACAATAAAAACAACCAATAAAAAGATTTAAACATTTCAACAACTAAAATTTAAAAACGTTAAAACTATTAAAGCATAATTAAAACAATATCTAATTAAAAGCCTGGGTGAACAAATGTGTCTTGTCTGCCTTTTAAAAAGTTGTAAGAGATGCAGAGGCTCTTATTTCAGCAGGAAGTGTGTTCCAAAGCTTCGGGGCAACAATGGAAAAGGCTTGTCCCGGAGTAGCCACCAGAGGAGCCGGTGGCAACTGCAGATGAACCTCTCCAGATGATCTCAATGGGTGGTGTGGTTCACAGCAAAGATGACGTTCTCTTAAATACCCAGGGCCCAAGCTGTTTAGGGCTTTATAGGTTATAACCAAAACCTTGTACTTTGCCCGGAAACCTATCGGCAGCCAGTGTAGATCTTTTAAGAAAGGAGTAATATGGTGTCTCCGAGATGACCCAGAGACCAACCTGGCTGCCACATTCTGGACCAACTGCAGTTTCCAGACTACATACAAAGGCAGCCCCACATACAGCACATTGCAGTAATCAATACATAGAAATCTAGGTATTAGGAGAAGGGTTCTAATTCAGTCTTCTACCAAATAGAAGAGATGTACATATCAGGCAGTATAAAATATGATTAGATAGATAGATAGATAGATAGATAGATAGATAGATAGATAGATAGATAGATAGATAGAAGCGAGCTACTGTTCTAGGTATAGGGTTGTGGTGGTGGTAGTGGAGTATTCCAACATGTATTCCTCACCATACTCATCACGAGTACAGTATTCATCACCTGAAGTCTAAAATGGTATAGTGAAGACTTAGGTTTATCACACTGCCTTCTACTTGTGAGGCCAAGCATTCCTTACATTTCCCATATAGATATGGGGGCAGGCAGACAATGCATAATTTGCATATCTTGGGTGCACTGAATACATGTGCCAGAGATCTAAAATACCTTTGTTAACTAGGCAAAGCAGTGCCTTTTCCAGTGGTGATTCTCTTATATTTAGCAAGGGAACACAACTGCCTCTATTCATCCTCAACAACAGAGTGGCTGTTACTGATGTCTACTTTGTTTCTTTTTAGACTGTTTGTCCTTCCCCACCCCCATATAAACCATAGTCTGGGAGTACTTCTAGACCCAAACCTTTCCCTGATTTCTCAGGTTGAGGAATTGACCAGGAGTGCTTTCTATCAGCTTTAGCCGATTTGCCAGCTATGTTCATTTCTGGAGATAAATGACCTTAAAACAGTAGTACATATGCTGGTAACATCCAGGCTTGACTACTGCAATGCACTCTAAATGCTGGGTTGCCTTATATGTAGTTCAGAAACTGCACTTAGTACAGAATGCAGCCGCCAGTTTGGTCCCTGGGGTTGCCCGAAAAGATCATATTACACCCATTTTAAAAGAACTACACTGGCTGTTAATAAATTTCTGGGCGAAATACAGAGTGCTGGTTATTACCTATAAAGCCCTAAACAGCTTGAGTCCAAGGTATTTAAGAGAACGCCTTCTTCTTCATCAACCCACCACCTGCTAAGATTGTCTGGGGAGGTCTGGTTGCGGTTGCCACTGGCTTGGTTGGTGGCAACTCAAAACTGGGCCTTTTCTTGAGTTGTCCCGGGACTCTGGAACACTCTTTCTAATGAAATTAGTTTCCCCCTCTCTGAATGTTTTTAAGAAGGACTAAAAACATACCTGTTTAGTCAGGCTTTTAGTTTATAGTTTTAAAGCTTCAGTTTTAGAGTTTTTATTGTATTTTGAATTGTGTTAATGTTTTATTATTTATCATTATTATTATTAATTCGATTTCTATACCACCCTTCCAAAACTGGCTCAGGGCAATTTACACAGAGAAATAATGAATAAATAAGATGGATCCCTGTCCCCAAAGGGCTCACAATCTAAAAGAAACATAAGATTGACACCAGCAACAGTCACTGGAGGTACTGTGCTGGGGGTGGATAGCGCCAGTTCCTCTCCCCCTGCTAAATAAAGAGAATCACCACGTTAAAAGGTGCCTCTTTGCCAAGTTAGCAGGGGATGGTTTCATATTGTGAACCACCCAGGGACTCTTCTGTATGGGGCGGTACATACATGTACTAAATGAAATAAATTAATAAATTAATAAATTAAATATTGAGAACTTTCTGTTGAAACTGGTATACAAAGAAAGTTCAGGAGAGAGCAATGCAAAGGCAGGTATGAGGTGCTAAGTATCAGCACCCATAAAGCCGTAGTCTGGATATAATGGTTCTAAAGGCAAAAGCTTGTACTGGAATACAAGAAGTTGTGTTTACTGGGATATATACAAGCTGTGTCAGGTACTTATGCAGAGGTTAATCTGCTTACTTATTATCATTCATGTTTTAAGCATGGGTGTACATATATTGTCTGTTGATTTTCCCCGAGGAAGATCATGTTCTTTAAGACACATGTGAATCAATAGTGGCTGGTGGGCATTGGAGCAGGGGGACAAGGGAAGAACTTGGTCAACAGAGCCAGAGCCTACCCCCACCTCCTCCTCCACACTAGCGGGCTTGGGTATTTAGGGTAGTGAAATCCAAAAGATTGTGAGGAACTCCAAAAGGATCTCCTCCTTTGATAATAATTGCAAATACAGTTATTTTATTTATTTAATTAATGTATATACTGCTTGACTCCAAAGGATCTAGGTGGTTCACAAAAACAGAAACACAAGAAAAGCAAAATAAAACAAACTGTTAAAACAGCAATTTAAAAAAACATTCAAAGATTACCAAAAGACAGTCAAAAATGTGTCTTAAGGGCTTATTTGAAGGCTGATAAAGATGTTAAACCACAAATGTCTATAGGGAGCACATTCCACAGCCCATGAGTGACCACGAAGAAGGTCCAGTCCCAAATCACCACCAGACAGGCTGGCAGGATACAGAGATGGCCTCTCTTGATTCTCTTAATGTGCGGAAGGTGGAGTTTCCCAGGTAACCCAGTCACATGCTGTTTAGAGCTTTAAAAGGTAATTACTAGCACTTTGTATTTTGCCTAGAAATCTACTGGTAGCCAATGCTTTAATACAGGCATAATATGGTATCTACGAGATACCCCGGAGACCAATCTAGCTGCTGCATTTTGAACCAACTGAAGTTTCTGAACTACATACAAAGACAGCCCCACATAGAGCCCGCTGCAGAAGTCAAGCCCAGGGGCGTAGCTATAATTGAGCGAAAGGGTTCAAAGAACACGGGCCTCCAGCTCCTGAGGGCCCTCCCTCCCTATTTTCTTCACTGTCTCCCTCAATCTGGGGGGCCACCAGAGAGAGGGATGAACACGGGCCCCCTCTCCCCTAGCTACGCCCCGGTCAAGCCTAGAGGTTACCAGAGAGTTCTGAGATCACTATCTTCAAGGAACTGATGCAGCTGTGGGTATCAACCCATGTTGATAGAAAGCACTCCTGGCCATAGCCTCAACCTGAGAAACCAGAATAAGACCCGGGTCCAGAAGCACTCCCAAGTTACGTACCTGTTCCTTCGGGGTGAGCACAACCCCATGCAGAACACGAAGATCTATCACATCCCTCAAAGTATGACTGCTTACCATGAGTACCTCCATCTTGCTTGGATTCAGCTTCAATTTATTATCCCTCATCCAGTCCATTACTGCCTATAGGCAGGCATTTAGTGAGCTATGCTCTTCCCTCCATTATGCATGGAGCAGAGAGAGTGGACAGAGAGACATTTTTCTCCCTCTCTCACAACACAGGAACCAGAGTCATCCCATATAACTCAAGGCCAGGGTTTTTAGGACCAACAAAAGGAAGTACTTTCTCCACACAGTGTGTAATTAATCTGTGGAATTCTCTGCCATGGGATGTGGTGATGGCTATTAGCTTGGGTAGCTTTAAAGGGGGCTTAGAACTGTCCTCCATGAATTTGTCTATCAATGGCTAATAGTCTGCTGGCTATAGGCCAGCCAAAATGGCAAGATACTTCTAAATACCATAGGGGAGAACAGCAAGAGAGAGGACATGCCATCACCTCTTGCCTGTGGCCTTCTCAGAGGCATCTGAGATAGGCCACTGTGTGAAACAGGCTACTGGATTGGATGGGCCTTGGGTCTAATCCAGCAGGGCTGTTCTTAAAAGCAGCATTCATTATGTACATAGACCATGAATACATGGGTCCTTAGACCAGGGATGTCAAACTGCAGTCCTCCAGCTATTATTGGCTTACAATTCCTATCATACATGGATACTGGCCACTGTGACTGGGGATGACAGAGGTTGTGGGCCAACCATAGATGGAGGACTGCAGTTTGACACCACTGCTTTAGACTATTTAATGTCTTAAATAGCAGCATTGGTACAATTTTCCACTGTGAGTGTCAGAGCATATTGGTATGCAGCATTAGGGGAGTAGATCAAGTTCATCAGGACTCCCCTCGGCTTCATTTATCAGCCTTCAAATTCTATGCCAGAATAAAATCAAACTGAGAAATCAGAAATATCAAATAATCTCTTATTTTGCATAATATGCTGCTTCCAAGACTAAGGTTTTCAAAGAATCTCTAATTTTGAAATATTGCTGCAAGGAAGTTAAAAAAAAGTGGATGGGAATAGATGGAAAGTACTTGCACCAGACTGGGAAACAACAGCCACTGGTGAGGACAAGCAGTAAACACACCATTTTGCTTTCCCAGGCATAGCATCTGAAATTTTAAAAAGGCAAATTTTGAGCAGACCTGGGTTCTGCCCACCTGCTCCATTTCAAGTGGCACAGAAATGTTCTTTCAAGAACACCAGAGTTCAGCAGAACTGGAAACGATTAGAGAATAATGTAGTGCAATCCAAGAACAAAATGTGTGTTGCAGATTAATCACTTTCCAAGACTGGAAAGGAAAGATAGGAGTGAGAGATAAATCTGGCCCCAGTGTTTATGCAAGCATATCATACTTCATAGTACTGAATGTCCCAGCACTTACAGAGGAAGTAAACAATGTTCTCTCTGTGTATATGTATGCACAGCACTAAATATGATAGCCTGTAAAGAATGCCTAACTTTGGAGTTATGAAACACATACGTCAGAGGTCTCCCAGTTGTTAACTACAATACCATTGCCTGGCGAGTGGGTGGGAAAGGCTTTCTTTAGAGACATTTAGAGGATTGTAAACCAATTCTAGCATGTTTACTATAAACCCCTATAAATTCAGTGGGGTTTACTCCTAAGTAAGAGTGCACAGCACTGCAGCCTAAGCACTCTGGCCATCTACACTTAAAAAAAAAAAGTATAGACATGGATTAAGGGTTTGATTCACTGCACAACTGTATAGAAATTTTAGGAAGAGAAGTTTATATTTTACAATCTTAAAGATAATGAGCACCCTCTTAAAGCAGGGGTGCACAACTTTAATAACTGGGCAGTCTGGATTACAAATCCCATCATGTCCAATTATTGGCCACTGTGGCTGGGGATTATGGGAGTTGTAGTCCAACAACAGCTGGAAGGTAAAAGTTGTGCACCCCTGCCTTAAAGCCTATACCAGTTTTATTGCCAATGGCAACTCTTCATGCCTTCCACAACTGCGGAGCATTAGGAAAAAAATGGTTTCTCAAGCACTGCTTCCTGGAATCTACTTTAAAAGACACACATTAGCTAAGCCACAACTTAGCATCCTTTCAGCAATGAACAATACGGCTTTTTAAACATTATTTAGGAATTTGTCTCTCACCTTTCTACAAACACCTCAATGTCAAGAAGAAAACGTAAGAACAGTACAGCCATTTAAGAAACAAGCACTACCTCATTCTTATTTGTCATCTTTGTGAACACATCTACAACACCAGGCACATAAACACATTTAGGACTTACAAAAATCAGTGGCTGACATCAATAGCAACGTGTGCTTGCAGAATGAGCCAATTTGCACTGGCGCAAGAAGTCAGCTGTGCTAAAAAGTGGGGGGGGGGGATATTTGAGCACTGTATACCACTATGCACTGAAGACTTGGCTTCTTAGAAAAGGCTTTGTGCTCATTGAATATGGACTGCAGCATTATTTCCGACTTCTTTTTATTAGGTATTGGAATTCAGTCACTGAAGGATGCTTTGAGTGGTGTTCCATAGAAAGGCAGGGTAGAGATACATTTCAAAGATGGATATTTCGTCAACAAGACAAAAATTATTATTATTATTATTATTATTAATCTTATGTGTTAACTGATTTTTAACACATAAATCTTATGTGTTAACGATTTTTAGCATAGCCTAGTCTTTATTTTGGTCTTTGATCATTTTTAGCATAAACACTGTTTTACATTTGACAACTCAGCAACAAATGTATTATACTACACCTTCATAGGGAGATAACACCAAAAAGGAACACAACTTCGATACACACAAAACAGGCAACTGTAATTTATGGAACTAGAAATCTATAGAAGGCTCTCATGTCTTTCAACATATCAAAATCAAAAGCTAATATAAACAATGTCTTGTATTAGGAGATCATTTTAAACACAATAACCAAACAAAACCCTACTTTTACAAACCACACTTTACATTTAAAAAAAGAAAAAGAAAACGAGCAACCGAATAGACAAACAAAATATTTATTCATACTTTCACAACTGAGTACACATAAGAGCTGAATAGCATACTTATCAGCTCTGAAGAAGTGCATTCAAAATTTCTTCAATCACAAGCATAAAATAGCTAAATGATATCAGATAGACAGAACATATTAAGAAACTACATGGAGTCACATGACAAACAGCACACCAAGGAGAGACCAGGTCAGATGAAAGCTGATACTGCAGAACTGAAGGTTTGGAGAAGCTGCATATAGGGGTCCAATTGCAATGTCATGGTTCAGAGAAGTGTTATTCCATGTCTGAAAGGCTCCCATATGACAAAAAGACAGTGAGGCTATTCACATGACTGCTCGAAAGCAGGCTGGCTCCCTTAGCCCACTTTTGAGCGGTCATGTGAATAGCCTCAGTATCTGCTTCACTTACCTACTGCTATCATCACAACCCTGTGTGATTTAATTGCGCAAATATAATGCCAATTTATATATGAGAGAGAGAGAGAGAGAGAGAGAGAGAGAGAGAGAGAGAGAGAGAGAGAGAACTATACATCTGAAAGCCCTCTTCGTTTCCCCCTGTGCCTTCAATTTAAGCAAGTCCAGAAACAATAGATGGCAGTAACTTTAATTTTAGACTCAAGAGTAAACATGATGAAGTAAACATTCCCTTAAATTGGGTTTGCCTGGAGAAACCTTCTGTATATTTACATACTTCACTAAAATTTCAAAAAATAAAATAGTATTTAGTATATTTAACGTTATTTCTAACTGGCCCAGTCTTTAAAAAACAAACAAACCAAAAAACTTCCCTATAATACCAGAAAGTGTATAGGTAAGATAAATTAAAAAATCTAAGCAACTATAAAACCAAGAGAACTAGAGATCACACAGCTAAACACAAAACAATGTGGTTGAAATGCAAAGTGTTTTCTGATTAAGCCACTGTCTGGTGACAGACATTTAATTCTAACCTATTCTGCTTTATGTATTAGCTTCTAGATCCATACCAATGAGGTTGGGTGGTGGGCGGAGGAAGATGTTCTAGGGCAGCCCAACCCCTCCCTAAAGTTTCTCTGTCCCTAGGCCCTCCCTAAGATTTCTCTGCCCCCCTATTTTTTGTATAGAAATAATGTAATTAATTGAATGTTTCTTGCACTTAGGACTGATAGGAGCCAGATAAGCTGCCCCCGCTACACCCCCCCCAACCAATGTTTAGGCTAGCTAGATGCCTTATATCCATTCTGTCTGATGAAGTACTGTGTAATTCAGAAGTCTGCATATTCCTACCCGAGAACATTTTTGATCCAACAAAATACATCATGTATTTTGTATCTCAAGTGTAAATGACTCATACAACCCATAAGAACCTGATTGCAATAATGCTGTGTGCAGGGACATTATTTAGCAAAACTTGTTGCTGCTTCATTCCCCCCTTTGATATGCTTATCGCAATTTTACACTGACCCACCCCGATTAACCATCCACTAGTAACATGCTTTTGGTACAGCTACAGGATTTCCCTAGAGCAATATTGAACCAGTGCTAGTAATTGATCCAGAGATCTGTACCAGCTCAATAGGGCAGGGTGTCTCCAATTCTTGGAAACATTACATCCAGTCTAATTCCTTTCCAAGGTTACAACCTCAAGGTTATGTTCACTCTGAAAAGCTCATCATGATCCAGAGCTTTGTAACTAAACAGTTGTTAATCATAGTCCAGGGCAATGGAGAACTGCACAGCATAAGGATTATTCTAGGCTTGTTAAATATCACAGTTGCATTGAGGATGATGATGGTAGAAAAAAGCTAAACACATTTCTTGCTGAGAGAAATCTAATTCAATACTTCAAATTTTGGGGGTTTATTATACAGTACTCCTCTACACTGGAGGAGTCCCCAAAACTCTTAGATTTCATGACGTCAAAAGACTATCAGCTCCATTATGAGTAAACAACCCCATTCCTGCTGTCTAATCAGTCCACTCAAAACATCCCGGGAAGAAAACTGAATTGAAGGCATAAATTCACATGGAAAGAGAGAAGTGATTGAAAGAACATCTTAAAGACAGTGTCTTGGGTACTTTAGTCCATGCCTTCTAAGAAATCCCAGTTTAAACCTCAGACACAGCTTTTCCAACATCAGACAACCAACACAGAGGTTTCTAATTCTAAGGCATTAGTTGGGTGGAAACAAAACTCTCTATCGCTCTGAGAAAGTGAACAAATAAAAGGCTGGATGTACAATTAGAACCTCTAATTCAACTGAAAACATGTGGAAACTTAACAGGCAATGCTGAACCAATCCTATGCCCCAAACAGGCTCTTGTTTCCAAAAGTCACTGTGGGGATTAGTAGCAGCAAAAAAAGGGTTCAGCACTAAGCCTATGTTTTATTTGGCTAGTTATTGCTGGGCTTTAATGCTCAACTCTGATGTGTTATGTGAGCAAGGGTATGCAGGGAACCGCTCTAGGTGGTTCGGTTTGAGTTTGAACCAAACTTGAACCGAGCCAGCTGGCGATTTGGTTCATGCCTAGAACTGGGGTTGAAATGGTTCGATCCCAGTTCTAGTACTTGCAAAGAGGAATCTGGTAGATTGAAAGGGGTTGAAAAAGGGAGGGTGGGAGGTTACCTCATGCACCACCACTGCGTGGCTCCCCTGGGCCAGCAGTACCCACCCCACAGCACAGAGGGCCAAACTGAGCCCCTGTTGGTGTGAGCTGATGGGGGGAGCGCCACTGGGGCCTATGGGAGCCACTGCCACCCCACCACTGCCTCGAGGAGACACACACCGCCATGGCGCGTGAGGTAACCTACCGCCTGCCCTTTTTCGACCCTTACCAGATTCCTCTTCACAAGCACTAGAGTCAGCCAAACCAGTTCAATTTGAACCAGGCCCAGTTTGAGCTTGGAATAGCCCCCCTTTGGGGAGGGCCAGGCCAGTTCAAACTCGAACAGGTCAAACTAGGCCAGTTCGACTCGAACCCAGTTTGAGCTCAAACCAGCTTGTACACCACTAGATGTGAGTAAAGGTTATCAGAACTTGAATGCCATCTAGATTGTCAGAACTGTGGAGGCTGCAACCTTGAAACATCCTTTTCTCATCATCTAATGGTCATGGGCATTCATAATAAAAGCAGCCCCATTTATGGAATAATTCCTGAAAGACCAAACATTATTTATTGATTATATTTGTACACCGCCCCAAACTTGGACCTCTGGGAGGTTTATAACAACGCAAAACAAATTAAAACAGAAATTTAAACCATAACACAATTTAAAACCATGAGTCTAGTTGAAAAGCTTGAGTGAATAAATATGCCTTTAGAGACTTTTTTAAAGTTGTCACAGATGGGGAGGCTCTTATTTAAGCAGGGAGCACATTACAGAATCTGAGACCATGGAGAGCCTCTGTCTGTCAGTATAGAGACCATGCTGAGCTAGATGAACCAATAGTCAGCTCAGCATAACACTGGCTGACATCCAGACTAATGTTGCACTGATACTCACCACTCAGAGATATTTTAGTTGGTCCTCATAAAAGGTATAAACCTTTGGATTTTTTTCCTATTGGACCAATATGGCTACCTATGATTTTTGTGAACCCATATGGAGAGTTTCAAATTTGCAGCCTGTTTGCAGCTGTTGGAAAAGCCCAAAGTGAACCTTTTCTCCAAGCCAATTCAATGTTCTTTTCACTATTTATATTACTGGACTGACCACCTGCGACTGATACTGTAGGTCATGGTGTCCTAAACCTACGAAGAATGTGATGATGCTGTCAAATCTTCAGAAGTTTTTAATCATCCTGGTTCTTAGTCTTAACTAGCTGTAGTTAGCAGTCTGCTGATCTCACTTACTGTGAGATCCAATTCGGAATGCTATTTTCTCCAGTGCTTATCTCTTGGAGGGATTATTTTTTGCCCGTTTGTCTTTTAAAGTTCAACAAGTACTGCATCTACACACAGAAACCCTCCCTTCTCACACCAACATCTTTTAATATAAGCTATTCTGTGTCTATCAAGATTTTTAAACAGATGCAAGCTCCAGAAGAAGTTAACATCTTGCAAGAGGAAGCGTCATGTCACAGAATTTTAGAATACCTTAAGAGGAAGCCATGTTACTTCACTTACATCACATGTGCATACTGTGGAAAGCTGTATATTTGTGAGCCAGTGGGGTGTAGTGGTTAGAGTATCAACCTAGGACTGGGGAGACCCAGGTTCAAATCCCCATACAGCCATGAAGCCCACTGTGTGACCTTGGCCCATACACTGGCTGACATGCTAAATAAATTACTCAATGGAAATTCCAGTGAAATTAATAGGACAAGTTAGAACCACCTTGTTCTATTAATGTCAACGGGACTCCTGTTGAGTAACTTAATCAGGATGTCAGCCATTGAGGCTCTACACACGGTCAAGGTGTAGAGCCTCAAGGGGTCTGGCGGGGAGAGCGGGCCCCGCACACAAACAGTCGCTCACTGCAGATCGGCCACCCAGATGAGCGGTGGCTTCCGTCAGGTGCTCCCGCGCCTGGCCGTGGCTCGCTGGGGAGCTCCGGAGGTCAGGGAAGGGGAGCACCGCCACACAGTGCCCCATCCCCCGGAGCGCCAGGAAGGCACCGTATGAGTGCATGGTGCCTTCCTGGGGTCCCCTCTCTCCCCCACCCCAAATGTGTTAGCTGCTGACACACGATCAAAATAATGATGTTAACTGACCACTTGTTCCGTGAACCTTGTTTAGCAGGTGGGCTAGCCTCTTACAGGCCTCTTAGCTAACTTCTGCACTGGGTAAATTGATGGGAAGCAATTACAGACAAAGTTGTTAAACATATAGAAAGGAAAAGCTTTGCTGAAGGAGAGCCAGCATAGCTTCTGCAAGGGCAAGTCATGCCTCACTACCCTTTTGGAGTTCTTTGAGAGTGTCAACAAGCATGTGGATAAAGGTAATCTGGTTGACATAGTATACTTGAGAGAGAGGGGGAGAAAAAATTCTCTCCAACACAAGAACCAGGGGTCATGCCATGAAACTGAGGGCTAGGAAATTTAGGACCAACAAAAGTAAGTACTTTTTCAAACAGTGCATAATTAATCTATGGAATTCTCTGCCATGGCATGTGGTGATGGCTACTAGATTGGATAGCTTTAAGAGGAGCTTAGAAAAATTCACAGAAGACAGGTCTATCAATGGCTACTCGGCTGGTAGCTATAGGCCACCTCCAGCCACAGAGACAAGATGCCTCTGAATACCAGTTGCAGGGGAGAAGCAGCAAGAGAGAGGGCATGCCCTCACCTCTTGCCTGTGGGCTTCTCAGAGGCAGCTGGTGGGCCACTGTGGGAAACTGGATGCTGGACTAAAAAGGCCTTGGGCCCGATCCAGCAGGGCTGTTCTTATGTTAACATGGTACATGATCCTCAGATCTCTTTGCAGAGGGACAAAGAGCAGCTTCCAGATACTACAGACAAAATTATAACAAAGAATTCTATTAGATAGTAGAAGTTATAAGAAAGAATTAAAGGAACAATTTGTTTTATGCTAGTTCTGTATCTATATTAATCAAGCATGCTGCTAACAACTGTATGTTCAAAAAGGTGGGTGAGGTCAGCAATAGTTCACACCATAAGTCTAAACACATCTAATTATCAGTTTCTCTGCCCAATCCCTAAAATCACTCAAGTTCCCCTAGCTATACAATTTTATAGATGGTGCCATCGAGTCGGTGTTGACTCCTAGCGATCTTTCATCCAATTGTACTAGCATAAAAATCACACAAGTACAATCCCTACCTGCCCTTTCCATCTTCCCCACAGGGCCCTTACAGGTACAGCTCCTGCACCATACTGGAACTTCTCTCAGAGACCTCATGGCCTTCCCCCATGTGTGAAGAGAATGGGACCAGTTGCCAGCCCAGGAACAGGGAGATAAAGTGGCTTGTGAACCAGCATAGGAACCCTACTCTGCACCTCCCCCCTTGCCCATATTGTTTTGGGAAAGGACATTGTCCTTAGCATTCCTCCCAAACTCTGCTTATTCTTTTGTCCATTTACTACTTAATCTACTGGTCTGCTTGGCGGCACAGAACAAGGTTTATCTTGTTTACTTAGATGGCTATCAGCTCGAGAAAAAGTACATCTAATAGTTAACAGCGTTCAAGTTAGTCAGGACTTGGCAAAAACAGAACAAATTTAAACCTATGCCTAAATATAATTATCGCTATGTTACTCCCTTCAGCATTCCCAGATTAAGCACACATGCTGCAGCTACATTTTCAAATTCTTCTGCAAAAGCTGGTGTTGTAGAAACATTTTTTAACAATCAAGTAAGAGCCTCTTCAGCCCAGCAATTTTAGAACAGAGATATCACCTGACAAAGAGTAGGAGAGCTGTCTCCTGATCAGGGTTTGCTTGTTTATTTGTTTGTTTTAATTAAGTTTACCCTTAACCTTAGAAAATAGGGTAATTTTAAAACTTTTGTATATTTTTGTAAGTTAATTAGCCAATTCAAACAGCTATTGATCATTTTCTTTTCTCTTATCCAAAAGGCAGCCAGTCTTTTTCAGGTTCCTGGGGGTTCCTAATATTACGAAACATAATTAATGCATTAAATTTGACAGAATGAACACCAGGTACAGGCCCGCAGGGTAGTTTTGTACAGTACCCCTTATTATAGGACTACACATTCTCATTGGCCTAAAAGCTACATCTCTCTTAGTATCTTATCAGGAGAGCTAGGATTCTTTTGCAGTTTCAACAGATGCCCATTGAAGTCCAGGATGGCCATGACAGGAAGATACCATACACTGAAACTTGCAGGTAGCTGTGTAACTTCCATACAACTGCTGCATTGCTGCTTGAATGGAAAATGGAAAAGGAAATTATTATCTCCTCTTTCCTCAAGGCCCACTGTGCATCACCAAAATATGTCCCTGATGGTCATGGGCAGAAGTGGGGTTGTTGAATTGCTGTTTCACCATCAATTTCAATGTCCACTATATAAAGATTTAAGTATCTCAAACACTTGCCTAGCTGGAACGGATTATTGGTCAAACTTGCAAACATCTGAATTTCTGCTTGCAAGCAATAAGAACTGTAATGAAAAAGGCAACCTCATTTTCATAGCTGCAAATGTATGGAATTTGTCTTTTTAATCTGCACATGTAATCAATTCTTATCATTACTTGATGTTCTATTTTGTACACTTAGAGAGTTTAATGCAACTTTTTTGTTATGATCTGTGGTCTGTATAAATGAATTAGAATCTTTTTGTGGGTTAAAAAAGGGGGCACCCTGTATTTAAATGTTCACATTTCAATAGAAAATACATGTGCATAGCATCATTCATGAACTGCACCTATGTGTATACTTACAGGCAGTTTTGTCTGCAAAAGTATATATGTGAGGGTGAGGAGCCTGATCCTTTCACTCACTTATATGGGCAATTCATGATTTATGGATGTGCACGCAGTATCCCTTGCTTATAAGAGGTGGCATCATTTATTACTGGGGCCTATACAAGTAAAACTGGGAGGTAATCCAAGAGGTTAATTCCCCTTATTTGACAACTTGTAATTATGTTAGTCGACTATAAGAATCTCTCTCTCTCTCTCATCAAAACACATAACCACATTTGGTCACCACATTATTTTAAGTGGAAAAATCAGAAGCTATCCATAGCCTTTCATAAACTGAATGTGTGATAAGCCCTAAATACATCCAAATTGAAAGTAATCCAAGTAGGCTATCTTCATCATGCATGTTTCTGCATGTTCCCAAATGCCTTGATCTGGCAAACTGCTTTCAGTTACACACACTCCTGAAATGAATAGATGGGGAGAGTAATTGGAGTAAAGCACTCTGAATGCAGAGTTCTCAGGGGTGGGGGGGAGAAAGAGGGCCTATATCCATACCAGTTTGATTCTTTTAAAAGAGGATAAGGCCATTCTTCTATATGAACATCATTCTATAGATGCATTGTCCTTCTCCTCCTCGTATAAAATGAAACAAACAAGGAGGCTGCTGAAAGCAGGAAACCTCTTTTGCCCTACCTAGGACAATTGTATGAACATGAGGTACAATGAATGGGTTTCAGTTTGCACGTAGTCTATGCCATGTACAGGGTGGGTCATGCGAAGTTTACAAATGCATTACAGGGGTGAATGAGTGTGCAGGTGCGGAGGGAGGCAATTGAGAAAGGTTGCGGTCACTTGAGGGAACAAGAGTGGCAGCTCATACTGCTCCTTGAGAAAGGGCAGCACACGTTAATATGGCACCTAAGGTTGCTGTGAGCCACCTAATGGTGCAGCGGGAAATGACTTGACTAGCAAGCCAGAGGTTGCTGGTTCGAATTACTGCTGGTATGTTTTCCAGACTATGGGAAACACCTACATTGGGCAGCAGCGATATAGGAAGATGCTGAAAGGCATTGTCTAATACTGCTCGGGAGATAGCAATGGTAAACCTCTCCTATATTCTACCAAAGACAACCACAGGGCTCTGTGGGTCCCGGAGTCAACATCGTCTCGATGGCACACTTTACCTTTAAGGCTGCTGTGAGCCACCACAGCCCCAGGAGCATATAATAGCCCTGCTTCCAATCTTGGGAACGATATATCAAGTTTGGCAGGTTCATATGACACGCCCAATCTTCACATATCATTGCCGAAGCTGGAAGTAGGGCTTCTGTGTCCTCTTGCAGGAGGGCAACAAATTGTGTATTCCACAATACATGTGAAACTGCCCAAAAAGGGAGTGAATGGCTGGCTGGGCTTTGAGTGGAAGAAGCCAGGTTCTCCCATTCAACTAGGAAAAGCTCCCTCCATAGTAGCAACCTGAAGGCAGCAAACAACACAAATTCTGCTGACCCAATGTTGGTTAAAAGACTCGCAATATAATGATAAAAAGCATCCTGAATGGAAGGATTAAGTATTTGGTTAATGTTAAAAATACGTCTACAAAGCTGGATTGCGGTGATCAGTTTTCTTTCCTCACCCCACCCAAATCAAAGCTACTTGTATCATGGCAAAGACCAGTTGCTAACATTTTAGTGAGAATGTATTAAAACTACAACGTACTAACACAACTCTTAATTCCCAGTCCATCACTTCCAATTTTTAGCAGGATATGATTTAGGGAGACACCCAAAGCACAAGGATGCGTGTTTTGTCCATCTTGCTGATAGCCAAATACTTTTATTCATACAAGAAAGGTATTTTGAAAAGTCAATTATGTATAAAATTAGACAATCTATAGTACTGAAACCAGAAGTCAATTTTAATGGCTGACTGTAAATTTTCACCCAAGGTACTTGTTTATGCTGATGTGGACACCGTTTATGCTGATGCAGCTGTTCTGAATTACTTCCAAAATCCTATGCAAGTGTCTCTTTTTCTCATTGTCATGAGTGCCACTTTTGATTTAAAATAAAGTGAAATTCCGATTTACTTTTAACCCAGCGAGCAATTAAAAAAAAAGCACCTGTGCAAAGTAAACAGAATAAAAATAAATATATTTTTCTATATTTAAAAATATAACTTGCTGTAAGGCAAATAATTTCTGGAGTTAAGAACTGACCTCCATTTTCTCTAGAGACTCCCTGGAAGATATGAGTTTAAGCTTTTAAAAAGCACCAGTGCTTTTTAACATCTACATGAAACCGCTGGGTGAGGTCAACAGGAGATTTGGTGCAGGGTGTTATCAGTATGCTAATGATACCCAACTCTATTTCTCCTTATCATCATCAGGATATAGCATTCTGCTCCCTAAATGCCTGCCTGTGGGCAGTAATGGGCTGGATGAGGGATAACAAATTGAAGCTGAATCCAAGCAAGATGGAGGTGCTCATTGTGGGGGATTGCAATTTGAGGGATGAGTTAGATCTTCTTGTGCTGAATGGGGTTACACTCCCCAAGAAGGAACAGGTACACAGCTTGGGAGTGCTCTTGGATCCAGGCCTCACCCTGGTATCTCAGGTGGAGGCCATGGCCAGGAGCGCTTTCCATCAACTTCAACTAATTCAACAGCTGCGTCCATTCCTTGAAGAGAATGATCTCAAAACAGTAGTGCATCAGCTGGTAACCTCTAGGCTTGACTATTGCGATGTGCTCTATGTGGGGCTGCCTTTGTATGTAGTTTGGAAACGTCAGTTAGTTTAAAATGCGGCAGCTAGATTGGTCTCCGGGGCAACCCGGAGAGACCATATTATACCTATTTTAAAACAGTTGCACTGGCTGCCACTCTGTTTCCAGGCAAAATACAAAGTGCTGGTTATTACCTTTAAAGCCCTGAATGGCTTGGTCTGGGCTACCTTAGAGAGCACCTTCTTCTGTATGATCCCCATCGCATGTTGAGGTCATCTTGAGAGGTCCGTTTCCAGTTACCACCAGTACGTCTGGTGGCGACTCGGAACCATGCCTTCTCTGTAGCTGCTCCTGGCTTATGGAATGCACTCCCGGCAGATATCCACAGTTGGCCTTTAAGAGAGCCCTGAAAACATATTTGTTTGACCTGGCCTTCCAAGGTTTTTAAATTGTTTTAATTGGTCATAAATGGTTTTGAATTGTTTTTAAATTGTTTTAAGCAGTGGGTCTTAGATGGTGTTTATGTCTTTTTAAGCTTGTTGTGCACTGCCTTTGGATGGAGTGGTCTATAAATGTAGTAAACAATAAATACATAAGCCACTGTACTAGTGTGGACAAGAATCCTCTACTTTCAATATTAGAGGGTTGTTTTTTGTTTTCTTTTGTTTTGCAGTGTATTTTAATTATGGGAGTTTAGAGACTCATGAAAGGTGCTTCTGGTAATGAAGCACCATCTTGAAGCTTGTCCACTTCTTTGTCAAGTTGTTAATAAATGGCTGGATGGGGAAGCTATATTGAGTATACACCATATTAACAGCTCCAAGCAGAACCTTCAGACTGACAGTGATAACCAGGGCCTATTTAAAATTATTCTAATGTTTGAATACAGAAATCAAATCACAGGCCACAACTCTCAGGACAGCATGCAGGCCAGTCATTCCTAAGCAGATACCCTTGTTTATAACTGCAGGATGACAACATACAACATTATTCTTTAAAGTTCAGTAACACTCATCTCATCTCTCCAGAGAAAAGTCAGAGTTCAGTGGTAGGGCATGTGCTTTGCATATAAAGGGCTACAGGTTCAATCCCTAGTATCTCCAGACACAGCTGGGGAAACCCCATCTGTAACCCTAGAGAGTCCTGCCAGACAGCACAGACCAGGGCTGCACAATGTTGGCCCTACAAATATTGAGGAATGTTGGGAGATGCAGTCCAGTGAACAGCTGCAGGGCCAAAGTGGTGCAGACTTGATGGACACTACTCAGCTAGACAGACAAATGGTCCTGCATAATACAAAGCCTTCCCTACAGGAACATAGGAAGCTACCATATACCGAGTCAGACCATTGGTCTATCTAGCTCAGTATTGTCTTCACAGACTGGCAGCGGCTTCTCCAAGGTTGCAGGCTGGAATCTCTCTCAGCCCTATCTTGGAGATGCTGCCAGGGAGGGAACTTGGAACCTTCTGCTCTTCCCAGAGCAGCTCCATCCCCTGAGTGGAATATCATACAGTGCTCACACTTCTAGTTTCCCATCCATATGCAACCAGGTCAGACCCTGCTTAGCTAAGGGGACATGTCATGCTTGCTACCACAAGACCAGCTCTCCTGCTGGAAGAAGTAGTACATACGTTACCCTTATATTATATTTGTAATATAAAGAGCCCTTTCTCACAATCAGGAGAAATGGCTCAAAAGAGGCAAGGGGAGGAAGCCTCAAAATGCTTACCTCCCCCACAGAGGATCTCCCTGCTGTTGCTGGGGTGGTGGATCATCCGCCCAGGTGACTGCTGGCTGCTCCCAGCAGTACGGAGGTTTAGCGGCCAGGAGATGTGAGTGCATGGTGCATTATACGGAGCATCCCAATGCAGGCCGGGAGGCTACTCATGTGTAGGTACTGCACAGAGCCTCACAGCAGTGACACAAGACCAGTTGGCCAGTAGTAAGAGCACACTTGTGCCCTTAATCCTGGCTAACAGCCAGGGCTCTCTACAGGGTTTGCTGCCATGTAGCTCCCAGCAGTTCAAACATGCAGCAAAGACCAGTCTTTGCACGTGTGAACAGCCTAACAATATATTATTTATAATATTATAGTGCTTGAATTCTATTGGTCATGTCTCGAAGCATGCAGAATGTAACATAATACCCGTCACATTGTGGATGCCCTCCCCACACCTAGGAAAAATATAGATTTCCCTCCCGTTAGAAAAAAGCTTGTTTCCAAGTTCGGCCTCAATATCACTCATACCTTTGTACAGGGGCATCAGTAGCTCTTCTTCAGATAAGGGTATTTTATTTTTCTTAGAAAATGTATGTATATTTACAAGTGTATATTTACTTCTTTACATTAAAAAACCAAACAGTGAATGAGATCTACAGTGGGGTGGAGAGAGAGAGAGAGAGAGGGAACCTGAAAATACTGTGAAATTAAAGAATGTTTTCTTTAGGTCTACCTATCTCCAAACCCAAGATGAGAGTGAGAACATACCAAGATGTCTGACTTTGGACTTAATCACACATGGGAGGTTCTAATATCAGCAGACTCACTGTAACAAAGCCCAAGAACCTCTGGTTAACTCCCTAAGGCTGCATACTCACCTGGGAAAGAGCCCCACTGAATCCCTTCTAAGCAAACGTGCATAGGACTGGGCTGCAAGTGGCTCTTCCCATTGTCCCCCTTCCTGGTGTCAACAGAGCTGACAGCCTCAGGCACCACAGGCAGCCCAGGATCAGCAGGCTTTCCTCTTCACTACAGAGGCAAGCCAAGCACAAAGATATATGTGGGGCACAGGCTGGAGGAGGAAGAAGAAGTATCCTCTTTCCTCCGGTGAAGTTTGCCTTCCTGATAGATCACAGAGATCTGCCTGAATCTCTGCTTTTCATTGCTTCAATGAGAGCCTGTTTACACTCTCAGTGTACTTCACACCCAGATTATGAATTGCCTGGCCTGCTTACATTAGGATTAAGTGTTTACCCCCTGGAAAACAGGAAAGCACAGCCTGACACCTAATGTGATCAAAGGGTGGACATAACCACTGGGTCTTTATAGCATGTGTGTACTTCCAAAACACTTTAAAAATGTGTGAGAAGAGTGCGCACGCACACCTGCCCTCACATCAACCCTTTAAGGCAGGGTTCTTAACCTTGTGTCTCCAGATGTTGTTGGACTACAACTCCCATCATCACCCCCCAGCCATGGACTTTGTGGATGGGGATGGGAATTTTAATCCAACAACATCAGGGGACACAAGGTTAGGAAACCCTGCTTTAAGGTAAGCCTCCAATTCCCAGACAGCCTTGTCCTTTGGTCAAAAAACCTAGGCCTCTCGCTAATGGCAGATCGCCTTTAAGCTTTTTTACTTGGGTGAAGGAGCCTTGTTTTATACTTAAGAAGCAGGGTGCACCTTCTGTTTAGCCTAGCTACTGAGTGATGTTTGAAAATGTGTCAAGTCAACATGCACTACTTATCGAAATTGCTAATCACACCTCATTTCCTAGTCTAGACAAAAGGTTAGAAAGTATAGCATGCAGTAGCAGTCAGGCAAGCATACACACATAAAACAGCATGAATTCACAAAGAAAAGGAATAAATGGAGAAAATGAGTACAAATGATTATTATGGAACATACATAACATTTTGTTGGGTTCACTATAAAAAAGAGGGAGAGAGAAAGAGGGACTGCATACCAGGGACATGAGTTTTTATTGTGCTTCAGTTTTAGTGCAATTGTTTTATATGGTTTTCTTTACTGTCATTGTTGATTTTACCATTGTTAGCCACCCGGGAAATTTTGCTTGAAGAGCAGGGTAAAAAAATTCATAAATAAATCCAAGATTTCTAACACACTATGATCATTCATGAAGAAATAGATTTCTTTCACTTCCTTTCATGTCGAACTGTACAAAGTATAACCAGAATAATCTGATAAATACTGGTACAGTATTTTGTGGCTGAATATGCACTTTTTTAAAAAGCCCTAAAGTGGACTTGCACCAAGATTAAAATATATAGGATAAATATCGACACCAAATAAATAAAATATTGGAATACACAGCTAAACCTGATACTCTTAGGTTATATTTATTTATTTAGCACATTTTTATACCGCCCTAACCCAAGGTCTCAGGGCGGTTTATATGATAAAGATAACTTTACAAAAAGGCACATCCTTTTAGGAAATCTAATAAATGCAGCCAGACTGTCTGTAGCCAAAAACTAGAAGGAAAGACACACTGTAAAATTATCTACCACAAAAATATGGCTAGAGTATGATACTTGGATTAGAAATTAGTAAAACAACCACCACCCCATTTTTAATAAACATTTAAGAGAGTCCAATAATGAGAACTTACTTCATGTAAGAATATTTGGGCAATTATTTGAAGTAATTGAAATGCCTGTTATGTATGTTCCATTAGATTACAAAGTGGAAATTTAATCTATCCATATTCTGACTACGCTGACATGCCTTTTAAAGGGACTACGCTCTCTCAACAACTGGGAAGGTTCCTTTCAAATGGAAGTCCTTCCTTCTAATGGTCATTTTGTTCATAAAAAATTTAAAGTAAGTATTCAAACAGGCAAAAACAAACAAACAAAAACAACACACCAAGCTGCCACCATTTTACTAAACTGCTCTTTTGCTGACAATACAGATGCATACCTTACAAGTGTCACTTGAAAAAAAAGAAACTTCTTCCCACTAGATACTTCAATACAGAGAGATCATGGGCCAAACCGAAAACCACATAAAAAGCTCCCATCCTCACCAAGTTCTGTTAACAGAGAAACAGACTCAGTGTGTTCAGCAGGGGCACAGCAAGGTTGGAGTGGCCCCAGAGACAAGATTTTAAAATGGGGCTCCCCTCACCGAAGCTCAGCTAATGAAGTAAAGAAATCTTAAATTATTTTTTTAAAGGTTTTGTAAATTGTGGATGATGCACGTGATTTAATGGTACTAGAGAAAGACATGCTGTTCTGGTAGCTCCAGGTCTTAACACTCCCATCAATTTTGGAAGATGACTACAACTGAAGGAAGCCCGGCCGGGTGCACGGCTGGGGGAGTCAGTCATGTGACTTGCCTCTGGGGCCCCCCCAAGGCAGTGGGCCCCCAGACAACTGTCTCCCCTTGCCCTATTATAGTTACGCCCCTGGTGTTCAGTACTTATCAAGAGCTTGCCTCTTGCCATGAAATACAGAGAAGTCCCATTAGTTCCAAGAGCCTGTTTACACTATCCAGAATAAAGATGACAGAGTACAAATACTGTATGAATAATTCTTTAAGGGCTTCAAGTACTTAAATGCCAAATACACAAGAGGCTACAGGACTGGGGCCCGTGTTTATTAACTTTTATCTGTGTCTGCAGTTTTTAAACCAGTTTAGTACGAGCAGAGTAAACTAAAGAATGTATAGCTAGTCAATGGAATACTTCAGCAGGCACACACATGCACATCAGCAGTAGTGGGTTTTGTCTCTGAAAAGGGAAATAAATCTATTTTTATCTCATGTTAATACACTGCTTCAATTTGTTTAGTTATTACTTCTCTATGCAAACTTTGGTTGAAAAGTGGCATATAAATGTTTGTAATAGTAGTAGTTCTACAGTACGGTATAGTGGTTAGAGTGCTGGACTAGGACCGGGAAGATCCAAGTTCAAATCCCCATTCAGCCATGATACTTGCTGAGTGACTCTGGGCCAGTATATTGGCAAAATATACTGAGTCACTTCTCTCTCAGCCTAACCTACTTCACAGGGTTGTTGTGAGGAGAAACTTAACTATGTACACCGCTCTGGGCTCCTTGGAGGAAGAGCGGATTTTTAAAAAAATTCTTTTAAAGTATCTAGTT
The DNA here is from genome assembly GCF_027244095.1 of Hemicordylus capensis. Taxonomy (NCBI): domain Eukaryota; kingdom Metazoa; phylum Chordata; class Lepidosauria; order Squamata; family Cordylidae; genus Hemicordylus; species Hemicordylus capensis. Next base: position 331,345,941 of record NC_069657.1, on the reverse strand, counting down.
CTACTAGATGCTATTTAGTGTCTAGATAGGTTCAGTTCTCAAATACATAACATATTGTTATGTATTCTTTTATAGTCTCTGGCTGACATCCTGGCTGACTAAGTGCACTTGTAAATAGGGTGTAAGTAGGACATGCACCAGCACCCCTGGCACAACATTTATATGGCGCAACTCCTCCCTCTCCTCCTGCGCTCAAGCTGTTGCACAAGTTGGCTAAGAATCCAGAGCACTTCCAACACTCCATAATCATTTATTAAGATTGGAAACACATTCCTGACCCTTGATGGTGTGTTTCCAATCTGGAGAGGAGAGCTGGTTTTGTGGTAGCAAGCATGACTTGTCCCCATAGCTAAGCAGGGTCTGCCCTGGTTGCATCTGAATGGGAGACTTGATGTGTGAGCACTGCAAGATATTCCCCTCAGGGGATGGAGCCGCTCTGGGAAGAGCATCTAGGCTCCAAGTTCCCTCCCTGGCTTCTCCAAGATAGGGCTGAGAGAGATTCCTGCCTGCAACCTTGGAGAAGCCGCTGCCAGTCTGTGAAGACAATACTGAGCTAGATAGACCAATGGTCGGACTCAGTATATGGCAGTTTCCTATGTTCCTATGTTCCCCAGGCACTTCTGGGCATGGGGAGTGCTTTGGATTCTCAGCCTTCTTGCACAACAGCACGAGAGGAAGAGAAGGGGAGTTTTGCAAAGGGTCCTGCTGCATGCCCTTACTTACACCTTACTTGCGCATGTGCTTTGTTAAAATGTCAGCTGTTCTCTTTTAATCAAAAGCTTTAAATTGTAGGGTTCAATTGTTCTCAAATGTTATGTTGCTAATAAGCAAAGACAAAAAACCTACGATCTTCCCCATGAAAAAAATCAACAACATGCACATTTGACAGGATACACTGCAGTATATTTCATAGCCCATTATGTGGGAAAATACATGAGCTTCACAACAGGTACATGCAGTGCAAGTGGAGCTAATCGTGGTTCCCTGCAGCTCACACACGGAAGCCTGATTCAGACATTATGCTGTACAGATGTCTGTATGCTCATACAAGCAGTAGTAATGGCCAGAAACAGAAAGATCAAAAAAAGCACCAGCAACAAAATTAACATGAAATAAAAGATATCCATTGGTCCATAATAACCAACTAAATTATAGTATCCAACTAATCAGTACTAACCAACTTAAACATATCTCATCTAATCCTACAAACTGCAGCACAAAATTTTGAAACCTTAGTATAAATTTCCAAATTTAGACCAGAAAGTAACATGTGTTTGTGTTAATGATGGCATCTGTGTTCATTTTAAAAGTTAACCTGGATACAGTCCCTTCAAATGCATGGTACTGACAGGAGGTGTACTTCTGCACCTGTGTTCAGCATACCACGAGAATGACTGTACTTGTGTACGCTGTAGACTTGTACAAATGTTAAGCATAATGTATGACTGGGCCTACATCAAATCCATAACTGCATCAATCTCACACAGTACGTGGCACATCATGAAAACATGTGGCATTCTCTCTCAATCTGAAATATGTGACGCAGTCCTTCACCAGTGGCATTCATTCTCACACCAGGTTTGGAAGAAGCCAAGTTTGGAGCCCGGCTACCTGTTAGCCTTCATTTCCCCACAGACAGGAAAGGCTGATGAAGCTCAGAGTTCTGGCTCTTCTCTTGCCTTCCCTGTTCTCCCAGGAAAGAGAAAAGCCTCCAGCCAAATTAAGGAATAGGGAATACCTCCTTGCTTGAGAGGTGGAGACACAAATTGCTACTGACTGGGTTATTTTATTTTAAATATGTTGGTGTTTACTGGGAGAACAGCAGGGAAGAATTGGGATTTGAGAGTTAACTGTTCCTCATCACAATACCATTTTTTTTTTTAAAAAAAGGTAAACGCCAGGAAAAAAACACAGGTGTTGTTTTTTTTAACTGTTATGTGCCTTGTCATGAAAGAGGCAACAGTGAGATAAGAATGAAACCCCTTCTCTTGGATCAGGAGCTCCTACTCATTTTATTTGGCCATAGCTTCTCCTCCTTCCGGGGAGGGCAGGAAAAGGTGAGAGTTGAGTCAGCATGTCCTCTTGGGAAGAGTGGGGTGGGGACTTCAAGATTCTAAACAGCTTCCCAACTGCACAGCTGTGACATATAGCCATGCTCTAAAAGAGTAGGAAGGGAGTAGTATTACAAGAACCTTTACAGACCATCTGTGTCCATGAGGAAAGAAGCTACTGAAGCACCAAAAAGGTGGGGAGGGTTGCTTCACTGGGCTTCATAATCATCAGTCACATACAAGAGCTGGTTGGGCAAAAGAGACCTGGACATTCCAAGATACAATTTTTCACACAAAAGTCAAGAGTTCAGAATAAAAACTGAAGTTTCCAAGAGGAAAATGAAGTACAGCAGGTGCAGCAAATTGGCTTGGTGAAATCTGGGTTGAGCAGATCTGGGCAGTGTTAGACTATATGAGGATGCATGAATACATTCACCACACATTTGCTGCTCTCCCATCATTCAACCCACTTTTAGAAACTTTACAGTGAAATTATGTGTTGAGCTGAACACATGGTGAAGCAACCCTACAATTTTTTTTTGATGGATTCATACCAAGCTATGCAACTAAGATTCTTAACATGGACACTGGGCTTCAAAGCAACACTATTGTGGTAAGTTACCTTTACTTTTCCCATAAAAGTTGCAATTCTAAGCACTCTTTTTAGGAAATCAGTTTTGTTGTCATAAGTACGTCTAACTTCCAACCTAAACACATTTGCTCATAAATGTAACCATATCAAGTAAAATGTTATTCATAAGAAAGAAAGATGAAGTGCTGCTTCTTATCCAGGAGTCTTCCCATTGCAATTAAAAAACCCAGCATGTTGTTGCCGACCATGCAAATGGCACCCGTGCCTGTGTAGACTACATGTGCGTGCTGGCACCATGCACGGGTACTTGGGACAAGCACCACCGCAGCAGGAAGCTGCATGCAGTGGCAGAAAGCAGTAAGTACCTGCTCTCCTCTTATTTAAAAGATCCCACTCACCGATCCACTCCCCGCAGCACTGAACCTACTTGGCACATCCTAAAAAAGGAAGAATTTTACTTTAATATACTACACTGTTTTCTCTTTAATATATGAGCAATTTTACCAACTCTATACCTATAGACCTGGCTTAATAACCTCTAGTTAACAAGCCCGCTAATTGAGAATTAAGAACTGAGATTTGCTGCACTATCAAAAATAAGGTTAGGAAACAGTAAAAGAGCCACTGCACCAACACATCACCACAAAGGGTGGTGCACTGCAACAGCACTGCACCAGGCACTGCAACAGCAGATGTTTAAGAGCAGGACTGCAGCCATTCATCATGTAACATCAGGCTTGCAAATAAGCCCACAGAAGTTACTTACCAGCCCACTCACCACCACCCCAAAGCGCTAATACTACCTACCTACAATATGTTAGTCATCTGGAGCTCAGAAGAAAAAACAAAGACAGAAAGAACCAAAGCTTTCCTACAGGACTGCCACAGGTGACATGAGTGGCTAATAACAAACCTGCACTATAGGATGCTAATGTTTCTGGTACCCACTGATGTTAAGCATCCACAGATTTCTCGACAAAATCTTTCTAAACAACTAGACATACCAGCAGCTGGAAGTTTTTCATATGGGGCTTTTAAAGCTCTTTAACTTGCATCCCCTCCAGAATGAATGGCATTCACATATTGGCCAGATTTACCCCGAAGTCCCTGTGGGTTATCGGGGAGCAGCTCACACACAATTCTGGTTTTTTACTGCATATTAAAATGCAGCCTGATTTATATCCGGGGTAAAAAAATCCACTATTTGTGTCAGGGTTTTTTGGACAACTTCAAGTTCACAGTAAAGCCTCCTGTGTGTAAAAGTCCCTGGTCTTGATCTCTCACATCAAAGATAAACGTATCAGGTGTAGAATAATTAAACTTTTGATATAAAAACAAAATTAAGCAAAGTGATGCGCTTCTGAGGTCTGACATTATTGATATAGGTGGAGAGAAATAACTAATTTCACAGGATTATGATGTATGTGAGGAAGGCAGAGACTGTGGGACACTGTTCATGTAGAAGGGAAAGACCTTCAGTTTCAAGTCAGAAATTGCAAAACACGATCACAGGTGAAGATGCACAGGACTTACAGAAGCTTCACTAAGCAAAATTCCAATCTCTGTGTCATGTGAGGGTGGCTAGAACTCATTACCAGAACAGTGATAAATATTGGGAGGAAGGGTGCCGAGAGTAGATATTGCATCTTGACTATTTTAATCAAGTTTTTTTTAAAAAAAAAGGCTGATATACTTACATAACAAATTTTTTTAATGAAATGCATAGGACTGCACAACTTTGGCCCCACCATCTGCTGTTGGATGACAACTCCCACCATCACAGTTGTCAACTGTTAGGCATAATGGGAGTTGCAGTCCAATATCTGGAGGGCCCAAGTTGTGTAGCCCTATGCAAAGAATTCAACAACTTCTAGCTTTTAGAATCTCAGCTCAGTTTTCAAAGTATGAGTCTAAAGAGATAGCTGGCTGCCAAAGAAGGCTTAAGTTCAGGAGTGGGCAGTTTTGTACCTCCAGCTGTTGTTGAACTACATCTCCTATCATCCCCAGTCCACCCCACCCACTCACCCACACACATATATACGTACGCAGGTAAGCTGTGCAGGCTTACCTTGTCCCTCCTACTCTCACGCTGACTGAGGAAATAGAAAGCAAACAGAAGAGCCTTCTATTTATTGCTATTCTGGAGCTTTTTTTAATGTGTGCCGTCAAGTCAATTTCAACTCCTGGCGCCCACAGAGCCCTGTGGTTTTCTTTGGTAGAATACAGGAGGGGTTTACCATTGCCTCCTCCAGCACAATATGAGATGATGACTTTCAGCATCTTCCTATATCACACTGCTGCCCTATATAGTACCAGCGGGGATTCGAACCGACAACCTTCTGCTTGTTAGTCAAGCATTTCCCCGCTGTGCCACTAAAGGTTATTCTGTAGCTAGCTAGCACTTCCTTAAAGCAGAAATCGTTGCCTTCCTTTTTACTTTTGCCATTCATCTGCCTCTTCTCATTCCTAGGCAAGAGTAATCGTGCCCTTAAAAAAAAAAATCTTGGTTGTTTTTGGACTAATTCTCATGGGATTTTTAAAAAAGAAAGCTCATTATGAATAATAAAGCTTGAGAATCTCTGGTTAATAGGATACAGGAATGGTGGACAAAGATGTGGAAATATGTTCAAGACTCAAGTCACCTTAAATAAGGCACCCTGACAAAATTCCAGAGGGAAAACATTGCCTCAACATTTGTTTCTACACAAGCAAGAATGCACCTTCCTCCTTATTCCAAACCCTTCGCTTCAGGGAAACCAGAAGTTAAAACATTCTCTCTTCACCCTCATCAGCTATTCAAAAGAGTATGCAGATACTGAATCATATAAATAAATCACTTTGGGGCGGCTTGGAAATGTGTAGGTGAGTGTTAAAATAGCTTGCCCATATGTTTATTGGAATGCAGACAGCATAATGGATCAGGAAAGATGTATTGTATATTACTGCTCTGCTCAGCCATCAAACTATATTAGATTATCTAACATTCTACCATGCTATGGGAGAAGGAACAAATTGGCCTATTGGTGAATAAACTGGGGAAAACCTTACCTATGGTTGAGGAAGTGTTAGTCTTACTAACCACCATTAAATATAATTTCGCCATTAATGCTTTAAGCAAGCACGCCCACACACACACAATCACACACAGTCATTGCAATGTGAGACTTCGCCCTCCCTTCTCAATCGCAGAGGAGAGGCAGAGGATATGTAGAGCTTGGATCAGACTCACACTCCCAAATCATTTGATATGTGAAGAGGATTGGGAGGATCTCATGTCACGAGCTTTGGAGCATTCCAGAGCCCAGTATGATACAAAAGCCATCCCCTCCTAAGAACTGTGGCATGTGGGAATGACTTAGGGGAAAGAGAATCACAGGAAGCTGCCATATACTGAGTCAGACCATTGGTCTATCTAGCTCAGTATTGTCTTCTCAGACTAGCAGCAGCTTCTCCAAGGTTGCAGGCAGGAATCTCTCTCGGCCCTATCTTGCGGATGCCAGGGAAGGAACTTGAAGCCTTCTGCTCTTCCCAGAGTGGCTCCATCCCGAGAGGAATATCTTGCAGTGCTCACACATCACGTGTCCCATTCATATGCAACCAGGGTGGACCCTGCTTAACTAAGGGGACAAGTCATGCTTACTTCCACCAGACCAGCTCTCCTCTACGGGCTAGTGGTGAGCAGAAAGGCTGTTTGCTGAGCCACACCAAAACATGTAGATCCTTGCCAGCACAAGAATACCTTTTCCAACTTGGCACCAGCTCAGCAGCAAGCAGACCCTTCATCCTAAACATGTATTTGAAGATGCAGCAGTTACAACCCCCTTGACGACACATGGTTATCAGTCACACAATGTGATATCAGAGGAACATAGGAAGCTGCCTCTTACTGAGTGAGACTGGTCCATCTAGCTCAGTATGGTCCAAACTGGCTGGCAGTGGCTCTCTCAGATTACAGGCAGAAGTCTTTCCTAGCCCTACCTGGAGATGCCAGGGAGTGAACCTGGGACTTTCTGCTCTTCCACTGAGCTTTGGCCCCAGCCCCCTAAATGGAATATCTTATAACATTCATGTTCCATTCAAATGCAAACCAAGACAGACCCTGCTTAGCCAAGGGGACAATTCATGCTTGCTACCGCAAGACCAGTTCTCCTCCCTTATCCACCAGGTATGGTTGATGCACAGAAGGGTAAAGATCAGACTAAAATATCCACTAAAATCAGCTTTGGGTGTACTGATATAAAGGTAAAGTTGTGCCGTCGAGTCGGCATCGACTCCTGGTGCCCACAGAGCCCTGTGGTTGTCTTTGGTAGAATACAGGAGGGGCTTACCATTGCCACCTCCCACACGGTAGGAGATGATGCCTTTCAGCATCTTCCTATTTCACTGCTGCTTGATATAGGTGTTTCCCATAGTCTGGAAAACATACCAGCAGGGTTTCGAGCCGGCAACCTCTGGCTTGCTAGTCAAGTCATTTCCCGCTGCACCATTAGGTGGCTCACAGCAACCATATTAACGTGTGCTGCCCTTTCTCAAGGAGCAGTATGAGCTGCCACTCTTGTTCCCTCAAGTAACCACACCCTTTCTCAATTGCCTCCCTCCGCACCTGCACACTAATTCACCCCAGTAATGCATTTGTAAACTTAGCCTGACCCACCCTGTACATGGCATATACTATGGTTTTCTTTGGTAGAATACAGGAGGGGCTTACCATTGCCACCTCCCACGCAGTAGGAGATGATGTCTTTCAGCATCTTCTTATATCACTGCTGCCCGATATAGATGTTTCCCACAGTCTGGATTCGAACCAGCAACTTCTTGCTCCCTAGACAAGTTACTTCCCTGCTACGCCATTAGGAGGCTGATATACACTTCTACAAAAAACACCACTCACTTGCACTTTCTGTATTTGCAAATATGATTAACTTTTGAAGCTGTTCCAAGTCTTTTCTAAACCTATGATTCTATTATAGAAGTGGTATACTGTATGCAACCTTCCAAGGATCATATAGAAAACTGGTTTATGATTACGTATATGATGTACATGCCAAAAACCAATATCAGCTTCTTCTCTTGATTTATTATTCATTTCTGTTTCTTTCACTCGCCCATTAGTTACAGAATGGAGAGGTGTTATCTATCACAAACAACGCCTGTGTGTATATAAATGTTTTCTGATCCCATATATATGACCAAGAACTAGTAATAAGCACTAAAGATATTTTCCCTTTCTTTATGAATATATTGCCAGAGCAGTAAATAGGAACAATTATAACTCTACACGTATCACCTCAGTGATGTTGGTTGTTGACACTCTTTCAAAAGCCTCATGCAGAGGCCTCCAAAACCACTTCCATATTGTAGTGTGCCCTCACAGGGGCTGCAACCCCTCTCCAACAGGAGTTTGGTGAGCCTCATGTCAGCACCAACAGCAATGGTACAAGTACTCTCCATGAAATGAAGCTTTCTAGCTTACAAATGTTATGGTTTCCATTGCGAGGATAAAACCTTCAAATTCACCTGCACAGTTAATACAAGATGGGATAGATACACATACACAGTACTCCAGAAATCACAGGAGCTACATGATGCTATTTCCTTCCTATGCAAAATACAGTCATCTCCTATTTAGTACAGTACTTACCATTACTGCTAATAACTACAGTAAGAATTTATCATCCATATGCAAGTGGCCAGAAATTATACAATTACATGTAGGTCATACATGGGATGTAGTAGTTCTACAGTGTTCAAAAGCTGTTTGGCAAAAAGCGCGATGTACTACATGTTTAGGCATAGACTGGACAATAAATGCATATTCATCCACATGTACTGTATCATCCAATAATGCTTCAAGATTAAATACCCTTTAAAAAACCAAGCTGTCATTGTTAACAGAATTATACATTACAACTAAAATAATAACCCAAATAAATAAAAAAGCAAAAATTATAATTTTACAAGATTCAAAATACAAGACACAGATTAACTTCAGAGATAGCACATTAAACTCCTTCATCCAATAGATCTATTTATTAACTTGAGAAAGAAAACATTCATTTTGAACACAGCAAGTAGCAAAAATCTAATCACATATGTTCTTGCTCTCCTCTTCCTTTTTCATAGCCACATAGTTTACTAAATATTTATATGATCCTCCAAATCATGGGGGATGATATAAATCTGAACACAGAAACACTTGTTCTAGAAAAACTAGTAAGGCTACTCTGAACCAACACTTGAAGTACATCGGCCCGGAGAGTCAATATCCTGTTCTATTTAAATACTAACTAAATTCCTGAAAAGCAGAGCTGACTCATCCATGCAGTGACCTGAAGGCATGCTGTACAGCGTGGCTAGTTTTGGGAGGCAGTGAATGTTGGGACATCCCATTGCCCCACCACTCACTAAATTGCTGCTGGTGGTACCAGTACTGCTGCTGCTACTCCTGAGAGGGAGAGAGGGGATTGCTGTAGCCCAGTATTCTTTCCCTCCACATCCTCTTCTGCTCCTTCCCTCACTGGGTCAGTACTACAAAGAACAGGAGAGGAGACCCTCTAGCCCAAGACTCTCTTATCTTCACTTCCTCTTTTGCTCCCTCGGCTTCCTTCTACTGAAATTCAGCCCAAGAGGATGAGGGAAGAAGCTATTATCCTGCCACAGGGCCAAGTAAGGGGCAAGGGATTAAGGAGGTAGCATTTGGTGCCCCACTTCCGGTACCAGAATATCTTGGGCTATTACTGCTTAAAAGGAAACAAAAAACTTCAGATTTCCAAGACAGTCTCCTCTTTCATTAAGGTCATACTAGAGGTTATTGAGAAAATTCTGAACTAACTTATATCACCAAATCTCCAGGGATCCAAGTTTTTAACATTTTAATTAGCTCTGAGCACCAGTTAAGGTTGCTCAGAAATGAAATCAATATCAAATTAGAACTATAAATTGTCAGAAAGTTTCCAGCTATGGTAAGCAATCTAGGTAGTTTAAGCAGTTTGCTGCATGGCCTAGATCCTACAGCTATTGAAATCAATGAACGTTTTGCCAGTAAATTCAGTTCAGCCCAGAATGTTGCTACATGTTTTTCTAACCGATTCTATGCAACCAATTTGATAAAGTTTTCTTAACACTGAAAGAAACAGCTAAAAGGCTGGTTTTGTCACTGCAGATAAGACTCCAAACAAATACATGTGCAACTGACACTTATAAATGACATCATGTTCACTATGAAAAGCAGTAATTGTCATCACAGGTCTAAACCTTTATGGCGTTCTTATGTAGCACTTATAGGAACGTTCAACATCAACATACAAAAACAATTAGATGTACTTTACGACACAAGCGTTGAATGTTTGAAACTACTGGACATAATCCTTTGTTTTAAAAAATCCCCAAATCAAACAGATATACAAAATCATGTGTCCCTTACATGCTCAACTCTTGATTATAGAAATCCTTCATTTGCACTTAAATTAAATTTATACTGGTGTGTCCGACAGAGAAATTGAGAAACATGAAGAGGTAACTAATAGAAACCATCAATAATTTCAAATGACTCATTTCCACCATATAAGTACAAATTCTCCTACCTTCCATCAAATGAAGATATTTAAGGGGTAAAAGAGTTTCTGTATAAGAAAATTCTGAATTCAGGGTGCAGGACTAGATGGGCCTTGGACCTGATCCAACAGGGCTGTTGGATCATTCATGCTTTTGAGGCCGGCCCTGAACTAAAAGTGGGCCATTTCGTTTCTTGGTATGCACAGCCAGTATCAAGCAAGTGAAATATTATTTTTGTAGTATTTTTGCATTATTATGATTTACATTTCTTTCCTGCTTTCTTTCCATGCTGTGATTCAGGGCTGTATGTGGGGTTCCCAAGCGGTCTCCCAACCAGTCACTGCTCTGCTTAGGTTCAGCACGATGGCTGCTTCATGTGCCTTTATACCAGACCCTATGAACTTGTTATAGCAGCAATATTTAAGAAAATGCAAAAAAAAAATAAATAAAAATCACCATTATTCATGTGCAGTCAACTGGGCCAATGGCCGCTTTGTTACACGCACCATGCAGTGAAACTCCCACATATGTGAATAGAGTGCTACACATGAGCTGTATTTCATGTTCATAGAAGGGTTTTCTGATTTGAGATATATACCGTATTTTAGGAAGCATTCATAAAATTTGTGATATGTTCCATATTCATTGTATTTTCTGATATGTACCATATTTATCAAACAGAAGGCAACTCAGTGTAAGATGATGACTTAAAAGACAGAGGCTAAATACAGGTAATACCTGTATTTATGGTCATCTTCAATTCAGATTCCTCTTTCCTTTAGGTAAATACTGGTAATACCTACATCTACCAAAAAGAAAGAGGAATCTGAATCTAAGATGACCTCCCCTCCCCTGATATTCAACAGGAAAGAATTAGGGGGGAAATCTCATCTTAGATTTGGATAAATATAGTAGAGCGAGTCTCCATTTTCTTTACTACAGAAGAAGGGAAATGGCTGGAAATAGGCAATAACTTTTAAGAGCATTGAAGGTGGTGTGACAGAGGCATCATTGCCTGTGGTGTACACACTCAGTGCTTTTGTTCTATTTAACAGCTCTGGTCAAACAGGTTTTGATGGTTTTTGACGTTCTACAAAAAACTTGCAAAACCTGTGAATCAAGACTATAGGAGAATGAGTGTGCACACCATGGGCAGCAATGCTTCTGTCATACCACCTCCAACTATTGTCAGAGTCTGGTGTGAAAGGGAAATTTTCTAGGTTCCTGGTTTAGCACTTTGTTTAGGAAACTGCCATATACTGAGTCCGACCATTGGTCTATCTAGCTCAGTATTGTCTTCACAGACTGGCAGCAGCTTCTCCAAGGTTGCAGGCAGAAATCTCTCTCAGCCCTATCTTGGAGAAGCCAGGGAGGGAACTTGAAACCTTCTGCTCTTCCCAGAGCAGCTTCATCCCCTGAGGGATTTACACACACACACACACACACACACACCACAGATAGGCAGAAACTGGGAAGAGAAGGTGCGACATGACACGCTTTCATACAATAATAATGTTCCTTCCTCTGGAGGTGGGCTGCAAATTTCTTTAGCAGCCTAAAGGCATGGGGATCATTTGATCTGTGTGCAGGTGTGATGCAACTTCTGGGGGGGAGGGGGCTCCAATTCAGTACACATCTAAGCCTTAAAAAGAAAAAAAGATTACAGACAGACATGCGCTAAGAGGCAAACTACATAGTATACACAAACTATGCTTTGACAAATACTTGTAAGAAAAGCAGCTTGGGGAGCTGCAATTTTGAGCAGAGACACAGGGGAGCAGGCACTTAACCCTTTCCCTGATTGCCACCTTTTCATAAATCCCCCAATCTGCTTTTCCTCCCACAGGGTTTTATATGCACATTTATCCTTATAAACATACATCTGAAATCCCACAGGGATGAAATTCCCCTGGGGCAATGTGGAACACGTGACAGGCAGGCAAAGAAGGGGTTAAACTGGATACTTCTCCACCTACAATTCTGCCACCCCAAAGCAGTTTTTCTAAGAAGCTCCAATATGCACATAACATCTAGTTAGTTCATAACCAGCAAATAATATAAACTGCATCCATAATCTGATCCTTAGCCTGATCCTATGCATATTAGCTCAAACTCTAATAATGTCCAGTAGGGATTATTCCTAACTAAATATGTAAAGCTATGTAAAATTTATTAGAATTTTTATCAAAACTGTGTGTGCATGCATGCGCATGTGTGTCTGTGAGAGATGGGGATTCTATTCATTGTTACTTGGGGCAGATAATTACTGTACATTTTGTCCTGTACTGTATACTTATAAGGAGTATATACAATGTAAGCAGAAGTGCTTATATTTATACCAGCATTTATACCAGTCACAGGCAAAAACATTTCAAATGTGCCAGTGTCCCATTCATGTGTTAACATGAATGTGTTAACTGCCTGAAGACTAGATTGTGAGAGATCAGTTTTCCTCCTTCAAACCAGTCCATGTACAGTAGCATCATATGTTCCTTAGTAATGTAAAAGAGTATATTTCTCTCTCCCCCTCTGCTAAGAATAGATATTACTTTCTATAACTATTAAATATTTAACTGCTTGAAGTTTCTCTTTTTAAGATTGTACTCTTGAAGCATTCCGTGCACATTCTTGTTCACTACTTCCAGTGCAAAGTTTCCTAATTTCTATTTCTTGTGCCTGTCTTTTGCCCAGCAAGGGAATTCAAAAGTAAAATGTTTGAGATTAACATTTGTAAAGTCACCAATAACGACTGGGGAGCATCAAATGCAGGTGAAGTCCCTACATATTGTTTAGTGTCCTTGTATCAAATTGATTCCAAGGCTATTGTGTGTATATAATCCTATCAAACAAAAGACAGAGCCAGTCTCATACAGCGGCTACAGATTTAACAGCTTCCAGAGGGGTAGCCGTGTTACAGTCTGTTGCAACAAAAAACAAAGAGAGTCTTGTGGCACCTGAAAGATTAACAAATCTATTGTGGCATAAGCTTTCATGGAGTGGAGCCCACTTCGTCAGATACAGTTGGCAGGTGTATGCGTGTGTGCATGTGTTTGGTTTGCGATCTGCTTCAGGGTACTAATTCAATATGTTATGCCACAGTTTCCTTGTAGCTGCATGCCTTGGCTACCCAAAAACTGATGACTAGTCAAAATCAAACCAAACAAGAAACGCACCTCCCAGGCTCATCTAAACAGACAAGCCCTGCTCATCTCTGGCATTCCTGCTTTGCTAACACAGTGTGGCGGCAACCACAGTTCTTCAGCGCAGATCCTATCAGCCAGCTTAGGCAGCAGCAGGTGCTAGGGCCCGATAGCAAAGCATCAAGGCGAGGGAGTTGCACCAGTGCTTTTAAGCACCACAACTGGACTCTGATCATTCCCCACCGCTACCACCACCTGCCTCCCTTCATCACCATCAATGTTTAATCTTTAACTGATGAGAGGTGCAAGGCAGAACGTGTCTGATTTGACTTCATTCCCGGGAAAGCAGAGGAGAGCCAAGCCTACCATGTTTTTCACCTTTGGAAGAGCGTACCTTCTGGTATGCCCACCTGGCAGCTGACAAAATTAGACACTGCAGAGCAAAATGGACTATCCCCAGGAAAAAACCAGATGCCTTCTCTCTGCACCCAGAGGTTACCTCTGTGCAATGGCAGAAGACTGGTTGTGCAGAATGCAAAGTCTGTGCAGGTCTTGCAATTGTCTCACCAGCCTATGTGGATGTGCACAGGATGAGCCTGGGCTAAAGTGTGTCAGACACCAGTGGATCCACAGGTATCAGATGCATAGCACAAATCAAAAAGCTGTGCGGACATGCCTAAAGTCTCAACCACACATCCTCAACTCTGTCAGTTTTTGCACTGGCATCTTGTTTATCTCCAACCTGAGAAACACCATCTAATAATCTAGAGTCTGTGGGTTAATGTGAAGTCTGTGTGGATTGCCATAGGATGTATATGCAAGGCTTCAGTCACATATCCAGGAGATCACTGAACAACCAGCACTACCACCGAGTTTAATACTCCTGAGCCACACTGTCATGGTCAAAATTGGGTTAATAAGTTGGTAGTTGGTTAATAAGAGCTTCAAAGGATTTTCCCGCCCTTTCAATGCATTCTCACGGGAGAGTCTAATCAGCGATTGTTACCTATGAAACAACCAGTGGGCAATTATGACTTTGCACTAATTAACACGGAGATTGCCCATCTGCAATTTAAGCGTGCTGTGTAGCCCGCCACGGCTGGGGAATATATGGTCCTCCTCGGATGCATTCCAACACTGGCCAGCACAGTGCAAAGGAATCCGAGATGCGCACGGGGCGACCCATGCCTCTGCTCCATTCACTTTGGAAAGCCTCAGTCGCCCCCTACTAACTTTTCGCCGCCTGCATTGCCCTTACCTTCCAGCCGGCCGAGCTGTTGCTGTCGCCCTTATCCTTGAAGTAGGGCACGCAGCGCACCATCCACTCGTAGATTTGGGAGAGGGTGAGCCGCTTCTCCGGGGCGCTCTGGATGGCGCGGGTGATGAGATCCGCGTAGGACAGGTTCCCCCACGCGTTGCGCCGGGACGAGCATTTCCTCGGTGCTGCTGCCGCTGCGCCTTGTTGTTGCTGCTGCCCAGCGCCCAACGCACTGGCGCCCTGGCCGGATCCCTCGGGGGGCAGCCCGGAGAGGGGAGCCAACAGGCCGGCCGTGTCTTCCGGGGCCAGCGAGTCGCCGCTGCCGCTAGGGACAGCGACGGTCATGGCCGAGCTGCCCCCTTGCTCCTCGTCTTCAGCGTCGTCGTCCTCCTCCGGGATCATGGAGGCGGCGTCGGCGGCCGCTTCCCCTGTGGGCTTGGCCGGACTTGCCTGCAGCTCAGGCCTCTGCAGGGGCCACGTACAGGAGCGAGGGCGGCTCTGGGGCTCGAACTCGGGGTCCAGTTCCACGTCCAGGGGGGACAAGGGGGCGGGGGGAGACGCCTCTGCCATTTTGGCCTCTCCCCCACTCTGGACGCCGCGCTTCCTACCTGCTGCTCGTGGAGATGTCAGGCGAGGGGAGCCCGATCCGCACCCGGGTCCCTCCTCCACCTCCTCCTCGTAAAGCTCAGAGAGGCTGAGCAAACATGCCACTCTCCATTAAGGTCCGGCCGCCTCTTTTTTCACCCCGCCACTTCTCCTCCTCCCCGCTAAAAAAAGAAAAAATCAGGAGCTCGATAAACAATCCGCGGGTGGTCCCCCGATTCCAGGCGCGCTTTTCCTTGGGATCCCGACGATTTAGGAAGAAGCTCGGGCGCAGTAGACTGGGAAGCGATCTCCGCGACGGCGTGCCGTGTTTGTTTATATTTCACCCCGTGCAGGATTGCTCCAATAGCATCGCGCTGTATCCATTAAAGAGACTCCATGCCCGCTGCCCCCGCCTAAAAATAAAAACCGAGCTCGCTTCTTGCTATTGCTTTGGCGGCTGCTTCTTTTCCTTCTATTTTAGGAGTCTCTTCCCCCACCGACGACTTTTTGTGCCCTCCTTCAAAACACCTTAACTGGAGCCGATGCCTTAAGATGTATCCAATCACGCATACCCTCGCCAAAAACAGAAGGAAGGAAGAAAAGCGGGGGGGGGGGTATTAAAAGGTGGAGAGAAAAGCAAGTCTCTTAACAAGAGGAAACTCAGGCTCCGCTTTCTGTTTTTTAAAATCCTCTTTTCCAACGGGGGCCAGAACGAGAGAGACGCTCGGAACCCGAACGAGTCAAATGGCCGATCTTCCAACAGGTCCAGAAGCCCGAAGTCTTCCGCAGGGCGGCCAACAGGATGGGTTTTGTTCCAGCATCAACACCACATTCTTAACCTCCTCGCTCCTGCTACGGCGGCGGCTGCTGCTGCTGCCATCTTGACAGTTCCCCCCCACCCCCCTTTCACTCAAGTCATTTAAAAAGCATTGGCCAAAAAGAAAAGAAAAGGGCAGAGGGATAGGTCACGCAGGCGAAGGCAGGAAGAAACAAGAAGCGGCCGCTTTCCGGGTCATAAAAATGATTATCACTTAAAAAAGAAGGAAACCCAGGTCGACGTGCACAGAAGCAAATGGGCAGAGCTGCTGCATGGTTCCTGCTCGGCGTCTCCAGCTCCTTTCACTTTAGACAGAAGAAGGGACACACAAAACACGGCGGCGATCTTTTGGCGAAGAGAAAGGAGAAAGCGAAGAAGGGCTGGCTAGGCAGAAGTACTGCCGCCGTCACAGCCACAGCCGTCACAGTAGCTGCAGCTTGCCCGAGCAGCCTGGCACCCTCCACTCTGCTGACTTCCACATTCCTTCTCCTAACAACCAGCAGCGGCAACACAAAGTTATAGACACACGCAGGGAGCCTCAACCTAACCCCATAGCAGCCTGATCCCCGCCCACAAAGTGGGAAGGGCTACACAATCCGCTAAGGGGCGAGCGAAAGCTGCTAGTACTATAGAACGCCCTGTTATCTGGTGGATCTGTCTCTGTCATCAGCCAGCAGGCACTGTTTGCAGACCCCTCAAAGGCAAGAGCAGACATCACAATAAAAATCAGATCAATACCTATTATATACAATAACGTGAACAGGTATATCGACTCAGAGAGAGAGAGCATTAACAAATATATAATTAAGGAGCTCTGTGTTATCTTACAATACAGTATCCATTATTTAACAATTACCCTCTCTAACTTTGCCTGGATTCTGCCCAATATCTTTTTATTTCCTGCCTTTGCCTCTGTTGTAGTATTTCCCCCACACATACACTTTTTTATCTGCTAGAACACTGAGACAATCTTTACAGTTCTATTGTGTATGGATAACAGTAATTTCCTTGTTCACTGGGAAAGAGGCACTTTTTGAAGTAGTGACTCAAAAATTCCCAGGGCCAAAGCAATTGCCCGTATTTATGCCAGTACGGTATAGTGTTCCTCCAGCGGCTCTTGCTAGGGTCTCCTATGTGTTGTGAGCCGGTGGGACAGGGAACCACCCTTTCATTCTATTTGCTGTGTAAACCACATTGAGGGAACTGTTGTTTTGTGTTGAAAAGCTGTGTGTGAAAGAGTGCATGTGTGCGCATACATGCATGTGTGTATTCTAAATAATACCAAATAACAGACTGTAAATACAATGCCTTTTCTTTTATAATAACTAAGCTTATGTTTAGAAGTCAAAAGGTTTGGGTCAAATTTAGTTTGGAAATTCCTTAACCATCATACTGGTTAACCGTGGGAACATGTTTTGGCATGTGCAGACATGACTTTCTAGTTTCCACTTTCTTTAGAGAAAGACCTGTAGTAAGCAATTCTCTCCTTAAATAAAATTAAAGGAAAAGAAGATCTACATAAATTAAATGTTTCTATGTAGCAAATACTGATTCAGAATCCAAAGGTTAGCAGATACTGAATTATTTAAATAAATGTGTGTGTGTAGATGCATAGCAAGATGTAACTTATCTGTTAGGATTCTCTCTAACAGAGGTTTGATGTGCAACCTATTCCTATGTATGTATTTTTGCTAAAAGTCCCATTTAATTCAGTGGGGCTTACTCCCAAGTTTGCATAAGTCTGTGGCCTAACTTTTTTTTTTTAACGCTGTCCACCAAGTACCAGATGTTTAAAAATCTTAATAGAACAGGCAACAATAAATGGTAAACAAAAGATAAATTATTACTTCTCTGCTATATCAATGGGTTTGGTATAAACAATGTTGTTTAAAACAATAATTATATACAGTACCATCAGTTTCAATGGGAGAATGTTACTCATGTGTTTAACCCATCCAGAAAAATAGATGGGCTGTAAAAGTGCTTTATTTTGGCCTGATTGCATCTACTATAATTTTTTAGTGGTTATTGCATAGTTTGAGCTGGGCCTTGGCCTTTCTTTATTAGGATCTTTAACTATCAAGTTGCAACATCATGTATGTATTTTGGCCCAATTTCAAAACTGAGTTTTGAAAGAACCTTTTGCTACTATTTATTCTAGATAAGAAACCTTCAACAGTATAAGACATCAGCTGCAAGTTCTTAGCGTACATGTACACAATGCTCCACTATGCAGGTGGAATGGGTAGCTCTGATGTGGACAAACATCAGGCAAAAACCAAGGCTGCAATCCTATGTACACTCACCATACAGTCAAAGGAGTGGGCTGCGTAGTTTCAATTTATGTACACATCATGACACAACCATATTTGGGAATTATGATGGTTTGAATACACTCCTGCAGATTTAAATCTGAACTGGTAGTTTGCACTGAATTCTGAACATTTTATCTTCCTACTACCTTTTAGACAAATGAAAAGCTTAGGCTGAAGATAGCAGAGAGTTATAAACCTGGCAGCTGGTTTCATGAGGCTTTCTTGCAGTGTACAGTATAAATGTTATGTTAAAGCTGTATTTTATTATAAAAAGATTTGACGCCTACCCCCACTTTTCCCCAAAAGGATGTTTCTTTTTAAAGTGTTCTGTTTAAACAGTACTTTGTTTAAATAGTGGAGCGGCTGTGAAAGAGTCAACATTTCATTCAAAGAGATAAAGAGTTCATTTTATCCAGCCTTCCATTAAGATACAACATGTCCTCAAGTGACTACCAGGGCTGACTTTGCAGTTAATTCCTACATGGACACAGACAGTAGTGGACAGTGAATATCTCATCATATTTCTCTAGTTTTTACTATACTGACTTTAAAACTCAAGAAGCATAGGTTTATGCTTCTATAAGTACCATTAAATCAGTAGTCCCACAACTTTTAACGAAAGTCCCACCAGCTAATGCTTCCTTTTTTCAAACGCACACTGTGCTGGCAACTTGGCGGTGACTTGCTTGCAAAGGAATGCATATGCAGACCTGGTCCCTCCACTAAGATGAATGGGGAAGCTCTTGCAGGTGCAGGAATTCCACGTGCATAGCTGAACTCCCTTCAATAAGAATTCACTGCACTGGGTGAATGTTTTGCATATCCCTAGAAAACCACCCTCTCGTGGAAATGTCACGTGAATGGACTTGGTCCTAATTGCTTCTGTTCTGAGTGGTTCCAATAACTTCAGATTTGAATGCAAGCAAAATCTAGATCAAGATCCCAGATAGGAGGTTGATACCCCCCCCCCCACTTCTCCCAGAATGTTCCTAGGTGGCACACATTTCAATTACATTTTCTGGGTAAGGAAACAGCTCAAGTCCTCACCTACTGCCCTGTTTGTGGTTCAGAAGGAACTTTGGCAGGAAATCAGTCCTTGTCACATGATGCTACTCTACATGTTAAAGGTAAGGTAAAGTGTGCCATCAAGTTGATTTCGACTCCTGGCGCCCACAGAGCCCTGTGGTTTTCTTTGGTACAATACAGGAGGGGTTTACCATTGCCTCCTCCAGCACAGTATGAGATGCCTTTCAGCATCTTCCTATATTGCTGCTGCCCGATATAGTACCAGTGGGGATTTGAACCGGCAGCCTTCTGCTTGTTAGTCAAGCATTTCCCTGCTGCACCACTTAAGGCGACTACATGTTACCCTGAGCTTTTTAAAGGAAATTCCAGGCCTGACAATGGTATGTGAGTGTAATTTGTATATGTAGCATGCACCACTACAACACACACCTGCACATCTTCCTCTTGTGCACACATACTTTGTTGCCTAGAGTCACATTCCAGGACATTTTGAAGCCTACACAGAGTAGGAGGAACTCCTCAGAACTGGGAATCTGATAGTGCTGTTGCAGAAGAGTGTTATATTCATTGGTGAAGATTCAGTGGGGCGTAGCAGTGCAGTCTTTGGGAGCAATCTTTGGCAGGATGAGGAGAAATAGGTATGCTTGATCAGGGTTTGGGTTCTAGAGCAGCTTAGACTATTCACCCTACTTCTCTATTTGTAATCTCAATCACTTTTTACATCATCTGACAGAATACAACTTTTGAATGAATTGAATGTTTGAACTGCACAAATGTTCTCTTAGAACAGCTTGTTTTGTGTCTACTTTCATATTTTAAAAAGTCTTGAGGCTAGCACGATTTAAATAATTAACCCCTATCCAATCTCTCTCTCTTTATAATGACAAGGCCTGGGCCTACATCTCTTTATATAGAATGTGAATAGATGCATGCAAATCAACAACTGTTTAATTAAACAACACTTTTAGAATATGTTGTAGAAACAACACTGTTTGCAAAATCTCAAAGTAGACTTACACTGAATTTATCTGCCACCTTAAGGGACACAGCGGGGAAATGCTTGACTAACAAACAGAAGGTTGCCAGTTCAAATCCCTGCTGGTACTAGTGTTCCTCAAAGAATCCTGGGAACTGTAGTTTTGTAGAAATCTCTAGACCCACTCTCATCACAGAACTACAGTTCTCAGGACTCTTAAAGGAGAGCAAATGACTACACATACCACTTTCTAAGTCTTTATACATATATGTTCTAAATGTGTGGAGGGAACAGGTTGTCTCATGTCAGAGCTAGGAAACAGCCCTCACTTCCCCTCCTGAAACTTTAATTTTGAACAACAGCAAAGAAAAAACAACAGGACACCAAGATCTTCAGTAAAGAAGATGAAGCAGAAAGGACTCCAGTGCCTCTGAACAAAAATGACTTTAATAAAACTTTTTATACTGGAATGGACTGAAAAGACTAGGACTATTTTATGTTCCAACAAAGATGAGTAAGAGGATACATGACGTGGGTTCACGAATAATGAATGGGATCAAAAAGATAGGTCAGGAAACTTCTATTCACTCTTTAGTACTACAGAAACAATGGGACAGACAATGAATCTGAAAGGTCAGCAACTATGAAAAGAAGTCAAAAAGATATGAGGAAATGTTTTTGTTCAGAATGTTGAATCGTAGGACTCATTGCCCCTCAAAATCAATGGTACTGTTTACAGGGAGTCAAACGCAATGTAATAGTGATGTAAAAATGCCAGTTTCAGATATCTAGTGCTACTATTAAAAAAGAAAGATTGTTGGCCAATTCAGTAAGGCTGCTATTAAATTCCTTTAAAGCAGGACTATACAACTTTGGCCTCCTTGCAGATGCTGGACTGCAACTTCCACCATCCCTGACTACTGGCTGCTGTGGCTGGGGATTATGGGAGTTGTAGTCCAAAAACAGCTGGCAGGATGAAGTTGCTCTAGTCTAAAGGTTATTGAGAGCAACCAGGACTCTAGTGCTGCAGGCTTTAGTATTGTGGAGGCTAAGGTTGCCATCATTTCTCCTGATAGGGACTTTAACTGCTGCTCAATTGGCACAAATTCAGCAGGTGTAGCTTACCACTGGTTTGCAGTGATTGGGAAAGCTGTACCTGCTGAATTCCTGCCTGTTGTATAACTGTTAAAAGGACAAGTCTCTATTTAGATTTGAAACTAAATCTCCCCCCGCCTCTCTTGGCCTAGTAGTCTTTCCCAGATGTGGGCCTGGGCTTTGAGTATCCAAATATTCTGCAGTCTTGCTGAATGTTCAATTTTGCCAAATTTATGTGGCTATGGCAAGACATTATCTAATCCAATGATCCTTATCAGTTTGAATTTAGGAAAAAAATCATCTGTGAAGATAGCAGTGTAGTGGACTACAATAACCCCTGCTAACTTGGCAAAGAGACACTTTTTAACATGATGATTCTCTTTATTTAGCAGGGGGAGAGTAACTGGCCCTATCCACCCCCAGCACAGTACCGCCAGTGACTGTTGCTGGTGTCTATCGTATGTTTCTTTTAGATTGTGAGCCCTTTGGGAACAGGGATCTAACTAATTTATTTATTATTTCTCTGTGTAAACCTCCCTGAGCCATTTTTGGAAGGGCAGTATAGAAATCAAATGATAATAATAATAATATATTTAATATATACCAATAAATATTCAATTAAGAGGGAATGACCAATTAATGACCACCTTTATCCAGTATCTTCACATTCCTACTAGATAATAAAAAAGGAAACCAAGGAAACCTATTTGCCTCTCTAAAGGGGTTGTACACACATCCCGACTACCACAGGAAATAAATTGCTCTCCCCGAATGAGGAACTGAAAGTTGGAATTGTAATACCTGTCACAAGTGGGGCATATCCCATTTTTAGTTACATACCTAGCTATCCTTGCAAATCCTCCACTCCAGTTGTTCAATGATGTACAGTCCAGGGAAACTACCATGCTCCTGTATTCTGTCACCTGTGCAGTTTGTGTTGCTGTATGCTGAAATGCTGGCTGATACTATGAGGGAAACATCTGTGTATTTTCACTGTTAAATGCAAAATGTCATATTTTCAGAGTGTTCTACTAATCCAAAGGTCTTGGACTACATGTGTGTTAAATGCTGGCTTTATGTTTGAGGTGCCCTTACAAGTTTAAGGGCTAGTCATTCATTCCATCAGTGAGAGATGCCCAAATTTACTTTGGAAACTTGTCCCTGTTGTGATACATTTTTTGTTATTACATTAAGGCTATGATGACAGGGTTTACTGATGTCATATAAAGCAATGGGGAGTGACTTAAAGTGATGGAAAGAAAATGGTTTGTTATTGCAATATAAAATAAGTATTCTATATTTCTGGTAGCTGCCCCCAAACCGGTTAAAAACAGTGCACTCCAGAGTAGATGGGCCTCCACCTCTTAACAGTAAGAGGAAGACACAAAGTTGAAAATGCCCATTCTGTTTCTCGTCTTTCTTGCTGGTGACACACCTCGTGACCTTGCTTGAGTGACATAACTGGTTTCTGCCTCAGTTTGCACATACGTAAATATGGATAATGACACTTGATGAATACCTAATTATAGCACGATTATAAGTTATTACCATTCTATGTAATCAAAGCATTTTATACGGAGATTTGAAAGAGTTTATCCAGTCTGCTTTACTTAGATGCTGTGGAATAACAAATTAAAGCGTTAGCAAACCGTTTGCACAAGCAAAGGACTCTCGTGCTAGCTGCATCATTTCAAGAGGTCTCCATGAATAGGTCATAGTATATCTAAGGGCTCCGGGAGACGATCATTGGTGGAGCAGTCATTCGAGAAACCAATCTCGCTCTCTGCGCCTCCTGTTACTAGCCTGTAACTTTCTTCCGCTGGTTTAAATACACAAGAACAGAACGGGGAGATACACATAGATGCCTCGACTGACATTTTGGATCGTGCGTGCCTCTGTTAATTTCGGGGACTTCTAAAGGACGAGGACCTTCTGCAGAACCCTCAGGATCTGAAATTCGCTTCGGACATCAGCAAACGAGTCCCCACCCCACCCCCTCGTCTCTTCCTTTCCCAGCCTCAGCACCCCACATGGATGTGGTTCTGCATATCTCACAGCGATTTCCCCAGATGTGTCCCCTCCACCACCGCTTCGCCCCACTTCCCAGTTTGAGATCGGGTCCCGTATGTGACATAAGCTCTGGCCCTTGCAAGCTACACGGATAACAACAGCAATCCTATAGTAGTACGGCTGGCCTCTGTCTGGACACACACATCCAGCCCCGAGACCCCGCCCTTCCCGGGCTCCCAGATCCTCCCTTCGCCTGCTGCAGGCCACTCCTGTCCGCCCCGCCCCTGCCCACCAAGCTAGGCTGTCGCGTGCAAAGAGATGATGTCATTCTCTAAATAAGCGCGTGACCACAGGGGCCCTCCCTCTTTTCGCATTGCTCGGAAGGTGCCGTCCGTTTAGATCGTGGAGCTTGTGATTGGTGGCGGTGCTCATCCCTCCCCCGCCTCCTACAAAATAATAAACAATCTAGTAAAATTCAGCCAGAGGACCTCGGTGGGGAGTGTGGGGCGAGCGAGGCTCTTGCAGGCACCCACGCCTAGCCGTTGCCCCCAGCCCTGCTCTGGAAAGGGAGCTCGCTGTTGGTGCTCGAGCCCCCAATTTCGTCCTCTACTCATTCCAACGCTGTTGGCTGGCTTGTGGCTCAAGCCCCTCCCACTGGCAGGCAGGGAGCGCCTCTGCCTTTGACTGGGTCGAGGAGGGGATGTGGCACACGGTGGGATGTCAGTGCGCGGCGGCAGCAGCAGACGACATGACTCAGAGAGTGGTGTGCTGTCTTCTGCCCTGATGGATTATAAAGGAGAGAAAAGAAAGCTGCAAGGCCTGTAGGCCCTCAGAGTCTGGGTCAAATGTGGCCCAGGATTTCACCTGTCAAAGAACAGCCACAGTCTTTTGAAAGTCTCTGCGGGAAGAAAGAACACTGAGTCAAGTTGGCTCCTTCAGCTGGGCAAGGGTGGGAGAGAGAGTGAGGCAACACCCTGTTTCACACAATGGCCCACCAGATGCCTTTGAGGAGCCTACAGGCAAGAGGTGAAGGCATGCTCTCTTTTTTGCTGTTGCTCTCCTGCAACTGGTATTGAGAGGCATTGTGCCTCTGAGGCTTGAGGTGGCCCATAGCCACCAGACTAGTAACCACTGATAGACCTGCCCTCCATAAATTTGTCTATAAGAACAAATGGGGACACTATGGGGAAGAGCTTAGCCAAACTACAAGATAAAACGTCCTCAGGTTGAACACCAAAAACTTTGTAGGACATTCAACTAAGATAAAGTCACACTCCTCACCGCCTGAAAAGGTAGTGAATAAGGACACAAGAAGCAGGTAATTTGTGCTCACTTTAAATCTGTACTTCATTTTTTTCCTAAACACACACACACACACGCACACCCCACAATGATAATTAAAAATAACAAATGCTTTAAAAACCATGTCCAAAACTACAGATTATCTTCCCAGAAATTTCCCATAAACCTCATAGTTCTCCAGCTTGATTTAATTTCCTTCAGGATGGTGTTATCAGCAAAACAGTGTAAAAGTTGTACATAAGTGACATAACCATTCACACACAGAGACACAGGTGTGCGCACAGGCATGCACACACTCAGGCACACACAGGGACAGGCACGCACGCACACACACACACACACCCAAAATCATTTAAATAGTACTTCCTCAGTCCGAAAAAAATGTCTCCCAACTCTTAAAACCCCTGTTCAAAAGAGAAAAACTGTAAACTGCTTTATCTAAGCCATTTCCCAACGAATCTTCACCAAATTTGCAGGGGAAGTGTCTCTTGATACCTAATGAATGTATGCTGATGGCTAGGCAGATTGGACAAATGGTTTTGACTTTATAATAATTAGAATGTTTAGAGCCAATAATGGTGGAACTTTGAAAACACTCTCCAGCTTAACTATACAGGAGAACCTTGTTATACACAGATTCTGTATGCACGATTTCACATATTCACAGGTGTCTAATTGACACCTGGTTTCATTATCCATGGACACAAAAGTGTTAAAATCCATGTATCCTCAGTTCCTAGAGGGCTGGAAGTGACTGCAGAGGTCATTTTTTGTCTGTAGGAGCCATTTTGTGGCTCATATTATTTATTTTTATTTATTTATTTTTACATTTCTATACCGCCTTTCTTTAAAAGAAAACCCCAAGGCGGTTTACAAAAATTAAAACATACAATAAAGCAGTAAAAACATCAAGCAATAAAAACATCAAGCTAAAAACATATAAACAAGCATAAAAACACGACAACATAACAGATAAAAACACAGAGAAGCCGCAGTAAAAACGATCATGTAAAAGCCTGGGTAAAAAGCCAAGTCTTTAAAAGCTTTCTAAAAGCCGTGATGGAGTCTGAGGAACGAATGGCCACCGGGAGAGCATTCCAGAGTCTAGGGGCAGCAACAGAGAAGGCCCTGTCCCGAGTGCACGAAAGCCGGGCCTCCCTCATTGTCGGCACCCGGAGCAGGGCCCCCTCAGATGTCCTTGTCAAGCGGGCAGCAACCCTTGGGAGCAGGCGGTCCCTCAAATACCCCGGGCCCAAACCGTTAAGGGCTTTAAAGGTCAAAACCAGCACCTTGAATTGGACCCAGAAACGAATCGGCAGCCAGTGCAGCTCTTTCAAATGGGGGTGATATGTTCCCAACGGGCAGCTCCAGATAACACCCTCACTGCCGTGTTTTGCACTAGCTGCAGTTTCCGGATATTCTTCAAGGGCAGCCCCACGTAGAGCGCGTTACAGTAATCCAGTCGCGACGTGACTAAGGCGTGGGTAACCGTGGCCAGATCTGCCTTCTCGAGAAAGGGATGCAGCTGGCGCACCAGCCGAAACCGTGCAAAGGCACCCCTGGCCACCGCCTCCACCTGAGCTTCCAAAAGCAGAGTAGTCCAGTAGTACCCCCAAGCTGCGTACTTGCTCCTTCAAGGGGAGTGCAACCCCATCCAGAACCGGTAAAATCTCCTCATCCCGATTGGCTCTCCTACTGACCAACAGTACCTCCGTCTTATCCGGATTCAATTTCAGTTTGTTAGCCCACATCCACCCCATCACGGCCTCCAGCCCCCGATTCAGGACATCCACCACCTCCCTAGGATCAGATGACAAGGAGAGATAGAGCTGAGTATCATCCGCATATTGCTGACAACTCAGTCCAAATCCCCGGATGACCTCTCCCAGCGGCTTCATGTAGATGTTAAACATCATGGGGGACAAGACCGATCCCTGCGGGACCCCACAGGCCAACGGCCATGGGGCTGAGCAGTAGTCCCCCAGCACCACCTTCTGGACCCTACCCTCAAGAAAGGACCGGAACCACTGCAACGCAGTGCCTCCGATTCCCATACTCGAGAGGCGGCCCAGAAGGATACCATGGTCGATGGTATCGAACGCTGCCAAGAGGTCCAGCAGAACCAACAGGGACACACTCCCCCTGTCTAGTTCCCGGCGTAGTTCATCCACTAGAGTGACCAAGGCAGTCTCAGTTCCATACCCGGTGTGGAAGCCAGATTGAAAAGGGTCCAGATAATCCATATCATCCAAGACCCTCTGCAGCTGGGACGCCACCACACGCTCCATCACCTTGCCCAAAAAGGGAAGGTTAGACACAGGTCTATAGTTGTCCAGGTTGGAGGGATCAAGGGAGGGCTTTTTAAATAGTGGTCTTACCACCACCTCCTTGAGGCACGATGGCATCCTGTCCTCCCTTAATGAAGCATTAACGATCACCTCCAACCATCTGCCTGTCCCCTCCCTGGCAGCTTTTATTAACCATGAAGGGCAAGGGTCAAGAGCGCACAAAGTCGCCCGCACACTGCCGAGGATCTTGTCCACATCCTCAGGCCACACCAACCGAAATGAATCCAACACAACGGGACCAGATGGTACCAAAGGCACGTCTTCCGGAACTGACAAAACTCTGGAGTCCAGGTCAGCACGGATGCAAGTGACTTTATCTGCAAAGCGACAGGCAAACCGATCACAAAGAGCTGTAGATGACTCCTCCCCCATTGTCTGGGGGGATGTGTGGAGCAAGGTTTTCACCACACGAAACAGCTCTGTTTGTCTGCACTGAGCAGACGCAATGGAGGTGGAGAAAAAGCATTTCTTCGCCGCCCCCACCGCCATGGCATAGTCCCTAAAATGGGCTCTAGCTTGTGTTCGGTCGGATTCATGACGACTCTTCCTCCAGCGTCGCTCCAGCCGTCGCCCGAGTTGCTTCATCGCCCTAAACTTCGAGGAAAACCAAGGAGCCGAATGGGCTCCACCAAGCCGGAGAGGGTGTTTAGGAGCAACCGTGTCAACAGCCCGGGCCATCTCTCCATTCCAGAGATCAACCAAGGCCTCGACAGGGTCACCAGCTCTGGACACTGGAAACTCCCCGAGGGCCGTCTGAAATCCGAGCAGATCCATAAGCCTCCGGGGAGGACCATCTTAATCGGGGGCGGACCATCTTAATATTAGCCCCCCCATTTTTTTTAATCCACAATTTTGGGGACTATTTGGGGCATTGGTGGGGGGGGATATTGCTGGATGCCAGGAGACCCATGGAGCATGGAAGGGAACTTTGGCCCGTTTTGGTGTTCTTTGGGTGTTTGGGGTTTTTTGTTGTTTTTTTAAGTCTGAGAACCTAACCCCTGCATTCTCAACAACTCTTTATCTGCTGTTTTGTTATCCGCAGTAATATACGGGAATGGAACCCCCACGGATAATGAGGTCCACCTATATTGGCATAATCATGCCAATATAATCATATCATATCAGAGGTCTGGAAGGGGCAAGGTAAGAGGCTTGAACTTTGCCAGTTTGTTCAGACTAGGAGATTTATTGCTGCCTCCCACCCCGCTGCCTGGCCAGAGGACTGGCTCTGTCTGCAATGCTCTTGCTTGGCTGTCTTCATTGGAGCTTTGGCCTTCCCCTCTGATTGCCTGGTTAGTGGCACCTGTGGGCATTACTTACCATCAATCAAGTCTCTCTTTTGAGAGGGGAGGCTCTGGGATTCTGGGGCTTATAAGAAAGGAGAGTGTACTAGAGGTGTGGCCAGCAGCCAGCCTGTAGGTGGCTGCTGAAGGGGGCCGGCCCTTGGTACTGGGCCTCCAGTGTGGTACTGAGGGCTGGGGCAGAGTATACTATTTTATGGTTGTTCTATCTATCTATCATCATATTTTTATTCCGCATGATATAGACATCTTCTGTTGTCTGAGTCTTGGCTGAGATTAGTCAATCGTGTGTCTAGGTTGTCTGGAGACTGGGAGATAGGGGGCATGTCCACTGATTATGGGGTGGCTATTCTGGTGGTGGGGAATAGAAGTAACATTGGCAGGTCAGCCGGTCATTACAGGGGAAGGGAAATCAGAAATCTAACAGCTGTTTCACCTTCCAGCAGTCCTGCCAGTTTTTTGACCTTGGGGAGCAGTACCAACTACCCACAGAGCTTCACTTTGTACCTTTGTAATGACAGGTAGTTCAGAAATAATCCGTACTCTGATTATGTATGAGGGGGCCAGGGGCGTAGCTAGGGGAGAGGAGGCCCGTGTTCATCCCTCTCTCTGGCAGCCCCCCAGAGTGAGGGAGATAATGAAGAAACTAGGGAGGGATGGAGCTGAAGGGCCATCAGGAGCTGGGGGCCCATGTTCTTTGAACCCTTTTGCACAATTATAGCTACGCCCCTGGAGGGGGCTGACCTAATATGTATCACAGATATGTGCTTGTGGGAGGCTATTGACCCGGTCTTGTCCCAGATTCTCCCTCCAGGCTCCTCTGTTGAAGAGCAGGTGCAGGGACGTGGGTGGGGGCGTGGCTTGGCTATGCTCTATAAGAATAAAATCACCCTTACCAGGATCCCAGATGAAGTGTCTGACAAAATTGAATGTGTGTACTTAAGTCTCAGGACCAGGGATAGACTGGGACTTTTGTTTGTGTGCCGATTACCCCACTGCCCAACAGAATTCCTAACTGAGCTGAAAGGCTTGGGCTTGGCGTTGGAGTCTCCCAGGCTTATGGTGGTGTAGATTTCATTGTTCACTTCGGGGCCAATTTGTCCGGGGCGGCCTAACCCAAGTGGTCTCAGGACTGACACATGTTGCTGGTCACACTCTTGATCTGGTCTTCTACTATGATCAGGGTGGTGTTCAGTGAGTGGGGACTTGTCTGATTTCCCCATTGTCATGGACGGAACACCTTCAGGCTAAGGCTGGACTCACAATCACATCCCACCTCAACAGGGATGAGGGTCTGAGAAGGTTAGGATTTAGTGTTGGCTCTGCCAGTGATTTTGTTGATGACCTGGTGGAGAACTGGAACAACCAGGGCAGTGAACATGATTGCTCCTAAGCATCAACTCCAACTCCTAAGCATCTGCTTCAAGCATTTGAAGACCTGTCCTCAGACAATACATGCGACAAAGAAGCGTTTATTTTCTGCCCGTATTGTGTCCGCAAGCACACATCCAGCAAGTTGTTTAGGATTGTGAGTGGGCTAGTACGTGCCCCATCTCCCTTGAATCACAATTTGGAACCATCAATTACCCACTGAGATGTTTTAAATGAGTTATTTGAGAATAAAATATCTCGTATTTGGGCTGACTTAGACTCAGACCCCACAATTATTGCAGAGTAATGCAGAGGTGTCCAGCAATTCATCTTATGTGCTTAGGCTGGATTAGATTCAGATTGTGACTCCTGATGATGTGGATAAGTTGCTTGGAATAGTGCAGCTTACCACCTGTTCTCTTGACCCTTGTCTAACATATACCAATGCCAGAAGCCTTCGAGTGAAGATGGGCGAGTTGGAGTGCTTGGTTACTAATGAAAACATAGATATCGTGGGTATAATGAAAACCTAGTGGAATGGTAGAAACCAGTGGAACACAGTTATTCCTGGATATGAACTCTACAGAAGGGCCTAGGAGGGGAGGATTGGGGGAGGAGTAGCACTGTATAGATCCCAATAAGCTAAAAAACCTAGGTGGTCCGAAGTCCTCCACAGAATCATTATGGGTAACATTATGAGGACTGAAAGGAAATGGGTTACTAGTGACGTTCTGTCACTCTCTGGGTCAAAATGCTGATAGTGATCTGGAGTTGGAGAAGCAAATAAGAGAAGCATCAAAGAGAGACAGGGCAGTAATAATGGGTGACTTCAACTACCCACACATAGACTGGGTAAATTCACATTCAGGTAATGAAAGAGAGACCAAATTTCTAGACATGCTAAATGACTGTGACTTAGAACAGTTAGTTGTGGAACCAACCAGAGAGATGGCGACCTTGGACTTAATCCTGAGTGGTGCCCAGGACCTGGTGTGAGATGTCAAAGTTGCAGAACCATTGGGTAGCAGTGACCATAGTGTGATCCAATTCAGCATATATGCAAATGGAGAATTGTCAAGGACATCCAACACAGATGGGTTGGATTTCAGAAGAAGAAACTTTTCAAAAATGAGGGGACTGGTAAAAAGGAAGTTGAAAGGGAATGTCAGGAGGGTCAAATCACTCCTGAAAGCATGGAATTTATTTAAAACCATAATACTAGAAGCTAAGTTGGAATATATACAAAGAAGGAAGAAAGGTATCACCAAGTTCAGGAGGATGCCAGTGTGGCTAACAAGTAGAGTCAGGGACACCATAGGAGGGAAGGAGAAGACTTGCTTCAGAAAAGTCCTGCCCAAATGAAGAGAACAGAAAGGAACATAAACTCTGGCAGAAGAAATGCAAGGAGACAATAAGGGATGTAAAAAGAGAGTTTGAGGAGCATATAGCTAGAAGTGTCAAGGGGAATAACAAAAACTTTTAAAAATATATCAGAAGTAGAAAACCTGCCAGGTAGGTGGTTGGCCCCTTAGATGATGAGGGTGTGAAAGGGATTATTAAGGAGCATAAGGAGATTGCAGAGAAACTGAATGAGTTCTTTTTGTCCATCATCACAGCGGAGGATACTGACCATATACCCTCTCCAAAATTGAGCTTTTCAGGTTTGGTGGCTGAAGAACTGGGTCAATCTGAGGTATCATGGGAAGATGTTCTAAGCTGTCTTGAAAAAGTAAAAATTAACCAATTGCCAGGGCCAGATGGCATCTGCCCAAGAGTTCTGAAGGAACTCACATGTGAAATTGCTGATCTCCTAGCAAAAATATGTAAGTTGTCCCTACAATCAGGCTCTGTACCAGACGACTGGAAAGTAGTCAATGTGACTCCAATTTTAAAAAAAAATTATCCAGGGCAGATCTGGGAAATTACAGGCCAGTCAGCTTAATTTCAGTGCCAAATAAATTGATGGAAGGCATACTTAAGGACAATATTGTTAAACATATAGAAGAAAAGGCCTTGCTGAAGAAGAACCAGCATGGCTTCTGCAAGGGCAAGTCTTGCCTCACTAAACTTTTGGAGTTATTTGAGAGTGTCAACAGGCATGTGGATAAAGGTGATCTGGTTGACATAGTTACTTGGACTTCCAAAAACCTTTGACAAAGTTCCCCACCAAAGGCACTTGAGTAAACTTAGGGATAAGGGGACAAGTTTATATCTGGATCTGTAATTGGTTGAAGTACAGGAAACAGAATGTAGGAATAAATTTACAGTTTTCAGAATTGAGGGAGGTGGGAAGTTGGGTCTCCCAGGGAACGGTACTGGGACCAGTGCTCTTTAACTTTTTCATAAATTATCTAGAAGTTGGGTTAAGCAACGAAGCGGCCAAATTTGCAAATGACACTAAACTATTTATGGTAGTGAAATCCAAAACAGACTGTGAGGAGCTGCAAAAAGAGCTCTCCAACCTGGGGGACTGGGATGGCAAATGCTGTTCAATGTAAGCAAGTGTAATGTGATGTATATTGGGACAAAAAAACCCAGCTTCACATATACGCTGATGGGATCTGAGCTGTTGGTGACTGACCAGGAGAGGGATCTTGGGGTCGTGGTGGACAGCTCATTGAAAGTGTCAACTCAGTACGTGGCATCTGTGAAAAAGGCTAATTCCATGCCTTTTTCATTAGGAAGGAGATTGAAAATAAAACTGCTAACGTTATAATGCCCTTATACAAATCTATGCTGCAGCTACATTTGAAGTACTATGTACAGCTTTGGAAACCATATCTTAAGAAGGATATTGTAGAACTGGAAAAAGTTCAGAAGAGGGCAACCAAGATGATCAGGGGCCTGGAGCAACTTCCTTATGAGGCTAGGCTCTTTACCTTGGAAAAGAGGTGACTAAGGGCATGATTGAGGTATATAAAATGATGCATGGAGTGGAGAGGGGACAGAGATAATTTTTTCTGCTTCTCTCACCACACCAGTGATGAAACTGAAGGCTGGGAAATTTAGGACCAACTCTGTTGGTCCTTTTGGATCTCTCGGTGGCTTTCAATACTATCGGCAATAGTATCCTTCTGAAGGGGTTGGGAGTGGGAGGCACTGCTTTGCAGTGGTTCCACTTCTACCTCCTGGAAGATTCCAGATGGTCTTGCTCAGAGACTTTTGTTCTTTAAAACGTGAACTTTTATATGGCACCCCCCAGGGCTCCATACTGTCTCTAATGCTCTTTAACATCTACATGAAACCTCTGAGAGAGATCATTAGGAGATTTGGTGAGGGGTATTATCAGAATGCAGATGACACCCAATCTATTTCTCCATGTTAACCTCATCAGGAGAAGGTAGAGCTCAGGTTAGAGTTCATTATTGATCCTATTCTGTGGCAGTGATAGAACAGAAGAAACATGGCCCCACCATCCACTATTGCATCCTCTCAATGTCGTCCAGTGGGGCTTTTCCAGGTGGTGTGGAGCAGTTTGAAATATAGCCCTGGGCAAGATGTATTAGAACTCTTGGTAGCATGTTGTTCGCTATTGCCATAATTTGGACTCTACCGCTAATGCAGTGTCATTGGGAGAGGTATCCAGAGTAACATCTAGTCTAATTTTGCTGGAGGAGTTTCAATTATTGGTCCCCGAGGATGGATGTGGAGAAGGTGTTCAGTCAAGTTCAGCAGACCACATGCATGCTTGACCTTTGCTCCTCATGGCTTATTAAATCTAGTAGGGAGGGGATTTTTATCTGGGTCCTGAAGGTTCTAAATACCTCATCGAGAGAGGGAGTGGTCCCAGCTCTGTTGATGGAAGCTATTATTCAACCACTCCTAAAGAAACCCAGTCTGGACCCTGAGGATGTAAACAACTATCGACTTGTCACCAATATTCCTTTCCTGGGCAAAGTGCTTGAGTGTGTAGTGGCTGACCAGTTCCAGACACCCTTGGAGGAAATGGATTATCTAGATCAATTTCAATCAGGCTTCAGGTCCAGCTTTCGAACAGAAACTGCTTTGGTCACCCTGTGGGATGACCTGTGCAGAGAGAGAAAGGGGGAGTGCAATAATTCTCTTGGACTTCTCGGTGACCTTCAATAATATTAACCACGGTATCCTTTTGGATAGACTGGCAAAGTTGGGTGTGGGAGGCACTGTTTGGAGGTGGTTCCACTCCTACCTCGAGGCCCATTCCCAAAAAGTGGTGCTGGGTGATTACTGCTCAACCCCTTGACATTCTGCAGGTTTCCATTCTTTCTCCTATGCTGTTTAACATCTACACGAAAGTGCTGGGAGAGGTCATCTGGAGATTTGGCCTGAGGTGTCATCAATATGCAGATGACACTCAGTTGTATCTCTCTTTTTCATCAGGCGCAGGTGAGGCGGTGACTGTCCTGAATCACTTCCAGGATGCAGTAATGGACTGGATGAGGGTGAACAAACAGAGACTCAATCCAGACAAGACCAAAGTACTGTTGGTCAGTGGTTCCTCTGCCTGGGTGAATGATGTTCAGCCTGCTCTAGATAGGGTTGCTCTTCTCCCAAAGGAACAGATTCACAGTCTGGGGGTGCTCATTGATGTATATATGTATGTATGTGTATATATATTTATAATTATAACTCAATATATACTCCTTAAATGCCTGCCTGGAGGCAGTGATGGGCTGGATTAGGGATAACAGACTAAGACTGAATTCAAAGACAGAGGTGCTTATTGTGTGGGGTCAGAAGACAATTTTGACTTGCTGGTTCTGGAGGAGGGTCACACCTCCCTAGAAGGAACACGTATGTAGTCTGGGGGTGCTTCTGGATCCAAACCTTTCCCTAGTGTCTCAGGTTGAGGCAATGGCCAGAAGTGCTTTCTGTCAGCTTTGGCTGATAACCAACTGTGTCCATTCCTTAAGATAAATGACTCCAGAAGAATGGTACATATACAGAATACAATAAAGAACAAATATTTATATACCACTTTTCAACAAAAGTTCCCAAAGCAGTTTGCATAGAAAAAATAAATTAATAAGATTGATCCCTGTCCCCAAAGGGCTCACAGTATAAAAGGAAACATAAGGTAGACACCAGCAGCCACTAGATACGCTGGTAACCTCCAGACTTTACTGTTGCAATGTGCTCTATGTTGGGCTGCCTTTGTACATTTGGTACAGAATGTGGCAGCCAGGTTGGTCTTTGGGTAATCTCGGAGAGATCATATTACTCTTATATTACCCCTGCTAACTTGGCAAAGAGGCACGTTTAACGTTTAATGTGCTCCCTGTCTCCCCATCTCTGACAACTTTCAGGAATTCTTTAAAGACACATTTATTCACCCAAACATTTTAATTAGAATTGTAGTTTTAAATTGCTTAATTGTTTTAATTTGTTTTATTTGTTTTATTTAATTATCATATTTTTATACTGCCTGTAAAATTTAAAATATTTAAAAGTCACAAATTAAAATACAAGACAATAAAAACAATATAATAAAATTATTAAAACAAGTTTTTTAAAATTATTAAAATTAATTCTAATTTAAAGCCTGAGAGAACAGGAGGGTCTTGAGGTTTTTCCTGAAAACAAACAGAAGGAGATGCTGCTATTTCAGCAGGAAGCTTATTCCAAAGCCCTGGGGCAGCCACAGAAAAAACCCAATCCTGGGTCGCCACCAAACAAGCTGGTAGCAACCGTAACCGGACCTCTCCAGAAGATTGTAACAGGCGGCAGGGATTATGACAAAAGAGGCGCTCTCTCAAATAGCCTGGACCCAAGCCATTAAAGGTTTTATAGGTAATAACCAGCACTTTGTATTTCACCCAGAAACATATTTGCAGCCAGTGTAGTTCTTTTAGAACCCTTTGTGTTGTCCCAGAGACCAATCTGGCTGCTGCATTCTGTACCAATTGTAGTTTCCGGACTACATACAAAGGCAGACCCACATATAGCGCATTACAATAGTCAAGCCTGGAGGTTACCAGCATGTGTGCCATTGTTTTAAGGTCATTCATCTCTAGAAATGGACATAGCTGACATATCAACTGAAGCGGATAAAGGCTCTCCTGTCCTGACCACCGCCTCCACCTGAGAAACCAGGGAGAGCTTTGGGTCCAGGAGCACTCCCAAGCTATGTACCTGATCTTTCAGGGAGAGTGTAACCCCATCCCAATCAGACAGATCTGAACCATCTCTCATGTCCTGTCCCCCCACAGTCAGTACCTCAGTCTTATTTGGATTAAACTTCAATTTGTTATCCCTCATTCAGCCCATTACTGCCTCCATGCAGGCATTTAGGGAATATATGCCATTTCCTGATGAGGTCGGCATGGAAAAGTAAATCTGGGTGTCATCAGCATATTGGTAACACCCAGCACCAAACCTCCTGATGATCTCTCCCAGTGGTTTCATGTAGATGTTAAAAAGCATTGGAGACAGTATGGAGCCTTGTGGGACTACACACTTCAGTTCTCGCTTAGCAGAACAGTCACCAAGTAACACCATCTGGAATCTGCCAGAGAGGTAGGAGTGGAACCACTGCAAGACTGTGCCACCCAATTCTCTCCCAGGCAATTCTCACCCAACTTCTCCCAGGCAATCCAGAAGGATACCATGGTTGATGGCCGTAGAGAGATCCAAAAGGACCAGGAGAGTCACACTCCCTCTATCAATAGCCAGTTGGAGATCATCCATCAGGCTGATCAAGGCAGTCTCGACCCCATAGCCCACATGAAAGCCAGTTTGAAATGGGTCTAGATCATTTGTGTCATCCAAAACTGCCTGGAGCTGAGAGGCCACCACCTGCTCAACAACCTTGCCTTGCCCAACCATGGATGATTAGAATCAGGTCTGTAATTAGCTACCTCTGAGGGATCCAGCATAGCTTTCTTCAAGAGTAGTCTAATAATAGCCTCCTTAAGACAAGGAGTCATCCTGCCCTCCCTCAGAGAAGCATTTATAATCTTAACCAGACTCTCTCTGTGGGCTCCTTGGAGGAAGAGCGGGATATAAATGTAATAATAATAATATGATTATCTGATGTGATAAGCCAAGCTGGGCAAGGGTCAAGAGAACAGGTTGTAGGGCACACAGTCCGAAGCAGTTTGCCCACTTCCTCAGGAGTCACAAACTGAAAGTGATCCAATCTAATCCCATAAGAGGAGTTTCTGGATACCTCCACAGTCGACTCTGCAGTAACTGTGGAATCCAGCTCGGCCCAAATCTGAGAGCTTTTATCCGCAAAAAAGTTGTTAAAGACGTCACAGCGAGTGACTGATGGTTCCAAGTTTAAATTTAAGGGGGAGGGGATGCATACTAGCCCCCCTCACAACCCTCAACAACTCAGCTGGATGTGAATTTGTGGAAACAATTTGGACATAAAAGAACTACTTCTTTGCCGCCCATACTGCCAGAGAATAGGTCTTCAAATGTGCTCTATTGTGCCCAATCAGACTCGCACCGAGTCTCCCTCCACTTGTGCTCTAATCGTCTATCTCGCCGCTTCAGCTCCCATATCTCATCCAAATACCACAGGGCTGTCTTTAAAGCGAGTTGGAGAGGATGCTTAGGAGCGATTGTGTCTACTGCTCTAGTAAGTTCATTATTCCAGCTTTGTACCAGAGCATCGACAGAATTGTAATCAGAGCCAACCCTAAACCCCTCCAAGGCTTCTTGGAATCCTATTGGATCCAATAACCTCCTCGGGCGGACCAATCTAATAGGCCCCTCACCCCTGCAGAGGTAGGTCATGAATGTAAGTTCTACCTTTACCCGATGGTGATCTGTCCATAACAATAGGGAGATAACAGGCGTCCCCACCCACAGAACACCTCCCTGATTGGAGCAAAAGACCAAATCAAGCGTGTGACCAGCATCATGTGTCGGACCAGAGGCCAATTGGGATAAGCCCACAGTCATCATGGTCGCTATGAACTCTTGAGCCACCCCTGACAACCCGGTCCCCAAATGATCATTAAAGTCCCTCACCACCACCAACATGGGCGACTCCAATGCCAACTCAGCAATCAGGTCCATCAGCTCAGTTAGGAACTCCACTGGGCAGCAAGGTGATAGGTACACCAGCAGAAGTCCCAATCTATCCCTGGTCCCTAGGCTTAGGTACACACATTCATTATAGGCCAAATCCCTGACAGGGATCCTGGTAAAGGAGATGGTATAGATCACAGCCACCTTACCTCCCCACCCACATCATTTCACCTGCACTACCATGGTGTAACCCTCTAGGAGAAGCTGGGACCAAACTGGACCACTAGCCTCTCCCAACCAGGTCTCCATACATACCAGGTCAGCTTCTTCATCTATAATCAAGTCATGGACTACCTCAAATTTATTTTGAACTGACCTGGTATTACAGAGTAATAAGGTGAGGTTCTGTGGGTGGGTGGCATTGCTCTCCAGAATCAAAGAGGTGGTAGGCCTGCTGGAAGGCAAAACAGCTATTAGATTTCTGAATTCCCTTCCCCTATAATGGCTCGCTAGCCTACCAATACAATATCTTTGTCAATTCCCCACCACTGGTATAGCTGCCCCAGGTTCATTGCCCACCTCCACATCTCTGTTCAGCCCAAAACACATACCTGTACCAGGCCTAGCTAAATACTAGGTAACAAGTGAGCAGGAGTCTTCCTTCCAGCCATTCAAGTTAATAGGTCAGCCCTCAGTCCCACACCTGAAGGCCACCTTTGGCTGCAGCCCACTCTAATAAAGGCCAAGATATCTGAAGCCCAATGGGTGTGTCTCACACCCACACCAATCAGGCAGTTTGGCCAGGTGCAGAATATATATACACAATTAGAGTGAGTTCAGCCCCCAATAACAAACAGGCTGCAAAGAGAAGGACAAGAGCACAGAAAAAGCCTTAACCAGAGCATTCTCCCACCCAGAGGAAAGTGGTGCATAGAAGCCAGATAAGAACTCCTTATTCCACAGCTGTCTTTCAGTCACCTTTCTGGCTGCAGCCCACGCTAATGGGCTGGTTATGTTGTTGTAAACCTCCCAGAGACATACATTTGGGGCAGTATATGATGAATGAATGAGTAAAATAACCCAGGTCTTTATTTCAATGGGACTTAGTCATGACTAACTTAATCTGAATGTTGGCCCTTGTTTTTTGTTCTTATGCTTTATTGTAAGCTTCCCTGAGTTTTGGTGAAGAGCACGATATACATTTTGTTAAGTAGATACATACATTCATTCATACATATCCATAGAGTAGGGTTGGCACATGGAGTGAATGGAGCAACTACAGTACAGAGCTATTTGCATGTTCTAGTGCTGAGAGCATAGGTGTGCAGTACATGAAACAAGTGGAAATTGCTGACTGGAAGGTAGAAGTTTGAATCCTCTTCACTGTATATACGTGTTTAGAAGAGTAGGGGGAAACAATGAAATTCTTACAGAAGGGCTCAGATGAGAGCGAACAAGGTAAAGGTTGAACACAGAAAGATAAGCAGTATACTATGTGTTGATTATGGACTAACTAGTCATTAGGCCCGTTCCATTAACGGGCGCTAGAAGAGGCTCCGGCCAGGCCCACCACCCACCGCTGCCCGCGGCTCCTCCCGGGCCCACCGCTGCCTCCTCGGCTTGGCTGGCCATGGCCGCCCACAGCCTGGCCCGCTGGTTCTCCTCGT
The DNA here is from genome assembly GCF_027244095.1 of Hemicordylus capensis. Lineage (NCBI taxonomy): Eukaryota > Metazoa > Chordata > Lepidosauria > Squamata > Cordylidae > Hemicordylus > Hemicordylus capensis. The sequence continues at coordinate 331,306,574 of NC_069657.1, read as the reverse complement.
GCGCCATGCATGCGCAGAAGCCACGCATGCGCAGAACACCCAGCCTCTAGAGACACGGACGCAGATACCCAGACATGGACGCAGGTGCCCTAGCCTTTTATTATATAGGATATTATTGTTTACTAGTATTTTTCAGCCCGTTATAATAACGGGCGCTAGGTTTTTGGGGTTTTTTTTGTCTCTGCTGCCCTCCCCGGTCTGTGGTTCTCCTCCTCCCGGTGTTCGGGCCCCCTGCCATCATTTCCCCTCCCGCCGTCGCCGCCAGCCTCCATGCCGCGGCCAGTCTACCCGGCCGGGCAAGGGCCCCAAAGTCTCCCACCCGTTCGGTTTCGGCGGCGCCGCCAGGCCTCGGCGGCGGTTCCGCCACCACCTCGGCCGGCTTTCCCCGCCGCTAGTAGGCTTTCCCTGCCACTCGCCTTCCTTTCCCGCCCACCCGGCAGGCTCCCTCCTCCATCTTTCCCTCCCATGTTTTCCCTCCGACCCAGTCACCGGCCGGGCGGTCTCTGGACGGGCCGCTGGCGGCCTCCGTGGCCGGGCCGGGCCCTTCGCGGTTGCCTCTGTGCCGCCGCCGGCCGCCACCAGCCTCCGCTCCGTCCCCGTCCCCGGTCTCCGTCTCCCCGGCCCGGTCTCCATCTCCTCTGGCCGAGGCGGCGGCCAATTTCCCCCGCCGCCTCTTCCCTGGTTTCCTTGCGGCGGCCGCTTCTGGCCGCCCAACATGGCTGCCTGGTGCTGGTGGTCGTGTCTCCCTCGGTCTGTTCTGGGCATGCGCAGAGCGCATGCCCAGAATGGCCGAGGGAGGCACGGACACACGCCTGGGTGTCCATGGACGGACACCAAGGCTTTTATTATAGAGGATATGTTTAGATTAAAGAGACTGCACTGAACATGCAGGATCTATGGAGCTGTGATTTTTGAAAAGCAAGATACAACAACAGGTAAAATACATTTACAGTGATATTAGTGGCAAATCTACATAGTTTTATTTATGACATGGCAGTCTTTGGATGTATTCCTATATATGCCAATTTGGGCATGTCTGTTTATTTGGGATTTGGCCCAGCACTGGGTGGCCCAGAACTCTGTATGGCAATAAAAGATATTCCAGCATATACAGCAGGAATGAGCTAGCTTTGATACAAACATTATAGCACAATTGATTGGAGTGTTAAGAGGCGTGCACCTCCATACACAAGATTTATGCACATTCTGTGTTTTCTTACATGGTACTAAAAATGCTGCATTACAACATTCTGCATTGCACTGTCTTTGAACGGTGCTCAGAAACAGCAAGTCCAGAATGTGGTTGCCACACAGTATTGGCTGTGATGGGTTACATGGAGCATATAATACTGGACATACAACTGCTTTGCTGTCTTCTAGTTGGTTTGTGTCCAATTCAAAGTTGTCATTTTAACTTTAAGAGCCTTAAGTGGCCTAGTTTTGGGATACCTTAAGGATCTATTCATACATTAAGATGCTTCACAAGTGCCTTGCTCCTTGTACCTGCACCAGATGCGCAGTGGGTGGGCACAGTACAATGTACAACAGGGCCTTTTGAACAGGAGTGACCAAAGTGTGGAACTCCCTTTTCTGGGGAGATTTATCTTGCTCCATCTTTAACCTTTGTATTTCCAGAGAGGTTTGGTGGTTTATTGCATATCTGTGTAACTGAACAATTATTGTTGTTGCTGCTGTTTCAATTCTTCTGTCTGTTGGTTTCTGTTGCTGGGTTTATTAGTTGTTGTTTTGGCTCCCCTTTGCTGCTGCAGGCAGTCCGAGTGGAGCATTGGTAGTCTTGCGCTTTTGTGCAAGAGTGCAGATACTTCCAGTAGTGTGCTCTCACTCTGGAAGTGCTAGTTAGATAAGAAGCATATTGCTGATGGCCAAGCAACATGTTTCCGATCTAACTAGGAGCTCTGGAGTGTTGGCACACTACCTGAAGTATTCGCATGGCCACTGACACTTCACTAGGTGCCCGCAGCAGCACAGGTGGATTGGCACCATAAAGACCTTTGTTTTTATCATGTGTCATAACTTTAAATATTTTGTTAGTTGGCATGTGGATCACAGACTGAAAGGTGGAGCATACATGATTTAATAAATACTTGAAGATATTTTTCATAATTTAATGAAATTTTGAAAAGGAGGTTTGTATTATTTGGGCGGTGAGTGAATGTTGCCAACATGAGACAGACCATATGAAGGTGTTTGTCTAGGCTTTGCAATTTAAGTACAAACTGATGTAAGACTCGCTTATGAAAATATCATGCAGTGTACATATTTATTTGGAAATAAGCCCATCCTGAGTCCATTAGAACTTGCTGCCTAGTAAGTGTGCACAGGATTGTAGCTTTATTCTGTCACACATAAAAACCTCTCTCTCTCTCTCTCTCTCTTTCTTACACACACACACACACACACACACACACACACTTTCCACCTTCAGAACAGAATTATTTTGCCACAGTCTCTGTTGCTTTTTTAAAAATGTAATAAAGGAAGATTAGAGTCATTGGCTTCTAAGGAATTTTCTAGAAATAGCAATGCAACAGTCATAACAGTTTTTTGACCTCTTGATCTCATTGTTTGTTCCATCTTTGCCACAGTAAAGAAATAATACAGTGGAAGTTGCTAGTTGTTAGTGGGATAACTTGGTGGTGGTGGGAAAGTTCACAGGGGAAAGATCTGTGGTAGGAGATGCTTTTTTTTTTTTTAAAGCTGCTTGCTGCAGAGCAGTGAAAAGATTTGTTCTAAAATGGATTTTCCTTCTTTACAAATTGAATAGGAAAGTGGGGGTAGGGAAGTGGTTCAGGGCTGACATATGTTCAAGCCCAAGAGGCTTAAGGGAATATGTACTGTGCTCATCTCAGTTTGTTCACAGAGTTACGGTGTCTTTGCTGTGTAATGATCACACACATACCCACGAGTGGTTTCTGAGTAGAAGCGTGGAAGACATTAACTGCTCAGGCTTATGGAATCCTTGGCAGCTACCTGACCAAGGGCAACGTGAAAGTTGTGAAGTCACCTGATCCCTTAACTGGGGAGAACTCCTGAAGTGAATGTTTTCTGTGTCTCTGGGTTAAGCGAATCTATTTTGAGCCTTTTAATTGGAAAATTAAAGACAAGTTGTTTTAAAACAGTGGTGTATTGCTTTGAAAAATGAAGACCATATGGTCTCATTTATTACTTTGCAGGGTGTATTCAATCTTTTTGGTGTAATTTTATGTTCCCACTAATGCAGAAAGTCTTTTGGAGCAGGAAGAAAGCACTACAGTGTGTGATTTAATGTTGCAGGGTCACCAAATCTGTATCAGATTACTGCCTGCATCAGACCGCAGTAAAGAAAGGGGTGTCCCTGAAACAGTGAAATTGTGACAACCAAAAGAAAGGCCAATAAATCTGGAGAACTTGGAAATTGGTGTATGAGTTTTAAAAAAATAAATCTAAATCAACAATTCATAGGGCCTTCAAGTCAGCATTGAAAAATAGGCTTTTAAAGTCAATAGAAACTATGATTGGCAAACACATTTGCTGCTAAGAACAGTAGATTATTTGGTCTGATGGGGTCTAAGGTGAAATGTTTTTAAATGGTGACAGCTGTGAATGTGCAGTCAATATATGTGCCCAAGCATTAAACAAAAGAGAAAATAGTGCAGAATCTGCATGTTCAAATAAATATGGATGGCCTGTGTGTGCAGACCATGCACAGCAGAGTGTGGGAGCAAACCTCACTCTCCCATATCCTTTCCCGCTGTGCATAGAATCTTTTAAGTTGAACTAGGGACTATGCACAGACATTCCTATATGAGAAGGCCCAATCATATAAGTACTTGTTTCTCATGGGAACTGTCCACCCCTCTCTTGCACCCCCTATGACTTACATAACCCAACACACCTGGATTGACCATACTGAGACGTAGTTCCACATTGGTGTGCGTGTGTGTGTTTACTTCTTTTTGTATTTCTGCATTCCTTTCCCCACCAAGAACTTCGGTGAAGTGTCTGATTTAATTTTTGCTGTATGTCTTCTTTTGTTCTCAGGAGGGGAATGTTTCCCTCCAGCCCTTAATACATGATTTCTCTGTCGAGGTTATATGTTGAAGTGACCTTTCTTGTCCAAAGAAGGCTGGGTAGGTTACCCTTCAACATGTCAGCACTTTGCTGTCTCAGTTGCTCAGCTCATGGATCACTGTGAAGAAATCTTTCCCCTGCAGACCTACACATTTTCTACCGATAAGTGGCAGCTTCTTCTAGGGCAAAGACTACAACTGCAAGCTTAGAAACTATATCAGCACACAAGTCTAAAATTCAGAGTAAAATCCACCAGTGCCTGAATCCATCTGCATTATTGCCTGATATAAATAAGGCTGTAGCACAGGTTTAAACTGGGTTTTGACATATCTTCTTTTTTAAAAAAAGGCTTAGTGGTGGTATTTTCTTTCTTTCTGCAATACCACTGCTATAGTAAATTAGAGTATTACTTGTTTTTTGTTCATACAGCTTATAGAAGTGTTATACACACAAATAAGTACTGTATCTGGTGAAGGAATGGGGTGGGGTGGGTGCACTTGCTTGCTTGTTACTTGGGCACCATAGTTGTGTTTAGAAGCTCAGGTTACAGTGGTGGCTGGAGGTTTCTTCCATTTTGCCTTCCACAAGAACCTTCTTATGTAGCCCTTTCTATCCAATCAGGGCCTAGCATTCATCACTCATGCCTTTGTAACGTCATATAGACTACTGTAATGTGCTCCGTGTAGGGTTGAGAACTGTCTGGAAACGTATCTGTATTATGATCTGTATCATGGCCTAGACCTTAAATACCTCAGAGACCACCTTCTCTCCTTTTTACCATCACAATTATTAAACTCCACAAAGGGTGCCTTCTGAACTAGACCATCAGTAGGCCAGCTTTGAACTGTAAGATCCCATTTAGAGAGGCTACCATCATTTGTTGGACTAGTTGTGGATCTCCCGTCCTTCTTTCTATAAGCTGTATTCACACACACACACTTTAATTGCTTGTAGTGGTTCCAGAGGTACACCTAGGTAATTTTGGAGCCTAGATCCAGAGGCCTTTGGAGGCTCCCCTCCCCTGCAAATTAAGCATTATCATGCTTGGCTGGGCGACCATACCACCCAGGACAGACTAAAGAGGATTTGGGGGCCCCTTGAGGCTGTGGAGCCCCTGGGCTTTGTCCCAGAAGTCCAGGGGTAAAAGCGCCTCTGACTGGTTCTTAAACTCATGAATGACCTTGATCCTTGGAAAGAAGAATATATAAATTGAAGTTTAGATTTAATTTGTTACTTGATACTAATACACAGCCCATGTTCGAAAGCCTATTGTGACAATAGGACTGGAATCATATGGCCTCCTCTTCTAGAGCCATCCTGTTAAATTCATCCTATTGCACAGCCAAGTCAGCATGAAAAGTGTTGACATCTCCAACAGAAGATTTACCAAGGCCGATTTGGACAAGAAAGGTCATGTCAACACACAACAGCTACAGAGGATGGATAGAAATAATCAGGTCAATGGGACTTTGCCACTACAGCTAATAAAAGATATTCTGATCACATTGTCTCTTTCCTAAAAGTAAGGCAGTGAATTGATATAGTCATTAATTGCAGATTTTAAAATGTGAATTATTTAATACATGCATATACCCTGTCCTTCATCACATAAACTGTCTCAGATATCCTTTGTGAATATATGTAGTCATTCAAATCATATTTCAAAATGTACATTACAAACAGAAACTTTAAGCTGTATTGTATGGCCACATTGTAAATAGATGTGTGTATATTTCTGATCTGTTTATAAACTCTAACTTAGGCTTTCCTCACTGGCAAAGAGACTAATTAATGGGTTAATTAAAATATGTTTACCATATCTGAGTAGGCTTTGCAAGTTCTCAGAACTGAACTGAACTGTCTAGCAGTTTAGAATTCTCCGCAAGCAACTCCATCAACGTGATGGAAGAAACTTGCTCTTGAAAAACTTAATTGCTAATAAAAACACTATTACAAATTTTGGGAAAGGTGAAACTGATCAAAACAAACCAAAATTCGGAAATCAATTCGCAAAGAAAAAAGTGACATCAGCCTCAAATCTAGATGTTGGCCTTCAAAGGAGAGCTGGCAGGTCTGTGATTGTGATTTACCCAGAAGGAAGGTCTTAGAATGTGACTTGCCTTTTTAAAAATGTGAATAACAACAATAATTATTATTTGTAGTTAGACAATTGGGATTTTGTGTTGGGTTTTTTTGACCAGAGAATGCTTCCTACAGTATAAAGTTGATTTACAGCACACCTACTTTATGTTAAGTTATGTTTACTCTGCTCTCCCTTATTCATTGGGGAATTATTTTGAACTTCTGAGTAGCATATATTTCACTCCTTTGCAAGGAACTTCACTTTAAACTGATCTTTGAGGGGCAAGTCAAAGGCTTGAATACCACAATACCACTGTGTGTAAGGCAAAGAAAAGTGATGCAAGAAATGCTTCTGTAGCATGCAAAAAGCTTCAGTTTCTTCCTTTCCTCTCTCCCAGGATTCATGACTCAACACTTGGATGTTACTTGCTTTTTAAAATACTAATTCTCTTATTTAATCATTGACTCAATTTCTGCAGGATGTGAACTGTTTCTTATAAAGGGGTATACCTACAGTATCCATAGATTATTTTGGATAATCTATGACACCACAAGTATGTCATTTTTTAACTGTATTAGTTGTAATACTTATGTATCACTTTTCTAAAGCTCAAAGCAATGTGAAATGACAACAAACAAAACAATTAAAACCACAATTTATTCTAAAGCAGAGCTGCACAATCTCAGCCCTCCAGCTGTTTTTGGACTACCACTGACCACAGTGGCCAATAGTCAGAGATGATGGAAGTTGCAGTCCAGCATCTGCAGCCAAAGGGCCAGAACTGTGCAGCCCTGATCTAAAGGAACCACCCAGAAAAAACAGGGCAGTCAAAGGCTTGATGCAACAGCAACGTCTGACAGCCTCTTTGGAAACAGGGGCGGAGCCACCATTGGGCCAATGGGTTAAAAGAACCCAGGCTGCACCCAATCAGGAACTGCGCCTCGCGACCCTGACACGTCCCCCACGAACGCAGCGCTGGCCTGACACACACTCCCAAACAGAGCTATGGGGTTCCGTTCGTGACCCAGACCACGCCCCCTGTGTCTGACATCAGATGCAGGGGTGTGGCTAGCCCCAGTGTCTGATGTCAAATGCGGAGGGCGGGGTGAGTGGGGCTGTGGCTGCACACAGGCCACTGGCTGTCAAGCTCCGCACCTGTTTGGAAAGATGGTAAATAGAAGTGCTAATCCCAAGGGCCCTGGACCTCTTTGCTATCTGGGCAAAGAAGCACCTTTTTAACATGGTGATTCTCTTTATTTAGCTGGCGGAGAACAACTGGCCCTATCCAACCCCAGCACAGCAACCATACAGTGACTGTTGCTGGTGTCTGTCTTATGCGATAGTGAGCCCTTTGGGAACAGGGATTCTTTGCTTTCTTTCTTTCCTTCCTTATCTACTTCCTCTATGTAAACCGCTTTTGAAACTTTTATTGAAAAGTGGTATATAAATAGCTGTTGTAATTGTAACTGGAGGAGACTGATTTCCTGGATACTTGCCCGTCAGGTTTTAGGCCTCAGCACAGCACTGAAACGCCATTGGTTGCCTTGTTGGATGACCTGTATCATAACCTTGGTGTGGGAAGCGCACCTCTCTTGATTCTTCTTGATCTCTCAGCAGCCTTCGATACCACTAACCATGCTATCCTTCTGGAGCACTTAAGTGGGCTGGGTCTTGGGGGCACTGTTCTTCAGTGGTTCCGGTCCTATCTCACTGGGTGATTCCTGTTGGTATCAATTGAGGGTGAGTGTTCTGCACTCTGGCCCCTTTCTTGTGCAGTTCCACAGGTCTTGGTCCTTGCTCCCATTCTCTTTAACATCTACATGAAGCCCCTGGGCTTGGTTATCCATCGGTTTGGGGTAAGTTTTCATCAATATGCTGATGATACTCAGCTTTATATCGCTACTCCTTACCAAACAGGTGATGCCATCCATGTGCTGGCTCATTGCCTAGAGGCTGTTAGGACCTGGATGGGCCAAAACAAGCTCAGGCTCATTCCCTCCAAGACCGAATTGTTCTTGTTCATTTGGTGATCTGGCCAATTGCTGTGTGTGAGTTTATCTCTTGATGGGGTTGTACTTCCCTTGAGAGAGACTGTTTGTGATCTGGGGATCCTCCTCGACTCGTGGCTTCTGCTTGAACAGCAGGTGGAGGCATTGGCCAGGGGTGCCTTTGCCCAGCTTCGGCTGGTTCACCAGTTACAGCCTTTCCTCAAAAAGCCCTGGAAACAGTAACTCATGCCTTTGTTACTTCTCGCTTGGATTACTATAATGCACTCTACCTAAGGTTGCTTTTGGAAACTATTCAGAAGCTTCAACTAGTCCAGAATGCAGCAGCCCACCTCCTCATCGGTGGCTGTAGATTTGATAGTGCCACACCTCTTTTACGGTTGCTGCACTGGTTGCCTGTTCACTTCCGGGTCCAATTCAAGGTGCTGGTTCTCACCTACAAAAACCTTAAGGGTTTAGCTCCTGTATATCTCCAGGATCGCCTCCCTTGGCCAGTTGTATCCCGTCCTGTGAGGTCTTCTCAGCTGGCCCTCCTTAGTGTCTTGGGCCTTAGTGTAGTGCATGGTTCCTAGGCCCATAGGAGGGCCTTCTCTGTGGCCGCCCCTCTTCTATGGAACACTCTTCTCCCCCAGATTCATTCAGCCCTCTACCTGGCTGTTTTTAAGGCCCTTCTTAAGACACATCTGTTTTGTCAGGCACTTGCCCTTTAATAATGTTTTTTTTTTTTTTAATTTATTGTTGTTGGTATTTCTTTTGTTCACCACCTAGGAGGTGGTATATAAGAAGTTTCAATAAATAAATAAATAAATAAATAAATAAATAGTTGTAGTTGTAGTAGTTTCTTCACTGAGCTGTTGTATCAGCACTGACCAACCATGGACTGATGGTCTTTATAGTGAGCCTGCTGGCCGCACATCTTCCTGTAACTGCTTAGGAGCTAGATCCCTAAGCAGACATGGAGGTAGTCTTCTCCTCCCAAGTAGGTCAGATGACTGGGAGGCCTAAGGCTGCTATTACACTGCCAGACTTGAGCTTAGGGATGGGCCCGGACCGATCCGGAGGCCATTGTAAAGGCCTCCAGACCGGTCCGGACCTGGGCGGTCCGGTTCGGGTGGGAGGTGCCTTTAAGAGCGGGGGGAGGGTTTACTTATCCCTCCCGCCACTTTCCCGCTCTAGCGCCGTAATTTCAGAAGTAATTGGGGTGGCAGGATACCTCCCTGCCGCCCCTTCCCCGCTGTTGCTATTAAAAACTCCCAGGAGTCCTTTGCGCACACGCACGATGTGGGTGGTATCCTGCTGCCCCAATTACTTCTGAAATTATGGCGCCAGAGTGGGAAAGCGGCGGGAGGGGTAAGTAAACCCTCCCCCTGCTCTTAAAGCCACCCCCCACCCCAGTGCCAGACCGCAGTTTGGCGGTTCCATGCACACCCCTACTTGAGCTTTGGCCTGCTGCTCCTAGGTCCTAGGAGTGATGAGCAGGGGGTGTAGTGGAGGGGAGACATACAGGGACAGAGCGCGGATACTTCTCGGCTTCTCTGGCTGTTGGGGTGGGCATGGCCGGGGGGCTGTCATGGAGGTCACCTGCACTTCTGAATTTGGAGCACCTGTACTCCTAAATTTGCAACTACATCACTGGTGATGAGAATCTGAAATAGGAGGCATTGGGATTCTCTGCTATTGGATCCTCTGTAAGTGGGCAACCTCTGGTTATCCCGCAGAGGATATTTAATCTTCAGGGTTCTGTGCCAGAGGCCAACACAGGATGCTACTGCTACTCCTAATCTTTGCAGCAGGAGATCTCATTAGGTATGAGGACTGAGTATTGGCAGATCCTGACAAAACTGTATGAGGCTATTGTCATGACCACACAAAACCAGGCTAAGGGAACCAGCCCGGTTTTGCGTGGTCGTGTGCAGCACCGGGAGCTAGCCCCGTTTGATTGATCATGTATCGCCACGGCATGCCTCTGCACTGTGGCGACTCACAAGGAGACCCCTGCCCGGGAGGCTACAACAAGCCTCCTGGTGTCAGGGGTCTCCCCAGAATGCCCCGCACACTTGTGTGGAGCATTCTGGGACTTCCGGGGGCCGGGTGGCCCCTGATCCCTGCAGACCCAACCAGCTCCATGACAAAGACAGTAATCGTGTGGGTGGCCGATCCGGCCACCCAGGGCTCATCAACGGATCCTCCTCTCATGTGGAGAGCGTCTATGATTCACTATGATGATAACACTTTTTATTGCATTTTATTACAATACTGTAAAACTGATTTTTGACTCTGTACATCACTCTGAGCAGTTTTTGTCGGAGAGCTGTGTAGAAATTATACAAGCTTCCTGTGGATTTCTGCTGTATATTTCAATAAATTAGTGGAGAGCACATCTGCTGGAGTATAGATTCACTTCTGAAAAGGAGGTTTCTTTTTCTGAGCATAGCATTTAGAGAAACTGGTTTTGGCTATCATATTGCCCAGGTCATGACCTGGGTATAACTTTGTTAGGCCAGATAAAAGGATCATAAAAATCAGAAGTACACTCACAGGCTTCTATGACAGCTTGGCAAAATGGCCATTAAAAAAAAAAAAAGATTATCTTCTGTCATTTAACATTTGGATGCCTATCAAGGCAGCTTCCTTGCAGATCTGTGTTTTGTGTTCCTGCATTGCTGTAATCCAGTTACTCTGAGAATCTGGCTAATTTTTAAAGGAATCCATTGTTTCAAATACCCTTTGCCTATTCCTTTCTATCATAGACCCTGACGTACAAAGCTATTAGCTTTGAGCAGACAGAATGCCCTGATATGTTGATAGAAACAAACATTGAAGGAAGATTATATTATTACACCTGAACTTTGAAATTCCGATTGAATTTTCTAGGAATATTTTTTTCAGCATTAGGGCCAAACTATGTGTTATACAGTTTTGTCAGGATCTGCCAATACTCAGTCCTCATAACTAATTTGGTGTGAGGCTATTGTCACAACCACGCAAAACCAGGCGAAGGGAGCCAGCCTGGTTTTGCATGGTCATGTGCAGCACCGGGAGCTAGCCCTGTTTGATTGATCATGTGTTGCCACAGTGTGCCTCTGCACAATGGCAACTCACGAGGAGACCCCTGCCCGGGAGGCTACAACAAGCTTTCTGGTTTCGGGGGTCTCCCCAGAATGTTTCACTATAACACTGTGGCCCATTTTAAAAAGAAAAATCCACTGGGGAGGGGATCCATTGGTGGAGGAGAGGGCACCTAGGATCCCCCACCCACCAGTTCTCTGCTCCCAATACACCCCTGGGCGCTTTCCAGATTAGACCCTGCAATGGGATCACATCATATCTCAGAAGTGTGCTTCCACATTTTCTGCATTGTGACACCGCAGTCCCTACACGGACAGCAGGCTGCCGTTCACAGTTCCAATGCCTTGTTTCGAATTTAATTGCTGTGATATAGAGCTAGGATGTCGTATATCTGGCATAAAGAAGTTGCTGTTTTTTCACATTGTAAGTTTCCATGAGACGACTCCCCCTGCTGTTTACATTTTGAATGCATCTTGCCTGAATGGAGGCATTTTGCTGCTGTTGAGGAGCTAGTCTGGAAAGCGTGGTGGTTGCTTGTGTCTCTATTGGATTTCAATATGCCACTGTAAGAAATTTGAGTGACAAATGATGGATGGGTAAAGGGTTAAACACCCCTGATTCTCTCTTCCTGGTCATCCTCTGCAAGAGTGGTTTTTCCTCTTCAAAAAGGGCTATTGGGTTACAATTACATATTTGCATGCAATGTGTGGTTTGGCCCTACAAATACTTGTTAATTATCAAATAGATAGTGTGCTATACTCATTGGGTTACCTTAAGTAAGTCACTGTCTCTCAACCCAGTCTGTAAAATAGGAATAATAGCTGCAGAACAAAAAAAATGAGCCAGGTATTTTAAGAGCTGCTGAAATAACCATAGAAAGTAGAGGGCCTCTGAGGGTGCAGCACCTGTGAGGCAACCATCACTTAGGCAGACAAGCTGAGGGCAAATCATAGATTCCACTATTTGCCCAGATAGGCTCTGGACAGAGGAGCAGGCATTCCCTTCACCAAAGTACCACACTAGAGGTACTCTGCCATTAAGTCCTCCTTGTGGAAAAGCTTGTCCCCCTAAAGCAACAGAAATCCAGTACATGCTTAGAAACACTCAGTATGTACCTTTTTGTGGGAAACTAATGCTACCAACTCTCATTCCCACATCTTCTCCTTACACCAGCCATCAGCCTTCGCTATAGTGACTTGGATGCTTGCCAAGTGCAGGAGATATCTGGTCTGTATTGCTCTTGTGCCTTTAATAGTGGCTTGATTTGCTGAAATCGCCAGTGAAGCTTTCCATGGCATTATCACTTGCTAATGTCTGTAGATCAAATTGCTATTAAAGGCACAGAGGCCTGTGAAAAAGTTGGCAGTCCTCTGCCTTACTTAAGCAGCTGATGCGAAACTTGCATTAGTGTTTGCATTTCCATTCTGTTCCTCTTGCTCCTTAATCATATGGTTTTCTTTACATGTTAAAGTTCACTTACACTAGGAGGAGGAGTTGACTGTTTCTCCCCTCTTGGTATTTCCCTTTCATTCATTCTAGACTAGATGTAAATGTTAACACTTAACCGCATGGTATACAAACCCTCATGACCTCAGGTTTGCAGCTTGTTTAAACAACTGTACGCTTGCCAGATTTTCCAGGTGTTGGCAAGTCTGAGTGACTGGGGTTTTTCCATTACTTTCCCAATGGGCAGCTGCTAATAACTTCACAGCCCTTGCTGTGTCCTGTATCTGTTTTCACACCATTATATAGATAAGCATCTTCTGTGTTGATTGGGTGTGGAGGGATAGCTAGAAAGTCTTCCTTACCCTTTCCCTGATTTCTCAGAAGATGTTTCTCTCACCAATGCAGAGTCTGTACACAGTGTGAGAGGCAGTTGGTTGCATAGTTGGTGTGTATGGTTATTGTGTGTACTATGAAAAGGTCTCAAAGTACTGCCTGATCATTGCTTCCTTGTAGACCTTTGGCAGAGATACCTTTCCTTTCCCAGATTTAGTTGGCTGGGAAAGGAAACTCTGGAATGAGCTAGGGCTTGGTTTGTAGGTTAGATGCATAGTATCTGACCCACAAAATGGATACAGCCTTTAGGAAGAAAATAAAATGTGAGGGCAATGTCAATCAAAGGACACAGAACCTCTGGAGGACATGCAAAGAGTTGGCCAGGGAACACCCGGGAAAAAAATCCATATGGCATCTATCTATCTATCTATCTATCTATCTATCTATCTATCTATCTATCTATCTATCTATCTCATTAATATATCGCCCATTACAACAAAACAATACAAATAACAAATAAAAAAGTTAAAACAGTATGATAATTTAAAAGTTTAAAACAATGTTAAAACTATTAAAACAAACAACAAACTATTACAACAGTATATCTAGTATACAGTAAAAGCCTGGGTGAACAAAAGTGTCTTGACTGCTTTTTTTAAAGTTGTAAGAGATGGTGAGACTCTTATTGGTCTGTATGTGTGTCTGTGGTAATTCAGGGTTCCTTGAACCCAAGAATCTGAGCCCCTCCTGTGCCCATTGAATCCCTCGAGAGCTCCAACTACCTTTCTTAGCTCCACACTATTCTCCTTGCACCAACCTCCTTTCAGTATGTGGCCATCACTACTGAGACCCCTGCTAAGACATTCCAGGGTCTTCAGATGTGTTTATAGCCAGAATATGGGTGCAGCTTTCTTTATTTGCTAATATATTATGATCCTGGAAATTTGGGTTTCCTGTTGCAGCGGTGGTGCCAGCCAAACACCAAATCCTTCCCCTGCGTATATGTGCGTGACCCTTGATTTCGTGTGTGTCCCTTGATTGGGAGAGGAGGTGGGCTGGTAGCTTGCTGCCATCACTCCTGGGTCATTGCTATGGGTGTAGCTCTACAGGCAAGAAGGTTGCACCCAGACCCAGCTCCAGATTTCAGGGAGCCTTCAGCAGAATGTCCTGCACAGGCCCCCTCCTACACGGATAGACCTGGAGAGTGGTTCTGCAATCCCCATACGAAGGCTATCGACACAAAGGTGATCTCTGGAACCAAGCATGGGGCTTCAACAGCATTCCAATAATGCCAGGGCCCCTTGAAATCTGGAAGTCGGCTCTGGTTCCTCTCACTCGCTAACAGTGCATGTGGTGGGAGTGTGTGGCTCCCTGTTTATACTGGCATCCCTCAGGAAGCTTAAGGGGATCCACGGGCCCACAAGCCCCTCTGGCTGAGCTTTTCATTGTTTTATCAAATAACTTGTCAGGCACATCATTGCATTGGCCACTTCTTGGACTCAGGCCTTGACTGGCATGAACCATGAGCAAACAGTGTTCAATTGCAATGACTTCTGTGACAATTGCAATGACTTCTCCAAGTGTATTGGAGAATATACATTGGTTCCTCACTGGCATGATTTAGAATGTATTAAATGCACACTCTGTGCATCTAGAATCTCTGTTGCAGCTGTCTGAAGGGTTTGGTTGCTCTAAGATTGCCTTAAAAGAATCCAGCACATTGCAGAAATGATTATTTTACCTATCAGCATTGTCCTGTATATAGCAAGTCCCACTGAGCTCATTGGGGCTTACTCTTACGCTTAGCCCATATGAAAAGGCCACCGTCCTTGGGAAACCTGTCTCTTTTCATGCAATAATAGAATGACAAGTGGAGTCAAGATGTGTAGTTTGATGTTTTCTTTTGCTGATATAATCTTTATGAGACAACTTAGTATTACTGTTATGCTGTGGAAAGCAAAAATAAAGTATATTGGAGATTATGGAACCTGCTGAGGTTCAGAACAGTAGATTCTGTCCTATCTTGCAGGGGCTGTGCAGTGCCAGTCAAGCACTAGGCCAGGACTCACCAAGGGAATGAGGCATAAATCAAGGTCTGGAAGCCAAGTCTACACAGGAGTAAGGTAAAGCAGGTCCAGTCATGATCAGGGGCGTAACTACTATTAGGCAAGGGGAGGCAGCTGCCTGGGGGCCCCCACGCCTCGAGGGGCCTCCCAGAGACAAGTCACACGAGGCAAGTCACATGACTATATATTGTGAAGTGTGTGTGTGTGTGTGTGTATCAGCGAGGGGCCCATTTTAAAATTTTGTCTCTGGACCCACTCCAGCCTTGTTACGCCCCTGGTCACGATCCAAGGTCAGAAGACAGGAGACTAGGTCTACATGGGAGCAAGGTCACGCACAAGGATCCAGCTGAGAGCCTGGTGACAAAGTTGCATCAGCAGTGGCAGAGGAAGCCAGTCGTTGGCCTGTTTTCCTCCTGCTGCGGCGGCTCCCCCCCCCACGCCCCCTGTGTCTGATGTCAGGCCGCGGCCCCTTTTAGAAGCGAAGCCATGACCCCTGCGCCTGACGTCGGGTGTGTGTGTGTGTCTGGCATCTCATTTTTGAGGCTGCCATGCATGCATGAGGGCCATTTAGGTCACCCAGCCACGCAAATGGCCTGTGCGCATGTGTGGCGGCCTCGAAAATGGTGGTTGCGTGCTCACAGAGGGCTAAATGGCCCTGAAACAGGCAAACTGGCCCATGGAAGACTGGGGGGAGGCCAGCGAGGGGAGGGGAAGATGTCGGAGACTCCCTCGCGGCCACAGCAGCACTCCCTGAGGCTGCCAAAACTCTTGGTGGCAGTAAGTTCACCTTAAAAAGAAACAAACATAATTTAATGTCACTACCCCCCCCGCCCCAACAGGCCTGAACTAGTTTGAATTTGGCCAGGCCCCTCGTTTGGGGTGCCAAAACTGAACATGCCCGGTCCAGTTCGAGTCCAGTTTGGATTCGAACCACACTTGGCAAATAGGTTCCGTACACATCACAACTGCTCAGGCTGGAAACCATCACACCATCCTTCTGCCATCATCACTGCTTTTTTCCTTCCAATGATGTATTTGAAGGAGAAGAGAAGCTGGGGTCCCCTGTCACTCCTCATGGACTCCCAAATTACTAACATGAAGAGAATCCCCAGAAAGACTCTTGTGAGTCAGTACAAAAATCCACACCTTCCATTGGTGTCTGAACTGAACCAGCCCTGTGTTATATAAGGAGATGCTTGACATAAAGGCTCACTGCTATGATGTATCTCTTAGCTAATGGGCTTAGGTTAGGGCAGTGGTTCCCAACCTGGGTTCCTCCAGATGCTGCTGAACTAGAACTCACATCGTCCCCAGCCACAATTTATTGTGATTGGGGATGCTGGGAGTTGTAGTTCAGCAATATCTGGATGAACCCTGATTGGGAACCTCTGGGATAGGGCCTGAGGAGCACCACTACAGATCATTGACAAAAGGATGCAAGCTTTGGTAGTGTGATCAAAAGCTCTAGTTCCTTGCTACAGTGATTGGATTCTGCCATCTTGTGGCCTTCCTCAAAATTGCAGTTTGAGATTTTGAACTTTCAGCAGCTTTGTTCACTCTTCTTTATCTGTTTCACATTTAATAAGTGCACACGTAGGCTAGCCTATAAAGCAACACAAGTAGCTCAAGAATGCTATTTACCTGAATTCAAGACTAGGTTTCCCCCCCAAGTTTTTTGATGTTAGAAATTTGGGGGTCATCTTAAATTCATGCTCTTCCTTTTAAGTAAATACATATAAACCTGTATTTAACTTGTATTTTTAAGGGGGTCATCTTAAATTTAGCATTCAGCTAAATATGTTATTAGACTTACTGGGATTCCTAACCTCTTCAACAGGAATGGGGACCTGTTGGAATGGAGGCAAATAGATCCAAATGGGTTCCTGCTGGCTTTTGGAGATTTTCCTGCCGTCTCTGCAGGTGATGCTGTTGATGCTCTGGTCAGTCTTTGGAATGGGAAAATTGAGTAGCCTTTCCTGCTTAGTAGAACCAAGTTGGCTCCCTGGTTTCCTGGGGAATAGGGGTCAGAGCAATAAAACAATAAGGATGATCACTAGAGCAACTTTGATGAAAGATTTGTGATGAGTCTAACAGAACAGAGATTAGGGATGTGCACGAACCGGTTCGGAGGCCATGTTGGAGGCCTCCGAACCGGTTCGGAACCGGACCGGTCCGGTGGTCCGGCACTGAGGGGGCTCTACCTTTAAGGGCAGGGGGGTAGTACATGCGCCGCACGCATGCATACTCCTATTCTCAAGACTTCCGGGTAATGACGGGGGCAGGGGCGCCCCGACACTTGGTTCTTAAAAGCAGCACCGGAGAGGGAAGAGCGGCGGGAGGGGTAAGTACTACCCCCCGCCCTTAAAGGTAGACTCCCCTCAGTGCCGGACCGCGCCGCGGCAGTTCCGTGCACATCCCTAACTAAGATGGGGAGGCAGGGGGCGTCTCTGGGGCAGCTATTCCAGTAGTGGTGGGTATTTGTCGAAGATTTAGCTCTGGTAGTTCAATAAGTCATAACAGCGGAAGGGAATTTAGATATTTAATTGCCCCCCCCCCCATTAGGCCTACCACCTCTTTGACCTTGGAGAGCATTGCCTACAACCCACAGAACCTCACCTACTTTGTAATGCCAGGTTGGTGCAAAATAAGTCTGAGATCATACATGACCTGATCATGGATGAAGGAGCCGACCTGGTGTGCATTATGGAGACCGGGTCGGGAGAGGCTAGTAGCCTGGTTTGGTCCCAGCTTCTTCCAATGGGTTACTACATGGTAGAGCAGGTGGGAGGATGTGGTCAGGGAGGTGGGGTGGTGGTGGTCTATAAGAATACCAATTTCCATGTCAGGGAATTGGCCTATATCAAGTGTGTGTACCTAATTCTCAGAACCAAGGATAGATTGGGACTTCTGTTGGTGTCTTGATCACTCTGCTGCCCAACAGAGTCCCTATGACCTGACAGACGTGGTTGCGGAATTGGCTTTGGGAGTGGCCCAGGTTGTTGGTGGTAGGGGACTTCAATGTCCATTTTGGGACCGGGTTGTCAGGAGCTGCTCAGGAGTTGATAGCAATCATGACAACTATGGCCTATCTCAAGTGGTTTCTGGACCAACACATGATGTGGGCCACATGCTCAATTTGGTCTTTTGCTCTGATCAGGGTGGTGTTCCATGCATGGGGACTCCTGTCATTTCCCCATGGTCATGGATGGATCACCTTCTGGTCAAGGTAGGACTTGCAACCACAACCCACTTCTGCAGAGGTGAAGGACCTATTAGGTTGGTCCACCCAAGAAGGTTATTGGATGCATTAGGATTCCAAGAAGTCTTGGAAGGGTTTCAAGCTGGCTCTGTTAGTGATTCTGTTGATGCTCTGGTACAAATGTGGAATAATACAAGAGTGGTAGACACAATCGCTCCTAAGCATCCTCTCAAACCTGCTTTAAAGTCAGCCCCGTGGTATTCAGAAAAACTACAGGAGCTGAAGTGGCGAGGTAGACGACTAGAGTGCAAGTGGAGGAAGACTCAGTGCGAATCCAACAGATTGCAACACAGAACATATTTGAAGATCTATGCTCTGGCAGTGTGGGCAGTGAAGAAGCGGTTCTTTTCTGCTTGCATTGCTTCCGCAATTTTTTTTAAAAAATTGTATGCCGCCCAAAACGCAAGGCTCTGGGCGGTTTACAACAAAACAATAAAAACAAGTAAAAAGGTTAACACATTACAACAATTTAAAATTTAAAACGTTAAAACTTTAAAACTATCAAACAATTAAAACAGTATCTAATTAAAAGCCTGGGTGAACAAATGTGTCTTGGCTACCATTTTAAAAGTTGTAAGACTTTTACAACTTTTGGGGAAGCTCTTGTTTCAGCAAGGAATGCATGAAATGGGGAGGCTCTTATTTCAGCAAGGAGTGCATTCCAAAACCTCAGGGCAGCAATGGAGAAAACATGTCCCCGAGTAACCACCAGATGAGCTGGTGGCAACTGCAGACGAACCTCTCCTGATGATCTCAATGGGTGGTGTGGCTCATAGCGAAGACAACATTCTCTTAAATACCCAGGGCCAGGGCTGTTTAGGGCTTTATAGGTTATAACCAAGACCTTGTATTTGCCTGGAAACTTATTGGCAGCCAGTGTAGATCTTTTAAGATTTGAGTGATACGGTCTCTCAAAGATGACCCAGAGACCAACCTGGCTGCCACATTCTGGACCAATTGCAGTTTCTGGACTACGTACAAAGGCAGCCCCACATAGAGTGCATTGCAGTAGTCAAGTCTGGAGGTGACCAGCAGATGTACTACTGTTCTGAGGTCATTTATAATGTAAATGTAATTTACATTCACGGTTAATTGTAAGCTGCCCAGAGATGCAAGTTTTGGGTGGTACAGAAATGTAAAAAATAATGAAATAAATAAATTTATCTCAAGAAATGGGTACTGCGTACCTGTTTCTTCTGGGGAACTGGGACCCCATCCAGAACAGATCAAAACCATCTCCCAAGTTCCAACCCTGCACAATAAGTACCCCAGTCTTGTTTGAATTCAGTCTCAGTTTGTTATCTCTCATACAGCCCATAACTGCCTCCAGGCAGGCACTTAGGGAGGTTATGCCTTCTCCTGATGATGCTTACATGGAGAAAAAGATTTGAGTGTCCAGCATACTGATAACACCCTGCACCAAATCTCCTGATGATCTCTCCCAGTAGCTTCATGTAGATGTTAAACAACAGCGGAGACAATACGGAGCCCTGAGGAACACCATACCCTAGTTCAAATTTTGAAGAATGGCAGTCCCTGAAGGGCACCATCTGGAATCTGCCCAAGAGGTAGGAGTGGAATCACCTCAAAGCAGTGCCTCCCACCTGAACTCCCTCAGACACTCCAGAAGGATACTATGGTCGATAGTATCGAAAACCACTGAGAGGTCCAAAAGGACCAACAGAGTCACATTTCCTCTGTCAATTCCCGATTGGAGATCATCCATCAGGCTAACCAAGACAGTTTCCATCCCATAGCCTGCCCGAAAGCCAGTTTGAAATGGGTCTAGATAACCTGTTTCATCCAAGACTGCCTGGAGTTGAGAGACCACCACCCTCTCAGTTACCTTGCCCAATCACGGAAGGTTGGAGACAGGCCTATAATTGCTTAACTCCAATGCAGGATTCTTCAAAAGAGGTCTAATAATTGCCTTCTTAAGGCAAGGAGGCATCCTGCCCTCCCTCAGAGAAACATCTATGATCTCTTCTAGGCCCTCTACAACAACCTCTTTGCCAGATAGTATAAGCCATGTCGTTCAAGGGTCAAGAGAACTGCACCGCTCCAAGCAGCTTGTCCACATCCTCAGGAGTTGCAAACTGGAACTGATCCAGCCTGACCACATAAGAGGAGTCACTGGACACCTCTGATTCAGACACTGCAGTAATTGTGGGGTCTAAACCCAAGTCGGCTCGAATATGAAAGATTTTATCCACAAAGAACTCATTAAACATGTCACAGCAGGTAATAGATGGTTCCAAGTTCTGATTCAAGGGAGGAGGGGCACTTACTAGCCCTCTCACAACCCTGAACAACTCTGCTGGATGTGAACTTGCAATGCAATATGGGCTGAAAAGAATAGCTTCTTTGCTGCTCATATTTCTTCTTTCACCACCTAGAGTCTTTGGAGGAGGCGGTATATAAGAAAATTTTAATAAAGAAATATCGCCAGAGCATAGATTTTCGAATGTGCTCTATGTTGTAATCTGTTGGATTCGAGTCGAGTCTTCCTCAAATTGTGCTCCAGTCGTCTGCTACTTCAGCCCCTGTAGTTCTTCCATATACCAAGGTGCCAATTTTGAAGTGGGTTGGAGAGGACGCTTAGAAGCAATCATGTCTACTACCCTGGTGAGTTGTTTGTTCCAATTCTCCACCAGGGCATCAACAGGATCACCTGCAGAGCCAACACTAAATCCCTCCAAGGCTTCTTGGAACCCTATTGGATCCAATAAACTTCTCGGGCAGACAGTTCTAATGGGCCCCTTGCCCCTGCAAAGGTGGGGTGTGACTGTGAGTCCAACCTTAACCAGATGGTGGTCTGTCTATGTCAATGGGGAAATCACAGGAATCCCCACTCATGGAACCCCACCCTGATCAGAATGAAAGACCAGATCAAGAGAGTAGCCAGCAATGTGTGTCAGTCCCAAGACCCCTTGGGATAGGCCCATAGTTGTCATGGCCGCTATAAACTCCTGAGCTGCCCCAGACAGATTGGTCCCACATTGAAGTGGCCTGGCACCACAAGCCTGGGGGACTCCAACACCAAACCCAAGACCAAGTCCATCATCTCAGTTAGGGACTCCATTGGGCAGTGGGGTGATTGACACACCAACAGAAGTCCCAGTCTATCCCTGGTCTCCAAACTTAGGTATACACATTCAATATGGTCAGACACTTCAACAGGGATCCTGGTCAGGGAGAGGTTATTCTTATAAACCACAGCCACTCCTCCTCTCCACCCACTTCCCCACACTGCTCTTCAACAGAGTACCCTGGAGGGAGAAGCTGGGATCAGACTGGACCACCAGCCTCCCCAACCAAGTCTCTGTAAGACATACCAAGTCTGCCCCTTCATCCAGAATCAAATCATGGATGGTTTCTGACATATTCTGGACAGACCTGGCATTACAGAGGAGCAAGGTGAGGGTCTGTGGGAGGTTGTCACTGCTCCCCAAGGTCAAAGAGCTGGCAGGACAGCTGGAAGGGGAAACAGCTAATAGGTTTCTGACTTCCCTTCCCCTGTAATGGCTTGCTGACCTGCCAGCGTTCCTTCTTATATTCCCCACTACCACCAGAATATCCACTCCATAGTCAGTGGACACGCCCTCTGTCTCCCCATGCCCAGACAAACCAAGACACATCTGCAACACCCAGGACTTAAAAACAACAGAAGCCAAAATATGAATACCTGGCTCTTAACCCCATTGTCCCCCAAAGTGGCTCCCTCAAAATGGCGACCCTCTTTGGAATCTCCCCTTTGGTGGTGGGCCCGCCACCTCAGGGCAGCAGCTCTTTATAAGCCCAGAAAGATGGCTGGCTAGTCTGGGCAGATGATCCTCAGAAACTGCTGACTCCCTCCCCCTGGCCCCAATCCCACACAGAATCACCCACAGGTCAGCAGCCACAGTCCCACATGTTAGGGGGCACACAGGCTGGCAGGCTGACAACAGCAGATGGCAGCAACACAGGCTCTCGCCACTGGGGAGCAGCCATCTCTGGGAAGCAGATGTTAAAGTGTCTTCCTCCCTTCAAGGCTTCTGTCCAGCTGAGTTCACGTCCAACTAAGTTGTCTAGGTTTGTGAGGGGGCTAGTTCATGCCCCCTCCACCTTAAATTTGAATTTGGAACCATCTGTCACTCACTGTGATGTCTTTAATAACTTTGTTGTGGATAAAATCTCTTATATTTATGCTGAACTACTAGACTCCAGTTACTGCAGAGTCTACTGTAGAGGTGTCCAGCAACTCCTCTTGTAGAATTGAACTGGATCACTTTCAGTTTGTTACTCCTGCTTTGGATTATATGTTCCATCACTTGCTCTCTTGATCCTTGCCCAACTTGGCTTATTTCATCTTACAGTCACATTATTAGAGATGGCCTGATAAATATCATAAATGTTTCTCTGAGGGAGGGCAGGATGCCCCCTTGTCTTAAGGAGGCTATTATTAGACCTTATCTGAAGAAACCTGCATTGGACCCCTCAGAGTTGGCTAATTACAGTCCTGTTTGTAATCTGCTTTGGCTGGGCAAGGTGATTGAGCGAGTGGTCGCTTCTCACTTCCGGGCAGTTTCGGATGACACAAATGATCTAGACCCATTCCAAACTGGCTTTTGGGTGGGCTATGGGGTAGAGACTGCCTTGGTTGGCCTGGTGGATGATCTCCAATTGGCTATCGACAGAGGGAGTGTGACTCTGCTGATCCTTTTGGATCTTTCTTCAGCTTTCAATACCCTTGACCATAGTATCCTGCTGGGTCCCTTGAAGGAGGTGGGATTGGGTGGCACTGTTCTACAATGTTTCCATTCCTATCTCTCTGGCAGATTCCAGATTGTGTCACTTAGAGATTGTTATTCTGCAAAGCGAGAGCTAACGTGTAGAGTTCCACAAGGCTCCATACTGTCTCCAATGCTTTTTAACATCTACATGAAACCACTGGGAGAGATCATCAGGAGGTTTAGTCTGGGATGTTATTGATGTGCTGATGACACCCAGATCTACTTCTCCAGACCAACTTCATCAGGAAATGGCATGAACCCCCTAAATGCCTGCCTGGAGGTGATAATGGGCTGGATGAGAGATAACAAGCTGAAGTTGAATCCAAATAAGATGGAGTTACTGTCTGTAGGGAGTTGAGACCCGAGAGATGGTTAGATTTGCCAGTTCTGGATGTGGTTTCACTCCCCCTAAAATATCAGGTTCGTAGTCAAGGAGTGCTCCTGGATCCTAAACTCTCCCTGATTTCTCAGGTTGAGGCAGTGGCCAGTAGTGCTTTTTATCAGCTTTGGCTGATACTCCAGATACGTCCATTTCTGGAGACAAATGACCTTTAAAAAGTGGTACATATGCTGGTAACTTCTAGGCTTGACTACTGTAATGCACTCTACATGGAGTGGCCTTTGTATGTAGTTTGGAAACTACAATTAATACAGAATGCGGCAGTCGGATTGATCTCTGGGTTTACCTGAAGGGACCATATAGCACCAATTTTGAAAGAACTTCACTGGCTGCCGATATGTTTCCAAATGAAATATAAAGTGCTGGTTATTATCTATAAAGCCCTCAGTGGCTTGGGTCCAGGGTACTTAGGAAAGCACCTTCTCTGTTGCGATCCTTGTTGCCTTTTAAGATCATCTGGAGAGGTCCGATTACGGCTGCCGCCAACTCATTTGGTGGCAACCAGACCTTCTCTGTGGGCCTTCTCTGTGGTTCCCCAGGGCTCTGGAATGCGTTCCCTGATGAAATAAGAGCACCTCCTTCTCTGTTTGCTTTTAGGAAGACCCTGAAGACATATCTGTTTTCCCAGGCTTTTAATTGAAATCTAAATTTTAGTGTGTTTCTATTTATTGAGATTTTATCTGCTCATGTTAAGGCCTATTCTGTGGTGGTGGTAAGAGTGCCCACTTCTCTAACATCACTGCATCCACACAGAGCTGTTCAGCAGAGCTGTTTTAAGTAGTCAAAGGGTTGTTCCATTCTGGTCCATGAACCCGAAGGGAGGTGGGCCACTTAGTGACTTCCTCTCATCAGTCGGATAGAGAAGAATGGCAAGATAGTTTGTGGGGAAAGTTGCTTGTATCTGTTTCAGCATAGATGCCTTAATTGGTGCAGAGTCAGTGAGTGTCTATAGCTGTAGCTTGTCCTGTTGCTATGGATGCTTTTCAGTTTGTAGAGTACAAGAATGTGGGTAGGATTCTTGGAGGGGTGAAGCCAAGTGCTTGTGAGCTTGACCCTTGCCCTTCCTGGCAGTTAAGGCAGGGATGGTCAACCTGAGGGTCTCCAGCTGTTGTTGGACAATAACTCCCATAATCCAATTGCAGCTAGGGATGATGGGAGTTGTAGTCAAACAACAGCTGGAGACCCTCAGGTTGATCACCCTATGATAGCCAGCTAGAGGTGGAAAGGCCAAGTGGACAAGGGGAGTGACAAATGCCATTTATGAGAGGGGATTCACTCCTACAGGAGTTGGATGGAAGTGATGTTTTGTTTTGTATGTTAAGGTCACCCTGACACTGACTGTAATGGATAATTAATGGCAATTCTCAGGAAAGGTGCTCAAATGTGGTTTTTGGTGGTATCTCAACTCAAGGTTTTCCTGGAAGATGCAGACTATCTTGATCAATTTTATTCTTGCATCAGGCCTAGTTATGGGACAGAGAGAGCCACGGTTGCCCTGGTGAACAATTTATGCTGGGAACTGAACGGGGGGAGTGTGTCCCTGTTGGTTCTACTGCAAATTGAGCAGATTTAAGAACATAAGAACAGCCCTGCTGGATCAGGCCCAAGGCCCATCCAGTCCAGCATCCTGTTTCACACAGTGGCCCATCAGATGCCGCTGGAAGCTCACAGGCAATAGCTGAGGGCACACCCTCTCTCCTACTGTTACTCCCTTGCAACTGGTACTCAGAGGCATCCTGCCTTTGAGGCTGGAGGTGGCCTATAGGCCTCAGACTAGTAGCTGTTGATAGACCTCTCCCCCATGAAGTTATCCAAATCCCTCTTTAAGCCATTGTAAAGGTTGTTGGCTGTTGCCACATCTTGTGGCAGAAGTCGGCTGTCACTACAACTTGTGGCATAATCCATAAATTGATTATGCGTTGTGTGAAAATGTACTTCCCTTTTGTTGTTCCTAAATTTCCGGGCAATCAGTTTCATGGGATGACCCCTGGTTCTAGTGTTATGTGAAAGGGAGAAGAATTTCTCTTTCTCCACTTTCTCCACACCATACATGATTTTATAGACCTCTATCATGTCTCCCCGCAGTTGTCTCTTTTCTAAACTAAAAAGCTCCAGGTGTTGTAGCCTTGCCTCATAAGGAAGGTGCTCTAGGCCCCTGATCATCTTGGCTGCCCTCTTCTGCTCCTTTTCTAGTTCTACAATGTCCTTTTTTTAGGTTTGGTGACCAGAATTGCACGCAGTACTCCCAAGTGTGGCAGCACCATAGATTTGTATAAAGGGCATTATAATATTAGCAGTTTTATTTTCAGTCCCCTTCTTAATAATTCCTAGCATGGAATTTGCCTTTTTCACAGCTGCCTCACATTGAGTTGACACTTTCAACAAGCTGTCCACCACGACCCCAAGATCCTTCTCCTGGTCAGTCACTGACAGCTCAGATCCCATCAACATATATGTGAAGTTGGGGTTTTTTTTGCACCAATATGCATCACTTTACACTTGTTAACATTGAACTGCATTTGCCATTTTGTCGCCTGCACTCACAGTTCGGAGAGATCCTTTTGGAGCTCCTCACAAACTGTTTTGGATTTCACTACCCTAAATAGTTTGGTGTCATCTGCAAATTTGGCCACCTCACTGCTTACCCCTACTTCTAGATCATTTATGAATAAATTAAAAAGCACCCATCCCAGTACAGATCCCTGGGGGACCCCACTTCTTACTTCTCTCCATTGTGAAAACTCTCAATTTATCCCTACCCTTTGTTTCCTGTCCTTCAACCAGTTAGCAATCCACAGATGTACTTGTCCCCTTATCCCAGCATGACTGTAGGGATAAGTTATATTTTTTTTGCAAGGAGGTCTGCAATTTCACATTTGTATTTTTTAAGGACTCTTGGATGGATGCCATCTGGCCCTGGCAATTTGCTAGTTTTTAAGTTTTTTCAGACAGTTTAGAACATCATCTCTTGTCACATCTTTCTGACTCCGTTCTTTAGCCTCTGTCCCTGAGAAGCCTGGTTCAGGAACAGGTATATGCTCGGTATCCTCTGCTGCTAAGACAGATGCAAAGAACTCATTTAGCTTCTCTGCAACCTCCATATCCTCCTTAATAATCCCTTTCACTCCCTCACTGTCCAGGAAACAGAAACCTGGTGGAATGGTGAGAACCAGTGGGACATGATTATTCCTGGATATAAACTTGATAGAAGAGACAGGGGGTGCATTGGGGGAGGAGTGGCACTGTATATCAAAGAAGGAATAGATTCCAATAAGCTAGAAAACCTAGGTGGACCAGAGTCCTCCACAGAATCATTATGGGTAACATTGATTGATTGATTGATTAAGTGCCGTCAAGTCGGTGTCAGCTCCTTAGCGACCACATAGATAGATTCTCTCCAGGATGATCTGTCTTCAACTTGGCCTTTAAGGTTTCTCAGTGATGCATTCATTGCTGTTGTAATCGAGTCCATCCACCTTGTTGCTGGTCATCCTCTTCTTCTCTTTCTTTCAACTTTCCCCAGCATTATGGACTTCTCAAGGGAGCTGGATCCTCGCATAATGTGTCCAAAGTATGATAGTTTGAGCCTGGTCATTTGTGCCTCAAGTGAAAATTCTGGATTGATTAGTTCTAGGATCCATCTTTTTGTTTTCCTGGCTGTCCATGGTATCCTCAAAAGTCTTCTCCAGCACCAAAGTTCAAAAGCGTCAATGTTTTTTCTAACTTGCTTCTTCAAAGTCCAGCTTTCACATCCATAGAGTGTCACAGGAAAAACCATTGTCCGAACGATTCTAATCTTTGTAAGTGTAAACACATCAAGGCATCTAAATATTCTTTTCAAGGCATTCATTGCTACCCTACCAAGTGCTAGTCTGCGGCATATTTCTTGACTGGTCTTTGACTGTTGACAGTCAATCCTAAAAGGCAGAAGCTATCCACCACTTCAGTGTCTTCATTGTCAATTCTGAGACTGGTTGCTGTACCCATTGCCATTAGTTTAGTCTTCTTTACATTTAGTTGTAGTCCCATTTTTTCACTGTGATCTTTGACTTTCATTACTAGAGCTTGCAGACCATCTGCATTCTCAGCTATCAGAGTGGTGTCATCAGCGTAGCGCAGGTTATTGATGTTTCTTCCTGCAACTTTAAAACCACTCTCATCTTCTTCCAATCCAGCCTCTCTCAGTATATGTTCAGCATATAAATTGAATAAAGAAGGAGAAAATATACAGCCTTGTCTTACTCCTTTGCCGATCTGGAACCAGTCTGGACTGTGGCTTCCTGTCCTGAGTATAAGTTTCTCATGAGAACAATGAGGTGTTCTGGTACCCCTGCTAACTTGGCAAAGAGGCACCTTTTAACATGGTGATTCTCTTTATTTAGCAGGGGAAGAGTAACTGTCCCTATCCACCTCCAGCACATTACCTCCAGTGACTGTTGCTGGTGTCTATCTTAAGTTTCTTTTTAGATTGTGAGCCCTTTAGGGACAGGGATTCATCTTATTTATTTATTATTTCTCTGTGTAAACCACCCTGAGCCATTTTTGGAAAGGCGGTATAGAAATCGAATGAATGAATGAATGGTACGCCCATTTTCCTAAGGATATTCCAGAACTTGACATGGTCAACACAATCGAAGGCTTTTCTATAGTCAATAAAGCACATATTGACTTCTTTCTGGTATTCTTTGGCTTTCTCAATTATCCAATGTGCATCAGCAATGATATCTCTTGTTCCTCGGCCTTTTCTGAAACCAGCTTGAACATTCAGCATTTCCCTTTCCACGTAGGGCTCTAATCTACATTGGATGATCCTGAGCATTATTTGGCTAGCATGTGAAATTAAGGATATTATGCGATGGTTTGCACAATCTGTGAAGTCTCCTTTCTTTGGTATGGGTATGTAGACTGAACTCTTCCAATCTGTTGGCCACTGTGTCATTCTCCAAATTTGCTGGCATAAATTTGCTGGCATTTAGTTAGAGCCTTGACTAACTAAAAGATTCAGAGATGTTTTGGAAAACTTTACTTGTTTTTCCATGTCTATTTCCATCCTCAAGGTCTTTTCAGATGTCATTGTAGTACTACTCCTTGTCTTTTCTAACAGCTTTCTGAAATTTCCTATTAAGTTCCTTCCTGAGGTCTTTATCTTTCTTGACTTTGGCTTCTCTCCTCTTCTTGGCAATTTCCACCACCTGTTCTGACATCCATTTTGCTTTCTTCTGTTTCTTGGTTTTTGGCAGTCTCTTTTCACATATGTCCTTAACAACTTCTTTGATATCATTCCACAGTTCCTCTGGTTCCATATCAGAGAGGTTCAGAACTTCAAAGCAGTTCCTGATGTTCTCCTTGAAAATGGTGGGTACATTCTCAAGATCATATCATGGAAGCTTGGATAGCTTTGTTTTTCTGCTTTAGCATGACTTGGAACTTGCACATGAGCAGTTTGTGATCTGTTCCACAATCAGCCCCTGACCATGTCTTTGCTGTTATAACTGAGCTCTTCCACCTCCTTGCACCAATATTGTAATCAATTTGATTTCTTTGTACTCCATCTGGTGATGTCCATGTGTATAGGCACTGCTTTGGTTGTTTGAAGAATGTGTTAGCAATGAAGAGATCATTGGCTTGGCAGAAACTAATAAGCCATTCTCCTGCTTCGTTTCTGTTTCCTAGGCCATATAGGCCAACTGTATTTTCCTCCTTACCATTTCCAACTTTGGCATTCCATTCTCCAACCACCAGCGTCAATCTTGCTTTCATGTTCTGTCAATTTCAGCCTGGACTTGAGCATAAAACTCATCAATTTCCTCTTCTTCTGCATCAGTCGTTGGGGCATAGACTTGAAGAACTGTCATGTTAAAGGGTTGTCCACAAAATCTAATTGATATTAGTCGGTCACTGACCGCATTGTATCCAAGTACTGTCATTGCTATATCCTTCCTTACTATGAAGGCAACACTGTTCCTTCTTTGGTTTTCATGACCTGAGTAGTAAACGGTATGGTTTTCTGACTGAAAGTGGCCCATTCCAGTCTATTTTAATTCACTGATGCCCAAGATGTCAATCTGTAGTCGATTCATTTCATCTTTCACTGTGTCAAGCTTCCCCATATTCATGCTTCTTACGTTCCACGTTCTCATTGTAATTCTGTCTTTGCAGCTTCAGATTTCCTTTTCCTGCACGGCAACATCAGCTGCTAGACGTCCAAAAGGCTTTAGTCTAACCGCGTCATAAACACCATTGGTACTCTGAGAGATCCTCAGCTCTTCCTCAGTAGCATGTTGAGTACCATCCAACCTGAGGGGCCCATCATCTGGCACTACATCGACAGTCATTCCATTTTGTCTATCCATGTGGTTTTCTTGGTAAAATACAGGAGTAGTTTACAATTGCCTTCTCCTACGCAGTATGAAATGATGCCTTTGTCATTGTCACTGAAGTGATCGTCCGCCTCCAGCACCTTCCTATATCGCTGCTGCCCAATATAGGTGCCTGCTTGCTTTAGCTGGGCAGCTGGGATGATCTTCACGCTTTGGGTGACCCTACTGGGAGTATACCTTCTAGCATACTTCGCTCATCCCTCCCAGGAACATTATGGGTAACATATGGGTACATATGAGTAACATTACGAAGACTGAAAGGAAATGTGTTACTAGGGATGTGTTATCGTCCTCTGGATCAAAGCGCTGAGAGTGACCTGGAGTTGGAGAAACAAATAAGAGAGGCGTCAAAGAGAGACAGGGCAGTAATAATGGGTGACTTCAACTACCCACACATAGACTGGGTAAATTCACATTCAAGTAATTATTATTATTGTTATTATTAATTCGATTTCTATACCGCCCTTCCAAGAATGGCTCAGGGCAGTTTGCACAGAGAAATAACAAATAAATAAGATGGACCCTGTCCCCAAAGGGCTCACAATCTAAAAGAAACATAATGTAATGTAATTACAAGGTAAGGTAATGACAGAGTCTCCAAATTTCTAGATGTGCTAAATGACTGTGCCTTAGAACAGTTAGTCGCTGAACCAACCAGAGAGATGGCGACTTTGGTACCACCAAGCTCAGGAGGATGCCAGCATGGCTAACAAGTAGAGTCAGAGAAGGTATAAAAGGGAAGAAGACTTCCTTCAGAAAATGGAAGTCCTGCCCAAATGAGGAGAACAGGAACGAACACAAACTCTGGCAAAAGAAATGCAAGGAGACAATAAGGGATGCAAAGAGAGAGTTTGATGAGCATATAGCTAGAAGTGTCAAGGGGAATAACAAAAACTTCTTTAAATATATCAGAAGTAGAAAATCTGGCAGCGAGGTGGATGAGGGTGTGAAAGGGATTATTAAGGAGGACAAGGAGATTGCAGAGAAGCTGAATGAGTTATTTGCATCTGTCTTTACGGCGGAGGATACTGACCATTTACCCTCTCCAGAACTGAATTTTTCAGGTTTATCGGCTGAGGAACTGGGCAGAATTGAGGTGACAAGGGAAGATGTTCTAAACTGTCTTGAAAAGCTAAAAATTAACATATCACCAGGGTCAGATGGCATCTACCCAAGAGTTCTAAAGGAACTCGAATGTCAAATTGCCGATCTCCTAGCAAAAGTATATAACTTGTCCCTACAATCAGGCTCTGTACTAGAGGACTGGAAAGTAGCCA
This sequence comes from Hemicordylus capensis, assembly GCF_027244095.1. Lineage (NCBI taxonomy): Eukaryota > Metazoa > Chordata > Lepidosauria > Squamata > Cordylidae > Hemicordylus > Hemicordylus capensis. The sequence continues at coordinate 331,275,412 of NC_069657.1, read as the reverse complement.
ATGTGACTCCAGTTTTCAAGAAGGGAATCGGGGGATCCGGGAACTTACAGGTCATTCAGCTTAACCGGTGCCAGTTAATGGATGGAAAGCATACTTAAGGACAAAATTATTAAGCATATAGAAGAACAGGCCTTGTTGAAGGAGAACCAGCATGGCTTCTGCAAGAGCAAGTCTTGCCTCACTAAACTTTTGGAGTTCTTTGAGAGTGTCAGCAGGCATTTGGATAAAGGTGATCCGGTTGACATGGTTACTTGGACTTCCAAAAAGCTTTTGATAAAGTTCCCCACCAATGGCTCTTGAGTAAACTTAGTAGTCATGGAATAAGGGGACCAGTTCATGTGTGGATCAGTAACCCGTTGAAGGACAGGAAACAGAGAGTAGGAATAAATGGACAGTTTTTACAATGGAGGTAGGTAGGAAGTGGGGTCCCCCAGGGATCAGTACTAGGACCAGTGCTCTTTAACATGTTCATAAATGATCTAGAAGTTGGGGTGACCAGCAAAGTGGCCAAATTTGCAGATGACACTAAACTATTTTGGTTAGTTAAATCCACAACGGATTGTGAGGAACTCCAAAAAGATCTCTCCAAACTGGGGGGCTACAAAATGGCAAACGTGGTTCAATGTAAGCAAGTGTAAAGTGATTGGGGCAAAAAAGCACATTGGGGCAAAAAACACCAACTTCACATATACACTGATGGGATCTGAGCTGTTGGTGACTGACCAGGAGAGAGATCTTGGGGTCATGGTGGACAGCTCATTGAAAGTGTTGTCTTTCATAGCTGTGCGACAGCTATGAAAAATGCTAATTCCATGCTAGGAATCATTAGGAAGGAGACTGAAAATAAAAATGTTAATATTATAATGCCATTATACAAATCTATGGTGTGGCCACATCTGGAGTAGTGTGTACAGCTTTGGTAACCATATCTTAAGAAGGATATTGTAGAACTGGAAAAGGTGCAGAAGAGGGCAACCAAAATGATCAGGGGCCTGGAGCATCTTCCTTATGGGGCTAGGCTACCGCATCTGGGGCTCTTTACCTTGGAAAAGAGGTGACTAAGGGGAGACATGATCCAAGTGTATAAAAGTATGCATGGAGTGGAGAGGGTAGACAGAGAGAATTTTCCCCCCTTCTCTCATAACACTAGAACCAGAGGTCACTCCATGAAACTGAAGGCTGGGAAATTTAGGACCGACAAGAGGAAGTACTTTTTCACACAGCACATAATTAATCTATGGAATTCCTCTCCATGGGATATTGTGATGGCCACCAGCTTGGATGGCTTTAAAAGTGGCTTACACAGATTCATGGTGGGCATGTCTATCAATGGCTACTAGTCTGGTGGCTGTGGGCCATCTCCAGCCTCAGAGGCATGATGCCTTTCAATACCAGTTGCAGGGGTGCAACAGCAGGAGAGAGGGCATGCACATACCTCTTGCCTGTGGGCTCCCCAGAGGCATCTGGTGGGCCGCTGTGTGAAACAGGATGCTGGATTAGATGGGCCTTGTGCCTGATCCAGCAGGACTGTTCTTATGTTCTAAACCTACCTAGAGATGCCAGGGGTTGAACTTAGGACCTTCTGCATGCAAAGCAGATGATCTTCCATGGAGCTATGTTCTTTCCCTTTTTAGTATCTGCAACCATAAATTATTTCTGCATTGTTTGGGTGAGATGAGATTTAGAGATGCTATTTTGTCTTGGTTCCAGTTTCAAAGACAGTGCTGGGGATTCCTCTTCAGTACCTTAGCTGTTGGCCTATGGTGTCTTATAGGGTTCCACCCCCCACCCCACAAGTTGCTTAACATCTACATGAAACTGCTGGGTGAGAGTTGTAATGCAGTGCCACTAAAATGAAGATGACACACAACTCTGGAAGCTATTCCCACAATCACTAGAAACTGGGCTAAGCAAGCCCAGCCCAGTTTCTAGTGATTCCACAGCGGCTAGCCCACCTAAAAACTCCTCCCGCTAAATGAGGTTAACAGAGCGAGTGCTCCATTAACCTTGTTCCTTTGATTGTGTGTCAGCAGCCACGGCTGACCCACTTGGGATGGCGGAGGAGAGGGGAGGGGGGACCCCAGGAAGGCACCATGCACTTGCGCAGTGCCTTCCTGGGTCTCCGGGGGCTGGGGCACCATGCGGCAGTGCTCCCCTTCCCTCTTCCCCCAGAGCTCCCCAGTGAGCCACAGCTGGGTGCGGAAGCACCCGACCAAAGCTGCTGCTCTTCTGAGCAGCCAATCCGGCTGCCCAGCAACGAGCTGGACTGGGAAGCAGCCATGAAGGTGCTGCTAGGGCCTAGGAGTGAAGTGTGCACTAGCAATAGGTGCTCCAGCACCCTCCTCCTGGTTGCACCCCAGCCTCCTCTCCTCTTGATTGATTTCTGGAACCAGGAGGTCCCTCCATCTGGGCAGCCCGTCAGGAGTGATGGCTTTGCCCTTCATCCTTGGGTCACATGGAGCCAGCGTGGTGTAGTGGTTAGAGTGCTGGACTAGGACCAGGGAGATCTGAGTTCAAATCCCCATTCAGCCATGAAACTAGCTGGGTGACTCTGGGCCAGTCACTTCTCTCTCAGCCTAACCTACTTCACAGGGTTGTTGTGAAAGAGAAACTCAAGTATGTAGTGCACCGCTCTGGGCTCCTTGGAGGAAGAGCGGGATATAAATGTAATAAAATAATAATAATAATAATAACAACAACAACAACATAGGCAGGACAAAACATGCTCTGACAATGCAGCCAAGGGTGTCCTGAGCCGGTCCAACACTCGAGACCTGAGCTGAACTGCCAAGGTGATTGCATCCTCAATGATCATTGAGGTATGGAGTTCACCCATCATCTTCTCGAGGAGAAGAGTGGAGGGGAAAGCCTGGCTCAGTGTTGCTGTCTTGGCGCAAGCTATTTGTGGCAACAAGTAATGGCTCGAGTGCCAAGACAACCTCGGAAAGATGCACCCATTCCAAGTTGGATAGGTTGCACATTTCCAAGCCCCACCTTGCCAGGGTGTGGATGGCCGGCTCTTGCTCCTGCAGGCACCAAAGCAAGAGAAAAGTAGAGTTCCACGGGTTTAGAACATTCTGAGGGATCAGGTGTTCAGGTAGTCCCAGCTCAAGCTGCCTCTTCTTGAGCATACGCCTACCCTTTTCGCTGCAGTGGAAACAAGCTGCTATCTTGTGGCACTTCTCCGCAAGAGCAGCCATGGCAGCAGCAGGATGGCACCCAGTGCCTGCAGCTGAGATCTCTCGCCCGTCCACAGCCCCAGAAGGGCCAAGCACATCCTACATGACCAGGTTCAGAGTGTGCACCACACAACGGATGGACACAAACTGATCCTGCTCGGCTGTCTTAGTTATGTTGGCAGCATTGTCGGTGACCATGGACCCTCAGACAGCCATCCTTCCACCTAGCCATCAACAGCTCACCTGCCATGGGGTCAGTGTCCAGCACCTCCACATGCAGCACAGCCTACCCGTGCTTTGCTGCATGGGAGGGACTGGCCACACCACCAGCACCAGCTGTCCCCTCATTCTCCTGCCCCCACCAGTGTGCCAGGAGGGGCAGGAAAGCAGCATGCCGCCCACTGAGGCTGGTCCACAGTGAGGTGCACACTGGTTTCAGGGGCTGCTGTGCACAGAAATCTCAACATGGCCTCCCTGCATGCCCAGAACCGGGAGGGCACCACCCGCCTGCTGAAGGTGGTGCATGAGGGGATGTTATAGTCCGGGTGCAAGCAGTCAGAGCAGGCTTGGGAGGGGCCATGCCTGGCCGCTAACTGAGGACACACCGTGCCTATTGCTGCCAGTAGGAGTAGGGACCCCAGGTGATGCCATCACAAATGCTGCAGGATCCCCAACATTGTAAGACGCTTGGGGTCCTTCCCATTGCTGACCTGTGTCCCACAGTGGATGCAGGCAGCATGGTGTGGGTTGCCGTGGCACAGCTCAAAGTGGTCCCACAGCAGACTGCTATCTGTCTGGGATCGTTTTGGTGATGATGGTACTGGGACTGCTGGTTCGTTCTGGGGACTGCCACCACCACCACCACCACTGCCCTTGGTCTGGGGCAGGAGGAAGCGGAAGTACTTCCTCCTGCTCCCCCTCAGTCTCGGGGGGGGGGTGTATGTCTCACACTGCCAATGGGGATTGGGGAGGATGGAGAGAGTGACCTGGCTGGGCTTGCAGCAGACAACACCTTCTCCTTCGCTGCCACAAGAAGAGCTTCTTCCCTGACAGGGGAAGACACACCCACACCCAGATTTCTACCTCAGCTGCCATGGGTGGCTGTGCTGCAGGACCTGGTTCCTCCACAAAGTAGAGCCTGTGCACAACCACATCAGCTGGGACAATTCAGGGAGTCGGCCCCTCTCTCCGTCACCCACCATGACCAGCAGCATCAGCCCTCCTTCTGCCTGCAACTCTGCCACTCATCTCTAATAGATATGCTATGGCTGAAGCAGAGCCACTTCTGTGGCACACAAAGTCTTGGTGTGTCCAGCTGTGTTGTACTGCCATCATCTGAGAGCTCCATTTACTAGCTGTGCAGATTGACAGGCATGTATGTCGTTTCACACAGCACAACACTGTTACCATGAGGGCAATGTGCGAAATGAGTATGGGCAATCCGGCTACAAAATACGCAGAGAACTTCTGTGTCTAGTTTTGCTTTTAGCAAACAAATAGTGCTGTTTAAAATTGTGTAAACTGCTTGGTAGTATTTAATTGAAAAGGGGTATGAAAATATTTTAGAGAAATAAAGAATTGGGCCTGAAGCCAGGCTTGTGACAGGATTTCTGCAGTGTCCTTGAAGATACTTTAGGTTTGTGTTCTCCAGCTTTTGTAAATTGTCTGGGAGGGGAATTTGCACAGCTCTTTATTAATCTTCAGTTGCAATCCTGACCCCCTCCAACTCACTTTGCTTTTATAAGGTTGCACACCTTTCCCTTTTTGGGAGAAGATTAAGGCAAAATAGGAACATAGGAAGCTGTCATAGACTGAGTCAGACCATTGGTCTATCTAGCTTAGTATTGTCTTCACAGACTGGCAGCGGCTTCTCCAAGGGTGCAGGCAGGAATCTCTCTCAGCCCTATCTTGGAGAAGCCAGGGAGGGAACTTGGAACCTTCTGCTCTTCCCAGAGCGGATCCATCCCCTGAGGGAAACATCTTATAGTGCTCACAATTCTAGTCTCCCTTTCATATGCAACCAGGGTGGACCCTGCTTAGCTAAGGGGACAAGTCATGCTTGCTACCACAAGATCAGCTCTCCTCCTAAAATGGTTGGCCAGATCCACTTTTTCTTTGGCACCTGTTAACATTTCACCATCCTGGCCAAGCAGTGATCTCCTTCCTCTTCTTCTTCCCTCAAACATACATGAAGAAGCCCTCTTTGTTGCTCAAAGAAGTCTCACCATCTTCAGCTGTAGCACTGTGCTGGTGGAAACACTTGGTTATACCTCTACACCACCATTGGTCTCTGCCTTTGTCACAGAACTTAAAGCTCTAACTTCCTCTTCAATTTTAGTAGTTGAGATCTGCATTTTGATCTCTGTTATGGTAACAGCCATCACATCTGTACATATTGAACTCTACAAAGAGTACAAATGGGATTTTTCAATTTGCCATGTTTAGCAAGCAGAATGTGTACAATTATAATAAAATATTGCTGTGGCTGCAGTTCTCAACCTATTGATCTTGGGTGGAACCATGATGAGCAATGGAAGTGTTCTAGCATTATGTGGATTGTATCTGAATGACACCAGGAATGGTGGAAAAAGAAAAGACCTGAGTTTTCTTCTATTGCAAGAGGAATTGAGCTGAACACTTGGTGGCGCTAGATGCTGACATATGAGGTGTATAGTGTGCTTTAGCATGCACACCCAGTGTGCTTTCTCACTGTTCTATTCAAGGATCAACTACATATTCTGAGCTTTTTTTGGGTGTGGGGACAGAACACAATTTTCAGAATGCTATCTTGAAAATACTCAATAATTTTTAAGGGGCCCATTATTAATCAGGATCTCCAAATGTTTGCAAAATAAAATACAACTGGGAATCTGTCATTACAGTGCGGTACTAAACTGGATTCTTTTCTGGTTTATCATAGTAAATCTGATCAATTTGAATCAAGTAAAAGAGAAATAAAACAGATTGTAGTTGAAATATGAAAGAATGGAGGTGCTAACAGCCATTCTAGCACCTGATGATTCAAGTTGCAGCTTGGAACCTAGATACCTGCCTACCCTAGCCTGAGGTCTTGGTCAGAAGGTCTCCTCTAGGGGGCCCTGCCTTCTGGGATGAGGCAGGTGTCGCCTGGGGATAAAATGTCTCTGTGGCACTTCATGTGTGAAAAGTCCCAGGGAGGTTCACCTGGTACCCACTTGGATGTCAGATGTGAGAGCCAGCGTGGTGTACTGGTTAGAGTGCTAGACTAGGACCAGGGAGACCCGAGTTCGAATCCCCATTCAGCCATGATGCTTGCTGGGTGACTCTGGGCCAGTCACTTCTCTCTCAGCCTAACCTACTTCACAGGGTTGTTGTGAGGAGAAACCTAAGTATGTAGTACACTGCTTTGGGCTCCTTGGAGGAAGAGCGGGATATAAAATGTAAAAATAAAAAAATGTCATTGTGTCACCTTTTTATTCTCCCAGACTTTTATGACTGCTGTGCTATGAAACTGGTTTCCTTTGTTGCATTTTTATCTCATTTTTTTTAAAAATATTGTTTTATATACATTTTCTTTTTGTTTGTGAGCCGCACTGGAAGCACTGGCATGCTGAAAGGCAGAAGTTCACGAATTATTTTATTCAATGGATAAATGAAGCTCTCTTTTCTGCCTACATCAACATTATAAATGCCCTTTAACTGCATTAAAATCATTCCTGGAAGAAAGGTTTGGAGCCAGTTTGGACGATATCACTGCCCCCCGTGCAATTAAGGACGAGGACATGCAGAGAGTGTGCACATCTGGACATCTTTCTCAGACATCTTGTCATCCTCCTCATGTGGGTGAGGGCAGTTTATCCACACTGCCACTCTACATGCAGCCCAAGTACTTGTTTAAAATAGCTATTTAAAAGTGGGTGTTTGGGAGGATGTACAGAATAAAACATTCATGAGAGATGTCAGGATGTGCACTTTCTTGGCCCATTCACTTTCTTAATCATGTGGGCTGGAAAATATTGTCCAGGCCAAAAAATCAGAGTTGCATTATAATGAATTAAGTTGTTCCAGATAAGCTAATACAGAACGAACGCATTGAAGTAGGATTTAATATTCGAGAAGGTTGTCATGGGTCATCTAATTTCCTGAGTCTAATTCTATCCCATCATGTATTCATAATTTTCATCTTGTTAGACAGTAAATTGATCTTCCAAATATATAACCCCACAAATTTGGTTTGGGTTTTTTGTTTTGTTTTGGGAGAATCAGTCGCATGTCAAGAATTGGAGGAAGTCTGAACTGAAAAGAAGCCCATGCAATGATGACTGTACCAGGTAGAGCCCAGTAGATCAACCTTGACAACTGCAGAATGTGGCAATTTCTCAATGAATTTGCAAATCCACAAAGTAATAGTACTTTATATCTGACCAATACTGACAAACTAATTTTGTGCTAGGGGTGGGGGAAACAAGGCAGTGTACAACATAATAAAGCCATGGTCAAATGAACCTTGAAAAGGTACATAAACATATTACCTTAAAACCACATTTGGCAATGGACTGTTATAAATCCCAAATTCCCCTAAGATGCTGAAGAGCCTGATCTCTGGGGATCCGGTTAATTTGCCAGCTGATTGACAGAAACCATAACCATAATCCTGTAAGTGTCTAATAGAACCTTATTTCTCAACAATATCCCAAGTAGAAGATCATGTTGGTAAGAATACAGGTGAAACTGTTCCTCTTTCATGAGTGCCATTATAATTGCTAGGACTTTTGTGGACAAGGATAGGTGTGCAAGCAGGACTATCTGACTGCTTCTCCTCCTCACCCATTTCCCTTGGTAATGGTTGCATGAGGGTGTAACAGACTATGAATGCTGAGAACCCTCTGCTTTTCTCTGGGAAACAGTTAAAGAATCAGACCTTGCTCCTGCTCTTGGTGCAAACTGTGGAGGGAGGGGGGACTGTAACACATCCTGGATTGCTGGAGGAACTCATCGCATGACCTTGGGCTGCTGTCCCATGGGTTGGAGCAGTAGGAATGGTGCAGCTGCGGCACTTCAGGTGGGGCACTGCATACTGGTTGGTTTATTGCATCTATTTGTTGGAGGTGAACTTCCAGTGCATCGACCTTTTGCACCAACTGTCCTAATTTCCAGTAGGGGCATTGGGAGTAGAAACAGTGAGTAAGGGTCTCCCTATCTGTCCCTACTCTATGACCCCTGAACTGACTCTGCAGCACTTCCTGTGCTGAGTCACAATCCTTCCTTTCCTCCTAGAGAGCAGATGGAAACATCTCTCTCTCTCTCTCTCTCCTTACTTATCCATTATGCAGTCCTTTAGATTAGATATAGGTCTTTCCTATCTAAGTGTATTTAACCAATAAATATTTAGTGTTGTCATACAAGGATCTCCATGTCTTTTCTCTAAATAGCTGCAATATCCAAGCCATCCTCTGCTACCTACTCTGTAACTGGAGTGTGTGCTTATTCCTTAGTGCTCTGCTGTTTTACCTATTGTGGGTAAAAATCAACAACCTCTAACACTATTTTCACTGTAAACTGATTTGTGTGTGTTTTTAAGTCACAAAGCAGCCTAACAGCATCTTAAACAAAGAAAGCCAAGTGCATGAATAAATACAAACTTCTGTGATGACGTTTAATTCAAAGGAGATATAAAAATATGTTTAAATAAATAAATAACTGGACCTGGAGCCAGGGTTGTTGAATTTCTGTGCCATCTTTTATGATAGTTTAACTTTTGTGTACAATTTCCTCTCTTCCATTTTTGAGAACTGTATAGAAACAAATGTGATGTCATGCTGTATGTGAACCCAGGCCTCCAGGATTTCTCAAAGATTGTAGATAGATGTTCTGAGAATACATCAGCTAGCTCCTTTAGTACCCTAGTATGCCATTAATCTGGCCTGGAAGGTCATTTGTGATAGCAACACTTTTCCTGGTCAACTCCTTATTAGTCCTGAACTACAGTAATTATATTTATAGCCTTATCAGCAATGTATACATACGTTTTTGTTATTAACATTTTATTTCAGTAAATTTCATAAACAAGTAATGCTTGTATTAATCTTGGTTTCACTTAACATATCCTCTATTTCAAACTCGGAATACTACCCACCCCTGTGTCACGTTCCTGTTTTAGTAGTTCAGGGAGGAGAGAAAAAGGGGCAGGCGTGGGGGCGGGGGGGAGAAGGCAAGAAAGAAAAAAAAGGGGAAGGAGAAAATAAATCAAACACATATGTGAAACATAAATGAGATAGATAGAACGACAGATGTAAGACATTGAAATGTTTTGTAATATACTAGACCATTCTATTTGAAGTATCTGATTCAAGATAAACACATGATTTTGTTCTTACCTTTTCTAGTACATTTGAATTCTCAGGTCAAAGGTATGTGTGTAAAAATTTGTGAACCTTTGAATGTATATGTACAATTAAAGCTTATCTTGGAAGGAAGCTTGGTTGAACTAAACTGGGATTGATTTTGGCATTAGGAGATTAATTGTTTGCTCTGGTAGTCCCATCCTACACCATATGCATACATGCACACAGCTAAACACATCAGAAAGAAACACAGAAGGATTAAATTCTAAAATGTGAAATTTAGGAAGTAAACATACATTTATTTATCTATTTATTTATTTTAATCAGATTTATTACCCCACCCAAACTTACATCTCTGGGCGGCCAACAACAGTTAAAACACATATAAAAGTTAAAACAATTCAACATAAAACACATATAAAGTTAAAATACAATAATTTAAAAACCATAAAATTAAACAGTATTTTTTATTAAAAACCTGAGAAAGCTTGGGTAAAAAAAAGAATTTTCAAATGTTTTTTTAAAACAGTCTTAATTTTGAAGAATATAATTGAGAAAAATATAATTTAGAGTTGTATGTTCAGTAATGAATTTATTCGGCAAATGATTTGGAGGAAAGCCTGCAGACACCAAGTTTCATTTTGACTAAGTCTACTATAGTACCCAAGTATAATACACAAAAACAATACTTTATTTAAAAAGGTAGTTTTAAATCATGTAATAGTGATATATCACTTGCTTTTCCAGTCATTAAACAACAGCAAATCGTTGTCACCATTGGCTTACATGAGAGTAATTATATTTAATCTTGGGACAGAGATATTCTGCACAATGTCTGCCATAAATCTTGCATGTACAAATTAGTTACAGGTGTTTCCTGCCTAATTTTTCCATATTTGCAATCACAGTAATTATAGAAATAATTAAAACGCCTTCCCCCACAAAACACCAAGCATGGGTTGGTCTTCTGCAGCAGCTGCACATTCCCAGGTCTAACACGATTACTCCATATGAGTGCATGCAAGGAATGACAACTGAAAGAAGTGCTACACAACCTTGCACATTTATGGAGCAGCTACTCAAGGAATCCAAACCACATAAAATTAGGCACAGTTAAGCTCACTGGCCTATATGATGCACAATGCAACATCAGATTTGGCCACTGGCTAGCGCTGCTGTACACATGGCAGGCATCCCCAGCAGTGTTACTCAAGTGGGCAGTGGTGTAACTGCTTGAAACTGTGTACCTGCTGTTGTGCTACTTACATTAGAAATGTAATGTAAACACTACGTACATGGAACTATATTGGCACAGCATTGCGCATCATGTCAGTCATTGAAATTAATGGGACAAGTTAGTTGCTTGCAACTCCCATTAATTTAAATGGAACTTTCCATGTATTGAGGCCAGAGGTCTAGTGACATATTTGTGAATAAGCTCAGGTGACATTTTCACATTATCTACAGGAGGAATCCTACATCACTCACAAGTTGATCCCTCTTCCTTTGATGACATATCAGTGGATTATATCAATCAATGGCATATGAATTGATTGATATCAATTGATATGCCATTCATATTATTTCATGGCTCTAAAAGAGGTGTTGAAAGTCTAAATAATCCCACTGACATCAATGGAGACCCAAAATAATTGCTCTCCTTCTGCAGCGACACAGCCACGACAGAGGGTAGGATTTTGGCTAATTCCAAAGCCAAATACACCACAGTCCGGCAGTATATAAACCCAGGCAGGAACCAGTATCTAAGATAGCAAGACATATGGCTCTATCACTCTGTCCATATGCCCAGAGAACTTAGAAGATTCAGAAAGTTTTATTCTAGATACATAGGATTTTATTGAAAAAATCTTTAAAATCAGGTCAGCCCCAAAGACCTTTAGACAGAGCTCAGTAAATAGCAGTGGACTATCCAGCTGACCATTACCAAGTCCCAAAGTAAGATGGAGGCCTGACAGGGTAGTGTTTAGTCTTATGCATAATATTAGCAACTAGCTGACCCCGCACAGAGCATCTGTGCAGTTGTGCACTGAGCCTGTGGTATCCCCTTGCAGCGCTCTCGCTCGCTCGCTCTCCCCCCACAGCCTCCTCTTCCTGGCTGGTGGGGCTTTGCCCGCCGTCCACCCACCTCTTCTGGCTGGAGGGGCTTTGCCTGCCGGCCCACCACCTCTGCATCCTGACCTCTGCCATTATTTCTCTCCACTTCAATGCTGGAACTCTTGCACGATCTAGAGCATATGCGCATTAGTACTTGATTGCTCCCCTCACCTCAGAGATCTCCTCACCCTCACCTGAGCTGCACTCCTCCTCCTTCCATCCCCCTCACCCTTCTTGGTTGTGGCTGCAGCATTGCTGCTGCCTATTGGCCAAGCTGCAGCCCCCTATCCCCAAAGACCTCCCCACCCTTACCTGAGCTCCACTCCTGCTCCTTCCTCCAGGAGCAGCAGCAGTGGTTGACCGGGCCATTCCTTGCTGCTGTCTCCACCATGGCCACTTGTTCCCCTCAGGCCGCTGACAGGCCCGGGCCCATCCCTTGCCTGCCTGCCTTCCTCTGACAATGGCCTCAGTAGCCCCAAACAGCAGCAGTGGTTGACTGGGCCCTTCCTTGCTGCTAGTGCTGCCCATCCCTTCCCCTTCCTTCTGTCTCTCTTTCCCCTCCCTTCTTTTTCTCTTTCTCTCTCCTCCACTCGCTCTTCCCCACTCTTTCTTCTCCCTCCTTTCATGTTTTTCCCCCCTCTCTCTCCCTCCCTCCCTGAGTTAACAGAGCTTGTTCATCTTGTTTCCTCATCTAATTCACACAACGGCAGCCTCTTCTCCTGAAAGAGCTCTTTCCTCCCTCACAACCTGTCTTTTTGCAGATCCCTGCTATCTTTATATATATATAGATTCCTCTCCTCCAGGGCCGTAGCAATGTTGTAGTCGGCCCAGAGACCAGATTTTAAAATGACGCCGCCACCACCCTCCACTGAAGCTCAGCTCATGAAGTAAAGAAATCCTAAATAAGGCTGAATAGTGGTAACAAAAAGCATAGTAATATATATATAACCTATGTGCCACAATAGAACATCATCCTAAATTATTTTTTAAAAGGTTTTGTAAATTATGGACGATGCAAGTCATTTAATGGTACTAGAGAAAGACATGCTGTTCTGGTAGCTCCAGGTCTTAATACTCACATCAATTTCAGAGGATAAATACAACTGAAGGAAGCCTGGGCGGGTGCATGGCTGGGGAAGTCTGTCATGTGACTTGCCTCTGGGGGCCCCCCCAAGGCAGTGGGCCCCCAGACAACTGTCTCCCCTTGCCCTATTATAGTTACGCCCCTGCTCTCCTCTACAATCAACATCTTCCAACCAGTAACAGCTGCATTCCAACTGACCTTAACCATCATAGGCTCCTCCTCCCTATCTGCATATAGAATCCCCACTGCCCAATCACCATGGTGCCACAGGTGCCTCCTCCCTATCTGCATATAGAATCCCCACTGCCCAATCACCATGGTGCTTCTGCTCTCACAGGGTCCTTCTCCCTATCTGCATATGGAATCCCCACTGCCCAATCAGGTGCTTCTGTTTGCAAACTCTGTCAGCCAATCGCCTCCTTTCTACCACGTCCCCACGCATGGCCCGTCTTGGAGAATTAATAATATAGATAGTTTTTTATTTATGATGTATTTCACGTTTATTTATGTATTTATTTATTACACTTCTATACCACCCCATCCAAAGGCTCTGGGCAGTGCACAACAGGAAAAAATACTACAACAAATAGCAATTAAAACAAACAGGGTAAAACAATGTAAAACAAATCTAAAACAATTCAGAGCCATTAAAAACCAATTAAAAATACTTAAAACAATTTAAACTAATAGTAATAACATTATTAGCATATTATTGCAGGAGGCTCTACTTCTTAATGAACCATTTTGCTCTTTTAACAAATCTATAAATATCAAAGCCATTCTTGTACACAAATATTGAATTCAAAGGCAATAGTGTGGACCCTCCATTTTATTAAGCTTAGCACCCCCCACAGAACCATCACACTTGGGTGCAAGTATTTGTGGCACATAAAGAAAGCTGTTTCCTTTCACAGCCTCTGATAATGTATTTTCCTCTTGTGAACTCGCTACAGTTGGTTTTACTATGCTTGTTATTTATGTCATGCTATACCATGTCCATGTTTATGTAGAGGACTAATAGGAAAGTTAAAATAAGACTGAGCATGATAATAGTGTTTTGTTTTTTTAAAGAATGCACATCTGGTGAGACATTTTGTGGAGAAGACAGATAGCCTTCAGTTTTATATTTGAGGTTTTGAAACACATTTCAAATGACCATAGTGTGATCCAGTTCAGTGACCATAGTGTGATCCAGCTCAGCACATATGCAAACAGAGAATTGTCAAGTAAGTCCCACACAGATGTGCTGGACTTCAGAAGAGGAAACTTCTCAAAAATTATTATTATTTAACAAATTTATTAAATGAAGGGACTGGTGAAAATGAAGTTGAAAAGGAGAGTCCGGAGGGTCAAATCAGGCTAGAAAGCATGGAACTTATTTAAAACCACAATACTAGAAGCACATTTGGAATGTATACCAAGAAGGAAGAAAGGTACCACCAAGTTCAGGAGGACGCCAGCATGGCTTACAAGTAGAGTCAGGGAAGCTATAAAAGGGAAGCAGACTTGCTTCAGAAAATGGAAGTCCTGCCCAAATGAAGAGAACAGAAAGGAACATAAATGCTGGCAAAAGAAATGCAAGGAGACAATAAGGGATTCAAAAAGAGAGTTTGAGGAGCATGTAGCTAGATGTGTCAAGGGGAATAACAAAAACTTACTTCCATATATCAGAAGCAGAAAACCTGTCAGGGAGGCAGTTGGACCCTTAGATTAAGAGGGCTTGAAAGAGATTATTAAGGAGGATAAAGAGATTGCAGAAGAAGCTGAATGGATTCTTTGCATCTGTCTTCACAGAGGAGGGTACTGACCATATACCCATTCTGGAACTGAGCTTCTCAGGCTTGAAGAACTGGGCTGATTTGAGGTGACGAGAGAGGATGTTCTAAACAGTCATGAAAAACTAAAGATTAATACATTACCAGGGCCAGATGGCATCCACCCAAGAGTTCTAAATGAACTCAAATGTGAAATTGCAGATCTCTTAGCAAAAATGTGTAACTTGTCCCTACAATCAGGCTCTGTACCAGAGGAAAGTAGCCAATGTAACTCTGATTTTCAAAAAGGGATCTGGGGGATCCGGGAAATTACAGGCCAGTCAGCTTAATCTCGGTACCGGATAAATGGATGGAAATCATACTTAAGGACAAAATTGTTAAACATATACTGTAGAAGGGGAAAGCTTTGCTGAAGAAGAACCAGCATGGCTTCTGCAAGGGCGTCTTGCCTCACTAAACTTTTGGAGTTCTTTGAAAGTGTCAACAGGCATTTGGAGAAAGGTGATCCAGTTGACATAGTATACTTGGACTTCCAAAAGGGCTTTTGACAAAGTTCCCCACCAAAGGCTCTTGAGTAAATTTAGCGGTCATGGAATAAGGGGACAGGTTCATGTGTGCATTGGTAACTGGTTGAAGGACAGGAAACAGATAAATTTGACATTTTTCATAATGGAGGTAGGTAGGAAGTTGGTTTCCCCAGGGATCAGTTCTGGGACCAGTGCTCTTTAATTTGTTCATAAATTTTATGAATTACGATTTCAATTGTAAACTGCCCAGAGACGCAGGTTTTGGGTGGTATAGAAATGCAATTTAATTAATTAATTAATAATCTAGAAGTTGGGGTAAGGTCAAATTTGCAGGTCAAATTTGCAGATGACACTAAACTATTTAGAGTAGTGAAATCCACAACATACTGTGAGGAGCTGCAAAAAGATCTCTCCAAACTGGGGGACTGGACTACAAAACGGCAAATGCAGTTGAATGTAAACAAGTGTAAAGTGATGCACATTGGGGCAAAGAAACCCAACTTCACATATACACTGATGGGATCTGGGCTGTCTGTGACTGACCAGGAGATCTTGGGGTCGTGGTGGACAGTTCATTGAAGGTGTCAACTCAGTGCAGGGCAGCTGTGAAAAAAGGCTAATTCCATGCTAGGAATCATTAGGAAGGGAATTGAAAATAAAACTGCTAATATTATAATGCCCTATACAAATCTATGGTCGGTATAGGGCATTGTAATATTAGCAGTTTTATTTTGGTCAACATATTTTACGAAGGATATAGTAGAACTGGAAAAGGTGCAGAAGAGGGCAACCATGATGATCAGGGGCCTGGAGCAACTTCCTTGGAGCTAGGCTCCGGCATCTGGGGCTCTTTACCTTGGAAAAGAGGTAACTAAGGGGAGACATGAACATGGTGTATAAAATTGTGTGTGGAGTGGAGAGAGTAGACAGAAAGAAATTTTTCTCTCTCTTTCACAACACTAGAACCAGCCTGGGATCACCTCATGAAACTGAAGGTCAGGAAATTTTGGACCAACAAGAGGAACTACTTTTTCATACAGCGCAAAATTAATCTATGGAACTCTTTGCCATGGGATATGGTGATGGCCACCAGTTTGAATGGCTTTAAAAGGGGTTTAAACAAATTCATGGAGGACAGGTCTCTCAATGGCTACTAGTCTGATAGCTGTGAGCCATCTCCAGCCTCAGAGGCAGAGTGCCTCTGAATACCAGTTGCAGGGGAGCAACAACAGGAGAGAGGGCATGCACTTACCTCTTGCCTGTGGGTTTCCCAGAATCATCTGGTGGGCCGCTTTGTGAAAGAGGATGCTAGACTGGATGGGGCTTGGGCCTGATCCAGAAGGGTTTTCCTTATGTACATTTCTTTAAGAAATTCAGTGGTACATCTGGATAAATTATTATTATAAAAAAGGTTCACTGGAGCTACATGTACCTGAAGGCCTTTAACAAGGAGATTACAATACAGAAAGACCAGTCTATGTCACTGCTCATTACAAGCAGTGTAATGAGTGTAATGAGTCCCTTTTAAGGATATGAATAGCTAAGTTTATATATAATGGAATTGTTGGATGTGAAGGGCTCTACGCTGTCTCATGTCTCAGTAACAGAGGGGGATGGATTAGTGAGTCAGAGGGCTAGAGGGGTCAAGACATTGGTCATCCCTTCTCTACTTGCTACTGTATGGGACTTGCTACTCTAATCTACTTAGAGATTGCTACTCTAAGGGACTTCCTTCCTTGCTTGCTTCTTCCTCTTTCCCCTTTTTTCTCCCTTGCAACACACACACTTCTCTCTCCCTGCACCATGTGTGCAGAGATGCAGAAACCATCCCTCTGCATCCAGCTAGCTAGCTAGATTAGAGATCCTATCTCTCCAATTTCCTATCTAGAATGGAGTTCACCAATAAAGACTCCTTATATTGATTTGAAATTATGAACTGGCTCCAAGTTTCTTTTACTCCCAGCATACACATGCCTAGGCAGACTCCACTGTGTTGTGCCTCAGTGCACCCTGCTGTAATAGAAGGGTATCTCTTACCAGAGAGAATTCACAACAGAAATCAGCGTCAGATTCCTCCTCACCTGGTTTCAATCTAGGCAAGTAGTTGCATCTCTTGGCTGAATGGGCTTGTTCAGAGGTAAATTTACCTTTTTTTTTCTTTTGCAACTTCCTCCTGGAACGCCACAGAATAGAAAAGTTAATGGATAGAAAAGGAATATTTTATTTATTTGAATATATACCCTGCTTTTCCTCCAAGGAGCCCAGAGTGATGTACATGGTTATGTTTATCCTCACAACAACCCTTTCTTCGCTGCCTTTGCTGTTGCTCCCGTCGAGCTCAACTTTGGCCCTGCCCTTTTCTTGTTAGCAAGTGCTCGCCCTGTAGTCGGGGCCAACTGCATACCGCTCGGGCCTGGGAGAGAAGGGCCAGCAGAGGAGGCAGAAGGAGGCACAGCTGGGGCTGGAGTCACGGGACGAGGAAGCAGAGGAGCTGACGGTCCCGGCAACAGAGGGGCCATGTGAGTTGGAGGAGAAACCACTGCGGGTGGTGTGGGTGGTATGGGCAGCCGGGGGGGGGGGTACATCGGGCACAGACTGCATGGCTTCCTCAGCCAATTTGTCTTCTGTAGAGGGGGGAGCGTGCGGAGCAGTTGGTGTTCCTCCCTTACAAGGGAGAGAAATTGGAGCTGGTAGCGGTAGCTCCGGAGTCCCCGCTGCCAAAGAGCTCGTCCGGAGGGCTCTCTCCCAGAGAGAAGCATGAAGTCGGGCAGCTGGATTATGACAGGCTTGCCTAGTAAAACCCTTACAGACCGAGCAAAGGTCAGTACAGTGTGACTCCTCCAAGCAAGTGAAGTACAATGAATGTCCGTCGGAGGAAGGCAGCTTGGAGAAGCACAGGGAGCAATTTTTGAAAACGATTCTTGTGGTCAGAGGCAGTCACAAAAGGGAAGGGGGGGGGTCCTGATCAGAATAAAAATGCAAAACGTGACAGATGAAGCAATGAGGGGACAGCAAGACATTTTAAAAACCCAACAAAAACAATCAGAAAGGTAATTATAAATACGTATATTGTAGGCAAAGCTTGAGAAGACAACCAGAGGTGCAGTAGCTGGCAGCTGCAGCAGTCGAAGCGAGACTGAAGGGGTGTGGTACATTTGCTGATAGGGAGAGCTGGTTTTCCCGCTCTTTTTTCATAATAAGTTAAAACTTTGGAAGTTTCCGGATGGGGGCTCTGCGCAGGCGCAAATCGCATGTGTGACACTCGGAGACCACGAAGAAGAAATTGGTAGTAGCTTTTCTTTTCTTTATTATGTATTTTGTATAATATCAGGCAAATACACATAATAATGGCTTGTTAATTGTTACAGTTATAGAAACATATCTTGTGAGCTTCTCTTTTTCTTATCTGTAGACTTTCTCTTCTGGGAAGAGTTGTAGTTAGAGATTTGTTCTTTTAAATTTTGTGCTAAATGTTTTTACTTCGTGTACAGTACACTGTGACCACCTTAAGTGGCGCAGTGTGGAAATGCTTGACTAACAAGCAGAAGGTTGCCGGCTTGAATCTCCATTGTCACGATATCGGGCAGCAGCAATATAGGAAGATGCTATAAGGCATCCTCTCATACTGCGCGGGAGGAGGCAATGGTAAGCCCCTCCTGTTTTCTACCAAAGAAAACCACAGGGCTCTGTGGGCGCCAGGAGTCGAAATCGACTTGATGGCACACTTTACCTTTACAGTACCCTGTAAACAGCATATAATTTGTTAGCTTTCAGGGACTGATGGCTTCCGACGTTGCTCTCTGGGATATGCAAATAGCTTGGGCAGCTGACACAATCACTCTTAGCAGATATTCATGCAACTGTGAGCACAGGCGGTGCGGGGAGGCAGGCTTCAACCTATCTTCGCCCAGACAATCCCTCTTCTTCCTTTCAACTCACAAGCCATGCACCCACACAACCTGTGCTACTGGCAGTGAGGATCAACGGAGGCCAGGACTCGTTCCCCTGGCCTCCACATATCCCACAAGGCACCGTGCAATGACTGTGGTGCTTTAGGGGATCTCTTCCCATCAGATGGGCGCTCTAGGCACCCATCTCTGTGTCTCCTTGGCTCCTTGGAGCCAAAGACACATGAGCCCAGCAGCTGGGTTAAAGGAGCGCTTGCTCCCTTAACCTTGCCTAACAGCTGGGCTTAGGAGCAGGGTTCAGCCGGGTGGGAGCACCAGGATCCACGCGGATCCCAGCACTCCACACGAGCAGCCTAGCCCGGGCTAGGCTGCGCGTGAGAACAGCCTCTTAGGCTTCCTTTCTCACTGGCCTCTTCCTGATCAGCTCCCTGATATTTCAGACAGCTAGGGCAATTAAAGAGTTAGCATGGCTATTATTTATGCAGCTTCCTGTTGGGGTGGTACACATCCCTAGATACCCCATATAGCATCAGCACGCACATGGCAGCTACATAAATGTTGCTGACCACACAAATGGCACCTGCACAGATGCCATGTGCATGCTGATGCCATGTGGAGCTTCTAGGGACACATGCCCCCCCAGCAGGAAGATGCATGGGGCAGCGGAGAGCAGCTAAAGACCTGCTGTGGTGGTGATGGTGAAGACAAACTATTTGCCACGTTGTGCAGTGTGCTGATCAGTACAGCTATTCTGAGTTGTGTGCGGTGTCTTCATACTGGGCCCCAGCATGCCCAGTTACAGCAGTGTGTCCCACAATGATTTGCTAAGCACTTGCAGATAAAATTGCTTACATACATTCTGATTTGGACTTCATTTTGAAAGCAATATAGATGCAGGGTCTTCCCTTAGCCCCAGCCTGTCACACTTGTTTGGTAAATCCCAGTTGTTGCAGAAGAATACTTGGATATTATGGATAGCCTACTACCACTATGCTAGACTCTTGTCTATATCGGCTGATAATCGCTGGCTAGGGAGGGGGAGCAGTTGGGTCTGGGGACTTGTGAATGTCTAATTAGATCAGGGTGTGCTCTTGTCCCTCTTGAAGTAAGCAGCTATGAAATATTTTCCAGTTAGGGGCAAAGTGCTCAAGTGGGAGTGTGGGTGGCCAAGCTCTAGACACTTTTGATTACATGGATAATTTCTTGGGTGTGTGGACCTGTGATGTACATGGGGTCCCACTCAAGGCTGTGGCCCCAGGAGCCAACTAGTAAGCCACATTCAGGCCTTTTCTAGCAGCTCATCCTGGCCACCAGCTCTAGCCTCCCCAAAACCTCTCTCTGAAATAAGTAGCTGCTACCACCTACTGCTTCAGAGATTAGCAGGACTCTCCTGTAATGCATCTGCCTGAGCATTGTCAAGGGTTAGTGGCATATCCAGATTCACCCAGTCCAGAACACATGACTGCTTTAAAAGAATAAAGGATTTATTTAGGATACATGACACCAGGTACAGGTAGTCAGTTAACAAATAAAAGGAAACAATAACTCTAATAACTTATACTAGGGGTAGGCAGCTTTTGGCACTCCAGCTGTTATTGAACTACAACTCCCATCAGCCTCAGCCACAATAACTGGTGGCTGGGGATGATGGCAGTTGTAGTTCAACAGCAGCTGGAGTTCCAAAGGTTGCCTACCCTGACATGCCGTAACCAACATTGCCAGCTTTCTCTGTTAGCAGCTTTCTTCAGCCATCCTTAATCCTTCAGTGTCACTCACATTTTCATTGCCCAACATTCCACCTCACTCTTCCACAGTCACTCGTTCTTCCACTACTGGACCCATTACAGTGTATCTGAATTAGTTTTGGAATTGCTTTAGCTGCCCTGGTGGACGATTTTAACTGGGAGAGGGACAGCACAGGTGATTCTCCTGGACCTTTCCGCATCAGACCTCAGATGATTTACAAGCACCTCCAAAGAAATCTCAGTGCAATAAGATAACAATGGCTTGTTTTACTTACCCTTTGAGTAACAGTACTGAGCATCCCTCAAAGGCGGAAATTTCCTCTACTGCTGTGTAAATATACCTAACTAGCCTCAGGGATAGTGAAACTAATCAACTACCCAAATTAGTCAGAAGGATGATCTTGTTTTGTGGGTGGGTGTTTCACCTCAACAGTTACTGTAAGCAACAAACAAACCAAGAGGCCTGGGACAGGTAGACTCTGGCCTACAGGGAACTACAAGGTATCCCAAGAAACTCTTCAAGTACTCCAGGGCAGGGTACACAAGTCACAGTCTGGGTGCCACTGATCCAGCCTCAGGACTCTGTTGCAGCTACTGACCATGACTCGTTGCAAGCACGGTGCTTTTCTGGGCATGGCCCAGGAAACAAGGTGCCTCCGAACAGCAGCAGAGGCAAGGATGTTCCCCACTCCCAGTGCAATACCAAAAAAAGGGGAGGCCTACAGCAGTGGCCACTGGGAACCCTGCTGCCCCCATGTGGATTTGCCACTTCTAACAGGGCTCCTGCCTGCCTTAAGAGTATATGGCAGACAGCACTGCAACAGGGGCAGCTGTACCCGGCATGGAGGTGCAATGATGGGAAAGGCTGCACTTCTGCCTCCCTGTCTGTCATGCAGCTGTCAAAGCCACAATGCTATTAACAGTACTGTTGGAACTCTCCCTTCATGTGTGAGGTTCAATAAAAGCTGTCCTTGTCCCTACTCAGTCCCTGTTGTCATGCTGGTGAGCAGATGCCCTTTCTTTTTAATCTCGTCAGGTGTCTTTAGGTGGGCTATAAACATGGGGCGGGCAGTCCAGGGCACTCCGTTACACCCTGGCTCTGTGATTCAGTCTAAATGACGACATTGGAGCACCAGCAAGAATGGCAAAATGGGACCCAACAGCTGAGTCTTCCTGAGACTCTTGTCTGTGGCTGTGTGGACAG
Source organism: Hemicordylus capensis (assembly GCF_027244095.1). NCBI lineage: Eukaryota > Metazoa > Chordata > Lepidosauria > Squamata > Cordylidae > Hemicordylus > Hemicordylus capensis. The sequence goes on along the minus strand of NC_069657.1, from coordinate 331,253,552 downwards.
GGAATTGCTTTTCAGCAGAGCACCAAGGATGGGTGCTGGCCCTGCTTTCTACCCATTTTTGCAGCCCCTGACAATTTTTTCCTGGCAAAGCATCCTCCATATTAGCTTTGCCTTGTAGTGTGTCCCCCCAACCCCATCATCCTTCCATAGCAGAACTCAGGCCCTCCTCCCATGTCCTGGAGCGGTGATCTTTCTCACTGAGTCCCCAGGGGACTCCTGGCACTGGTTCCTGTGAGCTTCTTGTTGTGGTTCCTCCTTTGCAAAATGCTTGCATGGCTCTGCTGTTTGTACAGCCTGTATGGAAGCATGCTTTCCCAGTGGAACTTGAGCTCTTCTCCTGGATTGCTTCATGTTTGCTTATCACCAACTGCACTATGGAGCTGGCGGACCACTCTGGCTGGGACATCAGTATTTCCTTCTCTGCATGGCTCTGTCCATTTGAATGGTAAAAGGTCGGGGTGGTCCTTTTTATATAGGGGGTGGCCCTATCCACCCCCAGCACAGTACCTCCAGTGACTGTTGCTGGTATCTATCTTATGTTTCTTTTTAGATTGTGAGCCCTTTGGGGACAGGGAGCCATCTTATTTGTTTGTTGTTTCTCGGTGTAAACTGCCCTGAGCAATTTCTGGAAGAGCAGTATAGAAATTGAATAAATAATAATAATAAAAGGGTACTTGGTTGCAGACCTTCTTTCTGCAGGGAGCCCTGGCAAGTATGGCTTTATTGCTGGTCTGTGTGTCACTGTGCCACATCAAGCTGTGGTGGGAAGTGTACTGTGGTACCTTTATGGCTGTCAGATTGGTTGTGTCTTAGCAGAGTGGCATTATAGGATTACAGTGCCTTCACCACATTTTGATTGGTGCATTTCCTGTCCGAGTAACATGGGCAATTTCATGAGTGATGGTGGCAGCAGAGCTAGGCAGAGCCACTACTGTTTCTATATCATCTCTTTGTACTAGTAGTGTTTTGCTTTCTCTTAAGTGTGCATAGGGTTGTGACTACACTGCACAGACATTAGTGGAATTATATTGTGGGACCACTAAACAGGGCTGCTTTTTGCTTTATTGCATGCAATTAATTGCTTTTGTGAACAGGGAAACGCACATAACCTCAATATTTGGGAACTTTCCACTTTCATTACCTCTCCAGCCTCAATCTTGTTCAGAGCCATCTCTCCAGTATCAACAGCACAGCAGTTCCCAGGAGACTTTATTCTTGCACTTGTCCAGATAATCACACTTTTCATTCCTGCTTCCATAATGATACTTTTCATCCTCTTTTTGGACCCTTCCTTCCCAGGTGAATGTTGTTGAAAGTTACACAAGTTGCAGACCACAAACAAGATCAGATCCTTCAAACTGTGGCAGTAGAACAGCCAAAATAATAATCATACTTAGAAGAACAGAAACCAGACTGCAGAGCAGTACAAAGACGTTTCTCTGTGCATTTGGCAGAAGGACAATTTGAGGTTTCAGTGGCCGGCTCCAAGAACAATGTTAGAAAAATTCAAGGGTACTCAAGGGCTTACAATTTTGCAACCAAATTACCTATTTGCAACCAAAACATTGCAAGTGGATGGGTAGAAGGATCTGCGTTTAAAGCCACCTGGTTTGGGTATTTTCTGTGTGCAAGCTTTAGTCCACCACTATGACCCACACAGCACACGAACTGCATGTGGCAGTGTGTGTTCTGCCTATCCCTTCTATATAGTTCACAAACCACAGAGGACTTTGATTCTTCTTCCGTAACAGCTTCACGTTAGGCTGAAGAAAACAATTCCACGTACAAAGAGGCATGCAACTGCTCCCCATCAGAGTGGTGCCGGTCCATAAACCTTTAATCATTAACATCAAAAAATGCAAATAGTTCGAGGGGTAAAGTGCAATACTGCCTGATGCTTCTCTTAAAAATAAATTATGATCTTGTTAAAACTTCCCATCTTTATAATAACTATTTGCTAGCTTTCCAATTACAAGGGTTTCCTGCTCCTGTCCCCATCATTCCAGTACTGCTCGGTCTGCATTTCGGTGAGGCGAGAGATGGTGCGCTGAAAAGCAAAAATCTCCTCTTCTCCCGTAAACATAGAAAGTGCTTCAGCAGAGTTCTAGAGAGATATAAAAGAAAGGACAAAAGATGTAGGCAGTGCCAGAAAAGGAACTAGAAAATGAAGGACTCCTTGTACATGCAATCATACAACCGCACACACAGCCCACAAAGTCATTGTCTCCCCAGACACTCATGCAAGTTGTGTGCAGTTTACAACTCCCACTTCCCCTTTCTTCAGAATCAATGCTTTTGGGGAGGGGTCGGCACAATGGCTGACACCCTGATCAGTGTTCTCTCTAATGGTTTTCACTGGTGTGTGGAATGCATTTTGTTCTGGGTGGCAGTATCAAAGCAGTGTGCGTGCACATATGAATACAACGAGTATTTATATACCGCTTTTCAACCAATGTTCCCAAAGCAGTTTACATGCAGAAAATAATTAATTAATTAAATGGCTGCCTGTCCCCAAAGGGCTCACAGTCTAAAAAAGAAACATAAGAAAGCCACCAACAACAGCCACTGGAGGGATGCTGTGTTGGGGTTGGATAGGGCCAGTTGCTCTTCCCCTGCTAAAGAAAGAGAATTCCCACTTTTAAAAGGTGCCTCCTTGCTCAGTCAGCAGGGGTTAACATGCATTCATAGTGGGGCCTTCCTAATTCAACTTGAGTGGGATCTACAATTAACTGAGTGGACATCAAAAAGTGTGTGAGCGCATGTGCACACACACACCTTAGAGGGAACATTGTTCCTGATTAATGCTGCATGCATGCTTCTAACAACATGCACTAGCCTCTGCACTTCCAAAGCACGGTTGCTCTTGCACAAGAGCATGACTATTTTCAGCGCTCTGGAAACACTCGGTTACAGCAAAACCATATTCTTGAGGGTCAGAAAAATGTTTCCATTTGAACAGACTACTTCCAGAGCACACACTTTAGAAATGTGGGGGTTAGTGCTGCATGTGCACTTCTTGTTAGAAGCACATATACAGTGTTAGGATGGCAGCCAATGTTTTTAAGAATTAAAGAAGATTAAGCAGACAAATGAACACTAGAATTCTGTATAAGATTCTGTGGGCATCTTGCAGCTCCTTTGTGCTACATTCAGTTTCATAGCACAGGCAATGTCTCTGCTGCCACACACAGGTTTAAGGAGTACTTGGTCTTTAAGTATTCTGGCCAAGATGCTGACTGGCGCAGGTGCAGCTGCAAACACTTCTGTGGCATTTCATAATCCCCAGTGCAGGCAGGAGGATTTAATTTTTGCTGATCTCTCCTTCACCCAGAAACTCTGCATTATGCTGTAGAGATGCTTGGTGCGCAGTGCTTACACCATTAGTCAGCATGTCGGCTGCTAATTTCAAGGGTTGAAGTCTTCATGCTGACAGGGACTGGTGTTTTTTAAAAAAACAATTTCTCATATTTAAAAAGCACTGCATAAGTTGAACTGCACACATGATCCAGCCCAAATAGGTGGTGGTTCGTTTCGAGAACTCTGGTGAGAGCTGCTTAGGCAATACCAATTTGTTGCATAGAGACTGCAATTCTTTCACGCAGTAGGGGCAAGCAAGTCTAGCTCTCTTAGAATACTGATGTTGCTATAGAGGCACAGAGAGTAGCTTCTGCTAACATTGCTATACACCTCCTTTGCTTGGTAAGTTGTGAAGCAAACCGATTGAAAGTCATTCCCCAAAATGGATCCAGCAGTTGGCTTATAATGCAGCTGGCTCGATGGAGGCTAAAATGTCACTAGGGTGAATTATCTGTGGATCACGTAACCATTTTGTGGAACTTTGCTGGAAAATGTGGATGCTTCCCCTATTAGAGGGAAGCATTTGTGCTTGATACACATATGGTCAAGGAAATCTAGCCTTTCAAAAGTGCAAAATAAATAAATAAATCCCCAGGATAAATCCCCATATATTCTCAAAATATTTTCTTCCACCATAATGTAATGTTTTTATCCTACCTCATGGCAATAGAACTAAAGGATCTAACATGTTTGGACTGAAGGACAGGACAGCTTTGCAGACAAAGCTTTCTGAACATGGATGGCAAGCCAACACAAAACCATGGTTTCCTCACACTACTTGCATGTTTTCATCATGGGATAAAGGTATGAGTTAGGAGAAAATGAATGGCTGTGCAAGCCTGTTTAGTAACATACACTGAAAGTTCAGCAAAAAGACTAGATTATGTAGACTCTCATGGAACAGCAACCCTTTAACTACATTCCAGGATTGTTTACTATGTAGTTATAAACAGTTGTGTATTTCCTTATAAGATACATGAGGGAGAAGTTACTAGAAAACATGAGGAACTTATTGCGGGGAATTATTTTCTACTGGACAAACACTAGCTGACTTCTTGACTTAATGATGCTGCACTGGTGCTTCTGAGTTCAACTCGCTCAGCTCCACTGCTGGCTCAGCAGTGGGGGTAAATTTTGACAACCTCCCCACCCTGTGAAACACTTTGTACCATCTGAAAATATGTCCCTGATGGTCACACACAGACCATGCTTTGGGAAGCTGGGTGCAACAGCTACCTACTATGTTAACCCAGAGAAAGAGCCTCTCTTCTGTTGATCAACAATTTGTTCCCACCATGGGGTTTGAATGAAACTGCAATGTACAAAGTTAACGCCTTGTCTAGCCCCACTAAATCTGAAGAACCTATATTGAGCACTAGCCACTATTCTTAATATGTTAGAAACATACACTCTGTTAAAACAAGTATCTTCGGGATAATACTAACATTTATTGGTATTCACCTACTTTTTCACTGTTTATGAATAGCATTACAATAAATTATAAGAGAAGAAAAGGTGCTGCATTGATCCTGCCAGAAAGCTACAAAATGACCATTAAATGCTTTCTTTCCCCCTTTCGCTTACAATCATGCCAATACTCAGACCAAGGCCAATTATGCCCTTTTGCAACAAAGGCACTGATGGTCATAGTGCTTACTTGGCTCAACCCCAGATCATCCATCAGTATCCTGCTTTCATCCAGACCACTGTCATGGTGTTCTTGAAGAAACATGCTATGGAGTGGAGCTGATGCAGAGCAAATAATACGCACCTGAAAGAGAGAGAAATGGTCAAAGGTGGTGTCACCTATAGCTCCTATTCTTGCATTTGAATTTTGTGTAAAACCAAAACCAAAATGCACAACACCCTCTAGAGTGTATTTATTCCATTCGGTATAAGTAGCAGTTGGTACAGATAACAGCCAACATGATTTCACATGTTGCTTGATCATGTCCATAAAACTGTAGAATGTAAATGGATTGTATCTTCAGTCTCCTCTCAACTAGGAGAATAGGAAGCTGCCTTATACTTAATCAGACAGCAGCATTTCCAAGGTTACAGGCACGAGTCTCTCCTAGCCCTATCTGGAGATGCCAGGAAGGGAACTTGGAACCTAGATGCTCTTCCCAGAGCGGCCTCATCCCCTAAGAGGAATATCTTACAGTACTCACATCTCTAACAGAGATTCCCAGAATCCCCAGCTGCAATGGCTTTTGCTTGGGGATTATTATTATTATTATTTCCATTTTATATCCCGCTCTTTCTCCAAGGAGCCCAGAGTGGTGCACTACATACTTAGGTTTCTCCTCACAACAACCCTGTGAAGTAGGTTAGGCCCAGAGTCACCCAGCTAGTATCATGGCTGAATGGGGATTTGAACTTGGGTGTTCCCGGTCCTAGTCCAGCACTCTAACCACGACACCATGCTGGCTCTTTTATGAGAGCTGTAGTCAACAACATAACTCTCATGAACTCTTATGAGCAACAGAACTCTTATGAGAGTTGTAGTCAACAACATCTGGGAATCCCTGTTAGAGGGAACACTGCTAGCCTCCCATTCAAATGCAAACCAGGGCAGACCCTGGTTAGCAAAGGGGACAATTCATGTTAGCAACCAGAAGACTGGTTCTCCTCCCTCTTTCAATCACTAGCCAAGAACCCAGTTATAAAACGTTTCACTCCAATAACATCACACACAGACTTAGTTCACTAGTCCTCTTTTAATTAGCCAAACACAACCTTTTACACAGTTATGGATTATGGTGTCTTACTCTCAGCACATTGGTGGTAAGTGTCTCTAAACTAATCTGCTGACATCTGGAGTAAGTTACTCATGAGTAGTCCCACTGAAATTAATGGGGCATGCTAGCCATGTATATTTTGTTGTTTTTCTTTTTGGTTGTACACTGCCCAGAGCCTTTGGATGGATAGGGGACTACAGCAATGTAATAAATAAATAATGACGACTAGTATGTTCCATTAATTTCAATTGGGCTACTCATGAGTAACTTAGTCTGGATATCAGCCATCTTCTTAAGAGTGAAAGCTGAAGGCATAGCTTATGTTTGGGCTTTTGCACAGACATTGCATTTAGTCACTATATAAAATAGTAAAATTGTTTATTTTAAAAATATATCAGTTGCTATTGTTAATCATAGTTACAGTAAGGTTTGTTCTCATTTTCATTTTAAAAATAAACTAATATAGAAATGTTAGAAAACTGCACGTTCTATCTGAAAGCAAAAAGGAACTGGAAAAAACCAATAACGTTTATTTATGGATTAGACCACCATTCTTGAATATCAGCCTGGTCATGCAGTTTTGGATGGATGAAGTTCAGCTGTGACAAACATAATGATGTGTGGCCTACTGTTTTCAATCTGGATTTATTACTTGAAAATAAGAACTAAGCTGGTCTAAGGACCGTAATAAATTTACTTACTCACTTACTGAAAATAAGAAAAGATAAGTGGAGACCTATGAAAAACTCATGGGGGAGAAACAGAGTGTAGAGGGAGAGTTTTTTAATATTTCCTTTTTCTCTCCTTCCCTGTGGACAGCCCTGGATTAACCATTAAGCAAAATAAGCACGTGCTTAGGGCATCAAGGGAAGGGGGCACCACAGAGTTTCCCCCCTAGCTATCATGCCCTTAACTCTTTCACTGAACATAAGAACATAAGAACAGCCCTGCTGGATCAGGCCCAAGGCCCATCTAGTCCAGCATCCTGTTTCACACAGTGGCCCGCCAGATGCCGCTGGGAAGCCCACAAGCAGGAGTTGCGGGCATGCCCTCTCTCCTGCTTTTACTCCCCTGCAACTGGAACTCAGAGACATCCTGCCTTTGAGGCTGGAGGTGGCCTATAGCCCTCAGACTAGTAGCCACTGATAGACCTCTCCTCCATGAAGTTATCCAGATCCCTCTTAAAGTCATCTAGGTTGTTGGCTCTCACCACATCTTGTGGCAGAGAATTACACAAGTTGATTATGTATTGTGTGAAAAAGTACTTCCGTTTGTTGGTCCTGGCAATCAATTTCATGGGACGACTCCTGGTACTAGTGTTATGTGAGGGGGAGAAAAATTTCTCTCTATCCACTTTCTCCACACCTTGCATGATTTTATAGACCTCTATCATGACTCCCTACAGTCATCTTTTTTCTAAACTAAATAGCCTCAGATGTTGTAGCCTTGCCTCATAAGAACGGTGCTCTAGGCCCCTGATCATCTTGCTTGCCCTCTTCTACACCTTTTCCAGTTCTACAATGTGCATATTAGATGTGGTGACCAGAATTGTACACAGTACTCCAGGTGTGGCCGCACCACAGTTTTGTATAAGGTATTATAATATTAGCAGTTTTACAATTCCCTTCCTAATGATCCCTAGCATGGAACTGGTCTTTTCTACAGCTGCTGCACATTGAGTCGACACTTTCAACGAGCTGTCCACCATGACCCCAAGATCCCTCTCCTGGTCAGTCACCAACAGCTCAGATCCCATCAGTGTATACATGAAGCTGGGGTTTTTCATCCCAATGTGCATCACTTTACACTTGCAAACACTGAACTGCATTTGCCATTTTGTCACCCACTCCCCCAGTTTGGAGAGATCCTTTTGGAGCTCCTCACAATCCGTTTTGGAGCTCCTCACTACCCAAAAGAGTTTGGTGTCATCTGCAAATTTGGCCACCTCACTGCTTACCCCTACTTCTAGATCATTTATGAATAAATTAAATAACATCGGTCCCAGTACAGAGCCTTGGGGGACCTCACTTCTTACCTCCCTCCATTGTGAAAACTCTCCATTTATCCCTACCTTCTGTTTCCTGTCTTTCAACCAGTTAGCAATCCACACATGTACTTGTCCCCTTATCCCATGACTGCTAGGTTTCCTCAGGAGTCTTTGATGAGGAACTTTGTCAAAAGCTTTTTGGAAGTCCAGGTATACTATGTCGACTGGATCACTTTGATCCACACACTTGTGGACACTCTCAAAGAACTCCAAAAGGTTTGTGAGGCAAGATTTACCTTTGCAGAAGCCATGCTGGTTCTCCCCTAGCAGGGCCTGTTCTTCTAGGTGCTTTACAATTTTATCCTTGAGGATGCTTTCCATCAATTTGCCTGGAATGAATGTTAAGCTAACCAGCCTGTAATTTCCCGGATCCCTTTTTGAAAATTGGTGTTACATTTGCTACTTTCCAGTCCTCTGGTACAAAACCTGATTGCAGGGATAAGTTATATATTTTGGCAAGGAGGTCAGCAATTTCATATTTGAGTTCTTTGAGGACTCTTGCATGGATGCCATCTGGCCCTGGCAATTTGTTCGTTTTCAGTTTTTCCAGACAGTTTAGAACATCATCTCTTGTCACTTCAGTCTGACTCAGTTCTTTAGCCTCCATCCCTCAAAAGCCTGGTTCAGGAACAGCCTGGTTCAGGAACAGGTATATGCTCTGTAAAGCCTGGTTCAGGAACAGGTATATGCTCTGTATCCTCTACCGTGAAGATGGACACAAAGAACTCATTTAGCTTCTCTGCAACCTCCATATCTTCTTTAATAATCCCTTTCATTTCCTCATTGTCTAATGGTCCAACAACCTCCCTAGTTTTTGTTATTCTCCTTGATACTTTTAGCTAAATGTTCCTCAAACTCTCTTTTCACCTCCCTTATTGTCACCTTGCATTTCTTTTGCCACCTTGCATTTCACTGCCACACTCAACTTTAGTCAATTTTTTGTAACTGTTTTTATCTGCCGTGTTCAACTTTACTCTGCATTGTTAAAAAACCTTTTTTTTGGATCGGTGAGCGACTAAAGTTTCGAGAAACTACTATACTATGTATATGAAGTAAAAAGTCATAGATTTGCGAACGATTACTGTAAAGAGCAGTACAAAATACTGATAAAACAACCACAAAACACTTATAATTGTGATGGACATGCTGGGGTAAAACGGCGGGGTGGTGGTGGTGGGAATTGCCATGTTTCCAGTGATAAAATATTGTTTGAGTGCAGCATCCCAACAGAAGTGCTACACCTGGAACCACCACCACTACCACCACCACCAAATATGCAAGCAGAAAAATGATCATCTCTGTAAGCCCCCAAGCATCTTGCTGAATTGGAGGGGTATTTTTGGGTGGTATCTTATTAAATTTCTTTGCCAGGACATTCTTGAAGAAGGTTTTAATCTCAATCGATATTTCCTGATTGCATAAATATTTAAGTGTGTGCCTATAATCACACATAGGGTGAAGCTTAATGTCATCCATTGCTTTTTAAAACATCAGCTTAAATACAAAGCACCTTTTTTTGGTTGTTTTAATACTGCTGATTTCGCTTCCATGATTGAAACCTTTGTAAATCCAAGTTAAGTGCTGCGTTTATCATTACTATTTCATTAGAGGTCCCACAACCCAGACTTGAAGGGGAGAGTGGCTGTTTCTCCTAAAATTAATATCACTTTGGGACAAATCCATTAACACTTTACTGATCTATTCACTTTGGGAGAACAATAACTGCAACATGATAGGGGTATTAGGATGAATGTGCTCAGGTGAAATAGGAGAAAAGTTCATGGCTTTGTCTTAAAATAAACACAAAACTGTAGTTCTCTGTGGATGATGTCAGCAGATACATTGTTTGGCTGATTAGAAAAGCATAGGACTCCTCACCTATCATGATAATAACAAGAAAAAATTAGCACAGACAAACATTATGATGGTGGGGAAGGCTGTTTGGAGTGGGGTTGTACAAAGATCTCAGGAGAGAGAAAAACTAAAGCTTTGTCCAATCTTTTAGTAGGGGAAATATTTCGTATTAATAGAGCATATTATTAGGATTAATAGATCAGTGATAATAGCACATAGGCGTGGTGTTAGCTTGACTTGAACATGGCTTTTAAGCTTTAAAAGGGCAATATAACCTCTGAACTATAATTTCAGATCTCTGCAAAATGCCAGAGTCCTATTTTCTACATCTGTAATTCCATTTTCCACATAAGGTCAAGTTTCATTATTCTACTTAAGCTCAACTTCTAACAAAAGGTCTAAGTTCATAACTTCTAGCTAAACCTTCAACTTCAGTTGCCCTATCGATATTGTTGAAATAGATGGATCCAGGAAGCATATAGCATACCACAAAAATGATAGTCATCTGCATCAAAGGATGTTCTCTGTGTGGGTACAGCAAGTCAAACCCATAACTGACGTACATGTATCAGGTGATATGAAAGGTCAAAGAATAAGGGTGTGTGTCAAAAAATAAAGGTTCTAGTCAATCAATATCCCAACACACAAGTAAAAGTCAAGGGTTTCATAGTGGAACAATGGATATAAGAGTGGTAGAGAAAGGATGGAAAGTCTTGCCAGTTCTACAGAGAAAGCTCCATGCTAACTCTCCAAGGCTTGGTCACCTTATCTAGCTGAAACAATTGTTAAAATACTTTTATGTCATTAACTGAATTATTGTGTCTAGCCATTTTTTTTGTGTGGATCATAAAGACAAATCATTCTGGAGGGCCTAGACAGAAGTGCACAATAGTTCTGCTGGGGATACTGGCCATATAACCCAGTAGAGGGCAGTGAATGTTTCAATAAGGTAGTAACTTCTTACACCTTGGAGATAGTCAAGAAAGATGTCCTGATTTAGAGAGGGTTGATAAAGCGAGGAGGGGGGAACCCAAGAACACTACAAATGAAATAAATTGGTAGCAGATTCAGCACAGTGCAAAATTCATTTATGGAATGCTGCCACAAGATGTAGTAACGACCACCGGCAATGATGGTTTGGAAAGTAAATTAGACAAATTCATGGAGGAGCAATTAACTGTAAGAGCTAAATGGAACCTTCATACTAAGGCAGGATGCCTTCTCCATACCAGCAACAAAAGAAGGAAACTGCCTTCCTGCCCCGTTTGTGGGCTCATCAGAAGCATTTGGATAACCACTGTGGGAAACTGGACTAGATAGACCTTTGGTCTGATCAAGCAGGGCCCTTCTTACAGCCTGCTGCAGGCCATGAGCATGGACAGTGATACCGCCCCCAAAGCGACAATTTTATTATCCAGGCCTGCTGTACACATTGGTTAGAATGAGTAGGCTGAATCATAAGGTTGGTAGAGCAGGAAATGCCACCTCTGACTTCAGCGCCAAGATGCCAATTTTGAATATGCACCTGTGAAGAGTACCCCCTTTAATCAGAAAGCTAGCACAGTAGGGAGGGGGCAACGTTCAGCCTCCCCCCCCCTCTCTCTGATGTGCCATTCTTATGTGTAGAAAGCTTGTTTTTAAGCATAAGGAGGGATTATGATAGAATCAAATCATAATTTGATTCTACACCTTCCAGTATCACATCAGCTCCACCTCAACCTACAGCATGAGAAGGCAAGGTTTCAGGCATCCAGAATAATGTAAAGCACTGTGATTTACATTTTAGCTATTTCATTATGATGGCTTTAAAGGCAAAGAAATCTGTGGAAGAGGAAAGCATTGTCCCTCCCCTCCATCACCATGGTAGGTAAATACAAAATTAGGAAGTTCATTGCTAAAGACTGAATCAAACAAAGGTGAATTTGGTGTTTGAATCTAAGGCCATGATCCAGAGGGGTAAGTGAAGCATCCTAAAAGGAAGCCAAATGTCTTATCTGCAAGTTTCCTGCTTGGCAGCTACCATCACAGAACCCCCAAACTATCCAAGTTTATAAAGCAGACTAGGAATCTGATGCGAGAACAATTTTCAGGGAATTGGTTGCCAGTTGGCAGGGGAACACTGAATTTCTTCATTTTAATTTTAAAAAGAGCTTGGGGTTTCCCAGAAGGCAGCTTTTAAGATGGGCATCTCAGAAGACAACATTCTGACATATGCACGGAAGTGATATGCACAACCCTCTGGATTGTTGTCTGAAATACCCAGCCATCGCTTGCATTACCAGGAAACACAGATTAATTAATAGAGACGGAAAATCTCAAGGGGTTTCCCCTCCCCCGTGCTCCAGGGACTTACAGAAACATGAGCGAACACCAATTCAAAACCACAGTCGATAAAAATGCATATTTTTCTTCTCTCATCGTTTTAAAGATAATTCAATCTATTATAAAATGATATGAACATCACTGGGTAGGCAGTTGAATAACATGGTGTGCAAACATGAGTAGATAATCTGTCTGTCCATTTACATTACACAAAGGTATGCTCGGGAGCCAGGAAATTAATCCCAAGGCCTGGCCACCTGATGCCCCAATGCCTTATACACCTCAGACACCAAGAGCCCATCTACCTCCTCCTCTGCTCCAATTTCATTTGCCTTGGCTTCCATTTCCTCTCCTTTACATTCACCAGTTTCCTCATCTCATCGCTCAGAGATTTTTAGGTCATCCGGTTTAGTACAACAAATGCCTCATTGTCATCCATTTGTTTTGCACCGACCAGACAACTTTCCCTGAGGCTGTGCTTGGATTGCTGGATGTACAAAATTTTATCTCTAAGAAAATTTAGGTTCTGTACCTAGAAAGCACATCATGCTCTCTTCTTGTCTTGTGCAAAGCAGCTATCACAGGGGGCTAGGGATATCACCTATCCTGGTGTTACATTTGTTGTCATGAATGCTGGCTGGTCACTGCCTTGTTAGGCTAGTAGTTCAGGAGGCAAGTTGGTGTTTCTTCAGGTAAGCTAAAGGCCGAGTGGTTGTTCCAAGGGGAAGGTGGGCACCGTCAAGTTTGGCTCTGGGCTGGTTTTTAAGGACTGCATGCACAATTTTTTTTTGGGGGGGGGGAGTTAACCCCCCCAGTAACTCTGGCTCAGTGGAGGCTTCCTGGGGGGTCCCCCCAATTTCAGGGGTGAAGTCCTTAAAGTCCAGGCTAGGAGCCAGCTTGGAGTAAGTTTCTCCAAGCCAGCTTCCAATAAAGATTATTGATAAAATATCAGATCAATGAAGACCCGATACAAATAGTGTATCCACACACCCCCATATCATTATTGGATTGGTATTGATCCAATATCTTTGATGGTGCACAGGCCTAGTAGGTAGCACTAAAATATGAATGGCGAAAAGTGACACCTCTTGCTTCCTCCACTGCCGCCATGCTTTTACAATTTTTGTTAATGCTTTACAAGCTGAATGCTTTTTTTGATGGACCACCAGTACAAAAGGGCCACACAGTTAACACCAGCAAGGTGTTCCTCCGGCCTGTAGACATGCTCTGACTTTTTTGTGAACACTTTTATTTTATGTAGTTCTTTGAAGGGTGTATGCTCCCTCACTAGCACTGGAGTGCACATCTCCTTCCTCTGCTGTTCAACAAAAGGAAGTACTTTTTCAGACAGCAAATAATTAATCTATGGAATTCTCTGCCACAGGATTTGGTGATGGCCACTAGCTTGGATGGCTTTAAGAGGGGCTTAGACAAATTCATGGAGGGCAGGTCTATCAATGGCTACCAGCCTGGTGGCTATAGGCCACCTCCAGCCTCAGGGGCAAGATGCCTCTAAATACCATTTGCAGGGGAGAGGACTTCCCAGAGGCATCTGGTAGGCCACTGTGTGAAACAGGGTGCTGGACTAGATAGGCCTTGGGCCTGATCCAGCAGGGCTGCTCTTATGTACATCTCAGACATTCACATTGCCCAATGCACTATTGTCTTTCAATGGAAATCTGAGATACATAATAGCTAAAATGGGTTGAAATATAGATTGGTTGATTAGATAAGCTTCTTGGAAGTGGGGAGAAGTGCTTGCAGCTCCTAATTGGGTCAGTTGGCACATTACACAGACACAAACTGTGGCCAATCCCAGCTCTCTGACAAGGGCACCTGTATCAAACATGTTTTCTCAAATTGTCAAATTCACACTTTTCCATGGTACCCTACAAATGTACTACATAAAGCACCTGTGGAGAGTTCATTTAAAAAGGAACAAGTGTTCTTCCTCTGATGTCAGGAGCTTACTAGGCAAGCTGGGTTGCGCGCTCTCTCTCTCTCTCTCTCTCTCTCTCTTCAGAACATGAGAACAATAGAGGAAGTCAGCTGGATGATCATGTATTTAGAAAGCATTCTTTGTTTTCCTTCTTGTAAATGGCTCTAGAAGCAGTCGTCATGCAAACTGAGGCCCAATACTTTGCCAAAAGCTAGTAGGTCTTTTGGACACAAAGGGTTCCTGCACAAAACACACTGGCTGACCTTCAGAGCAGCAATCTGGGGACATAGCTCTGCATAGTGAGGCTGCTCTTCACTCAGCCAGAGTCTTGTCAAGCAGCAGAGCATACAGGGCACGGGAGGGGGGAGGATGATGTCTGCTGCTCTCCCCTGCCTCTGTAAGTGCTGTTTGTTTTCCTCAAGGACATCTTTCTGAAAGGCAAAGCGCACTTATTACAGAGGCAGTGGAGAGCAGGGAAAAATCACCCCTCCCTCCCCCTGCTTATGCACTCTTCTTCTCAGGAAAGTTCTGGGTGAGTTAAGAGCAGCCTCTCGGCACAGAGACGCAGTTCTGCTATATCCTTGTGCTGCTGCTCTGGATATCAGCCACTGTGTATGTCAATAAACTAAGAGTGAAGCTAGATACGGCGGGAAATGTGGAGTTTCAAACCCCACTTCTCCCTTGCAATGCTACTGTGGATCCTGGGGCAGCATTTGCAGATGATAATTGGAATGGGGGAGAGAAGGTGATTACTCCTGTTCCCTGTCCCCCAGTTCTCCCCTGCAAATCCTTCTCCCTTGCAGCAGTTTTAATTTCTTAACCTAGCTAAGCTCCAACGAGAAGTAAGCCAAGTTGGGGGTGGGGAGGGGATATGCAATGGAGAATCAGTGGGTGCAGGGGGCCCTAAGCACCTCTCCTGCCCATCCATCAATCTTCTCCTGTTATTGCTGCCCCCAACCCACATTTGGTAATAGAATGTCTTGCTTAGCCATTAATGGGGAGCTTTAGCGATTTCAGCTGGACTATGCCAGTTTAATTGTTCTGTGAATTGTTCCCTCTCATTTGTCTCATGTTTCCAAAGCAGCAGGCAAAATTGGTAGAAAAGAGAATGATCTAACTTGCATTAGAAAATAGGTTAATCTTCTCTTGGTAATTTCCAGAACAATTTAAGATGTGTTAATCCTGTCAGAATTTACAAGCTGAATGCTTACCTTTTTGTCATAAAAAGCATCAATGAGCGTAATGAAGCGTCGAGCTTGGGTCCTTTTTGCCATTGTAAAGAGAGGTATGTAATGAATGAAGACTAGGTCAAAATTGTTGGCTATTTCCAAATAATCACTGGCTCCAAGTGGCTGAATCAGAAAACAGAAGAAGTGATAAATCAGCCTATAGAAAGGACAAGCCACAAGTTGAAACACCACTGTTCTGTTACAATGGAACAAAAACTACCCTGCCTATGTCATTTTCTGTTTGTATCAGGCAGAAGGCCTGTTTCTGTGCTAACAAGAGATTAATTCCCCAAGTCTGTAGCTAAGCTTAGCTTTATGTTCTCCTGATTCAATCAATAAGTAATTTGCAGTGGCATCTCCAAAATGAGAGTAGCTGAACATGAGTATTTTAACATATCTGCATTTTGTTCAAATGGGATCAAAATAGCTATGTTTTTTTTAAAAAGCACTCTACAGAGATAAGGTTAAAGAAGAAGAAATTAAATTAGTAATTCTTTAACAAGCAGTTCATTCCTCACTCTTTTACTTTCTGCATCTCCTATTGGTCTAGGTAACTGATAGCATGTGGAGAGAAAAACATTCTGGCACATGAGCAAAATGAGACAGTAGCTACTGTAAAAGAAACCAACTAGGAGCAGGCATATAAGCACAGCACAATAAAACCAGATGCATAACTGGTGTGTGAACTAGCTCAAATTAAATCATTTACTGCTCTATTACTGCTGAAAAGAATTCATGCAAGAACATACATTATACATATCCTATGAATTAGTCCAAAATCCATGATAGAGGTAGATGTATTCCTGAATTAATCCAATCTATCATCAGTTGGTAGGATTTCAGCCAAATCAAATTAAATAGCAGTCACAATATACAAAATGAAGATGAAGCATCATTCATTCAACATGGCACAATGCATTTGGGAGTTAATGAAATGGTCCTACAGACTAGCTAGGATAAACAAAAAGACCAAGAATTACAGCTTTGTGATTCCAGGAGATAACATACCTCTAAATCAGAAATTATTTTACTATACCTAGGACTAGGAAAAACAAACAAGCCCTGGAATGTTTGAGGGGGAAATATTCCATGCTCTGAAATATATTCGAAACATACAGTTGTATCCTCAGAACTTCTGCAAATGCAGACATTCCACTTGTGTGAGGGAGGAAGGGTATTCTTCACCAATCCCTCTGCCTCTCTCCCTAGCCCCATTTTCTCCAAAACACTGCCCTGGAAGATATTCCAACCCTAAGGAGCACATTTTTAGGTGGTGCAGGAGGAGGCTGCAGAACAATGCAGAAGATAGTAAGATGCCTCTTCCTCACCCCATGTGCAAAATGGAATGTTTTCAATTCACAGAAAAATGTATTCAAATATAGCACTATCTTATGCATATTTAATCAGAAGTAAATCCCACTATATTCAGTGAGAATGCACACCTTAGGTTACACTCGAGAGTAAGTTCAATTCAACTCAATGGGACTGAGCAAAGATGCACAGGTGTGGGCAGTTCTTTACAAATGTCTTCTCTGTTCCTATATAATAAATGATTCAAAATGCTCCAAACGAAAAGTCAATTGGGATTGAATACATGGTTTCCTCCCCCATCCCCGCTTTATTCTCCCTTTTCTTTTGGCAAATTATGTTTCTATCAGGTCAGTGTTCAAAGGATTTTTAAAAAAGTTTCCTCTATATCTGTATTTATTTATATTTATATTTATCTATATCTATATATTTTCTATCCTTGAGTATGTTATATTATGTTATGCTGGAATCTTTAGTTGACATTTAAAAAAATGTGGGACAAAAATCACCACCAAAAAACTAGTACATTGGCCCCAGTTCAGCACAGAGTTTGATGTGTACATGGCTGCATTATCTTCATAGCAAGGAAGTTGTGAGTGTGTGCACAGAGAGGACAATGGGCCCAGTGGAGTGCTTTACATCTCAGAAGATGGAAGTTCCTACAGGCAGAAGGCGATATTGTGTCCATTGAAGTTTTACATCTACCTACAATACTTCAAAATTCATGTCAATGGAAACCAGAGAAATAAAAGACGGCTCCACAGTGCAACAAAACAAACAGAAGTGATAAAGGGAAATTTAAATCCTTTCAATTCATAAAAAAGAACCACATATCTTGGGTTGTACAGATTATAATAAATTACCTTGAGCAAAGGAGTGTTTGGGAAAACAGCTAATACATGTTGAAGACAGAGATACCTACAGAAAGATTTTATGTACAAATCAGAAGTTTCAAGACACACGGATACAATTATATATTCAATCTTGAAGCAGACGCGTACGAATTCCTTCATAAATGCATGTACATCACTGCATTGGATGACTGGCAGCTGAATGTGGGCACTGACTCTATTGTGAGGCTGCCCAACTTTAGCCTTTTGGCTGTTGTTGGACTACAATTCTCATCATTCTTGATTACTAGTCACTGTGGCTGGGGATGATGGGAGCTGTGGTCCAAAAACAGCTGGACAGACAAAATTGTGCAGCCCTTCTCTACTCTAAAGCACTGAGTGCACAGTAATATGAACATTCCTTTAGTGGAATTAGACCGAGATGGCTCAGTCACACATGTAGTCATCATCAATGCCGAACTAACAAAAAGATTCGACAGGAAAGTGTGAGTGTGAGTGTGTGAGAGAGAACTATGAAAGAATGGTCCAATGTTTTACAGAAAAGAAAGCTGGCTGAAATTTACAAAAAGGCAAGATGCCTCCTTGTCTTAAGGAGGCTATTATTAGACCACTTTTGAAGAAAACTGCATTGGATCCCTTGGAGTTAGCCAATTACAGACCTATTTCTAATCTTCCATGGTTGGGCAAGGTGACTTTGCAGGTGGTGGCCTCTCAGCTCCAGGAAGTTTTGGATGATGCAGATTATCTAGACCTAATTCAAACTGGCTTTCGTGTGGGCAGTGGGGTTGAGATTGCTTTGGTTGGCCTGATAGATGATCTCCAACTGGCTATTGACAAAAGGAGAGTGATTCTGCTGATCCTTTCGGATCTCTCTGCAGCTTTCGATACCATTGACTATGTATCCTTCTGGACCACCTGAGGGAGGTGGGATTGGGTGGCACTGTTTTACAGTGGCTCCATTCCTAACTCTCTAGTAGATTCCATATGGTGTTGCCTGGTATTCTGCAAAGTGAGAACTAAAGTGTGGAGTTCCACAAGGCTCCATACTGTCTCCAATGCTCTCCCAGTGGTTTCATCTACATGAAGCCGCTGGGAGAGATCATCAGAAGGTTTGGTACAGGGTGTTATCAATACGCTGATGATACTCCGGTCTATTTCTCCATGTCAATCTCATCAGGAAATGGCATATCTTCCCTTAATGTCTGCCTGGAGGCAATAATGGGCTGGATGAGGAATAACAAAATTGAGACTGAATCCAAATAAGATGAAGGTACTGATTGTGGGCGGTCGGGACCCAATAGATGGTTTAGATCTGCCTGTTCTGGATGGGGTTACACTCTCCTTGAAAAATCAGGTACTTAGCTTGGGAGTGCTCATGGACCCAAAGCTCTCCCTGGTTTCTCAGATTGAGGCAGTGGCTAGAAGCATTTTTTATCAGCTTTGGTTGACATGTCAGTAACATCCATTTCTGGAGGTATATGACCTTAGAACAGTGGTACATATGCTGGTAACCTCCAGGCTTGACTACTGTAGTGTGCTCTATGTAGGGCTGCCTTTGTATGTAGTCCAGAAACTAACGATTGGAACAGAATGAGGCATCCAGCCTGGTCTCCAGGACAACATGAAGGGACCATATAACACTGATTTTAAAAGAATCGCACTGGCTGCCGATATGTTTCCTGGAGAAATACAAAGTGTTGGTTATCATCTATAAAGCCCTTAATGGCTTGGGCCCAAGGTTTTTAAGAGAGTGCCTTCTTTGTCATGAACCCTGCCGTCTGTTGCGATCTTCTGGAGAGATCCGGTTATGGTTGCCGCCAGCTCATTTGGTGGCAACCCGGGACCGGACTTTCTCTGTGGCTGCCCCATGGCTTTGAAACTTCCCGCTGAAATAAGAGCATCTTCTTCTCTCTTTGCTTTCAGGAAGACTCTCAAGACCCACCTGTTCTTGCAGGCTTTTAAATTTTAATTTTAATAATTTGTTTTAATAATTTATGCTATTGTTTTTATTGTGTTCTGTGGATTTTAATCTGTGACTTTTATATTGTTTTTAAATTCTGTATACCGCCTAGAGATGTATATCTCAGGCGGTATTAAAATATGATAGATAGATAGATAGATAGATAGATAGATAGATAGATAGATTCAGTGCTGGGTATACTTTGCTGCATTGCATGAGGGGGGCAACCTTTCATGGCTCCAGTGTGCCACAAACAAGGTTTGGGACTGTAAAAAAATTTTTTTTTAAATCAAATGGTACCCAACCTTGTCTTGGGGGTGCGGGCGGGGGGGGGAGGCCCTGCACTTGCTATCATTTCTGAGCCAGCTTTATCAGGAGCACTGAGACACAGATTCTTTGTTTCTTTAGTTTTGGAAAATATCTAAGACCCCTGAAGCAGACCCTCCACCCATAAGAAAACATGTGCTCTGCTACAAGTTTCTCAAAAGCATCACTTCAGCCTTGCCAGCTGCCCATTATACAGCTGATGTTCTCTTGCAGGCACTGAGAGAGTGCCGGGCACATCTGCTGAGACACAGAACTGGGCGTTGCCAGCATCTATGTATCCTCACAGACAATGAGATGTCTTTGTGTTGGAACCTCCAAAGCCTATGAGTAAGCCAAAGCCTGTGTCCCTAAAAACAAACCCCAAAATGCTCTGAAATAATGAAATGAAATAAAACAAACCACTAATACAAGCTAATTAAAAGGTCTCTATTTCATCTTCTTTGATATCTCTGTTGCACTTCACACAGTTGATCACTCTCTATTGCTGGCTTCCTTTATGCTCCAGGCTTCCATGACTCTATCCTCAGATCGTTTTCTTCCTTCCTGTTAAATCAGTCTTTCAGTGTTTTCAAAATTCCTCTGTTTGCCATCTTTCCATCAGTGTCTCTCTAGAATCTGTCGTGACCCCTGCCATCTCTCTCTCTATGCTATCCCTTGCTTTTAGTACCATATGTACGCTAACAGCACTTAGCTTGTTGCCAGCAATGCTTTTCTGTTGGCTCCCAGGAGCCACCTCGTTTGTGTTTGAGTCTCCAGGCTTGGAGATCTCATTCTGGACATGCTCAGGAGCCTCAAAATCTTGTGAGCTCTCTGTTTCTGACATCTGACACATCACTTAGTGATAGTGGGCCAGTCACCCCTAGATTTGGCTCCTAACAAGCATCTTGTAAAGGGGAGCAGATGTACTCCCTCCCTGTGCTGGGATATTCTAAGTAGACCCCAGAAGTTCACTAACTCTCTGCCAAGGCCACTCTGCCCTCAGAATGAAGTGCCTCCCCCTCCTCCCACATTGTTATACTCAGGAAGAAAGATTAGCAACAAATGAATACTTACCAGTTCCACCCAACACACCTATCCAACAAAAAAGGTCACTTGGAATTTGCCCCCAGGATACGTCTTGGAAGAAGTCCCAATTATATGAAAAAGTCCCAATTACATGATCCAGTGTACTCCTTGTGACCTTCTACTCACCAGCTACCCTGGAGTTACACGCAGCTTTTTGGACATTTTACTGTCCACAGGCCATCACACAAGGCTGTGTACAGTACTTCGTGCCACTCTCCAGATCAGCTTTCTTGCCCAGCCTGATCTGCTTAGTCGGTAACATAGGAAGCTGGTTTCAGAAAGGAATCACACTCGTGGATTCACCTTTACCCCCTCCAACCTCCCTTCACCCGCCTTGGCCTGAGCTGTCCCTGAAGAACGAGGTTCACTGGTTATTCCTGGAGTCCTTCGTCCAGATCAGACGATATGAATGTTTGCCCCTCACTGGGCCCAAACTCTATCTCTATTCCACTTTCTGAAATCCAACCGCCTCTTTCTCTAAAAAGCCTCTTTCTCTTTTCCACCTGGGAACTTACACAATAAGGACACTAAGCTAAAAGGCCTCATTGCAGTTGAACGTATAGTAATATTGCTTTAACTACACATTTCTCTCCCCAATACCCCTCCATACAATATATATCATCTTTTTATTTTTGAAACTTGAATCTGGTCTCAATCCAGTTGTTTCCTTAGTCCACAACTTTGCGCAAATTAAAACTAATGTGAAACTGTTCCTAGCTGAGCTAACTTTCCCCATGCAAGCCCAAAAGCAGATTTCAGGGTATCTGCCAATCACCCCAGAGCAGTTTCATTAACAAAGTCTACCTCCTTACCTTAGATCTTTCTCCCGCCATTCAATCCCATATCTCCCAACTGTCTGATTGACATTTTCACTTGGATAAGAACATAAGAACAGCCTTGCTGGATCAGGCCCATGGCCCATCTAGTCCAGCATCCTGTTTCACACAGTGGCCCACCAGATGCCACTAGAAGCCTACAGGAGAAAAAACGAAAAAGAAACCGTGCAAAGTGTGGAGACAAAGGGGCCATGAAAAAGATGCCAATAACTGCAAAAACACAAATTGTGCTGCATTTAAAGATCCAGAGTAGGGATGGGCCCGGACCGGTCCGGAGGCCATTGAAATAGCCTCCGGACCAGACCGGTCCGGACCTGGTTGGTCCGGTTCGGGTGGGGGGGTACCTTTAAGAGCGGCGGGAGAGTTTACTTACACCTCCCGCCGCTTGCTGGGAAAACTCCCAGCAGTCCTCTGTGCGGCGCGCGCACAGGTCACAGAGGCGTGCACGTCTCTGTGACGTGTGCGCGTGCCGCGCAAAGGACTGCTGGGAGTTTTCCCAGCAACGTCGGGGAAGGGGCGGTAGGGAGGTATCCTGCTGCCCCAATTACACATAGGATTACGGCGAAAGATCGGGAAAGCGGTGGGAGGGGTAAGTAAAGTGCCGGACCGCAGTTGGCGGTTCCGTGCACACCCCTACTCCGGACTGGTCCGGACCTGGGTGGTTCGGATTGGGGGTGGGGGTCGCTTTAAGAGCGGCAGGAGGGTTTACTTACCCCTTATGCTTTGCACGCACGCACAATGTGCGTGCACGCAAAGCTTTACTGGGAGTTTTTGCAGAGCAGCAGTGGGGAAGGGGCGGCAGGGAGGTATCCTGCCGCCCCAATTACTCTAGCATTTATGGTGCCACAGCGGAAAGCGGCGAGAGGGGTAAGTAAACCCTCCCGCCGCTCTTAAAGCGGCCCCCCACCCCAGTGCCGGACCGCAGTGTGGCGGTTCCGTGCACACCCCTAATCCAGATATCTATGTGGAGGAAATGAACAAGACACATATATCCATTTATCAATACCTAAAGATGCTATATTAATAGTCTAGAGTAAATAGATAACAACAACAATTAGTAGTCTAGAATAGCTAGATAACAATAGCAATTATCTTGCAGATAGTATCTGCACATGCATATGACCAAAATATTGCATCTCAATGAATAAGACAAAAGTCATAATAAAAGGTAAATGCACATTCAAACCCAAACTGGAATCTTTGTCTCCACACTTTGCACGGTTTCTTTTTCGTTTTTCCTCCTGATTTGGCATGCAACCCATTTTTTTCTACTAGAAGCCTACAGGCAGGAGTTGAGGGCATGCCCTCTCTCCTGCTGTTACTCCCCTGCAACTTGTACTCAGAGGCATTCTGCCTTTGAGGCTGGAGGTGGATGCTTCATTGTTGTCTCAAGCTCAATATGTCTAAAGCAGAAGCCCTATTCATACATTATATTGAATACTTGTATTCAAGTGTACAGTGTACACAGGTCTGTACACAGGTCTGTACACAGGTACAGTTATTCACAATTTATGTTGAACATAGGTACAGCAGTACACTTTCTATCTCTACCTCTACTTTTCTATCTCTACCTCTAATCTAATTTGATTGGCCTTTACCCAAGTTGACTTTAAAATCAACACAGATACAAGTATAGGACTAGAATCTTTTATCCTAAGCTCTCTTCTCCTCAAACTCTAGGCATTGACAAGATCATCATCTATCCTTTTACAATATTGTAAGACTACAGACCTTCCTCTGTCCCATATCAAAAACTCCAATTCACACCCTGGTCATTTCTCACCTTGGTTATTGCAACCTTCTCCTCTCTGATATTTCGTTGGCTCATCTTGTTCCTTTCATTTCCATCCAGTATTCTGCTACCAGAATCATTCCCCTCTCTCATCATATTGACCACATCATACCCCTGCTTAAATATTTTCTTTGGCTTCCTGTCCACTTTCAGATCCAACACCAGCTTCTTGTCTCTACCTTTAGTGGCTGCCATGGCCTTGTCCTTCCTTACCTCTCCTTTCTCTTATCCTATTACCCTTCTGTCCATGATCTTGGATCTTCCTGCTCTTTCATCCACAACTGCCTGAAGGGCTTATGTTCCCTCAAGCAATTTTATCTTTTCTTCATTGCTGCTCCTTATATGTAAAGCAGATGTTTTGTCAATAAGCTACAGCCCCTTCCTTTTTTGAAGCCTTTGGCACAATGCCTGAGTTTCCATTCCTACTGTAACAAAGCTTAAGTACACATAACTGAAACAATAGCATGCTCTTCCTGTTTACCCCAGCCTCAGTTTTTCCTCTCTTCCTCTGTTGTCTCCTTTGTATCCATAACTAGATTGAAAGCCCTTCAGGTCCTCTCATTCTTTGTGAAGTTCCATGTGCATGGATGACACTATATAAATACAATGTAATAAATCTAAAAAATATCACAGAAATCTGAGTGCCTTGTAACAAGTCAACATACTTAAGATGGGGATGGGGGTGGTGGAGAGATTTAATAACGTTTGGTTCTGTGAAGATATGACGCTGCCTTATCAAGAGTCACACCACTGATCCACCTAGCCCAGCATTGTCTATTTCAACTTGCAGTCATTCCCAAAGGCCTCAGCCCAAAGGCCTTTGCCAGCCATGCCACTCGAGATATTTTCAGATGAATGTTCCAAGGATGGAAGTAAGGATTGTGCCTGGGCTCTACCACTGAGCTATGGCTCCTTTTTCATTGCTCAGCACATTGCGCAACAAAGACTGGCCCATTCCCTGCACAGCCCTCAGGGATATATCTGTGGAAGAAGCAAAGAGGGTTTTTGCAGGGAGTGGAAAGATGCAAAAACAGCTTCCCCATCTCAATCTGTGCATGCTGGGCTGTAGAACAAGCCTTCCCTGCAGCTGCTCTTCAGCCTCTCCATGAGGAGAGAGCCCTTCTTCCACCCTTGTATCGCTGCACAGCATGAGGATCACCTAATCCTAACTATTGGCGGGGGCCACAGGCTCTCATTACTGAAACTGGTTACTCATTTAAATTTGTTGGAAAATATTGTCATGTCCTTGAATGTGCCAGACAAGTTACTGAAGCTTGCCTAGCAGTTCAAGGTCCTACATTGTATCAAAGACTGATAAGCCTGTGACTACTAGGGCTGACTTAGCTCCTTGAAAGATTGGAATAATTTATTGCGAAATGTCATATTTCTGAAGAGCTTAATGCTGCTGTATCAGTCAATAGCACCCTCAATACAAAGCCATTTTCCAGGAAATAATTATTCTGAAGCCAAATAACCTACCCTATGAATAACCTGAGTTGCTTGATTTAAATACTCAATGACACTTCAGCTGGTACCATCTTTGAGCATATTATTGCACCTCAAGATTCAAACAAGATTATCTGGTACAGCCCCTTCTCATAACAACATGTTTAGATTCACAACTACTAATTACCAGGGTAAATTAGTGTGTGTGAATTTTTAAAAGATGGAGCGACATGGCTGGATTCAGACGACATACAGAATTGCGGGTCCGGTGGATCTGTGCTTCTGCATCCCTGCAATCCTGTTCACGTTCGGACCTATTGCAGTCTCAAGACTGCAGAGAGGTGGGGGAGGTGGCTGTGCTAGCTTCCTTCTTTCCTGAAGGACAGCCTGTGCAGCCAATAGGAGCTGGAGCAAGGGAGGAAGTTCCTCCCTCAACTCCAGTTTGAGGAAAGCCTAACTCCGATCCCCAGATCAGACGTAACAAAGGTGCAGCTGAAATGCAGTTATTGGTGGTTAAACTAACTACAATATGAAGGTTGCAACAGGAGTTAGAGGAGGGAAATCACAGGCCCATTTCTCCTCTTAACTCATTCCCCAAATTCGCCATTTGGGTAGCGAAACTGGAGGTGATTGGACCTCCGGTTTCATGTGTCATCGGAATCCGGCCCATTTCACCAGTAGTGGCGTTTTCTTTGCCACTATCTCAATCTCACCCCATTCTCAATCTTTTCTTGTATTACTCTACTCAAAAATTTCAGATTTCACTAGTTATTCAAGACCTAAACTTATATGGGTTTTATAGTCTTTAACTGTCATGGCTTTCCCAAAGAGTTCTGAGAATTGTAGTTTGGTGAGACGCTGAGAATTCTATATTTTAAAAGACCCCTTAACTGAACTACAATTCCCAGAATTCCATGGAAAAGGCCAGCAACATTTCCATTTTAAACCAGGGCTGTGCCCTCATAGGCAAGCTACAGGCATCTCAGAATCAATCTGTGCAATTAATCAGATGATTTTCTGTCTAGTTGCTGACATGAATAAGATGCAAGGAAAGACCACTGTGAATTTCTATTACTAATTCTTGATGCTGGGAGGTTGAATATTATTGATGTCACAGTAGTACAAAATGAATTAATGCCAGTTCAGATCCACTAAACTGTTATTCTACATCTGTCTGCTTGACTGAGCTGTCCACTTTGTTCTTTTCCTATTTTACTGCTAAGTTTATGAGTGCTCTGCTATCATGATCTCAGTTCAAGTAAGTTGTAATATTTAGAGCTCTCTCTATATAATATAATATATATATATATTATTATTTATTTATTTATTACACTTTTAAACCGCCCCACACTCGTGTCTCTGGGCGGTTCACAATGATAAAACAGTTTAAAACACATATAAAAACACATAAAAACAATTAAAAACTAACAATTTAAAAATAAATCACAAAATCAAAAACCTATACATTATTAAGAAGCTGAAAAAGCCTGAGTAAAAAGATGAGTTTTAAAATATTTTTTTAAAATTGTCAGAGATGGGGGGGATCGTATCTCAATAGAGAGCACATTCCATAGTCCCGGGGCAGCAACTAAGAAGGCCCGTCTCCGTGTGGCCACCAGACGAACTGGCGGCAGCTGGATATGGACCTCCAGAGATGACCGCAATGGACGGTGGGGCTCATAATGAAGAAGACGTTCTCTCAAATACTCAGGGCCTAAGCCGTTTAGGGCTTTATAAGTTATAACTAGCACTTTGTATTTGCATGGAAACCTATCGGCAGCCAGTGTAACTCGATCAGCAAAGGAGTAATGTGGTCTCTCCGAGATGACCCAGAGACCAAACTGGCTGCCGCATACTGAACCAACTGAATTTCCGGACTACGTACAAAGGCAGTCCCACATAGAGCGCTTTACAGAAGTCAAGCCTGGAGGTTACCAACAAATGTACCACTGTTATGAGGTCACTGATCTCAAGAAACGGGCGCAGCTGGCATATCAGCCGGAGCTGATAGAAAGCACCCCTGGCCACAGCCTCAACCTGAGAAACCAGGGAGAAGTGTAAATCCAGAAGTACTCCCAGACTGCAAACCTGTTCCATTTGGGGAAGTGTGACCGGATCTAGAACAGGCAGATCAAAATCATCTCTAGAGTTCTGACCCCACATAATAAGTACCTCCGTCTTATCTGGATTCAGCTTCAGTTTATTCTCTCTCATCCAGCCCATTACTGCTTCCAGGCAGGCATTCAGGGAGGATATGCCAGCTCCTGAAGAAGCTGACATAGAGAAGTAGATCTGAGTGTCATCAGTATACTGGTAACACCCAGCTCCAAATCCCCTGATGATCCGTCCCAGCGGTTTCATGTAGATATTAAAAAGCACTGGAGAACGTACGGAGCCTTGAGGGACACCGTACTTAAGCTCAGATCTTGAAGAGCAACAATCTCCAATCGACACCATCTGGAATCTGTCCGAGAGGTAGGAGCGGAACCACTGTAAAACAGTGCCTCCCACCTCCAACACCCTCAGACATTCCAGAAGGATACTATGGTCGATAGTATCGAAAGCCGCCGAGAGATCCAAAAGGACCAACAGAGTCACACTTCCTCTGTCAATTCCCAATTGGAGATCATCCATCAGGCCAACCAAGGCAGTCTCTACCTCATAGCCCACCCGGAAACCAGTTTGAAATGGGTCTAGATAGTTTCCTCCAAGACCGCCTGGAGCTGAGAGGACACCACCCTCTCAATTACCTTGCCCAACCATGGGATGTTGGAAACATTATTTAAAGCCACTCAATTTTTTTCCCTTCCTTCCTAGTAAAATGCATAGGTAGTGCAATGGGCCTTAAGCATTTCTGCACCTCAAAGGGGAGCGGGGAGGGAGAGAGGACACGGCCCTCCCTTAATGATTCACAGAGAGAGAAACTGGAAGCAAAAAATGTAATCCTTTCTTGAATCTGGAGCCTAGCATAATTTCTTTTTGTTGCTTCATGGTGAAGTTGTCCCTGCACAGTTAGCATTGTTCTTGCTGTGGCAGGACAATGGCAACAACTAGCACAGCTGAGCTGCTCTCAGGTATGCTGGTGCTTCCTAATTTAATACAAACTATGAAAAAAGGCCTGTGTTTTGCAAGAAGAAATGGAAGACATGAAAATCAGCAGTATGCACAGTTACAAATCTTACATAATTTAGAAATAGATCTACAAATTATATTTTACACTATGTATATAAGTGTTTAAAATGCAGCTGACCTTGTACATCCACACATTGATCACCATTTATCATTCCCAGGGTTTTTTGTGTGATTGTTACAAATTACCATGCAGAAAACAAAGGATTCTGGGGCATGGATTGTGATGTGGTGTACACATATTTGAGACTAAAATGTTGACACTGAAGGCATACAGAGGTCAACTGCAAGTTTGACTGTTAACAAAAGAAAGACAGAAAGAATATGGATGACATTTATAGCAAAAATAATAATTTCTTATAATCTTGCCTTTTAACACATCCACTGGATGAGGGGTCATACATTTGTCTGTTCTTGCACCTTGCCTTATCTAGACAAAAACTGCAGTGAGAGATAGTATACTGGACTAGCTGAAAAATGGCGCAACAATGTTTAATGTCCAGGTTATAAACACAATTGTTTTTTCTAAATTTTAGTTGTTCCAAACGATAATAATAAAAATAAATCTCTATTACTTGTAGGGATGTGCACAAAGCGTTTCATGCACATCTGGGATGGTGGCGAGTGGGCACTTTAAATAGAGAGAGGCAGGTCTTACCTGTCTTGGTCACTCCTACGCTGCCCCAGCACAGTGCTGTCCATAAGCAACAGCCCCACTGTCCGTTCTTACAAGTTACGCCATGCAGGGGTTTCCTGTTTGGGTTCCATGTTTCCAGCATCCCGTAGGCATAGTCATGTGAATAGCATCTGCATGTGTGCGGACACCATTTACGTGATGACAACACCTGCAGGATGCTGGGAACAGGGAACTTCCTGTTCCCAAACAGGAAGCCCCCACATGGCATAGCTTGTAAGAATGGACAGTGGGGCTATTTTTTTATGTACAGTGCCCTCCTGGTGGGCAGCAGAGGAGGGGTGGAGGGACAGGGAAGACCTGCCTCCCTCTGTTTAAACGTTTCAGCCAGGGGAACTTGAATAGTTTTGGTGCCTGAAATTAGAGGCGCTGAAACTATTCATGCACATCCCTAATTACTTGTGCCTCATCAAAGAAATATGTTATAGCTGCAGTTTCTAAATAATCACATGATGAAGCCCATGATAGCAAATCCTACACTTAGAAATATGAAAACACAAAGTGACTTTGAAGAAAGGTCTGAGGCTACCTGTGAGCCTTCTATTTTATGTAGGCTCTTTTGGTAAGTATAAAGCACTTTTAGCACCGTGTGACTCGGAGATAATTTGCGTTTGCGTAGTGCAAATTAGCTCCACGCAAAACATCCGTACGTTACCATTTGTATAGAATGTAATAAGTGACCCAGCTGGTCTACAGGTGCAACCACAGTGACAGTCATTTCCATGATTACAGCCTCTGTTCAAAGAGCTCCTGCAGTTGTGAAAAACTACTGCTGTGCCACTCTGGCTGTAGCCATGAATGGACTTGTTCACTCCCTACTTCATCCAATTGTGGGCACATTCACAACTACATACGACTCCAGATCCATCATACAGAGCCACTTTTCATTGTGTGAGAACTGCCCCTTCAGTTCTTCAAGCTTAAAATCCATCAAAACATGTGACCAGACCAGGACTGTTGCAACTGATGTATAATATCACATATCAGTGGTGGTAAAGGCAGCTATTGGGTAACATCCATAATAAGTAAAAAGCAGCCTCGATCAGACTGCTTCCATGCTTGAAGCACTTTGGATATAAAGTTTTCTTTGGTTAAACACTTTAGTACATCAAAAGATGGATGCACACATACACATATGTACTTGTGTAACCCTTTAAAAGAAAACAAAGTGCAATTTTTTCTTCAGACTGAAACTGACAACTTAGGAACATAAGAAGCTGCCATATACTGAGTCAGACCATAGGTCCATCTTGCTCAGTATTGTCTACCCAGACTGGCAGTGGCTTCTCCAAAGTTGCAGGCAGGAATCTCTCTCAGCCCTGTCTTGGAGATGCTGCCAGGGAGGGAACTTGGAATCCAGATGCTCTTGCCAGAGCAGCTCCATCCCCGCTCACACTTCTAGTCTCGCTTTCATATGCATCCAGGGCAGACCCTGCTTAACTAAGGGGACAAGTCATGCTTGCCTACCACAAGACCAGCTCTTTTCCTTGATGAAGTTGTTGCAATTACAAAAATGGAGTGAAGGGGCATTTGGTTTTAGTGGCTCCCTTATGTTTGTATTGCTATCAATGCTGGAACAAGGCTACTGCAACAATAGTGGGAAAGCAGAATTTCATCCTATTGCTGTACACAGTCTTAATTACATTTAAAAGTCAATATTGCCATCAGAGGGCAGTGTTTGCTATGCATACACACAACTGAGCTTTGCGGGGTGGGTGGGTTTGGTAGGAAGTCAGAATATCTAGTTAATGAGAATACACTGGCATGTTACAACAGATCTAAATTAAATTTAATTTTAGGTCAGTATTAATCTCCAACATACAGAGATACTAGCATTGAAATGAGAATAAATGGACTGAGGAAAAAGGCAGAGAAATGAAGTGGCTTTCTATATGATTAGGATGATGCATGGAAAGCCAATATAAAATGAATAAAGTTGTTTTGCGTGATCCAGTGGAATTTCTGCTTCCCTTTGCTGAATAGCGGCTAGAACTTCAAACAAAATCCAGCATTGGGAAATAATGTTTTAATATCAATATGTGTACAAATTGAGTGTGACACCTGTTTTACAATGGGTTGATCCATTTAAAGTTTTTAGGACCTTCTGGGCATTAATACATAAATAAATATCACACTTTTATGTTTGTGCAAGACAATGAGTTGGAAACACCTCATTACACTTTGTTACTGAGGTTAGTTGCACAACTGAGCTTTGCATGCAAAGCTTCACAATAAAAATATCTAACTGCACAGAGGAAACAAGCAAGATCTGTACAGGGCTACAGATTAGACAGTGCTTGTGCAAAACCTTTTTTCCTATTGGAAGTCTACACCTCAATTTAGACTTCTGTGTACACATCAATCAGGTAGTCGTCACTGAAAATACAAGTTAGGGATGGCCTTGCATTATCTAAGAATGAAAGATCTATAGTTCCATTAAAAAATAGAATATATATTTTCTGGTCCAGTCTATAAAGAAGAACTGCAGTCTGTATATGTAGAGTTCATCTTCTTTAACACAGAACTATCAGTTAAATCTTGCCCTCAGACATTTTATACCGTTTGAAAAGCTTTTAGAAACAATTTGGTAAAGTTTAGGCTGAAATCTTAACATATACTTACCTAGAAGTTAGTCCCACAAAGTTAAGCAGGCCTTCTCTCTCTCTCTCTAATTCTCCTAAATGTACCCGTCACTAATCCCATGCCTGGCAGCTCTCACGAGAGTTTGCGAGCAGCTGCTTGGGGTATAGCGACGGGGACGGGGAGACAATGGCGGTGGCAGCTGGTCAGCTGGAGGCGGCAGGCTGGCCCAGCTGGCGGGACAAGGAAGCGGCAAGTGGCCTGGACGTCGGGAGGAGGAGGTGGGCCGACGGGACCAGGAGGCGGCAGCGGGCCGGGCTAGCCGACGGGAGAAGGAGGCAGTTACTGGGAGTGGACGGGAGGAGGTAGCGGGCCAGTTTTCCAGCTGGCTTGCCAGCCAGAAAGCGCAGGGTGGGGGTGAGAAGCGGGCGGGGTGGGGGGGAGAAGAAGTGGGCCGGCCGGCCAGAAAGCATGGGCAGGGTGGGGAGAAGTGGGCAGGGGGCAGAAGCGGCTGGTCGGCCAGAAAGCCAGGCGTGCCAGTGTGTGCGTGGGAGAGAAGCAGCCACGGTGGGTGGGCCAGAGGCGCAGATGCTCTGTGCCCGGCCCAGCTAGTTTCTGAGTAAAATGCAAAGCCTGAGATGTTCGATTATGTTTGTGATTTTGTTAAGGGGATACCACTGCACTGAAAGCAATGGCTGATGCTTCCTTTATATGGTCCATCTCTCAAAATGACCTCAGTGTGTAGGCAGTGGTAAGACTGTACACAATTATTTATTTCTATACTTCTACAAACTGGTAAAATAGTGTGATTGACCAAGAGTTAAGATTTGTTTCACACTATTCTTCCATTATCCATTACTGATATTTATCCCCATCCGAAATGCCAATAGTCAGCAACAAATTCCCTTCTAGCCCAGATATGAAAAACACTCTGCTAGGGGTGGTCGAACTGAGGGTCTCTCAGCTGGTGTTCAGCTACAACTTGCACCATCCTCAGCAGCCACCATGAGTTGTAGCCCAACAACAGGTGGAAAGCCTCAAGTTGGCCACCTCTGTGGCCAATACTAACCTGCCTGTCTTATTCTAGAAAACAAATGGAACTCCAATTCCAGAGGGGCATTCGATTTTAGCAGTATGGACTCTGTGCGTTAGGGCTGTGCAAAGAGTAAACTTTGAAGACCTGAAGCCAAATCATCTGCACATCTCTGGAGATAAGCACTGGGAGCAATGTGCCAATGACGTGACTTTGACGCTTTGTAGGTGGCTTTTTTGCACAGCCCCACTGTAAGTACAAATCTTGAGGAGAAGAAGACATGGATCTATTTTTAGCAGCAAGAAGAAAGGAAGTTTCTTCAGGTTGCTGTGTCTTGAAAAAAAGATAAAAATGCGTTAATGGCATAGATTTCTCCTAGTCACAGGGAAGACCCCAAGACCTGGAAGCATGTATTACGAATACAGGTGGTTTTTGTGGGTTCATTTCCCGCAGCTTCGCTTATTCGTGGGCCACCTGCTGTATACCAATTTAGTTATGGCGGGAGGTAGATTTGGTTATTTGTGGGTCTACCCCGCCATAACTAAATAGTCACCTCTTTAAGTCTTTCTGCATGCCAGCTGGGAAGCTGGAGAGTGGACATTTAAATTTTCTGCCTGTCTTATTCTAGGAAACAAATGGAATGCACTCCAGAGGGGCATTAGATTGTAGAAGTGTGAACAAGGAGAGCTGGTCTTGTGGTAGCAAGTATGAATTGTCCCCTTTGCTATGCAGGGTCCATCCTGGTTTAGAACATAAGAACAGCCTTGCTGGATCAGGCCCATGGCCCATCTAGTCCATCATCCTGTTTCACACAGTGGCCCACCAGATGCCACTGGAAGCCTACAGGCAGGGGTTGAGGGCATGCCCTCTCTCCTGCTGTTACTCCCCTGCAACTGGTACTCAAAGGCATCCTGCCTTTGAGGCTGGAGGTGGCCTATAGCCCTCCGACAAGTAGCTATTGATAAACCTCTCCTCCATGAAGTTATCCAAACCCCTCTTAAAGCCATCCAGGTTGTTGGCTGTCACCACATTTTGTGGCAGAGAATTCCACAAGTTGATTATGCATTGTGTGAAAAAGTACTTCCGTTTGTTGGTCCTAGATTTTCTGGCAATCAATTTCATGGGATGACCTCTGGTTCTAGTGTTATGTGGGAGGGAGAGGAATTTCTTCCTATCTACTTTCTTCACACCGTGCATGATTTTATAGATCTCTACCATGTCTCCCAGCAGTCGTCTTTTTTCTAAACTAAAAAGCCCCAGGTGTTGTAGCCTTGCCTCATAAGAAAGGTGCTCTAGGCCCCTAATCATCTTGGCTGCCCTCTTCTGAACCTTGCATTTGCATTTGAATGGAACACTACAAGTGTGAGTACTGTAAGATATTTCTCTTAGGGGATGGGGCCACTCTGGGAAGAGCAGAAGGTTCCAAGTTCACTCCCTGGCATCTCTGAGACAGGGCTGAGAGAGACTCCTGCCTGTAATCTTGGAGAATTCGTTGGCAGTCTGTGTAGACCAGGCATCCCCAAACTGCGGCCCTCCAGATGTTGCTGAACTACAACTTCCAGCATACCCAGCCACAAAACACTGTGTCTAGGGATGCTGGGAGTTGTAGTTCAGCAACATCTTGAGGGCCGCAGTTTGGGGATGCCTGGTGTAGACAGTACTGAGCTAGATGGACCAATGGTCTGACTTGGTAGAAGGCAGCTCCCTATGTTCCTAACTTTAACCCTCCCTGTCCATCAGCTGATGGGCGGGGAAGATTAACATTTAAATGGCCACTCTCTTCGCTTCCCAGCTGCCGAGGAGACTTAAAGAGGTAGTGTGCGTGGCCAGGTGCCTCTTCTGCTGCCTCTTTAAGCACCCCCCACTTCCCAGGGGAGGTTTAAAGTTTAAATTGCCTCTCTCTCCATTTCCCAGCTTGCGTGCAGGGAGGCTTGAAGAGGTGGTGCGAGTGGCCGGGTGCCTTTCCTGCCACCTCTTTAAGCCTCCCTGTGTACCAGCTGGGAAGCGGGAAGAGTAGTCATTTCAACTTTAAACCTCAGCTGATGGGCAGAGAGGTTTAAAGTTTAAAAGGCCACGTCCGCTGCTTCTAAGCTGGCATGCAGGGAGACTTGAAGAGGCGGCATGAGTGTCTGAGACACTCTGTAAGCATCCCAGCCACTCACGCCATCTGAGTGTGTAAGCTTACCCCATTTGGGGGGTTAGGTTAAGCATTCCATTAGAAAGCATTTACCATTCACAGGACTCTTCCGGAACATAACCCCCACGGTATTGGAGGGCTTCCTGTACTTTTTGCTCCCTATCATACACTGTGCTTTGTCCCCTTCCAAGTTAATTATATCCTCTAACATAGACTATTAATATTCCAATTAATGTGATAAGAGTTTACTAGAGAGTATTATATACTGGAGGAATAGCAAAAACAACCACCATACTTTTAGAAGATTCTACTTATTTTAACATTAAAACAACCCCCCCTCCACAAACAATTATTTATAGCCACCCCATAGCAATTGTTTTTTCACGCTCACAAAACAATAAAAACAATAGAATAAGACATACAAGTAAAATACATTAAAAACAATAACTAAAAAACAATACACACTTTTTAAAAAAAAAATGTGTGAACAAAAATGTCTTCACCTGGCATCTAAGAGAATGTACAATGGCACCAGGTGAGCCTCACTGAGGAGGCTACTCCATAAATGGAATGCCACCACCAAGAAGGCCCTGTCCCTAGGATATGGAATAGTCCCTCACCTTGTTTGGCAGGGGCACTTGGAGCAGGGCTTCCAAAAAAGATCTTAAGATCCAGGTAGGGACATATGGAGTAAAGGGCTCTCTCAGGTAACCTGGTGCCAAGCCATCAAGGGCTTTATAGGTTAAAACCAGCACCGAATTAGGCCTGGAAAGAGGCTGGGAGCCAGTGCAGCCAATGAAGCACTGGTGTTACATGAACAAAATGCCAAGCCCCAGGTAATAATCTTGTGGCCCTATTTTGGACCACTGTAGTTTCCAAACCTTTTCAAAGGCAGCCCCACATACAATGTTATATTTTTCAGGATTTTTACCCTGCCTTTCAGCCCCCAAAAGGACCCCCAGCCTGGAATAACATGTCTGACAGCCAGCACCTGTTACATGCTCTGTTTACTTTATGTGTAATAAAGGTTTGTCGATTGACTGATTGATTGGAGAGTCAGCATGTTCTTGGCCGACAAGCAGCACAAACCTAAACATGTTAATTCAGAAGTTAAGTCCCACTGAGTTCCATAGTACTTACTCCCAGGCAAGTATGCGTAGGATTGCCTCAAGGGGTCTGAATAGAAGTGTCATTCTGACCTCACAGAAGGAAAAGAAAGAAAAAGGAAAGACGAAGCAGCATTATAGGGGTCCAAATACACTTCGGCACTTCTGTGGAATAGCTTATCCAGTGCTTGAAAAGTTGTCAGCATGCCTCTGAGGACCAGATATAGGGAATGAACAAGTGAAGACAGGTCTTGCCTTCATTTCTTGCTTGGGAGCTTCCAGCAGTAGCTGGCAGGTCACTGTTGAAAAATGAATGCTGGAGCAAGTTGTACTCTGATCTCGCAAGGTAGATCTCCAGCTTGGTAGTATCTTATGCTCCTTACAGATGGGAGCAGCAAGGTTAGGCAACTCAAATATTCATAACAATGGGACATTGATACATAAGAAAGCATCCACATTTCATTTAGGTATTTAAATTATAACACAGGTTATTTCCACAAGTGACTTCTTGTGCCGACTTTCCATGCACTTGCTTTTTCCTCCTCTCGGTATTTACCTTTCCACTTCACAATTCAAGTTTTGTTGCTGCAGTTGGAGCAAGCTCAAAGTAGATCTGAACACCTTTTTAGAGCTGGGATATGATTTATTTTTTTTAAGGGAGCAAGGGGGAAGCTTGAAAAGCCCAACTGATCTAGGCTTGACTGGGTACTCACTCTGTCACACAGCTCTTCAAATGTGAAGTCTGCAATGGTTCCACACGCTTTATTCACTCTCAGCCCTCTGCCTTGTACTTTTAAAATCCTTGGTCTAGTTACTATGGGAACATGAACAAAGACTCAATCTTGTCTGGATAATTACTATAAAACTCATCTCTTACAGATAGGAAATGCATAGCTTGATGAATAATAGCACCATGATTCAACACATAAATTAGACAAAATGCTGATACAATGACTGCCACTTGAGTGTGGCATCAACCCATATACAGCAGTGGAACTTATTAATTGGTCAGTGGAGATTGGGCATTGTGTTCTAAATGTATTCTCTTTCAAGAGAAATTAACTTACGTACAATCATTTTGTTTTTGAGCCAGCTCATCAAACAACTTATCCATGACAGCCTCCACATCAGCTTCACTTGTGCTACAGTGAAAAGAATAATAGAATATGAAATTAATAACACTTGAAGCCAACATCAAACAGCTGCCTGAGCTTGCTTAGCTTTTTGCCCATAAAAAGAGAGAGAAAGAGAGAGAGAACAAGAACACAGGATGTTATGTTGTAAATACAAACATTAGATTTAGAATACACTTAAAAAGCAGAACACATTAACTCTCAGGTAGATGATTCTGTTGTATTTGCATACACTGAAAGACTTCTGAGTTTCAAGCTGTTTCTAGTAATGAGGCAATGCAGGCAAAGCAAGGCCATCTACCCTATATATGGGCACAATGAAAAAGGCAAACTTCTCTCTATATCTTGCATGCACAAGAGCAAAGAGGCAGAAACTGTCAAGCATCTGAAGGAGAATCCACTGGAAGCTTTGTGATGACCAAGAAAAATTTAAAAATACATAAACAGCTTGAAATAGGCATGAATAAAATGGAATATGTTGACCTAGCATTTTCCAGGGTTAAGATTGCAATCCTATGCACACTTCTTTAGGAGTAAAGGTAAAGTGTGCTGTCAAGTCGATTTCGACTCCTGGTAACCACAGAGCCCTGTGGTTTTCTTTGGTAGAATACAGGAGGGGGTTACCATTGCCTCCTCCTGCGCAGTATGAGATGATGCCTTTCAGCATCTTCCTATATCACTGCTGCCTGATATAGTACCAGCAGGGATTCAAACTGGCAACCTTCTGCTTGTTAGTCAAGCATTTCCCCCGCTACACCACTTAAGCTGACTCGCTCAATGGGATTTACATTCCACTGATTTTAGCTACAATCAGCTTCTATCCAAAGTGTTTCTCCATATAATTTAGTGAGATGTCATATTAACGTATCAAGCCGCACCCCAGAATCAGGCTCCTTGAAAGGTCACCTAATAAATGCTAGGCATGAAGGGTGGAGAAATCTCAGGAAGTTTTCCATTCTAATTAAGTCACCAGGTGGTGGACACTGACCGCCCTCACACTTTCAATGACACTTTGCTTCAATTTATAATTTTAAAAAGGAATTCTTCAAAACTCTGACCTTGCTCTGAAGATATTTCATAGCCTCCTGGCCACCCACCTTCCCCCAGCTCGGCATGGACAGCTTGGAGGCCGGTCTGTGTAGCCGTGCTGTGCCCTTTCATCTTCCTGAGTGCTGGCAACTATTTCCATCTGTGAGCACTAATTTTCACCTGCCGCAGCTTACGATCACCTGTGAGAGAGGTGACTGAGTTTTCTTTGGGGGAGCCTATAAAGACAGAGGGAGCGCCAACGGCACAGCTGGCAGTGCAGCTGGTTTGCCCACTTGTTACTGAGACTTGGCTGAAGTTAATTAGTAATGTGTCTGGGTTTGTCTGGAGATGGGGAGACAGAGGGTGCCTTCGTTGACTATGGGGCAGCTATACCGGTAGTGGTGGGGAATAGAAGAAGAAAACGTTGGCAGGTCAGCAAGCCGTTCCAGGGGAAGGGTAGTCAGAAATTTAATAGCTGTCTCCCCTTCCGGCTGTCCTGCCAGCTCTTTGACCTCGAGGAGCATTGCCAACAACCCACATAGCCTCACCTTGCTCCTCTGCAATGCCAGGTCGGTCCAAAATAAGCCAGAGCTCATCCAAGATTTGATTATGGATGAAGGGACCGACCTGGTGTGTATTACTGAGACTTGGTTGGGGGAAGCTAGTGGTCCAGTTTGGTCCCAGCTTCTCCCTCCAGGATATTCTGTAGAGGAGCAGGTGAGGGGACGTGGGCGGGGAGGTGGAGTGGCTGTGGTTTATAAGGATGACATTTCCCTTACCAGGTTCCCTGTTGGGGTATTGGACCATATTGAATGTGTGTCCTTAAGTTTGGGGACCAGGGATAGATAGGGACTTCTGTTGGTGTACCGATCGCCCTGCTGCCCGAGTCCCTTACTGAGTTCACGGACTTGGTCGCAGGACCAAGACTCACAGACTTTTGGTGC
Source organism: Hemicordylus capensis (assembly GCF_027244095.1). NCBI lineage: Eukaryota > Metazoa > Chordata > Lepidosauria > Squamata > Cordylidae > Hemicordylus > Hemicordylus capensis. Next base: position 331,214,693 of record NC_069657.1, on the reverse strand, counting down.
TGGGGGACTTCAATGTTCGTTTCAGGACCAATTTGTCCGGGGCAGCTCAGGAGTTCATAGCGGCCATGACAACTATGGGCCTATCCCAAGTGGTCTCTGGACCAACGCACACTGCAGGTCACACGCTTGGTTTGGTCTTTTACTCTGATCAGGGTGGTGTTCTGTGGGTGGGGACTCCTGTGATTGCTCCATTGACATGAACGGACCGCCATCTGGTTAAGGTTGGGATTACAACCACTTCTCACCTCCGCAGGGGCGAGGGGCCTATTAGAATGGTCCGCCTGAAGAGGTTATTGGATCCGGCAGGATTCCAAGAAGCCTTGGAAGGATTCAGTGTTGGTTTTGCCGGTGATCCTGTTGATGCCTTAGTTGAGAATTGGAACAACTTGCTCACCGGGGCAGTAGACACAATTACTCCTAAGTGTCCCCTCCGACCCGCTTCAGAATTGGCCCCTTGGTATACGGAAGATCTATGGGGGCTGAAGTGGCAAGGTAGGCGACTGGAGCGCAAGTGGAGAAAGACTCAACTCGAATCCGACAGATTACGACATAGAGCACACTTAAAGATCTATGCTCAGGCAATACGTGCGGCAAAGAAGCAATTATTTTCTGCCCGTATTGCTTCTGCGAGTTCACATCCAGCGGAGTTGTTCAGGGTTGTGAGGGAGCTAGTATCTGCCCCCCCGCCTTGAACCAGAATTTGGAAGCATCAGTCACCCACTGTGATGTGTTTAATGGATTTTTCGCAGACAAAATCTCTCGGATTCAGGCAGACTTAGATGGAGATTCCACAATTAATTTGATGTCTGAACGAGGTGTCCAACAATTCCTCTTATACGATTCGACTAGATCAATTTCAGTTTGTGACTCCTGAGGATGTGGACAAACTGCTTGGATCAGTGAGGCCTACCATTTGTTCTCTTGACCCTTGTCCAACATGGCTTATTCTATCTAGCAGAGAAGCTGTTGTAGGCGGCCTGGTAGAAATCATAAATGCTTCTCTGAGGGAGGGCAGGATGCCTCATTGTCTCAAGGAGGCAATTGTTAGACCTCTTCTAAAGAGGCCTGCACTAGATCCCTCAGAGTTGAGCAATTATAGGCTTGTCTCCAATCTCCTGTGGCTGAGCAAGGTAATTGAGAGGGTGGTGGCCTCTCAGCTCAAGACAGTCTTGGAGGAAACTGATTATCCAGACCCATTTCAAACTGGCTTTCGGGTGGGCTATGGGGTGGAGACTGCCTTGGTCGGCCTGATGGATGATCTCCAATTGGCAATTGACAGAGGAAGTGTGACTCTGTTGGTCCTTTTGGACCTCTCGGCGGCTTTCAGTACTATCGACCATAGTATCCTTCTGGAATGTCTGAGGGTCTTGGGGGTGGGAGGCACTGTTTTACAGTGGTTCTGCTCCTAACTCTCGGACAGATTCCAGATGGTGTGGATTGGAGATTGTTGTTCTTCAAAATCTGAGCTTAAGTATGGTGTCCCTCAAGGCTCAATATCCAATGCTTTTTAACATCTACATGAAATCGCTGGGAGGGATCATCAGGGATTTGGAGCTGGGTGTTACCAGTATACTGATGACACCCAGATCTACTTCTACATGTCAGCTTCTTCAGGAGCTGGCATATGCTCCCTGAATGCCTGCCTGGAAGCAGTAATGGGCTAGATGAGGGAGAATAAACTGAAGCTGAATCCAGATAAGACAGAGGTACTTATTGTGCAGGGTCAGAACTCCAGAGATGATTTTGATCTACCTGTTCTAGATGGGGTCACACTTTCCCAAACGGAACAGGTCTGCAGTCTGGGAGTACTCCTGGATCCACACCTCTCCTTAGTTTCTCAGGTTGAGACGGTGGCCAGGGGTGCTTTCTATCAGCTCCGGCTGATACACCAGCTGCATCCGTTCTCAAGATCAGTGACCTCAAAACAGTGGTACATTTGTTGGTAACCTCCAGACTTGACTTCTGTAAAGCGCTCTATGTGGGACTGCCTTTCTACGTAGTCCGGAAATTCAGTTGGTTTAGAATGCAGCAGCCAGTTTGGTCTCTGGGTCATCTCGGAGAGACCACATTACTCCTTTGCTGATCGAGTTACACTGGCTGCCGTTAGGTTTCCGGGCAAAATACAAAGTGCTTGTTATAACTTATAAAGCCCTAAATGGCTTAGGTCCTGAGTATTTAAGAGAGTGTCTTCTTCTCTACGAGAGTGTCTTCTTCGCTACCCCAACGCCCATTGAGGTCATCTGAGGAGGTCCGTCTCCAGTTACCGCCAACTCGTTTGGTGGTCACACGGAGAAGGGCCTTCTTAGCTGCTGCCCTGAGATTGTGGAATGCGCTCCCTGCTGAATTACGATCCTCCCCATCTCTGGCTATTTTAAAAAAACATTTGAAAACCCATTTTTTAACCCAAGCCTTCTTAGGTTTTTAATTAAAAAGTACTGTTAATTTTATGGTTTTTAAATTAGTGTATTGTTTTAAACTTTTATATGTGTTATATGTTTAACTGTTTTAACTTTTATATGTGTTTTAATTGTTGTTAGCTGCCCAGAGACGTAGGTTTGGGCGGGGTCTAAATTTAATAAATAAATAAATAAATAAATAACTAATAAAAACTTGAAGGAGAACTACAGCAACTATTGTAAAAAAAAAGTCAGCGCTGAGGTGTTATACAAGGTCGTACAAGTTTAGCCTACATGGGGCTGCAATGGCGCCTTTACCCCTGGACATCAGCGCCGAGGTCCAAGGCCTCCACACCCCCTGGGGCCCCCCCAATCCTCTTTAGTCTGACGTGGGTGGTGTGGTCGCTGCTGGCCCTCACTGCACTGGGTGGCCAATTGCAATTGTGACCTGTGCTGGGTGCTTTAAAGACAGAGGGGGGAGAGGGGAAAGAAATATGTGGGATGGGAATATGTGTTGCATGCTGAAATGTTTCTGCTACTGCATAGTTGCATAAATATACCTGTTTTTATATTCTTACACTCTTGTGAGTTCAGTTGCTGTTTGTGCCCTCCAGAACCTATGTGTTAGAACTACTGTGTTGGTCATGGTGTGTGTAGGGGGGTAATGTGGAACTTGCTGGGGGGGGGATGGGGGGGCTCCAAAGGCCTTTAGGTCCAGGCTCCAAAATGACCTAAGTGCACCTCTGCAGGGCTAGCCTTAGGATAAATAATGCCCTGGATGACGAGTAGTTTTGGCAGCCTCCCCAACTCATTCTCAAGTGTATCAGTTTATGCCCAGTTTATGTGGCTTCTGCAGGATTGCAAAACCGAATTGTATAACAGGCCCTACTGTAAGTAATACCCCATCAACCTGAATAAAAGATTAAGGGCACTGCTTAATTCAGTGAGCTCCCCCTTACTCAGTGCAGCTCAACAAACAAACTGAGCCACCAAACACAGCCCGGCTCCCCCTTCAGGTAGACACCCTCAGTGACCACCTAGCTTGCCCACCTGTAAGGCTGGCCCTAAGCATACCTATTTGTTGGGAAGACAATAGGAAGAGCTGGATCTTAAACTACATAGGCCTGCTTGAATGGACTAGATATCAGTCTTCCTTGCAGCACAAGGCAAATTCAACATTGGCTCTATGCCAATATTAACATAAAACCATGGCTTGTTTTCCTCAGCTAGAGTTAAGGATTCTGTCTGAATAGCTAAATCATGGTTAGGGATTGGCTGCATACTAGGAGGGGAGATCACAGGTTAAAGGGGCTGCAAGCATGGTTAAGCACTAGATCTGCACTAAGCAGTTTTCCTGCCTCTCCGTCTTCTCGGTTTGCAAAGTGACAAATGACTCTTACTGGTATTTCTGTAACCATAACCTCAAGGATTTCATTGTGTGTTTGGGATCTTAACTGAGGCAACAAACCTTGATTAGTATTAACTATGTCATCTCTGAATTGGGGCATTATGTCTAAAATAACGAGGCTAGGGAAATTTTGCTTGTGGTCTCAGGATTTTGAAGTATGCATCACAGTAGTGTATACATATACCTAAAAGATTACAGTCTGTGGTCATGTTCTCACACACTAGTCTTATGTGTCCGGGAATGTTCATACAAATTTATTCTCAATATGAAACTTTGGCATGACTAAATGCCATACTTTAAAAAGGCGGGGGGAGGATTCCCCTTTTAGCACCTCTCACACAAAATGGCATTCATTTAATCTTCAGAATAGTTTAAAGAGCAGTTTGCAGGGAGGATGGGTGATCCAGGAACTGCTTATATTTAATTTTAAAATGTTAGTGACAGTACTGCATTGACGTGATCCATAACCCTGTGCTAAAGCAGACTAGATTATTCACGGGCAACCTTTTTTGGAAGATTGAAACTATAGAAACATAGGAAGCCACCTTATACCAAGTCAGACTATTGGTCCATCTAACTCAGTATTGTCTACACAAACTGGCAGCAGCTTCTCCAAGGTTACTGGCAGGAATCTCTCTCAGCCTTAACTTGGAGCACTCTTCCCAGATCGGCCCCATCCCCTAAGAGGAATATCTTACAGTGGTCTCCCATCTTACATGTGGTCTCCCATTCAAATGCAAACCAGGGTGGACCCTGCTTAACAAAGCGGACAAGTCATACTTGCTACCACAAGTCCAGCTCTCCTCTCTTAACAAATAAATAATTCAAATTCAGAGGTGAAAAAAGAAAAGAACTCTGTGCATTTGTGAAAAAACCTTAGATACATATTTCAAGTATCTTCAGATCCTAGTCTGTTGCCTTTCGGCCTTCTCTGATGATTGACCTTTCAAAAAGATTCTTTTTTTATTTATAAATACAAAAACAGAAATATTACAAATGTTGAATTCCAATATCTAATAACAAACTTTACAATTATATAAATTTAAGCAAAACAATTTAAAAAGCAAAATTAAGAGAAGGGGGGGGAAATCAAAGGAAACTTAAAACAAAGAAAAACAATTTGATTTACTGTTTTAATTTTATGGCCTCTGAGCAGAGGCCAGGTGAGTGCCGGAGCCATGGCAGCTGCCGCACAGGATGCCGCTGCCAGGGGCAGATTAAGCTTTTTGCTGCCCACAGGCAGCCAAGATTTGCTGCTGGGTGGAGGGGGGGCGGAGTTAAATCTGTTTTTTAACTTTTAAAAACTGCCACTGCAGAGGTGTGGCACAGTGGTGTGGGACAGTGGTGAGAGCTCCTAGTAGGCAGCCACCTCCCGAATCCTGTCAGGCCAAGTGCAGTTGCTGCTGGGCATAGGCAGTGGAGACGGCAGCAAGCGACCTCCTCACACAGCCCCGCCTTCCTCCCACTGTCAGAGGTCAGGCTGATTTCTGCACATGCACACACGTGCACAGAGGGCTGAAATTGGCCCTATCTCTGTCATTTGGGAGGAAGGCAGGCCTGTGTGAGGAGGTCTTTTGCTGATGTCTCCTCCGCCGTCTAGGCAGGCAGCACCCTGCGCCCGGCCCGCCCGGATTTGGGAGGTGGCCGGGCTCACTAGGAGCTCTCGCTGCCACACAGTGGCAATTTTAAAAGTAAAAAAGAAGACGATTTAACTTGCTGCTCCTCCCAGATTTGCCACCGTAGGCTACTGCCTCTGCGGTAATCTGCTTTTGGCCACTGCTTGTGAAGGCTTGCAGGTGCAGGCCATACTGCTAGTGATGACTTTTTTTAAAAGGTACCTCTCACACGCCGCCCCCCCCCGTGCCACCCTCATCAGCCATACCTACATACCTGTCATGCTATCATTTGTATACCTAGCTATAATTACAATTCAGGCAACGAGAAATGTAAGGAGATGAAACGAAGAGAACTGAAAAGCTAAAGAACACATTTCAATCCTCCAATTTTTCAAAACAGACAATGGATTGTGTGTGATGGGTGGGGGATGTTCCAAGCTTGTACCAAGCCCAGGGAATGATGCTTGGACACTGCCAAAGAGTACAGTGCAAGTATAGTCTTGGACAGGGCTTGGTCATTTGCCCATTTTGCTTTACAGAAGCCCAGTAATTATTTAACATCCTCAAAAGAAATATTAAAACAATGCCACAATAAAGCTATGAGCACATTTCTACTTGTATTGGCTTGATTAAAACCACTTTCTCTTCTTAAATGTTGGAACAACTTTGCATCACATATACTTGTATTCTCAAATTGCTCTGAGGGTAAACTATCATTAGGGAAACAGAAATCAGAGCTATACAGATAAATTGTACTTATAGCTGTATCATTTAATTTTTATCATTTTCAAATACAAAATAAATGCGGAAGGAAATCAACATCCAAGATACAAGCAGATCATCTGTCAAAATAAGACAAGTTTTTGAATCTGCAAATGGGAACACCCAACAGTAAATGAGTCCTTGTCAGAGGATTTGTATAAATAATTACTTTACTACAATAAGGATGCTCTTTTTATTTACCAGGGAATTGCACACTCTTTTACAAGAGGATATTCATTGCTTTATAAGCCATCTGTCACTTCAGTTCTACAAACACCACACCTCCCAAAAAAATCTAATTAGTTTTAATTCAGTCACACATTCTAAATGATGTTACTGAAGAGACTGGAAACGCTGTCTGATGGAACTAGCACTGTGGCAAAAATGTTTAAGACATTTGGCTGTCTAGCCCAAATAAGCCATTGTTCTGATTCAATGGAACATGTGTTTTTACTAGCCATGGCAAAAGACTGGCTAGTGAGAGAATGAAAGAAAGAAATAGTATCCGCTTCAACAACTTACAGGTAGTAAACCTTCCCTGCTGCCGGAAGGGCTTGTTTCCTGTAGTCTATTCCAGAATCTAGTTGGATGGTGCTGCAATAATTCTGAATACAAGGGGGAAAATGGAGATTGTCATTCATTATTTCTCTGTGGCAGGTGTGATGGAATATTGCAGGTAAGTACAAAATATTTTACCAGCCTATCTGTGTCATAAGTAGGGCTGACATGTCCAGGATGTAGGAATTTCACCCATTTTTCTGGTGATTCTCTGCAGGCATTGTAGCTACATGGTATCAATGTTCAAAAGCCCCATATTTGTACCCTTTCTCTGGCACCAGTGGTGCTAGGTTGGCTCTCTCTCTCTGGCTCAGCAAATCCATTCCCCTCCTTTTTGGATCATCTCCAATGTGTTAGTGAGGGTGGTAGGGAGCCTCTGGGTTTAGCTGTGAAGCATATAGACAGAGAGCCCCTTTTTCTCTATTGACATTGTTGGGGTTCCACCTCTCTAGAAAACCCTTTCCAATCTTGGTTAAAAAAGGGGGGGGGGTTTAAAATTTGCATGCACACACACCCTCCCCCACACACACCCCGGTGGTGGTGTCCAGGAATTATCTCAGACAAGTATGGCAATGCTTAAGGCAAATTGAACAGCAGGTCTAGGCAATTTACTTGGAAGGATTAGACGCCTGGATGATAAGTTAACGTATGGCTTCTCCACAGTTATACCAAAGCAGCAGCATGAAGTGGACATTTTCCCAAATCAGACAAAAGGCAATCTTTATTTTCAAACAACCCTCACTGCTTTTTAATCCAATTCAGGTCCAAAAAGAGCTACAGATGCCTGCACCAGCTGCCATACTTTGAGGACACTTCTGAAAGTCATGCACAGTCACTTTACAGCAACTCCTACTGAGGAACTTGCTCTCTAGTTAGTGCATAGAGGCTTGTAGATAAAGCATTCTGTGGCAATGTGGTCATATATTTTCTGGAATCAGAAAAGATATGCTGCACAAGTTGAAGAAAGCGATGCAATATGAATGAATTTGCATAACTTTATTTATGTGCTTTGTTCCATTGCATAATTTAGGTGGAACAGTTTTATGTTAAAATTATTGGGCAGCATCCAGACTAAGTCCCATTAAAATTAATGGACTTAAACTAGTACTTAGTCATGACTAAGTTTGGGTGCTGCTCCCTATTACTATGACACATTTTGCTATTACGATGGTTATGTTAATATTATAATATGACATTAAATGATGATGATGAAGATTGGAGGATAGGTTGGAAAACTGTAGAGGAAAGAGGGCATTGGAGGGCAGAAGATCAGAGGCTATGTGAAGGAACTTAGAGCTGTGCAGTGTTCGTTGTGACTGGCCTCTGTTCACTAGAAGCAGTACATGATCTTTACCTGGTTGCCAAGACTGTGTTCATCAGAATACAGTGTTAAATACTGCTTTCTGTGAGGATATCTCAGAATTCATCTTGGTGCTAACAGAAACATACTATATGTGATCAGAGGTTCCTTAAGAAAGGGATAAGCAGACCCCTTCTGTCATGAGGTTCACACAAAAACCATGCCAGAGCAAAGCATTTATAGAGGAGTTCACACGTCTGGCTCCTTCCTCACTTTTAATATTTCGCCATATGTGGATAACATATGGATTAACAGGCATTAAGGAGTTAATTTTTTAAAAACTCTGCAACAGTTAAACTGAAGTAACTGTTTGTATAAACACGGTGATGGTTATGTGAATGTTAGTAAGAACTGCTCACATTTTCCAGGGTTCTCTTCCCAACCACAGAAACACAAATGCTACAACTTTGCCTTTCCTTAGAGTGAAAAGAGATAATCTCATAACAACACTCAAGTTTCTGAATTCTGTGTTAGAGATTACATTTCATGGTGTGTGGAAAGCTCAGTCACACAGGTTGCTAGATCACCTGACTTTAGCATGGGCAGGGCCCCTGACTATCAAGTGACTGGTCAACATCACCATGTGTAACCTAATCTTATACACAGGTAACCTCCCATTTGAAACATATGAGTATTAGAAATACAAGGCATTAAAAAGTAATTTGGATAAGTGATTTGCAAATAAAAATAGAGGATACTTTCAATATTTAAAATTCCTGTAGAAGGAAATTTTTTACTTGAAAAGGTGTTGTGGCTAGTGAGAATAACGGCATGTAAAGTCATAGTGGTAAACTAGTGAGAGTAATTGCTTAATGAAGCACAACATGAAATGCACTACAAATTGGAAAACATATCAACATACTATACAATGTAAAAAAATTACCAGGGTAAGGATGGATAGAATTAAACATGTGGTAATAGGTTCACAAACTTCTAGATCATTCAGATTATATGTACTCCTAAATACTTCATTACAAATTTGCCTACCTGCTCTCATTATTATTTTTAACACTTAAAAAAAATTAAACCCAATAGAAACAATACATGTATTAATGTGGTCTCTCTTTGGGTACCTGACTCCATCACAGGACTGATTAAAGCCTACAAGCATGATTGCATTCCACACTCACTAATCACCATCAGGGAATCCTAATCAGCAGCTAAAGAACTTTTAACGGAGACTTCACATTTTAGCCCCTAATTGTCAAAACTACAATCCTAACAACTGTTTTACATTTTAAAAAACAAGTTATTACACATTCATATTTTATCAGACAGCACTAAAAATCTTTTGTCCATTCCCCGAGGTAGCAGAAGTTAGTCGAATGGTGTAATTCCAAACGGAACAGATCATCATTGCCCTAGCACAAGGACGATGACTTCTTACCCCATTAGTTTAATGCTTAGAATTATTCAGGTGCTCAATCTATTATGAATTGGTTTATGTATTTATGTATAGCAAAGGACAAACACAATTATGCACTGAAAATGTAATTAAGAAGGTAAAAAATAGACTTATCACACACTCATTACCATAAGAGGATAACTTTATTCAGGAAGCATTTTGACTTCGCTCAAGGTAGTCTAAAATAAAAGGCAGTCAATGCTATGAGAAAGCCATTTAAAATGCTACAGCCATTTGACAGCTCTGTTTTTCTCGATATAATCATTACAACTTGGCTATAACCTTGGTACTGGAAGTATTACAGAATTTGTGCTGTGGGGTTTCAGCATCCAATAGGTCTAGCGAGTACCAGTCCAAAAGCTTAAATCTTGCTTCCTCCATCCATGGAGCTCAGAGTGCAAAAAGACCCTCCAAATACTTCCAAGTAACCCTTTTCCCACCATGATGCCATAATGCACCAGGCCACACGGGGCATGCCAAAGCCCTCCTGACCTTACCCTGAAGCACCCAGAAGTCCACCTCTCCCTAGGCCACCATGCACAGTGATGCTCCTGCTGCAAGCAACCTTTGCACAAGGGGCCTAGAAATAAACAGGCTACTGGATGCTTCAGGTGAAGTATGGGAAGGATCCAGTGGCCATTCCTGCATAGCAATGGTGCTTATCGCCAGAGCTACATAAAGTGGGGAGGCTTACACTGAAGTTTCTGAAGGGTTTCTCCCCACCTTGTTCTCCGCAGGCAGAAGGTGTACAAAATAAAATTGCAACTGTTAACAATACTACATAAAATAGTTAAATATGACAAGTAGTTAAAAAAACCAGTACAGGAGAACTTCAGTATTTGCATGGGTTCTACTATCATGGATACAGAAACTGCGAATACTGAGTCATTGGAGCTATGGAAATCTGGGGGTTAGGGTTCCTGGAGGTTGGGAAAATGTCCAAAAGAAACAGGGAAAAATGCCCTAGAAATGCAGGGGGAAGTGGCCTACCGTGCTTCGCAAGTTCCTAGCAGTGCGAATGACACAATGCCGCCCCCCCCCCAAGAGTAAAAAATCAAAATCACACAGACACCTTTTTTTGCAAAATGAGCCATAAAATGGCCCCCGATCTCAAAATGGTGGCCATAAATGACCTCCAAGGTCATTTCCAGCCACCCCCACGAATATAACCTTTAAAAAACCCTTTCCCCTCACATAAACCAAGGTCAGGTGTCCATTATCCGACTGAGGAAATGCAAAACCACGGATAGTGAATCCACTATTCATGAGGCTCTCCTGCAGTCCTACTGTTAACAGCAAAATATTAGGATAAGGGCCATAGATCTAATGAGGCTTACAGCACTGTTGATATTATTCAGTGGCAAAACTTGATTGTCAGTGAATACTGAATAAAAAGAATTTGGACATACAAATACAACAAGAACCATGAGTAGAAGTGTGTGGTAGGAGCAGTCCAGAACTCCTGATTCAGACATGATAATCTGCTCTGCTTCTAGAATTCTCTTTCTCATCACTGTGGCTGGGACGACCAGAACTTGAGCAGACATCAGGTGCAGTTTGGCGGACTCTGTTTCGTTGTTCTAGGGCAGGGGTACACAACTTGAATGCCTCAGTGGGCTGGAACCAACCATGACTTGGTGTGCAGGGGCCAAGGTCAATTTAAAGCACATTAAATTATTACACTGAAATTAGCTAATAATACTAACTAGCTTACCCTGCACAGAGCATCTGTGCATTGTGTACTGAGCCTGTGGCATCCCCCCCCACCGCAGCTCGCTCGCTCCCTCTCCCCCCCCCCCCCGCAGCTCACCCCATTGGGCGGGCCAGGCCAGGCCATCCTGCCACCTCCTTCCACCTCCTCCTCCCGGCTGGTAGGGCTTTGCCCACTTTCTGCCCACCTCCTTGCCGCCGCCATTATTTCTCCCTGCCACCGCCTCCTCTTCCTGGCCGGAGGGGCTTCACCTGCCAGCCCTCCACCTCTGCATCCTGACCACCGCCATTATTTCTCTCCACTTCAATGCTGGAACTCTTGCACGATCTAGAGCATCTGCATGTTAGTACTTGATTGCTCCCTTCACCTCAGATATCTCCCCACCCTCACCTGAGCTGCACTCCTGCTCCTCCTCCATCCCATTGCTGCCATCCCCCTCACCCATCTTAGTCATGGCTGCAGCATTGCTGCTGCCTACTGGCCAAGCTGCAGCCCCCTATCCCCAGAGACCTCCCCACCCTCACCGGAACCCCACTCCTGCTATTCCCTCCAGAAGTAGCAGCAGTGGCTATTCCTCGCTGCTGTCACCACTATGGCCACTCATTCCCTTCAGGCCGCTGACAGGCTCAGGCCCGTCCCTTGCCCTTCCTTCTGTCTTTCTTCCCCCTCCCTTCTTTTTCTCTTTCTTTCTCCTCCACTCGGTCTTCCCCACTCTTTCTTCCCCTTCCCTTCATGTTTTTTCTCTCCCTCCCTCCCTGAGTTATTTAATTCACACAACAGCATCCTCCTTCTCCTGAAGGGGCTCTTTCCTCCCTCACGACCTGTCTTTTTGCAGACCCCTGCCTGCTATCCTTTTATATAGAGAGATTCCTCTCCTCTACAGTCAAGAACATCTTCCAACCAGTAACAGTTGCATTCCAACTGACCTTAATCATCACAGGCTCCTCCTCCTTATCTGCATATGGAATCCCCACTGTCCAATCACTATGGTGCTTCTGCTCTCACAGGCTCCTTCTCCCTATCTGCATATGGAATCCCCACTGCCCAATCAGGTGCTTCTGCTTGCAAACTCTGTCAGCCAATTGCCTCCTTTCTACCACGTCCCCACGCATGGCCCATCTTGGAGAATTAATAATATAGATGAAAGCAATTGTTAGCTACTTGTGGATCCTTTCTTCCTCTCAAGAAACCCACAATTTTAATCAAGGATATTAACCAGAAAATAGGCCTGCCCAGTCAGTTGGGCACCTGGAGTGCACGCCAGCCACAAACAAATGTCAAGTCCTCTTCTCTCCCTTTCTTTCAGGCTGCAGTCCTAAGGCATGTTTACTTGGGAGCAACCCTTACTGGACAGATGGGATATATTTCCAAGTAAACATGCCTAGGGATGATGTTGTAAGGCAGCTACTGAAGAGGACAGAGAATGCCCCCCCTGCCCAAGAAAAGAGGGAACTGGCCAAAAGAGTAACCATCTGCATTTTCTGGAGTGTGCTATCCCTGCCCACCTGATGCTGTTGCTGTTCCAGCCCACTCCATCAATTGCTGCTGCTGCTCCTCAAGCAGCAACAACTGGCTCACTCATTCATTGGTTCATCGCTGCCCCATGCATCTCATCTGGTCTCAAGCACCCAACTGCATTGAGTTGCTGCTGCTTGTCAGTGGGACAAGACAAGGGCTCTTCATGGCTCCTGCTGTTGCTAGGATGTTCCTGCTTGGGGAGCCAGCAAAAAAAGTCCCTGCGGGCCGGATCCTGCCCCTGGCCTGTTGTGCAGGCCTGTTCTAGGGTAAGAAATCTTCATGTAAAAGCTTGGCCCTGCCAAGACTGTAAACAACTTCATTAAAACATGCTTGTAAGTCACCTTGAAGACCTAAATGGTGGAAAGGCAGAATACAAATCAATGAGTTGCTGAATATCCATACATAGACAATGGTTTTGTAGGATTTTAGATTTGGAAGGGACGGACCTTGGAAGTCTTCTAGTCCATCCCCACTGCTCAGTGCAGGAAACTGCTTCAGCATCCCTGACAGATGGCTGCCCAGTCTTTGTTTGGAGAGCCAAGCACTGCATGAGGTTGCTCCACTTCCAAATACGTCTTACAGCTAGGCAGTTCTTCCTAATGTCTAACTCACACCTGCTTCCTTGTAATTTCAGTCCATTTGTTCAAATCTTGCCCTCAGGAGCACAGAGAACTAGTCCACTTCTTCTTCTTCAATGACCTCAGAATATTTGAAGATGGCTATCACTTCCTCCTTAGCTTCTCCTCTCCAGGCTAAATATAACTTAGACCATTTCTGATGTGAATTGGTTTCCGGACCCCTCGCCATCCTTGTCCTCCCTCTGAATCCGTTCCAAATTATCAATGCCCTTTTAAAAATGTGGTGTCCAGAACTAGACACACTACTCCAAACGAGGTCTGACAACAACAAACAGAACAAACAGTTACTTCTTCTGCATTTGGTCACTATGCTTCTGCTAATGCAGCCTAGAAGCACAATAGCTTTTAAGCAGTTGTATCATGAGTTGACTCATGAGTCAATATGAGTTGACTCATGTTTAACTTGTCCACTAAGACACCTAGGTCCCTTTCGCATGTACAATTGCCACACCAGGTCCCCCCCATCCTATATTTGCACATTTGATAATCCAACTGGCATACTGATATTGGCCTATGGCCATAATAAAGGATTTGATTTGATATACTCAGTTGCAGAACTTTATTTCTCCCCATTTGGCTAAGATGTCGATTTTGGCCTCATATTCAAGTCCATCCAAATCAGACTTAATTTTGATTCTGTCTTCTAATATGTTATCACCCCCAGCTTTGTGTCATTTGCACATTTGATCAGCATCCCCTTTACTCCCTCCTTCACATCATTTATTAAAATATTGAACAGGTCAGAGCCCTGTGGCACTCCCATCAATACCTCTCTCCAGGATGATGTGGAATTTTCAGTGAGTACTCACTGGGTATGGTTGTTCAACCAGTTTTGAATTCATCGAACACATTTTACCAAATTCAACAAGGGTATCATAGGAAACACTGTCAAATGCTTTGCTGAAACTGAGATATATTATGTCCACAGCATTCACATGATCTACCAAAATAATAACTATTTAAAAGAAAAAAAGACATGAGATTAATCTAGCATGACTTATTCTTAGGAAATCTATGCTGGCTCCTACTAATCATCACATTATTTTCTAAGTGCTCACAGACAGACTGCTTAATAATCTGTTCTAGATTCTTGACAGGTATCAACATCAGGCTGACAGGTCTGTGTACTTACATAACCCGTTTCCTCAGAAATGTTCTGTGCCACATGAAAATGCACAATCCTTAGGAACATATTTTCATGTGGCACAGAGTTCTAGGGGAAGGGGAGGTCATCAGAATTCATCCCCACTCCATGCAATAACTACTGCTAAGTTAGTTGAAGCTAAGAGCAACACTGCCGCTTCTGACATAGCACCAGCACACCCTTTGTCTGCAAGTGGTTTCGAGATCACACCTGTAAGTTTCTTTAGTACCAGGGGAGGGACTAAAAGAATGCTGGATCTGACAGATGGAATGTAAAAAAGTGGACAAAATTCAGCTACTGCTTGAATCTGAGTCCCTGAAGAGACAGAAAAAAGTAAAGGCTGAGGAGCTTGTGCAATCACAGCAGAACATTCCAAGAGTATGCAGAGCCATTTCAAAATCGCAGCCTTAGTAATATAATTGTGTTCGTGGTGCTATCATGAAGGGACTTATTCCTAAAAGATGTGTCCTAAATGCTGGTAAGATAGCTCAGTGTAGTATGTTTGCTATGAGCTACTCTTAGGAATCTGCAACAGTTAGAAAGGAAATGAGAAATGTGCTAATGGTAACTGCTTAGTAGAGACTGTACAGAAAAAACATATTTGAAGTTGTAATTATCAAAGGAGCGGCAAAATCCCTCCTCTAGCTGTGAGGAGTCCAGGGTAGGCTGCCACCACCATCCACTTTTTTTATAAGAGCAGATTCACCCTTCCAAGGGAATATTCTGGGAAAGTTAATTGGAAAAACCCTCTCTGAAGAAAGGCTTGAGCAGTCTTAGGCCTTCAAGAGTATGTGACTAGGGCAGGACCCAATAAGGAGTGGCAATCTATAACAACAAGAAGGATTTATTAATAATTGGGTGACAAGGAAAATTATAGAGGCATCAACAATCACTGCTTCCACTAGAGTAACCCCTTCCCCAGGAATTACAAGAACCATGCAGTCAGACCCGGGCACTTAAACAAAAAAATAAAATTCCCTGATATGTCTAGCTAAACTGGACACTATCCTTCCTACTTACTTCCAAATATGGAACTTCCAGTTGATTCCCAGACCAAGGCTGTCAGACTCGACTCCCTTGCTAATCAGACCTCATTCAGAGGCCTCCAGGGAAGAATCGAACTCTAACACACCCCTCCCTTACTTCTCTATAGGCTTTTGTCCAGTAAACTGTGCCCCTCACTCTGGATTGGGCCACAGGAGTTTGATTCTCCCATGCTTTTTTCCTTATTTGGAGAACCCCACCTTCCAAGCAGTTCCTCCAACTGAGGTCTACTCCTCCTTCAAGCCTGACTATCACTAAAGAAGTGAGGACATCTCTTCTTCATAACAAAGAGGACCAAATTAAATTTTATAGGTTTTAAGACATTCTACTTGATGGAAGCTCTGTAGAGTATTCATCTTTAGCAAAGTTTTTATTTCCTGTTTAAAATTTGTCTATTTCTTAACAGCTTAGTCTTGTTGGGGGGGAAACAGATCCTAAGTATAAACATATGAATGGCTTCTTTTAAATTCTGTTACCGATACTATTATTCTGGACTTACACATCCTATGTGTCAATGTGCACATCTAAAATGAGAATTTTGTCTACATATGTGTTCAAATGAAGGACATACATGTTTAACAGCCTCGTAAAACCAGAGGAGCAATCAATAAAAACAAGGCCCTATATTAATGCAACACATCAGCAACCAGTCATTGAGGTCAAGCCTTCCTTGTCAAGTGGTTAAACTTGTTTGGCCATGAATCCCCAAGTACTTATTGTGCCCAAACAGCCAGCCACCCCCAGCTAGTTGAGGATGGTTCCATTCTAATTTACTTTCAAATCATCCCTGGTACACATGTTAACTCAGGGGAGTTCTTAACTATAGTAACTAGTTGACTTCTTAAAGCATGGACTTCTTAAAAGTATGGTACACAAGTTAACATGTGGTTCAAGTTTACCAGAGTTAATTGGTACACATGTTAACTGGGGATTCTCTAAAATTAAAAATACAAGAGTGGGTGAAAGAATTTGGGAGGTGCCATAGCTCAGTGGTAGAGGCCGCAGATACTTTCCATATAAAAGTTCCTAGATTCCCCAGCATCTCCAAGAGCCCTGCCAGATGGTAACTTTGCTTTAGAAGGGCAGGTGTGCATTCACATATCGTCTAGATTTACATCAAAGTCCCTGTGAGCTATCAGGGAGCACTGCATATACAATTTGGGTTTTTCATTGCATATTAAAGCTTAGCCTGATTTATGTTCAGGGTAAAAAAAATTTGCGTTGGGCTTTTGGGCAAATTCGAAATATCCAATATGCCCTGTAACTCACAATATTTCACCCCTCTTAATCCCATGGTAAAGTATGCTGTCTGGGAAAGGCCCAGATAGGATGCGAAGACAGTGCACTGCTAGTTAGTGCAGACAATACTGATCTAGATCTTCAGCATAATTCAGCTTCATATGTTCATATTTATATGATCATACTCTCTTCCTCAACCATTCTTCTCTCACAACCAGATTTCAGCTATGGTTAAACACCTTCCCTTTTACCCAGGGTTTGCTAGCCTGCTTCATAACCAGAGCTTATGCAGGAATCTGGTTGTGAGAGAACCATATCCTGGCTAAAAGAGAACCTTTACTGCTAATTTTGGTTAATAATTTCGGTTTTAAATTGTTTTGGGGTATTTTAATTGGTTTTTAAATGGGTTTGAATTGTTTTTAAATTGCTTTTATATTGTTTTAAACAGTGTGTTTTAGGTGGTGTTTTATGTCTTTTTAAACTTGTTGTGCACCACGCAGAGCCTTTGGATGGGGCAGTATATAAATGTAATAAATAAATAATATTGTTGCCAACATATTCAATAACTATACTTAAGATGGTAAAGGTAAGGTAAAGTGTGCCATCAAGTCGATTTCGACTCCTGGCATCCGCAGAGCCCTGTGGTTTTCTTTGGTAGAATACAGGAGGGGTTTATCATTGCCATCTCCTGCGCAGTATGAGATGATGCCTTTCAGTATCTTCCTTTATCGCTGCTGCCCAATATAGTACCAGCGGGGATTCGAACCAGCCACCTTCTGCTTGTTAGTCAAGCATTTCCCCACTGCACCACTTAAGGTGACTGCTTAAGGTGACAGAGCCCCTGGTGGCGCAGTGGTAAAACTGCCGCCCTGTAACCAGAAGGTTACAAGTTCAATCCTGACCAGGGGCTCAAGGTTGACTCAGCCTTCCATCCTTCCGAGGTCGGTAAAATGAGTACCCAGAATGTTGGGGGCAATATGCTAAATCATTGTAAAACCGCTTAGAGAGCTCCAGCTATAGAGCGGTATATAAATGTAAGTGCTATTGCTATTGCTATTGCTAAAGAGGTATAATTCACCCCAGGGCGAGTGAGCGGGGAGCATAATTCTGCCACACACACCCAATCTCTTAAGCACTGCTGGAGCTCTCTAGTGTTGTGTTTGCACCAGTCCTGCAAGTACAACTATCCAATTCTGTTGGTTCTCAGTCTATCAGGTGTGCCGTCAAGTTGATTTCAACTCCTGGTGCCCACAGAACTCTGTGGTTTTCTTTTGGTAGAATACAGGAGGGGTTTACCATTGCCATCTCCTGCGCAGTGTGAGATGATGCCTTTTAGTATCTTCCTATATCGCTGCTGACCAGTATAGTACCAGCGGGGATTCGAACCGGCCACCTTCTGCTTGTTAGTCAAGCATTTCCCCACTGCACCATTATCAGTGTTACCTCTAAATCATACTGCCTCTATTATGGTCCTCAAGTTCCAAATGGCCTGACCTCTTTCTGCATACGCTTGCACTGCCAGCCCGACATCCTGCTGCCTGAAGCTGAGCAAATTGTGCCCCCCTCCTTTCCCTTACTCATTTTTCCACCTATTAAAACCAACCCCAGTTCCTTCCGTCTTTCAAATGTTCTTCCTATTCCTTCCTTTTCTATTAGGAAAGGACGAGGAAAAGTATGGTGGTGCCATTTCATATTTTTTCCTCTGCAGGTGGGCATCCATGGCGTGGGCTGCCATGCTGCCCCTGAGAACTAGTCTACAACCTGCCTCCTGAAGTGGCCCACACTTCACCCTGGTTCATGAACCCTAATGTGTCCATTTCCCCCTGCAGTTTCTATTAAGTGCAGGTTTAGCCCGAACTGGCTTAGTGTTTAGACCCAAATTACTTGCCTCCCTCCCCTCCACGTACTGAGCTCTTTAGGCTATGTTCCTGCCCAGACTCTTGACAGTGCTTTTTATTTCTTCAGCTTGCCTTTTTAGACTAGTTTTCTCTTTGGATCCCAACATGTAAATGCCACCTGCATTGCAGTTTCTCACGTGACACAAAATGTACAAAAAAGCACTCCATCTAAAGGTATTTGGTAAGTTAGATGAATCTTGCAATCCAATAAATAAATGGAAGATTTCGATTTAGGAGCTGACAAAGTCATAGGAAGGACATTAGACTTTAATTACCTCTACTTCGGGTTGTGCTCTACATACAGCAACAATAGGAGAGTAAGCAGTATATTGTTTTGCCTTATTTGTTTGGCCTTCTGAAGACAGTGATGGATATGATTAGAGTAGGGACTCTTTAGAACAAAGATCTTTGCCTTTCAGCACTTCTCATATGAACATAAATTTCTATAACAAAGCAGGGGAAAAAGAGAGGAATCATCTAGCATTTTGTGGAATAAAAAACTTGGTCAAACTATTGTTCAGTATGCACTCAGTCTTTGTCTTCATGTTCAGATGTTGTTCAAACAGCAGACTTAAAAGAAAATAATGTCAATGAATCCTCCCAAGCACTATACATGACCTCTGGGGTAATTAGCAATCATTGAAAAGCAACAAGACTAAAATGTTCTATTCTTTATTACTGTCAGCTCTTATCTTGATCAGCATTTTAATAAAGATGGTTCGTTCCTAAGACAGTTCCATGAATCAGTCATAATTACATCCTGACATGCAGTGAATAGTAAAGCAATACTAAATATCACTTCATCAACCTTTCTAACCTTTATGCAAGTATTAACAGTAAATAATTTTTACACAATCCAACAACAGAAAATCTGCATATATCTTAGCTTTGTAGAGATTCTACCCTAAGTGAATTTCCTGTGACCTACACCGGCAAAACACAATCGGGCATAATTATTCCAGCTCCTGAGCTATTCAGGTGTTGCTTTTTTTAGAGTGTACAACTTCAAGTACAAAAGGCTACTTGTTCTACATAATAAGCCCTCAAAGGGTTAAATGAAATGCTGGTTTCCTTTTCCCAAGCATTTCCTAGTTGTTGGGGAGCTAAAGCATGGCAGGCTCATGTGGAAAAAAATGAGAGTAGTAGGCCTGAATTTAAATACATGTCTGCTATTTAAAAATTTTTAAATCTGAGCATTAAACACATTTTAAAAAACTTTCACAAAAGGTTCTTGGATCAGACCCTATAGCTGAAAATACCCAAAATGTACACACATTAGGCCTTAGTTGCTTCAGTTCAGTTGCATCATGGTGACAATCCCAATTTGAAAAATGTGCCCTTGTGAATTACATGAAATGCACCCACTTTACTTCATATTTTTAACCCTGACAAATGATTTCAACTATTAATTTATTCCTTATATATCTTAAAACACTGCAGATACACACAAAATAATTGTTCCTGCATATTTTGTGTGTATCTGTGCATCTGCAGATACACACAAAATAATAGTTCCCCAGAACTGTATCACCATCCAGCTTCTCTTTGGAGCAATAAGTTTTGCTTCTCTGCTAAGCAAGCAGAAGTGGCACATTGAATCTTTAGTTCCAACTGGATTATTTACCAGCCCCCCTCCCACAAATACTCCATAGTGAAGCCATATAGATCCTCTCAGATTCCTGCAGCAACTAAAATAGAGCCCTACTGACAAAGAATCTAAGCCTTCTGATGAAAAGAATAAATAAATAAAATAATGCCAGACTGAGGTGAATGCATGTAGTATCAACAGAAATGTCCTAAGCAATAGGGAACAATATTAAGCTATTTTAAGTAGACTGGAGGTGAGAGTGTTAAGACTACAAGATGGCTCCCTTTTTCCAAGGTCTTTCATAAGAAACAACTTTTAAAAATATATTTCTGATCCAACCTCTAACATCTTGTTCTTTCACAAGATAAAAAGTATCTCTAGAAGTCTCTAAAATTATCAACATTTGAAGAACACCACACACACACCAATCTCAATACTGAATTTTAAGTGTATTCAAATAAATAAGCAATATATATATTTCTACAAAACAGAACAGAACTGGCAACATTTCATATTAGACTAAAAGTGCAGTTATTCAATCAGTACAAGAGATCAAATACATAAGATGGACGATTTATTTTAAGGTAGGCCCAGCAGGATGAAGTTTGCTCACTATGCTTCCTTTCTTTAAAATCTGATTTGAATTTCTTTCCTCGACATTAGCCTTTGCTCCTGACAGAGTTCCAATTTTGGGGTTGGGTGGGGAGAAGTGTTGATTTAAGAAATTAGATTTCCCAGAATTTTTATTTTTTAAATGTGATTCAAGATCTAAGCAAAAGCTAAGGATGGCTTCTGCCTAACTCTGCTGAGGTCCACTACCTCATTATCAACAACTGAAAACTTCTGCTGCATTTTGTTTCAAGAGAATCCAAAAGTCCTTGCTGTAAAGCAGACTGGGGGGTGCAGAGTCCATTCAGTCTTTCTGTATCACAACCATTATGTAAGAAGTATAAAACACTGCCTTTATGCTGCCAAGCCACAATGACTCCTCTTACATCAAAGCAGTTTCACCACTTGGGTTTTTTTCTTCCAAATTTATTCAAGCCAAGGGCAGAGAGACAACAATTCATACACGCTAATTACATCTAATTATCTATTCCTCCCCCCACCCCAACGTTCGGTCAGTGTTATTTGCTATTTGGGTTTCTCACAACCTCCTCCTGCCCTGTCCATCCAGCTCAACAGTAAAGTCTTTGAAGAAAACAGTTGTGGCTTTTTAGAATATTCACAATGTAAGGTTCAACCCAAATTAAACTATTCCCATTATTAGTTTTGACACGTTTTGTGTGTTAAATATGAAGGCCTCTTGCTTAATTTGGCAAATTCCTAACATCTCTGCAAGGAGAGAATTGCCGGTAACACTCTCTTCTACCGGAGCTTCTCCTCACGCTTTCTTTTCATGATCTAAATGAAATGTTTATTGGATTAAAGTTCTTCTCTGCAGACCTCCATGGTGGCCCGTGACAAAGCACTTAAAAGCTTTATTAATTGGCTTGGACTTTTGGGTGGGGGAAGACTTTATTTTACATTATATCACAAGCAAAGAAAATGGCCATGTGGTAATTAAATGAACACATCCCATTACACGAAGAATGCAATATTACATATCTGTCACAGAATTTGAGTCAGTTGTTTGAACCAAAGAGTTAATTTGCTGAAACAGAGAGGAAGAGAACCATCATTATTATTAAGATCAAAATGGAAAAGAATATTTGAGATGGCTATAATTATTTTACCACGGGGTGAAAAAAATAAATAAAAATAAAGGCTTGCCAAGGCACATCCTGGGGAAAAATAAGGAGTATTCTATTCAGTGAATATCACCTTACTATAGTTTTAAAAGTGCTTTACTAAACTAAATATTTTAAAAATCTTTACCTGATTTTTGAACACTGTTCTCTTTCTTTTTGCTACAGAAAAGAGAACACATATCCAGATGTTTAATGTTATTTTAGATTCTCAAACCACAAGACACTGTTCATAGGATCAGACAGAAGTCTTAAGTATTTAGAGCTCTAATTTTGTGAGTCAAAGTGGAGGTACTTTCCAACTCAAATTCTGCATGAGATGCAATCCCATTAAAAACAGTCATAAAATACAATGTAAAGTGAACATGAAGTAGAGCCAAAATCTGTCCTAGCATTATATTACTGTGTGCATGCACGCGTAGAAATGCACACACACACTCTCTCTCTTTCTTTTTTTGAATGCTAAGCACAGTGATTCACAACTGAACTGTATTGTAAATCCCAAAAGTAATCCATTTAATTAATACAGAAAAAAGAGAAAGGCAGAGCCTACAACTTCCACAGCTTGGGAAAAAAAGAGTCTTCTATTTAAGACTTGCTTGGGTACTTACTAAGGGGGGAAACAAAAGGCCTAACATCTTCAGTAATGAAAAAGTCAATTGATAAGTGAAGACATCACAATATCAAAGACTTAATCCCACCAGTTCTGACTCAGGTGACAGCTCAGCAAAGGTCAGGGCGCTGACACTGACCACAAAAGCAAGTTTTAACTATTCAGCATATTGAAAGCTACTGGGCTATCACAGCATTAGAATGGAGCTAACTGACAAATCAATTTAATCAACAAAATGACTTTTTAAATAAATTGTCAATTGACAAATCCATGTGCCCCTAACACAGGTGGCTTGACAAAGGCTGAACATATAATCAAAGACATTTTGAATTTCTAAATGATGCTAAAAAGGTACATTTCCCCCACCAGAGATTGTGCTAAATTTGTTGGGCTTGAGGCACTAGAATTTCCTGACCCACTATGGTAGGAAGTTCTTGCCATCATTAATAATGGGTTTCTGACTATCTATAGGAAATGAATACTTTGTGGCACAAAGCCAACAGAATAATTGTAAACAACCTAGAAGCCCAATCCTAGGCATGTTTATGCATGGGGCCTTACTCCCAAGTAAGTGTACATAGGGCTATAATCTTAATTATCACTGTATGAATGCTAGCAAGCACTATATGGGAGCCTCAATAGTAGATACAATTGTTAACGTGAAATTAAGTTATTGTGTTGACTAAAAGGCATGGAATTAATCAAAACACTTTTAAGGCTAAAGGGCTGGCTGCTTTGGACCCCACACATTGAATAAAGAAGCCTAAGTAAAATGTGAACTCAGACTCATCACAGAAAATGTTGAGTGCTTTCACTGAAAGCATTAGGATAGGTTTATATTTCTCCACTGATTTCAGTGGGACTTAAGAATACTTACATTATCTTATTTATTTATTTAAAATACTTGTACTCCATCCCTCTAGTACAATACTGTTCAAGGTGGCTCACAAAAACAGTCTTTGTGGCCTTATAACTTTTAAAGTGAATGCATTTGCCTGATTTCTATCTATAGAAAGCTCCCTACATAATTTTCATTACCTTTTAATTTACCTTTCACGTAATACTGATTTGATATGGGCATGATTCAGCCAAATAAAGCACTTTTACCCACTGATTTTAAAAGGACAGATTTAAGCACAAAGAGTGTTTGTGTGTGTTTTATCTATATTAGTCCATATGGTGTGTGTGCGCACACACACACACACACACACCATGACTAATGAAATGCCAGTGCAATGTGAGAAGTCCCAATGTTGCTGCTGAGTTCCAAATTTTGACAACCTCCCCTTTTCCCAGAAGTGATCTGTGCTGCCCACCCCAGGTGCCACAGAGCACTTCACAATCTAAAAGGAAATATAACGTAAACACTGTACAGTGGCTGACATTCTAATGAAGCTCCAGTGCTGTTTATGGGTTTGATTAATGCAGCCTTGGCATTTGTGGTGGTTGGGGAAGCAATTTTCTATGACTTCCCCTTTCCCCAAAAGCAATCTGTGCTGCCCAACCCTCAGGGACATATTTCCAGGTGCCACAGAGCACTTGCAGTGGAAGGAGAGGTCACAGAAAGTTATCAGCTGTTTAGCTATTTGCTTTATATTTACTGATACTGATTCCCCATCCATCAAAGCTGAAACAAAATATGGATAGTTGAAGATTTATAGAATATAAACTGATGAAAAGAAAAAACAAAATGTTGATCCAAGTACAAAAGATCAAGTTATTATAAAAGGACACAATCAATCAGAAAAATGGTTGCAAGTACCAAGTGGGGCTGCTGTGCAAACTCCAATAATTCTAGCAGAGTTTGTACTGTGTTCTCATGCAAGTCCCACTGAAATTAAAGGGGACTATGAAATAGTAGTGCCTGCTTGAGTTCATTCTCTCTATTCCACCACCCCACTCCTGTACTGGCACCTTAAATTCTGAGTATTCTTTGAACGCTGCCAAATTACAGCCAAACTGCAATTCATTCTGAACACTTTTCCAACCAGCTTAGGTTTACCAGTAAGAGAGATCAGAGCCAAGAGCGTGAAACAAGCATGTCTTCCCTTACCTTCAATACAGCAATGAATGGCACAAAGTTTACTCTCTGGAGCCCATTTTTATAGAGGTCTGAAAGAGAACACATTGGTTATTACCTTTGCTACTTGGCTTTCTGCTAAGATTGTCTTTTGATCTTACAAATAAAGGCACTGTGTGAATTGAGAAATTAAAAAGGTGGGAGGAGGCTATCTTCCTGCATAAAATTATAACACATCAGAACAAGAGAAATGAGAGCGAGCGAGAGAGAAAACATCCCATCAATTCAGGCTATAGGACAAGAGC
The DNA here is from genome assembly GCF_027244095.1 of Hemicordylus capensis. Classification (NCBI taxonomy): domain Eukaryota; kingdom Metazoa; phylum Chordata; class Lepidosauria; order Squamata; family Cordylidae; genus Hemicordylus; species Hemicordylus capensis. The sequence goes on along the minus strand of NC_069657.1, from coordinate 331,189,722 downwards.
ACCCAGAACACCATTCACAGTGGCTGTTCCATAGTTAAGGGGCTCTCTTTCCTTGAATATCCATCAGCTCTTGAGCCTCAACATGTGTCGAAATCACAGAGGGCATGCTTGCTTATATGGACTGGCTTTTGGAGCCAGAGTTAAGTTGAAGGGTGAGTGGATGTTACAAACCATCATGCTATTTTTGTAAGATTTTAGGGAAATTTATTATCATTTGTACCAAAGCCTTGAGGTTAGGAAGGCTAAACATCTAAGTAAATATAAATTATATAATGAAGGGCAAGTTTGGGAATAATTTGACAAGGACAGTTAAAAAGCAGGATTTTACACACACGTCTGTCTCCAATACCATGTGCCTTTCTTGTGTGCTTTGCCTAGTTTCCAACTCTAAGATAGAGGATGAACATTTTTGCTGCAGTGGAAACTTTTCTTAGAGACATTATTATCATGTAATATTTATGATGGGCAGCTCCACAGCATTAATGCTACTCACCATTTCCCTATGGAGTGCCAGCACTTACTAGCAGCATGGGCCAACTGAGGAAGACCACCTCTATTAGAAATGCCCATTAAAAAAACCCCGCATCAGATATGTGCTATATTAGAATGGGGATGGGGAAAAGAGGGAAGGAGGGCTGCTGAGAAACCAATAGCATCTCACAGAAGCCAGAACCGTGTTAAGAAAGTCTTCAAAATGGAGCACCAATACAAATCAAGATTCCAAATAGATGCTATCACATTCTTAGGCTATTCACACCTATGTGCAAACCCGGGCTAAGAGAGCCCAGCCTGGTTTTGCACGTGCGTCTGTACCGTCGGGATTGGGCCAATCCCAGTGGCAAACGTGCCTATGAAGTGAGCGCTCCCTTAACCTGGTTTTTTGGATCATCTGGGGCTTTCTCCCCACATACCCTGTAGCCCTTTGTCACTGCTCGTGAGAATGGACTCTCTGTTTTTGTTTGGTCTCTAGCAGCTATATTGGCATGTAACTGTTTAAAATTACAAAACAAAAATATAGGTGGAGTTTACGTGAAAGGAAGAATAAGCTATTTTAATAATGTCACTTCCATTTACTAATGATCTGCTGATGGCAGCGCTCTGCACAACTACTCCAATTTTCAGAGAAAGCTGAGGTTCTGGGACAATGCAAACGGTTTTTCACATTCTATTCAAATAGCAAGTGGGTCATGCAATTTTGGTCACATGGAGGGACTATCAGCTATCCTTAATCAAACAGGACCCTTGCTCTTCTGTACACGTTTATTACTACCAATGGGTCTAGCTGCTGGGACAGGAAGTGTCATTTTGATACTTGTAGACCCCATACTCTGGATTCCTTGGGCAATCCAGAACTGGCATCTTCTAGTCCACAAAGCTCACAAGGCCCCATGCAGGCCATGCAGCCTATACAGCTGGCTTCCAGCAGTACATGTGGCGATCTCCCAGGAGAAAGATGCATTCATCCACTTTTTCTTGAGAAACCTACCATTTGTATGCGAACTCCATGGCAGCCAATCAGTACACCATATGTGTATGCGAACTCCATATGTGAACTCCATGGCAGCCAATCAGTACATCAGGTGGGTGGGACCTAGAGAGCAGTTGCTTGGAATTCTGAGAACAAGAAGGGCAGTCTTTGAGAAAACAGGTGCAGAAAGGCTTAGTGAGGGGCAATGGAGTTTTGCTCCATTCAGAGTCAGCATGGTCAAAGCCAGCATGGAGGTTTCTCTCAGGGAATAACTCTAGAACCTTACAAGAAAGGATTGCAGGAAGCTTGATTCTCCTCAGCAATTGGGTGAGTTCAAGGAAAAGGGAATTCAGCATAGGGAATAGTTTGTTAGTTAGATTTTGCGTTAGAATTTCTGTTTCTTTGTGTGCATGCTTTTGCATATTCCTGAAACTGTCCTATTATTGTTTACCTGCAATGTAATTAAAATAAGAAACACTAGCCTATGCCCCTCCTACCTAAGGAATTGCAAAAGACTCTATAAACATTTAAGCATGCATTAAACAAACTGTCACCTACTAAGTATTTTTAACTGTATTTAAAAGCTGAGAAAGCCTCAGATGGAAGCAGACTGTAATAATTGAATAAAACTAGGGTTTTTTAGTTCTTTTCTTTTTACAAGCCTCTCTGAGTTGGTTTTTAATTCAGGAAAGGTGGGGGTGAAGGGGGATTCCTCTGGTGCAATCACATCCTCAAACGGTCAGAAGCTATCAGTTTTCTCACCACATGCAGGCTTGCACGTGGAAGATTTTTGTATTTGCCCAAGGGCAAAATAAAGAGAGTTTCCCTGCAATTCCACCCCAACCCCAGGGAGGTTCAAGTAATGTTCAGAAGAGGGGTGGTGGTGGCAGCATTTTAAACCTACCAGGAATATAGAATAGTTTTAGGAGAAGCCTAGCCAGGCAGCTCAAGCAGGGATGATTTAGCATTTCTTTGCCTCACGTGAGCTTGCTCTGAGACAAAGGCTTTAATCTGCTACAAGATTATATAATATAGGTCACTTATATAGGTCTCTATATATACTATATATATTATATAGTAATATAGGTCACTTGTTTCCAAAGATCAGGACAATTCCATTAAGACAGAACATAATTCTATCCGATTAAAGCACCACTAAAAATCCCCATCCCTCTGCTAGTTTAACGTCCATTCCTGAAAACCAGTCCCAACAGACAAACCTTACAATGTGTGAAACTGAAGTACGTTTCCTTCCTGAAGTGTGAAACTGAAGTACGTTTCCAAAGTGAAAGTGCTTCAGGCAGACACAGTAATGCTTTCCTGGGTGCTGCAACTGTATGACCCAAGTACAAATATGCTATTGCTAAGATAGTAACCTCAATGACTCAGTGATTATGATAGGACACAGAAGAGGTGGTAGTTTTAAGAGCTGTTAGGCCTAAGCCATTTAGAGTACCAACACTATAAAGTATGCCTGCTGGTACTGTCTGTTTTCGCTAGAGCCCTCAATTTGTCAGCTACTTATAGAATCAAGACTATTCTAATGGTATCAGATGACAATCTCTGTAAATATTAGTAAGAGAAATTCCACCCTACTAGTGCTATTGTACATTTTATGGCCTTCAGTGCCATTCATCATGAAGTGCTAGCGACACGGGTGCTGGCTGGGCCAGGGAAGTATCAGTGGGACCATCCTTGAAGGTTTCTGCTGGTTCTTAGCAAAGTGGTCCAAAATGGTAGCAATGAAGAACGCTAGTCTTCCTGAAGGGACCACTTCTGGACTAAAAAGAATTTCTACAAAGGTTGCATTCAGTTCCCCTTTCTGTTTTATTATAAGACATTAAAGACTTCACCAACTCACTCATACACAGGGGTATCAAAATTATTAGGCTACTTCCAAAGGGGCTGGGGTCCTGTAATTAAGAACATGCATAGCCCAAGGAGAAATCTGAAAATGAAAAAAACTAGGACTTGACATGTACTCCCAAATGGTTACGGTACTTTCATGCCATCTAAAAACAAATATTTTGAGATAGACATAATCCCAACACTGATTACAAGAAAAGTCTAAAAACTGGAAATTTTACAATCTAGATGAAGATGTGGAGCACAGTTTGCTGATAATAGGAGGCCAACACTGACAAAGTCAAGTTTACATTTAACAGAGGTCCACAGCAAGGCAATCCACATATAGGAGAAAATGTTGTGCTGTAGGAATTCAGTTGCTCTTCAAGCTTGCATTTAAAGAAGGGGACACTTCCAGTAGTAGCCAGAAACATAACTCTATGCTGACAGAATGCAAGCTTCATGGCATGGGTAAAATTATGAGGTAATCTGAACAGTTCTCCTCTTTTCATCTGAATCAAGTGGAACTGTCTAGACATAGTTGGGAGTTGATGCAGGCAAATCTTGGTGCTCAATCCCAGGAAGACTAAAGTGGATTGACTGGCTGGCCTTGTACTGGGCAGGAAGACAAGATAGGGGCTCCTGCCATCATCCAGGCTGTCTTGCTCACTCAGTATTGCAGCCTTCTACTGCTTTCTGGATCAACTGCTGTGCCTTGCTATTCGAAGTTTAGCAGTACAGTATCTAGGAAAACTTTTACCAGTGACATCTGATGAGAAGAAAAAAAAGGATTCTTTCTTTCTTTCTTTTTAACCTGGCACTTATCATTCACACTTGCATAATCTCAAGGCTAGATGTACTATAATTAACTTTATATAGGGCTGCATTCATTATTGTACCAAAACTTTAGCTGGCAAAACAACCTGAAGCAGACCTCTTGGCAGGGGTATAAGTTCTTACCTCTACAACCCTTAGCAGTACAAGAGCCTTTCTAAACAAGAAAGTTTGCTGTGGTTGGATCCCTTTGTGCACTTAATTTTGTCCAAAGTGACTGCAGGCTGCGCAAACAATGTTTCGAACTGTTCTTGCAGAGTTTCCTGCAGACACTTTGGACTTCTGTCTTTAAAAAAACCTGGTGTAAGGCTCCTCCTCCATGAAGCAGAATGTCACCCCCTTTTCTTCTCCACCCTCTATAGCTGTCCACTGTTTCCTGCCTCTGTTGCATGTGCAGCATAGGAAACAGTATAATTTCTATTGTTCATATTGCAAGAATAAAGTTGTTTTCACTTGTAAGAACAAATGCTTTATCATTTTTATTTTTGTTTGTCTGCCATCTTCCTTGTACCTTCCTTCCTTTTCTTCCACTTATCAGGAACAGGCTCCACTATGTCCTCCTTGCACTTTCCCTGCTTTATGGAGTATTTAAGGTTCAAAAATGAAGCATTCAGTGTTGAAGCGCATTGCAAAGCAGGGAAAGGGGTAAAGGAAGCATGGAGCAGAGCACATTTTGTTTGTTTATTTAATACTTTTTTATTTCAACCAATATGCAAGTCCCTGGGTGGTTCACAATCTCGTAACACAACAATTAAAACATTGACACAATTAAAACAGTTTAAAATACAGATTAAAAAGTGTAAAAACCTAAAACTTCAAAACTCTAAACTAAAAGCCTGCAGAGAAGGGGAGGCTCTAATTTCATTAGGAAGTTCATTCCAAAGTTCCAAAGCAACCCTAGAAATGGCCCGGTTTCGAGTCGCCACCAACCACACTGGTGGCAACCACAACCAGACCTCCCCAGACAGGGTCATAGGGAGCCTAGTTGTGGGTGGAGGACAAAGTCCCCCAGCGGCTTCCTCACCACCTTGGCTTTACAATTGCATGCACGAAGCCTGCGTGTGCCCCAAGCCATATCCCCTGCATCTGACATCAGACACAGGGGGGCATGGCCAATGCAAAGCTTAGGACCCATCAGCCCCAGCAGGGCTTCCCTTCCCTAGTTAGTGGTTTGTGGAATCGGCGACTGGGAGGCTCCCTTCCTTGACTCCTCGAGAAGGCAGGGAAAGGAGCTCCCAATCAGTGATTCAGTGAACCACTGACTGGGGAAGGGAAACTCTGCTGGGGTTAAGGGGCCCTGTCCTCGGCATTGGCCCCACTCCCCTTGCATATGACATCAGACACAGGGGGTGGGTCCAATGCCCAGGAGAGGGTCCATTCAGACCCTCAACCATCCCTTCCTATTCAGAGTTTCATTAAAACATTGGCTCACTGGGCTCCCCCGCACCGTCCCCAGCACAGCTAGCATTTCAGTGAAACACTGGCTCGGGAGGAGAGGGGCATGCCTCGTGCTCCCAGCTGGTGACTGCTTCGTTTGCCAGCTGGGTATGGGAGGGGGCAGGAGGGAACCTAGGCTGAGGGGGTGTCCTGGCAGCCTCCACAGACCATGGCAGACAGGGGACGATCGTCCGTCTCCCCTTGTTCCATGGTCCCTACACCCATCTCAGATGATCTTAATAGCTGGCAGGGTACATGAAGAAGGTGTTCTCTTAAATGCCTTGGATCCAAGCCTTTCAGGGCTTTATAGATAATAACCAGCACTTTGTATTTTGCCTGGAAACTTATTGACAGCCAGTGTAGTTCTTTTAAAATGGGTATAATGTGATCTCTTTGGGTAACCCCAGAGACTAACCTGGCTGCTGCATTCTGAACCAGCTGCAGTTTCCAGACTATGTACAAAGCCCAATGTAGAATGCATTGCAGTAGTAAAGTCTGGATGTTACCAGCATATGCACCACTGTTTTAAGGTCATTTATCTCCAGAAATGGACGTAGCTGGCATATCAGCTGAACCTGATAGAAAACCCACCTGACTACTGTCTCAACCTGAGAGACCAGGAAGAAGTTTGGTCCAGAAATATTCCCAGACTACATACCTGGGGAGAGCAACCCCATCCAAAACAGGCAGATTTAAGCCAGTTCTAACCTTCCACAATGAGTACATCTGTCTTGCTTGGATTCCGCCTCAGTTTGTTCTCCCTCATCCAGCCCATTACTGCCTCCAATAATATTTTGGGAAGTTAGGCTATTTCCTGGTGAAGTTGACATGGAGAATTAGAATTGGGTGTTATCAGCATATTTATAACAATCTGCACCAAATCCCCTTATGATCTCTCCCAGTGATTTCTGCTGACCCGAAGAAGAGGAGGGGATAGGAGTCTTCATTCTTTATGAGAGTTTTTGCTGATCAAATGACTGTAACAATAAAAAATTGATTTGATTTATGGGAGTTCACATCTCCTTCTCACAGAAGCAGCACAGCTGGTTTTCCATGCAATTTGCAAACATCCCTTGCATGTGGTAAGACTGGAGAGTTGGGAGCAGATCTCTTTCTCATGACACCCGCACATCTGAAGCCTCAGGGACACATCTGAAGCCTCAGGGACACATCTGAAGCCTCAGCTATCTCTGATCTGATGAGTATCACAAGCTGACTGAAGAGAAGAGGGAGGAAAGGAAGCGGGGTTGAAAGAAAGGGATTTTCCTGAGTCTAATGTTTGCCTCTTCATCTTCTCTCTCGCTTATACAGGGGAACATAGGAAGCTGCCATATACTGAGTCAGACCATTGGTCTATCTATCTCAGTATTGTCTACACAGCCTGGCAGTGGCTTCTCCAAGGTTGCAACTGGCAGGAATCTCAGCCCTATCTTGGAGATTCCAGGGAGGGAACTTGGAACCTTCTGCTTTTCCCAGAGCAGCTCCACCCCCTGAGGGGAATATCTTACAGTGCTCACACTTCTAGTCTCCCATGCATATGCAACCAGGGTGGACCCTGCTTAGCTAAAGGGACAAGTCGTGCTTGCTACCACAAGACCAGCTCTCGTCTCCAGGAAGGAAGGAACAAGACACACCCACCCCATGCACTATCATCTAAGATATGTGACTGGAGGGGTGGACCCCCCCTGAAGGGCAATCACCCCACCCACACTTCCCGTGGGAACCCATAGGAACCATATGCAAGAATCCACCTAATGTGCACAAAGCAGTCCTTCCACACGCAACCCAGGTACATTGTGCCCACCCACCCACCCCGGACACACAGGCACTTTTAGCACAGACTTGAGGGACATTCGTGGCAGAAAGCTACAGATTTCTACATATGTCTTTTATACAGGCAGCAACATCCTCCATTGAAATCAGCACTGAAGCAGGTTCAAATTGCCATTTAGAAAGACTCCAAGCCCCATATACCCTCCTTACAACCCATCAAAACCTCTAAACTCAATAAAAATGTCATTTGATTATACATAAAGCATACAAAGAGAGTTATTTTCAGTAATTGTCCCCAAACTGTGTACATACTTTCCACTGAGATGTGCAATAGTTCAAAACTTCTGGAAGAGTTATCAAGCCCATTTTTTCTTGTATTAATGTGTAGAGACTGTGCTTAAGCCAGTAAGGCAGTGAACAAAGTTAACATGCAATGTGGTTTGTGTGTTTCATCCAAATTTTAAATTCATAATTTTAATTCACTGACATTTCCAAGATCTTGGGGTCAACTAGAACCAAACCAACACAGTAGACTACAATTACACAAACTGGAACAAGGAAAAGAAAGTATCGGGGGGGGGCATTATCTGTAGAAAAAGGAGATCACCTCTCACTAGTGGTCTGCTGCAGCCCTTGTTAAAGCTGCTGGAGTTGCCTGCACAGATTCTTTCAGGAGCTTTGAAAGGGATCCCTAAAGCTGTCAGTCAAATATAGAGAGCTCATCTCCAGGCAGTCTTAGATAGTTTAAAGGAGCTGCCAGTTTCCAATTATCAGCTAACAGACAGATTTTTTTAAAAAGATGCGGAGTCATCGTGGCTCCTCCTCTTCAAGGCCCCATGCTTCCTATCACCTACTATGCCAAGTCATAAACCCAGTTATCTGCTTACCAATCAGGCTTATGTTGTGCTTGCATTCCAGGGAGAGAATGGGGAAAATATCTTATCAGGCAGCTGACGCTGCCTGAAATGACAAGCTGAGAGCAAATTTGGGCTCTCGGAAGCCTAGGCCACGCCCCCTTTGCGAGTGACACCACACACAAAGGGGACGTGGCCTGAGCTGCCAAGAGCCCAAACAACTCTCAGCTCGTCATTTCAGGCAGCGTCGGCTGCCTGATAGGTTATTTTTCCTTTTCTCTCCCTCCAGAGAGGAAGAGGAAGGGGAAAACGTTCTACTGGGCAGTCAGCGCTGCCTGAAATAACTGGCGCAGAGTTTGCCTGGGCTCTCGGCGGCCCTGGTGTGGGTGGGGGAAGTTCACTCTGGGTTCCTCTGGAGCCCGAGCCTTGGGGCTTCGGTGGTCTTTTCCACTGGCGGCCTGGGTTCTTTGAACCCATTGGCTCAATGGTGGCTCTGCCCCTGGTTACCTGTATAGCATAGCTGAGCACCCAATAATGGGCCACACAGAGTGCTGCCCCACCAGGCTGATATCATCATGGATCCTAGCCAGGAGCCAACTGACAATCCTTAAATGTTCCCTTTCTAACTTATTCCCTGACTTTGTCTTGGAACTCTCCAGATTTGCTTCCAATGGGCACAACTGACTTGTATTTATTTATTATTATATTTGTACACCACACCAAACTTCCATCACTGGGTGGTTTACAACGTAAAACTAATTAAAAAGAGACATAAAAGCCTTAAAATTATTTAAAATCACAAGTCTAGTTTAAAAGCTTGGATGAAAAAAATTATCTTTAAAGACTTCTTAAAACTTGTCAGAGATGGGAGGCTCTTATCTCAGCAGAGAGAGCATTCCAGAGTCTCTGGGCAGCAACAGAGAAGGCCCGTCCCTGTGGAGCTACCAAACGAGCCGCTGGCAACTGCAGACAAACCTCTCCAGATTATCTCAGTGAGCAATGGGGCTCATGGTAAAGAAAATGTTCTCTTAAATACCCGGTGCCTAAGCTGTTTAGGGCTTTATAAGTTATAACAAGCACCTTGTATTTTGCCCAGGAACATATCAGTAGCCAGTGTAGTTCTTTCAGTACAGGAGTAATATGGTCTCCTCGATATGATCCAGAGACCAGCCTGGGTGCTACATTCTGTACCAACTGCAGTTTCCAGACTACGTACTGAGGCAGCCTCACATAGAGTGCATTACAGTAGTCAAGTCTGCAGGTTACTAACATATGTACTACAGTTTTGAGGTCATTTATTGCAAGAAACTGATGTAGCTGGTGTATCAGCCAAAGGTAATAAAAAGCACCTCTGGCAATGCTTCAATCAGGGAGAGGTTTGGATCCAGAAGTACTCCCCAACTGAGCACCTGTTCCTTCTGTGACCCCATCCGGAACCGGCAAATCAAAATAGTCTCCCGAGTTCCGACCCCACACAATAAATACCTCCATCTTATCTGGATTCAATCTCAGCTTATCTCTCATCCAGGTCATCACTGCTCCCAGGCAGGCATTTAGGGAGGTTCTGAATTCTCCTGATGATGCTGACATGGAGGAAAAGATTTGGGTGTCATCAGCATACTGATAACACCTTGCACCAAATCTCCTGGTGGTCTCTCCCAGTGGTTTCCTGTAAATGCTAAAGAGCACTGGAGACAGTATGGAGCCCTGGGGGATGCCATATAAAAGTTCATGCTCTGAAGAGCAATAGTCTCCAAGCAACACCATCTGGAATCTGCCCAAGAGGTAGGAGCAGAATCACTGCAAAGCATTGCCTCCTACTCCCAACCTCCTCTGATGCTCCAGAAGGATACTATAGTTGATAGTATCAAAAGCTGCTGAGAGATCCAAAATGACCAAACAAGTCACATTTCCTCTGTCAATTCCCCATTGGAGATCATCCAACAGGCTGATCAAGGATGATTGTACATGGTCTTTTTGAATAACTGAAAGCCCAAATTGAAGCAGATCTACGATAGTTATTTGAAGTTAAGGAGAAATCTTTTGAGGACTGGGGGTGGGGGTGGGGGAGTTTTATCTCTAAAGCTGCTTTTCCCCAATTCTTCAGAGCCTAAAATTCCGTACAAATACTGAATCAAATCAGTGGAAGCTTAGTATCTTCACAGAACTAAGCAAGTGTAGTAAAAATTGTGCTATTCAGAAATTCCTGAGATATCAAGAGAATATAACTACAGTATATTGCAGAAAACAGCAAATACACACAGATATCTAAGTGCAATTTTCAGTATTTATGTAACATATTTACAGAATTACTATAAACCACCATTTACAATCACAAAAGGCTGCTTACATTTTGATTGTGTCTCTGTAATACTACAGCTGGTGGAGGCATTTTTGTCCCCCACTGCAATGTTTTTAACAAAATTAAATTAAATTAAAAATTATAAGGATATCCAAGAAAACCATTACTTTATTTTAGACTGTTAATTAGCAACAAATATAGGAAAAGTTTTGTTTTCGGCCTTCAACGCTTATTAAAAATGTTTCTAGTACATTGTGCTGTGTGTGTGTTTTAAATGTATTTACAGAGTCTCGCTACTGGGAAGTTCAACACATTTTTAAACCATTTTCTTTTCTTTTCAATAGCTCTCAGTAGCTTTCTAGTTTATTGCTCCAACTTCATCACTATATGTTTTGTTACATTGCCTTCCTGTTCTGGATACAATCTGGGGTGGGACACACTGTCCTTGGGGTTTATGCCTGAGAATATGTGTGCAACTTCTATCTCCTTTTCCCACTTCACCTTATATTATGTGAGTATTCATTTTCTAACTACAGTCCCCCTCTGCGATGTCAGCAGTGTTACCAGTCTTATAAAACAACTGTCCAAGAGGCAGTCATCCACTCATAATTCTGGCCATCCCCTGTCCCTCTTCCCCACTTCTACTTCTTGCTTTAAAAGGCAATTTGCTCTTCAACAATACAGCAATGAGGGATTGGGTTAGCCTCTTTAACAGGGCTACATTCTTCACTTGCATCTCTTTTAATGGAAACCAAGGAAGGCTTCAATTTATGGCACAGTATAAAACCTTAAAAAATTTAAACAGAAACAACCTAAGTGATTGACCTTCATTAGAAACCGAACAGAAACCGAACAGATGTAAAGCTAGCTTCTTAAGACATTTGCTACTTTCACTGAAAAGGCTAATATCAATGTATTGCTTGTTTTTACCTTCTGGTGGCCTGTTCGATGTTGCCACAACGACAACACCATTTTGGAACAGGTTTTCAAAAAGCTGCTTGAGAATCATGGCATCAGCAATGTCTGTGACCTGTGGAAGACGACAACACTATCATCATCAGGGCCTGCTTTTGACTTGTACTGCTAACGAATCTGCAACTGGTTGTGTAGTCAGAAAAGAGGCTTGCTGGTTATATGGTGGAAGATTCTAATTACCACTTGCAGGAGAAAAGGGGGGATAATTAATAAGCAGTCAGTGTGTGGCAGTCTTTTCAAACACGTCAGCTCTTTATTACAGAGTCCCATCATTTTTTAACGAATTGCTGAACAATTCCATGTTAACTTCCATTCTTAAACTACAGGTGGGAAACACAGAAAAACATTTTAAAGGCCTCATTAATTGTAACCAACACATACACAAAAACCCAAGGAGATCAAGAAAGCACACACCAGCTGCTTTACATTTCTATTACCTTTCCAGCAAAGGTTCACAGAGGTGACTTTAAATGGTCATGGAACTTTTAGAAAAAAGGACAAGTAGCCAAGTATACATAATCAGCTGCTGTTGAAAATAGAACGATATGACATAGATACTATTGTGCGATTGTTGCACAAAACAATTCAACAGATGGCCCATCACAAAAAATAAGCAATTTCATTGTTCTTTTTAAGTGCCTTCTATTACTGTCCATGAATAATCAAAAAGGCACTGCAGTCAGTTCCAGCACAGTCAGCCTCTTCTAACCTTCACAGACACAAATCATTCTCTCTCTCAGACACACACATACATACACACACTCTCTCTCTCTTCAATAAAAATTGGGGTAACAATTAATAATGAAAAGAAACTTTTGTCTGAGAATTTTTACTTTCCTGCTTATTGTTCATCAAATTATTACAGCTGGGCGCAAGATGCTAACTTTATTACAGGCTGAATTTTTAAAAAATACATAAACTTACAATGGAGGACGGGAACCAGTATATAAGAGGGTATCTGAGAGAGGCCAACAGAAGACTGGTTCAGACAAAAGAGAGCATTCAGACAAGTAGTACCTCTGAATTTATTTATTTAAAATATTTACACCCCACCCCTTCAGTACTACTACTACTCGGGGCAGCCAACAAAGTCAATAAAAAACAATACACTAGAGAATAATATAAAAACATATAAAATAGAAACAAATTTCAATTAAAACCAAAATTTAAAATTACAAGTTAAAATGTTTAATGTTAAAATAAAAGGTCACAAAATATAGCTACAGCTAAAATGCAAGAACACCTCTGTAAAAAGATGGGTCTTCAACAATTTCTTAAAGACTCTAAATGGAGAGGGGGAGCAGGGCCTGGAATGCCGAAAGGGGGGCCCTGGCAAGTTCATATGAGCAACTGCAGTCTGACAAATATCCCAGGCCAAAGCCATGTAGGGCTTTAAAGGTCAGTACTGGCACCTTGAATCTAGTCCAGAAATAGATGGGTAATTAGTGGAGCTGCTGCAGGGTGGGTGTAACACCCATGAAGCTACTTACACCCATAAGTGTCCCTGTAGCAGCATTCTGAACCAGCTGAAGCTTCAGAACCATCTTCATGCACAGCCCCACGTAGAGCTCATTGCAGTAGTCCAATCTGGACCTTATCAAAGCATGAGTGACTGAGGTCAGGTCCAACTTCTCTATGTAGGGTCACAGCTGGAGTACTGGCCGTAGATGGTAAAAAGCATTAGTGCACACCATCACTGCCTGTGCCTCAAAATACAGTGTTGGGTCTAGAAGCACCCCCAAGCTGCAGACTGTCTCTCTCAGGGGAGTGTAACCCTGTCCATCACCACATTTACCTCACCACTTGGATGATCAGTTTTACCAACCCAGAACACTCCCATCTCACCTGGATTCAGTTTCAGTTGGTTTGTTCCCATCCAGCCCAACACAGCCTCCTCTGACTGGGAGTCAACCCCCCCACAAAAAAAACCTGCAATCAAGGCACTCACTTCCTCAATTTTGCACATGGCATGGAAGAGGAAGAGGAGGAGTATCATGGAGGCGTGGGACCCTGCTTCCGCCTTGCCTCCACGTGATGTTGAGATCTTCCTACAGCTGTCTTCTTCCCTATCTTTACAGCTTCAAACTGTATGCGGCACGGGGGCATCGAGGAAAAGGTATGGCAGTGGGCACCACTTGAAGGGCTGCTGGTTCTTGCATGCTCATTGTTTGCAGCCAAAGGTTGATTGATTGGAGCCCAGCTGCCTGTTGTGGCCAAGGCGCCTTGAGAGGGAACGCTGTTTCACTCTTGCATCGGTAGGGCGTTGTGGTCCGTTGGCCCCCTGTAGCCCCCTGGTCTGCACCGCCGGTGGAAGACGGTGGTCCCCTTTGTTACCTCGCCAGTGGGTGGAACCTCTGGCCAGGAGCATGCTGTGGTGAGGGCTAAGCAGCAGAGGGAGGGAGGAGGGCTGCCTTGGCTTGGGCTTTGCAGAAAGGGAGTGCAGGTGGACCTTCCTCAGGGGAGGGGGAGCAAGCATGTGTACCAAGGAGGAATAAGTGGCGGAGGGAGGTGGCGTGGTGCAAGGGAGAGGCAAGACAGGGGCGTAACTACCATTAGGCAAAGGGAGGCGGCTGCCTGGGGGCCCCCACGCCTCGAGGCCCCCCCCCGAGGCAAGTCACATGACTCCCCAACACCCGCAGAGCTTCGGTGCAGTGGAAAAGCCAACCCCAAGTTTGGAGCAAAGGCTGCATGCATGCATGCAGCAAAGTCCTTGTCTGCAGAAGCAACTCTGAGCCAGGAGCGCTCTTCCCCATGGGAGGGTGGAGGGACGGGGTTAAAGCGAGGGAGTGGAGTTTTCTAGAGAAGCTGGCACAATGGGGATGTGAGTGTGAGTGCACTATATATTGTGAAGTATGTGTGTATCAGCGAGGGGCCCATTTTAAAATTTTGTCTCTGGGCCCACTCCAGCCTTGTTACGCCCCTGAGGCGAGATACCATTTTGTGCGTTCATGCAAAAGGGTCACTGGATGAATGGCACTGGAATGAAGTGATCCTGGGGATTTGATGCCCAGCGCGCTTCGTGTCCGATCCCAACCAATTTAAAACCAGCTGCCTGTTGCAGCCAAGGCACCTTGAGAGGGAACGATGTTTCCCTCTTGCATCAGTGGGGCATTGTGGTCCCTCGGTCCCCTATAACTCCCTGGTCTGCACCACCAGTGGAAGATGGCGGTCCCCTTTATGACCTCACTGGGCAGGGGGGACTACCTGTGGTTGGAATCATGCCGCGGTGAGGGCTAAGTGGTGGAGGGAGGGAGGAGGGCTGCCTTGGCTTGCCTCGCAGCGACGCACGGGCAGCATGTTGGACCATGTGAGCTGCATGGCCCCAAGGCAGGCTGGTGTGATCGGTGCATGCAGGGGAGTTGGGAGGGGTGCGCAGAGGAGCGTACGCTGCGAGAGAGGATGGGGGAACACCTGCTACAGTCTGGTGCACAAGTACAGCGGTGGCAGCTTGTGGACCCAGGCAACCTTCCAAGCGCAGTCTGGTGCACCATTGCCTTGCCCATCCTGAACAGTGCCTCGTCTACCCAGTGAGGAAGACGAGGCATCCACCACTACAACACCCCGTGCCCCCCACCATCTCAGAATCGCCCCCTTCCCTTTAACGCGAGGTCCCCTGCACTCTTCTTCACATTTTCTTTCACCATTAAAAATATCCATTCCCAGCGCCTGCCGCATAACCGTTTTTAAGGATTTTTGGAGGAGCTGCGCGGGTTTCATTAGGTCCGCCTCACAAAGTGTACATCTAAGAGCAGGATCTAGATCAATCCAGATGATCATGACCAAGCAGCATCGACACAAATGAGAGATGACTAAATTAATTTCAGTGGGTGGTCCTGACTAACGCCGTCTGGATCCGGCCCTGCGACTATACAACTCCTGCTAAAACTCCACCTCCATCGTGAGAGGGTTAAACTGTAGACTTCGGGCTCTACTGACAACTTGCCCAGCTCTCTTCTCCTCACCTCCTTTTTGCTTTGCTTGACATCCAGCCTGATGAAGAGTTTTGGGGAATTCAAAAGCTTGCTTGTGTGTTGTTTTTGTTGGCCCCATGTAGCTTTTGAATTTTTCTAATGGCCCAACATCCCCTCTCCATTGAGTAATCACAAGCACCTCCATGCCCACCCCGCACATATTGAAGACATATTTGTTCACCCAGGCTTTTAGATTCAGAAACTCCCATAGCCCCCAACCACAATGGCATTTGGCCAATATGGCTGGGGATTATGGGAGCTGAAGCCCACCAACAACTGGGGACCCAAGGTTGAGAACCCCTAACATTCCATGTTTGCAAAAGATGCCAAATTGGATTATTTTAATGCTTATATTATTTTAATTGACAACTGACCAGAGATGCAAGTTTTGGGCAGTATAGAAGTCTATTAGATAGATAGACAGATAGACAGACTTAATCTTGAAACTCCTTTACTAACTGCTGGTCCGGGAAACTGCACATGAAGAATATAGCGGTCCTTGAAACTCTGCACAAAGAATTTAGCGGTCCTTGACTCCAAAAAGGTTGACTCCAAAAAGGTTGAGAAACACTAGATTGTATTCAATCACCTTCAGTCAATCCGCTCATCAACACTCAATCCGCCTGCCAGAACACTTTATCACCCGCAACTCTCCTGTATATCAGGGGATTGCTTGGGCTCACCGGGTTGGGAGAGGACACCTAGATACAATCATGTCAATTGCCCATGCCATCTCCTCATGCCAGAGGAAGATTAAGGTATCAACAGGATCATCCACTCTCTCAACAGGAAAATCTCCCAGAGCCATCAGGAATCTACTAGGATCCATAAGCCTCCAGGAATGGACCATCCTAACTGGTCCCCCACCCCTGCAGAAGTATATTGGGTTCACCCTCAGCAATCTTCACCAGATGGTGATCCGTCCGTGACAATGGTATTAAAGCCTCCTGGACTATCCATGGAGCACCACTATCCACTGATGACCCAAAGACCAAATCGAGCATATGACCTGCCACATCTGTAGGACCAGATATCAGCTGAGACAAACCCATGGTCATCACAAGGATATGAAGTCCTGAGCTGCACCAGACAAGGCAGCCTCAACATGGACATTAGAGTCCCCCAAGACTAACAGCCTCAGGGTCCTTAACGCCACATCCGAGACCACCTCAAGCAGCACATGCAGGGAGACAGTGAGGTGGGCAATATACTAACAGAATCTCTCAACTCTGACTCGTGGTCCCAACACCACATGCAGGCAACTCTAACTGGCCAAGTGGCAGACAGTGCATCTGGTTAAGGGAATGGTCTCCTAATGAACCAGGGCAACTGCACCTTCCTGCCCACCCCACCTTGACTGAAGCTGTACCCGGAAATCCGATGGACCCTGAAATCGGGGCAGCCAATGGGTAAATGGTCTTTGCTGCTATTTTCACCCATGCTGCCTGCCAATGGCTCTGCTCTTGTAAAGGGCTCTGCCTAAACCAATGTATACACAATTATGAGGGGCTTGACTACTATAAGACTGCAAGGGCAAGTAACTGCTTATGTTCAGAGGAGGAACTGGTAAATACAGTCAATTCTAATGTGCAAATTTAACCTTGGTGTACCAGTAGCCGCTTAAGCTAAGAAGGAAAGAGCATTTCAGTAGAGATGTACACGAACTGGTTTGTGCACAGGTTCGGACAAGATCCGAACAGTTTGGCAGTGCGGGGGGTGAGAGGGATCCTTAAAAAGTGAGAGCGATCCTTTAAAAGGAGAGGTGGTCCTTACCACCCTCTCATGAAGCTTCCTGCCATGACGGCACTCCCCCTCAAGAACCCGCACAAAGTGTCCACACATGCGCCATTTGCTAGGGCAGCATGGTAACCATGCAAATGGCGCCCATGCATGCATGGACCCAGGACTATGTATGGGTTCTTGGGGTGAGTACCATCGCAGCAGGAAGCTGCATGTGGCAGTGGTGATCAACATGGTAACCACACAAATAGCACCCATGCATGTGCATCCTAGCATTGTGCGCGGGTTCTTGGGGGGAATGCCATCACAGCAGGAAGCTGCATGCTGCAGTGGAGAGTACGGAAGGACCTGTTCTTCTCCTTCTTAAAGATCCCACTTGCCACTCTGCTCCGCCCGCCCTCCACTCGCCAGTGCCAAATTTTGAACTAGTTCAACTCCAAACCTGTGCATGAACCTTGGTTCATAGATCCGCCTACATTTCAGAGCTGCACATGCTCTGTGACGATGTTTAAGGAGTTTTCTTATTTACTTTCACTTTTGGAGTTGCTGCTGAGTGATAAGTAATGGCCTGGTTTCCAGGGATTACATGAGCAATGGAGTTTTTTTGCTCTGTTTTTAATGTCCTGAATGGCTTGGCTCTGGTGATGGTTGGAGTGGATGGTTGTGTATTTTCCTATGGCTTTGGGCACTTTTTGGCAAGTATATATTTCGTTAATCTGTTCCAGGGGTTCTTTGAGTAAGGACAATTTTTAAAAAATCACATAATAGAAAAGTTTAAACAAACAGTTTAAAACTAATTGCAGTTAAAAGTCTGAGAGAACAGGTGTGACTTGAGGGTCTTCCTAAAAGCAAAAAGAGATGGAGATGCTCTTATTTTGACAGGGAACATATTCCAAAATCCCGGGGCAGCCACAGAGAAGGCCCATTTCCAAGTAGCCACCAAATGACTAATGGCAACCAAAATGGGACCTCTCCAGATAATCTCAATAACAGGGTTCATGACAAAGAAGGTGCTCTTATTAAGTACCCTGGATCAAAGCCATTACCTATTATTATAAGTAATAACCAGCACTTTGTATTTCTCTTGGAAATATACCAGCAGCCAGTGCAATTCTTTTAAAACAGGTGTTATACGGTCCCTTTGGGTTATCTCAGAGACCAGTATGGCTGGCACATTCTGTACCAATTGTAGTTTCTTGATGATGTACAAAGGCAGCCCCACAGCGCATTACAGTAGTCATGCCTGGAGGTTACCAGCATATGGACCACTGTTTTAAGGTCATTTATCTCCAGAAATGGGTATAGCTGACATATCAGATGGAGCTGGTAAAAAGCGCTCCTGGCCACTGCCTCAACCTGAGAAACCAGAGCGTTTTGGATCCAGGAAAACTCCCAAGCGACATACCTGACCTTTCGGGGTGTGTGTGTGTGACCCCATCCAGAACAGGCAGATCTAAACCATCTTGGGTCCCAACCCCCCACAGTCAATACCTCCGTCTTATTTGGATTAAACTTCAGTTTGTTATCCCTCATCCAGCCCATTACTTCCTCTAATCAGGCGTTTAGGGAAGTTATTCCATTTCTCGATGAGCTCGATATGGAGAAATAGATCTGTGTGTCATCAGCATATTGATAACACTCTGCACCAAATTCCCTGATGATCGCTCCTAGCAGTTTTATGTAGATGTTAAAAAGCACTGGGGACAGTTTGGAGCCTTGTGGAACTCCATACTTCAGTTCTTGTTTTACAGAACAACAGTCTTCACATGACACCATCTGGAATCTACCAGAGAGGTTGGAGTGGAACCACTGTGAAACAGTGCCACCCAATTCCACCTCCCTCAGGCGGTCCAGAAGGATACCATGGTCAATGGTATCAAAAGCTTCAGAGAGATCCAAAAGGATCAGCAGAGTCAAACTCCCTCTGTCGATAACCAGTTAGAACCCATCAGGCCAACCAAGGCAGTCTCAACCCCACTGCCTTCTCAAAAGCTGGTTTGAAATGGGTCTGGATAATCTGTATCATCCAAAACTGCCTGGATCTGAGAGACGACCACCTGCTCGATCACCTTACTCAACTATAGAAGATTGGAAATGGGTCTGTAATTAGCTAACACTAAGGGATCAAATGCAGGCTTCCAGAATGGTCTAATAATAGCCTCCTTAAGACAAGAGAAGCATTTATAATTGTTTCAGTGCAGAGTAGGGATGTGTACACCACTGCGGTTCAAGCACAGTTCGGGAGCAGGGCCTGGGAGCTTTAAAAAAAAGAGGAGAGCACAGCCTTACCTGCTCTCTGCCACCCTATGTAGCTTCCTGCTGGGGCAACATGCGTCCCAAGAATCCCCTTGTGGCACCAGCACGCACATGTCATTCACGTACTGGCATCGCTCACAGGCCCCATTCTCAAACTGTGCTCGAACTGTGGTTCATGTACACCCCTAGTGCAGAGTCCATTAACCTAGATTGGTTCATGAACCAATGGGGAGCGGACCTGGATTGAATGGACACGTGTTATTGCATAGTATGTAAAGAAGAAACATGTTGCAATATTGGGACTGGTAGGAATTTTGTGGGGATTGTGTTTTATGTTTCTGGTATGTGTATGTATGTGTATAATAAAAATGTATGAATAACCTGAGGCTAAATTGATTATCTCAATGTGGATTGTCTTCTTGATTTGCCTCCGACTCTATTTCAATGGTGGTCCTTAGACTGCGGACCCTGAAATAAATTATACATGAAAGGGAAAAACTGAATCTTTGGGCATGGGATAAATGCAAAAAACAATCTAGGTATTAAGTGGATAAAACCACAGTTACCAGTCTTGATTCATTCATTGGAAGATAAAACAGTAAGGAGAAGAGGAAGAAATGCAAGTTCTACAAAAGACATGTAATATGACCATATAGGTTTACAACTGGAAGACTTTAACAAGGCAAACAGCTTTGGCACATTAGAATGTGAAATATTTATGAGCTGAGGAAGTGCAATGGCCTTCTCAATTGGTGTTTTGATGTTGCAGAATTTGAATCTATTTGCCTACCAAAATAGATTTTTTTTAAAGCTATATAATTAAAAAAATTAAAAGCAAGAGTCATTCTGTATACTTGGGTGCCATTTTATGTCCTTTTGATCCTGTATAGCTTTGGAAGGGAAGACAAAAATGAAAGCAATTCTCAACACTCAGGTTCTTTCTGTGCCCAGCATTCATTACAAACAGGAATAAAAGAAAGAGATACAAATTACCAATAGGAGGGATCTGCTAATGGAGAGAATGGAAAAATTTCATTAGCATTTAAGAGAAAAGATTTTTATGACCTAGAGTTGCTTTTCTTTCACTTAAGTTTTTTTTAAAAATCCAATCGTTAATTTATCTGTGTAAGTGCTTGAAGCTCAGTCATCCTCTGATTGGTACTGTTCGTTATAATGAAGGACAAACATAAGCATGTATAGGAGTAATTAGTGTTAGCACAAAGATATGAGCTTAGGTGTTTTGTTTTTTAAATAAACGCTTTTAATAGCTTTACCAGCTTATAAATCCAAAATGTATTTTTTTAAAAACAAGCATGTGATATTGTTAGTATTAGTACTACTGCTCAATTATTGTGGGTTCCATCTAATAAGGCTTCTCTTCCCCCCTACACACTATTAATATCAACCACATAAACAGTATTGGTGGGGCAGTGGCGTGGGGCGGGGAAATACATGAGCATGAAATGAGACCATGGACAAAGATGGACATACTATAAAAAGTACACTCACAGCATTCCAGGAGCATTGAATGAGCCTGGCTTCTATGAGCTTCACAAGTGAAGGGACAGATGTGCATATCAGTGCACTGAACACTGGCTCAGTCTTCAGCCTTGACTCTTCCTGTGCTTCAAATGGGATGTCCACGATTTTTATTTTCATAAGCATCACATGAAGGTTCAGGTGCCTATCCTTATTTTAAAAAAGTTTTTTGCTTATAAGGAAAAAAGGACTGTTTTTCCTTTAAGTGCAAAACTGCTCTGAGAACTTGAGGGGAGGATGTTTCTGGACGATACCATCGGCATCAGCCAGCCAGCTCTAGGAACAGCAGGCTAGGGCTGTGCACAGAACCGTCTGGCCCGGTTCAGTTCGAGGCCGGACCAGTTCGAGTCCGGACCAGTTTGAGTCCGGGGGGGGGGAGGGGGGAAGCCAGCGGGGGGGGAGGGAAGCCAGCGGGAGGGTGGAGGGAAGCCAGCGGGGGTGGTACCCGCGTGGACAACCCCACCCCACCCCCCCGCGGCTACAGCAAGCCCCCTAAAGGGGCTACAGGTACTTCTTTTACGTTTTAAATTTTTTTAAAAAAAAGTTTGCGGACCTGCCAGACCTGACCGGCGGTCCGGTTCCAATCCGACGGAACTGGCTGGTGGTGGTTCGGTTTGATCATGAACCCACAAACCAAACCGTCAGACCAGATCCGCACATCCCTACAGCAGGCTTCTGCTCTAAGTTTGCAGAACTGGTTTATCTCAGCGCAGAGCTTGATCTCAGGGAGGGACTGGTACATTTGGACTGAACCTAGCAAGAGGCCATTTCCAAAGTGGTTCCACTACTCATAAAACTGTACGCTTCTCTTCATCCCAGATTCTGAAAAGAATGAAATGCTACACATTTGCTCAGTGCAGAAGCAGGGGCGTAGCACCACTGGAATGGCAATGGTAAGCCTCACCCCAAATTTTAGCATTGCATTCCAACATGAACAGATGCAAAGAAATCCGGGTAGATGAAATCCATGTAGGAGTAGGCATCCTCTACCCTACATACTACACTAACACTGAAAAACCAACTTCTGTTATTGTTTCCATTCATGGTTTATTTGTTGAATTTCATTTTGAACTGGATTTGTAGCTGTTTCAGCAAACACTGAGGTTCCACATAGTGGAACTCTGTAGTCTCTTGACTATTGTTGGCATATATTATAGCTAACAATGTTAAACTGCATAACATTGTTAGCTAAGAAATTTATAAATAATAACTGAATGCAACAATTTAGAATTTAATTACATTATTTCTTAACAGGAGGCTAATTTGGGTTTCTGCAATTACCCTACAACTGTGTCTCTGTTACAGATCTACTAAATTAATGCTTTGAATACTTGACCATACTTGATAAAATCAACTGATTGTGTACTTTTTGACCAGTAAAATGACCAAACTTGCCTGTTTCTGTGGTTCCTGCTGCCCCTATATATTCCTGCGATGGAAACGCATCCAGCGATTACTTATATGTCCTCAACTGGAGCTCTCGACAGGCAGCCAGTAGAGATCTCAAAAGGTCGGCACCAGATAGGAACTACAGTATAATGTCTTAGGTGGCACATGTTCTGTTAAGATGGTGATCATGGTCAAACAGTACAAGCTTCAGGACCACACATTCCACATAAAGCCCAAAAGCATCTGTCAAAGCCAGGCACATATCCAGTCATCCATGCATGTATACCCAATCAACCATGCATTACTGATTCAATCTATGAGCCAAGTTCAGTTACCAGCTCCAAGTAAATGTCCTGCCTTGATGTCTGTACATATGCCAACCATGGATACTAGAAGACAAATAAATGCCTCCCAAACCAGCTTAATGTGAGGGATGTTCTTGCACATCTGTTCTCTCCTTGAACAAGGGCAAGGTGCAGGACACTGCTGCCATTATTTCATGTTGCTGGATTCAGGGAGAAAGAATCGCTCATTCAGAAGAACTATTGTTCAGGAGTACAGCACTTTCAAGAAGCTTTCTAGAAATGCCTACTTCTACTGCAAACCCTCTCCAGATATTATGTTTCTTTGTTTAAACACCTTTTAGCAGTACAGAAAGTAGAGACAAGGAACTAGTCTAGTCCAATGGATAGTGTGGCAGATTTTGACCTGGGCTGAACTCTATGGAGCCATAGACCTCCATTAGATAGCCCTTGTCAAGTCTCTGTCTCTCTTGCAAGTATACACCTGCAAATGGGAATAACAGTGACCAACATCACAGAGCTATTGTGAGAGTAAAATAATAATATTAAGGGAACAAGTATAAGTGGTGTTTTATCAGACAATATATTTTGGCATACATATATGCTGACATACATTAAATATTATCTTAGTAAGTATACTGAAGTCCAATATCTTGCCCATAAGTCCTCTTTGTATGGGTGTGTTTTTGTGATGCCCATGCTCCTTTTCATTGTTGAAAAAGCTACTGTTGTATCCAAAGATACCACCACTACTCACAGTCTATTGCCCATCTACCCTATCAAAACCATCTCTTCACTTCATTTTCATAACAATCCATTAACACAGTTAAGTTACTCTGATTCTTCAGCTACCGGCTTCAGAACCAACACTTTCCTCAATTATTCATTTAACAATATCCAGGGCCTTAAAGTCAAGGTATATTATATATACACTATATCTCCATAGTCTATTATGCCAGTTTCCTATCAAAGGAAGAAATTAGGCTAGACTGGTATAATTTGCTTTTGGCTACTTCATGCTGTTTATCATATTCCCTATTCTCCATCGGTCATTTACAAATGGTCTGTAGCTCAGTAGCTGGATATAGTGGGGACAAAATGGGATTACAAGTATTTTAATGATGAACTCCTCAACAGATTTATCACCTGTCAGGAAACAAACACACTTGATTGCCTTGTGCCACCTTGATTACTATTAACCCAGCTGTGAATCCGCACATGCCAAAGTGAAAAAATACTGGTATATTGCAAAATGGAAGTGGCAAGGTTCCATACAACAATGTCTGAATCACAGGAAGGACAGTTCTGGTCCTGAGTTTCTTAGACTACAACAGTGTAATACATTTGGATTACAACTCTATAAGGTTCTTCTATCAACAAGAAATTCCAAAGCTGAAGTAAACAAGCTTGTATCATGTCTTAGAGCATAAAAAGGTCTCCAAAAGGCACTGCCTATAAGGCAGGACTACAGAATAAAGCAACTGAATATTGTTGTGGAAAAAATAATTCAATTCAGGAATGCATCCACAGCTCCATTTATTTATTTTGCCCTTTTTCAAATACAGCAATCTGCATTATTCTAAATATTAAGTACTTGTGCTGACCAGAAAACCACACGAGCATTGACTTGCCATTCTGGGCATCCTGAGATCAGTATACTGATCAGTTTAGATTTCACACATTCCTAGCGTAATTCAGAATAAAGCTGAGGGACAGGGACCCTAACCAACCAAACAAAGAGCTCTCATACTTACCAGGGAGAGAGCAACTATCCCTATTCAACCCAGAACAGCGTCTCTTGCAGTGGCTGCTGCTGGTGGTGTTGCTGCCCTCGTGTTTCTTTTTAGATTGTGAGCTACCTTGGGACAGGAAGGCATCCTCGCATTCCTGTTGCTATGTAAACTGCTCTCAGAACTTCTTTATAGAAAGCATTATTCTAAGTTAACAACCAATACCCTGTACCCTTAATGATAAGGCGGTAGCTGGGGTGGGCACTGGCAAGATCTTCCACCCTTCTCTTGAGCCAGAGAAAGGACAGGGGATCTCATGCTAACTTCAGAAATGACTAGAAAGCAGCAAGCCTTCTTGCTGCTTTCGAACCTTTTCTTGGACTCGGCACAAGGTATGGAGACTGTTCTGCCCTTTTCCTGGTTCAGGCAAGGGAATCTCCAGACCTCATGCTGAACCTTGGAACAGGTCGGAAAGCAGTGAGAGGTCTCACTCCTTTTCCAGTGCATTCCAAAATCAATATAAGATCAGGAGAAGTGTAAGGGAATCTACAGGCATCTCATATTTCCAAGGTTCAGGGATATAGGGACAAGGCCCCACCTTATCGCCTTCAAAGCTAGGAGAGGTGAACTACAGGTTGTCCCAGTGTTATTCTGGACCTCAGAGGCACTCCAAATGCCTCTGAGGTCCAGCATAACACTGGGATAACCTGGGAGTGTCTCTGAAGCTCAAATATGACTTTACAATGTAACACAATGTAACTAGGCCAGCAAAGAGTCATGGAGTCTTCCCACTGATTTCGCTTGTAAATGCCCTCTACCAGGCCAGTTCTTTATTTCTTGCAGGGCTCTGAGGCTAGATAGAAGATCAGCAGAGGAGAGGCAGAAATCACAGGATCTGCAAGGCAGAATTGATGGGCATAGGATGCCTATCCATCAGTTCTTCCCATCAAATACTCTCCTTAGCCCCCACATTACCTCAGAAAATGAGGATTCGGAGACACCGTTTACTGAGGTAACCAGCAGTCTGGCTTACAGATCAAAGGTGATCAAGTCCTTAATTGCAAGGGCAGGTTACTCAGTAATGCACCTTCCTTTCTACTCTTGCCATGCCAGGAACATGAATATGAATCTGATGTCTTGGAAGAGAAGTCTGGTTAAGTTGGATTTGCCACAAGTTTGTATAGTCAGAAGGGAGGTTGTGGTTAGGGGGCATAAACACCTTTTGGTATTGTTCATAAGCTGGGATCTGTCCAAATAGTAAGCCTGGATCCAGAGTAAGGCAGTCCATGGTTCTGGCCTTGATAGAAGTGGGGGATGGGGTGGGGAAGCAAATGCCACAAACTTTTGAAAGCACTACCATAGAAGATCTCAAATTACCAACATTTTTGAATGACAAGAACAGAAGACACCAAAATACTATGCAATATTAGCACACAAAATAACTTCTGACAACTTAGGTGGAGGCATATTTTGCTAGCAAAAAAGAAGACCAATTTTTACAGGAAGAGAAAGATGGAATATACACTTCTTCACACTAAGACTTGTTTCTAGATAGTTTCTATTCTGTTAGGTCGATGGTGTTGTTTTTCTTTTTTCCATATGCTGAGTTCAGGTGTCTTTTACCAAGCCATGGATATCGATGCCCTCCTGTACTGTTATTTAATTTTTATATTTAATATAAATATTTAATGTATATTATGAATTACTATGTAATATTTTTTTAAAATAAAATTTATTTTATTACTTACTTGAAATTCATCAAAACACAAGAGACAAGCCTCCTCACTTATTTCGGCAGCTATAGGGGCAATTGGATCATATGATTTTGCCATCAATCCAGCTTTCCTTTTTGGTAAGTTCTGCTTAAGGCGATGTATTCCTAAAAGGAATGCAATCCACAGATTAATGCTTTCATTTAGTTTGAGAGGGTTAATAAAGCTAAACAACATTGCGTTCATAACACGACAACATTTAAGTCAGAAATTAATTTAACTGGTGAAACAGACTACATTTTAAAGCAAACAGCAACACAACACTAGACAGACACCTCCATTAGTTGTGTTGACTGGTGATGCACAGTCCTTTTTCTCTACCAGCTTTTCCCCACTATGGGTTATTTGTAGAATATCTTAAACTAAGTCATGGCACTAGTCAGCTTAACTAATACTTTTTTGTGGGTGGGAGTTTCCCCCAGTATTCCTTCTCGCTAGATTTACAACTAGAATTAGCACTACTAGCAAGACATCTATTTTCCATTAGCACAAAACTTTATCGCACAATCCATAAAAGAGAGAGAAAATGAACAAACACTTTCATAATAAGGTTGTACCAGCTTGTGTGCGGTGAAGGGGAAAACACAATTTCTAAAGCATCTGAAAACAGTAATGAAATACTGGAGAAGAGAGAGTGATGTTGCTTGTTAAAAAATATGTATTACAAATGCTCTCAGTCAGTTGAGAGGAAAATGTTAGTCAGTCACAGACGTTTGAAAATCAGTGCAATTAAGGATAAGAATAAGGGGTTTCAGGATCCACATAGCTTGACAGAAGAGTGATAATAAACAGACGGCCGAGAAGCAAGGACCTTAGGGAAGGAAAGATGAATATGGTAGAAAGCTGAGGGGGGGAAGGAGGAGTAGTGGGGGAGGCCAAAGAGTGAAGAATGCTGTGGGGAAACTTAATATAAGAATAAGAAAAATAGGGTCTATACATTGCAGGGTGGGGTGTGGAATATGCATGTCAAAGAAGTAAGGGGTCCAATTTGCATACCAAATTGCATATATAGTAGTTAACACATACATTGCAGGAGTGGGAAGGATTGCATCCCCAGAAGATATTAAAGACAGACCTATTATTTTGGGATGTGATAGTCCTGCTGATGGACAAAGCTGGCTGATAACCACTATATTCACTCCTTTACTGAAATGTATACCATCACATCTGGCTAATACATGCCAATTATTAGAATAATTGTCCAATCTTAATAATCCGTGTAATGAATACCATATGGAAAGTTTTGATGTAGAGGCACTGTTTACTAATGTAGATAAGGAAGCAGCCAAGAAAAGTTTAGTTGAGTTATTGAGGATGAATAAAAGACAGGTGAATTGCTATGGATTTACAATTGGGAATATAGAGGAAATGATAGAGGTCAGTTTAAAATGCAATGTTTTCAAATTTGATGGTGAATTTTATTCCCATGAACAAGGACTTGCTATGGGCAATTGCCTCGCACCATTATTAGCTATATGGAAAAACTAGAAAGGAAATGTGTAAAACAGGATATACTCCCATATAAAAGATATATTGATGACATAATCATCATAACTAAGTCTAGAGAACAAGCTGATGAGATATTTGAGAGGATGAATGCAGAAGGAAGCATCAGGTTAGCTAGAGAGAGTCCCAACGCACTGGGTCGGTTACAGTATTTGGAAGTGGAAATTCATCTTGCAGGGAGTAGTCCTAAGACTAAGTGGTATAGGAAACAAGAAGAGAAAGATTTGATTATTAATAATACATAAGCACATCCACAGATTATTAAAACTCACACTATGGAGAATATAGTTAAAAGAGCAGTAACAGTCTCATCAAAGGAATACAAAGATCAAAAGAAAGAGCTATAGCACTGGGACAAAGTAATGGCTATAGGTTTCCTTTAAGAAGAATGGCAGGAATTAATTTTGTACCTGGCTTACCAGTTTTGAAAATTCCTTTTGTAGCTGACAATTTTTTTAATACAATGTCAGAGGATGTTGCATAAATATCACATTAAGTCCAATACAGTGGTTCAGTCAGCTAAGATGTCGGAACAACAACTGGGGAGAATGAGGTTATATGATAGAAGATGTGACAAGACAGATTGCCCAGTATGTAAAATGGGTGAGGGGAGTTGTGGATTAAAGGGAGTATGGTGTATAAAATAACTTGTAAATAGTGAGGGGAATTTTATATTGGAGAAACAGGAAGAGAGTTAATCACTAGATTTAAAGAACACTTGGCAGATACAAAGTATGTGAAGTAAGAGAGGCCATGGGCAGTACATATGACCAAATAGCAATAGCAATAGCACTTACATTTATATACCACTCTATAGCTGGAAGCTCTCTAAGCGGTTTACAGTGATTTAGCATATTGCCCCCCAACATTCTGGGTACTCATTTTACCAACCTCGGAAGGATGGAAGGCTGAGTCAACCTTGAGCCCTTGGTCAGGATCGAACTTGCAACCTTCTGGTTACAGGGCGGCAGTTTTACCACTGCGCCACCAGGGGCTCTTCTTATCATGAAGTATCATGAAATATCATGAAGGAATAACAATGCTTATTAAGGTGGATGTATTGGAGGTGGAGTATTGGTTAGTACGAAGAAAGATTAGATAGGCAATATAGAGAGAGAAACTCAAACCCAGTGTAAATGGCAGGGAAGAGTTAAAGCAGACCGTGAAGTATATTGGCTATTATGGAGTATGTATTGTAGGAATACAGACACACAGCTGTATGGCCTTGGTTCCCTTTGTCTCTAGTCTTCTCACCATCACCACTTGTTTACCTCAATTGTTTGATTGAAGTTACTGCCAGAGTGTGTGTAATTAAAGCTGTGAACATTATAAGCAGGTGATCCACAGAAGATGGAGCAACAACACTGAAGCTGGCGTTTGACACCAAAACGTTTGTTTTTAACATGCTTTTAACGTTTTTAACAAAGTTTTTACAAAATATTATCTGTTCTTACATAATAAATTTGAAGGTCTTAAAGGAGTACTTCAGACCAAATAACCAACCCAATCTTCAGCTGTAAGTCCCAGGTAAGTGTACAAACGACAAAGCAAATCTTCTATCCTACTTTGCACACCACCTACTACACAAAGGGTTTCAACAGTTGCAGAAAAGGAGGTTACTAGAAAGTAGAACTATCTAGTCACTAAGTCTGTGGTAACATCTTCTTTCTGCACCAATCAGGGACTAGTTCAAGTCCTTCTCTCTGCTAATATCTCCTCACCACACAGTTAGTGTGCTGTCTTATTATAAGTATGTGTCTATGAATTTTATCTTACTTTACTACTTTGCTTATATCTAAATTTCTTTTATTTGTATTTTTGTCTTTTTTTCTGGTCAATGACCGTAATGAAGATTGACTGACAGTTAGTGGAATGTGGATATTCTGGGAAATCCCAGCAGTGCAGCCACTAGAAAGCAGGTAGATTGTTTAAACTTACTTTATATATGAAAAAGAAAATGCCCACCAAGTGGATGGAGAGTGTGTGTCGATATAATCATTCACTCTGCTGCCTTTTCCCACCTTGGTGCATGTTTTCCAAACAATTCTGTTGTATTTTAAAATACGTTTTTAAAAGCCTAATTTCTTCATTGCTCATCCTCATTTGCATTGGCAAATAAGTTTCCTCTGCATTTTCAGGGGCTATTTCCATCTCTGAATAGGAGTGTAACAGGAAGACACATTGTCCACTTTCCAGTTACAGCTAAAAGCTGCTAATCCTGCAAATAAGGATGGCAAGAGTTAGACAATGGATCTGCTGCTCGCTGATGTCACAGAAAGAGTGAAGGCTGTGTACTCAGGCCTGGCAGTGTTTTCTCCATAGCTATTCCAGGGGGAATGGGAACATTTGCAGAGGGCTTTCTCCCAAATAAAATATCACAGGTTCTCCAGGGACCATCTATTGTCTGCTTTTAGATGGTGGCTCTTATCCATGCCATCACAATTATTCAGATGAGAAGGGGGTCAAATATAAGAGAGCGACTGACTTATGAGCAAGAACCATTACATCCATACAATATTTCAATGTATTAGACACATTTAAACAATAAATATTTTCTGTTTTTATTGACTATATGACTTCATTATAAACCACCTTGATAGTTTTACAAGAGTAGGGTATAAATTAAACTTACTTTTGTGCACATCTAGCATGAAGCCATGAAAATGTACTCTCTTTTTCCTTTCTACTTCTATATGAGAATAAAATATGTCCATCACCATTGTCTTTCCTGTGCCTTCAAATAAAAACACACATACCCAACAGGTTGTTAATTTACAACACTATGTACTGATTACAGTAATGACTGTTCATTAGCATTGAGCTAATGAAATCATAATCGTGATCTGAACAGTACAAAATCATTATCTTTGGGAAGCAAGATTTCAGCTTACGTGGAGAGGAAAGTTTGTATTATCAGAATCTGAACTGAGGATAATATCAGAACCAGATGTAGTCTATTGCTTCCATATGAAGGTATGCCCTCAAAATTGTTCACACTGAAAATCTGTGTTCCACAAAAGGACCTAATAACATAATATGGATAAACCTATTTGTTTCTTTGATGTTCGTCAATATTTATCTTTACCTTGGAAAAACAATGTAACCAAATACAGATGATTAGCAGCTCAAGCCACAAATCAATCAAAACTAAACACTTTGATCTATGTGGTGCAATTAGGTCAATTAAATTAAATGTTCCAATTCACCTAGTTTGGAGGAATTTGCAGATATTTGACTATATAAACACTGAAATATATTTGTGTTAAAATCTTCCAACTTACCAACATCTCCATACACATAAAGGCCTTTTGGAGGTTTGTGTCTTGTAAACAACTACGAATTAAGAATGGTATTCATTATTTTTATGACCATATTAAAAAGCCAATTAACAAAAATAGACATGATAGATACATATGCACATTTATTACAGAAAAAGCCAGGACACCTTCATAAATTCAGAAGCTTCTGTATAGAAAGTCAAAACTTGTTGTGCAACTTAATAGCTGAAAAGAACTTTCAGTAGATAAAATGTACAATAAGAAAAACTTAAAGGACAAAATCTTATATGTTAAGTTTAATATCTTAAGGGTATCATTACATGTGTAAAACTGAGCATTACATGTAAATAAGTCATACGGTAGTAGCTTTCTCCCACAATTCACAAGAGCATGGACAAAAAGAGGCTACAATGTTTCCCTTAAGGCACCAATGCTGCAGGGCAAGTTGACTTCAGCTTAATCTTCAGCAAGGAATGAAAAGATTTGAAAGAACAAGAACTGATGGAGGATGGTCTCCTGCCAACTGACACCATTTGATTCAGAGAACTCAGTGCTGGATTTGGGCAAGGCTCAACTTCAAATCTCTACTCAGTCATCATGAAGGCAATTGGGTGACCTTGAGAAAGATAATATAATAAGATCTGCCCTATCTACCATCACACAGTGATGCTGTGAGGGAAAACAGTGAAGTAAGGTATATCATAACCCACGTGTCCTTGGAATACAATAGGAAACTGCATTTTTAAAAGAATGTCAAAGCTCTTTGAATTTCAGCCATACTTACAAATATTTCAGCATGCTTGACTTTTCTTATCTTTAGATTTTCAACCTGCTACATTTTTCCCAAGCAGCTAGGGAGATTTTTTTTTTTTTAATGCATGTATTCCAAACAAATATTACTTCCTCACAGAACAAACAAACCTCGTATTAAGATAAATATCATTAGCTTATTAAACTGCACGGACATCAACTATAGTATTTCACAAATTTACTCATTTACACATTTTAAAATACTGCCTTTTTACAAGTTTTTAAATGTAATACAAAGAGTAAAAAAACCTAAAATCACAGTGTTCTGATCTCATGTGGAGTTGAGCAATTTCTGAATTCCTCCAATCAAAACTGCATTAAAAAATACAGTAAAGAACACTATGGCCTTACAACTATACTAATTAATGAATATAAGCAAAAGGCATAATATGCAACCAAAAAAGCAAGAAGTGTATGAGGTTTCTGTGACTCTAAAGTACCGGTATATCCAGCAAGCTATAAAAGCTTAGCTATTATACCAAAACCACTTGAAGATTTAATTTGGACCTACACTAAAATGTAGCTCAAAATGTTCAGAAACTGTTCTATTAATAAGAGTTGGCTGCAAAGACTAAATAGTGCTTTGAAAATACAGTGAGATAAATAAATTGAGAATTGCTTTTTCAGTGTGTCTGTTTCTTAAGACTTGTCTTCAGCATGCTAACATTCAACACTAAACAAGAAAAGACAGAAGAAAATCAAGACAGCATATCTGCATTAGAATACTCAAGAACTAGATGGAAAACTCTGAACATTACATTTTGGATCATTAGCTATTAGTTCCAGTCCAACAACTCCTTGCCTGCAAGAAGAGCATTCTTATCTGACATGGGTCAGAAGTAAGCAGGGAAGGAGGTTAGTTTGTCAATGACACAAAATTATTCAAGATGACAAAATACCAAGCAGATTGTGAAGAGCTCCGAAAAAGATCTCCAAACTGAGGGATTAACAACAAAGTGATACTCATTGAGGGGCGAGTGTTGCAATGATAGGCTTCCAATGTTAGAGTAGTTCTGGAGAACAGGAGTACTGTGAACTCTAAGCCCTCTTCCACAACAACATGCATGCCAGAGGAGCCAGTCAGTAGCACAGGGTCTACTGCTGCGTGCCCACAGGGACTCAAAACATGCGTGCTGCATTCATCAGGATGTCAGCCAGTGTCTCCAAAATGTTTCCTTGTAATAGTGTTAATATCTGTTGTTTAGAAGTGGCTAAATCAATATACTATAATCTATCTGGTTCAATAGTCTGTCTCTTTCCATGAAGAGACATTAAGACTGTTCACACGAGCATCTCCCCCCAGGCTTGTGCAGCCCTACCTGGGTAGGCATATGAAGCACTGGGATCAAGGTAAATACCAGTGCTGCCCTCCCAGGGAGCCTGAGAAAAGCGAGCATGCCCTTCTACCCAGGTCTCTGGCTGTGTCTCTGCTCGGGCTGCAAAGCCAGGCAGTCTAGGTGCCCAGGGGAATCCCCGAACGTACTGTGCTCATCACACGGTGCATTGTGGGATGTGAGAAGCCGCATCCTGCTTTCCGCCTGCTCTTTGACCACTCTTGGAGGCGCTGCACACTGCTCGTGTGACGTGCGGCACCAGGAAGCCCAAGAGTGGCTTGAATCATGTGGAGGAAGGCAGGATGGCTCCTGCCTTCGCCCCAGCCCTCTCCAGACCCAGGTGAGTGAGGTTGTGTGAACGACCTTAGTGTTTACTAGTAGAACTCATGCTTATCATGCAAAAGGCCCTGAAGTGTAATTCCCAAAGCTGCTGGTAGGCTAAAAGGACCATTGGTCCAATTCAGTGGAAGACTGCTTCTTATGGCCTTTAGACCCTCAACTGCCTACCATTATATTCCTCCAACTACTTAATCTCATCCCCTTCATTCTGTGTTCCCATATACATGACAAAGTTAAAGGGAGTCCTACCCTTCCCATGGAAGGATATAATTACATTTCCCAGGATATTATTACATTTCCCAAGGATCTACGAGCATTTGCCTCTCTCTAGCCCAGTTTTGTCAATTCCCTGAATTGACCTCTCTAAAGTCCTAGGAAGAAGTAAGTGAAACATAGTGGAATAATCCATTATCTATCATTCATTTTTGTGTATAGTCTGACTCTGCCATTGTCTGGCAAAAAGTTCATCATGGGACCAGACTGCTACCTTAATTTTAATAGTATAGAATAACCCAATAATTCTCATGGGGAATCTGTCCATCAATGAGGATAAAGAGCTGAATGACACAGTAATTTTAGTAAGCACCTATAAACCAAGCAAAGAGGATTCAATAAACAACAAAATTGTATATATATATTTAAAGTTAGAGTAAGCTTAGGCAGAGAGGAGGGATGTTTTGTTTTACAGGTAGGGGGATAACTTTACTAAACCTCAAGGCACACAAGAGTACCAATATGGAGCTCTCACACACAAGCAAGGGTTTCCATAGTGACTGCACAGGATGTGCCACAGGCGTCCCCTTGGATGCTTAGGGTCCAGGCAAATGAAAGTAGCACTATTACCTAGGCCTGATGAAAAAAGGAGTTAGGCTTGCGCAGAGCCCTTCAGAAATTTGCTATACTAGCCGACCCCGCACAGAGCATCTGTGCACTCTTTGGGGCTGGCGGTTACCTCTTCTCCCCTCCCCCAACCTTCTGCCCCAGTCTCTGCTTCCTAACCACGGCCGGCCCATACCAGGCCCAGCCACCTCTCCTCCCCACCGCCACTTGTGCCCCCACCCCCTGGGTCTTGCCTCCGCGGCTGGGCTGGGCCTGCTGCTGCCTCTGGCCTCCGTGGCCAGCCCGCCACTGCCATGGTGACCAATCCTCCTGGGTGCATCTTGGCCAATCAGGCGCATCCGCCCCCCAGCCAATCAGCCGGACACTGGGACGCACATTCCAAGGCACACCCAGGAGAATTAATATAATAGACTAGCTGACCCCAAACAGAGCATCTGTGCGTCATACTCTCCCCCACAACCTCCATCCCCAGTCTCTCCTGCCCTTCCCACCAATGTCCTGCCCCAGTCTCACCTGCCCTCCACTGCCGCGCCTCCTCTTCAGCCTGCTGGCAGCCTCCTACTGCCTCCCTCCCCGCCACTTTCGGATGGCTACCACCGCCCCTCCTCAGCCTGCCGCCCAGCTCCCTACCTCCCCGCCATTTTCGGGCGGCCGCTGCCACCCCTCCTCAGCCTGCTGCCTGGCTCCTTCCCTCCTCATCATTCTTGGGCAGCCGCCACAGCTCCTCCTCAGCTCCCTCTCTCTCCACCATTTTCTGGCTGCCGCCGCAGCTGCTCAGCCCTTCAGCTTTGGGGCCAGCGGTTCCCCTTTCCCCCGCACCTTCTTGGCCAACCGGCAATCGCTGCCTCCTCCTCACCAAGGCCGGGCCCATTGCCACCAGCGCCGCCTCCATTGCCCCGCAGCCAGCCCGCCACACAAGAGGCACAAAAGTGTGCAATGGCGCTCATTAGATTCTTTTTATTAGATTCTTTTTCGGGAAGGGAAATGGTTACTTCCCTGCTGCAATTCAAGTCTTCAAAGGGAAAATTTTAGCCCAACTACTATATGGCGCCCAGCTGAGCAATTATAAGGATTTCCGCCCTCTAGTGTTGGTACAAACCAAATTTATTAGAACAATTCTAAGGGTGCCTAAAGGGACGCCCAATAAAGCGTTAAGGCTGGAAATGGGGTTAGTACCAATTGAAGCACATGTCTGGGTTGCAAAGATCTCTTATTATTTGAATTAAGTCTTGGTCAAGTAGGTCTCGCACCTCTGGTCCTGAAGGACAGCTTTGTATCTTCATGGAAAGAGGGAGTTGAGAGGAAATTAGCAAGTTATGGGCTAAGTATCCCCATGTTGGTCTCCTTAGGCAGCAGATTTGGGGCATAGTGACTTAGGAAGACAGGGCCCGAGTCAGACACTTACCTTTCTTAGGTAAATAACCCACAGACCAGCTAAATATTCACATGAGCTTGTTCTTGCCAAATCGAGAAGGGCATTTGCCTTGGCACACTTGAATGTGCTGCCCTCAGCTCTCCTAGAGGGTCGCTATCTTGGTATTCCTTTTGCTCAAAGATTATGCCTGTGTCAGTCAGGAGTGGTTGAGACAATTGATCATATGTTGCTTCACTGTTTATTTTATAGAGATATCTGGCTAGCACTTTTGTCACCTATTTTGTCTAGATTCTCAGGTAGGCCATTGGCCTTTTCTGTGTGCCTCCTTTTGTCTGACAGTGATATTAATGTTTCCACCAAGGTGGCAAAATTTTGCCACATTGCAAGCTGTGGAAGGAAGCAAAATCATGAGTGTCGACTGTACTATATATTGTTACATTGTAAATGAACTTTTGTAAGAAAGTATAGGCAGAATCATGATAGCTGGAGGTTACTACTTATCTATTGTGTGGTATTTTTGTCTGGTCAATGACTGAAATAAAGATTCCATTCCAACTAGGAACAGGACCTTGTAGATAGATACTGAAGGGTAACTGAGGCAAAAGGCTCGAACGGTGTCCAAGTCAGGGATTTCTGGAGGTTCCAAAAGGGAACCGATGAACTGGTGGTGGAGTGATATTGACAAACCCTCACAGAAACCAGGAAGTGTGTGGGTGTAGGGCAAAGCAGTCGGCTCCCTTAAGCTTGAGCACTGAGGCCAGCTCTGATGCTTGGCGTCTAAGGGACTTGGGCTGGAAACCCTGGTCCAGTCTGGACTGGAGAAAGGCCAGTACCTGAGACACCATAGCTGTGAGGGGCTCTATTTGCTCCTTTCTTATCCATCTAAGGAAGGCTGCCCAGGTAGCCTGATAGAGTCAATGGGTGCCGGGAGACCAGAGTTGTAATTTGAACTACCCTGGAATACCTTTCTGCCTCTAAGACCACACGCTCAACTTCCAGGCGTGGTTGTAACCAGTCTGGGTGGAGCAGAGGACCCTGAAATAGCAGATCTGGCTGCTACGGTAGCTGCCATGGATCCGTGGTGGATAGAGTCAGCACGTTGGTGAACCACAGTTGCCTTGGCCAGAACGGGGTGATTAATATGAGCTCTGCCGTTTCCATACCAGGCTTTGCCAGCACCCTTGGAATGAGTGCTAGGGACGGAAAGGTGTACAGGAGGCAGGGAGGCCAAGGGGACATGAGTGTGTCCATGCCCTCCGCTAGGAAGCGCAGGAAGAAAAACGGAAATTTGGGGTTGGTTGGGGATGCAAACAGGTCTCCTGGGGAGCACCAAGGTGGTGCTGAATCTATAGGAAGATCTTGGGGTGGTGTGCCCACTCTGAGTGGATTACTGTCTGGTGGTTGAGCCAGTTGGTATTGGTGGAACAACTGAGGTGTTCCACCCTGAGTGAGGCCAGGGGACTCCCTGCCCAGTAAAACAGTGGGTTGGCCTCCTGTGTCAGGGACCTGGACCCTCCCTGACAGTTTAAATGGGACTTGGCTGTTGCGTTGTCCATTTGAATCAGAACATGCACTAGGTGCTGGAAGTTTACAAAGGCCAGTCT
Source organism: Hemicordylus capensis (assembly GCF_027244095.1). Classification (NCBI taxonomy): domain Eukaryota; kingdom Metazoa; phylum Chordata; class Lepidosauria; order Squamata; family Cordylidae; genus Hemicordylus; species Hemicordylus capensis. The sequence goes on along the minus strand of NC_069657.1, from coordinate 331,152,449 downwards.
GATGAGCTCATGGTTCTGGCCAACTGATGTTGTGGTGCCGCTCCTCCGACAACCACTATCCCTGTGCCAACTGGCTGCAGCAGTGGCACCCCATCCCAACTGACTGGCATCTGTCAGGGGATCACCCTTTGTCATTGCTGGGAAAATCCACCAGCACAGAGACTGCCAAACCTGTTTGGGGAGAGGAACTCCCCTGTTGGTACATGTCACGATTTCATTCTGAAATGGACGAGGGCCCACTGCAACGGCTGGGTATGACACCTTGTCCAAGACATATATCCTATGCACTCAATCATGGAGCCCAGGATTCGTGCCAATACCATGATGACATCCACCTGGGATCACTGCAGCCGTGGCTGGATCTGTTTGCAGATCTTCTCTCTCCTGTACAGAGGCAGGGAGATGGTGTCTGAAATGGTATCAAAGTGGACTCCCAGATATTTTTACACCAAAGATGGGGTCAGTGGACTCTGTCTCGTTCACCATGAAGCCATGTGACTGGCGTATCAACACAGCCTGGTAAATGTCTGTCCCTGCCTGGTGTAGGGACAGCAAGCCCCCGAGTCTCATATGGGCCACAAGCACTGCAAAGATGTTGGTAAGGACTCTTGGCGCAGAGGAGAGTCTGAATATAGAGCCCTGTACTGAAAAGTGTTTCTGTAGCAAAATCACAGGAATCCCCTGTGGGCAGGAAGGATGGGTATGTGGAGGTAAGCCACCATCAGGTCTATGGAGGCTAGGTAAATCGGCTGGGGCTATCGCCTCGACAGTCCGGTGGGACTCCATGTGAAACCGCCTCTTGCACTATGTTCTGTCTCTCTTGGGCACCAAGAACAAATGGAGTAAGCACCTCAACATAATTCTGTTGATAGCACTGGCTCTGTGGCCCAGATCTGAATCAGGTGCCAAATCACCAGCTTCATTAGGCAATGTTTGGAAGGTTTCTTGGGACCCAAGGAGACAGTGAACCGATCACGTGGGCATGTGGCAAAATTTAGGAAATAGCCTAATGTTAAGGTGTTGATTACCTAATTGTCCCATGTGGAAAGAGCCCGCCTGGAGATGAAGTGCTGCAACCTGCCTACAGTATTGCTTTGGACTGGGCCTTGCCCCAGCTGGGTGGCAGCCTGACCTGTTTCTGGGACCCCGCTGGTTGCTGGTCCCCCCTGGGATGCAGCCAGAGTTCCAGAATGCCCTGTTGCCCCCAAACCTGGAGCCCTGCTTGGAGGGATGAAAGGGATGACAGTTAGTGTAGAACTGCCTACACGGGTCCCTGCTCCCAGAAGGCATGGCCTTCTTCTTGTCCCGTGTTTCCACTAGGACGGTGTCCCAATGATCCCGCAAAACAACCAGCCCCTTCTGAATGATGTGGGTGCCAAAATGAATTTGGACCAAGCGTCCCCTGCCAACTCTTGAGCCATAAGACCCTGCAGAGAGCTATGTCTGCCATCACTGGGTGGAGGATGCCTGGATAGAATCCAGATTTGTGCCGGCCATGAATGTGGTCACCTTAGCCAATTTATTCAGTTTATACTGGCAGCCTGGCCAGTGTCCCCTTTGGATAGTAGGTCCTTGACCCACAGGTCTGATGCTCGTGCAAATATAGAGGTAGAAGCTGAGGCCCGAATGTCTACGGCTACAGCCTTGTGGGCCTTGAGCAGGAAAACATCAGTCCTCCTATCCTTGGGCCTCTGAGCTGCTCATCTCTGTCCTTGTGCATTATAGTACGTTAAAAAAGTGGTAGGGGCAGGAGCTCACCTGTTTTGCCGAGGTGGGATCGCCCCATTCGGCTAGCATAGCAATGTGGAAGAGAGGGAGGAAGAACATCACCAGTTGCTGATGACTAGTAGAAGGCAAAACATCCTGCAATAAGTATGACTGAGCCGTGTTTTCTGATGCCTCTGCAGGCGTAGAGGCAGTGTTAATTACTCTCTTGGCCAGGCCTGCTCAACTTTGGCCCTCCTGCAGATGTTGGCCTGCAACTCCCATAATCACTGGCTATTGAGACACTGTGGATGGGGATTATGGGAGCTGTAGTCCAAAAACATCTGGGGGACCAAAGTTGAGCAGGCCTACTCTTGGCTTTAGTCAAGATCACCCCATAAGAATCCTGTGAAAATAGTCGTAAACTAGGGCTTGCGGGCTGCAAGGCCTCTACTTCAGAAAGCTCTCTTTCATCTGTATCTGTAGTATTGTTATTAATAGGTTCTTCATGCCCAGAGCCCAAGTTGGGGGAGGGGTGGGTACCCTTACCACTGCTCAATTTGTGGGCCAGTTAAACCACTGCCACCTCAATGAGGGTGGTGAAAGCGCCTGGGTTCTGGTAAGTTGGGCTCAGATTCAGATGAGGAACACTGACACCTTCTACGTTTCCTTAGCCCTGTTGCGCCTCTGTCTAAAAAGGATGCCTCCCTATGAGGAGACTGATGTTGTGGCACTCCATAGTCTTGATGGGTCAACTCATAGCCGTTCACGTGGCGGTATTCTGGGCGGCCAAGGTGACACCGATAGGGTTCACTAGTGCCCACAATCCCCGTGCTACCATCTCCTTAACTGATCACGAAGGTCCTGAGATTGAGCTCTTAGCTCCCTTGCCGCCATCTCCCAACAATATTCCAAGATATCCCATGGGAATTGCTGATCCCAGCGCAAGGTATTCACTGGGAGCTGGCCTGCAGCTTCTGCCTGCAGCTGCTGATCTGATGAATCAGAGCTGTTGGTCTGCCATAACATTCACTCTCCAGCTGTACAGGACCAAGCTGTGAACCATGCAGTTTCTTGGTGGTGGAAGCACAGAGTAGCACAGCTAATTGCTGGGCAAAAAGGTGCTGGGCCTCAATTGCTCCATGTGCCAGCCCTTCGGAGACATGCACACACTCTGAAAGGGCACCATTGAGGGTGAGAAGCCCAAAGCCTTTGCCAAAGCCACTGTGCGCCACTAGTGGCAAGGCCCCTGAGGCTGCTTCCTGCTGGGCACAGGGCAATAAATTCAACTCGGAGACATGCACATGTGCTGAAGGGGCACCACTGAGGGCGAGAAGCCCAAGGACTTCATCCAAGCTGCTACTTGGTGGTGGCAAGGCCACCGAGGCTGCTTCCTGCTGGGCTCCAAGCAGCGAGTCAACTGCCAGAGCAGTGTTGCCAGCAGTGGAGCCACAGGTGCTTGTGAGGGCCTGGAGAAAGCACAGATGGCATGGGTGGCTGTGGGCTGGGCTGGGCAGAAGGTACTGTTAAGGCCGCGCTAGCCTCAGTTGCCAAAAGGCCAGTTGTTGGAGTGGCCACCGGGCAGCTTGTGTGCTGTCAAGCGGTGCGGCCACTGACAGGGCAGGAGGCACTGTTAAGGCTGTGCCAGCCACAGGTGCCAAAAAGGCAAGTTGGAGCGGCCACCAGAAGGATGGGCACTGTACGGTCGGTTGGGGCAGCCACCAAGAGGAGGAGTGTTACAGCTGCCAGGAGTTTTAGTCAGCGTGCTCAACACAAGGCCAGGCTGTGCTGCTAGTAAGGGGCTAGGTGGAGCAGCTGTGGATGAGGCGAGTGATGCAGCCTGCTGCAAGGCAGTCAGCGCAGCCAGCTGAGAGGCAGGAAGCAGAATCAGCTGCAAGGCGAGAGGTGGGATCAGCTGAGAGGTGGCGGTGGCCTGTTGTTGTAGGGCAGCCATTGCCGAGGTGCTCAGCCCACGTCAGCTTTGTAAAGAAAGCGAGTTGCTGCAGGCTACCTTTGCAGAAAAATTTGCTCACTTTGGCGGTGGGCAGGTTGCATGAGTACTTTGAGCTTTGCGCAAGCCCTTTTGTGCCCTTTACTGGCGGCCACTGCTCTCACTCTTCTGCCTCTCAGGGCCAGGCTGAGTCTGAAAGATGGCCGTGCTTCTTAGAAGCGTTGGCCTCTGAACCTTGCCTCTTTCCTCTATGCCGAGATCTCTGATAGCGATCCCATCAAGGATTCCCTTGCCCGCATGGGATCCATGCCAATTAGATCTCCAATTAATTTTTATTTTAAAAAAAATTTTAATAGAAGGCAGGGTGGGCATAGCCTCACCAAGGAACTGAAGAGGAATAGCCAAAGCCATTTTTGAAAGGATGGTATAGATATCAAATAAATAATAAAGATGTTCACCAAATGTTGAAGCATAGTTATGGGGCAGGAGCCTCAGCACACATGTCCTACCAGGAGGAAAGACAAGAATGAACTGGGGATCTGGTTCCCAGAGCATGCTGGGAGGAGACAAACTTCCTGTAACCTGAAAATTACCTGAGAATTTCCTGTCTACTAAGAGCAAGGGGAAGGTAACCCTTTGTAAACAATGACCTCCTACTCCAAGGGAGAAATCAATTTTAAACCAGTCTCTGCTACAGCTACTGTAGTCCAGTGATCACGACTGGTATTGGAGACCAGGGTTCAAATCCATACTCTGCCTCACTGGATGGTCGTGAGCTTTGGTCTTCATCCCAGTTTTTTTACATGTAAATCGGGCTGATAAGGCAATATAATTCACACAACTGTTGTGCTGAGGACTTAGAAAAGAAATCTAAATTGAACATTAAAGAAACTATAGAAATATCTAATAATAATAATAATAATAATGACAACCTCACCTTTGATAAGATGTGTTTTGAGCCAATACTGTAGCCTTTAAGATTTTCATGTAGTTTCTGCAGGCATTGTATAACTTTTAGTTGCTGCTCGTCATTCCTCAGCTCCTTTGTCTTGATCAGAAACTCATAATGTTCTAAAGGTCCATTGCAAACCAACAAAGCTTTGGAATTAGCATCTGATAGACTGCTACTGGAAGTTTTCTCAGCTGCCTGAACTGTGTAAACTGTAAAATATAAATTATGTCACTGTCAATACAAATGTTAGCGAAACTGTCAGATCTTTGCCCTCCGCCTTGTAAGATCATTCTTTATTACTACTGAGGGTCAACTTAGACTTAAGTTCCTGCTTGTGGTTTTAAAGCACATCAGCTTTAGCTGACTTTAGACTATGCAGTGCACACAGCCAGGCCTGCACAACTTGTAACCCACCAATGCAAAAGCAGCCTATCAGTTATCAAGAGCAGCCCACCAGGGACTGGATAAGCCTCCTGCTTTTGCCGCTTACCCAGGATTGCAACAATGCTATAATACACGGTATATGCTGTGCTTGGCTGGGTTGGTCACAATTAACTCAGGCCTTATTTAGACCAATACATATAAAACAAACGCATTTAAATATTACTCTGCATCACACAATCATTTGGGTAAAGACATTTTGTAGCAACTGCAAGAAGATAACACTTAAATTATCTGTCATTACTGGATAGGTGATAATAGTAATTCTACTGCTTCTTAAGCAGCTTGTTCTTCTGTCAGAACAGCAGTTCTTACAAGTAGGAAAATTTTCCTAAATTTTAACTTCTAAATTTGTCCTTGGAGCTTTTCAGTACTGTCCAATCCTTTAGAGATAAGGTAAACAACTACAGCGGGGAGGTAACTTGCCTAGTGAGCAAGAGGTTGCTGGTTTGAATCCCCGCTGGTATGTTTCCCAGATTATGGGAAACACCTGAATCGGGCAGCAGCGATATAGGAAGATGCTGAAAGGCATCATCTCATACTGCATGAGAGATAGCAATGGTAAACCCCTCCTGTATTCTACCAAAGACAACCACAGGGCTCTGTGGTCGCCAGGTGTCAACACGGACTCGACAACACAACTTAAATTTACACTAAACAACTGCTGCCCCTCAACTCTCCAAGACCCTTTTATTTATTTATTTTATTTTATTTTTACATTTATATCCCACTCTTCCTCCAAGGAGCCCAGAGCGGTATACTACATACTTAGGTTTTTCCTCGCAATAACCCTGTGAAGCAGGTTAGGCTGAGAGAGAAGTGACTGGCCCAAAGTCACCCAGCTAGTATCATGGCTGAATGGGGATTTGAACTCGGGTCTCCCCAGTCCTAGTCCAGCACTCTAACCACTACACCACGCTGGGTCTTTTCAATCAGATAAGTACGATCCCCTCCTGCTAAATTTATATCCTCTCTAGACTAAACATAACTAACTTCTTCAGCCCAGAAAGTGCTTACTAGATTGTTAGTCATGTTATTATTATTTGATCTAGGTATACTAAATCAAACACATAATTTCCAAAGTTTATGTTTTATACCTTGCTCCTGTTCTACCTTCAGACAGCCTAGAGCTTTTGAATTCGAGATGTGCACATTGATTCAAGTCGAATCAATTGAAGCTCAGATTGGGGTGATTCAAGTGATTTGAAGTCAAATTGAATGACTCCTAGAATAAAGGGCCAGATTCGAGTTTGAATCAGCCCTGATTTGAGCTCAAATTGATTCAAGTGATTTGAGTGGCGAGCAACATTTTGGAGGGCTGCTTTTCCCTTGCTGATTGCTTTACAGTCACTGGCTTCAAATTGGCTTTAGATCTCCTTGTTTCTTGGATGGCTTGTTATTTAAATCAAGTGTTATCATGTCACCCAGCTAGTATCATGGCTGAATGGGGATTTGAACTCGGGTCTCCCCGGTCTTAGTCCAGCACTCTAGCCACTACACCATGCTGGCTGGATGATTTCGGATTCTGGACCGACCTGGCATTACAAAGGAGCAGGTCAAGGCTCTGCGGGTGGTTGGCACTGCTTTCCAAGGTCAAAGAGCTGGCAGGACAGCCAGAAGGGGAAATGGTAATTAAGTTTCTGATCTCCCTTCCCCTGCAACAGCCTGCTAACCTGTCAATGTTACTTCTTATATTCCTCACCACCATTGGAATTGCTCCCGCATGATCAGTGGATACACCCCATCTCCAGAGGGACCCAGATACTTTAAAACTCAACTCACCCAGGAATTTCAAAAAGAAGCCGAATTAAAATACCCACCCACTTTTACACACCCACAAAGGATCCTGAGCCAAACAGCCTGGCCCTCGCCCTTGTTATCCCCCAAAGTGGCTTCCCCAAAGGGGCACCCGTTTCAGTGGCGACCCCACCACTACAGGCAGTGTTCCGATAAAGGCCCAGAGCTGGGCAGCTGACCCTAGGAACTGCTGAGTTACCCACCCTGGCCCGGTCCTGCATACACTTCCCAAAGATATTGCCCAGAGGCAGCAGACCACAGCCTCAGGGGAAGCAGAAGCAAGCAGGCAGTAACAGAAGGAGCCAACAGCACACACTCGGTCTCCCACCCCAAGCAGCACTGAAGGGGAAGCAGAAGGGCTCTTCCTCTCCTCTGCTAGGTGTCAAGTATATATATTTTCACTATCTATCTATATAAACATTTTTATACCGCCCAAAACTTACGTCTCTGGGCGGATAGTATTTAAACAATACTATCTCAAATAGGAGTGTAGAAGTACATAATTTTGCAGAAATGTATACACATCTGTTATATAGTTGAATGGTTAAACCAGCCAATGAGAACGTAACTTTTGTTAGCTAGTAACAGAGGTTCAAAGGGAAAAGCTGATTAAAATTGGTTAAATTATTTTAATTGCCAATTAAATTCTCCTTGCTTTTAATTACTCTACTCCACTTGTAGCTAATACCATGCTTTAAAGAAAATCAATAAATTAGAATCCCATGTTTCAGGAACTTGGAGTTTAAGACTTGCATCATATACTTCAAACAACAACAACCACCCACCTGTATTCATACATCTAGATTTGTGTCTAACATTTCTTTCATAAACACATCTACTTGAAAGTCAGTATCTGATTTCAGTTTAACTTACTTCCATATAAGTGCACCCAGGATTACAGTTTAAAACTTTAAGTGGGAGCAATGCTCTTCAACATCAGACGACATCCTTGGTGGTACCTGGATTTGGTTGTGTTTTGGCCAAGGCATATAGCGGACATCCTGACTTATGAAGCATGTGCATCAGGAGAGACTGCGGGGATGCATTGGGAGCTCTTGCACAACTCCCCCGGTCCCCTTGCTCAAGTACTATTGTGCCAGAGCCCTTAGAGTTCAGAGCACTGTGTAAGACCAAAAACATGTTGCTGACCTTCAGCAACATGCTTTGGATCTTACAAAGTCCTACCAGAGTGTGCGGAGTGCTCTGATAGGGGCTCTTGTGCAACAGTGTGTACATACGGGGACTGGGAGAGCTGCGCAAGAGCAACTTATGTGCACACTTTATTGGTCAAGATGTCAGGTACTGAACCTAACAGATCATTGGAATGACACTGGAATCCAATTGGAATGGCTCTTGTAATAAGGTGTAAGTCAAGGTAACAGACACCCTAGACAAGGCAGGCCCTAGGCAAACTGACCACCCAGACAAAATAATCAAACGGCATCCTCATCACTTCATGCAACATATTCTGCAGCCCCTCGGTATCCATTTCAGTTGGTCCTGTGGCTCCTACAGCCACCTTGAGGATTATCTAATGGTAACGTTTGTCCTGTTCACAGTTCTTTAGCTGCCTATTAGTACCCCACCCTATGATGTGCTATTAGCACATCACACACACACACACACACACACACACACACACACACACAAGCTCAGTAGATTAAGGACATGAACAATCTTCCTGCAATCCCAGTTGCCTGGGCCTTATACACAAGGGAATTCCACAGTCTGGTCTATAGTCAGTCAATTCCAAAGAATTCAGCAGTTGAGGATGTCTGCTGTCAGAAAGCTACAGGTTTTAGGCACTGTGCCTGTAAAAACTGAGAAAGCATAATTGAACTTGGAGACTGGTTGTCTTATTTTTGATGTATACACAGGAACTCCAGAAGAAAGAGCAAGAAGTTCCATGACAGCTGATGAATGGCATTTGCTTGGGAGGTGGCCAGATGGTAGGCCTTGGTCTGCCAGTGGCCAATTAAAGCACTTCTTAAGAAAAAGTACATACTCTGGATCACCCATGTAGAAGGCCTTAATTTCAATCCTTGCCATCTCCAATTTAAAAAGGGTCTTTGGTAGTGGTGGGGCTGAAAATGAGACTCCCTGAGCCACCACTAGTCAGAACAAACAATACTGGGATAGAGTTATTTATGTATTACATTTATAAATCACCCCATCCAAAGGCTCTGGGCGGTGTACAACAAGATGGACTAAAGGCCTACCTCAGTATAAAGCATTATGGTGTTTTAACGTGATTATCAAAGAGGAGCCATTTTAGAGGTCTACATTTGTACTCTTTTCCAACAGAAGCTGCCCCAGTAAACATACACCCATTCCTAGACATTACTTTGAGGTAAATTCTACTGTGGTTAATTAAGTTTATTTCCAAGAACTTTAGAAGTTTTTTACATATTACTAATTTACAATATTTTTAGAATGCCTTTCAACCATCCTCTGGGGCCATCATGTCAACCACCTTATGGCTATAGGTTAATGGCTGTAAGAGCACATCTGTGGAGGACAACACACTTTAGAACAGCAGATACAACACTGCATCATGAACTCTGCTGACCTTGTACATTGCTTTAGATGAAGATGAACCAGTGTGGCGTAGTGGTTAGAGTGCTGGACTAGAAGCGGGGAGACCCGAGTTCCAATCCCCATTCAGTCATGATACTTGCTGGGTGACTCTGGGCCAGTCACTTATCTCTCAGCCTAACCTACTTCACAGGGTTGTTGTGAGGAGAAACTTAAGTATGTCGTACACCGCTCTGGGCTCCTTGGAGGAAGAGCGGGGTTAGGGTATAAAATGTAGTAATAATACTAATAACTATCCTTTACTCTGAAACATCACAACCATCCCTGAACAATTCGGACACCACTTCCTAGTCGAAAAACTTAAGAGCTAGAAGAAGCAAGGTCCAGCCGTTAAGAGATCCCCACGAGGAGAGGTGGCTCTTCAGTGCTTTGCCTGCTCAAGCTGAAGGAAGAAAAGGAGCCTAGTTCCGAGTTGACGACGCAGCAGCACCAAGCCACCCAAGTTTGCTGGGGCTCTACTATATTTTGCTTTTAATCTTGTTTTAATTTTTGTATGTTTTCTGTATGGCCTATGGCTGTAATCATAATAAACTGATTCTTTCATTCTTTACTACTTGGCCGCCTGCCCGCACGCGAGTGAGGTGACCCCGCTGGCGACAAGGCTGGCCTTTCCCACCACTTTCATAAGGGGGCCCCACAGTCCAGTCTCCGAACGCTGACCCCACCCCCGCCACCGCGAGGGGCACTGGCCGATGCCACCCCGCCCCAGACCCAACGGACACTAACCTTTCCGCAGGGCGCCAGCCTCAGCCCACCTGGAGAGCAGGAGGACAGCACGTCGAGCGGCAGCCCTTAGAAGGCAGCGCCCAGTAACCAAGGGCGACATGGGCGCCGCCATCTTGCCGAGGCTTTCCCCCGCTCCTCCTCCTGATTCAGAAATAACCGGACCGAAGAGAAACAACTGACACGGCCATTGCATCAACTCTCTCCTCAGGGCAGCCGATCCCAGTCACCTTCCCCTTGAGCCCCAGCCAGCTTCCCTCGAAAGGACTACGAGCTCCAGAATGCAACGCGCTGCTCCGTTCAGGGAGGGAAAGGGCAAGCCGGATGCCAAAGCATGCTGGGAAGTGTGGTTTTCATGCCACGCGGCTGACCCCGAAAGGCCCGAAATCGAGTTGTTTTCAGGTCACGCTAAACCAGACACCCAGTCAGGGGATGTTGTTCGTGCCCGGAGGGTTCATAGGTGCACATCGCATCTGTCACGTTAGCATGAAGAACGAGTTGCGCACGTAGAAACAGAGCTCTTTTTGAATGCGTTATGCTTCATATAATGAATATACTCACCTGATTACAAAAGGCTGGACCTTCCAGTTACCTCGTGCACTGCCTTCACAACTGCCACAACCCAAGTCTAAACCTTCTTGCAAGTATGTAGCGGCGGCATTCACACAGAGTCTTGTGTTGCCTAATCCTTTCATATTTCCTCAGAACTAAGTCCCACTTTGTCCAATAGGACTTACTCCAAAGTAAGAGTTGATAAAACCGCAGGCTTAAGCTGTTTAGTTACTTACAACGACTTTTGTAACATCCTGTTGTAGTCACAAGGCTGGAGGTGGGGATCTAAAGGCTAGTAAAAAGCTAATGTTCCTGTCATTTAAATGCTTATTCCTGAGTTAATTAGGAATTGTAATTTGGGTCGCTGACAGAATGAAGAAGCAGGCTGGTAGCTGTTCTGCTATGTGTAGTTTTTATTGAAAAGCAGTGCAGTATATAAATACTCCAAACCTAAATAGATCAATGTACCTTGGAATTGGTGCCTTTGGAGGAACATAGGAAACTGCCTTATACTGCGTCAAACCATTGATCCATCTAGCTCAGTATTGTCTACACAAACTGGCAGCAGCTTCTCCAAGGTTTGCAGGCAGGAGCTCTCTCTTGGCCCTGTCTGGAGATGCCAGGGAGGGAACTTAGAACCTTCTGCTCCATCTTGCCTGCCTCCCCCCCCCACCCATCTTCAACCCCTGCCAGGCTCTGCTGCTTGCCTGACACACAATTGGTGCCACAGTGAGTGGTGAGCGAGAAGTCCTTCACCAGTAGCATGGAGCATTGAGGGATCTTCCCTCAGCCAGGCATTCTTGCCGCCCGGCTTGGTGTATGCTCAGGCTTTGTTCAGCCTGGGCATATACACGACCTCGCCGCCAGGGTAAGGGTGTGCCCACACTGTTAACCCTGGTTAAAGGCCGGAGTAAAAAAGCCGAGTTGGGCAGGAGAGCAGAGCCGGGATCAGGCTTGATCCCAGTGCTGCACACGAGCAGCCCAGTCCAAGCTTGGCTGCCCTAGCCTGGGTGAGGCTGCTAATGTGAATAGGCTTGTAGTCTCCCATTCAAATGCAAGCCAGGTCAGACCTTGCTTAGCAAAGGGGACAAATCATGCTTGCCAGCACAAGACCAAGTACACCGCCCAGAGCCTTTGGATGGGGTGGTTTATCAATGTAATAAATAAATAAATAGATAGATAAGACCAGCTCTCCTATGATACAATGGTACATTGTAGTGGAGAGCTGGTCTTGTGGTAGCAAGCATGACTTGTCCCCATAGCTAAGCAGGGTCTGCCTTGGCTGCATCTGAATGAGAGACTTGATGTGTGAGCACTGCAAGATATTCCCCTCAGGGGATGGAGCCGCTCTGGGAAGAGCATCTAGGCTCCAAGTTCCCTCCCTGGCTTCTCCAAGATAGGGCTGAGAGAGATTCCTGCCTGCAATCTTGGAGAAGCCGCTGCCAGTCTGTGAAGACAATACTGAGCTAGATAGACCAATGGTCTGACTCAGTATATGGCAGCTTCCTATGTTCCTATGTTACATTGTATCATTTGCATAATACAGATGCGTAGCTGAATTTTAAAAAGGGAATTTGCAGCACAATCTTAAGCATGTCTACTCACAAATAAATCCCCCTCAGTATATTGACTCTCAAGTAAGTGTATTTAGGATAGCAAACTTGAAATTGTCCAGAGGGAGATTAGTTTGAGATATACAGGGCAGGAAGAATAATTCAAGCTAGTCTCAGCATCTTTGCTGAGACCAGCATTCCTATATGATTTAGCAGCTTTCCTGATGGCCCTCTCCAAAGAATGTTGTAAGGGTAACACTAATACAAATTATGATCCATCTGACATCAGCATAATTACAGATGGCATCAAATCTCGCACACACACGTAGTTAGAAGTTGGAGTTCCAGTTGGGGAAGTATTGTTGCTAGATTGGAATAAGGACTCACCAGACCTTGATGGGATCCTGTGCCAATTTTAATACTTTCAGATGTTCTAGGCCCCATTACAGAATAGAGGTTCTTTGTCCACAAACCTCAAGGTGTGCTGGGTTTCACTATGCAAGAATGGAACTTCCACTGTGCTGCAGATTTGATGACATTGCTATGCATGCCACATTTCTCTGAGCACTAAGAAGTTCTAGAGGCAGCACTTTATGGTTTTGTTTGGATGAAAGAGTACTAGAGACGTAAGACGTCTCTAGAACTTAAAACCCCAAGTGAGTGGGTGGATGCATCATGTCTGTAGTGCACCTGCATGAAAACTGCAGTGCCACACTAAGGTACAATGCAGTGCACAGCATAGAGTGGGCAGAACCTAATCTTCAGCAGTGTGTAATGGTGGAGAGAAGGCTGGGCAGTAATCCTTGGTAGGAAAACTGTAGTTGCAAGAGTATCTATAATTTCTTCTGTGAAATGTTGGAGGATCTGTGTTTGGCTCATCTGCTTTAGTAATCTGGAATAGTGTGCTCTGCTTGTACTTTATTTTCTGCTTTCCTTTTGTGGCATGCATGTAATAAGAACTGTACTCCATGCCTCCCAAGTTGCTTGGCAACATCTCTACATATTCAAAAGCATGTCTGTATTTTCATTAGTTATTGTTGGAGGATATGGGTCAGTATTGTGGGGTCTGGCCCAAAGGTGCAATCTCACTTCCCCATTGCCTGTTCACTGACTATGTGTGGAATCAGTGTATGCATTCTCTTACATACTTCCAGCCTCCAGGGTTTAGCTTTGAGACACTTGGGGGAAAGGGCTGATACCTGAAGAATATTTTTTTTAAGGGAATCTCTATCATTTCCCCCAAAAGGCAGGTACAGTATATTACTAGGAACAGGCACTAGAAAAAGGGACAGCTGGAGGACATGTTAGTGCATTGCAGAATCAATAACAGCTGAGTTGGTGATGTACTAGACATCTGTCTATTATTATCAGCTGAACTCTCCTCAGGAAGACATATTAGTGGCTGTACCTATTGCCAGCTGAACCCTCCCCAGGATATATTAGTGGCTGTACCTGGCTACTGCCTGAGTGGGGAGAAAGTTGGTCACAGGCTGTGGATCTCTTGTTTGGAGATCAAGTACAGAGTCGGAGCAGGATGGGATACAAGAGTGACAAGACAGAGCAACAGGCTGGAACCGAAGAGCAGGCAGGTGCAGAGGGCTGGAAAGAGTAGCAAAAGCAAGAGACTGAAGCAGAGATCTGGGAGCCGACTTTAGAGGAGCTCATTGAGCCAGCAAATTCATAGTGAGGATTGTATAAAGAGAACCGGAAGTAGGCCCATGGGAAGGGGCACCTTAAGCAGCTAGGCAAGTGTTCCTGTGCCCTTTCTGGACCTCAGCCCTGAGCCAGCGCTATTGCTGCTCTTGGGGTCATGAAGGGGTCTGGAATAGGGTCAAGGTCCAGATGGGAGGGTGAGATCACCCCCACCCCACAAAACTCAGGCTCCTCAAGAGGAACTATCCATGGGAGGGGCAAACTCCAGTTGTCTCTCAAAGGCTGTGGAGGAGAGCTGCTCTTGTGGTACCAAGCATGATTTGTCCTCTTAGCTAAGCAGGGTCTGCCCTGGTTGCATATGAATGAGAGACATGTGTGAGCACTGTAAGATATTCCCCTCAGGGGATGGAGCCGCTCTGGGAAAAGCATCTAGGTTCCAAGTTCCCTCCCTGGCTTCTCCAAGATAGGGCTGAGAGAGATTCCTGCCTGCAACCTTGGAGAAGTCGCTGCCAGTCTGTGTAGACAATACTGAGTGAGATGGACCAATGGTCTGATTCAATATATGGCAGCTTCCTATGTTCCTATGCTGTGGTTACTATGCTGTGGTTACTGCAGTATCTTGGTTGGTGCTAGAACTTCTGCAGGAAATCTGGGCATGGCTAAGTCCTGACAGCTAGGCCTTACAAAATGTGTAGGGCAGCTATAGAGCTTTATTGGCTCAATGAGCACATAATGCTAACATCAGACGGTCTACGTAGAAGCTCTTAATGCTGTGTGAACTGTGGCCTGATTATGAAGCAACTTGTACCTAAAAGCAGTAGATAAATGGCTACTCATAATGCTGTGATAATAAATGTTAGATTATTCACAATATTTTAAGAGTAATCTTCTCAAGCAGTCTTCTGTCTGATTTTTTTCACCTCTGTGCGGAATGAGTTTTGTTCTGAGTGGCAGTATCAAGTCAGTGTGCACGCACATATATTCAGAGTAGGACCTTCCTGATTCAATCTGAACGGGATCTAAAATTAACTGAGCTGACATAAAAAATCTTGTGTGCATGTGCACATGTGCACACCTTGGAGGGAACACTGTTCTCAAGTATCTGTCATAATCATTTGTGGGGAGCTTTCCCCCCCATCTGGCTTTGTCCTGTTCCTCTTACCTTAATGGCTTCTGGAGCTATGTTTTTGGAAGAGGCAGAGGAATAAATGATGAAGTGGGGCAGAATCCAATTCTACTTGCTGCTTTCAAAAGAAGTGCATCTTCTGTGCTGTTGCTGAGGAAGAAGTTGTGTAGCAGGAAACGCAAGCCAAGAGGAGGTTGTCATTAAACCAAAGAAAGCATTTAACTCACAGTCTAAACTACTATTGGACTGAATGCAGAGAAACATTTAGGAATAACAGAAGCAATATAATTCTTCCTTTCTGCATAAATGGAATTTTCAGAATATGCAATTTAAGAAGCCACCTTCTCTCTCTCTCTCTCACACACACACACACCACTAGTCAATGGGCTAGATATTGGAGACTGCTTTCATGTAAGTTGCTGTCTTCTGGCTACAAATGTGTAAACGGAGAGATGGAGCTGTATCTATATCAATCATATGAATTTCCTACAGCAATGCCTCTTCAGGTTTTCTTCCTTCCTTCCACCCTCCCCTCTCTCTTTGGAGACTGTGTATTGTGCATTGTCCAGGGGCGTAACTACCATTAGGCAAGGGGAGCCGGCTGCCTGGGGGCCCCCACGCCTCGAGGGGCCCCCCAGAGGCAAGTCACATGACTATATATTGTGAAGTGTGTGTGTGTGTGTGTGTGTGTGTGTGTGTGTGTGTGTATGTATCACCGAGGGGGCCATTTTAAAATTTTGTCTCTGGGCCCACTCCAGCCTTGTTACTCCCCTGGCATTGTCCCTTTCTGATGCAGGGAGGAAAGAATGCTTGTAACAAGGCCATGCATTACCCCGGGATGGGGTAGTGTTCCACAGGCATTGGATCAGGATAATGGTAGTCTAGGTTCATCTAGGATCATGCTAGTCTAGATGTGTGTTTCCTGTTTCTGGTAGGATGCAGAGAAAAGTGGAGTTTTTGTGATTGGTGTTTTCCCCCCCAATCCTAGTCTAGTGCTTGTTGTTGGGTTTTTTCTGTTTCTGGAATTGCCCTTAATCTCAGGGATAAAACTATTCCAGTACACAAAAAGAAAGGTTCATTTTGGCTCAGTATTGTGCATACATTTCCTTTACTAAGACTCTTCACAGATAGCATTTGCATGGCCTCATGTATTATTTTACAAGTAAGTAATATCCTTCATGCAATAAATACATTTTAAACAATCATGGCAAACTTTTGCTGCATGCTAAGAGCAGGGGTGTAGACTTCTCAGTTTCCCGGGAGATGCATGGGGCACATGGAAGGAGAGGTCTTGTGGTAGCAAGCATGAATTGCCCCCTTTCCTAAGCAGGGTCCACCCTGGTTTGCATTTGAATGGGAGATTATATGTGAGCACTGTAAGATATTCCCCTTAGGGGATGGATTGCTCTGGGCAGAGCACCTGCATGCATACAGCACCACTAGCTTTTCTCCTTGTTCTCCTTCTTCCAGTCAGAGAATTCTATAGTGAAAGGGCCCTGAGAGGCAGCTGTGCCTTCTAAGAATGTGCTAAGCTGCTACAAAGACAACACAGGACTGACAGTCCTGTGCAATTGACTGATGAACTTGCGCATGAGAGATTGCTGATGCTACCTGGAAGCCAGGGGGGTGGGGGGTGGGGGAGAGCATTGGAAATTGGAGGAAGGCTTGAGCCCCGCCACCCCCACCTAGCAGCCCACCCCCACAAAGAGCATGCTCCAGCTAAAGTTAAGTTGTATGTCCCATTGATTTCTATCCGAATGGGTTAATTAAGCACATGCTTAATCTATCAATTGAAATTAATGGGATTTAAAGTTGCTTAACTTTGCAAACTGTGACTTTTCCATTATTTTTGTTGTAATGTTTATATTTGGAAATTACAAAAATTAAGCATTGCTTGTATGGTTAAAAGCATTAAAATTAAAATAAGAATTTTTTAAAAGTGGCTGAATTGTGTCCTAAGTTACTTAAAAACATTTAAAACATTGTCCTATGTGTATGTAGTTTAATAATGATCTGAAATACTATTTTTCTTAGTTTTAAGGCTCAGTTTCCTTTTCCCTGTGCTTTTATGAGATTTTATGGGTTTCTTGTACTCTCTTTGGATTGTTAAATACATCAACACCTGGGCCCATTAAACAAAGAATTCCAGTGCAAATGAATTGAACAGACATCTCAAAAAGGCATTGCAATTGTTAGAAGCAATATTTTTAGAAACTCGAACAAGGAAATAAACAACTTCAGTAAAAGTGATTTAAATAACAAATAACTTCTCTTTATAAACAGCTTAGCTCCTTGAGAACAATGAATAAACAAGGAGACAAGAGTCTTTTTCCCCTCTTTGCATTATTAACTCTCATCACGATATGAATGGGTGAAATGTCAGGAATAATTGGAGAAAATCACAGTGTAATCTTCGGCAAAAACATCTGATTTATTTAAATTGTCACTACTCATTCTTAATAAATCCTCTCTTTAACCTTTTGATCCACAATCCAGCAGGCTAAAAACTGTACGTTTGTGTGCTTTGAACATCTTCTGTCTTCTCACACAGTATCAACAAAACTACATATTGCGTGTTGAACAAAGTAGCAAACACTGCTTCCTGTACCTTCTCTTTCTGGGGGCTGAAATGACCCTAGGGCATGCCTCCAATCATGGTATCTGGGTATTCACAAGAGACAAGATTCAGGCTAAATATAGCCATGAAGATTCTCACAGTAAAAGGCTTGTTGAGAATATGTGTGCAATCTTGTCTGCCGTACTTTTAATATACCTTCTCTATAATACAGGTCCTTCTTTTCAATTGCAAAAAGCGGGTTTTTAATTGTACATCTGTGAGAATGGTATAAGCATGCTCAATCCAGCTGTACAATTATAACAACAACAAAAAAGAGGAAGCATTGTGCAGGGCACAATTGACTTTCAAATGTGGGTCAGATTTGTTTTTGAAGCCATACCAGAATGTGAAGTGTATGTTATACTATACCTGCTTGGTTCAGTGAACTCAGAGGACATATGTGTAGGCATCTGAACTTGTTTTCCTCTATATTTTTGTACACAAGTATCAGGAGCTATGCTATTATGCTAGGTTAAGGACTGAGTGTATATGTCTCCCTTCCCCCAAATTCACTGCCCCACTTCCTGGTAATAAAGTCTTATCACCAGGAAGTGATAAGAACACTATAAAAGTGTTCTTTTATAGTCTGCTAATTGATGGTGAAAAATAGGTGAAACATAGGTAGCTCCTTAATGTTGACTAAGGGCCTATCAGTTCAATCTTTATCTTAAAACCCACAGGTACCTGCAGTCACCCCAGCCTACAAAGTGGGGGCCAAGACATTTCTGGCTGACATGATGGATTGTGGAATGCTGGATAAAAGTTACTTTGGGGCCAGCATTGCCTGTCGATGTGTCTACTTCCCACCTGTTTAACCTGCGTGCTTATATAAACACACATATAAGCACTACAAGCCTTCAGTTCACTCTTTCAGTGGGGAAACTGTGAGATAATAGTTTAATCAACAATAGTCACCTTAAGTGGTGCAGCGGGGAAATGCTTGACTAACAAGCAGAAGGTTGATGGTTTGAATTCCTGCTGGTACTATATCGGGCATCAGAGATATAGGAAGATGCTAAAAGGCATCTTTTCATACTGCACAGGAGGAGGCAATGGTAAGCCCCTCCTGTATTCTACCAAAGAAAACCACAGGGCTCTGTGGGCACCAGGAGTCGAAATCAACTTGATGGCACACTTTACCTTTACACGTTGGTGCTTCTTCAACCAAGGTCTTCTCCTTAAAGACCTTGTAAAGTTACTTTTTTTTGTTTTGTGTGTGCACTTCTGGACTGGAAGTTCATACAGAAAGGTACTCAGTTGCCCCAAAATAAATAAAAACACTAAATATGATTATTAGAGGGAAAGAATCAAGACAGCTTCAAAAACTAACAAGTGCACTCTTAACACTCAGCTTCACTAGTTAAGGTTTGCTCAGTTTAATCACTGTTGAATC
Source organism: Hemicordylus capensis (assembly GCF_027244095.1). NCBI lineage: Eukaryota > Metazoa > Chordata > Lepidosauria > Squamata > Cordylidae > Hemicordylus > Hemicordylus capensis. Next base: position 331,133,392 of record NC_069657.1, on the reverse strand, counting down.
AATACAAGCAGTATAATGCAGCTTTACAAAATATCCTACCCACTTTTATCATACAGCTTAGAGTACTAGATACAATATCATGGGAAGTCTAGCAAAAGCTAAAATCAACTTTCATCACTTCTTGGAAGCCACACATTGTCTGGGAAGCCTTCCTCACAATCCAAGATGAATAGGGATTGGTTGCAACTATTCAGTGGTGAAAGAAAGACACTCCAGATGTTCAGAACTATTTCTCGGCAGGCAGCCTGCAAGCGTAGAGCACAATCCTAATGAATGCGTGATGTTAATGATTCAAGTTCTAGGGTTCTAGGGCCAAACACAGGCTTCTGAAACAGAATTCAGGATATGAAACTGGCACATCCTACGTCAGGTGGAGTGTTGGGGCTTGCTCTTTGTTATGTTTCCCTAGCAGGGATTTATCTGTAAGATATTTAAGAACCTCCTCTATAAGGGAGAAACCTCTCATGCTTGAATTCTTGACATTTTGAGTATGAGACACTTATTTGAAAATCTTATTTGTCAGAAGTTCAGGAAACACTGATTCAGAGAAGTACTGCACATTCAGCTGATTGTGCAATTTTTAGTTGGAAAACAGAAATGAAACTTCTGAATCCTGCAGTGTCCTCCTATATAAGGTTTAAATGTGTGTATATATGTGGGGTTTTGACAAATAGGTTCAAATAGGTTCATAGGTTAGAAACAATGGTAGAGAATTGAGTCCATTTTCTGCTCTCTCTTTTTTAACATGGTGACTCTTACCTAGAATCGCCTCTCATGTGTTGTGAATTTGGTTTGTGTCTGACTGCAGTATTTGAATTATTATGGGGTGCTGCTTATTTTTGAACTGCTGCCATCTTGAAACAAGGCAGATTGGCAAAAGACCCCTCTCCCTCTCTCTAGGCCCCTCTCCCATGTGCTGTGAAATTGGTTTGTATCCAACTGTAAGCACATGGGTTAAAAAGGAGTATGGCCTATACTTTGAGTGCCTGCCATCTTGAAACAGCATGGCAGATTGGCAAAAAAAAAAAAAAATCCCCATCAGGGTGCCCTAGAACTCCCTTCCATGTGCTATGAATTTGGTTTGTATCAGACTGTAAACGCAAATGGTCAGGCACATAGGAAGCTGGCAACAGTGTGGGTGCAACTCGCTGATGGCACCCCTAGCCACCCTAGCCATGCCTCCTGCATCTGATGTCAGTTGCATAGGCATGGCCATTTGTGGGAACAGGGTGGGCAGCACGGCCCTGTTTGCAAGGGGCTTCAGCCAGTGCTGGGTTTCCAGCATGGCTGGGAGCATCTTTCCCTGCCTCGAAAGGCAGAGAGACACATTCCCAGCCAGGCTGGGAACCCAGCGCTGGCTGAAGCTTCTCACAAATGGGGCCGCATGGGAACTTGGCTTCTCACAAACTGGGAACGCATCTCTCTGCCTTTTGAGGCAGGGAAAGACACTCCCAGCCAAGCTGGAATCAGGGTCATGTGGCCCCGTTTCTGCATATGGCCACAACCCCTGCATCAGATGCAGAGGGTGTGGCTAGGATGGATGGGGCAGCTCCACAGGGAGTGGGGCCTGGATTCTTTGGACCCGTCCACACAATGGTGGCTCACCCCCTGAAAATGGTATTAGGGAAACACGTGGACACACAAGGACACAGACACTGTGATCTCATAAGTCCTTTTCCCTTCAGAAGGGGTTGAGATATACTCTTACAGAGATGTCATCCATCCATCATCAGATTGATATAGAGATTAATACAATGTCTTGAAAATAATGAATTATTTTTCACCTATGGAATCTAGAATGTTTTGTTTTATTTTATTTTTTGACAATTTGAATATACTGTGTCCTTACACTTCAAAACACTGCAGAAATATCGTTTTCCAAGTAAATATTGCACTTTATTGAAAATATTGAACTTTTAAAAAACTGTCTGAATCATTGTTTTTCAAAATTCTGACAAATAAGGCTTTCAAATAAATGTCTCATAGCAAGAAAACAGGCATGATATACATTTTGGCACTAAGGCTTGCCTTTGGCTTTCAGAAAATATCTAAAAGAGTATTTCAGATTCTTTGAAATAAGATGCCAGAGATTAGCATGGGACTTCCTATAGGCATAGCATATGCTTTGAACTAGAGCAGCTCCTTTGAAGTATAATCCAGCATGTTTACATATATGTATCATACTAGGGGACTCAAACCAAGGATTCTGGCAGGGCAACCCAGACATCACACAGCACTATCGCAGCATTAGGCCAACCTAAACAACAGGCATAGGCAGTTTAGTGCCTAACTCTGCATGGGAATGCAACTTTACTTTCTGCACCACCCTCTGGTGTATCAGATGAGCTGTCAAAAGCATAGTTACAGTGGCCGGATGAGAGAAGCTGGCAACCCACAGCCCTTTCCACATGACTATCCAGAGAGTAATGTCATTCATGAGCGCGAGAGAGGCTCAAAGGGGGCAAGGCTCATTTATTGGCAGGTTTCAAAACGCTCTAAGAAAGTACATACGCTACAAAAGAGCCTTATTATTCTTAGGCGTCTTCTATGCATTTTCAATTATGAAGTATTTGCAAGCGAACACCCACAATCTCCAAAGCCACTTCTGGCACGGACAACGCCCACCTCCAACCCCGCCCCTTTCCCGCTCCTGGCGGGCCCTGGAGGAAAATTCTGCGGCCGCCGCTAATTACGCTTTCTCTCGCCTCCTCGCTGTCCCGGTGCATCATGGGAGTTGTAGTTCTCCGAGGAACGGCTGCGAAACGCCTTTTGGAGGCGTGCGGAGAACCTTGGAAGACTACAAGCCCCGTGGTGCTTTGCGCGCATGCTAGGGACGGCTCCCCCCTGGGTGCGGGCGGCGGCTGGGCCGGAACGTGTCGCGGGGGCGTCACGTCGGCTGGTCGCCCGTGAATAAGAAGGCGAGAGGGGGTGGGGGTTGGGCTACTGCCTTGTGACGCCCAAGCGACCCCCCCTGGCCTCCTCTCCCCTCCACCCCACCCCCTCCGCGGCAGCTTGTCTCTGCGGCTGTCCGACTGCAAGTGACCAGGCGGGTAGGCGAGCGAAATGGCTGAGACCATCGCCGACACCAGGCGCCTGATCACCAAGCCGCAGAACCTGAACGACGCCTATGGGCCCCCCAGCAACTTCCTCGAGATCGACATCTCCAACCCGCAAACGGTCGGCGTTGGCAGGGGCCGCTTCACGACCTACGAGGTCAGGGTCAAGGTGAGAGATCTCAACGAGGCGGCCTTTGCGGGGCTGGCAGTGGGTTTTCCCTGGGGAGGAAGACGACTCGGACTTGCCTGCCGGTTACCTTCAACATGAATGATGGGGGATGTGTGTGCGCAGCTTCCAGGTGGTAGGGGGGCCTCCCTTAGCCCTATTTGCAAATGTCTGTGCGTCTTGCCTGAGTATGTGGAATAGCCAAACCCCTTCCCCACAGAAGTAGTCTCGTATGGTGGTCTACACCATGTTTGCCTCGTCTCTTTTCCACCCGTCTCGTGCCCCGTTCCCAAAAGAGTAAGGTTAGGGAAAGATCTCTCTTTGGGGGCCTAGTGGCTTCCTGCTGTGCCTTTAGGAAGGATGCTGCTATTATAGGCCCATAGCTGATGTTTCCTGAGCAGTAATCTGGAAATCCTGAGGCTGATAGTGTCATTCTGGGTAGTAGAGGGTGAAGGAGGTGGTAGCTTTTTCTGTGTAGAGAGAATATATTCAGACATCTTCAAAGAAAACGTTTCCTTCAGCATCAGCTGTTCTTGGCCCTGCATGGACTGCTACCTTAATATCCATCTTAATATTATAATACAGGATGGAAGGGCTGATGCCAAACCCACATGTAGCAAGGTTCTTAAACACAAATCAATATGCCAGCATGGGATTCTTGCAGTTAGAAGTGTTCATTTCTACAGTCCAGACATGCAAAATGCTGTAGTTCTGCATTGTTCTTATTGGTCCCTGTGCCTTCCATTCACTAGAGTGAGCGTTGCTGACCTTCCATTCTACATGGGCAGAGGAAGTTCCCCACACTACTTCATATGCTTTAGTTATTCACTGTAGCATTGGTTTTATATTTTACAAACTCCTGACTGTGGTAGGAGAACATTGTTTTGCTTGTTTTGATCAGCCCAAAAGAACAGGTGCTCTGAGAAGGACCAACCCTGACATTTGGATGCTCATTGAAAGCTTGCAAGCATGATGGTGATGACGTCTGCTATTCCTTCCTAGTGTCTTTTAATCTCACCCTATTCGGGGGCAATGAACATGGAAACTGTTTGGGTCCATCATTGATGATCTCGGAATCTTTCCTTTCAATAGGATGAAATAGTTTCTTTTTCTGCACAGTAGCATTCCTTGCATTCTTGTAACTTAAAGACTAACCAAGGAATGTGTTCTGTTGCAGAATATCTTCCATTTATAATGTTAATCTTAACACATTTTTACTGAAAAAGTAACCTTGAGGCTGATAAGATAGTGTCAGTTATCCTGTAACCCTCCCTTAACTGTGAAATAGTCAACTGGGCCCACCACGAGATTCTATAGATCAGGGCTGCACAACTTTGGCCCTCCAGCTGTCCTTGGACTGCAGCAATAATAATTTCCAGCAAGAGTAGCACATAATTGGGGGTGATGGGTGGTGTAGTCTAACATCTGCAGAAGGGCTGAAATTGTGCAGCCCTGCTTTAAATGCTATCTTGGATGTGCTAGCAGTAACAGGGTATGGAACAGCTCTTCAGGAAAGAACCATATTTTCCAACCATTTTCCCACTTCTAGTTTATAGATTAGCACTGGTAAGCATGGAATAAAACAATATACTGATGTGGGGGCGTTCTCCACCCCCTACTCCACAAACACAGTTCCAAAATAACATTTTGACTAAAAATGCTTTCCCAACTTTTGCTTGGGATAGAGGGTTTTTAAATACTTAAACTTCTTAGTTCAGCCCTTACACGAAACAAAGAATTGTTCCTAGAATGTACTCTTGATCCCTTGTGCATCTGCAGAGAAGAAGAATGTGTATTGGTCAATATGTTTATAGACTGCTTTTAGAGTTAAATCCGGCAAGGTCTGGGTTGATCTCTGCCCTATCTTAGTAAAGCGATGTGTGTAAACAGGCACGTACATTCCCTCCTCTGCCCTGTTTGGCGTAAGTTGGGTAATTTCAGGGAAACAGTCGTAGCTCAGTGGTAGAGCACATGCTTTGCATGCAGAAAGTCCTGGGTTCAGATCCAGGCATCACTCCTTAGGAGGATTTCAGGTAGCTGAGTAGGAAAACTGTCTGGAGAGCTGGTGTCAGATGGTCCAACACTGTGGCTTCATATAAGGCAGTTTCATATGCATTCTTAGAGTGAACTTCTTTAGTTGTCAGGGTGGCAATACTTCAAACATGGCTATAGTTCTCTTTCATGGGCTGACTTGCCTATGCAGGCATCCATATTGCTTTTAACTTAATAGTATTCTTTAATAGTATTCCTTAATAGCTAAAAGCAGTCTTCTCTCTCATTTTTTTTCATCTGTGTGCAGAATGAATTTTGTTCTGGGTGGCAGTATTGAGGCAGTGTATGCACATGTATATTCAGAGTGGGACCATACTGATTCTATCTGAGCGGAATCTAAAATTATCAGAGCGGGCATCAAAAACTTGTGTGTGCCCACCTTAGAGGGAACCACTGGCTAAGAGGTGTCTTAAACTGAACTGGTCAATGGAACTGTTGGCCGCACAGGTTTACCCTCTTGGTTATCAAGTTATAACCCAAGCAGAAAGGTCTTGTATTGCCTTTTTAAAAAACAAACAAAGAAACCTGGGTATGAACCTTGGAGAAATTGTACTCTAGTTGGTATTTTAGCTAGACACTCCAGCTAGGAAGTACTAGCCAAAAATGAGAAGCCAGGGCCAACCCTGCATCACCTGAACAATATGCCCCTCTTGATCCTATTCTCACAGGGCTTGTCCCTGTACTATATTAGTCTCAGCCATAGCCAAGGCAGATTTCAAGAGCTGCCCCAGTAATGTGTAATATAACAGTGAAGTCTAGGATTACATGAATAGTTAGTTACTAGATCAAAACCTTGGACACTGGCCTCTTCACCCAATGGAGACTGTAAAAAACACTTTTTATTTGCTAGTACTTTCTTCAACAGCAGTGACAAGCAAGGAGAATATGCTGCTCTAAATAGCTATGCTGCCCTTGAATCGTGAAGGATGCATTTGATATGCTATTAACTTCTTCTGGGATTCCTCAAGTGCTTATTCAAGGCTTCAGGTGTCCTAAATGAGAATACTTGCATTTAGAAAGCATATGGCATTCCTTTGTCTGTCCTTACCATGAAAATGTTTTTTAAGTCTGTGGTCTCCTGCTCCTTAATATGCTTTGCTCATTGGGTTGGTAGAAGTACTAGAAACTGGCATGCAAAAATGCAGTAACTTAAACTAACCACCTAAGCGTATACTTCTGTAATTTACCTTGCTGGGCTTTATGGGAAGGTGAGAAGGTACTTAACCAAACTGATGCATGAATGTTGTTGGACATTGACAAAAATCCTCTTCCTGTTGTTGGAGTAATATGGCGTCAGCTACAAATATAGGCTTGGACCTGTATCCATAGGACAAATTACCAATCAAGGAGGTCACCCAGGTCATATCATTTCTGAATTTCTTGTCTAATTTGAATAAGCACTCAGGGTGGCTTCCGCATGAGGCAACAGCCTCAGATTGCAAGTGCACCACTGGGCGCTGTGTGTGTGTGTGTGTGTGTGTGTGTGTGTGATGTGGATGTTTGGAGTGGGGGGCAAAGGTGGCAGTTCCCCTCTGGATTGAGCCAGTCCCATTTAATTCAATGGGGCTTGTTTAACTAGGTAAGGGGATATGGGATTTGAGCCGTTGTGCCCCCCCCTTCAAGGAAGTCCTGAGGTTGCCTGTGGTGTGTGCCCACCCCTGCTGTGGTGTCACTTACCAGCCTTCTGCCACTGCCCCAGTCCCACCTCCACTGCCACCCCTTGGTGCCCTGTCCTCTCCCACCCCTCCTCCCAGGGCTTGTGCCTGCCAAGTTGTGGGCTGGCACTGGTACACTGCACTTCCCCTTGCCTTCTGGGCGTGTGCAGTTTTGCTGACTCCTGGCTACTGCGTGCCTTGCCCAGCACCAAAAGCTGGTGGGTTTGGTGCTAAAAGGGAAAGCACAGGGACTGGTCAAACTGGAAGCAGCCCATGGTGCCTTATATAGCAAGGAGTGCTCCACACTGGTCCCAGGACAAGGGCAGAGCACACACTGCTTGCTCCTCACTGTCGGGCAGCAGGGAACAAGCTGTACACAGTCTGCCCTTGTCCTGGGATTGGCACATGCTGCTGAGTGCTTATAGCAGTGTGGGCTGCCTTGACTTTTGTCTTGCTGCCACCATGTTCTCGCTTCTAGCACCAAACTTGTCTGTTTTTAGTCCTTGGGAAAGTGCATGGCAATGAGGGACAAGCTGGCCTGCACCTGGAAGATGATGGGGAAGGGGTGGCATCATTGCCAGTCTAGCCTAGAAGGTGGGGCTGCATCTGTCCCAGGCTTGCTTAGAGGGCAGAACTGGCTGTTTTGACTTGAGTGGCAAGGAGCAGTTAGCCCCCTCTGCAATCGCTAGTGTAAAAGGAGCCACTTCTGAACAAACTCTGGGTGGCTGCTAGTATCTTTCTGTTTTCAAGCTGTGTTCTAGCGTTTCTGCCATCATAATAATTAAGGGACAGGCTCCTTCCTGAGTTGCCAGGCAGCAGAATAAATAATGGGTTATATCTTCAGTATCTCCTGGCTGTAAACAAAAGTCTGCCAGTCATAAGAACAGCCCTGCTGGATCAGGCCCAAGGCCTACCTAGTGCAGCATCCTGTTTCACACAGTGGCCCACCAGATGCCTCTGGGAAGCCCACAGGCAAGAGTGAGGGCATGCCCCCTGTAGTGATCAGCCACCTCTCCCCTAAAGAGTTAACTGGAAGTGAACCCTGTCCTGACTGACAGGCTGGTGAACTCCAGAACTCAGCTAATCAGCACACCAGGTGGGTGGGACCTAGAGAGCCCTTGGGAGAAAGAGAAGAAGTAGGCTAGGAGTACAGAGAGGAGGACATGTGGGCATGAGAACTGGCTGCAGGGGAATGCCCCTTCTGCAGGTCTTGGGAAGCCAGGAGGGCAGGCAGCTTGAATTCACATCCAGGATTTGGTGAGTTCAAGATGAAGGAAGCCAGGATTTTGGCTTCGGGAAGTTTAGTCTAGGGGAAGTTTAAGAACATAAGAACAGCCCTGCTGGATCAGGCCCAAGGCCCATCTAGTCCAGCATCCTGTTTCGCACAGTGGCCCACCAGTTTGTTTAGTCAGATCTTGCGTTAGACTTTGTTTCTTGTATATATCCCTGATACTGGTCTATAATTGTTTATGCAGCATAATTAAGCTAAGAAACACTAATCTACGCCTCTCCAGCCAGGACATTACAAAAGTTTTAATTGTGCCTTTGTATTTTCCTACATACTTGTTCCTTGCACCTGGGTAACCATGGTTTTTAAAATGTGCTGCCCCAACTTAATCTGGGGTGCTTTTTGAAGTATTCTTGTAACTTACTGAGTATTTTTACCTGTAACTAAAAGCAGTCCGTAGCATTTGAATAAAACTGTTTTCTTTTTGTTCTGTTCTTGTACAAGCCTCTCCAAATGGATTTTTAATTCTGGAGGAAAGGGGGATGCCTTTCAGGGGGCTGCCACCCCCCACCCCCCAGTGCAAACACACCTCAGGAGCTCAGCAGCTATTTGTTTTCTCACCACATGTAGGCTTGCACATGGAAGATATTTGTACTTTTCCAATAGCAAAAAAAGAGAGTTTTCCCTGGGAATTCAAGCCCAGGGAGATTCAAGCTCTGTAAGAGAGGGGTTGTGGTGTCAGCCATCTTTGAATGTACCAGAAATACAGAAGAGTTTTAGGAGTAGCCTTTGCCAGAAAGCTCAGTAGAGATGATTCAGCACTTTCTTTCCCTCACGTGTGCTTGCTCTGAGACAAAGGCTATAATCCGCTACACCCAATTTCTTGCTATTGCTCCCCTGCAACTGGTTTTGAGAAGTCGTGCCTCTGAGGTGGCCCACAGCCTCCAGACTAGTAGCTATTGATAGACCTCTCCTCCATGAATTTGTCTAAGCCCCTTTTAAATCATCCAAGCTAGTGGCCTTCGCCACATCCCATGGCAAAGAATTCCATCGATGAATTATGCGCTGTGTGAAAAAGTACTTCCTCTTGTTGGTGCTAAACTTCCTGACCTTCAGTTTAATGAAGCCACCTAATGGCGCAGTGGGGAAGCAACCTGCCTAGAGAGCAGGAGGCTTTTGGTTCAAATCCCTGCTGGTGTATTTTCCAGAATAATGGGAAACTCCTATATCGGGCAGCAGTGATATAGCAAGGTGCTGAAAGGCATCATCTTGTACTGCATGGGAGAATGCAATGGTAAACCACTCCTGCATTCTACCAAGAAAACTACATGGCTCTGTGGTCGCCAGGAGTCAACACTGACTCAACGGCACAACCTTTCCTTTCTTTTGTAGTTTTATGAGGTGACCCCTGGTTCTAGTGTTGTGAGAGGGAGAACAATTTATGTCTACCCTCTCCATCCATGCATAATTCTATACACCTCAATCATATCTCCTCTTAGTCACCTCTTTTCCAAGGTAAAGTGCCCCAGATGCTGTAGCCTAGCCTTATAAGGAAGGTGCTCCAGGCCCTTGATCATCTTGGTTGCCCTCTTCTGCACCTTTTCCAGTTCTACAGTATCCTTAAGATACAGTGACCAAAGCTGTACGAAGTACTCCATATGTGGTCACACCATAGATTTGTATAAGGGCGTTATTATATTAGCAGTTTTATTTTCAATCCCCTAATGATCCCTAGCATGGAATTAGCCTTTTTCACAGCTGGCACGCACTGAGTCGACACTTTTAATGAGCTGTCCACCACAACTGCAAGATATCTCTCAATGTCAGTCACCAACAGCTCCAATCCCATCAGCGTATATATGAAGTCAGGGGTTTTTGCCCCAAAATGTATCATCAGTCATAAGATATCTTTTAAAAAACCTGTCTAATACAACAGATGGCTTTAATTGAATTGTGAATCATGAGTGCTTTTCTTGGGTGGGATTTATTTATACATTTTTTGATATTTGAACATGACGTACCAGAAAGTATCTCAAGCCAGATGACTAATATTGATGATTAAAAAAAAAACAAAACCCAACCATTCTGTTTAAAAACTGACTCCGCAAACTTCTGACTTCTAAAACAATTGCACAAAAACCAGCCTGTTGAAATATCCTTGTCTTGCACAACCAGAAGTCAGGATATGACCTGCTAAGTAGTAGCTGTGCAGTAAATAGAATCTAAGCAATTTGCATCTAGCACCGTTGTCAGTTTAAGGAAATAGCTGAAAAGATAGTGATGGAACCTTCACTGTAACTGGCAGTGTGTCAGGAGTTGTTGTTGTTTTTTAAAGCCAAGGGATAGACCATAACTGTACTGAGAACTTTGGAAACAACTCGCGTGATATTCTAGGATGATCCCAGAACTTTGCACTGTGTAAGAGCACACAGCGGGGGCTCAAGTATTGTCAGTACCCACTGACCCTCCAGAACCTCTGTAAACCCTATTATATTGTGCCACATTTTTGGAAAAAAACAAAATCTCCAGTGAATGATGCACATTTACTTGCTCAATGGGTAGTAGTTCTATCACAACTTGTAACTGAACTTTGTCAAAAGATCGCTTCTGTTGTGTTGGAAGTGATGCTTGGCATTCAAGCTACAGTGGGAAGTTGAGGTTGCTGGATGTCAACCTCCTTCCACTTATTTGGAAGGAGGATGATACACTGTATGCAGGTGATATCTAAAGCTTCATATCCCCAATGACAGGTGGAAATCATTATCCAGTAAGGACCTGGTCCACATCACTGGAAAAATCGAATAGTAATAGTGCTAGCACACACCCCTCTCTAAGCCCCAGGAAAATGAGATGCATTTTATTAAAATACCGATGGAAATAGATCTGATTGGCAAAACATCTGCATTTAGCATTCTTATAAGAAACTGATGGTGATTGACATTAGTGGCAGAGAACTTGACCTGGAATAGACTAAGCTCTCCAGTACCAAATGCAGCTTTAAAATCTACAAAAATTCTACTTTTCTGTACTCTCATGTAAAAATAGAACATTTGCAAAATGAAGCAGTTTTATGTAGCATAGCTGGGTCTAAACTCGGCTGTCTAGCTACAAAACCACCAGCCCAGGTTTTGACTTAAGCAGACATTTTGCATATAATGGAGTTAACTTATCCTAAGGCTGGTCTGTAGCTTGTTGGGAGGACTGGCCTCTCCTAAAACGGAGGACAACTGCTTCGCTGTTACTATTGTCACCCATAGACATGCTGCTTCTTGAAGAATGGGAAGATTGGTCCATACCCCAAGAGGCTTGCAGTTTAAAACTACACAAAGGAGAATGCAGGGGAAGGAGAAATGGCGACAGACAATTTCATCTTATAGTAATTTATTCCATCAGCTGTGTAAACAAAGGCTTCTTGTAAAATGTAGCTACCTTGGTGAATGTCTGTGTATCACTGTCATTGGAGGAAGGGAGAGACCCCAGACCACAAGGAGTGGAGAAAAACTTATTATTGTCCTTATAAAGTGTGCCATCAAGTTGTTGTCAACTCCTGGTGACCACAGATAGTGGCTAGCAACAATCTTAAAAATAAACCTGAAGTGGAAATAGGTATCTTAAAATTCAGGAATGAAGTAAAGCAGTAGAGGCATTCCCTTTCCCCAAAGAACAAATCTTAGGAACTCCAAAGGAAGGAATTTTTATAGTTCAGAATCTTAAGTCAGTTACAAACCACGAGTACCTAGGGCTCATAAGCAAGTTCTAAAGTGGTGCCGTCGAGTCAGTGTCAACTCCTGGCAAGTACAGTGCCATGTGGTTTTCTTTGGTAGAATACAGGAAGGGTTTACCATTGCCATCTGCTGCACAGTATAAGCTGATGCCTTTCAGCATCTTCCTATATCGCTGCTACCCGATATAGGTGTTTCCCATAGTCTGGAAAACATACTAGCAGGGATTTGAACCAGCAACCTCTTGTTCCCTAAACAAGTTACTTCCCCACTATGTCATTAGGTGGCTTCTAAGCAAGGAGGCGGCGGCCTCGGCTGCTGCTGCCCGGTCTGGCCAACGAATGGGCAGCCTGTCACTGTGTTGAGAGTGGGGCAGGGGGGAGGGGCAAAGAGAGAGTGGGACAGGATGGGGGGGGGAACAGCTGGCCCCAAAGAGCGCACAGATGCTCTGTGCGGGTCAGCTAGTTTATAGTATTGATCTAAGCAAGCTCAGGATGTATCAATTCAATGTGAGTATTCTCTCTCTCTCTTCTCACACCATTGCACTTGTTTGGGAAGGATAGTAGCAAGTATCCTTCCCAAACAAGTGCAATGGTGCCCCACTCTCAACACAGTGACAGGCTGCCTGTTCATTGGCCAGACCGGGCAGCAGCAGCCGAGGCCGCTGCCGCCTCCTTTACCGGGACGGCCTAGCCAGGCCGCCCGGCCACCGAGGCCGCCGCCGCCTCCTCTACCGGGACAGCCAGGCCAGGCCGTCCTGCTGCCTTTGCCTCCCAGCGGCCGGCTGGCCGCCGCCTGCTCCTCACCCAGGATGGCCTGGCCAGGCCAGACCGTCCCACCGCCACCTCCTCTGGCCGTTTTGCGCCGACTCGCTGCTGCCATTTTTTATTTCCCCTGAACTCTTGCCCAAGCCTGGCCAGAACTCTCGCAATGCGAGAGTTCCGCTGCCAAATTCCTAAGGACACGCATGCCGGCTAAAAGAAATAAGTATATAGATGAACTGAATTCCTGCAGTCAACCTACTGTATTGCTGTGAGATTGATGGTGAGCTTCAATAGATAGGTCCACTAAATCTACATCCTGAGCCATGACACTGATGGAAGAGGTGGGACTTTCCCCCTGTGCTGGAGTTCATCAGTATGGGTTGTGCACTGAGTGTGCTCAAGAGACAGGACCAAAACACGTGAGGCTAGTTTCCTGTTGCCAGAGGGCGCCATATCCCCAGTTCCTATTCCTGTCTTGCTTGAGGTAGCAGGGCTGTGGAAGCTTTCCAGCATTTTTTTGGGGGGGAAAGACAGGCTAGTTTCTCATTTTCCTTTCTTAAACTTTTATTTCTCTTCCTCCTTCCCCCCTCCCCTTCTTAGATTGTGTGAGGGTGGGAAGGGAGCTCTCTTAGCATTTTATTTTGACCTAAATCCTAAACATTTTTCCATTCCTAATTGGCAATTTCTAGTTTCACTTTGGTTTTCCTTTACTCCTTATGGAGCCTGCTCAGGCAGAAGAGCTGCTGCAAGGATCCCTTTCTGAGGGCCTACAGCTAGCTTCCAAGTCCAGCAGTCCTTCGCAAGAGCCCTCCAGCCCATCTACTTGAGCGGTTTTGGCCTTGCCTATGTGAACTGAAATTCCTCCAGCTGATCTGGTGCTTGCTGGAGTGGAGGCAGCTGTTGCATACAAAATAGCTGCAAATTAAAATAATAAAAAAACCCAAAGATTCTGGGGGGTCATTCGGAACTGATGAAAAAGAAATGCAATTTCTGCCTGCCCCTTGGGCCTTAGCAAGCACCTCCAGATTATAGCAATATCCTGCAGGGCCCCCTTTTTTGAGGACCTGCAGCCATCTGTAAAGCCAGCTGTCCTCGCGAGAGCTCTCCAACCCCCAATATGGGATAGGTTGGCCTCACCTGTGCAGATAGCCCCCGCTCCTGCCACTACAGCTGTAGCGGCGGCTCTGGCTCCCACTGAAAAGCCACAAACAGACCAAGCACTGCATGGTACTGGCAGAGTCTCCTCCGTCCTCCTCACCTTAGTGAGCAGATCTTTCGGGCATGTGTCAGTGGAGAAGCAAGTCTTGCTGCCTCCCTAGCCCCTCAGTGGAGCAGGGCACAGAGAAAATGATGACCATCATCCTTTGGGCAAACTCTTGGCATCTAAGCAAACCGCACAAGCGGCAAAGGTGGTTGAAGGGGGAACCAGCTGGTCTGTGCCCCCCCCCCCGCCTGGCTGCTGATCCCAGCACTCCTGCTGGAGAGGATGTGGTGATTTTTCTAGCTACCCCCTTTGAGCCTGTGCAGTCAGCGACTCCTAAGGGCAAACCCCCTGCCACAGGAGCTTGCTGGAAACCCTGCTGGAAACCTACTCAGCGCTGCCTGTAAGGAATGCCTCCCTCTCCCATTCGTGCTCGATACCACCGTATTCCACCAGGTGTGCCCAAATGGCCCAAAGTTATTGGCCAGCTAGTGTCAGCATAAGCGTAATGCACCCACCCCACCCCCAACGCCTCCTCCCACTGCTCCTTTCTTCCTCTCAGAACCTGACACTCTGCCTGGTGACTGCCCTTCTCCTTCCCAGGCTACAGTCCTTGAGGAGAGACCATTTAGCGCCCAGGAGTTCTGATCTTAAACACAGAGGACTTAACGTTCCTCCCCTCTGAGACATCTCTCCGTTGCCCAAACAGAACTAGCAACCCAATGCTGCTGTGTTGCCCCCAAGGAGGGTGGGCTGATAGTTTGTTCCTTGCTAGCAGGATCAACCTTGGTTACATGGAATGGGAGACTACAATTTAACTCCTCAGTTCCCACCTGCTCCTCTGTTTCCCCCACCTGCCACTGCATTATCCCCATTTCCTCCTTATCTGCTTAAAGCCTGCACAGGAAGAGAGCTGGTCTTGTGGCAGCTAGTATGAATTGTCTCCTTTGCTGATCAGGGTCCCCCCAATGTGCATTTGGATAGGAGTTCACATGTGAACAACCGGCTACTAGCATCTTATCCTGAAGCCTTGCAGTCTGCTCCTTGAACCCAAACAATCCTTTGGGATCCAATAAGAGGAAGGAGTGTTATATGAAGAGGAGGTAGTCCAACAATACCTTTTCCTGTCCCTTCCTACCTCTCTCATTTGGGATCTTCCTTACCAAGGTAAGTAGGTGGTCATTAATGTCTCTCCATTAAAAATGCTCGATTAGGAGAGCTTGTTTTGTGATGGCAGGCATGAGTTGCTCCTCCTGCTGAGCAGGTTTTCCCCTGGTTTGCATTTGGATGGGAGACTACACGTCTAATAAGTCGGCTGCGGTTTTTGTGTTTATATCAACAGGATTAGATCAAACCTTTCTTTCCTTCCTCTTTTATCCACACTGCCACAGCCCCTTACCCCTCTTTCACAGCATCTTGTTGGCAGCATGGTAACAACCTGGCCCCTCTAGGTTGGTTGAGATTTCCCTGGGAGACATGATACACCTTTGCCAGAGTTTATGGCTCACCTCACCGTTCCCTGTGATGACACCCTTGGTCCACAATTGGCCTCAAGATCACCCTTCAGCTCCAAAGGGCAATACTGGCCAGAGCTGCCAGGGAACAGAAATTGCAGCTTACTCCTTGGGAATGCCCACAAGGCACCCACTACTTTTGTCAAGCAACCGCCACTAACTCCTTCCTTGCAAGAGCCTCAATTCTGGTGCATAGGAACTCACTTCTCTCGTTCTGTCTGAGAACTCTGAGCTTCTCCAAGGGATCAGTATTTGGCAAAAGCAGCTGCACTGATGGCAGACTCCAGCCTAAAACTGTATATACAACACGCCTCCAAGCCTTTAGCACCCAGAGTGAAGGTACACAGATCTATCCGCCTAGCACTCTGGAAGGTTGACACAAAGTCCAAACTTGCACCTATGTCCTCTCCCTTTGCAAGCGCCAAGCTCCTCAAAACATTTCTGGACCTGATCATGGTAGAGACCAGGGATTTTAAGTAAAATAAGAGCCTACTGATCAGGAAACCCAGGCAATTATTTCTACCGGGGCACCAGATACAGGGAGTTGGGCTGCCCTCTATGGAAAACTATAGAAGGCTTCTAGGATACAAAAGTTTCTCACACTCATCCCAGTCTGCAGCACAATGGAACACTATGTCTCCGACCCAGTAGTAAGCAGACTCCTCGACTTTGGACTTTGCTTCCACATGTATGCCCACCACCCAAGTTCATAGTCACCATTCTCAGGCCTATTCCCTATACCTTCTCGCCACTCCTCCAGATATTCATCACCTACAGACTTGGATTATCAATCAGTACCCTTGACAGAAATAAGTTGAAGTGTTATCTTATTCATCGCCTCGAAGAAGATGGCTCTTCAAATTTCTAGATCTCTAGAAATTCAACAAGTTCATCAGAAAGGACCTCATGACATATAGATGACTATCTGTGTGAATGTATTCACGGCATCAGTGGATGTCTCGGAGGTCTATCCCCATATTTCAATTCGTTCGGATCACAGGAGATTCCCAAGATGCTCGCACAACCATCTGTATTACCAGTAAGTAAGTAAAACTTTATTTCGGCCATAGACCTGCAGTAATTACCAGTACATAATGCTCCAGTTTGGGCTGTCCTCTGTCCCATGTGTACTCATGCAGGTAATGGTGACACACAATGCACCTCTCACCTGTAGAGCAGATACATACACTCCACAATCTTTGATCAGACCTCCATCTTCCATGGAGGAAGTATGCATCTTCAAATGCATACCTTCATTCTTGCTTTGATTCCGAGCTTCTCAGAGTGCAGTGGTTCTGTCCAGCATTCCCACAGTGCCCAGTTTTTCTCTAATGGGCCTCCGATTGGTATCCCCTATTGTCCATTGTTTTGTACTATTGAGGTACTTGAATGCAGCCTTTAATGCCATTCCTCTGCCACCATTCAAACCCTTCTCTTCTTCCTCTCTCTAGTTTCTGCCATACTAGGTCATTGTGGTCGCTTTATCTTTGTCCCGCACAGTGCCTGTGCTGACCACTTTATTATACATAAGGACTCTGCATGTCCAAGTTGACTACATGGTACTCAAACCTGATCCCTCCTTCCACTGATCTTATGACTTTGTCCTTCCCCACCTCACCACAGAGAAAGACCTGGCTTACACATTTGCTGGGCTCTACGCATCTAGATCAGGCACACTATAGGTCAGGTATTTCACATATCTGACCTCCCTTTGTCTCCTTCAATACTCGTTCTAGAAGAATTACAGCTCTTTCTATGCCCAGGGCAGCCAAAGTGGCCTTCTCAGCATCCCACTTGGAATGGATGTGGTATAGCAACCATTCTGCTCTTCCATTTCTCTCCTTGCTCATCACTACAAATAGTCTCCTTGTAGACACCTCGAGTGACCTTTGGACGCATGGTCCTCCTACAAGTAGTTTGAATACATCCTTCCCTCCCAGTTGTTCTTTCGCATACCGCTTGGGCATGTCCCATACTGATGAGCTCCAGCACAGAGGGAAAAGGAACATTGGACTTACTGTGAAGGGTTCTTTTTCCCTGTGACTGGAGCACATCAGGCCCACCTCTGGATATATCTAGTTATTGGGGTTGGTTCTTCATATCTTGGATGGAGCCATCTTCCTGAACATAACAGGGTTAGTATGTATCCTCCATGATTCCTGTGTATTTAACCTGTTGCCTTTCTAGGCTATTTCTCTCTTTCTACATGTGCCACACTCTATGCTACGGTCCCGGAACTGGGGATATGGCGCCCTCTGGCAACAGGAAACTAGCCTTACGTGTTTTGGTCCTGTTTCTTGAGCATGCTTAGTACACAACCCATACTGATGAGCTCCAGTCACAGGGAAAAAGAACCCTTCACGGTAAGTCCAATGTTCCTTTTGTATGTGGCTTTTATGCTATCTAGGCATTTACTGTGGGGAGCTTTTTAAAGTGTCTCGGCTTCCCAAGGCTAAAACTAATTTGTAGACCACACTTGATTTGAGAGCTTGAAGGCTTTGTGGCAATAGCTGGTATCGACAACATGAATCTGCACGTAGCTGGAGTATGCTGCTTTCACAAAAGACAAGGACAGATGTGTTTCTATGACTTAACTAAAAGTTTCCTCTAATGGAAACTCTTTTTTTTATTAACAAGCCTCAGATTAGATACTTAGAAGCTTTTATATATTACATTTACCACTTAACCTATATTAACTTTTAATACAAAGTGCCTGGATTTAATCCACATGTTCAAATGAGGAAAGGCAATTGCTACTTAAACACTTCATCCAAGAAAAGCTTCATTGATAAGTTGTTGTAATGCTTTAACTAAACACACACCCTATTCTTACCTGTTTGGCTTTCTAGTATTAAGGAATCTAGGTACTGTATCAGAGAAGAAATTGGAAGTGAGGAAAACATAAATCCACTTTAACAGCACTTTAGAATGTCTCACTTTATCTGAAATGGACAAGAATTATAATGGCAGATATGCTGTGGGTGGGGCAGACTTTCAGTTAAATGCTTTGCACACTTCAGTGCAGTTGTGCTGTGCTAAAACAGTGAATGAATGAATCTTTATTTTGATCACAGACCAGAGAAAGAAAACAACTAATACTTTCTTATGGGTGAACTCTTAAAAAAAAAAAATAGTGGTGGCTTTTATTTTTTTAAATCCATCACTTCCACCCTCTATTTGAATGGCTTGGGACCATTGAACAATGACATCCAAAGTTGGGCTTCTGTGACAAATTTGTTTTGGTGGGTACAGTGAAATTTAACATGAAATACGGGGAGAGGAAGATTAGTTGCCTATTGTGCTTGGTAAAGCCGCACTCTGCTAAGGAGAAGCTCTTATTTAGGCTCCTAGAGTTTCTCTGTAACCTAAGAGCAGGGCCTGCCTGTTGCCTAAAAGTGAAGCTATCCATCCAGATTCATGCATGTCCTCTCTGAAGTGTGAGGTTGTAGTCAGTGAGAGATTCTGCACTCAGTGTGTATTTGACTTAATGATCTGCCTCTCAGCTGATTCCCGGTCTACCTGATGGGGCTACTTGGGTGACAACACTGTAGATAAATACAATGGTCTTGCTGCATACATTCCTCTGAGTGAATTGTGCATAGGAGTTAAAGTCAAAACGGTTGCTATCCAGTGTTCTTGGTCAGCAGTAGTGAGCAGGAGGAAATGCTGCTCTAACAATTAAGCTGACCTCAGATCATGAAACATACAATTGGTTAGGTTAAGATAGTGAGCATGCCTTAGTTTCTTGTTTCTACATTTGGGAGAAATGAAAGTGATCTATGAAATAAAAATGAAAGTGATCTAGAATAATGGAATCCATGGCTCCCCCCTCCCCCCCCCCACCTAGAGCAAGGGGTAGCACTAAGATTCTGTTTCTTGTCCCGAGTATCTGTCTAAACTGAAGAGTTTCAGGAACTGAATTCCAAGTTCTTCTAATTGTCTTACCAACTGTGACAAATGAGTAGGTAACCAGTCTTAAAGTAAAATGTTCTATATCCTCTAGATTTCCTTCTGCATTTACCTTCCTTCCTTAAAAGGAAACCTTGCCTTCTGTTTAAACATGTTTTTGTGCTAAACACTAGCACAAAAATTGTAAGTGCTTTCCAGTGGCTTTGAAAAAAGTCTTGACTTGCTAAAGTGGTCAACCTCTTAAAACCAACAATTTATACTTAAAAGAAGAATTCAGCTGAAACTGCTAACTAGTAGTAGTAGTAGTAGTAACAACTACTACTACCCCAGCTAACTTGGTGACCCCTGCTAACTTGGCAAAGAGGCACCTTTTTAACGTGGTGATTCTCTTTATTTAGCAGGGGGAGAGTAACTGGCCCTATCCACCCCCAGCATAGTACCTCCAGTGACTGTTGCTGGTGTCTATCTTATGTTTCTTTTAGATTGTGAGCTCTTTGGGGACAGGGATCTATCTTATTTATTCATTATTTCTCTGTGTAGACCGCCCTGAGCCATTTTTGGAAGGGCGGTATAGAAATTGAATTATTTCTTGTTTACACAGTCAGACAGGTGTTATTGGCTGGTTTGTTTTATCCAGACATCGAGTCCTTCCCAAGGACTAGGATGGCTGAATTTTATTGTCAATGTTGTTGTTGTTGTTGTTGTTATAGATATCGTTGCAGAATATAGGCTGTTCCCAGTAAAGCTGCTTTTTGTAATTGGCTGATGGTGATTTCTGTGGCCCCTATGGTGTTGAAGTGCTCTTCAAGGTCTTTTGGAACTGCACCCAGGGCGCCAATTACCACTGGGATTATTTGGGTCTTTTTCTGCCACAGCCTTTCAATTTCAATTTGTAGATCTTTGTATTTGGTGATTTTTTCTATTTCTTTTTCTTCTATTCTGCTATCCCCTGGTATTGCTATGTCAATTATTTTCACTTGTTTTTCTTTCTTCTCAACTACAGTGATATCTGGTGTATTGTGTAGCAGATGTTTGTCTGTTTGTAGTCGGAAGTCCCATAATATTTTTACATCTTCATTTTCTTCAACTTTTTCAATTTGATGGTCCCACCAATTTTTGGCTACAGGTAGCTTGTATTTTTTGCAGATGTTCCAGTGTATCATCCCTGCTACCTTGTCATGCCTTTGTTTGTAGTCAGTCTGTGCGATCTTTTTACAACAGCTGATTAGGTGGTCCACTCTTTCATCTGTTTCTTTACAAAGGCGGCACTTGCTGTTGGTTGTTGACTTTCTACTTCTGCTCTTATTGTATTTCTTCATCATCATCATCATCATCATATTATTATTATTATTATTATTATTATTATTATTAAGCTGACATGCTCTGCTAGATATTATAACAGTTTGCCCTTTGGGGCAGTTCTGACTAGCTGGTGTTTATAAGGCATTATTTCTTCAATTAAGGTAAAAGCCTTGGGCTGTTTCTGAGGTAAGAGCCCTTTTAAGGCACCCTTAATTGGAACAGTTGGCTTGTATGCAGAACTGCTACCATATCTTGAGCAAAATGTAAATTAGTGGTACAGTACTAGACTTCTTTCAAAGTCCTTCAGATAGACTTTTCCCAAACATCAGAAGAAATCTCAAGCTGTAAATAATTTCAAGACTAACTCAAGAAGGTGGCATTACATAATAGATCTCTGTTAAGTCGTCTTGCATTTCTAAGACTGGCACACAAATGAGGTCATCGTGTAGAATGGCAATCCTGTGAACAGTGCTTATGTTGGCTCATTGCTCTGAGTATTGCTAACAACCATTCAATTAATGGGGTAACTGATGGCAGTGAATAGCTTTTGGTTCTATCATAATGGGCCAAAATACAGAATGTTTTTTCCAATAGGCTTCAAGCTAGCTAAAACTTCTCGTGCATTTGAGGTGATGAGGCATAGCTATTACCTATTCCTGCAAGGACTTCAAGTGCAAAGTTAGTTAAATCTAGGACTTCTGCTAGCCACTTGTACAGCCGCTGTTGCGAAGTGTGGTGTTGGTTCCCCAGAATGAAATGCTGAGGTACAATAACTGTCATCCAACACCTCGTTTAGATTTCTAGTGTGCTCTGGCCCAAAAGGCAGAACATGGTGGTGTGCAAAAAAGGTAGCTTGGTGTTCAAAAAAGGTAGCTTCCTGCTTTGAAACTTGGGTGATTTGAATGGGGGAGAGAAACAGATGAGGTGAAAGGAAACACGAGACATTTCTGAGCTTGCCTTCTGTTTTAATCTAGCACACAAGTCCCCTCTTTCTCAATCCCCCCAGCCTTGGTGAGAAAGCACTAGCAATGCCACAAGCAGCTGGCTGGCTGCAGCCATTGAGGGGGTGGTGGGTGGGCAGTGCAGCTTGATAAACAGATGAGTCAAAAGGCGTCATCTCATACTGCACAGGAGGAGGCAATGGAAAACTCCTCCTGTATTCTACCAAAGAAAACCACAGGGCTTGGTGGGCACCAGTAGTCGAAATCGACTTGACGGAACACTCTACCTTCAGAGTCCTGCTAAATCCTCATGTGAGCCTGAAACGAGCTAGACAAAGATAGGGAGGCTTCGAGTACCTGGTCAGACTAGATCTTTACCTGGTCAGACCTAGAGGTCAAAGGTAGCGATCTGCTTTTTGCACACTATTGCTGATGGGCAGTGTTTCAGTGAACGTGCACGTAGTTTAGATTTTTTAAAAAATCATTTAAACCACTATGAAAACAATGTTAATTTTATAATGAAACACTTGATACTAACTAAAAACAGCATGAACTTCAGTTAGAAGTAATTATACTCTTAAGGGTGTGTGCACATGCAGTCCAGTTGTTTGTCTCTTGTCTTCAAAAGGTAACGTTGGTCAGTGTCCCACTTCAGTAAAAATTCTCGAGTGGACAAACCAATACTTTTCCAAACGTAGATATATTGACCTGATAGTAAATGGTTAAAATTCTTTCTGTTAAGATAAGTGACAAAACTTTATTTGGTTTCTGACACTTTCTTGCCTTAGTGTGTTGTACTTGCTTTCACAGTGATCTTCCCCTGCTCTTTCAGCCAAGTAGTGCTATACACACTAGCTTTGTATTACTCTGTATTATATATTGGTTTGCCAGCTTATCCTCCATACCCTGTATTAAGCTGCATTAATTGCACATTGCCCCTCTGTTTACTCCCCCTCCCTTCCCTTTGTCTTTAGTGGCTTGTTTGTATTGTAAACCCTTGGGGTACAGCCCCCTCTCTCTCCTTCTTCTGAGTGTCATGTATATGATGATGCTTAATAATACTGCATGGGTGAGGGGAGAGAATAAAAAATGGAAAACAGAACCACTAATGTTTCAAATAGCAAGAGATGCCTTCTGCTTAAAGATTACATTTCAATTTCTAGTCTTTGAATTGGGCTGAACAAGCAGCAGATACATAGTGCTGCTTCCACTGAGCAAGATGCTGGCAGGTGTGAACCCTACCCATCCTCCTCCTTCCAGCCCCCAGTAGATTGCAACACTTGAATGCACTTACTGCAGCTTCTACTTGCAAATGGCTATCTCAGCATTTGTGGAGCTGCTTGTTTAAAAGTAATAGGGTGCCAACCTTTGTCCTGGACATCCAACTTGATGTTGTTCAGGGCTTCATTCAGTTACTGAAAGTACTGTTGGCTGGAATTGATTGTCCAGAATCATAGTCCACTGTGGTTTGAGGGTTGGAATTTTTTTTTTTTTTTGGCAAGTGTGTTTATTTCTGAGTATTTATACCTCTTTTAGTCCTAAAGTCAATAACGCTAAAAGAAATGTTTGAATCACTTTATTATAGGGGATGGTGGGAAGGTTGCCCAGAGGAACCATTCAATATACATGTTTACAATGTTACGCAGAACGAGGCCCCCATAGGGTTGCTACTTTGGAACTGAGTCATAAAAGCTTGCCTAGCAGACAAGAGGAGACAGCAGGCAGCATCCACTAAAATGGCACAGAACAAAAAATGAATACAGATCAAATGCCACCTTTAAAAAGATGTGGTTTCACCTGTTGGCAGAAGCAGGAAGCACATGAGTGCCCTGAGGCAGGAAACCTGGGTGTCACTAGGGAGAAGGCCCTCTTGCATATGTCTGCCAAAGGTTCCTCCAACAAGGGCAGAACCTATACAATGACTGCAGAGTGGGGCAGGGTCATATGGGGAGAGACAGTCCTTCAGGTACTGTGGGCCCAAGTCATTTAAGGCTTTAAAGGTGATCACACATGTTTTCATTAAACCCTGAAGCCAGTGCAGCTGAAGCAGGATTGGTATAATATGGTTCAAAGGACCAGCCCCACTCAGCAATCTAGCTGCTGCATTTTGCACTAGCAATTTTGAACACTCCTCAAAAGGAGCCCCATGAAGCATGTAGTAGACCAATCTTGATGTGACTAAAGCATATTACATGGCCATGTGCTTTGTTTCAAGGAAAGGCACAATTGATGCACAAAGCTGGGGGAAAGAACCCCTTACTACCTGTATGGGGCCCACTTAATTCAGGATCAGGCCAGTATCAAGGAGCACACCACCACCACCCATTGCATACCCGAGTACCTTAGAGGGAGTTCTACTTTGTCCAGTATCTGAAACCCTGTGCCCTGGATAGCATGCCTCTTGACCAGGAGCACCTTCTTGTTGGAATTAAGTTGTAGTGTTTTGGGGCCCCTTTCAGACCCTTGTGACCTCCAAGCACTGGCCCAGCACTTCTATAGCATCCATGGAATTAGAATGAAAAGAGAGCTGAATGTTGTCACCATACTAATTACACTGAGCTCCAAAGCTCTAGATAATAAGAACAGTCCTGCTGGATCAGGCCCAAGGCCAATCTAGTCCAGCATCTTGTTTCCCACAGTGACCCAGCAGATGCCTCTGGGAAGCCCATAGTTAAGAGGTGAGGACATGTCCTCTCTCTTTCCTGCTGTTGTTCTCCTGTAACTAGTATTCAGGGGCATCTTGCCTCTGAGGCTGGAGGTGGCCTATAGCCGCTAGACTAGTAGCCATTGATAGACCTGTCCTCCATGAATTTGTTGAACCCCCTTTTAAAGCCATCCAAGCTTGTGGCTGGCCATCACCACCTCCTGTGGCAGAGAATTCCATAGATTATGTCCTATGTGAAAAAGTACTTGCTTTTGTTGGTCCTAAATTTCCTGGCAATCAGTTTCATGCGATGACCTGTGGTCCTAGTGTTGTGAGAGAGGGAGGAGAATTTTTCTCTGTCCACTCTCTCAAGGTAAAGTGTGCCATCAAGTCAGTCTTGTCTCCTGGCGCCCACAGAGCCCTGTGGTTTTCTTTTTGGTAGAATACAGGAGGGGTATTCTACCTCCTCCCGTGCAGTATGAGATGGTGCCTTTCAGCATCTTCCTATATTGCTGCTGTCTGATATAGTACCAGCAGGGATTCAAACCGGCAACCTTCTGCTTGTTAGTCAAGCATTTCCCTGCTGTGCCATTAGGTGGCTCTATTCCATGCATAATTTTACAAACCTCTACCATGTCTCCCCATAGTCAGTCTCTTCCAAACTAGTCTCCCCCAGTAGTTTCATGTAGCTGATAAATAGCATGGGGGATAAGGTGGAATCTTTCACTCAAAGGGGACAGCTTGTAGGCTCTGCACTGAGAGGACACTTGGAACTGGTCGTATCTGCAGCTTGGGTGACTTCCTGTCCCTGAGCTAACCAATGCCTTGGCAGGATTGCCAACTTTGACAGAAAATTTCCCAAAGCTCTTGGGAGCCCTCATTCTTTGGGACATTGATATGCTGTGACAGTCAGCCTAAGAGCTCTTTGACTGACTGTGGTCTCCTACAAATTGTCTAGCTTGGCAATTGGTAAGCAAAATAAGGAAGGGAGGAATCTCTCCTATAAACTGTTCAGATATAGAAATTTCAGGCTTGAGCTTCCCAAGGTCATACGAACTCTACATATGCCCATCTCTAGTAATCCTGCACCATGCTGAATGGTCTTGTAAATTTGATATCTAATGCCTCTAGACTCAAATACTTCCCTTGGGTTACAGCATGCTTCACAGCTGCAAGGTTTTATTACCCTCTTCCAAACACTGTGGTCCTCATGGTGTATGCTAAATGTACTTGGTGAACTGCGATTCTGAAACTTAGTTATTTTGGTTAATGCTAAGGAATTTGAAGTCTCTTCTCCCCATTTCCTGCAGTCTGCATTGGCTTAGCCAAAAGTCATTCCTTGTTGAATAGTTGACAAGGTCACTGACATGTGACCAGACAATAGTCACATTGAACTTTTCTGAAGTGAGTTGATCAAATGATGGATTGACTTCTGAATCTGGATGCTGCCTTGTGCTAGGAGTTCAAGGTCATCTTGTTTAATGCACAGAGTATGGAAAATAATATACAGGTTTTGCAAGCCATGGGCATTATGCTGCAGTGTCTCTGCTACCTATTGTGGGGTTTGCAAGGCAACCCCAGAATGCCCCCTATTTCTCCTGTAGCACCTGAGTTGGTCATTAGTGCTTCAAGTTTTGTCTCTAATTCCCACAATGTTTGGTTTAATGCCTTGATCAGGTTGTCAGACTTTTGCCAAGTAGTTCTCACAGTCCTCATGAGGTGCAGCTCATCTCTTGCCAATAGTGCTTCATTAAGGTAGCTTAGAACATGGTCACAGAAACTAAGCTCTCACCACTTTGTGTGACCAGTCAATCATCCTAAAATAATCTCTTTTTATAGTCTTCGACTCCTTACAGGAAGAATGGACAAGAACATCACCTGAGTTTCAAGGTCCTTTGGCTTCCTTCTTGAAACCTCTTAGTCAGATGTGATACATTCTTAGCTATGCTTGAGAGTATCTTTTGTTCCCATGTGTCTGAACAAGAAATAATAAATGATTAGTGCACTCTTTCTTGGGAATGTCTTTCTCTCCCTTTGTCCCTACTTCAGTCCTAAGATTGCCAGTATTAAATAGCTCTTTGTGAATCTACAGGAAATATCTGACTTGCCAATGATAAGGTATTTTCGCTTCTGTTAAGTTCAAATGACTACTTCTGAAGTCAAGTCTGGGTTTGAACACTACATCTGAGTTATTGGAATTCTGTAAGACTAGATACAACTAGAAACGTACACGCTACATGGCCTAGTTATGTTTTATACTTCAGAGAGGGAATTTCAGTCTTGATCCTCCCAGCATTGTTTCATATCTCAAACCTATGAAGAGATTGCTTGTTAGCATCTTAATTTTCCACCTGCATGCCATCTTATGACTTATGGAAATGGAGTACAGAAAAAATCTGATACTGGAGGGACTTGTGAATACACATCTGTCTTTAAAATGTAAGAATCAACATTGCTCGCATGTTAACTGACTGTCCCCATGAACTTACAATCAATATGCCCACAAAGGTACAATAATAGTAGGAATAAATTGCGGTATGTATAGCACATTCTTCTGGTCCCTGGCAGTGAATGACCTAGCTGTGTTCTAGGCTCTTTTCTCCAGTAGGGAAAACAAAAGGAGCTACAGGTGGAATGGGAGGAGAGCATAGTTTCACATCTTCCTGTTTTTCTAAATGTTGTACAGCTGATGTGATGGTCTACTTCCCAACTTGCATAACAGCAGCCAACAAATGCTTATGTGATCTAGCTTCACACATGGGGAAAGCTTGTTCTCTGTATTATGTAGGGTGTGTATATGAAGTGACTCTCACATAGAGTTAATATCAAGCAAACTAAAATGTTGATACGGTGTTAATGTTGAACCAATGAGGATTAACCAGCAGGAGTTGGTAGAAAAGCATAGTTCTTCTCTAAAGATCTACTTCATAATGTTTAGGAGTGTCAAACTTGCAAACCTTCTTGGCGGACAAGGATCCTCTTGATGAAAAGATTATTGTGTGTTTAAATTATTTCATTCCTTGGCAGAGTATTTGGTTCCTCTTACTAGCACAGTACATTCTTACTCATAAATTTTATCAATACTACCATAATATAATTGAATACAATACCAAAATTGGTTCTCTGGTAACAGGATGACTTTGGCAAGAGGAAGACTGATTTTAGGGAATCTTTGTTTCCAGGTGTGCTGAGTTCAGATAGAAACTGCTGGCCAATTTGAACTGTCCCTTTAAAAAAAAACTTCCTCCAAATGACTGTAGAAATAAGGGTAGGTTTAGAGGTTTTCCTGTGATGAAAGGTGGAATATCAAATTTCCCTTTTCCTTATATAGTGCAGCTGAAGTACTATGCAGATTATAGTAATTCCTTTGACTTTGACAATTCCTCCACTCTGTATGTTGATAACTGGTAGTCTTAAATGACACCTACTTTGCTGGTTTAGTGAAGTTTTGGGTTTGACACAGCACTTTATTAAAACGGGTGTTTTCTTATCCAACTTATAGCATTATAGTTTAACTCCTATACCTACAAAGATTAGACTTGCTCAGACAAAGGTTTTTCCCGTGCCACTCTATGGATGAGAAAGCTGGACTTTGAAGAAGCAAGATTGAAAAAGTATTAATGCTTTTGAACTTTGGTGCTGGAGAACTTTTGAGGATACCATAGACAGCCAGGAAAATAAACAAATGGATCATAGAACAAATCAATCCAGAATTTTCACTCAAAGCACAAATGACCAGGCTCAAACTATTATACTTTGGACACATTATGCGAAGATCCAGCTCCCTTGAGAAGTCCATAATGCTGGGGAAAGTTGAAGGAAAGAGACTGATCAGCAGCAAGGTGGATGGACTCTCTTACAACAGCAATGAATGCACCACTGAGAGACCTTTAAAGGCCAAGTTGAAGACAGATCATCCTGGAGAGAATTTATCTATGTGGTTGCGAAGAGTCGACATAGACTTGATGGCACTTAATAGATTGATACTTGAGGCAAGGAACTAGCAGTCATGAAAGCTGTCCTCCGCTGATCCATTTGGAGACTTTTATACCTCTGGCTAGTAAATGCCTGATCTCTGCAACTGATTCAGATGGTGTGAGAAGAACATAGGATTGCCAGTTATATTGCATCCCTTACCATGCAATGTGATAGTCAATGTATCACTTTTTAAGAAGCTTAGGGTGTATCTTCTGAGGCTTCATGAAGGCTTGATTTGCTTTAATGTATTTTTGGCTGTAGCAGTTGATACACACTTGAAGCTAAGTCCCTATGATTCAAATGGGAGAGTTGCTTAACTCATCACTACCATCCTGAAAACACTGAACTTGAAAGGGCTTATCTTCTGGTTGGCTCATGTGTTGTATACACATGTGCAAAGATGTAACTTGAGTGTTGCCTTATTGGTGGCAAATGAAAATTTATAGGTATCCTGCATTGGTGAGGTGTGGTAGATGATCAAGCATCTTACCTCTTTGAACAGTCAAAGCAATATGCCTGTACTTACTACTATTTTATTTATTTATTGAAGATATTTATACCCTCCGTACACTATTGCTCAGGGTGGTTCACAACATTAATAAAATAGATACAATATAAAGTAAAAGATTAACAGAAATTGGAGAACCCAAATGGCAGTTTTTCTCTCTTGCTCAGAAGTAGCTGTGCTAGTTGTATTCACTCATGGTGCCATTGCCATATCTGACTACAGATCATCTGTTTTGGGAACAATAAGGATTCGGGCTTGCTTGTTATGTGCATAATTGTAATGGAATGTATTGGTCTGCATCCAAACACCACCCTCAAAGAGCAGTAGGCTACAGAGCCCTTTCTCTGACTTAAGGCAGTTTCTTAGCCAGTTTTTCTGGACATGATAGCTCATCTAATGGCTGGAAGCTTGCGTGTTGTAGTCTGACTTGAGGCATCTTCTATAACTCCTTAGTGGACTGAAGGAAGAGCACCTGCCTCTTAACTGGCAACACAACACTGGATGACAGCAAGGAAGGAGGTATACTACTTCTAATGTTGCTTCTCCTGCACAGCGTGGAACATCAAGCCTTTCCTGCTCCTCCAAACACTGTTCCTGTTCAGGTTATATTCTTTAATCTTCTCTTTTTCTGGCCTTGTGCCGCCACACCTTCTACCTCTTGCCTCTGTTCAGAACTCTGCCTCAGTACTTATCTGTGTTGTTGATCAAGCCATGGGATGCCCCTCACTTAACCTCCAGTTATGCTGTCTACTTCCAAATCCAGCACAAACTCCTTGTCTTTACAGTCTCATTTCTAAGGCCTTGCCCTTCTTTATTCAGATAACTCAGTACTCACAACCACCACTTTCAGCTTGCCTATATACAGCTGCCTTAAGGTAACCATTTCCTTTAAACAACTTCTCTTGCTGCTCCATATACTTACAAGGTATAATCTTTGTTCACACCCACAACTTCTTTGAAGGTGTTGGCTCCACACAGTAAGTAATCTTCCTCCTCCTCCTGCTGAAATAAAGCCAGTACGTATGCCTACTTGTGTGCCTTCTCTCCTGGTTACCCTTGCCTCTCTGAATTTTTAGACTGGAAGATCCTTAGGCAGAGACCTACTAGGTTTTGCTCTGGAAAGTGATATGCTGACGCTTCACAAGCAACCCTTCCAGGCAGGGATCTACCAATTTAGGCTCAGCTTATTAGCCAGCCATTATTTGTGGATGCCACCAATCCCCTATCTTCCCTCAGATACTTTTCTGGCACACAAACAGAGGGCTTAGGAGAGAAGCAGGTCTTCTCTCATTTGCACTGGGATAGGAAGAGTATAAGAAATGGTGGGAGCCCTCCCCCACTGCGCGAAAGGATTTCTGTTGTTTCTTGCCTTCTCAAAAATGGCAGTGGAAATGAGACCTCTGGGGAGGAGAGCTGTGTGGTACAGGATGTCCTGCTCACCAGAGTGCTGGGGGCACTTGCTGCTGGTAAGTGGATTTGTAGACTCCTGCTTCCAGTATATTACTTGATGTTTCAAATGACCTTATTTTTATCTTATTTATTTTACTTTTATACTTCCCCATCCAAAGGCTCTGGGAGGTAAACAGGTAAAATACTACAATAAACAGCATTTAAAAGGGTTAAAATAATGTAAAAACAAATCTAACACAGTTCAGAGCCAGTTAAAACCAATTAAGAATACTTAAACAACTTAAAAACCTTGGAAGGCCAGGCCAAACAAGTAAGTCTTTAGGGCTCTCTTGAAGGCCAACAATGGGCCCAGACCACGGATGTCTGCTGGGAGTGCATTCCTTAGGCTTGGTGCAGCTACAGAAAAGGCCCAGCTCTGAGTTGCCACCAGACGCACTGGTGGTAACTGGAGATGGATCTCTTTGAATGACCTCAACGTGCGATGGGGATTGTACAGAAGAAGGCACTCTCTAAGGAAGATTATTGGTACAAAGGACTTGATTTGGTGTACCAAGATTATTGGTATGGCATGAAGTAAGCTAGTAGAACTCCCCATGTTGTAGAAAGGGGCTATGAATGACTGAGGAGAGACTTGAACCAGACTCCTAGTTAACTTGTAGCCATTGTGCTGCATGAGTCCTAAACATGTCTCTAAATTAATTTTTAAAAAGCTAACGAATTGCAGCTATTTGTCTGGGAAGAAGAAACAAAATTGTTACGCTATATAAAATTGATTCCAAAAGCATATTGCATGCAGTTAGGTGGCTTAGCACTCTTTCAGTGCATCCCTTGGCACATCCCTTGGCACATGTGGTGAGCCAGGTATAATGCAGCCTTTCCCACAAGTCCCAGGTAGTTACTACCTTGTCTGCCTGTGAGTAGCTTGCTATATTTCACTGGGTGGCGTTAACAGTTAATCTGCCAAATTTGGTCAGAATGATTTGCTATCAGTTGTGAAGGTAGTAGCAGTTGATGTGAGCATTCACAACCTGTTGGAAAGAAGCTTAAAATATTCAAAGTGATACTTGAATATGTAGTTGAAGTGTGAATCCATATGGCCAATCTGTTTTCTGCAAGTCTTTAAATGGCTGGCTGAGGTACCTTATTAATAGGAAACGAACTGGAAATGGTGAGAAAGCTGTGTTAGGTATTAATGGTGACTTGTGTCAAAAGTTCAAAGGAGGAAAATGGAGGGGTACAAGTACCGGTTCAGCTCATCTTTCCCAGCATAGTACTTCTAAACCTTGTGTTTAGAGATTAACTTTTTATAGGTATTTCCATACCAAGAAATTGTAAAATTTCTGAGGCACTCCTTTCACTGCTTCATCTTAACTTACGGAATAAATGAGCAGTTAACAAGAAGGATTAAGTAATTTGAGAGAATGGAATGCTAAAGGTAAAATCTCTCACCTGCAGAAAACTAAAACTGTACAGGCTTTACACACTTACAATGACTTAATTGGGAAGGTTGAACTTTGCTAAGAAGCCAAAAGGTGAAATAGGAGAGCAGTAATCCACTGTCTCTATTTCTGGGAATCTTTACACAGTTCTGGAAGAACTGTATAGTGGTATACCCTATCTGGGATAAAAAAACATTTTTACAAAAGCCAGCATCTTTAAATACAAGCTTGACTTCTAGCATAAAGGAACTTGTTAAAGGTGATTTTTTTTTCTCCTGGACACTAATACAATGAACAATGTTGTACTTACCTGGGAAAACGCAAGTACCTTCTTAATTCTGCTAGGATTGACTTTCACACATGTTCATAGAAATGCTGCTGTACGTGAATGTGATAGAATCTGGACTTAACTGCTAAAATGTAAACCCATGCAAACTCACAAGTCTTCCCAGACCCTTGAATTTGATTAATGGGTGGGGGAAGGGTGACCTTGGATTAATGTGCCTCTTTGAGCATACTCGGCAGATGGCACTCTTATCTGTAGCATGTTTCTATCAGCTTCACTTCCAGCAGCACTTGTGCCAGATGACTCTTTAACTGCTCCTGGTGAGCCTTGCAAGGCCTGTCTAGTCCAGCCCACTGTCTCCCCCAGTGGCCTACCAGAGGCCTTGGGCAGCAACACCACCAGATGAAGGCATGCCTCTTGCCTGCCACTGCTCCTCTTCAACTGGTATTCAGAGGCATCCTGCTAACACCGTACTTGAGTGTGCAGTAAAATGCAGGTGTCACACATGTACCATGTCGATCCTGTTGGGGAACTAGAATTGGCTATAGTCCCCTGTTTGCCCCGATGTGGATAGGAATTGCTCCTGCAAGGGAAGATGTAGATTAAATTCTGATGCCCCTTTTGGTCATTCAAGTCTACTGTTCCCAGCTTGCCTCTTGATATTTGCTTTAAGAACACAGTCCACAAGCTCCCTAAGTTGTGAGGTGTCATGGTCAGGACTGTGTCAGGGAAGGGTTTTTCCAGTACATGCCTGGGGGCCGGGTGGTGACTAGTACAAGCTGCCTCGAGATGCCTGCTAGGATCCATAAAACTGCCATGCCAGCACCTGCCTTCCACTACCAGTGTCGGCAGGCAGCTTTGTGAGAAGCTACTGTTGTATGGTATGGATAAGAATGGAAGTGGGTAGGTGGAATAGTCAGCCTTTTGATGCTTGTGAACTTCTGATGTTTGGATCTTGGGAAGAATGATCTCTTCCTAAGATCCAGAGGCTAGAAGGAATAAATAAGGGGAACAAATAAGGCTGGGGGGAAAGGGGATATCTTAAAGAACCTTCATTATCTACACAGGCTTAACCCTGTAGTATTATTATTAAACTTATATACCACCTGACTCCAAAGGCTATTTTTTGTGGGTCACAAAAAATAGACACAAGAAAAACAAAATAAAACAAACTTGCTAAAATCAGCAATCAAAATTGAAAACATTCAGAGATTACTAAAAACCTGGCTGAAAAAATGTGTCTTAAGGGCTGTTTTGAAGGCTGGCAAAGATGTTAAACCTCAGATGTCTATAGGGAGCGCATTTCACAGTAGGCGCAACTACCGAGAAGGCCTGCTCCCAAATCACTGCTAGACAAGCCGATGGTATACAGAGATGGGTCTCTCTCGATCTCAGTGTGTGGTGGGGATCATGCAGAAAAAGGTGCTCTCCTAGGTAACCCAGTCCGAAGCCATTTAGGGCTTTAAAGGTAATCACCAGCACTTTGTATTTTGCCCAGAAACCTGTTGGTAGCCGATGCAATTGCTTTAAAACAGGCATGATATGGTCTCACCAAAATACCCCAGAGACTATTCCAGCTGCTGCATTTTGAACCAACTGAAGTTTCTGAGCTACATACAAAGGCAGCCCCATGTAAAGTGCATTGCAGAAGTCAAGCCTAGAGGTTACCCGGGAATGCACCACAGTTCTGAGATCACTATCTTCAAGGAACAGATGTAGCTGTCGTTTGAACCAAAGTTGATAGAAAGTGCTCCTAGCCATAGCCTCAGCCTGAGAAACCAGAGTGAGGCCTGGGTCCAGAAGCACTCCCAAGTTATGTGTCTGTTCCTTTGGGGGAGTGCAGTCCCCTCCAGAACATCTGTCAGAGCTGAGGGGCAATATGATAGCGGGGACTGCTCCGCTTCTTGGACAGCAGTCACAGTTGCATCAGTACAAGCCATTCTGCAGTCACTGTGTTCAGGCTTGGAGTCTGCTTTTATTTATATTAAAACAGTAGTGAGTCTGCAGTGCCATGTCCCTTTAAAAAGCAAAAACAAACCACCAAATCAGTGTACGTATAAATCGCTGTAACTTTCTCTATGGCAAGACAGCAAAGTGGCAGTGATGGACTATCTCTTCCAGACAAACCTCCCTATCTTCAAATTGAAGGAGTCGTGCGTCAGGAGAAGATACAGCGATTTTGAGTGGCTCCGAAGTGAACTAGAAAGAGAAAGCAAGGTAGGACAAAATACTGTTCTCTTTAACAGGGTTCACTGCACTGGGATGTTAAACAATGTAGAGTGAAGGACTGTCAACTTTAACATGGAATTGGAATAATCTGAGCATATACTGCACTAGCTGCTTTATCTTTCAGCATTCGTTCAATGATATTAAGATGCTAATTATCTTTCAGGTTGTAGTACCTCCCTTACCTGGAAAAGCTTTTCTCCGCCAGCTGCCTTTTAGAGGAGATGATGGGATATTTGATGATTCCTTTATAGAGGAAAGGAAACAAGGGCTCGAACAATTCATAAACAAGTAAGTGTGAGATAGTATTTCTTGTGCAATTGAGATAAAATTCTGTGTTGGGATGCATTATGGTTAATTGGAGATCCTAGCAATGGTGTTAACATACAGTATGGTATTGGATGTCAGCAGGTATAATCTGGTTGTGAGACTGGAGCCAATAGAGCTGCTGCTGGCACAAAGCAAAGCTTGGTCTACATTATTAAAGATGCCTGAACTACTTTCCCAGTTGAGCTGCCCAAGAGCTATCTGTATCTCAGCTGAGCAGCGTACAAATGCTTAATACTTGCTGCAATGAAGTATTTCTGTGACCTGGGTTTTGTTTCAGTTTTGCTTAATTTATGCAAATTGCTGAAATTACAGCATGTAAAGAAAAGCCTACAAATAAGGCTAGGGGGATGGGATCTCTGTTCCATCAGATGGAATAATTCTGTTGTAATCTGACTACAGGCATGAGTCTCCTGGGTTGTATAACATACTGGCACATTACAGCTTATTGGTAAAACAGGTTGAAGGCAAATCCCAACACGGCGAAGCATAGCCATGGCTGTGTTGGCCACCTTTCTATGAGATCAGACTAACTTGCTGACACACTTCAGCCTTGGTTGTTGGACTTCTTGTCTCTAAGAGCCATGGTTGTTGAGAGATACCTTGGAGAAGGGAAGTGCACAGTAGCTGTGACTGTTAAGCAGGCTTCCTTTAGACACTTCAATCCAGAAATAAAGGAAGTGTAGGCATGAGATTTTGCTATGCATCTGCCAAATGCGCTTCCCAAACTTTCTGGAATAAAAGTCACCCAGGTATGAAACAGATGAAGTGTTTGCCAGTTAGTAGAAGGGCTGTGCTTGCTTGTACCCTTTCTTGTGGAATTGCCTCTCTAGGGAATTCCATAGGCTGGTGCCTATGTTGTCTTTCAGGCACTAGCTGGAGACAACTTCCTATTCTCCCATGCCTTTTAGAAACTGACAATTGTGGTGGTATTGTTGATCTGCTATGCTTGACTATTATTGTGGTGCTGCCCATCACTGCATGTTCTTATCTTAAATACTAGAAAGCAGCTTCAGGTTTACTTAAAATAGCTCATAGTTACATAGCTGAAGGGGCTGTGAGGTGGTCCTGGCACTGTCCAGCTGACTATTTGGGTTATCTTTGAATAGGCCAACTCTTTTGGCACCACAGACAAACCGGGACTGACCTTGCCAGGAGAAATAGCCATTTCAATGAACTTTCTAAAGTCTAACTGGACTAATTCCTCCACTATATTCTGAGAGTCCTATGAAGGAAGTTTGGACATGTTGGCCAGCTTAACACTGCTGTCATTTTAAGGTGGATCGTTCTAATTGTACAGTGTGTTACATAAACAGTATAACATCAGAGCCAGTTTTGTTACACAATGGAAGCAGATCTGTGACTGCTATTATGGTCGGTCCTCCTGGCAATACCTCTAATATAACCTCCTGGAATGATGTCCTAATGGTAACTGAAATGTCATAATTTCATGTATGACATTATGCTTGTTAGATGTCTAATATCTTGTTCTGAGTGAATCTGGGTAGCAGGACCTGGGAAGGGTTCTATTCGACTCAGTGCTTGAATTGCAGGGCCTGGGAAGCTCCTGGGTTTAGAAGGCTGTGGCGTGGGGATGGGGTGTGACTTGCCTAAAATGAGAGGTTATAAGATGGGGCTTGTGGGTTTTATTAAGAGTCCCCACCTCTTCGCCCATAATTGAAGAACTACAGAGTCTGAAAGCAGATGTCAATGCTGAAATAGGCAGTTAATCTTTCTATAGGTCTCCAGAGACTAAATATTCACCATGAGCTCTCACATCCAGCTCCTAGGATGCCTTACACAACTATAGCTCTATTTATTTTATTTATTTAAAATATTTATATCCTGCCCCCAAGTACATTATTGCTCAGGGCAGCTCACGTTTATAAAATAGTTACAATATAAAACCAGACTAGTAAAATTAACCAAATTAAACAAGTTAAAAATCCAAGCTAAAGCCACAATCAGAATCAGCTTTTAAAATTTCAAATTGAATTATTAAACTAAGAATTATAAAAGGAAAAGAACCTACCAGATGTAGGTTCATCTGGTAGAACCTACCAGATGTAGGTTCATCTGGTAGAACCTACCAGATAAAAACTAAAGACCTACCAGGTGAAACATTAAAAAGCCTCTTTTAAAAGATGTGTTTAGTTTTTTAAAAACACTGAGAGAGGGAGCATGGTGAAGCTCTTCAGGGAGCACGTTCCAAAGCAAAAGGGCCACAACCAAAAAGATCCTGTCTCTAGTCTCTGCCAACGGGATCTCTGTTAGTGGCAGGGCCATGAGCAGGCCTGAGATGAGGAGTGGAGGGCCTTGGCAGGTTCATATGGGCGAATGTGGTCCAGCAGGTACTCCAGCCACAAGCCGGGGTCAAGACCAGAACCTTGAATCTAGCCCAGTAGCAGATTGGTAACCAATGAAGCTGCTGTACAATGGATGTGATACTTGTCAAGTGACTTGCACCCATGAGCATCCTTGCAGCAGAATTCTGAACCAGCTGAAGCTTCCAAACCATCTTCAAGGACAACTCCACATAGAGTGCATTGCAGTAGTCTAATCTGGATATTATCAAAGCATGAGTGACTGCGGTCAGGTCCGACCTCTCCAAGTAGGGAGTTGCAGCTGGTGCACCAGCCATACTAATAAAAGGTGCTTCTGCACACCGCTGCTCCCTCTGCCTCCAAGGACAGCATTGAGTCCAGAAACACCCCCAAGCTGCGGACTCCGCCTTTCAGAGGGAGTGTGACACTGTCCAAAACCAGATTTATCTCACTACTCATCTAATCAGTTTTACCAACCCAGAACACTTCCAACTCATCAGGATTAAGTTTAAATTTCTATCTAGCCAGCTGTTCTATGGTAGACTTGCCCTGAACCTTTGAGAATAGAATGTTCTAAAAAATTCCAAATACTCTTATCTGCTGTGTATATTTGCCCTCTCTCAGACTTTTTGGTCAGTTTCCCCTGTCTTTGTGGGCAAGTCTTGTACTATGAATTGTCTGACATGATCATGCCTCTTTCTGCTGTGTCTGAGACAGATGTTAGTCCAAGCAACAATTGTCATATCTTTACCACCACTGAAACTGAAGGGGTGGGGAATCTAAGTCTTAAGTCAGTCGTATATGTGGTATCATCAGCAGTCAAACAGCCCCGGTAACATCACAAGTGAACATCTCTTCCCAGGATAGGGATAGATGATCCAGAAGTTTGGTTTATAGTTCTGCATGGTATTTGAATATGAATAAGCAAGTTAATCACTAAATAGAAATACTTTTTTTTCACAGGAATTCATAGAATTTAAAACAGGAAAACTAACCATGTTTCTTTAACTTCTAGAGTTGCAGGCCACCCTCTGGCACAGAATGAACGCTGTCTTCATATGTTCTTGCAAGATGAAGTAATAGACAAAAGCTACACACCATCCAAAATAAGACATGCTTGAATGCTTAACAACACTTAACTGGCATAAATGTTAGTGATTAATACACTTGGTCTAAGATTTGTAGTTTAAGGTTCTAGCATGCTGCAGATAAACTGGCACAAGAAGCCTTTGTTATACTAACGGCACTGCTTGGTCTTTGCATTCATTTTATGGCGTTTAAGAACTCGAGGTAAACTTGCTGTCAGACCTTTTTGATTAAATGGCTTTTAAAAACTATTTTGAAACTCTTCCCTTTATTCATTTGCAATGACCTTGTGACGTTTACTGACTTGGCCTTACTTGAACTTGCACTTTTCTGGTGTTGCACATTCACTTTTATTTGATTTAAAACACTAGAATGTGTCTGTAAAATAACTAGTATTCAACCTGCAAATTTGGTGACTAACATAGTGCATTGTTTTCAATATCCCCTTGTGTAAAGTAAGCACTTCTGCAGTTGTATCCTTAAGCTGGGGTGTGGGTGGGGGGGAATCTTTATACTGAGAAGCAATGAGGGAACTATCTTTATATTGTGTAAAAAGAAATCAGATTTGTATACTAAGATCATTTGTTTAAAGTTGTTTTGAAATAAAAACTGAAAACACTCTTAGCATGTCTTTACTACTAAAACCTCATGCTCTCGATGCCTTGGATTAGTTCAGCTCCTGGATGTTACACAGCTGGCTTAATAAATTTCTACTTCTTACTCTGGGTTTTTTCTAAAACTAGTACTTCGAAGTTGAATGAGGATAAGTAGCTACCAGTTAAGTTACAAACTATGCATACATGCCTGGGTGAAAGTTGCACTGAACTCTGCAGGACTCCTGAATAGTCATGACTGAGGTGTTAACCACTACAGAGTTAAAACTGGCTGTAGCTGGAATTTGAAATCATGCTTGGTGCTGCTTGAGCATTTTGGTTGTTTAGGTTGTCTTCCAAAAAGCCAGAGCACCTGTGAAACTACTAATCAGGCTTATGGAGTTCTGAATGCAGGTTATAAAGGTTGGGTTTATTTCAGTTAGAACTCTCTTGCTAGCCTACATTAGATTTGAAATATCTCATGATACAGTTGTCTAACTGCAAATGAAGGAAATATCAACACTTAAGCATAGATATGAAGCACCTTTTGGCGCTTGGTAGCACCTTCATTAGGAAGAGCCCCCACTTTACCTGATTGTATAATTCCAGCTGATAAATGGGAAAATCATTTTCACGAAATGTATAGACAAAATGACGCCATAACGGTGAATGTCGAGGCATATACATCTGACCCCCCAAGATGGGACTCGGTCTCCTGCTCGGAAGTAGAAGGTCTTGTAAGACAATTTTTAAAAGGCAGAGCCCCTGGAGCCAATTATATTACTATAGAGGTGATTCTGTCTAACCTAGACTGGTGGGTTCCAGTTTTAGCCTCACTGTTCACGTTTATTGATAATATGGTGAAAATTCCACCACAATGGGGAGTGGTGATAATAGTCCCAATATACAAAAAAGGTAAA
The DNA here is from genome assembly GCF_027244095.1 of Hemicordylus capensis. NCBI lineage: Eukaryota > Metazoa > Chordata > Lepidosauria > Squamata > Cordylidae > Hemicordylus > Hemicordylus capensis. Next base: position 331,094,141 of record NC_069657.1, on the reverse strand, counting down.
CGGAGTGATCCTGCAAATTATAGGCCTATAAGCCTCCTGAGTGTGATTAGTAAAATTTATGCTAAACACTTAGCAATTAAGCTGGTGGACTGGATTGAGGAAAAGAACATTCTTGCAGTTGAACAGGCTGGCTTTCGAACAGGTCGATCTACTACAGAACATGCCCTGACCCTCCATTATCTTGTTGAAAAATATACAGCTAAGTCGGGTGCTGCACTTTATACTGCATTTATAGATCTGAAATCGGCATTTGATTCCATATCAAGAGACAGGCTCTGGCAAAAACTAATAGATTTGGAAATTGATAAGAGATTACTATTATTAATTTATAAACTATAGGAGAAGTCTCGATTGCGGGTCCGCTGCAACCAGTATGGTTATTTAACGTCAGATGTTCCAACTAGTAAAGGGGTAAAGCAGGGTTGTATTTTGGCACCTACTTTACTTAACATCTATATCAACTCAGTGGTGAGCTGTTTATCTGACATGTCTATGCACCCTCCAAAACTGGCACAGAAACACATTGCAGTCCTGCTGTATGCAGACGATATGATCCTTTTATCCCATATGCCCATAGGACTACGTCGAGCACTAGCACAATTAAGTTCATTTTGTAACAGAGAGATGATAGAGGTAAACCACCAAAAGACAAAAGTTTTGGTGTTTGCTAAACGGCCAAATTGATATACCTGGCACATGAATGGGAACACAATCGAACAAGTTCAATCTTATAAATACTTAGGTGTTGTATTCCACTCATCTGGTTCCCGTATTGCGCATCAAAAACATATTATTCAGAGCGCCCAATTATCAATCAATCTGATCAAATCATTTTATTTTTCACGGGGAGCTCTGTACATCCCTGTTGCAATAAAATTGCTATTGGCCAAAGTGTATCCTCAGATAATGTATGGTGCACAATTGGGCCCATTTAGTAATTTTGCTCCGTTAGAAACACTGCAAACTAAGTTCATAAGGACTATATTACAGCTGCCATGTTGTGTCCCAAATACTGTTATTAGAAGGGAGGTGGATCTGGTTAGATTTGAATCACATTATTGGAGATCTATCATACTCTACTGGTTAAAATTGGTTTTCATGAAAGTCGGCTTAGTGCATTTAATTCTGGAAGACTCCTTTAAATCCAATTGGAAATTGGCAATTACAGAAAAACTTCTATTATATGGATTCTCTCATGATGATTTTATTAGATTAGGTTTCGATCAGGCCAGAAGAGAAATTGTGCAACGTATCCATGACGTGGAGTTGCAGATGGATCATGCAAAGTTACCGAGTAGCATTTACATAGGTAGCCAGTGCACCGAGCTCAAGCCTGCTACATATCTAAGTAGCATTTTAATTCCAAAATTTAGACGAGCTCTAACACTTGCCCGTGTAAATGCTCTCCCAACAGCTGTGCTCCATGGGAGATTCCAGGGTATACCATACACATCAAGATTATGCCCTTGTGGATCTGGTAACGTTGAAACAACTGCTCATGTTTTACTGCATTGTGAATATTACAGAGACATAAGACGCCAACAAATTGCCCCACTTTTGATAAACTTTCCGGGTCGTGGAGAGGATTTCTATTTAAACTATTTGCTCACTAATCCTAATCCGGATGTTATTCATATCGTGGCCAAATATTGTTATATAATATGCCAAATGCGTATAAATGTAGTCTGATTTTATATTATCATCTTATTATTGTTATTATCATTATTATTTTAATATTGTTGTATTGCTGGTCTACGACCGAAATAAAGTTTTACAAGACAAGCATAGATATGGGAACTACTTAAGCAGTTCCATTTTACAGTGCCCTTTAGCTAGATCAAACCCATTGGTGATTGGCTTCCTTTTCAATGCTGTAGTGTAGACCAAGCATTAACAGCCCTTAAATGTGCCTAAACAACAACTGTTAAGAGTCCCATAGTGTCTGCTTGGCTATATTTGATCCCTTATAAACACATGCTTGAGGAGGTTAGTATGCCTCTTACAGCCATGCCAGTTTACTATAGCCATGCAAACCAAGACAATCACAGATCATATTGGGACAAAGCTTCTGAAATACAGAGACTTCAACTTGCTCATCTTCACACTTCCTGATTAGCAGCCTGTTCTTAAACAGACGTTGCTTCAGAATTAGTCTTTTGAATCTCATCTTGCTTCTCTGTAGCACTAACACTAACTTAATGCAGGGGTTCTCAGACTTGAGTCTCCATCTGTTGTTGGACTACAACTCCCATCATTCCCAGTCACAATGGCCAAAGGCTATTATAGCTGGGAATATTGGGAGTTGCAGTCTTAAAGCTGGGGAACCAAGTTTGAGAACCCCAACATTTATGGATAGAATTGACCTCTAGTAAAACTTGACCTTGATGCTTGTACCAAGTGGCTGTACACTTGGTTACAACATTTAGCTGCCCACACTTAGTCTACCAACAATTATCAGCTTGGAATGCCAATTTCATGGTCTAGAAAACGTGATCGACTACACAGCACAATTCTACAACCTGAAACACAGTTCATGGGGAGGCTCTTGATCCATGCCAGTACAAAACCTTGGAATGTGATTTTCAGTTGTGGCCAGCCAAAAAAAATCTGAAGTGGAAATGTTCTTTTTTTAAAAAAGGATCTTAGATAGAGCCACTGCTCAATCCCAGTAGCTTGTGTGACTTTATACATATGGAAATATTCTACCTAATATTGATGCCAGATGCAGACTTTGTATGCACTCATTAAAAGGTGTTGCAATCCCTCTTTAAAGTTGTTCAGTTAATGGCTCAGAGCCTCCATTTCTGTCCTACCTACTGCATGGCTACATACCCTTGCTTAGTGGCTTCACTTCCCTAATCGTGTTTCTCAGTCTCCATAGTGAAGAAAGCATGCATCTTTGTTCATATACCTCAGCCAATTGGGTCTTCCCAATGATGTGTTCTGGAATGCCTGTTGAATGTTCAGAAAATCCACTCAGTCTAGATTACTTGGGGAAAGGTTTGATCTCAGCCCCGCAGGCCTGGTGTGCTTCAGGTTGAGGTTCACACTGCATAGGAGCCCTGAGCACTAAGCAAACTTGCTAAGCCATTACATAATATCCATTTCAGCATCCTGTTCAAACATTTCAAAATGATCTTTGTTGGTATCCTTGGCCAAATTTTTTGCCATCTCTTCTAGGTAAGTTCATTGTACTCTTGCAATATGTAATGTACGGTGGGGAAGCTCTATAATAAACTGAGAAATTGCACATTGCAGTTTCTCAGATACAGTGGTCACTTCATGAATTACAGGAATGCTAAAAATCTACTTTCAAACTATCATCTTCACAATGGCCAGGATCTATAGAACTCTGTGTGTTCTGCTTCTGCCTAAGGCACTTGACTACGCTAATGGTGATTTTTCTTAAATCTCAGATTTCTGTACCAGTCCCATAACTACATTAAGTCACAATATTAGGTAATGAAACAATCGTAATGTGTATAATTCTCTGGAAAACTATAAATGCCTAGCAACACTGGAGCCTAAAACACACCTCATTGACTGACTCAATTATGCCATCATTTCCCTGTTCTCTGAAGCAGATATGGGCAAATGCATAATCTATAAAATTTTCTGCCACAAGATGTGGTGACAGCCAATGGCCTGGATGGCTTTAAGAAGGGTTTAGATAAATCCATGGAGGACAAGTCTGTCACTGGCTACTAAACTGAAGGCTATAGGCCAGCCTAAGAGGCAAGATGTCTCTAAATAGTGCCGGTTGCAGGGGAGCAACAGCAGGAGAGAAGGCATGCCCTCAGCTCTTGCTAGTGGGCTTCCCAGAGGCATCCAGTGGGCCACTGTGTGAAACAGGATGCTGGACTAGATAGGCCTTGGACTTGATTCAGCAGGGCTGTTCTCATGTGCTTATGTTCTTACCACTTTTTATTCTGCTGGGTTCTCTGCCTTCTTTGATGTCAACTAACAGGCCCCAAAATTATTAAGGTGAGAAATTAGGTGGGGGGTGGGCAGGGGTGCAACGATAGGGGGGGCAGGCAGGGCACGTGCCCTGGGCGCCACCCCGGTGGGCCACATGGGGGGGCGCCCAAAAGTGGCTTCCCCCCACCCCCCGGATCGCCCGCCGAGTGTGGCGGCGGGCGTGCGGCGGCGATTTGGTGCTGGTGGCGGGCGGCGGCGGTGGGTCGCCCGCCAAGTGCGGCAGTGGCTGGTGGCTGGTGGCGATGGGCTGTAGCACGGCCCGAGTGGCGGCGGATCACCCGCCGAGGAGTGCAGGTAGAGCGACGCCGAGCCTGCCTTCTGGCCAGGTGTCGCTTCCCAACTGCGCAGGCGCGCCTGCGCAGTTGGGAAGCGACACCGGGCCAGAAGGCAGGCTCGGCGTCGCTCTGCCTGCACTCGGCGGGCGATCCACCGCCGCCGCTCGGGCCGCGCTACAGCCCATCGCCGCCAGCCACCAGCCACCACTGCACTCGGTGGGCCGCGGGCGACCCGCCACCGCCAAATCGCCGCCGCCCGCCTGCCGCACTCGGCGGGAGACCCACCACCGAATTGCCGCCGCCACCGCCGGCGATCTGCCGCCTGGGGGGCACCGCCGCGCCCTCACAGGTATGTGGGGGCCAGGGGGGCGCCATTTCAGGGCCAGAGCTTGCCCTGGGTGCCGTTTCCCCCCGATACGCCACTGGGGGTGGGATTCATCTGCTACCACATAATGAGGTTGCAGCTCTGATCTGGGTGGAATACTGAGGTGGGGGGACTGAGGAATTCTCTCTCTGATAGTACAGGACTTTGGTGTATGAGGCAGTGGCAGTTGCTAAAGATTGCTGGTTGACACTTAGAAAAACATTGTTACAGTAATATTACTGTCTGATATCTCTTTTGACCTCCAAGTGGCGTGACATAAAGTTAGGACCCACCCACACACCAGGATGAGATCTGCCCTGGCATAACATCATCAATTCACTGGATTCTGGTCAAACCTCAAGTTTAATCTAGAGCCAGGTTATATCTTTATATTAATTAGTTAATTTCTCATCAGAATAGGGGAAACATCCAGTTCTCACTTAGTTCTATATGAGAAATCTTTCCCCTAGGAATTAAAAAAAATTGGCAATTAGTTGTGTGTGTGTATAGTAAATAGCAATTTGACTTTTTTAGTCAGTGAAATTCTATGAATGGGAAACAGCAATATTTGCATGAAGCAATATAGAATTAAAGGGCATACTATTTTAAACATAATATATTTTTTATTCTTTGTAAATACAATGAGTACAACCTTAACTTCACAAATCAGTTAATCCACTTTGTACAAGAGAAGTTTTACTCATTCTATGATACTTCAAGTGCTGATTCTTCTTCCTCAGTGCTAGTTCCTAAAACAAATAAAAACTTAAAAGTACAGCAGCTATATTTTAATGTTGTCCTACATTTTCCATAAGTATATTCTCATCAAATTAAGCAGCTCATTATATCTGTTTTTGTGGAGGGGGCAGGGTGCGGGAGGTTGTATGAGAGATATCAAGGCTTTCATTAGAACCTGGAGTTTTCTAACATGACGTTAGAGGGTCTTAATGTTATGCTTGTATTGATCAACCATCTTTTCCACTGCTGGAAATGTATTTCAGACTTGCTATTGTAGCATAGGTCTCCTTTTTGTACATCCCATTGACAAAGAGTTTGGCCACCGTTGCCTTTGGTTTCAGCACTATGCCAGTGGGACAGCGATCAGTTCACTAAATCAATCCTCTCCATTTTCTTTTATTTGGTTTTGCTGCTTAATCTTTACTTAACATGGTTTGTTTGTTTTTTGTTTACTTTTATTTTTAAAGCTCTTCTGTCTGAGATGTTAAACTGAATGGAAATGTTGGCAAGACTCAGCAGTGAAGTCCACCAGTTCATTTTTAAACAGGAGGTCTGGCCTACTGAATCCCAAAGGTATCTGCCAGCACATGTCACTTCTTTAAAAAATCCATTATGAAGGCCACTTTTATTATATGTTACAAGTGAAGTAAATATGTTGATAACCTGGTATTCAGTGTTGCCTCTCATATAAAAGCATTCACCCACAAGCTACTTTAAAAAACATTTGTGAAGGCCACCTTATGACACATTACAACAGAACAATGTTTGGTTACCCAATTTTTCAAAGTATGAAAAAAACAACCACCTTAAAGTACCTTTTTCTTTACCCTGTCAAATCCATCAGCTACATGACAGACTAGCACAGCCTTGGTTAACTATAAATGACAGCTGAATGGACTCCACCATATTGCTACAGACGTAGCAGCCAAGTTTGACCTGCTGCAGTTTTTCTGTGGAACACTGTATTTTCCCAAAGTCTTAAGTTGCTCTTTTCAAGGCCGCAGAATCATATCGATTGGGTGTACGTTGTCAATAGGTTAAACTTTTCCAGGCTTCAGCTTCCTGTTGAGTGTATTAGCTGAATCCATTCTCCGTGGATTAGAAAAGTCTTCCTACTGATCCTGATTTTTGATCCTCCCCCCACCCCCGTCAGTTTATATGTCACTGGACTTGTACATGTCTGAAAGTAGTCTTGTGATTGGCACATTCCCAATGGTTTTTTTGAAAAACACTTCTTCTATTGTAGAGGGGCTAATGGATCGTAAAGCTGGCAAAAGCAACAAGAGTTTCCCAAAACGACAGGGTTGTGTGGGGTACCTGGAAGGCCAAAAAGGAAATTAATACAATTGATTTTTTAAAACCCAATAAATTAAAAACAACCCTCGATAATACAAATCTTCAAGAACAATATACCTGAGTTTTCTCTCAAGCCTGTGTGGTGTAGTGGCTAGAGCAGTAATCTTCACCATTTTTCAAGCGGGGGCCGCTTTGGCAAAAAATAATACAAGTGTGGGGAATTTGTTTGAGTAATGAACTAAAGGATTATGATGGCAAAATACGAAGAAAATGTATGAGAGCAAATATAGATGTTGCAGTGTGGCTATGTTGAAAGATGAACTGGAAGTCACATTGGTATATAGAAAACCAATAAAATATAAATGCAAAAAAATTAATAATAATACAAGAGAAATGCTTTGTATATTTATGAATATTTTAACCTGGTTTTTATATGTTTTAAATTCTTGTTTGGTTTTTGGTTTGGTTTGTGCTGTAAACCGCCTTGAGACTTCGGTAGTGGGCAGCATACACATTTATTAAATAAATAAATAATAAAGAGTGCTATACAATGGCAAAGTAGTATTAGATAGCAACTGTCCAGTGACAGAGTCCAAACACTCACTGTGAGAGCCGTTTTCCACTGTGCTGATCTCTGCACAATACTGCACTTCTCTCGGTTCTCTCTCTTTAAGAGAGACAGAGTCCTCTCATAAGCGCTCCATGGGGATAGTTCTAGGAAAGGCTACACTTCGCAGGCACAGAGGCTGAAGAGGGCTCCTGAACAGTGGGCTACAGGGTGTGTTGGACTCTGGTTTAACTCCGTGGACAGTTGCTATATAATACTACTTTGTTTTAATAGTACTAGTACAAAGCACTGCACGTGTATTCTTTTGCTGTAATCCATTCAACAACCCTGTATGGTACGCATGCATTATTATCCCCATTTTGCAGCAGGGAAGCCAAAGCTGGAGGGAATGGCTCGCCAAAAGCCACTTCGTGACTGCATAGCACAGATGAGATCTGAAGTTTGCAGCTCAGTCTCTTAGCCACAACACTGCACCGGCATTCAGGCTAACCTGTCTCAGAACATGAGGATATAAATGAGATAAACCTCACGTAAGCCACCTTGAGCTCCTCTAAGGCAGGATGCTCCTCTAACTGCAACAATATAACTAACAACAATTGCTTGAATCGGTCACAGGAGCCACATCTTATTTTGTCCCTTTGAAAAAGATTTAATTCGGCTTTCATTTAATTCAGCAGTCAAATTATTTTGCCATTCTTCATCAATCTTTAGATAATCTAAAGTCAATTTCTGCTTCGCTATGAACCATCTTGCACTCAAGGGCTTCATATGCATAACTCAGAAAATAATTCAGCCCTTTAAAAAAAAATCTTTTAATAGAGAGTAAGATACTTCTGATACTTCATAACCATTGCCTTCTAAATTTTTGTCTGCTGCACTTAACACCTAAATAAGATGACCATTCTGAAAGTGTAAGACAGGATTAAAATGTAAGACAACTAAAGGGGACACCAGCATTTGCTAAGAGAGGCCCAAGAACCTCCCTAGTTTTGTAGTTCACAGCTGCAAAAACAAAACTGAAACACTGTATACCACTCCCAAAAATGGTGGGGGCTCAAAGTGTACCCTAAATTATGCTAGTTTTTTAAAAAAGATGATCTGATTTTACTCTCTGTATGTCTTCCTTGTGCTAGCAGTTTTCACTAATCCTATTGATTGTACTGTATTTGGCTTATTATTAGACGCCTTTAATCTCTTGTAAGAAAGGCAGGGTACACATTTTTAAAACATTTAAAATAAATAAAGAAGGCACTCCCCACAATACAAAAGCTGACATTGGCATCCTTCCTTGCCCAGCTGCATGTAATTCCATGCTGATCTGTGCAGTCAGCTCTCGGTCTAGCCAAGCTGAGAAAACTGCTCATGCAAAAGTAGCTCCCACACAGCTAGGGAAATACTGAAAGGGTTCTCAAACACCTGGATTGGGATAGCTTTGTGGGACATATTGAGTACCTTTTTTTTTTTTTTGTGGAGGGGAGGGGTTTAAAAGACTTTTCTTATTTATTTATTGTTCAGTTTTTATACCACCTTTCATAATGCATCTCAAGGTGGTTTACAAAAGTTACAATACAATACAAGTCCATAAAGGTTACATTTAAAACCTTAAAATCAATTAAACATTAAAACCATAAAACGCCAAGAAACAATTAGAAAGAAACAAACGCAAGAAAGCTGAGAAACCTGGAGCTTCTAGGAGGTAAAAGCCTGAGTAAATAAAGAAGACTTTAGTTCTTTTTTAAAAGCAGCCACAGCTGTCACAGAGCAAACCTTTACTGGGAGAGCATTCCAGAGTCTGAGGGCAACAACTTATACTTTTAACCAGTGGTGGGTGGTACCCATTGGGACTGATGGGGCAGAGCCTGGGGTAACAATAGCTGGGGCTAACAGTAGGTGGGTCCAACCCTGAGATAATTTAAAAAGCAGCGGTGGGGGGGCAATAACAAGACTGTTTTTTCCTAATCTATAAAGTTGTTCACTTGTCTCAACCAGAATCTTCATCATTGACACCAGTGATTGGCAGCTGGCAATTTAGTGCTAACTTCACCCCTTGGCTGGCTGTGAGTAAACGAATCATGCTCTTAGACTGCAGATGGCACCTGTGTACCCGCAAGCTGTACCACAAGGTATCATTCTGGCCACACACGGAGCTCACTAGTTCACTAGACAGATGGCCAATTGTATTCATAGCTGCATCTTTCACTTGGGTAGAGTTTCAGATAGATAGTGTTGTCGTTTAGCTAGTTTAATATGAGAAGTGAATTAACTTGTGTGCTTTTGGGATCTTCTAGCCATTTCAGCCTCTCCCAGAAAAGAATCCAAAGTTCTTTCCAGCATCCCAAGTGTATCTGTTGTAAATAAACAGCCAGTCATGTGTTAGCCAGTATGTAAGAAGTGAAAGGACAATAAACAGGCATCCCTACCAGTCTCTCTTTTCCTCCCATTATAATCTGGACCATTTGTCAGTTGCAACTCAAAACAAAAACCTTGATCAATTTCAGAATGCCAAGAGAGGGAAAAGTGTGGCCCAAGCACTTTAATAGCACAGTTTAACAAGACACTAAATTTCTCAGGAAAAGCCCTTAGGTAAATTATCAATTGCTTCGAGCACCTGCCCAAGAACTACTTGATAAATATTTATCTGCAAACACGAGCAACACAGGCGTATAAGCACACGTTTCTTCTCAAGGAACAATGAGAGGTTCTTCTGCTTCAGATGTATTGCTGCATTTTAGTTTAAAGCGTACAGGATATCAAGAAAGATGCAGTTGGGGATCCATAAAGCTCAGGCCAGATTTCATTTCATCAGCCTGGTAGATTATATTCACATTTACACACAGGAACACTCTTTGTAATATCCGTTCACTTTTTAGCAAGCCAACATATCAGTCCCAGCCATGCACGCGCTCTCTTCCTCTCCTCCCAAGGCACCATACATTAAAACAGCTGCTAATTAATTATGCTAACCTCTGGTCCCCTACATTCCACACAAAAATCAGGAGCAAGAATGCCTTTTGAAGAAATGTATTTCTCACTTACCAAAGGGGTAAGGTTTATTTATTTATTTTTATGCTTTTGTAGATTTGCAGAAGGGGGCCTTCTAATCTTAAACCCACCCCTTCTCTTTGCACCTCCACCGCCTTTCAACCCTTTGCCTTGTGCCCATCATCACCTTGGCTTAAAGACATGTTGATTGAGACACAAGTTGGTGGATTTCAACAACAAGCTACTCCTGCCATCACACCTACACACCCACCCTTCCTTTCTCCTTAAAAATGTTGACTAAAATCCAGTTCTAAACAATGGCTATGGAGGAAGTTACTGGTAGCCAAGAAGTTAATACTGAGGCAGTGGAAATCTCCCAGTCCCCCTAGGCAGGGGCGGAGGGCCACTGCCCCTTAGGGGCCGCGCCTCGCGGCCCCAACATGCTCCCTGTGTCTGACATCAGAAGTGGGGGGGGGTGCTGGTTTAGCTCCTGAGAGGGGCTGTGCAGCTCTGTTTGGGAGTTAAATGGCTGGCACTGCATTTGTGGCGCAGCCAGGAGTGAGTGCCACTCATAGCCGTGCTGCAAACGCAGCGCTGCCCTGGCTCTAATTCCCATACGGGGCTACATGGCCCCATTTGGGAGCCAGACCACACACCCCACATCAGACATCTGGTGTGGGGGCGTGGCTAGCCCTTGCGTCTGATGCCAGATGTGGGAGGGCGGGGTGAGCGGGGCCGCAGCGGCGGCCGGGCACAGGGCACTCATGGTCTGGCTCCGCCACTGTCCCTAGGAGTCAGGATTGGGTGAGGACCTGCTTGAGCTAGCGGCACATGAAAAATGGGCCTTCATAAAAATCAATCAATCAGATAAATGGTCAGAAATCTGGGACAACTTCCTGGAACTATTCTTAGAATAGAAACCCCTCTGGTCTACCCATACCGACTAGTGCAATGGTGAGTAGCCCTTCGCCTCTTCCCTCCCTCCCCTTCTGCTTTCTTTCTCCCTCTTTCTCTTTCCATCTCTCCTTTCTTTTCTCATCTCCCCCCAACCAGTGCTGAAAGGGGAAGGGAAGGTTGGGCTTGGGGGCAAGATGGGGGGGACGGACTGGGAAAGACATTGTAAAATACAGAATGTCCAAAACAAATTTTTTTAAAGAATGTTTTGCCCTGATGTAATGGAAGAGCATTCAGAGACTTGGAAAGGTGCTGTGGGTTGGAGTGCTGCAAGCTGGCACCCAAAGAGGGGGTAAAGTACATCCTGATTGGCTCTAGACACTAAATATGCTATGTGGGTAGTGCCTAGGCATGCAAATAAATGTAGTTTTGAATGTTGCAGGCAGATGTCCTGCCTGACAGAAATGTATTTGGGAAATACAAGTTGAAGGAACAGACTATGAGTAAGCCTTCTATTGGAAAGAGAGAGAGAAAGCGTGTGTGCAACCAGCAGGTGCGGGAAGGAAGGAAGGAAGGAAGGAAGGAAGGAAGGAAGGAAGGAATAGGTGATGCGCTTGGTGGTAGAAGGTATAGGCTCTAAGGGGGCAGTGCCCCACCTGCCCTTGTTGACAGTCCCGCCTTGTCCCTCTGCAAAATAGGGGACTCAATGTGTACCCCAAATACTTGGGATACTACCAGGCCACACAGAAAGCTGATATTTGGCACACAAATGATTACAAGGTGTTCTAATTACAAGGAGTCTACAGTCTCTCTGTAGAAAAGGAGACAAGAATTGCACTCCAAAATGCTTAAAATACAAGCTACCTAGAAAGCTGAAATATAGTGGTCACACCTAAAAATGGGACATTTTTGCATCTAGCAGTCAAATCTTGGAACATTAAGTTTATCTCATAATAGAGGCTGGCTGGCACTGTAGCAAGTCTTAAGAACATAAGAACAGCCCCGCGGGATCAGGTCCAAGGCAGGGGTGTATCTAGGGTGGGGCAGGCAGGGCACGTGCCCCGGGCGCCACTTGAAGGGGGCGCCATTTTTTAAAATTAAAAAATAAAAATAAAAATGGCCACCAAAAACAAAATGGCCACCGTGCATGCTCAAATGGCCTCTGTGAGGCCCTATGCCATGTCAGGCCATGCAGAGGCCATTTGAGCATGTGCGGTGGCCATTTTGTTTTCAGAAGCCATTTTTTTTAAAAAAAAACTATTTTTAAAAATGGCCACTGCACATGCTCAAATGGTCCCTGTGAGACCCTAGAGGCCAGTGGGGGAGGGGGAACCTTTGCAGACCCCCCTCCCAGCCTTTAGGAAGCCCCCCAAAGGGGCTACAGGTAAAAAAAAATTCAAAAATTTAGTATAATATAAGTCACTGTACACATATTCAGATTGGCACTATGTACAGAGAATCAGGGCTCGTGAATACTGAGCTGAACCTTATGAGCTAGGATTGTATTCATTTGCTCTTATTTTGCTTCTTGTGATAAGTGAGTTAAATGTGATGTCTTAATCATATGGCTATTAATGGTGAGTTTGTCTTTGAATCTGTGTGAAATCTGTAGTATTAATGCCCACCAGGAGTTCCTTGCTCTCTTTCTCTCATTTTAACTGTCTTTCTGAAATACTAGAATATATTCCAAGCAGTGACAAAGTTTACTCTGCATATCCTTTAATTCTTTTCAAAGTATCTGGGAAAAGTCAAATTCTCCATTTATTTTTAAAACTTATGTAATAGTGATGCTACAATGCATAGTAGAGAATTAGACAGGCACTTCTGTTTAGTTTTCCAAGTACATCTCCACATAGTATTTGGGTATTTCATGAGCCTCAGCATACTGAAATTTGTAGTTTTCCAGCATTTTTTGGTCTGGCTAAGTCCACGGCTAAATAGTTTTTGAAATATTAAAAGATTAACGAGCTTGACTTCTATTTTTCAGCTGATATTATGGTAAAGTTATTTGAAGGATGGGTGTCAGATGTTTGGACAGGGGGCGCAATTTCAATGCTTGCCCTATGCGCTATTTTCCCTAGATACGCCTCTGGTCCAAGTCCTGTCTAGTCCAGCATCCTGTTTCACACAGTGGCCCACCAGATGCCTCTGGGGAGCCCACAGGCAAGAACTGAGGGCATGCCCTCTCTCCTGCTGTTGCTCCCTTGCAGATGGTATTAAAAGGCATCTTGCTTCTGAGGCTGGGAGTGGCCTATAGCCCTCAGATCAGTAGCCACTGATAGACTTGTCCTCCATGAATTTATCTAAGCCCTCCAGGCTGGTGACTGTCGCCAGGGGCATAACTATAATAGGGCAAGGGGAGACAGTTGTCTAGGGGCCCACTGCCTTGGGGCCCCCCCAGAGGGAAGTCACATGACTGAATCCCCCAGCCACGCACCCACCTGGGCTTCCTTCAGTTGTATTCATCCTCCCAAATTGATGTGAATGTTAAGACCTGGAGCTACCAGAACAGCATGTCTTTCTCTAGTACTGTTAAATGACTTGCATCGTCCACAATTTACAAAACTTAAAAAAAAAATAATTTAGGATGATGTTCTATTGTGGCACATAGGGGTGTGTGTGTGTGTGTGTATTTATTATTATTATTATTATTATTATTATTATAAATTTTACTAGGCTTTTTGTTACCACTATTGAGCCTCATTTAAGATTTCTTTACTTCATGAGCTGAGCTTCCGTAAGGAGGGGGGGGGCCCATTTTAAAATCTTGTCTCTGGGCCCACTCTAACCTTGCTATGACCCTGACTGTCGCCACATCTTGTGGCAGAGAATTCCATAGGTTGATTATGTGTTGTGTGAAAAAGTACTTACTTTTGTTGGACTCCCTATGGCAATCAGTTTCATGGGATGACCCCTGGTTCTAGTGTTATGCGAGTGGGAGATACATGTTTCTCTCTCCACACCATGTATGATTTTATAGACCTCTATCATGTCTCCCCCTCAGTCTTCTTTTTTCCAGACTAAAAAGCCCCTGAGTGTGGTAGCCTTAATAAGGAAGGTGCTCTATGCTCCTGATCATTTTGGTTGCCCTCTTCTGAAACTTCTCAAGTCCTCTAATGTCCTTTTTGAGGTATGGTAACCAGAAATGTATACAGTACTCCAAATGTGGCCACACCATAGATTTGTATAAGGGAGTTATGATATTAGCATTTTTATTTTCAGTCCCTTTCCTAATGATCCCTAGCATGGAATTGGCCTTTCCCATGTGTATCTGGAAACAGCTCACACTTTCAGTGAGCTGTCCACCACAACTCCAAGATCTCTTTCCTGGTCAATAAGCAAAAGCTCAAACCCCATCAACATATATGTGAAGTTGGGGTTTTGTGCCCCAATATGTATCACTTAAAACTTGCTAGCATTGAACCACATTTGCCATTTTATTGCCTACTCTCCCAATTTGGAGAGATTCCTTTGGAGCTCCTTGTAACCTGTTTTGGATTTCAAAATTACCCTAAATAGTTTAGTGTTATTTGCAAATGTGGCCATCTTGCTGCTTGCTTACCCCAACTTCTAGATCATTTATGAATAAATTAAAAAGTCCTAGTAGTCCTGGGGGACCCCACTACTTACTTCTCTCTGTTTAGATAACTGTCTATTAATACCTACCGTCTGTTTCCTGTCCTTCAACCAGTTACCAATCTACACATGAATCTGTCCCCTTATCCCATGACTGCTAAGTTTTCTTAAGAGTCTTTGATGAGGAACTTTGTCAAAAGCTTTTTGAAAGTCCAAGTATGCTATATCAACTGGATCACCTTTATCCACATGCCTGTTGACACTCTTAAAGAACTTCAAAAGGCTAATGAGGCAAGATATACCTTTGAAGAAGCTATGGTGGTTCTCTTTCAGCATGGCTTGTTCTTCTATATGCTTAACAGTTTTATCTTTGAGAATGCTTTCCATCAATCTGACCAGCACAGATGTTAAGCTAACTGGCCTGTAATTTCCCAGATCCCCCGTGGATCCCTTTTTGAAAATTGGTGTTACATTGGTGTAACATTCTAGTCTTCTGGTACAGAGCCTGATTGTAGGGATGTTAGATATTTTTGCAAGGAGGTCCACAATTTCACATTTGAGTTTAAGGACTCTCAAGTGGCTGCCATCTGACCCTGGAGATGTGCTACTTTTTAATTTTTTCAGACAGTTTAGAACATCATCTCATGTCACCTATGTCTGACTCATTTCTTTAGCCTCTGTCCTGAGAATCTCGGTTCAGGCAGAGGTATACGCTCAGTATCCCCTGCTGTGAAGACAGATGCAAACAACTCGTTTAGCTTCTCTGTAATCTCCATATCCTCCTTAACAATCCCTTTCACTCCCTCATCATCTAACAAACAAACTGCTTCCCTAGCAAGTTGCCTCCTTCTGATATATTTGAAGAATATTTTTGTTATTTGATGCTTTTAGCTAAATGTTCCTCAAACTCTCTTTTCACCTCCTTTATTGTCTCCTTGCATTTATTTTGCCAGAGTTTGTGTTCCTTTCTGTTCTCCTCATTTGGGTAGGCCTTCCAATTTCTGAAGGAATTCTTCTTCATCTTTATAGCTTCCTTGACTTTACTGGTTAGCCATGCTGGTATCCTTTGGGACTTTGTGTAAGGACCTCTCCTCCCTCTTGTTATACATTCTAACTGGGCTTCTATTGTTGTGGCTTTAAATAAACCCCATGCATTCTGGAATGAAGTGGCTCTTTTGATCTTCCCTTTCAGTTTTCTTTTCACCATTTTGCCTCATTTTAAAGACGTTTCCTCTTCTTGAAGTTCAAAGTGTCTGTGTTAGACTTCCTTGTCAATTCTCTCTTCACATATATGCTGGATTTGATCACACTGTGGTCACTGTTCTCTAAAGGTTCCACAACACTGACATCTCACACCAGGTCCTGTGCACAACTCAGGATTAATTCCAAGACCACCTTCTCTCTGGTTGGTTCCATGACCAACTGTGCTAGGGCATAGTTGTTCAGTGTATCTAGAAATTTGGCCTCTTTTAACTTGAATGTGAATTTACCCAGTCAATGTGTGGATAATTGGAATCACCCATTATTACAGCTCTGTCTCTCTTTGATGCCTCCCTGATTTCCTTCTGCAACTCCCAGTCACTGTCAGCATTTTGATCAGGAGTGTGATAGCACATTTTTAGTACCACAGTTCCTTTCAGGCCTTGTATTGTCACCCACAGAGTTTCTGTGGAGGACTCCAGTCTTCCTAGGTTTTCTAGCTTGTTAAATCCTATGCCTTCTTTAACATACAGGGCTACTCTACCGCCCCCCGCCCCCCCATACACACCATTCGCCCCTCCTTGACCTTTCTATAGAGTTTATATCCAGGAATAACAGTGCCCTGCTAGTTCTCATTGTTCCACCATGTTTCCGTTACACCCACTATATCTGTGTTTTCAATAGCAACCAGGCACTCCAGTTCACCCATCTTGGCACTGGCATATAAACACCTATATGCTGAATCTCTTACCTGCTGTGAGCTATCTTTCTTATCGCCATTTGTTCTCTTTGACCAGCTAGCACAAACTTCTGTCTGCTCTTTACCTGGTTCAACTCTGTCTCCTTCTGGTTTATCTGAAACATTACACCCTTGCACCTTAGGGGATGGCATTTGCCGAACTGGATACTGCTCAGCTCCTGTCAGTTTTCCACTAGGCATCATTTAAAGAGCTGTTCTGCAAACCTTTTGATTTTAAGCATCAGCAAACTGGTTCCATGTTGGTTCAAGTGGAGCCCCTCCCTTTTGTAAAGGCTTGACTTGTCCCAAAATGTATCTCAATGCCTAACAAATCTAAACCCCTTCTCCCGGCACCACCATCTCATCCATGTATTGAGACCCCTTAACTCTGCCTGGCCCTACACTTGGGACAGGTAGAATTTCTGAGAATGATACCTCAGGGGTCCTGGACTTCAATATGCTACCTAGCAGCCTAAACCTTGCTCCCAGGGCCTCTCGATGGCATTTCCCAACATTATTGGTGCTGACATGCACCACAACAGCTGACTCCTCCCCAGCACTGCCCAACAGCCTATCTAGACACTATGTGATGTCTGCAACCTTCGCACCAGGCAGACAAGTCACCATGCAGTCTACACACAGGCCACAGTCCCATCTCTCTATACCCTTAATGATCACATTGCCCACTATTTTGAGCCCCCCCCCCAGAGGAGTGTCCCCTGTGTGAGAGGATATGGGCTCATCATCCACAGAAGGGGTTCATTTTAAGGGAGCATTTCCTCTTCCTCCGAATGCAGTCCTCCTACCCTGAGACCTCCATTCTCTACAAGACAGTAGAGAAGGCTGGGAGTGGGATGCCTCCATTACATCCCTGAAGGTCTCATCCATGTAGTTCTCTGAGCTTCTCCAGATCAGCCACCTTGGCTTTGAGGGAACAAACTTGTTCCCCGAGACCCAGGAGCTCCTTGCATTGAGCACACACCCATGACTTCTGCCCATTGAGCAGATCATCATACATGCAACTCTTTGTGCAATACACTGGGAAGTGCCCCATCCCCCACTGGCACTATACCTTCATGACTGGTTTTGTTGGCTGTTTAGAGTATTTGGAGATTGTTTGTTTGAAAGTTAGGTCTTAGTTGAAGCTGTCACCTATTCAACAGTTTAAACTTTCTCTCCTGAGAATATAAAAGAGGGAGTTGTACTTACTTTCTCTTCCTGCTGGACTCCTTGTGTTCAAGAGGGGCTCCTATCAAGCTCTCCCGCACACTTTCCTACTAAACTCCATGCAAAATTCCCATGATACCTGTTCAGTAATTCCTGTTCACTAATGTCTGATCACTAAGCACTCTGGCCCCCTCCTCTTATGTAGAGAGTAGACTTCAAACCAAGGCAACCAAGCTTAACAGGAATGTGGCCCCTCCCACCAGGTATGACTCACCTCAGCCCTAGATGGCTCCTCCTACTGTCTCTCTCCAGGCAAAAGAGAAACTGAAAGTCACACAGTCACCAAAACAAGCTCTAGCAAAACAACAACAACAACAACAACAAACCAAGCCCTGGCAAAAAAATAAACAGAGACAGACACACACACTGGGACTTTTCCCCTAAAGAGATATCAGCCCCTCAGAATCAACCCCTCCTCCTGTTTGTTCAATTTTTTTAAAAGTTGTTTTTTAAAAGAAAAGTTTGCTACCTTCTCCTTTCCCCTGAGTTAAGTCAAATCCAAGTCAAACGGAAGGCTGGGCTGTGGGTGTTCTGTTGCCTTTTCAGGTTAAGATTTGGGGGCTGAGCCACTACCACTAACATCTAGAAACATAGACCTATGCGTACAGAATGCAAGTTGAATTTACTACTCCAGATATAGTCTTGCTTCGACCTTGCTGATGAAAGAAGTATTGAAATTCTTGGGTAGTTCCTAATGGACTAGAGCCCTAAAACTGGATATACATGTAGTCTAAGACATTGGATATGAAGGGAAAAAATCTGAAGCATGGGTCATTTGTAG
Organism: Hemicordylus capensis; assembly: GCF_027244095.1. NCBI lineage: Eukaryota > Metazoa > Chordata > Lepidosauria > Squamata > Cordylidae > Hemicordylus > Hemicordylus capensis. The sequence continues at coordinate 331,075,523 of NC_069657.1, read as the reverse complement.
GTTATATCTTAAAACAGGGAATTCAAAACATACCCTCAAATAGGTACTGTAAGTATTTCCAAACCAGATGAAAAGTTGACATTTGGCACATATGAAGCCCAAAATGCATGTATTACTGCCACCCGCCCCCACAAATCTGAAAATTTGACATCTTACAACTAACAAACAAAGGTCATGAAAGCTATGTCACAACTGAGTCCAGCACAACAAGTCGTGGGGTGGGGGGATATACAGTAGAATGTGGGACTGAGGATTCTGTGGCTTCTTCCAACTTAGACTGGAGAGGTGGGTTAAAGATATAACTATGCTTGCAGAATGCAGATTTTAATTTATACAGTGTACACACACACACACACACACACACGAAAGAGCGTGAGCGCAAATCCTATGTCAGGGTTGCACAACTTTGGCCCTCTAAGTGTTCTTAGACTACTACTCACATCATCGCTTATTAGCCAGTGGCTGGGGAAGATGGGAAGGTAGTACAGCCACAGCTGGAGAACCAAAGTTGTGCAGCCCTGCCATATGTGCATATACAGTGACTCTTTTTTCTTCTGGTGAAAAGTAAATAATAAGGTGCAGCTCACTTGCTCTAGTTCCCCCTCATTTGATGAAACTAAGATGGCTACTAATATAGACCAACTAGCTGACCCCGCACAGCACTCTTTGGGGCTGGTGGTTACCTCTTTCCTCCCCCCACCTTCTTTGCACTCTTTGGGGCTGGTGGTTACCTCTCTCCTCCCCCCACCTTCTGCCCCAGTCACTGCTTCCTAACCGTGGCTGGCCTGTGCCGGGCCCAGCCGCTTCTCCTCTCCACCGCCGCTGCCTCCTGATCCCCCCCCACTTTCTTCCCCCCCTCCTGGGCCTGCTCTGCGGCATGGCACTGCTGGCTGCCTCTCACCCCCGCCAGGCATGGCGTGGCTCTGCCGCCCACCCAGCCGGGCCCTCCGCCTCTTCCTGGCAGCCCAGCTGCCACCTCACCACGGGGCCTGGACCCCCTGCCACTTCCTCACCGGCTGGGCCCGCACGGCTCCACCCAGCCAGGCCTAGCCACCTCTCTTCCCTGCCGCCGCCTACCAGGGGCGTAGCAAGGTTGGAGTGGGCCCAGAGACAAGATTTTAAAATTGGCCCCCCCACTCAAAGTCCAGGGCCTCCGCACACCCCAGGCCCCCAAGGATTTAAGTCTGATATTCCAAAATAAGTATGCTGCCTGGAAATACATTTCACTGAATACACACACGCACACGTCACAATATATAGTGATATACATTGAGTACTATACATCTGTTTTACTTTTAATGCCTAGAACACACTAGAAAGATGAATGATTAAAATGGGCCCCTCGCTGCAGATTAGCCAAGGAGACTTTCAACCATGCAGGGTGAGCCTATGTTTGTTTTCTCAGAATTCTGAACAAATTCAGTCAAGTTTGATTCCAGGAGGTTTTTCACACGGGGCTTTTAAAGCCCTATAACACACATCTCCTCTGGAATGGAGGTGCTGCATTCACATGTTGGCCAGATTTACCCTGAAGTCCCTGCAAGTTATTGGGGAGCAGTTCACACACAAGAAAAATAAAATAAAATAAAAGCACCACACATGCTTCACAGTTCTCACTCAGACCTTCTGGGTTGCAAAACAACTTGAACATAAGTGCATTTATAAATATATGAATGAATGAATAAAATTAATATAATACTGTTGCTTCCAGAAGTTTTTGTAATTTTCTGCCATGAAACAAGCCACTTATAGGACTTTTTAGATAGTTTTTTTTAAGCCAGCAAATTTTCCAAGCTGTTTAAAAATAAATATTCAGAGACTTCTCAGTCCCTCCCCCCCATATCAAAGCCCTATGGCAAGCAGATCCCTATATATCTGGGTGGGGGTGGGGGTGGGAAAGGTAACCACAAAAAGGAGTTCATACTACCTGGCAGCAAGGGGTCTTCTGCTGCAGAGAACAGTGGAGGCCTCTCTGGCTCCCTCCTCCTTCCTGGCTGGCTTGGGCCCTACTGGAGTTCAGGCTTCACAGAGGCCTACACGAGGCCTCCGTGGAAGCCCCGCCCACCCGCCAATCAGCTGAGAGGCGGGAGAAAAGGAGCTCTTTGCAGCTTGTCTGCTGCTGGATTGCCGGCCAGGAGAACAAGCAGGAGAGACGGCGAAGAGGGCAAGTGGCTGAGAGGCTATGGGGCTGGGCAGGGGGCAATGGGGAGTCACATGAGGTGCCTCTGGGGTGCCCCTCCAGGCAGTGGGGCCCCCAGACAACTGTCTCCCCTTGCCCTATCGTTGTTACGCGCCTGCCGCCTACTCCTCCCCACTGCCGCCACTTTCTCCCCCACTTTCTTTCCCCCCCTCCCAGTGAATAGGCCTGAGCCTGCCTCTGCCCACCAAATATCCCCATGCATCCCCACATCCGCACGCATTTCCGCTGCCACTTCTGCCTGCCACGCACTGGCTTAGTGAAATAATTATATAGATAGATGCTACCATGTTGAATGTCTCTCCACAGTATCAGTGCGGTTATACTGTCTCAAAATGAAAAGGGCATGATCCAGCCAAAGCTAAGCAATGTTAAATCCCATTGATTTCAAAAAGAGCAAGAACATGCTCAATTCTCCCATTTATAATCAATGGGACCTAAAAGTGCTTAACTTTGGCTGACTCATGTCATTTTGATTGTATTCCCCCTAAAACCCATCTGTTTAATTCTAAAAATATAAATTATAGCCAATGAAAGCCTCCAAGATTAAAATCCCAAACTAAACAACTTTGGTATTTCTTTAGCCCCACAGTTTGAGGCTGCCCAGAGAAGCATGTATTAAAAAGTGCTAATACTGTAATCTTATTGTAAAGAAAAAAGTGTACCTACAGACCTTCTTTTAAAAAAAAAAATATTAACTATGTTTCTCATAAGGTATCATTCACTTTAAAGGAGTTGCCCTTCCTTTCTGTTTCCCCATGATTCTGAAAATACTCCTTCCCAGCCCATACGTCCAGAAGGCATTAACTTAATGTAGATACAGCAAATTCAGTGGCTAAAAAATGCAGTCAAATCAAATGCCCTCACCTGGTATGAATATAGCTGTTGAGGGTGAGCTGAGCTTCATCTTGAAGAGCTGCAATGGCAGCAGCATTCCGGAAACTTCTCAGCTCAGAACCACTATGCGTAGGAACTGAAAAGCAGAGAGAGCACTATTCAATTATTCACCAGACTGGTTCAGTCCAGTCAGGGGTACTAAGAGAATGTCACTAAATTGCACTTGATTACCTAGCAAATTCACGGGAGCGCCTAAAAGCATCTCCAAGCATGCTGTGCCTTATGACATTTTACCATCGGGGTTGGTTTGCTTGTAGGCCACCCCAGTCTGAAATCTCATAGTGAATGGCTTTGTTGAGAAGAAATATAAATTTCATTAAATTTCCAGTAAGAAGAAATGAGTGGAACTTAGAGACCAACTGCAGATTTATTTAATTTTACATAAAAACAAGCATTCGTTTTCAGGGGCAACCACCCACTTCATCAGATGCTCCATTGGAACTGGGGAAGCACAGTAGAGAGGTCAGCTGAAGGCAGATAGAATGAAAACATTCCAAAGATCTTAAAGGGACAGAGATGATAATTTGATATTACTGAAATATTTTGATTGATTAAGTGTCGTCAAGTCAGTGTCGACTCTTAGTGACCACATAGATAGATTCTTTCCTACAGTTCATCTCAAATTGCCACTCAACTATTCTTCTGGATCAACAAAGACTAACATGGCTATCCACCCGCACATATCAAAATTTCAGTTAAGCAGATTTTCAGTTTGAAATTCACTTAAATTTCAGTTAAGCAAGACTGCTTCTAGCTTAATCGCACCTCCAAATGCCAACCAAAATGGAAAGATCATGTGTTCAATTCTACAAGATGCTCAAGCCTGGAGTTGGTGGACATTAAAGCAGAGAGATTTCTATAGATACGGAACAGTCTCCCATTCCACCCTTTATATGCTCACACTCTTCCAATACGGTGTGTTGGAGATGGAACCATGAAGAAGGCTGGGCTTGTTTGAACACGGAGTTCACAGTAGGACATGAAGGAAGCAGCAAGAAGGGTGGGCCCACACCATGTAGGATCAGACCATTTATGGATTCGACCCTGCAAATCTCTGCAGTGCAATGCTGCTCCTCACCCTGGCTGGGATGCCTATATACTGAATTCTCCAACAATCTGGAATATGCCTTTTGCTTTCTTGAAGAAAACAACCTGAATTATATGGAATTTTAAAGGAGGACAGTTCAAGGAGTAAGAATGGACACACACTTTCATAAGGGAATGTTTTCAATGCTGACGTCCCAGTTGAGCAGAGAATCTGAACAGCCACATAGCATAAATTGTTGATCTATAGCGTTCAGTGCAATCTTCTTTGGAGGCACAGGCTGACATCGAGACTAATGAAGCATTGGTGCTATGGGGAAAGAACTAGTGCTTCTGAAGAGTTCAACTAACTCAGCTCCATTGCTTATTTGAAGGGAGGGGGGCAAATTTTGACAAGTTCCCCTTCCCACAGAAGCACTCTGTGCTACCGAAAAATACAACCCTGAGGGTTGCACAGCCCTCAGGGATATATTTTCAGGTGGCACAAAGTTTCCTTGGGGAAGAAGAACTTGTCAAAATTCCCCACCCCCTCCAAACAAGCACCAGTGCAGCATTCATCTAGAACTCTTCAGAAGCACTGGTGTTAAACTAGTGCTCCTCTCATAGCACCGGTGCTTTGTTAGTTGAGATGTCAGCCAATATACTTGACTGCTACACAGCATATTGAAGATTGTTTTTATATTCTCCTTACCAGCTTTAAAAGTGACAATGCATTTGAGACAAGCAAATTCTGTAGCATCTAACCGAAGCTGTCTAAATCTAGCCACGACCTCCTGTAACGCCTGTATTTCTGAGATAATCTTATTCAGCTTCTGAGAATCTGTATTGTCACCGTTCATGCCTGGAACACAAACATGTGAAATAAATACGCTAATAAGCTGTTTGAAGTATTTGATAGATTGATTTCTGAGGGGTGGGGGAACTTGCATGTATCATAGCTATTCAATTGTTACTTTCCGAGATCCGCTTCCACACAAAACTGACTATATTGTAGGAAAGTTAGTATGAAATCTTCTCTTGGATGATAACAAACACAGTAATTTGCATTTAAATGACAATGCAAGCAGTCGTGAATGCAACAAAACAACATTATTTGCATTTAAATATAGATTTATAAATGACAGGTATACTCTATTGTTTGAAAGGGATTTGTTATTCTTTACATGTTGTCCTTTTTTTCAGCAATGTATTTTTATGGTAATTTCTATAACAAAGTCATTAAATTGTGCAATTCTTACCCGATACAGCCAGTAGAGTGTTAGCATCAACTGGAATGGCCCATTGTGCTATTCCTAGAACAAACAGTTCCCTCCAAGCATCTTCCAAAAGCATCAGCTGTCATACAATAGAGGTACGATATAACATGGTGTATAATTTATAGATTGATAAACAATTTCAATATGTAAATTTCTGCTTTTTAAAAAATGGCTTTAGAATGCCTGGACTGCTTCCTTCTTCCCACTCCCCCACTGGAATATTTTAGTGATGCCTTTTTCATTTTGCTAAAGAGTCCTGGGCATGCATAGATATCACAGTTATTATAGGCATACCATAATATATGTTTCTTTCTATTTTATTTATTTATTTATTTTGTTAGTTGATTTATATGTCATCTTCCAGTGCAAGACCCTCAGGGTAGTACACAATTTAAAATATGTTGGCATATGGCTTTGAAGTTGGAAGTGTGATACAAGCTTCATATAGGGGCACTATTGTATAAACAACACACACAACAACTCAGGGCTGTAGGAGGAACAGTGATCCCCCTCCCCACTGCTGCAGCCCTGCTGCTGCCACCTACCTGTTCAGGCTGAGCACCACACTCAGCCCCAACTCTGCACCAGCCACGCTCTTTGCACTGGTATCAGAAAAAAAGCTGATGCAGGGTGTGTGGCCAGCATCGAGGCTAAGATGTCCCACCCATTTCCCTTTTCCAACCAGTGAGTATGTACTCACTAGCTAGGTGCTGGGGAGCGGGGTGAGCAAGGTGGCTTCCACTTGGCCCTTGGACATTTGTGGCTGGGGGACATTTGTGTCTCTCCAGTCAATGGCAGCTATGCCACTGCAACTGATCGGTTGTATCCTGAGTGTTCAGATAGAGGCACTCTACGGTTCCTTCCATTCACAGAAGGAGAGTTGCGGTGCTCTGTGTTTAAACAAAGCATCTCCATGCAAATGCTTAACATATAACCTAATAGGTTTTCATACTCAAAAGCATGAAACGTGTACAAAGCTCCACTCAAAAGTCAACATCACTATTCTGGGCTCCCTCCCTCCCTCGGCAGTAGTCAGACCTAAGGTATAAAACCCTCAAGTCCCTCATTCCCTGGAAGGATATCAGAGATTCAAGATTATCCTATCTTTCTGAACTGCCGCTGTGAAATGGTTGTCCTCCATATCATGACTTTGACACTCATTCAATCCTAGAACTCAAAACCTGAACATCTTCCCATCCTGATGAAACTGATATTCTTCACCTCCACCTCCGAGAACAAAGAAGCCAGCTGTTCCCCCTTGCTCCTTCTAACCCTGCAACAACATAACCAAGCCAGCCTTCCTTGTTTTGATAACCTGGGAGAGCAGCACCAGGTTGCTGAAAGCCCTGACGCACAGCCCTGCACTTACCCCCTATGGTGCACTGGGCCCCCACCTGCCCTCCATGACACACTGTCCCTGCACCCGGAGACAGTGGCTGATGACAGGTGATGGAACCTCCCATCTTCTCCATCAGTGAATGGGGAGAATATGCAGAAACAAAGGAAGCTCCTCTCTCTCTCAACTTAGGAGTAAGAGCCACAGCCACATCCCACCCCAACTTACCAATGGGGATGAAGGATGGGAAGAAGAGGAACTTCCTGCCATTGCCTGGTCCCTCCACAGTGGTGGCGGCAGCAGCTCCTCCTCCTCCCACCCTCCCCACCAGTCAATATGTTTTCTCCCAAAGGCTCCTGCATTCTCCTGGAGTCCTCACGGGGGTCTTGGGGAGAAAGCTCATTGGCCAGTGTGGAAGACAGGAGGAGGAAGAGTGACCACATGAATTCCTTGGCCAGGAGATTTGTGTGGCAGTTTCTCCTTCTCCTCCCCTCCCCTCTGGCCTTTCAGAGAGCTGTTCTGCAGTGCCTCAGGGTCTCTGTGGGACAACTCCCATTTGCAGATGAGGGTGCCAAGCACAACAGTGGTGTAAGTTTATCAGCTGTCTCACACCACCACTGCCACCAATACTGGCAAGTTATACCTCAAGTATGAAATGGAATATCTGTCTTCTGGGTCACCCTAAGGCTACATCTAGACTGTGGCAATTGCAACAGTCAGATGTCACAGGCAACCCCTGGAGAACTTGGGGGTGCCCAGCTCCTCTCTTGCTACTCTGCTCCAAGGGTGATGCTAGGGATCAGCCTGGCGGAGTATGGCTTGTCTCCCTCTGATGAGTGTGGGCCTTTGAACAGCCTGGCTGACCTTGGAGCAGAGTAGCAGAAGGGGAGCTGGGCACCCCCAAGTTCTCCATGGGTTGCCTGTGATATCTGGCTTTTGCAGTTGCCCACAACACCCTACAACTAGCCTAGGTGTAGCCTTAGGGTGACTCAGCAGACAGATTTTCCATTTCGTTCTTGAGGTGTGACTTGGCACCATATTTGTGGTAAGGAAGTAATTATCCTACCTCACTCATAGCCAGATGAGCATCCAGTGGCATAGCGAGACCCCCGGGAGCCAGGGGACAAAATCTTGGCAGCCCCCACCATTGCATGCAACCCAGTGCCCCAAACCTCACCCCCTGCATCTGATGTCAAGCGAAAGAGGTGGGGCAACCAACATCTCCCCGCTGCTGCTCCTAAATCCTGTTGGCTGCCCCCGCCACTGCTGCTGCCACCCCTGCCACTCCTGCCCCACTGCTGCTTCTTATCTCGGCCACTGTGCTGCCGCCGGCAGGCGCTGTGGCTGTCGGGCCATTCCAGCCAGCCTGCGTGCTTCTCCAACTGAACTGCGTGCTTGTGCAGTCCAGTTATGGATGTTGCATGCCTGTGACATCATGGGCATAAAGGGCATAAAACTTCCATAGTCGAACTGCACAGGCACACAGTTCAGCTGGAGAGGCACACAGACCGGCCAGAGAGGCCTGACATCCACAGCACCCACCCCTGCCGCCACAGGGGTGACCTGCCCCGCTCGGCTCACCCCCACCCCCCAAAGGCCAAGATAAGATGCGGTGGTGGGACAGGGGCAGCGGGGAGGTCTGCTTGGGGGCCCCTTGGGGGCCCCCCTGACCCTCTGAGCCCAGGGACATTTGTCCCTGCTTGTCCAATGGATGCTACGCCCATGAGAGCATCCTTCTCTCTGCTGTGCTTGTGGCACACACTAGGAACTTAAGGCCTATAGACTGGCTTAGGAATAACTCCATGTGATTTGCAACTGAGGATACATGCACAGGACTGGACTGCAAACAGAATCATCATATCAGTACAAGCAGCTCCCTGCTGCCCCCCCCCCCCCCGTTGTTGACCATAATTATTGAAACAAGAATTTGCATATGATAGAAGGTGGAGAAGAGAAGAAAAATATTCAAACCGCTGCCCGCCATTCAGAATTTGGGAGAAGCCTAAACTTTGCAACTCACAGTTTGGTCTGTAAAATTCCAGAGAGGATAATGGTGCAATTAATGAAATCCTTGGACTGTAAAGGGCAGATTAATTTCGTGTAACAATTCATGAAACTTGCCTTTAATTTCAATTGTTAGATATGCAGCCAGTTCATTTAAAATGACAGGATAATCTGATTCCTGACATGGATAATAGGCCTATTTTACAAAGACATTTTCTGTGATAACTTTAATCTGCACTAAGCCATTCCTTATATATTGATGGGACTCTTGTTTCTGATTCCCCCCCCCCCCACCGCTTAGTCCCATTTTCTCAATAGGAATGTTCTTTTGGAGAAAGTACTATGGTAAAGCAAATGAAACTTCACCTGGAAAAGAAGCCATCTCTCCTGATAGTAATGCACTGGAAGGAGGGCTTCAGAGGAAGGGGAACCGTGGCTGGTTTGACCAGGCATTAGGCTTATAATCTTTCTAGCAGGGCTGGGAGGGGCTGGAGAGATCAGTGCTCCAAAAGCACTCCACACTCACTGCTTACATCAATGAACACTTGCACTTTTCCAGCAGGGGGGTGGGAAGGAATGTCCACCATTTAAACAAGTCAATGTAGGTGAAAAATAAAACAAAAACTGGAGGCAAAAGTTCCACTCCAACTCTCACGCATGCCAATCTGAACTAAATTAATTAAAGATGTAGGGTGGTCCTGATAAAGAGAAAGTTAGCTTTGTCTAAATGTGATTGGACTCAATGGGAGAAGGAAGTCATGACTAACTACCTTGAGTGCCATTGGTTTCAACAGGGCTTAAGTGGGACTTTGCCCCGGTTTGGATGCTACTGCAATTTGTCTGCAGGCGTGTGCAGAGTCCTGGACAAACTTGTGATGCAGCAGCAATCACGCAGAGGCATTAGTCTTTATGACTGGGTGCCTCCACATAGAGGTATATATGTTGCTGCCATGGTTGGAATGATTGCAGCCTCCATTCTTTTTTGAGCCATTGGGATGTGAGTGTGCAGATCTCAGAAGCCAGTGTATAGCCCCATGTGGAGGTACAAATAAAATCTCCATGTGACTGCCATTCAGTTTGGATCTACATCCTCTTGCAAGTGGCCATTGAGAGCCATCAGAGATCAGTCTGGCTTGGGTCAATGTGTTTCCATGAAAAAATGTGCTAGCCTAGAAATGGGCTGCAAGCATTACATGATGAACCTGTGTAGTTAACAATATCTATGACTTCACTGCAGTGAGAAAGTAACACTTGTGATTAATCAAGCTTCTTCTGGACTTCTTTTCTTAAATGAGAAGGTGTGTCATGATCCAGCTGGATAAACCTGAGGAGAGTCAGGGGACAAGTCCAATACTGAGGCACTCCTCAAGCAGACACATGAGCAACACCCACCAGTGAAGGGCCCAACAATCCTGCAGAGGACTGCCCAGAAGAGCAACATCCCAAACCTTGAAAGTCTCCTTGTTTTCCAGCCTTGCTATCTGGAAGGCAGGCAACCTTGCTACCTGAGCCTCCCTAGACCTCAGGCCCTGGCTTGTCCTCGTCCAGTCCTGGACCTCTTTGGGAGGAGGCCAACTCCATTGAGAGGACTACCTGCCCAGGTTCTGGAACCAAGCTTGACAAGGTGCTTGGATTGGAGTCACATGCCTAGAAGACACACCCACTTTCTTCCTTTTTTAAAGGAAAGTTTAGAAGTACACAATAGTATGTGAGTGTAATTTGTGTATGGAGCATGCACCACTACAACACACACCTGCACATTTTCCTCTTGTGCACACATACTTTGTTGCCTAGAGTCACATTCCAGGACATTTTGAAGCCTACACAGAGTGGGAGGAACTCCTCAGAACTGGAAATCTGACAGTGCTAATGCAGAAGTGTGTTATATTCACTGGTGAAGACTCAGTGGGGAGTAGCAGTATAGTCTATGGGAACCATCTTTGGCAGGAGGAGGAGAAATAGGTATGCTTGATCAGGGTCTGGGTTCTATTTTTATCTTTGTAATCTCGATCACTTTTTATATCATCTGTCAGAATAAAACTTATGCATGCTTTAAATTATTGAACTGCACAAATGTTCTTTTAGAACTGCCCTTTTGGGGGAACTGCACGCTTTGTGCCTAGTTGCACATTTTTTTAAAAAAGCTCTGCCTTCTTTCCCTCAAGTGGCCTCAACTCTGGATTTCTCTTGCTTTGGAGGCTTGTGAGGACTCAGCTCTCTGGACTTGTGGGGAAATGTACACTTTTTTGTAAGGAAAGGTATATAACAGCTGTACCTTGGAACCGTTCATTAGGCTGATCGTGTGGTTTAAATTATGGTATATTTTTGCAGTCCTCTTGTATTATTTTGTCTATATGTTTTTCAGTGAATGCAGTCCACCTTCCTACTGCAAGGCACGGCCACTAACCAGCAGCCCCAATCAGCTAACTAACTGCAGCATATGGTGTATCCCAGGCAGAGAGCAGGTGCTTTGCAGAAGGGTTCTTGCCATGCAATCAGGCTAGTGAGCCAAGTAACATACTACCCCCCAAAAGCAACAGTATCTCGGGAAACATTCTTAAAAGATCCCAAATTCGCTTTTCCAGGGGAAAATGAAGATCCCTCACATAAAACAAGTCAATTTAGCCTAAATGGCAGCCAGACAACAAGAAGAACTCATTCATCAAGGGCAATCCTACTGAAACACAACTCCACGCCCTGTCTCTACTTCTGTCAGTCCCTGGTGTTGGTGCCTTTCAGAGGAACCCCCTAGGAGCATACTAGATGTATGGAAATTCCTTAGTGTTCTATTTTAATATATTCCTTGGCATAGACCTGGTTTATACATGCAGCAGAATAAGATGGTAGGTTCCTGAGGTGGTGAAGTGGATTATGTCACTTCAGATGTCTGTTTCTGAATGTACTCCCTCACAAAAATAAAGAAAAGAATTATACCAGCAAGTACAACAAAAACAAACCCTGGGACATGGAACAAAAGGTTCTAATCCAGTTTGCTCCCTGTTCTGCTAGTTTTCTACTTGAATGGAGTTTTCCATGTAGAGCAGGGCTGCACATCTTCGACCCTCCAACTGGTTTTGGACTACATCTCCTATCATTCCCTAGCCACAAAAGTCAATAATCAAGGATAATGGGAGCTGTAGTCCAGCATCTGAGGGAGAGCTGAAGTTATGCAACCCTGATGCAGAGGAACATAATCCATCACCTGCAGTCTGTAGTGGTGCATTAATATATTAATAGCTAGATATGGAGTGATAGGCAGTGATAGGACTAAAGATGATTCCTCTGTCATCTTGGAACCATCTCCTGAAGTCCAGTTCTGAACACTGAATGTGGTTAAATTGCTAGCATGCAAATGCAACCATGGCATAGTTGGCAGGTCCTGACCAATTCGTCCCCCATCCAAGATGCCATACCTTTCATCTAATCACAGAAAAGCATAATCTTTAGGACTCGGAGGAAACAATATAACAGGGATCAAGCTACCAAAGGATTATAACTCTACTTGCATTTCTGTCATTCCTTCTGAGTGTCGAAAGTGCTTCACATGTATCATCTTATGCATTCTACTACTTTAGAACTGTACCATCTCTTTCTGCTGCATTTGTAGATCTGGCTTAAGATTGTCCTTTTAATCACATGGTCTGAATCAAACAAACCTCTTTCCTCCACTCTCTCACACACTAGTTAGAAAGCTCACCTGGTCTTGTAACGACAGAGTAGAAAAAGCTGGGACGCTCTTGGCCCATTTGATGCTCATGAAGAGAAGCCTTGCTGCCGATTCACACACAGATTCGGTAGCCACTTCATACAGATACATGGGAGTACCGCTGACTTCATGTGGATACTAATAATCAAAAGGCATAATAAGACAGTATTTGGGAATTAGTAGGCATGACAACTGTCCAAGACTTGGCTATTTTCAATTACTATTTAGTTTGTTAGCAGGGATCATCAAAATGGAAACACCAGACTGATGTGATCAGGAAAATTACTCAGAGTAGTCCCTGTGGCTGACATGCAGAGCAAGAATGCACCAGTGTAGCAACAGCACTTCCAACTGCACCGGTGCAATGAGGAAGTGGCAATTTTTGGTGTCCCCCTTTCCCCTTGAAGCCCTCTGTGCCATCCAAAAACATGTCCCTCAGGGTTGCATGTCCTAACTTGTCCTTTTAATTTCAGTGCAGATACTTTGAGTAAATTTCCTCATCATGTCAGCTACTAACAACAAAAACAATACAATTAACTATTGTGCAAACAAATAATTGCTTAAGGTGAACAATACCTGGTGTGCCACATTTCATGCATAGTCAACAGGTAGATCAGATAACTGGGGAGGCTGATGTTCAGGCTAGGTCTACACATGCAGCAGAATGAAGCGGTAGAAGGGACTGACCCATTTCCGACTGCAGATGTGCAATCGGATTTTGAACACACCCCTACATTAAAAATCCCCTCCAAGTAGGAAACAAGCATAGCAAGGAGAAAGGGGAGCTACAACCTTTGCCCCGATGTGCCTCTGCTCTTTTTCATTGTTCTTTTTCCTGAGTGGTTTTATTTTTAAAAAAAAAACAGAGGGGAGCATTCAATAACTGTATCCTCTACTTTATTCTGTTTTATGTATAGAACAGAACTTAATGATTAAACTGAACAGGAAAGGACAGCCATGAAGCCCCAGAAGAAACTGATGGCATTCTGAACAAAATGTTCACCCATATTCATCACCAAGGCCATTATGGGAGTTCTGCCACAATGTGGAAGCCACTATCATCATCAGAGCCACTTAACATTTCACAGAAGAAAAAAGGGACATTCTGGTATACAGGTCACAGCCTTATTTTCTAGCCACAGTTTATTGCCTGAGCATTCTCTCTCAACTAAGCCACAGATCTGAAAGCTCTTTTCTGCTTGCTGAATACTGTGGCTCATATACCACACATGGAAATATGGGCAATTGGACCACCATCTATGCTGATGTATCAGTGTAACCACAGATGATGGTGTTGCACAACAGCACTGTTCTGCTCTGGCACAAAGCTGCACAAAATGCACATGTGCAATGCAATGCCCATTATTTCCAGTGGATATTGTGTTGCACAACTGTGCTTGCACAACTTTACACCAGAGTAGAACAGCACGATTGTGCAACACTGTCAGCAGAGCACAGCACTGGCACAGGAGCATGGGTGGTGCTCCAACCGCCCACATTACCTTGCATGGTGTGTGAGCCACCATATTCATTTACTTCAGAGTTGTCTGTTCCACAATGTCTCCTAAAACAGTTTGTATTTGTGAAATGACCAGAAAGGTTTCCAGATGTTCAACAGAATGCTTAATCTGGCACTAGATCTGCTGCTATGGCAACTCACACACTTGCACACTCTGGAGAGGTAGTTATGGGAAAAGCCACCTAATGGCACAGCGGGGAAGTAACTTGCCTAGGGAGCAAGATGTTGCCAGTTCGAATCCCTGCTGGTATATTTCCCAGACTATGGGAAACACCTGTATTGGGCAGCAGCAATATAGGAAGATGCTGAAAGGCATAATCTCACACTGCTTGAGAGATGGCCATGGTAAACCCCTCCTGTATTCTACCAAGACAACCACATGGCTTTGTGGTCACCAGGAGTCGACACCGACTCGACGGCACAACTTTACCTTAGTTATGGGGAAGGGGGTGGAAGAGAAGCTAGGCAGCCCTCTCACACATGTATGTGTGCATTAACAACATGCTTAAAAGGCATTTTAAAAGGTAAAAACCTTAAAGGGCAAAATACAGGGAGAGTGATTTACCAGGAATAGGTACCAGAAAATAGAAACTGTCTCTAGTAAATAGGAACATTTGGAGCATATGCATCATGTGCAGTTATGGTTCAACCACTGGCCCTTGCAGTCCTCCCTGGGAAGGATGATGGAGGCCCAAAGTCCAACATCCTGACCAAAGCTCTGTGTGCATGCAACCAAAAAGACGAACATATGCAGCAGCTGCATCGTTGCTCATGCAAAGAGTGAGGGCCATTTTCCACTGCTCTCTGCTTTGCAGCATGGAAATAAGTATGTTCCCGAGGGGCTGTGTGATCTCCAGGGACATATTTTCATGCAGGGCAGCCCGGAGGAATTGCCTGCTGAGCCCTAGAGCCTGGTAAATGCTGCTGCTTGCTATAGCTAATTGTCGAGTATAAAGCAGTATTTGAGGGCATGTTTGGGGATTAAAGGTAAAGTGTGCCATCAAGTCGATTTCGACTTCTGGCATCCACAGAGCAATGTGGTTTTCTTTGGTAGAATACAGGAGGGGTTTACCATTGCCTCCTCCCACACAGTATGAGATAATGCCTTTCAGCATCTTCCTATACCGCTGCTGACTGATATAATACCTTAACCTTCCCAGACTTCTGATAGTGCTTCCCATCATATCATGACTCACTGGGTTGCACTGAATGTATGTACCAATCATGGTTGGGCAAAGACTATAGCTCAGTGCTGACAGAGCAGGTGCTTTGCATGCAAAACATCCTAGAGCTGGGAAAGGCCCTTATCTGAAATCGTGGAGACCCACTGCCACTTAGACAATACTGAACTAGATGGACCAATGGTCTGACACAGCTTTCTACATAGCCTGGGATAGTCACGCTGACATAATTAATAAGAGGATGTTGGTTCCAGTATGTTTAGATTGACCTCTAGCACTACATTTGGCATAGCGGCACTATTTGAAGCTGTTTTTCCATATATGAATGGACAGAATAGAATACGTCAGTATAACTAGGGATGATCCATCTATTCCAGGGCTGCTCAACTTTGGCTCTCCTGCAGATGTCAGCCTACAACTTCCATGATCCCTGGCTATTGGCTACTGAGGCTGAGGATTATTTTAGAATCGACCGTCAACAGTAAAGGATCCAGCAGTCAAGAAATATGCTGCAGACTAGCACTTGGTAAGGTAGCAATTGGAAAGGTAGCCTTGGAAAGGATATTTAGATGCCATGTGGTGTCTACACCTACAAAGATTAGAATCGTTTGGACCATGGTTTTCTCCATGACACTCTATGGATGCGAAAGTTGGACCTTGAAGAAGCAAGATAGAAAAAGCATCGACACTTTTGAACTTTGGTGCTGGAGAAGACTTTTGAGGATACTATGGACAGCCAGGAAAACAAACAAATGGATCATAGAACAAATCAATCCAGAATTTTCACTTGAGGCACAAATGAACAGGCTCAAAATGACTGGACACAATATGCGAAAACCCAGCTCCCTTGAGAAGTCCGTAACGCTGCGGAAAGTTGAAGGCAAGAGAAGAAGAGGATGACCAGCAGCAAGGTGGATGGACTGGATTACGACAACAATGAATGCACCACTGAGAGACCTTAAAGGCCAAGTTGAAGACAGATCATCCTGGAGAGGATCTATCTATGTGGTCGCTAAGAGTCGACACCGACTTGACAGCATTTAATCAATCAATCAATCAGTCCAAAAACAGCTGGGGGCAAAGTTGAACAGGCCTGATCTATTCAGAAGCATCTTGACCACCTTGGAATCATCTACTTAAGTCCAGCTCTAAACAGCTCACATTTGTTAGTATGCAAGTGGAACCACTTGTGGCATAGTTGGCAGAACGTAACCAATTTGCCCCCCACTCACGATGCCATACATGTCACCCAGTTAATAATCACAACAATGCATAGACTGTATTAGACCAGCAGTCAATGAGCCAAAGAGAATAAAAATTTCTTTGTATAGCACCTTTTAAGTGTGAAAAGCACTCCCAATGTCTCGTCCTGATGTAATCAAGTATTACGGCACTCTCAATAGAATTGGCAGAAGTCCTTTGCCAGCATTCCATCACACTCTAGCCTCAAACCAGGACATAGAACCCAGGGCTGGAAAACGCAGATGAAGGAGTTGGGGCTATGTGGATAAAGGCTAGGCCAGGTATTCCTGATCCCTATTAAATAAGGGACAAAGTAAGAATTCTGCAATCTGGGACATAGCTGAGAGAGGGCATCCCAAGCTTCATTCATAAACATCCCTTTGTTTTCCTCCCTACAAATAAATGGCAGGCCTGGCGGCTATTCACCTGTTCGGGGTGGGGGTGGGGAACAAGGCACTTGTTGCAATTAGATTATGGTGCAATGCTAGCTACAATTGCATATGATCCTTAGAGTGAATGGTGTAGCTTCCACCAACAAGGAGTGCAATATGCAAGCCTTCTCTCAATAAATCCCACCCATCATAATGATGGGGCATTTTGCTAATTGCAGATAATATTCACAACACTATGACTGCAATAGCTACACTAGCAGAAAGTGAAATTGCAGCATCGAAAAGCCAGTTGAAATATTTCCCCAGCTTTGAGCTACAAATACCTGCTCCTGTGCCTATTCCTGAAAAGTGCACAACTGGAAATACTCACAAATCATTATGGTAGCTATTTCCATAAGCAGAGTGCAATGGAAAGGAGGTATCTCTTTTCTCTGAAGTGTTTGCTGTGAGTATGCATGAATTCCTCCCCTTGATATTACATAAGTGGATTATGTAAACAGCTATTTGCACCAACAAGTCAGGGAAAATAACATCAGAATAGACTCCCAGGACCACAGTGTGGGAACTGCAGAGGAAATGTGTTTCTGTAGTAATAGCTATGTGTCAGCAGGGAGGATGTTGTGTGGATTATATACAAGTGAGTACAATTCCCACTGGTGGGGAGAAACATTTGGTAAGGCCAAATAATGGACTTATTTCACTATCAAGATTTCAAGATCTGATTTCTTCAGAAAATCAGACCATGTTGCATTTCTTTCCCTAAATCAAGAAGGAAAAAGAGCTCACCTTTGGAGTTGGTTGAGCAAGGCCCACCAAGGTCTGCCTTTCAGAGGTGGTAGAAACTGCAGCCAGTTCTAGGTTGTGAGGTTCCAGCTGTGTAACAGCCGTGAAGAAGGCTGGGGTGGGGAGAGCTGCAGAAGGGAAG
Source organism: Hemicordylus capensis (assembly GCF_027244095.1). Classification (NCBI taxonomy): domain Eukaryota; kingdom Metazoa; phylum Chordata; class Lepidosauria; order Squamata; family Cordylidae; genus Hemicordylus; species Hemicordylus capensis. The sequence goes on along the minus strand of NC_069657.1, from coordinate 331,057,824 downwards.
TGTGGTGTGGCTCCATTCTCTTCTTTGTGTCCTCTGAAATACAGAGCTACTTGTTTCCTTATGGTGGATGTCCTTGGTCCCCTTTCATGCTGAACAGCTGGAAATCAAAATCTTGGGTTAGCATGCTACTTGGAGCCTGAAAAATACCCCTTTGAAGTTCATAGAAAATATCTAATTGGATTAATTGGCTGGGGAAAACATCTCTAAACTTATCTGTATAAAATTAGGCCTTTGCTGCATGTTTGCTGCTATCTATGTGCCCTGCTGTGATGTCATAAAGTATTCCCAAGTATTAATAAGAGTGAAGGCATGAAGAATAGAATGTTCATAAAGAACAGAACTTCTGTAAGGATGTGAACGTGAGTTTGGTAGGGAAAAATCTCACATACAGCATAGGAAAAGGAGCAGGGTGCGCTCTGGTAGAGAGAAAGGAATGAGAAGGATATGCTGGGGAATTCTAGAGGCCGTGAGATTTGGGCCAAGGGACTGCAAGGACAAAGAGTTTGTGGCAGCAGTGTTGTGTGTGTGGAGAGCTAAATTTTACATACCAGTGTGAACCAACTGGATAAAGCTTCAACATCAGCTATCCAGCAGTGATATGTAAACAAGCTGATTCGAACATAGGGAGGGCAAATGGTACAACCTGCAGACCCACACTACCTTGGAATTCAGAAAAGGGCAGAGAACATTTGCTACTTTAACATTCAGTTGAGCCCTGCTGAATCAGACCAAAGGTCTATCTAGTCCAGCATCCTCTTTCTCAAAGTGGCCAACCAGATACCTCTGGGAAGCCCAGAAGGAGGATATGTAGGCAAGTAGCCTCCGCCTCCGCCTCCTCCTCCTCCTCCTCCTCCTGCTTCACAGCAGCTGTTGACTGACATACTGCACAGCAAGTATGCATCCAAGAGTAGGGGCCCCGCTGCTTCCACAACAGCCAAGAGCTCATGCATGTATTTAATGAAGGCAGAGCAGGCCTGCTCAACTTAGCCCCCCCCAGCTGTTTTTGGACTACAAATCCCACAATCCCCAGCCACAGTGGCCAGGAATTATGGGAGTTGTAGGCAGGAGGGCCACAATTGAGCAGCCCTCAGGCAGAGGCTACTCTGTGCCTCTGAAGCTGTGTGTCATTGCAGCTGCAACTAACTTCCAATAGAAATGATGGTGTTTGGTTGCAGCTGTGATGATTCACAGCTTTGGCGCAATCTCCACCTTCAGAAGGTGCATGCATGGGCTCTTAGCTGGCACGGAAGCAGTGAGCCCGCATCCCTCTTGGATGCATGGCTCACTGCACAGCATGTCAACTGTTATTCTGATGTATACTACCACTGAACCTGGAAGTAGCATCTAGTAATTGGGCAGCTGACAAATCACTTTCACCAGTCTTCAAAGGAAGCAAACATTATTCAAAGATAGGCAACAAACTGAACAGGACAATCACAAAATGTGCAGTTCCCATATTCTTCTTTTTCTTCTTTTTAAATTCCCAATTCAAAGTCATTGCCTTGCATGTGGGAAATGCAACATAGTGGCCCCAATCCAGATATAGTCCAACATTTAAAAAGGTATTGTACAAGACTATTAATGTGTGGAGGCAAATAGCATTTGATTACTAGGATCACTTTTGGCAGATGGAAATATGCAGCTTCATCCACATTAAAGCAGCAACAATGGGGGATGTATTGAATGATGCTCCTCTGGATGCACATAGCATCCTGTCCCAGTTATACTCTTCCAAGTTCTGATTGACTTACACATGTGCAGTGACATCCAGAGTCAATCTATGTGTGTGAAGAAGGCAGATCTTTCAATCTGTCCTTTTCCTTTGTAGGTACATAGAAACATAGGAAGCTGCCTTGTACTGAGTCAGACCATTGGTCCATCTAGCTCAGTATTGTCTACCCAGACTGGCAGCAGCTTCTCCAAGGTTACCTGCAGGACTCTCTCTCAGCCCTATCTGGAGATACCATGGAGGGAACTTGGAACCTTCTGCATGCACGTGTGCAGATGCTCTTCCAGAGTGGCCCCATCCCCTAAGGGGAATATCTTACAATGCTCACATATAGTCTCTCATTGAAATGCAAACAAGGGTAGACCCTGCTTAGCAAAGGGGACAATTCATGCTTGCTACCACAAGACCAGCGTATCAACATCCAACGCAGGCCTGCATTTGCACAACTGTTCCACATGGGGGGGAGAGCGGGGGGGGGTAAGCTGTAAGCTGTTTGCAGGGGTGGAACAACTGTGTTCACAAAGATGACTTTGTGTCTTAAGGGCCTGCTAAGAGCCACAGAGTTACACTGGATGCAGATGATACATTGAAATTATGTCCTGCTGACAGGACAACTGTTCAAGTTCTTGGAAACTATCCATGTAGATATTCAACAGGTTTTGTTGGGGGTGCATACTTGATCTGTGGTTGCTAGTGTTAATGTACGATGAAGTCAGGAAACTCATCATCTCTGCCTCCCAAATATGAGCCTACTGGGATATCTTCAAGCATTTCTGATGGTGCCCTTCTTAAATGTACCATCTAAGGCAAGCGTTCCCAGTCTTGGGCCCCCGGATGTTGTTGGACTACAGTTCCCATCATCCACAGCCACAGTGCCCAAAGGCATTGGGAATCCCTGATCTAAGGCAACTATATAGAAACAATTACTATATAGCTACTGGAATACTTTTGATTGAGAGGTATAATTTTGCAATGAAAGACTGGTGCTTCAAAGGGATCATCAAAAGAGAAGTGTAGGAAATTGTAGATGTTGGTGAAAGCCCTAAGCACAGACCTATGCTGTAAATCACATTTTATTATTATTATTATTATTATTATTATTATTATTATTATTATTATTATTATTAATTATATTAGAATATAATCCATATAACATAATATAAATAAAAATAATAATAATTAACATAGTATATATGCTGGCTGTCCATTCCTCTACTGGAAATAAGAGGATACAAGTACCAAATAACAAGTACCATCTTTATTCATGTTGACTTCCAAGCACTTCTTCAGCCGACACGCCCTGCATTGGTTCCGATGCGTCTTGTCCACCGGACAGCCTCCCTAGAACAAAGAGATTCCTTTATGAATGGGGGGATAGAAAGTGAATCTCAGTAAGAAAATTCTGGAAGAGGGAGGTGCCTGGTCATCTCACTAAGATGTTTTATTTATTAACGTATTACATGTACATTGACTGCCCTTCCTCCAAGGAGCTCAGTGCAGCACGCATGATGGTTCTCCTGCCTCCATTTCATCCTCAAAAGCCCCCTGTGAAGTGGGCTGGGCTGAGACTCATTCAGCTTCATGGCTGAGTGGGAATTTGACCCCATGATCTCCTCAGTCTTGGTCCAACATAGCTCCCTTCCCCATTCCCTGCGACATGATCGCCCGTCCATTCAACACTTCACATGGAGCCTAGTCCAGATTTCCACCAGCAAGAGCGGTGTTTTTTCGTGATTGAAACAGCTGGCGGAAGAAGGGAAGCACCCGCAGGCTGTTCTAGAAGCTCTAGATTGCCTTTCAGCACCCTAGACAGCTACCTCCCACAAATCGCGGTGTGGAGCCCCAGACGAAGAGCTGGAGGCTGGTAGGTCAAGCCTCGCCTCCATCACACAGCCCGATCTTGACTTCCGGATGGTGTCGCCTCCCCACGGCCTGCAGGCCTACCGCAGCTCAGCTCTGCACCCACCACGCAAATTCTCCTCCTCAGGCTTTCCTGGGTCTCTCCCAACCGTGCTCCGCCAGCCCCGCGCCGCGCAGGTTCCATTAGCTGTGTGCATCGGGTCACACACACAGAGAGCCATTCCCCCGCCCCGCCGGCCACCGAAAGGCCTGTGCTATTCCCAAAGTCTCGATGTCCTGCTTCTTCGTGGCTCCGCTAATCAATATCTAGCGCCGTAATGGACAGGAGCATATCAAGATCAAGGCCGAACAAAGCGAAGATGAAACAAGCGTCCGTTGTTTAGACGGGCGTAATGTTGGCGCACGAGATGGACCCCAAGATCGCAATTTGCAAAGCAGAGTTAGACCACGCGAAGTAAAAGATCACTCATAGATTCTTGGTCCAATGCTTTGTAAACGAAAGTCGCTCCGGTTTAAAACCGGGTGTGTGTTCCTAAGAATGAATGGGCGAGTGCGTTTGTATTAGGATAATCCCCAAAAGAAGAATCAGTCCAACTTGTTCACCATAATTACGAAGCGAAAGTTACAGCAAGGCAGATTTGGCTTGGATTAAACATGGCGGGAGGCTCCAATTCCAACCGTTCGGCAAGCAATTGCATGTGTGGGTTAAAGAGGCTGGGGACCTTGGGCTGTAGACAGAGGCACTTCTGGAATTATTTATGTGCAGGATATCCTATAATGAAACTGGACAAGATGACTTTCTGGGCCACCCTTCTAAACACACTTACTTGAGAATAAATCCCAGTTAACTCCGGGGGACTTACTTCCGATTGACGTGAGTAGGGTCGGTCTCCAAAGCGTGTCACTCAGTACTGGCACCAGAAAAGAATGGGCGGGGGGTGGGTGGGGAGAAGACAGGAGAGGCAAAGAGCGAGCTGTGTCCCGCATATTATTATTTATTTATTTAACATATTTTTAGACCGCCCAACACTTGCGTCTTTGCGCGGTTTACAGCAAAGCCAAATGAACAGAAAAAGTTAAAACGTTAGTTAAAACAAAATGATTGAAATACTTAAAATATTACAATTTAAAATGTTTAAAACTGTGTTTAAACTATTAAAACTAAATTTAATTAAAAGCCTGGGTGAACAGATGCGTCATTAAAGACTTTTTAAAAGTTTTCAGAGATGGGGAGGCTCTTATTTCAACAGGGAGCTCATTCCAAAGCCGCGGGGCAGCAGCGAAGTCCCTGAGTAGCCACCAGACAAGCCGGTGGCGACTGCAGATGGACCTCTCCTGATTATCTCAATGGGCAGTGGAGGGGCAAGAGTTCTGAAACAGAAATAGGGGGCGGGTGGAGGGGCAAGCCACTTGTGGAGGGGGCGCTTGCCCTCTGGCACCTCCCGCCCAGCTACTCTTGGTAAGTGTTTATAGCATTGTGGCAGCAAGCATGAATTGCCACCTTTGCTAAGCAGGGTCTACCCTGGTTGCATTTGAATGGGAGACCACATGTGAGCACTGTAAGATGTTCCCCTTAAGGATAGGGCTGCTCTGGGAAGAGCATCGGCCTGCTTGCATGCAGAAGGTTCCCAGTTCTCTCCCTGGCATCTCCAAGATAGGGCTGAGAGAGATTCCTGCCTGCAACCTTGGAGAAGCCGCTGCCAGTCTGTGAAGACAATACTGAGCTAGATGGACCAATGGTCTGACTCAGTATATAACAGCTTCCTATGTTCTTCTCTGTCTCAGGCGGTTTCTTTCTGTAACTAGAAAAAGTTACTTTTGCAACATCTCTACCAACTTAAACCTAGTCCAGAAATCTTTAAAAACATTTTTTAAAAAGAGAGCACTCAGTTTCTAAAAGAATGTGAACAAGTCATTACTTTTAGCAGGATTCACTATCACTTCCAAATAAATGTAGCTGGGCTACTAGTCCCTTTGGTTTCCTTGGACCTCGCTTCCTGAGGAGAGCTTGACCATGCAAGCCTAAGTACGAAATACTTCGTTTCCCTCTAACTTCCTGAAATGAGGATCTGGATATAATTGCGCCTTCAGTGCTTAGGGGCGATGGGACACCAGGATAATAAATAAAGGCCAAACAAAGTGGTACCTTCGTGTAAAGATTCTTTTAAGATCCAGTTGGCAGCTTGCTTCTCCTGTTTGGAGCAAGGAAACTATTTCCCCCAGGTACGCACAGATGTTCCTATTATCTCGGCTGTTAGGGAATTTCAGGAGAAACTAAACTTATTCTCACACACAAAAACGTATGAAGGATCCAGCGCAGAAGACAAGTGACCGCCCATTGCTGTGCATGTCTTCTTGGAAGTAATCCCACTGAGTTCAAAGGGATTTAAATGTTCGTAGGACTGCAGGCCTGATCACAACACTTCTTAAGGTGACTTGAGGGATCCCAACAGACTCTTCCCCAAACCAGCCACCTCGAACTTCGACTCAGGTCGGACAAATAGCGACCAGGAAGCTTCTTCTTCGCCCCCATCTGTGCTTAGACAACAAACACCTGGTTGTTTGTTCATCACAGAAGCTGGACTTGGAAGCGGACGGATTGGACGTGATCCAGTTCACGGCTAGGGTGTGCATGTAGAACGTGAGGAGCGTTCTAATTGCACCTGGCAAACAGGTGGCTGAAGAGCAGGATTCGGTCCTACCCATCATTTTCACTTCCGCCCAGGTCAAAGAGAAAGCGCCTGAAGCTGGAGAGTCGCTTGGAAAGGACGCTAGAAGATGGTCCTGCTGAATCAGACCAAAGGAGGGAAGGTCTGTCTAGGCCGCATCCCGTTCCCTACAGTGACCAAAACGCAGAGTCGTCCAGCGTCCGTGTAGGCTTGGGAGAGTGACAAATAACTCAGTATCCCAGCCCAGGGAGTTGATTTGAGCCCCGGGTAGTCTAGGACTCATTGCCTCCTCCGGATTCAGCCCGGAGCATTCCGACACAAAATTATTGAATCGAAGCCGCCCTCTGGCTTAAAGGGAGTTAAGAGCAAATCGCGTAATGCATCTCTTGGCTTGCAAAAAGAAACGGTTTTCCAAAAACAGTGATCGAAGGAAAGTGTTGCCAAGATACTACATGCACCGCCATACTTCATTGAACCGCTTATTTAATTGATTACTTAAGTACAACTAAGGCGCCTGAACAAAGTTAGCCTTAAATCACCTGCAGCACAACCCTAGACAGACTTAGAGGGCCCTAAACCCCTGGGAATCAGTAAATTTAGGCGCAGGTAAGTTTTGGATGTAACCTCCTTTATGACTACTATCCGTTGAGGTTTACTCGGAAATCATTCCAACAGCATTTAAAGGAGGCTTTCCCACTATGGAGTGTATACACAAGAGCCGGCTTACCTCCCAAAACACGTTGATCTGAGGGCAAAATCTCTGCAACCGGATCCAACGCACGGTTACTCAGAAGTAGGTTCCACTTCTCAAATAGGGTTTACTTCCTAGTAAGTGTGCATAGTATCCTAGCCGGATCGGCTTGGTTTGTTAGGTATTAATATATTTATTCAAATACTTGCAAACACCTCGCAGTGTTCAAAGCGGTTTACAAGGTAAGGAAAGATATCTTTGAAAATGTACAGTTATTAATGATTTGATTTCTCAGGGAATATGTGAGGTGGCTGGTAGAAATGGGAATGAGCAATAGTGGTGTACGTACAATGCCAAGAACACTGCTCAATATTTCTTGTTTTTGTTTTACAGCGAGTTCGGAACGCTTTGGGAACACCGATTTCCTTCGATTGCTGTTGTAAGAATCCTTCTCTTTTGTACAACGGCTGTTTAACCTTTATGGGCGAGGAGAGGGGAGTGCTCAAGAAATTAAATTATATTTCTTAGTATTAACTTTACAAGACTGCATTTAAGTGGTCCAACAATCCACATGTGTTTGTGTCTTTTTACAGAAGGAATAAACGAATGAATCTGGTTGGCTAACCTACGGCAAGTGAGACTTGCACCCCAAACTCAAAGGCCTAGTAAATTCCATTTATTTCAATGGGGTTTCAAAGCATGCTGGTGGCAAACGCGGGTAATCAACAATGTAGAGAAAACACACATAACTGGCAGAAGAGAGAAGGTTCTCTCTGGTCCAGTGCGTCTACAGGTGCAACAGAATAACTTACTAGGGGATAAAGTGGCGTTCGTGTGTGCCATTTCAGAGTGCAGGTAGGAGATGCCTTTTTAAATGCCTCCCATTTAAAATCCCTGCAAGTGTTTAAAAAAACACCCACCCACAAAACTAGTGCATTCTAGAGAAAGGTTCTAGTCCATCCCGCTCCCTAGCTATAGGGAGCAATATCACTAGCTAGTTTTATCCTTTAAAACAAAAAAGGGAGGAAGGACATTCAAAAAAGTGGCTCTCCCGCGCCCGTCTTCCGCCTCAAGTGGTACAGTCCATTCCCCTCGGGACGCCACCACTTCCTTCGGCTGCACGTGTCGGCCAGACAGTGTTCAGCGGAGTTCTTCTTCCTTCCTGAGGTCCGGACCCTGGGCACACCCAAGCGCGTTCAAGGGCCGTTACTTTCTTGGAACCCATTTGGACCTTCCTCTTCACTCTTGTTACACACCTGGAACTTCCTCGGGGCAGTAGTTATGTTTGGTGGATACATCCAGATTGCAACCCAGGGTTTCCTCGCCCTTTGTTGCCTTAGAAGAGGGTCCGAGAGTGCGAATTGGATCACCTAACAGCTGCAAGTTACGCACTCGGGCGTGCCACTGATGTCCATGGCACCACGAAGCAGGCACTGCAATGACTCCCACGGAACGCCGCCATGGGCTCATCCGTGCAGGCTGTTTTCTCGGATGCAAGCCTCATGGAGGTCAGTGGGAACTTGCTCCACGTTGGGATTACAGTCAGGCAGTCCGGTCCTTGCCGTGGTTGTTCGGAAGTAAAGGTGAATTCCTAGGCACGCTTACCTGAGAGTAAACCCTGCTGAATTAAGGGGTGTATGTGTGGGTCTTCCTTCCAAATCAACATCCTTAAGTTCGAGCTGCAATGAGACTGCTTCTTGTCCGTGTACATGAGACTGTGGCCTTAGAAGGGCCGTAGGGGGGCTGGATCGGCCCCTAAAGAGGCGCCTGAATCGTCTCCTTTTGCTCAAGCAATGAAAATGCCCGGAACTCACTTGAGCTCCACAGCAGGTCCTCTTGATTGGAGCAGGAGATCCGGTAATGGACACCGTATCCAGCCTGCCCTTTTGGCAGCAACTTTGGCTGTCCAGATGTTCTCGGACTACATCTTCCAGTACCCCCCGTTTGGGATCATTACGGAGGGGGATGATGGGAGTGGTAGTGCAACAACGTCTGAGCACCCAAAGTTGGGGAGCTCTCTGGTTTAGAGCAAGTCAACCCCGGGTGTGCCTTGATGGACCCTCACTCGGCCACATTTCAAAGGGACCCGCCCGGAGACCCAGTGGCGGCAAGGGGGTGAGGAGGAGGAGGACCGAGGCAGGTGGACTCACCAGCGAGGAATGCTGCTGTCCGAACAGGAGGGGAGTGGGACAGGCGGTTAGGAAGTGGGGTGGTGACTGGTACCTGATTTCCCGATTTGCAGACATAAGTGCGGTTTCTTCTGATGCTGCGTTTGAAAAACCCTGAGCATCCGTCGCAGGCGTAAACCCCGTAGTGCTTGCCGGAGCTGCGGTCGCCACACACTTTGCAGGGGATGTCTAAAATCCGGCCTGGAAGTAGACGGAAAGAGGAGAGAGAAAGACAAGGGCGGGTGAGCAATCGGGCCGACCTGAAGCGCTGGGGCCGGGCGGGGGGTACTAGATCGAGGGGCGGCTACGGCTGCTCTTGCTGCTATGACAAACCTCTGTGGCCGCTTTCCGATGATTTCGCGGGGTGACTCCGAAGAGGGGGAGCAAACGCTCTCTCCGAAAAGCAGTTGCCCGCCCCCAGCTGCCCCCTATTTTTGTTTCAGAACTCTTATGTGGAGCACAGCTCCCCACTCGGAAAGGCACTTCCCCGCTTCGGTTCCCCTCCCAAGCCCCCCCCCCACACACACACACCAGCCCCGGTGTCGCCACTGCTCGACCTGCCTGTGCTCAGATCCTGAGACTTGCAGGACCCAAGTATTGTGGCAAAACTGACAGTGGAGGGACCGGCTGGAAAGTTCCAAGCCCGATCCTAGGAACGTTTGCTGGAAAGTAAGTCACAGTGATGCCTATGAGACATGAACCCTATTCGGATTTTAGGAACTTAGGGAGCTGCCTTCTACCGAGTCAGACCATTGGCTCATCTAGCTCAGTAATGTCTACATAGACCGGCAGAAGCTTCTCCAAGGTTAAAGGCAGGGATCTCTCTCAGCCCTTTCTTAGAGATGCTGCCAGGGTGGGGGAACTTGGAACCTTCTACACACAAGTCTGCAGATACTGTTCCCAGAGTGACCCCATCACCTAAAGGGGAATATCTGACAGCACTTGCTACCACAAGACCAGCTCTTTTGTTGTGTCTGTCTTCAGATGTCAGTACACTCGTACATGTTATTGTGTGAGTGACTGTACCTGTGCTCGTTTTACAAATGAACCTGAGTACATGTCCCTCAAATGCATGGTACAAATAGGAAAGCCCTATTCACACGTTATGTACCACGCTCCTACAAGGAGTGTACAGTGTACACAGGCACAGTCATTCACACGCTGTGTTGAATACATGTACAGCAACAGACACCCTGTCTCTACCATGCATTTGAGAGGTCCACCCCCAGGTTCACTTTTAAAATGAACGCAGGTACAGTCATTGTCACAAAAACATAGACCCAGTCTGAAGTGTACTAAAGTAGCAGCTTTACCAGAATGTAGCCAAACTGAATTCAATAGGTCTTACTTCTGAATTCTTAAACATGCATAGTGGTTTTCAACTGGAGTCTGAACATATTGGAGTCTGAACATATTGGCAACCTGTTGGTGTATAAGCCGACCTCACACTGAATTCAGTGGCCTGGGCTTCCAAGCCAGCTTGCTTAGGGGCGCAGTCTTAGGATCTTAACCCTCGTTCGAAGTCTGTTCCACCGACTTCCAGAGTATTTAGCTCCGATTAAGGCTGAAATCCTAAACGCACATGCAGTGAATCCAGTCCCATCCGTGTTTACTCGGAAAGAGCTTCAGTAGTTGACGTCAAAGTGTGTGTATAGGATTACTTTCACACCTGGGGGAAGTTCCATAGTTCTCAGTGAGATTCTCATCAGAGTCAACACATTCAAGGATGTGCTACGCCCCCTTACTTAGAGGCACCATCAATGCCATATACACACTCGTTCGGATCAAGAGAAGTCTTCTCTCTGACTTCAGTGGTTTGAAGGATTAGCCTTCAGTGTTTGGGAACCAAGGGCGGGAAAAACCCTCCCCACACGCTTAAATACAGAACTTCGCCAGAAAGTTCTTAAAGCATTCATGCCAATGGATCTTACTCTGAAGGAAGCAGAGCACTAATCCAACGAAAGCAAAATCAAACAGAAATAGACCCAGACTAATACACGTGGGAATGCAGTTCCATTCGATTCTCAGCTCAGTCCACTAACATTTTCTCCAATGAGCGTAATAGTACTTACTATGCAGCAGTGACGTTACTGCAAATTCAGAAGTGCAGGCGCTCTCTCCATGACAGCCGCATGGCCATGCCCACACCTGAACAGCCAGAGAAGCCGAGAAGTACCGGCGCGGCCCCCGCTCCATTACACCCCTGCTACCTAGTGAATATGTTTAGAGTCATGCTTCGTTGTCAGCCTGCGATGCAAAGCAGGCTTCCTTGGAAGTCCCATTACAACCTCTGGAACTTAGTGGCAAACACATACCAGTTCAAGTCGCCCTGTGTATGCTTATCCTTATAGACCGCCTTCCTACCCGCAGGGTAGCCTAGGCGGTTTACAATAAAATAAAAACCATACAAAAAGTAGCAACTTTTCAGATACAAACAAGTGGTCCTTGAAACCAAGTTTGGGATGTTCGACCGGTTGTGCTCTCTCTCCAACTCTTCCTTTGCAGTCTGTCATATTTCTCCTAGGCTATCACTCGGGGAAAAGTCTGTTGAAATGAATGCACTTTACTTGCAGGTAAATGTGCTTAGTGGCTGGGAGTCAATTGCATTCCCTTTGAATCGTACAACTCTAACAATGCTTAGACCTTTCTTTTAAAGAGCGAATGTTAAAATCCACATTACACAACTATGGAAGAAGTCGTCCCAGAGAGAATTTGTCTGTCCTTTTCTCTGCACCCCAACAGCCAGTCAAAACCCGCTTTGCCTTTCATGGTTCTGAAGTGTCTCTCTCGGGTAAGACCGATCCTAACCAAGCAATGCCGTGGCACTGTGGTGTCCTCCTTTTGCCTTCCTCATAGCATGCCAACCTTGCAAGACTGGTGTTGTCTATACACGTTTGGTGCACCCCCGTCTCATACATATTTATTCTAAACGAAGTCCCATTCATTCTATTGTCACTCACAACTAAGTACGCATGCTCAGGGCCACACCTTAACGACCCCATCCTGAGGTGGAAGTCAGTCCTATGGATTTCAGTGTGGCCCAAGGTTCCGTCCAAGTCGCTCTCCTGTCCTCACACAGTCCCCCTGGAAACCGTTTTGCGTGATATACGTACAGGCTGCAGTGCAGGTGCTATTTGCGAGCCACGACTGATGCACGCGGAAGCAACTCACGCAACTGGACTGCTCTGGAGCAAGTGGGCCGAGGCGTAGGTGTGGTTTTTTAGGACGGGACGGAGCCTTCCTTCCAGCCCCATCTAAGGCGGCATTGCGCCTGCTGGGGACAGGCCAGCGTGCAAAGGAATGCAGCTGCTGCTTCCAGCCCGATCCTCCCCGCCTCTCCTTAGAGGAAAGCCCCGCGGTGTTCAGTGGGGCTTCTTCCCGGGTAGTCGAGCAGGAGATCGCAGCCTTCAAGCTGCGAGAACCCCACTCCCTGCCTTGCGAAGGAGTCCCAACTGAATCCGAGGAGTTCTGGATTCAGCCTAATAATTCATGCAGGGCACCGATAGCGGGACCCCCTCCCCCCCCCCCGCCAGAGGACTGTTTGGAAGCAGGAGCCGAGCCCCGCCCCGCAGTCCCTCGGCCTAGCAGGAAGGGACACCGCCTCGGCAGCAGCAGCCCCCTTCTCCTCGGGGAGGAGGGAGGGTGTGTCGCCGCCCGCGTGGGGTGGAGGGAGCGGATTCCGAGCCGATTCTTCCGCTGGCTGGAGAAGCCCGAGCTGCTTTCAGCCCCAACTCTCGACCAAGGCCGCCGGCCTGCCCGCCACACCAGGGGGACATTCGAGGACTGGGTTAACTTAGTGACCCCCCCTCCCCTCCCGAACTCGCTTCGCCGCCTTCCCAGCCCGTGGTGCAGGCTGCCAGCAGCTCCTCGGCTCTTTGGAACATCTCGGCAGCTGCCTGCCTGCAGCGGGGCAGCCCGGCCTAGAAGCAGCGGCCGGGGGATGAGGAGAGGGCGGGAGGGAGTCGAGGAGGAGGAGGAGGAGGAGGAGAGGCCCGTTCCGACCGCCAATCAGGCCCAAGAGGTCCGGCTCAGGGGGCGACTTTGGGGGCGTCTCCCGCCCTGCCTCGGACTGCAACCTCGCGGGGCGGCGGGCGGGGGCGGGGCGGGAGGCGATCTGGAGGGGAGCTGGGCTTCTCGAGCGGTGTCGTTACACGCCCTCCTCGCCACCTGCCTATTGGGTCACCAGTGACCCGTCAAAAAGAGTAGCATGGGAATGCGGGCTGCACACAATGGCCGCAGCGGAGAGCACTCGACTCCCCGCCCCTCCCTCCCTCCCAGCCACGGCTCGCCTTTCCACAATCCCTGGGCGGGAGGGAAAGCCGACATGCAACGGGGCCATCCCCCGGTGTCGGGTGTCACCTCTGCCGGTCGGGCAGGCAGACTGCACCACAACTCCCCGCACTTTCCGTCCGCAAATCCCAAGCGCGCGTTCGCGGCCGGCGGGGCTCCTTGGCGCTCCCGGCTGCCCCCGGCGCGCCCTTTCCGGAGCAGGCTCATCGCAAGAGCTCCGCTCTTTCCCACTCTCCTCCCTGAAGACCGATTTCCAACCGCAGCTCGGCATACCTCCTGGGCACTAAATGCCTGGAATGGCGGGGGCTTTCTTCCCACTCCGAATGTGTGGGATCATGGAGCTAGAGGGCCCCTCGCTTCTCTGGCCAGGGGGCCCTCAGGATCGCAGCTCCCTCCCTCCCAGTCGGACTAGCCCAGATGGCAGAGACTGCTTCGTTTCCATTCCGTCCCCTTCGTTTCCATTCCAGTGATGAAGAAGTCGTCTTTTAACCCTACTTCCTTGGAAGTAAGTCCCCTCGAAATCCATAGGATTTACTTCTGAGCAAATACCGCGGTACTTCAGGATGGAGCTGGAAACGTGCCATTGCCTGGGACGTAAATAAGGAACTTCCTTGAAAGTACTGTGAAGGTGCTGCTTGCCCCAGACTCCCAGCACGTATCTTTCATTTGTGAGACCAAATGAAATAAATTGGGCACATTTTGCTTTTAAAAAAGACCCCACCACCAATCATTATAAATAATAATATAGACAAAACCTCGTGAAGCACAAACATATTAGAAGATCCGAAATAGTTATTTAGCCTGCAGTCCTATTATATACATTTACTTGGGAGTAAACGCAATTGAACTCAGCAGGACTAGTAAACGTGTATAGTCCTAGTACTACGTGTATAGGATTGCACACACCTATAGCTTTTTCATACCTACCTGGCCTATATATGGAATTTCCGGAGTCCCGACTTGAATATATGGAACAAGGGACGGGGGGAGTACATATTCTTTTTAAAGTACAACTTTGGACCACAAAATCATACTTCGGAGCAGCCCTGTTTATTTTAATGGGCTATTTCAAAGTAAATGAGTGGTGGATATCAGAACTGACGCCCGGTCTCAATCATGTTTCCTCTGAAGTAAATTCCACTAAGTTGAATGGGGCTTTCTCCAAAGCACTTTCACATAGATGCTTATAGGATTAAGGTTGCAATATGATGCCCTTCCGCTTTGGCTTATGTCCCACCGAACTCCTGTTTCGGAGGAAAATGTGCAGGTGAGGACTGAGATGATAAAATATTTTTAGACGGGATATATTCTATGAAAATGGACAACATCTGAGACGTAATCACGTAAGCAGTTCTGACTGCCAAATCAAGGGCAGTTTACCGTTAATTTCACACCGAATCCGTATATTAAATTATAGGATAGATCACTTATTGTATGGCTGTTCTTTCTGTGACTCCCATATCTCTTTCCCGTTACATACTTATAGACAAATTGCATTGATGTCTGCTCGGTTCCTGCCATTCACCTGCTGCTATTATGTTAGGTAGATTCTGTATCGATTCTATGGTATGCTGTCTCTATACCTGTTGATTCTGCTCTACCCCATCCCCAAGGGACCTGCCTATTACATTTTGGCGAGGCTTATTTTAATTAAATATAATATCGACGCCAGTCGATAAACAATGTGCTTCCTTATTTCAGCCCGCGCCACATACTCGACCTAAGGCGATATTTACATTATATTCAGGGCGGTAGAATTTCCATTTGCCATCAGACTTAACTTTACAGGCGGAGATATGCAATATGCCAATGTACTGTAAGACGCCCCGGGACAATCCACCCGGACTGAGCATGCTTACTCAGAAGTAAGTCTCCCGATATTGACCAAGGCGAGGCTTACTCCCAAGTAAGGCTTGTAGCTTTAGCCCTGGGGATCGAGGGGATGGCTGAGGGCGCGCTCGGCGCCCTCCCTATAGAAATCCATGGGGCCGATTTGT
The DNA here is from genome assembly GCF_027244095.1 of Hemicordylus capensis. Classification (NCBI taxonomy): domain Eukaryota; kingdom Metazoa; phylum Chordata; class Lepidosauria; order Squamata; family Cordylidae; genus Hemicordylus; species Hemicordylus capensis. The sequence continues at coordinate 331,042,420 of NC_069657.1, read as the reverse complement.
CCTTCGCAGCATTGCCTTTCCCCGCTTGCCCACCCTCGTCTTCTCCCCCAAACCTTGGCCCGTTTCCCGCTGCCTTCGCACCCTCCCCTTTTCTGCAGCTCTGCTGGCATTTGGGGTCAGTCTCTGGTGGGCCCATTGAGGCCGCCTCCCCAGCAGCAGGGGCTGCTGGGCTGAGAAACATTCTTGGGCTGCCGAAGGATGCCAGGCGACGAGCGAGGGAGCCCCGTTAACTTGACACGGGGTCACCAGATAGCTGATTAACCCTGCGTCGAGGCCCCAGCAGTCTAACGGCAAAGCCCGACGGGACCCGGGCCGCGCTGGGAAACCGTTTGGAACGTCCCTCGACGGGGCGTCCTGGGGGGCTTTTTGTGCCTAGTAATTGCTTAAAGATATATGGCAGCTTCGATTACTGTAATTACCATCAGAGGCTGTTGAAAGAAGTTAGGCTGCTTTGCGAGGACTCCTCGACGGGGTCTGATTACCACCCAAGCAGAGAGATCACATCTGACATCACTCCAGCCTGGCGGAAGGGAAAGCGGAGCCAGCGCCAGCGCCGAGCCGAGAAGCTGTGGCCAGCTGCACCTCCTGCGGCTCTAGCCAGACCCCAGCCTGACAGGGGGCTTTCTTCCTCCCTAGCTCGCCTGTGTGGAAGGAGCACAAGAGCGGCGATCCTGGGTATTGCACGGCCGCCAGTCTGCTCGGAAGTAAACGCCACTGGGCCCTCACCCCGGCTACCTTCCGAGTCAAGACCTGAGTGCCCCTTCCCAAATCAAGAGGGGGGCATTAAAGGGGTGGGGAGGACTCAGGAAGTCAGATCTTGTCTCAGGGAGTAGTCAGTTTTGTGGGTGCCTTCAGCTCTCCATGCATTAAGGGCTGTAAGGCCCAAGGGGCCCGATCCCAGCCCAAGTGTCTCCTAGTTTTCCACGGGAGCCTGTTCAATTAACTATATAACCTGTAAGAAACATCCCTTCTGATTTCAAAGGGACTTGCTTGCCGGGAAGCGTGCGCAGGATTGTAGCCGGACACACGTGCTTCGCCTGAAGCCCCGGGGCCTGACCATGCCTGGCTTACAAGGGGCCGATGGAATTCGGCCACTGGAGTCCCAAGAAGACTGCTTCAGATCCATCTGCAACTGGCTGAAACCGAGGCTTAGCGCTGGAGTACAATGAATCCACACAGCCATTAAAATCAACGGGAGTTTAGGCATTGATGCTTATTAATGTCAATGGGGACATGAAGGCGACTCCAGCCTGGGTTGGTTGCTAGGATCGCACTAACTCCCATCCCGGAGCAAAGTTTTCGAGAGAGTAGCCGCAAAATGGATCATTTCGCGAGCTGCCTCCTAAGCCAATGCAATAGTAAATTAAGAGCGATTTTACTTCCAAATAAGCGGGAGTTAGATTAGGACGCTGACCGGATTTCTCTGCTCCCGAACTAATCTTCTAGTAGCTCGTGTGTCACATCTTTTACTTAGATTACAGGGGTGCAGGCAGAGCGAACGCCGCAGGAGAAAATTCTTTTAAATTGGGGGGTTGGGAGAAAAGACACTTTCGGGAAGGAGATATGGGTTATCAGGTTTGGTGGGGGGAGCTCAGTAAAATGAGGGGGGACTTCTTAATTACATCTGCACCCCTGGGAAGTAAAGTCCCGATTATTTTAATAGGACGCGCTTTCTTTGGGCTGTAACTAACGATTCGGAGCACTCTGGAAATTAAGTCCCATTGAAAGTAACGAGACTTACTTCCTAGGAGGAGCATCCCATCACAATACATGGAAGCGAGTTCCATAGCAATCTATGGGAATGAATCGGATCAGGTTTGAAAAACCTGTGTCGGAGGGGAGTGTGCCAGATGGCCCAGAAAATGACTCCTTCTCCCCCCACCCCTTCTTGGCCCCCGTTAACCGAAACAGGCTGCAGGACCTGGCAGCACATTCCAAGGGCACAGACATAACTTTTTGTTTCAAGTGTCACATCCATATCCTCTCTCGGTTGACCCCAGTTTCTGTAGCTGGACAAATTCACACAACGGACCCGTCGTGCTGGACACCGGTGTAGCTGGAGATACACTCCAAACCGAACCCGGACAGCGGGGAGTCCCATCTCATTTCTCCCGGCGGTTTGACAAAACCCCGGGCGGGGACTAGCGGAGCTCAGAGAGTAGGGCTGGGTTGCAGCCCTTCTGAACACTTACCAGGGAGTAAACTTCACCGCGCTTAGAGGGACTGACTGCATTCCTAGTGCGAAATATCCTGAGCTGAAGCCACACGAGGTTCAGCTGGGCCACGAAGCAGGCTGGGTTGAATGTGCCTGACCTCTTTTTAGACGGCCTTTGGGAAAACCACCCTCTCTATCGACCCCCAGTTTTACAATTCTGTTTATTTCCCACTGCCTAGAATGTTTTCGAGAATGCTGGTTACACAGCCTAGGGGGTAAGCTCCCTGGATAGCGTTGCTATCAGATGCATCCAGATAACAACCCTCCCCCCCAACCCCCAAAACTATTTGGGGTGATTCTGATATTCCATAGCCATCTTTATTTTTGCGATGGTAGCTTTTATTACTTTTTTTAAAAAGTAACTGTTTATTTTCATTTTTTAAAATATGAGAACCCTGACAGAAATGGGCCATCATGCATGTTTTTCATTCAAACTCCTCTATCTACTCCATCTACAGAATAAAAAAGGACTGGTTTCAGATTATTTGCTTTCTTGGAGAAACTTTTGAAAGCCAGAGGATCCAGGATAAGAGCAAGAGGAATAAAGTTAATTTGTAGCAACACACCACGCATGCATTAAAGATGAAGGAGGGTGGAAGGTTAAAACGAGAAGAAAACACAACACATTTCAAGGAAAGGGATCGTGAGAATGTAATCTTTAAAAAAGCACACGTGTTTCTCTCTCTCTTTTTGGTTCTTTACTTTAAAGGTTTTTCCAAAATGTCACTCTTTCTCACCGCACGTTCTTGCTCTAAAACGGCCTAAGCCATCACTTGTCACACACCAAATTGGATTGTGTATGTTACTGACCCCATGCATATTATAACAAAACTCCAGAAGTCCCTTTTGGGATTTCTATCATGTGAAGCCAACTCCTAGCCAGAACAGTCAATCAGGCTGAGGGGGAAAAGAGAGAGAGAAGAAGAAGAAGAAGAAAAAATAAATTCCCCCATTCTGAGGTGTATCCGGATTTAGGATTAAGGGAAATGTGACTTTTAAGTTGTTTCTGCTTCCCTCTTTTGCAGGATTATTCGATAAGGCTGGAAATGGTGTGCAAAGTATTCCCGCTAAATCCGCTTTCAACAGAGCCCCCCTTATGCGATTCTGTGGCATTCACTGATCTGAAGTTTCAGACTTTTCAAAATATGCTCATTGCAGAAGAAGAAGAAGAAAGTTGTAGAGCTCCTCAAACATTTCTCCTCGGCTTCGCCTTTAACCAAACTTCCACGCCAGAGATGTCTATCTACTGCCAGGACTGGCCTAATTCGAGAAACGGAATGAAAACCCACACTTTGTTTTTCTCCTCCCTCCTCCCACCGCAAACTGAAAGTGAATCAGAAGTCCGAGCGGGGCCTCCAAGCCCAAACCTCAACCCATCTGGAAATGACCCGGGCTTTCAAACGCGCGCGCGCGCGCCCGCACACACACACACTCGCAGGGGAAGCCAATACTTCAGCGCGTTTACTTGGGAGTAAGGCCCGGGGTTCGACGGAACTTTCTCCCAAGTAAGTGCGTCTGGAGGACCGCGAGGCGCCTGGGTCAGAGGCGAGGAGAGCGCGCGGGTGCCGCCGCCTGGAACACACCAGCCTCGGGCAAGAAGCGTCTCTGGCGAGTGCGGGGCGGGCGGCCACGTTTACCCACTTGTTGATCCTGCCGGCTTGCTCATGCTGGAGTCCCTCGGGACGGCGGCTTCGTCCGCTTCTGCTGCTTTTCCCCAGGAGCCGGCGGCAGCGGCGGCGGCGATCTCCCGCTGCCTTTCGCCCGCAGCCCCCCTCAGGCTGCCTGGAGCGCTTCTCGCCGCGGGGCTTCGCTTCTCCTCGCTGCGCGGCTCCGGCAGGCGTGACAGCAGGTGCCTTCCCCAGGCCTGGAGTCAGAAAGCCGCCGGGGAGGGCATCCTCTCCTTCCGCGCGCCGGCCTTTCTTGCCCAAGTCACTTTTGCAGTTGCTTAGAGGACGGGACTTGTGCAAGGGGGTGCGGGGGGGGGGCGCTCGCTTGGCGAAGGGAAGGCCGAGAGGAGGAGGAGAAATCCTCTCCAGGCGCTAAGAAGTTGCTTTCCTTCCCTCGTTCCGGCTTGAAGAAGGTGCTGGTGCTGGTGGCTGGAGGTGGTCCGGCTGGGCGGGGGCGGAGAAGTGAGGGGGGGGGGGTTTTAACAGCAACACGAAAGAGACGAGAAGGAGGCAGAAATGGTGAGCCGGGCTGAGGGGCTCGGGGCGCTTAGGCAGAGATCAGAGGCTGGAAAATAAGAAAAAGGAGTGGCGGGGGGAGCGTCAGGGGAGGAGGCAAGGCCTGATTCTCAGCAAGCGAATGGCACCAACCAGGGGGGGAAAGAAAAGAAAAAGAAAAAAGTGAAAAGGTTTCCAGAAGTTCATCACACTGGCTGACTTTGTGCTGTGAGTCTCCAGCCCGAAGCGCCTGTAATATCCCCCCGCAGCTCTGACAGGCAGCCAGCGGGGAGGGGAATGGGACTCTCTGTGCTCCTCTCGCCTCCTTCCTCCCCCCCCCCGCCCCAGTCCCTTCCCCGGCAAGCCAATTCTTGGCGATGGGTGTGACGTCAACTCAGGGCTGGAAGGGGAGAGGGAGGGGGAGGGGGTTAAATGCTAATGATATTAATGAACCTCCAAGCGGCTTCTACACAGGAGTTTGCCGAGCTGATTTCGGAGTGGCTCTTTTTATTTTCTTTCTTTTCTCTCTCCCCCTCCTCCCGTTGGTGCCTCTTAGTAATGAACGCGAAGGATTAAAAAAAATACATTATTATTGCTTTGCTATTTACTTTTTTGGCCTTAGCTGGGCGGTTGGGCTTTTCTCAAAATCCGATTTCCCTTCTCGGCGGCGTGGTTGACTTGTTAAGGGCGATTTTGATCCGCAGCGCTCCCTCTGGACTTAAAAAGTGTCACTTCAGGCCATGCGGGGGCGTGTTGAAAACTTGGAGCTGCGGGCGAAGGTGAAGGAGGCCGGCGGCCTTGGGTGAGGCAGCGGCTTCAGCGCCCCGGCCCAGGTTAATGGAGAGACGCGAGAGAGGAGGATGCGGCGGCGGCGGCGGGGTGAACTTCTTCCCCACCCCAGTTGCTCCCGATCCCAAGAAGAGATGTTTCGGAGGAAGGGGCTGAGGAGCCTGGCGCGGAGCCCAGAAGCCTTCCGTCGTGCGCACACTTCTTGGGAAACCTTGCGATCCCCACGGCAGGGAAAGGGGCTTTGCTGCTGACTCTACAGACAGGGGAGCGCGATGTCCGAGTTCCAGGAGCGGGAAGGGCTTGGCCAGCAGCACTTTCTAGCTGGGTTGGCGAGCCCGACGTCAGCCAGGAATTCACCACCTCCCCTCTCATACCAGTTTGCTCTGCAACATGGAGCTCATGATACTGATCTACCTGGTCGGGTTGTTGTAAGAAGGCTTGTGGTGGGTGGGAAACATATACACGCTTAGTATTTTATTTATATCTATGCAAACCGCTTTGGGAACTTCTGTTGAAAAGCGCTATATAAGTATTCATATTTATTCATATGCTGGTCACTCTTATTGGTCTGTCATCAACCAGCGTTCAAAATGCCGCAAGCCAGCTGTCGGGTTGAACAGAGCTCTTCTTCATAGAAGGGGTTCAAAGCAAAACAGGGTTATTGTGTGCATATCTCGTTCCCAAAACTCTGATCTTGTTTGCCCAGATGCTATGTACTCAAAGCTAGTCCAAACTGCACACATCATCCTCCATCTACACACTACAGTCAATGCCTCATTCCCGGTTACAGTATAACGCAATCAGTCTGCGTTGGTTAAAACGATGCCGCCAACCTTTGGCCTGTTCTGTTAAAGTTACAGACTTACCTAACAATAGAGATCTAAAACTGTTCTGATTGCTCGTCCAAATGGTCTGGAGGCAAGTCCCCAGTTTCAGCTGGTCACTGAACACCCCCGCCCCCATAGACTTGAGTATCACTTCTCCAAACAGCTTAAACGGGGGTTCTCAAATGTGGGTCCTCCCTGGATGCTGTTGGACCACAACTCGAGGTACAGTGGGAGTTGCAGACAGTCCAACAACATCTGGGGACCCAAGTCTGAAGCTCCCCTGTCTCCCTGCATCTCCTGGTAGCCTGTCTCTGGTTACAGCAAATCTCAGACGCCTTAGAGGAAAGTGGAGAGTTTCTTCACCAAGACTGGGCAACAAGAAAATAGAAACATAGGAAACTGCCATATACTGAGTTAGACCATTGGTCCATCTAACTCAGTATTGTCTTCACAGACTGAAGACAATACTAGCTCAGTATTGTCTTCATAGACTGGCAGTGGCTTCTCCAAGGTTGCAGGAAGGAATCTCTCTCAGCCCTATCTTGGAGAAGTCAGGGAGGGAACTTGAAACCTTCTGCTCTTCCCAGAGTGGCTCCATCCCCTGAGGGGAATATCTTGCAGTGCTCACACATCAAGTCTCCCATTCATATGCAACCAGGGCAGACCCTGCTTAGCTATGGGGACAAGTCATGCTTGTTACCACCAGACCAGCTCTCCTCACCAAAAGGATTGGAAACAAACCTGCTAACCCCAAAAGGTCACGATTAATCTTTGAAGGAAATCTCCTAATGTTCATTTTCTTAGACTTTTATTATATATAGGAAAATAACTGTCTCATACCAGTCAGATATTTGGCCCATCCAGCCCACTGTGGTCTACACCAGGGGCAGGCAACCTTGGCTCTCCAACTGTGGCTGAACTACAGCTCCCATCATTCCCCCACACTTGAGTGTGGCTGGGGACGATGCGAGTTGTAGTTCAACCACAGCTGGAGAGCCAAGGTTGCCTGCCGCTGGCCTACCCTGACTGACAGCAGCTTCGGGGTTTAGGTAGGAAACTTTCCTCGCCCTGCCAGGAGATGCCAGGGACTGAACCTGGGACCTTCAGCAGGAAAAGCAGATGCTCTACTGAGCTCCGGCCCCCATGCATAGTGAAATATGCGGGTGTGAGATGTGATCTATAGCTTGTATCGCTGTGGCCCTATCCACTCGCCAACAGCCAAGGCTGTACTTGCAGCATCTATACACACACGCAGGTACGCACCCACACATATACACAGTATCTGGCTTTCTTCTACGTACTCAAGTCGGCAGAATAAAGCAAAATCGAGCCAGTAAAACCGCCGAGAGCAAACAAGGCCGGGCCATAAGCTGCAACAGAGATAAGGCCAAGAGGCAGTGTAGGGGAGAGGTCCTAAAGTAAGGGGGCGGTGGTGGGTAGAGGGCTTTTATTCCGCAAGAGTCAGCTCTGGTAGACCACCGTCATGGCTCTGCCTCATTGCGGCACCTTCTCCATCTCAGCAGCACACAGAGCCCCAAAGGAAGTTCCATGTTTGTTTAGGGTGTGGCGGTGGAGGAAAGCCGCGGCCTGCTCCAGTAGCAGCAGCAGCCCTCTTTTGGGCGCGCGCTGCCCGTGCCTCTCTCTGGCGGCGGCGGCGACTCCCTCTTGCCTTCGAAGAGGGCCCGGATGTGCGCCGAGCGGCTGCGGCCTGTTCCTTAAGCCAGCGGCTCGGTCTCTCATCCGCGGCCCCTCCCCAAATCACAGGGTGCGCTAGCTACCTCGTTGCAAGCGGTAGTCCCCCGTCCTCTCAGCCCCCGACTGATTAAAAGGGCCTAGTTAAAGGGAGCCATTATCCCCCCCCCGCCCGCCCGCCCGCCCCAACCCAGCCCCTGATCTTTAAGAGATTGCCAAACTCGAACTTTCAACCCAATCAGGGGCTCTGTCAGTCGAACAAGCGCTTATTAACCTCTCCCAGGGAAGGGGGCTCGTCTGGGGCTTTCGATCGGGGGTGCGCGCGGATCACGGGAAGAGCAGGGAGGAGCGCGGAAGACCCTGCTGGGGGAGGGGTCTCGAGAGCCTGCAGCATTGTTTTGCGCGCATGGCGAGGGGATGTTTTTACCCCAGGCGCCGCGGATCTTGCTGCGGATCAGCGGTCAGCACGTTTAATTAAATCGGCTACAGTGCTCTAACGACATAACGAGGAGGGGAGATCCCTTGGCTCTGAGCCTCTGTGCGGAATTGGTCACGGTGTATTCATTGCCTTGGGATTTGTAGCAAATAATCCCTTTGCTTAAAAGAGGAAAGGGTTGTGTTTTTTTCTTCTCCTACTCCTGGACGGGGGGATCAACTCTATAGGTGATAAACAGGTTACTCTGTTTCAATCCGCTGTAATTAGCAGACACTCTAAATCCCAGACGTTGTAATAATCTCTTACAGGATCAGCACAAACTGGAAGTTCCCTTGCTGGAAGTTCCCTTGCCTGAGAGCCACGGAAGTTGCTAGTTGCTTGCTGCAGATTGTTAGGATGGCTTTTGCGCCGGAGAAGTATGGCATTTGGAGTGACATGAATGTGTTCTACCTTTGGTGCTATATGTGCAATGACCCACTTATCGTTGCCAAGTAATGAATGTGCATGTGTGAATTAGCCCTCAGTGACTGGCAGCCAAATATTTCAACTGGTTCCACTGAAAACCATTAGGCTACGTGAAAGTTCCACCTGTGGTGTGTTGTCTGTACTGGAGTTGATATTGCAGTCAATGAATATGTAGCATGGCAGAACCAGGTTCGAATGTTCTCAAGTTTAAATAATGACCCGAATGTATAAAAAGGCATCACAGATTTAAAACCACAGGCATTGTCTCCAATACAGTGCTATTCAGAGGAAACAGTTCGCACATTCACTTACCAACTAGACCCCCCCCCACCCAAAGCCAGCCTAGTCTGCTCTTATATCCTGATAGCAGCTTGCAGAAATCAATAGGTGAACCATTCTACAGCATGAAAACCATTCCAGAACATCTGCTGATGTTGGCATATAAAGCTGCTTTTAAATGAACAGTTACAGTGACCAGTAAAAAAGTAGACAAGCAGACTACCTGCAGATTTAGCCCAATCCTATGCATATTTACTCATATTTACTACAGATGTGGTTCAGTGTAAGCAAGTGTAAAATGATGCATACTGGGGCAAAAAAATCCAGCTTCACATATACACTGATGGGCTTTGAGCTGTCAGTGACTGACTAGGAAGGAGATTTGGGGGTCGTGGTGGACAGCTAGTTGAAAGTGTGCGGCACTGTGAAATAGGCCAATTCCATGCTACGGAACATTAGGAAGGGGATTGAAAATAAAACTGCTAATATTCTAATGTCCTTATACAAATCCATGGTACGGCCACTTCTGGAGTACTGTGTCCAATTCTGGTCACATCTTAAGAAGAATATTGTAGAACTGGAAAAGGTGCAGAAGAGGGCAACCAAGATGATCCATATGAGGCAAGGCTACAGCTTCTGGGGCTCTTTAATTTGGAAAAGAGGCAATTACGGGGAGACATGATGGAGGCAGAGGTGTACCTGGGTAATTTTGGAGCCTGAACCTAAAGGCCTTAGGGGTGGACGCTGGCCTCACTCCTGCTGCTGCTGCCACCAGAGAAGCTTCAATTCAGTACTTTCTACACCAGAACATGTTCAGGGAAAGCTGGAAACTCATTGTTCTTCTTGTTGTTGTTGTTAGAAGAGATTTTGAATAAGATACTTCCCACTGACTTACAGAGAGATGCCACATTTTGCCTGGACAATCCTGCCAATTAAATTAGTCCACCATTTGGAGCCCCCCCAGCCAGCATTTAGAGGCCCCCCCAGGCCTGCTGGGGACTGGACCTCTGCCCAGATGTCCGGTCCAAAGAGCACCACTGGATAGAGGTGTATAAAATTATGCATTGTGTAGAGAGAGTGGACAGAGATAAATTTTTCTCCCTCTCCTGCAACACTAGAACCAGAGATCATCCCATATAACTGAAGTCCGGAAAATTTAGGACTGACAAAAGGAAGCACTTTTTCAAACTGCGCATAATCAAATAAAGATTTTAATTAATGATTTTAATTGTTTAATGGATTTAGTTTTGATTTTAATTGTTTTGTTTTTATTTTGATGTAAACCACCCTGAGCCATTTTGGGAAGGGTAGTATATAAATCAAACAAATAATACATAGTCTGGCAGCTATTGGCCACCTCCAGTCTCAGAGACAAGATGCTTCTAAATACCAGTTGCAGGGGAGCAACAGCAGGAGAGAAGGCATGCCCTCACCTCTTGCCTGTGGGCTTCTCATCTGGTGGGACACTGTGTGAAATGGGATGCTGGACTGGATGGGCCTTGAGTCTGATCCAGCAAAACTGTTCTTATGTTCTACTAAACTCAATCGGAATTTCTCACAAGTGAATGTGCATAGGATGGCAGCCTTTGCTGCTGCAGATACTTTAAGGCTTTGTTGGCTTTGGAGTATAGTGAAGTTCTCTTGGTCTGAAACATAATAAATAACAATAGAATATTCTAAAGAAAGGCTGTTCTGTCAAACATGGGGGCTGCCATTTCTGAAACCAAGCAGACTTGAGCCTGGACAGTATCAGGATGGGAGACCAGCAGAAAGTCCCATGTCCGTTGCCCCGAAGGACATAATATAGAATGATCAGAATGCTGGACCCAGGTGAAAATCCCTAATCAGTCATGAAGCTCATTAGTTAACACTGCCTGGGCCAATCATGATTTCTCAGCCTAACCTACTTTGCAAGGTTGTTTGTTTGTTTGTTTCACGTATTTTTATACTGCTCAAACTTACATCTCTGGGCAGTTTACAATGAAGCATGTTGGGAGGATAAAATGGGAGAAAGAAGGACCGTGCATGCTGCCCCAAATGCCCCAGGGGGGAAGTGGGATGAAGATATGAGAAGAAAAAAATAACTATATAGATGGGAATTTAAATGTAATTAAAACTTTTATTGCTTAATCTGCCTATCAGCTTGAACCAAGCCTGCATTGTCTTATGTGCTTTTTGAATTCCAGGGAAATGGGACCTAAATAAAGGTTTTATTAAACATACAACTACTGCTGAAAATGGCAACTGTGGATCTAGCCATCAGAAATGTACTTATGTTCTGATTTAATGAGATTCCACATTGCCCTGGTTCCCACCAGCAGTAGCCAGTACAATGGAGCAGGGCTGGTGAAATACAGAATGCCCTACACAGGTAGGTAAGTTCTTTTAACTGGTATTGTTAGGGAGAGATTTGTGTGGCTCCTCATTTAACATAACATTTAGTTTGGTCCTAAATATCTTTTACAAGTACAAAGAATATCATAAGCAGGTTTTATAGATTCAGACATAATTTTGAGTTTGGACTCAATGTTAATGTTAATTCCAGCATTTGTTCCATAACAGGAGGTCACAATAGTAGTTCACTCATCTTTGTGGCACAGTTAGACAATGAGAATATTTGTGACAATATTCTGTCATTGTCTGATATATCATTGGAATTGGTTTGCTTATGATGTGTACAAAATGAGTGGGCTGACAGGCCTCCCTTGATGATGATGATGTACATGTTATGATCACAACACACAGTGGGAATGTAGATAATACACCACAAAATTTGATGTCAGTTGTATTCCATATTCATGATGCTTCTTTCTATGGTTGCATTTTGACTTGTACATAATAGCCTGAACTGTGATTCAACACATGTACCTGCCACAGTTCCAGGAGAGGAGAGCTGGTCTTGTGGTAGCAAGCATGACTTGTCCCCTTAGCTAAGCAGAGTCTGCCCTGGTTGCATATGAAAGGGAGACTTGATGTGTGAGCACTGCAAGATATTTTCCTCAGGGGATGGAGCAAAAGGTTTCAAGTTCTCTCCCTGGCAGCATCTCCAAGATAGGGCTGAGAGAGATTCCTGCCTGCAACCTTGGAGAAGCCACTGCCAGTCTGTGAAGGCAATACTGAGCCAGATAGACCAAGGGTCTGATTTAGTATATGGCAGCTACCTATGTTCCTATGTTTCTTGTCTGAGATGTGTAGGTGTTACTGTAGGCACTCATCTGTCTTGGGCACCTGAAGCAAGAGACATACCAAAATGCAATGCTGGCAAAGGAAGTGGAAGCCTCTCACCCTCTCCCATGCTTGCTACCCACCCCTACACTTTCCTGTGGCAGGCTTTAACATGAATCCAGTGGACAATTTTATCAGGTCTAATGGCAAAGCACATGGCAGTTGCCAGGTAACTGTAAGTGCTAATTGTATTGAGCTGAGCTACATGTGTTTGGTGGAGCATGTTTTCTAGGCTTTTAGACTCCATCACTGACATCCAGACTAATGCTGCACTAGTGCAAACATGTTGCACTAGTGCAAGGACATTGTGCTAGCTAGTTCTCAAAGCTTGAGTTCCACACTAGGGTTGTAGCTGTGCAACAGGATGCACTTGTGCAATTTGTAGTGTGCCTTCTGCTGTGCAGCCTCTTCTTTTTCATTGATTTCCTCTTGTCAATATGCCAACCCCATATGGAACTGACATGGACAAGCCAACTTCCGATCCCAGAGTACAGATCTCAGTCCCAAGTGGGGTTGGCACACTGCCAAGTGGTGGTCGCCCACAAATCCTGAGTTCACACAACACACTCTGCGGGAGTACATGCACCCCAAGAATCTTCCATTTTTGTCTGTCCAACACTTTTTTGATTGTGGGAAACAGGCCCACTATTTAGTAAGACAACTCTATGGGAATTAAGCTAGAACCCCTATAACACAGCAATGCAAAACTGAACAAATTTGAAGTTTTAATACCGTATTTTATGGACTATAAGACTCACTTTTTTCCTTGAAAAATATCCGCCAAAATTCAGGAGCGTCTTATATGTTTTAACAGTTTAATATGTTAAAACTCTGAAAAACTGGATTAAAATTAAGGTGCGTCTTATATTCTGTAGCGTCTTATAGTCCGTAAAATACGGTAATTCTGAAACATGATCACAGAAAGAGTTAAGGTGTTTTTTGTAACATGAAAAACAACCTTAACTCAGAGGCAGAGGTGCACCTAGGTAATTTTGGAGCCTGGACCTAAAGGTCTTTGGTGGCCCCACCCCGCTGCAAGTTAAGCATCATTTTTAACATGTAGGTTCTTGAGGGCACAAGCCACACCACCCAGGACAGACTAAAGAGGATTTGGGGGCCCCCAGGGGGTGTGGAGGCCCTGGACTTCAGCCCAAAGTCCAGGGGTAAGAGCACCTCTGCTCAGGCAGGGGCAGGGAGACATGACTACAAATGTTTCAGAATGATTAAAACTTCAAATTCCTTCCTTTTTGCATTGTTGTACTATAGGGGCTTGATCTTAATTCCCATAGAGTGGTTATACTAAATAGTGAGCCTGTTCCCACAATCAAAAATTAGAAAAGCATTATGTCCGACACTGCCCCTTTTATGAAGTAATGAGAGGAAAACATAGGACCAGATTATTGATAAACACGGGCTCTGAAGAGGAACGTGTTAACTACTTGTTGGTGGATTTGTTTCCTTGTTATTATCTAGTGGCCATTTCCCCCTTGTCGTCTTTTAAAATTAGAAAGAGAATTGTATCTGCTAAACCTTCTAGACTTCTGGTTAAATTGTAGCTTTAGGATTAGCCCTAGTATTTGGATTGTATCCATTAGAGTTGTAACTATAGTTAGGCATTTAAGACTGTCATACATTTATTTGCATTTTAGTAACCAGCTGTTTTTTTTTAAAAAAAAACCCAACATGTATGATGTATGATGTTTTATGCCTATGTTATGATATGTTGTGTTATGACCTGTGGTTACAACAGTAAACTTAAACTTACATTTCATGTTAGAATTAATTGAAGCTTAGAATCTAGTCTGGAAAAATATCTTCAGAGCTGCACAACACTACAGTTTTGTGTTGTGAATGGTGAGTACAATAAGATACAATTAGCAAATGTCACATACAATGTAATTGGCACATGCATAGTATGTGACTGGAATTGTCCTGTTCCTTCAAGCTGGCTGAGATGATTGTCTCCTCCTCTCTTTTTCTGACTTCTTCAGCAGTAAACAGTGTAACTGGGTCAGGGCAGCTAAGTCTAGGCAGGAAAAGAGAAGAGAAACAACAAAAGGAATCAAGCAGACTGCTTTAGAGAATGGGATACAGGCTTTTGACTCACTGACTAGCCAGCCAGAAGCGTCCTCCTATTGGGATTTCTGGGAGGCAGAGTCCAAAGAGACTAGAGCATAGAAGTGACTCCCAGGTGAGCCTCACTGAGAGCCAGCCAGCAGGAAAACCTGAGGACTGTCTGCTGATACTCATACTCCAATATATCTTCAATGAGAAGCAAGGGGAGGAATAATGCCGGAGCCCAGACTGGTTGCACTAACAAAAGCGATCAGTCACCAAGCATTCTCCTGGTCCCTTCATTCATAGATGAAGCAGTGCAGGCGATTCAGCTACAGTTCACTTGCAGCAATGAAACGCCCCATTAATCACATATGCCTTTCGAAAAGGAAATGCCAGCCTTGGCTTGTATGCCTCCATTGGTATCTGACCTGTCAGAACATTTGGAGACAAATTCCCTCACAAAGCACTCCTAACAGGGGTCTGGATTTACTTGTTAATTAACTTCTTAGAGAAGTATATTTATTGATCCAATTGTTAACTGCAGCCAAGGTTAATTTTAGAGAAAATGGGCCTAAGTGGGGAATAGCTTCACACTGTTGGTGAAAGAAGGGGCAGGTTTGCTTTCCTTAGGGTTGTGGTATCTCCCCCCCTTTTTTTCTTTTAAATTGGCCTGTCTCCAAGGTTTTTGACAACAGCCTGACACCCCCACACATGGAAGTTTTTCCTGCCATGGGGATATGTGGTGGGAAAATTTCCACGTGTCAGGTTTTCATTAAAACCTGGGACCAAGTCAGTTGTGTGTTTTTTTAAAGTGGTGAATGAGGTTTGAAGCCTTTAGGTGGAGTGCTGAATCTTAATCCTCTTGAACTTGGGCCTGTATTTCTAAACCCACTTTACCTTTGGAGACCTTCAGCTCTACATTCCTGGACAATCTGGCTCCAACCATCTGTTCCATAGGTGAACTTGTAGAGACCCACACACAGAGAAACAGACAAGGCATCTGTGACCCCTCCAGACAAACACCCTTTGGAACAAACAGCAGCCCCCGAGTTCCCTTCTTTCCAGATAAGAGAATGATTGTGGGGCAGTGGCAGTGCAATCACTCCCATGGATCCAGCCTAATTAATGAGGGTCATTGGCTAGTGCTGATGGGAGAAAGAAAGCTGTCTCAAGATCGGACGTCATTGCCCCCTGGACTTTTGTGCCACCCCCCCCCAAGGAGAGCACATCCCACAGTTTGAGATCCCAAAGACATGTCCATAAATTAAGATTACCAACTAACCGGCAGGGTGGTGAGGGGGACACATGGCACAATCACCCACCTTTAAGAGCTTGCTCTGCAGACATCTACAAGTGTAGTTTTTCATGGCATGAGCGCCATCACTTGTTTTTGTCTGTATATCAAGTTGCTTGGAAAGCCCAGGAGCAGAGGCCAATAAAAAAAACCAAAAACAAACAACCTTGACAATCCTACCAGTCAGATACTTCCCATGTCCTCACTTTGATAGTTGTGAACAGAATGGGGCAAATGGGAAACTGGGGGGCAGATACCTTCAGAGTCCAGGTATTCTTTCTCAGTGGTATTATGTGTGCTAATGAAGTTATACGGACTGCCTGACCTGCTAGCAGTAGCCTTCCTTGTGGATAGAGAAGGGACTGGTGCAGGCTGGAGATGTTTGCACAGGCAGGTGTGGAGAACTCAAGGCACACCTGTGAGTTTCCCACACTGTTCTTCTTCACTGTTGCCTGGATTGCTCCCTTACTCCACAACGATGTAAGTAAGATCAGATGAAGACTTACACTCAAATACAATAAAAGAAATAATGAAAGAAACATGATGAGCTTTCACTCTCAGAAGTGCCCTGATCAAGAGGCTGTGATGCACATGTAAGAGCTCTGATGTACTTAGTGACCTCTACATTTGTAAGGATATGTGTGTATGTGTGAGCATCAGAGCTTCAGGGAGGTTTGGAGCAGGGCAAAGAACACTATCATTATATCACTACTACTGTTGCTATTATCATTGTTATTTATTATTATGTTCAGGTTTTTTCAAGGACCTTCAAGTGGGGGAGATTGTGTTCCCCTTAGTGGACTTTCCACTAAACTAGGAGTCCCGCAATTTTGCCTTTATTATCTACTGAGTTGAGCTTCATATTTGTGCTGTAGTCCCAAAATAAGTGTTACAAAAAGGATCTTTGCTCAGAATGAGGGGTTGGGCTGCTTTATGCTAAAGGCTTAAATAGCAAATGCAACTTTTGGGTGATGTAAATAGAGCCTCCAAGCTCTCAAGGTTGGTGAAGCAGCTTATTGTTGCAGAAATTTCAAAGCCATGTTGTTTGGTGATGGGAAGTCCCACATGACTAGTATTTGATATAGTGGGCTCATTGCTTAAGTAAGATAGCCTAGAAGCTGCATTATATTTTAACACAGTGAGATGTCTTGGAAGTGGATGAGGGCAGTGTCAAAATGGGATTCACTTAATGGATATGTGATTACTGTGACCAATATTCTGATTAACTCCCCCAGGGATGCTGTTACATAAACACTAGCTTCAGTGTGTTTCTAATCACAAAGGAGATCAACGCTTTCTAAACATACTGGGCACAGGCATGGCCAATTCAATTTAGTTCAGTTCAAACTTTATTTCGGTAATCAATCAGCAAAAACAGGCATGGTCCAAACTTTGGCATGACACTGATGAGCTGATGGAGCTGCATTTACCTACTATGTGTTGGCAGAATGTTATGTGTTTGCAATGGGATGTTCTATATGCACAGGGCCTACTGAGTTCTATACATGGAAGTATGCTTTTTGTTCATGATGAGAGTTCCAAATAGTATGTGCAGCATATTCCCAAGAAAGGAAATTCACCCCACCAACTATGTGCATTGTAGCTGACACATGAGCAATAATGTGCTGAATTGAGGCAGTTATGAAGAAGTAAGATCCACATAAGTACATTTTGGGCCCTTGCTCATGATCAGAGATCTGGGTAGGAGAGGTGTGGGGAGGAAGGCTACAAAAGCTTACCTCCCCCGCAGACAACTGGGTCCCAGTTGCTGGGCAAGCAGATCAGACCCCCAGATGATTTGCTGCTGCCCCAAGCAGTGCAGAATTGCACCGGAAATAAGAACATAAGAACAGCCATGCTGGATCAGGCCCAAGGCCCATCCAGACCAGCATCCTGTTTCACATAGTGGCCCACCAGATGCTTCTGAGAAGCCCACAGGCAAGAGGTGAGGGCATGCCCTCTCTCTTGCTGTTGCTCCCCTGCAACTGATATTTGGAGGCATTTTTCTTCTGAGGCTGGAAGTGTGCATGGTGCCTTATGGGGATCTCCCAGCAATTGGCAGGCAACCCTCCATGTCTCAGCGCTGACTGAAAGCAGATGATGCTGGCACATGGTTAGTTAAACAGGGTTAAGGGAACACTTGCTCCCTTAACCTTGTTTAACAGCTGGGCTTCATAGCCGGGTCTGCCGC
This sequence comes from Hemicordylus capensis, assembly GCF_027244095.1. NCBI lineage: Eukaryota > Metazoa > Chordata > Lepidosauria > Squamata > Cordylidae > Hemicordylus > Hemicordylus capensis. The sequence continues at coordinate 331,024,787 of NC_069657.1, read as the reverse complement.
TGAGGCTCTGCTGGGATCCACATGTCTTGGCTGTTAGTAAGAACAGCCTCAAGAAAAGCCTAGAGATTTACATATCAGGCGATATAAAAATATGATAGATAGATAGATAGATAGATAGATAGATGATGGTAGAATGAGGTATACAGGTGAAACTCGGAAAATTAGAATATTGTGCAAAAGTCCATTAATTTCAGTAATGCAAATTAAAAGGTGAAACTGATACATGAGACAGACGCATTACATGCAAAGCGAGATAAGTCAAGCCTTAATTTGTTATAATTGTGATGATCATGGCGTACAGCTCATGAAAACCCCAAATCCACAATCCCAGAAAATTAGAATATTACATGGAACCAAGAAGACAAGGATTGAAGAATAGAACAATATCGGACCTCTGAAAAGTATACAGTGTACTGTGCTTGATTGGCCAGCAAACTCGCCTGACCTGACCCCATAGAGAATCTATGGGGCATTGCCAAGAGAAGGATGAGAGACATGAGACCAAACAATGCAGAATTGCTGAAGGCCGCTAATGAAGCATCCTGGTCTTCCATAATACCTCATCAGTGCCACAGGCTGATAGCATCCATGCCACGCCGCATTGAGGCAGTAATTGCTGCAAAAGGGGCCCAAACCAAGTACTGAATACATATGCATGCTTATACTTTTCAGAGGTCCGATATTGTTCTATTCTTCAATCCTTGTCTTCTTGGTTCCATGTAATATTCTAATTTTCTGAGATTGTGGATTTGGGGTTTTCATGACCTGTACGCCATGATCATCACAATTATAACAAATTAAGGCTTGACTTATCTCGCTTTGCATGTAATGCGTCTGTCTCATATATCAGTTTCACCTTTTAATTTGCATTACTGAAATTAATGGACTTTTGCACAATATTCTAATTTTCCGAGTTTCACCTGTATAACCCTTCTCACTGAAGTGTTCATTTTGGGGGAGAGAGAGGGCACACACCATGCACCCAAGAGTTTGAGACCGAAATCTGAGAATGAAAAGGTTGTAAACTGTCCAGGGATGGAAATTTGGGGCGGTATACAAATATAGTAAATAAATAGATAGAGAGATAAGTAAGTAAGTAAATAAATAAAATGGAGAAAATAAATGGCAGTTTTATGCATTGTTATAGATGTTGGCTGATCTCCTGATTGACATCTCAATTTTTTTATTTTACATTGACATCCCGTTGAAACTAAGTAGTCTTTTAGAGTAACTCCTGAGCAGTACTACCAAGTAACTTAGTCTGGATGTCAGCTGTTGTTTATACTAATTCCTTTGGGTTATGTGCAGGTGCTCAATAGTGCTATGATCAAAGCATAATTGGACATGGTTAATACACAAGAAAAGCATGCACTATTATTAGTGATTCTAATTTATTTGTATTAACCTATTTTGGTAATGAATCATAATTGCAGCAATATGGGCAGTGTGTTAACTCATAATGCCTGTTAATCAACTGCAAGAAACTGGAACAGGGAGATGTGTGTCCTCATAAACACCTTTGGTTCCACGTATAATGATTTGTTTGAGAAGGACTATCATCATGCATGCAAACAACATATTGAAAGAAAAGATATGACTGCAAATGCACCTAGCAGATTAGTTTACAATCCCTCAGCTCTAGTATTTAACCACTTTTCAGCCATCAAGAACATTTGTATAAATATTGTTGACACTTTGCATATAAGTCCATTGACAGTAAGTGGTTCAAACTAGTGAATACTTGTTAAAGACCTCCTGGGGTTTTGCTGTGTATGAGACTGAAGTATCCAATCACCTCACAGATAAACAACAGGTCCTTGCCATTCCATTTTCTCTTCTCTGCATATGAGAAAAGTGACTCAGAAATATGTTCAACAGTATGTCACCAAGGCGCATGCTCCACTAGAGGAGAAAATGAGCTGGGTTAACATATTCAGCACCAGGGATTGCAACAGAAAATGTATCATGAGCCCAAGCCATCATAGCTGATTTTATTTATACATAATTACCATGCACATATTCCATTCCTTGAAACAGAAATGCTGACAGGTAAAATAAAATGAAATTCTTATTTGACAATCAAACCATTGGTTTTAGAGCTTTTTCATACGTTAAGCAGTGGCAAGCCTGAAAAGAAGCCACAACCAGTCCTGACTGTGCCCCACACTTGTGCTGTATGAGTCCTAGAATGAGTGTTTCAAGGAAGCTCTTTGATCATAATGAGGGGATGGAGTGTTTTATGCTAAAGGCTTAAATAGCAGATGCGACTCCTGAGTTTGATGTGAATACTGCCTCCAAGCTCTTATCAAGGATGGTGAAGCAGAGTTTATTGTTGCAGATATTTCAAAGCCATGTCTTCTGGTGAAGAGAAGTCCCACTTGGCCCAGAAATCACAGGAGTGTATGTGTAGGAGGATACATGTGATATGTCCACTTGCTCACGTTTTCCATTTTTCAGCTGCAAGATTTATTGTAATGCGCAGCTGGATAATTTCTGTGCAGTATGTGGTGTGTGTGTATGTAGATAGATGGATAGATATGATGGAAACTAAGTTCTTATGCAGTTGAGCTTATGGAATTTAATAAGGAAATAGGTAGTTTCTTAAAAACAAAATAGAGGAGAAAAAGAGAAAAACAAACAAAATAGAAATGAATACTTTTTCCTTTCTATCTTCTTTACAGTATATACAAAAAGTATATCAGAGCCTTCTTTACTCTTTCCTATTCTTTGCAAGGCATCTCAATTTTTCTTGCTTCCTTTTAGTCCTTGTCTAATTCCTTCCTTCCTTGTTTCCTTCCTTCCTTTTTCTATTCATTCACATTTTCCCTTCCTTCCTATCAGAAAATGCTGGAGTAGAATGCTCATTGCTCATGGACAAAGGCTGACTACATTCATCAAAGAAACACAGCTTAGAACTCAGCTTGTTCAACCATATGCTTAAAACACCTGAAGTGTATACCTGAGCAAACAAGAACACTCTGTGAAATGGCCAGGTATAGAACTACCACGGTATGTATATGTCCAAACCATCAAAACACTAGCAGACTGTCTTCTTTCCAGACTGTAGATGTGGAACTGTAGATGATCACACTCATGCTGATGATCATGCTGTGGTTTAACTTTAAACAACCCACAATCACCTGGAACCCAGTAAGGTCTTCATGTGGAATGTATTTATCCAAATTTTGTCTATCAATCACTTGAATAGGGCTTCTGTTTGATCAGGGATTTGTGCAGAGTCTCTAGCTCACATGTTATATCATCTGCACATTAGAGAAGGGATATATTGCTTCTCCACCATACTAATACTCTAGGTAATACCAGGACTGAATGAATAATAGAAGCAGAAGAGGTTTTTGCAATTCAAACATATCTCTCTGTTCTCTAATTTTTATTACCCAATCACCTTCTTGGATTAAAACTAAAGCAAACAAGCAAACAAAAAACCAGGAATATTTATGCACATTTGATGTGATTTTCAGACTCTGGGTTTTCGAGTTGTGGAATATGGAGATTTTAAAATGAAAATGCACTTTTTCTAGATCACAGGAGATCACCCATACTTCTCAATAACACTGCTAACATCTAAAGCTTGAGTATTGTTTAATTTGATGTTTTTATACTGTTTATTGACAAATCAAAAGCTTTCAATGGTGAGGATTCAGATAACCTGAATCTGAACATAACCAGAGTCTGCACACAGTTTCCCCCTCCACCCCTTACTTCTTCCATTTGTGTATATTGAATTGTGGTTTGATTGAATTTGCCTCAAATTCTGGTTTAATTGTGGTTTGTAAACCACAAAGCACATATCTGAGTTCATACAATCTGCAGAGCTGTGGTTTAAACAAACCACAATGTTGACATCATGGCTCAGCAACAGAACCAAAGAGGTAAGGGAGCAGGAACGAAGGAGCATTCAGGCTTGGCCAAGTTCAACAACTGGTTTATTCAGTTGTCTGAACTCTCCCAATGATATTTCTTAACCTTCAACTTCTGAAAAGGTTTTCCTAACCAAATTTATTTGTTGCGTGAAACGTTTTCAATTAGTTATATTTCCTATGCATGGTGCTTTTATAAACTCAGAAAGTCAGTGTCTTTCATCAACTGTTTTCTGATTCTTTGGGTTAATAGGGCAAGGATGCATGAATCTATATGGCCTATACAGGAAGCAAGGCAATAATGAGACCATTTTCTTTTCTGCTTTGACATGGGAAATGCATGTACTGGGGTCCTCTTCCAGGTCACTTTACAGGGAAGTGATCAGCTGGAAGTTTGTCTAAACAAAAAACAAACCCCCAACAAAAATACAAAGGACAAGTAGTTCAACTACTTTTCATATAGCTGAATGGTAATTACAGCTACTTTATGTAAATTAGTTCAAACTACACAGACTATTTTTGTTGTTAAGTAGCTATAATAGTTTAACTACTAATTAGCTTTTAGTTCATGTATTTTTTCCTTTAAAGTTCAGTTCATACCGAATAATTTGCACAGGTTGAGTAATATAAATTTCCCTAAACTTTAGTAAACTGTTTTGGTTGACCTATTTTTCCTTCTTCTGTAGTTTCCCTTGTGTCACTTTCAGATTGTTGATGTCTTGGGATGGGACTTGTCTTTGCAATACTTGTTGAGTGCTGTCATGTATGCAAATAGTGTAGTAGATGTAGTAGTAGTAGTAATAGTAGTAGTAGTAATACCATTTTAAGGTTTTATTTTTTACCAGAGTGGTTATGAAAAAGTAGTTGAAAATATACAACCACTTCAAAATAGTTACAAAGGTAGTTTCAACAACTTTTACTAAAATGTTAAGTAGTAGCTAAAACTACTTTTTAAAGGTTGTGGTTAAACTACTTTTAAGCTAGTTAGTGCCCATCAGGGTCAGATGGTAAGGAATCATGCAAGGGGCATCATTTGAGGTTTCAGTGGTGCGAGAAAGCAATAGGGGTGTGCAAGAACCAAAGGGGTGGCCTATGCTACATTAAGTTAAATTAAAGGCAAATTAAAGTTAAATTAAAGGCAAAACAAACAACAAAGCCGAAATTAAAAAAAGTGGGGGAGTGGCCTATGTCCAAACTAAGAGTTGTATGCAGTATGCAACACAGCAATATGCAGTATGCAAATCATTCCTTTCCCTAGTGTGAAAATGCACACTAGGGAAAGGAGTGATTTTTGGCGATCTGCAGCTGCCAGTGTCTCCTGAAAATATGTCCTTGAGGACAACCAAAAAATTGCCCCTAGAAGGGAGTGTTCCTGATGTGTAATTTTTAGATGTCAGTCAGAATATCTTAAGCATTTGTTGTGGCTACTTTGTTTTACGTATTCCCCATAATGACCAGAGATATACTGTAGGTGTTGCTGAGGAGTAATCACATGTAGCCGTAGGGCAGAAAATGTCAGAGAGAGTGAAACCCTTGGACTGTGTTAGGGAGCCATTTAAGACAAGGAAGACTCTCCACAGACAACATGAAACCCAATTCTGCTCTCTCTGGTTCTGGAGACTATCTATGCTGTTTCTTTCAGATGCAAGCTCTAGGACCTTGCTTTAAAAGACGTGAAATCGAAGATGTCTAGCCCAGAATGTCAACTTATGCATCATATTCTAAACCTGTATGGCAAAATGAGGCTGTTCTCACAGCCAAGCCCAGGCTTGGCTGCATGTGAGAGCTGCCGGCCGCTGCATGGCAGCATCTTGGCAGCAAACCCGCCAGAGAGGTGGGCCTATTAGCCAAAGTTAATGGCCCAAGCAAGCATGCCCTTAATCTGGGCTAAATGCTCTTGTGTTGGCGCCATGCAATGCCAATATGAACGTTTGGGGTGGTGTACAAATGTAATAAATAAACAGAATAGAATAGAATACAGGAGCAGCCTCCTGGTCAGCACCAGGAGGACCCCCCAAATGCACCACACACTTGCACAGTACATTATGGGATATCTAGGGGCTGGGACACATCCTAGCCCCCAACCCTCTGTGCTGCAGGCCACAGACAGTGTCCATCTGGGCACACAATACGTGCACACAGCACAGACCCAACAATTGTCTGTGGGAGAGGGAAGTTTCAGGAGCCTTCCTCCCCACGCACCCAGTAGCCCTTCTCACTGATTGTGAGATCACCAATCTGTAGATGCACATAGTATGGTCATACCTAATTCCCCCTTTGGGGGGATGGAAGAAGAGGGTTTTATTTTTTTAAGCTCTTCTAGCAAGCATGAATTGTTCCCTTTGCTAAGCAGGGTCTGCCCGAGTTTACATTTGGATAGGAGACTACATGTGAGCATTTTAAGATATTCACCTTAGGGGATTGGGCTACTCTGGGGAGAGTACTTTCATGCTATCATGCAGAAGGTTCCAAGTCCCATCCCTGGCATTTCCAAGATAGGGCTGTGAGAGACTCCTGCCTGTAACCTTGGAGAAGCCATTGCCAGCCTGGGTAGACAATACTGAGGTAGATTGACCAAGGGTCTGACTCTAAGGCAGCTTCCTATGTTCCTATGAAGTTCACATATATGCTGATGGGATCTGAGCTGTCAGTGACTGACCAGGAGAGGGATCTTGGGGTCATGGTGGACAGTTCATTGAAAGTGTCGACTCAATGTGTGGCAGCTGTGCAAAAGGGCAATTCCATGCTTGGAATCATGAGGAAGGGGATTGAAAATAAAACTGCTAATATCATAATGACCTTTTTCAAATCTATGGTGAAGCCACATTTGGAGTACTGTGGACAGTTCTGGCCACCATACCTCAAAAAGGCCATTATAGAACTGGAGAAGGTGCAGAAGAGGGCAACCAAGATTATCAGGGGCATCAAGCACCTTCCTTATGAGGCAAGGCTACACCACGTGGGACTTTTTAGTTTAGAAAAAAGATGACTGAGGAGAGACATGAGAGATGTCTATAAAATTACGCATGGTGTGGAGAAAGTGGATAGAGAGAAATATTTCTCCTCGCATAACACTAGAACCAGGGGCCATCCCATGAAACTGATTGCCAAGAAATGTAGGACTGATAAAAGGAAGTAATTTTCCACACAACTAAGTTGTGTGGTTAGAATTTCACACAACTATATAGTTAGAATATAATTCAACCTATGGAATTCTCTGCCACAAGATGTGACACCCACCAGCCAGGTTGACTTTAAGAAGGGCTTAGATAAATTCATAGAGGACAAGCCTATCAGTGGCTACTAGTCTGAGGGCCAAAGGCCACTTCTAGCCTAAGAGGCAAGATGCCTCTAAATACCAGTTGCAGGGGAGCCACAGCAGGAGAGATGGAATGCCCTCATCTCTTGCCTGTGGACTTCCCAGAAGCATCTGGTGGACCACTGTGGGATACAGGATGCTGAACTAGATAGGCCTTGGACCTGATTCAGCAGTGCTGTCCTTATATTATGAATATTCAAAAGGAACATGACCAGAATCTATCTGTCTGGCCTATTATCACTAAGGTGGCAAACCTATATCCAGGCTGTATCAGTTTAGACTGCAGTTGAGTGCTCACATGACTGAATGCCCTTTCATACCCACCCACCCCCCGCCAAAAAACACACACACCACTTTGCATGTTGGAAACTAGTATGTCAGGGAGAAAGCTAAGCAAGAATCTTCTTCTTGTCTTCTAGTTTGTTGCATGGAGGGATTTTCTCATATGGAGGAGCATTCAGTCATGGTAACCCCCACCAGCAATTTGAAGTGGTACTGTCTGCATCATATTCTTTATTCTCAGAAGTCATTCACATTATGTTGTATGTGGGTACTGGTGCCTGTACATATGTGTATGTGTGAACAACTGTATATGTGTTCATTTAAAAAGTGAACTTGAGTACAGGCTCCCCAAAATGCAGGGTAAAATAAGAAGGGAGCTACTTTATGGGCATTGAAGATAACTGTACATTCATTTAGATTTGCACCTGCATTCACTGGCCAACATGATGTGCACTGCTCCATCACTGGAATGCTCTGCCTCAGGGCTGCTGTGGACTTGTACGCAGCAGTGATGCTTACAGCCCTGATACTGAAGCAGCCCTGATGAGACTGCAATGAAGAGAACTGGGATAATGATGCTTATGCAGCTCCTGGTTCTCAAGAGTATTTGGGATGGATTTCAAGCCTGCAGCAGCACCAGGACGGAGTGTTTTGGCAATGGAATGCTGTGCTTCATTTTGGCCACCATACACAAACTGTACATGCATTGAATGGAATGTGTGAGTAGGGCTAGAATTTGCATGTTCTTATACCCTTCTGTTAGCTTGTGTGTGCCTTTGTGTAAACTGCTATTCTATATAGGCTCTGAAATTTACTTGGTGGATGTTCCTACTTTTAATCCCACATAGTTGTTCAAAACAAATTGGAAATGTTGATCTGCCAAACCTGCTGGAAATACATGATTGCTCTTTTGAGTGATGGGTAGTAATCAGGAAGTAATCAGGTTGCTGGAAAGTAGCAAAGGGCAGGTCTTGCAGCAGCCAGGTTTTCCCAACTGCATCCAGTGCTATTAAATGCCAGCATCATACCCAGTACAGGGCCTCGGGAGAACCTGTTTAGAGAATTCATATTGCTCTGTTATTGAGGCATTTGGGGGCTGCCAAGCTTGCCTGGCCTAATGCAATGCTATATAGTAATCATGACAATGACATGCAAAAGGCTCCCACCCGCCTTCCCAGGCTTTAAGAAGTCAAAGCAGCTGTACAAAGAAGCTTGTCTGCTACATCTGTCTTGAGATGAACAGAGCTGCCTCATCACCTCCACCACAGACACTGTGTTATTCTTACCCTATCCACCTGCTCAGGCTAAGCCTACAGAGATGGGGTGATGGGGAGAGAGAGATACACCTTATTTTTTTTTTTAAAAAAATTGTGTGGCGTTTTGCTTTTAAAAGTTGCTGCTGACAAATCTATCTATTTGGGGCAAATTGTCAGTGAGAAACTTCCGCTCGAACTCTTTGGGACAAAACTGGCTCTTTGAAAGGATAAATCCCATTGCATGAAGTCCTGAACAATGGCCAAATGTGTTGCTGTTGCCTTTGCTGCTGCTGCTGCTACTGCTGGGCCTGGGCCTCTGACAAAGGACGGATTAATTGGTGCCGTGGCTGACTGGTTCGAGATGGCTCCACTCAGAGTGCACCGCGGGGAGCCCCATTGACTGGGCCCCGAGTCCCACTTTTCACAAACTCCAAACAAAAGTCAATTTCTTTCTTATAAGGCAGGGGAGAAAGAGAGAGAAAAAAATCACTTGGTGTTTGAGCTGGGGAAGGTGACTTGTTGGATTAGAGGACGTCATGCTCTCCCTGACGGCCTCTCCCATGCTTTAAAGCTGCGTCTCTAAGACAAAAGTTAAAAAACAGCAGCAGCAGCACGTAAAAGCAAAATATCTCTTTGGATGTTGTGTATGTCTGTGTGTCTCTCAGTTACATAAGTTAAACCTAGCACACTATCCAGAGACTACAAAGGTGAACATCACAGCATGGAAGTGGTGGGATAGGTATGTACATTAACAGTTGCAATTCCAGCTCCTTGTAGCAGTTGCAAGTTTCTACATTCTGAGATCGCACCTACAAGTTTTCTACAGTGTTTTGATAGAAACCAAGCACTTCCTTTATTTTTGTAAGACTTTGGCAGAGGATTCTGCTGTCTGACGTGGCTCAGGGGGTTAGCAGAAATCTTTTATTTAAAGGGTGTTTCCTAAGAGTTGTCTCTTACTTTGAAAATCTGGCTTTTGCACTGTTCATTTTTCAAGGTTTTGCTTGTAACACTGGAACTGTCATGGATGTGAGTTTTAAGCTCTTCTCCCTGCATTGACATTTCAGTGTGACCCTTGGCAGTTGGACATTTGGACAAAGAGAACAATTGGAGTTAAAAACTGCATAACTGGCACATTTCATATGCATTAAAGAAACTAGTAACTTAAACATAAGCAGTCAAATAGGAAGACATGGGAAATAAAATGTGTCCAGCTCCCTGCAGCTTGTGGCAATTTTTCAAGAGGCAGAGTTTGGAATAGATCTTTTTGCGTACTGCTTAATTTCTTCTTCTTCTTCTTCTTCTTCCACAGCCAGACAGGTGTTATTGACTGGTTTATTTTATCCAGACATCAAGTCCTTCCCAAGGACCTGGGATGGCTGAATTTTATTATCAATATTGTTGCTGTTATTATTATAGATATCGTTGCAGAATATAGGCTGTTCCCAGTAAAGTTGCTTTTTGTAATTGGCTGATGGTGATTTCTGTGGCCCCTATGGTGTTGAGGTGCTCTTCAAGGTGTTTTGGAATTGCACCTAGGGCGCCAATTACTACTGGGATTATTTTGGTCTTTTTCTGCCACAGACTTTCAATTTCAATTTGTACATCTTTGTATTTTGTTATTTTTTCTATTTTTCTTCTTCTATTCTGCTATTGCCTGGTATTGCTATGTCAATTATTTTAACTTGTTTTTCTTTCTTCTCGACTACAGTTATATCTGGTGTATTGTGTGGCAGATGTTTGTCTGTTTGTAGTCGGAAGTCCCATAATATTTTTTCATCTTCATTTTCTGCAACTTTTTCAATTTTATGGTCCCACCAATGTTTGGCTACAGGTAGCTTGTATTTTTTGCAGATGTTCCAGTGTATCATCACTGCTACCTTGTCATGCCTTTGTTTGTAGTCAGTCTGTGCGATCTTTTTTACAACAGCTGATTAGGTGGACCAATGTTTCATCTGCTTCTTTACAAAGGTGGCACTTGCTGTTTATTGTTGATTTTTCTACTTTTGCTCTTATTGCATTTGTTCTTAGTGCCTGTTCTTGTGCAGCCAACATTAAACCCTCTGTTTCGTTCTTCAAGTTGCCATTCTTAAGCCATTGCCAGGACTTGGTGTTGTTTGATTTTCCACTTATATAGTGCAAATATTGACCATGCAGGGGCTTATTTTTCCATTTTTCTGCTCGGTTCTTGACTTGTTCTTTCTTGTAGGCCTGCTTTGTTTCATTGGTGTTGAATAGTTTCTCGTTCTTGACCATTTGAAGTGCATCTTCCTCACTGTCCTTGATATATTCTTCAAGGCCTCTTTTCTCCTCCTCTACTGTTTGATGGACTTGCAGCATTCCTCTTCCACCTGAGCTGCGAGGGAGGTAGAGCCTATCTACATCACTGCGGGGGTGCAGAGCATGATTGATAGTCATTATTTTCCAGTTCTTACGATCTAGCGTCTCTAGCTCTGCCTGGGTCCAGTCTATTATTCCTGCAGTGTATCTGATAACAGGTATAGCCCAGGTGTTTATGGCTTGTATGGTGTTCCCGCCATTGAGTTTGGACTTTAGGATTTTTCTAACTCTCCTGATGTATTCACTTCTAATTTTTCTTTTAATTTCAGTGTGTGCAATGTTATCAGCCTGGAGAATGCCCAAGTATTTGTAATGTTCTTTCTCTTCCAGGTTCTTGATCTTGCTTCCATTGGGCAGTTCTATTCCTTCTGTTTTTGTTATTTTTCCTCTGTTCATTAGTAATGCAACACACTTGTCTAATCCAAACTCCATTGCTATATCACTACTGAATATACGAACAGTGTTTAGCAGTGATTCAATTTCTGATTTGGACTTTCCATACAACTTCAAATCTTCCATGTAGAGCAGATGGTTTATTTTACTTGATGTTTTAGATGTTTGGTATCCAAGACCTGTTTTGTTTAGTATTTGTTAAAGTGGGGTCATGGCGATTACAAACAACAGAGGGGATAGTGAGTTTCCTTGGAAAATACCTCTTCTAATGCTAACCTGTCCAAGTGTCTCACCATTGATTGTTAACTGTGTACTCCACATGCTCATTGCTTTTAAAATAAATATCTGAATGTTTTTGCTGACACCAGTTGTTTCTAAACACTTAGTATCCATGTGTGAGGCAATGAATCGAAGGCCTTCTTGTAGTCAATCCATGCAACACTTAGATTGGTTTTTCTTCTTGCAATTTTCTAAAATCATTTTGTCAATCAGCAGCTGGTCTTTTGTGCCTCTGGTATTTGGGCAATTTCCTTTCTGTTCAGCTGGAAGCTGCTTATAAGTGTTGCATTACTTCATCTGCTATTATTCCAGTTAATAATTTGGACATAGTTGGCAGGCAGGTTATCGGTCTATAATTACTTGGTACTGCACCTTTTGCTGGGTCTTTCATTATGAGATGAGTTTTCCCAGTTGTTAACCATTGTTCAATATCACCTCCTTGCAAAATGTGATTGCACTGGGTTTTTTTGATAGTTGTTTATGAAGGCTTGTTAGGTGTTTAAGCCAAAAGCCATGCAGTTCATCATCGTCTGGTGCAGTCCAATTTTTAATTTTCTTTGCTCTTTCACTTATTAATTCTAGTGTTATTATTAGATCTTGCATTTGTTGGTTACATTTTTCAACCTCTTTTACCCAGCCTACTTTTTTATTATAATCTAATGTATTGTCCCATAATTTCCCCCAGAATTGCACTGTTTCTTCTTTATTTGGTCTTTCTATGTTTCTTGCAGTTTCTCCTTCTATGCTTTGGTAGAAACGTTTCTGATTCGATTGGAATTGGAGATTCTGCCTGTGTTGTGTAATTCTGGCTTCGTATCTGCTAATCTTCTTTGACACTGCTGTTATTTGCTGCTTTATTATTTCCAGGACTTCTCTAATTTTCCTTGAATCTAGATGGTATTTTTGGATCAGATACTGTTTGGTGTTTTCATTCTTCAGCTTCTTGTCTTTCATATCTTTCAATTTACTAGCATCTGATCTAAGCCTGGCGATTTTATTTTCTAATTTAATCTTCCATTTAGGTGATGTACTGCTTTTTTTTTTTTTTTTTTACAGGTCCACTGATCTTATATCCAAGCTCTTGTGTTGTTATTGTTGCTGCACTGTACATTAGTTGGTTTGTTTCTTGCAAATTATTGGTTGTTATTTCTGCAAGTGCAGCATTTACATCTTCTAATGCCTGAGCAAGTTGTTTTTTGGCAACTGTTTTTAGAGCTGGAAGTCGAACCCTGGTGGTTGTTTGGTTCATGTGCTCAGTTATTTTTTGCTTTAGTTCTTGTTGCTTTCCTGTTAAACGGCATTTGGGTTTTTGAGGTGAAGGCAAAGGGGAGGTTGGCTGGTTTTGATTTTGAAACAGTTCAGCAACAGTGGCATCCTCTATTTCCAACACCTCCTCCACCTGCGCCTGAGCAACTTCTTCAGTTGGTGGTAATTCTTTTTCCATATCTTGAGCCTGTGTTGCTCTTTGCAGTTCTTCCAGCTCAACTACTGTGAAAACTCTATTTCTTATTATGAATCTTCTCTGGTCTGCTAGCCTTTGTTCTGTTATTTCTGTATCTGGATGCTTCTTTTTCCAAATTTGGTACATTCTTTTTAAATAACCTCTTCTAGTTGGACTAGACTTGTAATAGTAAATCATTATTTCCTTGTTGGTGTTTTAAGTATATTTTTTCCGGTTAAGCGATGTTTCTTCCAGTAACCCTGCAGTCTCCAGCCCTGGTTGCTCAACTGAAGATCCTGAGTCCTGTAGCCCACTTGCCACCAGATGTCCAGGGACTCCAGCACCTGGCACAGTCCTTGCTGACCTGGGCGATGACCGATCCGGTATAGATTTATTAAAATTATGTCTCACCATATTGTTAATGGGAGATGCACTCTTTGTCTGGCTCCTCTGATGAGACCTGTCCAGTTGTTATTATTATTTCTTGTTTACACAGTCAGACAGGTGTTATTGACTGGTTTGTTTTATCCAGACATCGGGTCCTTCAATAATAATAATAATAATAATAATAATAATAATAATAATAATAATAATAGCAATAGCACTTACATTTATATACCGCTCTATAGCCGAAGCTCTCTAAGCGGTTTACAATGATTTAGCATATTGCCCCCAACATTCTGGGTACTCATTTTACCGACCTCGGAAGGATGGAAGGCTGAGTCAACCTTGAGCCCCTGGTCAGGATCGAACTTGTAACCTTCTGGTTACAGGGCGGCAGTTTTACCACTGCGCCACCAGGGGCTCTTTATTATAATATAATAATAATAATAATAATAATATAAATAACAATAATATAGATCGTAAGACCAGGAGAATCATGATCATCAATCATGCTCTGCACCCCCGCAGTGATGTCGATAGGCTCTACCTCCCTCGCAGCTCAGGTGGAAGAGGAATGCTGCAAGTCCATCAAACAGTAGAGGAGGAGAAAAGAGGCCTTGAAGAATATATCAAGGACAGTGAAGAAGATGCACTTCAAATGGTCAATAATGCGAAACTATTCAACACCAATGAAACAAAGCAGGCCTACAAGAAAGAACAAGTCAAGAACCGAGCAGAAAAATGGAAAAATAAGCCCCTGCATGGTCAATATTTGCACTATATAAGTGGAAAATCAGACATCACCAAGACCTGGCAATGGCTTACGAATGGCAACTTGAAGAAAGAAACAGAGGGTTTAATACTGGCTGCACAAGAACAGGCACTAAGAACAAATGCAATAAGAGCAAAAGTAGAAAAATCAACAATAAACAGCAAGTGCCACCTTTGTAAAGAAGCAGATTAAACCGTGGACCACCTAATCAGCTGTTGTAAAAAGATAGCACAGACTGACTACAAACAAAGGCATGACAAGGTAGCAGGGATGATACACTGGAACATCTGCAAAAAATACAAGCTACCTGTAGCCAAACATTGGTGGGACCATAAAATTGAAAAAGTTGCAGAAAATGAAGATGAAAAAATATTATGGGACTTCCGACTACAAACAGACAAACATCTGCCACACAATACACCAGATATAACTGTAGTCGAGAAGAAAGAAAAACAAGTCAAAATAATCGACATAGCAATACCAGGGGATAGCAGAATAGAAGAAAAAGAAATAGAAAAAATCACCAAATACAAAGATGTACAAATTGAAATGGAAAGTCTGTGGCAGAAAAAGACCCAAATAATCCCAGTGGTAATTGGCGCCCTGGGTGCAGTTCTAAAAGACCTTGAAGAGCACCTCAACATCATAGGCGCCACAGAAATCACCATCAGCCAATTACAAAAAGCAGCTTTACTGGGAACAGCCTATATTCTGTGACGATATCTATAACAATTGACAATAAAATTCTGGCATCCTAGGTCCTTGGAAGAGACTCGATGTCTGGATAAAACAAACCAGTCATTAACACCTGTCTGACTGTGTAAACAAGAAATAATTTATTCAATTTCTATTCTGCCCTTCCAAAAATGGCTCAGGGTGGTTTACACAGAGAAATACTAAATAAATAAGATGGATCCCTGTCCCCAAAGAGCTCACAATCTGAAAAGCAACATCATCTAGACACCAGCAACAGTCACTGGAGGTAGTGTGCTGGGGGTGGATAGAGCCAGTTACTCTCCCCCTGCTAAATAAAGAGAATCACCATGTTAAAAGGTGCCTCTTTGCCAAGTTAGCAGGGGAATAAATAAATATTATTTCATTTATTATGTACATTAATATACTGCTCCATACAAAAAAGTCCCTGGTCGGTTTACAATATGAAACCAATTAAAACATTAACATAAAACAATTTAAAGTACAATAAAACTCTAAAACCAAAGCTTTAAAACTATAAACTAAAAGCCTAACTAAACAGGTATGTTTTTAGGTCCTTAAAAACATTCAAAGAAGGGGAAACTCTAATTTGGTTAGGAAGCGCGTTCCAGAGTCCTGAGGCAACTCTAGAAAAGGCCTGGTTTTGAGTCACCACTGAGCCGGTGGCAACTGCAACTGGACCTGGGTAGATAAAGAAGAAGGTGCTCTCTTAAATACCTTGGACCCAAACCATTTAGGGCTTTATAGGTAATAACCAGCACTTTGTATTTTGCCCAGAAATTTATTGGCAGCCAGTGTAATTCTTTTAAAATGTGATCTCTTCAGGCAACCCCAGAGACCAGCCTGGCTGCTGTATTCTGTAGTAGTGCAGTTTCCAAACTACATACAAAGGCAGCCCAATGTAGAGCGCATTGCAGTAGTTGAGTCTGGATGTTACCAGCATATGCACCACTGTTTTAAGGTTATTTATCTCCAGAAATGGACGCAGCTTATCTGTCGAATCAGCTGAAGCTGATAGAAAGCCCTCCTCCTCAGCCTCAACCTGAGAAATAAGGGAGAAGTTTGGGTCCAGAAATACTCCCAGACTACATACTTGGTCTTTCCAAGGGAGTGCAGCCCTGTCCAGAACTGGCAGAACTAAACCACTTCCTAAGTCTTGAACTTCCACAACGAGTACCCCCATCTTGCTTGGATTCAGGCTCAGTTTGTTCTCCCTCATGCAGCCTATTACCCCCTCCAGGCAGGCATATAGGGAAGTTAGGCCATTTCCTGATGAAGCTGACATAGAGAAATAGATTTGGGTGTCATCAGCATACTGATAATACCCTGCACCAAATCCCCTGATGATCTCTCCCAGGGGTTTCATGTAGATGTTAAAAAGATTGGAGACAGTATGGAGCCTTGTGGGACAGTATGGAGCTCTTGTTTTGAATAGCAACAGTCTCCAAGTGACACCATCTGGAACCTACCCAAGAGGTAGGAGTGGCAAATGCATTGAATAGGTACCAGTTCACTTAAGGGTCCTTAAGTGTCCATACAATATTACTTTGGGCATAATTATTTGAAATCTAAATATTAGTATTTAAGAGAGAAGAAACTGGATCCACACACCACTTAAACTGGAGGGCTTTGACTATTTTATAGCGTAGTCCCAAAACTCTGCTGTGACAGCAAACAAATGCTTAAGATGGACCCAAGAAACTGCTATATCCATGCAACAAAACCAAGCATGTAATTACAACCAGTTTGCCATTCCAACCTGAAATGTATTATTTGGAGGGTGGCCCCAATGATTTCAATGACATATACTTCAAAGTACAACCTGATAGATACACACAAAGTGGATTGTTTTTGGACTATAGGGATATTACTCATACATCCACCTTCTTTAAACTATTGGCTCGTCACTTTGCAACATTCTGCAGCCTTGGAACGACTTCTGGCATGGTTTCCATTGGTGTAATCTAGCATCATTAGTGAATGAACATTGAATTGATTGATCACCTGGCTAATTATTAATTAATTGATAAAATTTAAATATATTTTCAGATTGCATACACTTCAATATAAGTACATTATATATTGGAAAAAGGTAACTGGCAACTCAAATGAAGTCAACTATCCATAGTTAGAATGAAAGACCTTCTTTGATATTGATTTTGTTTTTATTCTGTATTATTACAACATGTCAGAACCAAAAGAGCACCCCAAATAAACAAGGGGTGGAGCTTAATTTACACTCTTAACTTAGTCCCCTGATTAAAATGTACCCTAATTGTTAAAATTTGTCCCATCAAGTCATCAGCTTTAACAGATTAATTTACCAATTAAACTAATTAAAGATTGCAGCTAGAGGGTACAAACGCTGTTCTACCGAACAGATTAATGGCTCATATGTGTAGTTGGTTCATAGAGATTTCCAAGAACAGCAGCTGGGTCAGGTAGACAATATGTAGGAGGAATATTCCTGTATAGATGCTTCTTCTTGGGAATCACTAGAACAATAGCTGAGATACAGAGTTGACTGCTCTTAATAACCAAAGCCAGCCTTGCCTTTGGATGTTTGCCAAAATAATGAAGGAGGCAGACATCCCTGTTTGCTTGAAGTGAAGATTCTAACCTCAAAGAAGAGTTGCAGATCTTCACACAGAAGTGAGGGCTCCACACTTCTCAGCTGGGGGGCATCAAAGCCAAACTTTGCCTAGGGTGCTAAAAATTATAGGACTGGCCCTGTACTTTACTGCTGTAAAAAGACAGGATCTCAGACTACAACCTGGGAAGCATGTCTCCGGAAGGCTTTCCTGCCCTTGGACTTCTGGTTGGGACTACATTCCTTTAAATCCACCAGCACAGCCGAGAGGAAGAACTCAACCAGTTTGAAGTGAGAGTAGTAGAAGCCAGATACCTGCAAACATTAAATGCGGGGGGAACTACCTTCCTAAGCTATGTGTTTCAATGACACTTTCCCCCTAGTATTCACAATTCTTAGAGGTCTGAGAGGGCAGACTACAACACAATGATTAATATTATTGACTCTATCCCAGCACTATTATGGTTATCATTATCATGTTTCAACTAGCATAATCTATAAGTGAAGTTGCCCTTTCTTAGGAGAACATCATGCAGCCAAAGGCCATGATAGTTCCCTGAACAGGAGCTATTGTATCAAAGGTGGAGGAAAGATCAAGGAGAAAGAAGCTGGAGAAGGGGCTCTTTGACCTGCCTTAAAGAAGGTCATTAGTGATTTTCATGAGAGCAACTCCACTGGAGTGAAGTGTCTGAAACCAACCTGGAGAGCGTAAAAGAGGAACAAAAATGTTGAGTTCAAGAGACTGGGAGTATATTCATCATATGAAGAGAAGAATGGCAAATAGGCGGAGGTGAATCTAAAGGCAATGAGAGAAATAGGAAAGGTTGAGAGGGTAATACAAAATGGAAGAGACATTAAAAAGATGTGGGATGTAGTAACAAATGAAAAAGAAAGCAAATACTGAAAAATGTTTCTAATTCCTGGTTGTCAGCATCATATTTGTGAGTGCCAGTTCTTTGCAGGGATGGTCACTATTCAGAGGCACCAATATTACTTTTATTAGAAACTAACTAGTAAGCTTCTCTTCCTCCTTTTATTCAATGAAGCTCCTCCTTACACACTGGATAATCCTTTTAAAGTAACCCATATATTCAAGTTCAATACCCTCCCTCCATTAGGGATGTGCATGAACTGAGGTTTGTGCGCAGGTTTGGAACTGAACCAGTTTGGGTGAGAGCAAAATTGGTTTGGTGCCACCAGTGGGGGGGGGGGACGAGCAGTGAGCAGTGATTGAGACCTTTAAAAGGGAGTACAGCAGGTCCTTACCTGTTCTCCACCGCCCTAGGCAGCTTCCTTCTGCGATGGTGTTCCCCTCAATAGCCTGAGCATGCAAATGGTGTCCATCCATGTGCGGACTGCGGAGGCCATGTATATGCCCATGCCATGCATGGGCTGGTGGAGGGGAGTGCCACTGCAGCAGGAAGTTGCATGGGGTGGTGGAGAGCAGGTAAGGACCTGCTGTACTCCCTTTTAAAGGTCCCGCTCGCCACTCTCCTCCCCGGTGACACCAAACTGCCTCAGCTCCGAACCTGTGCATGAACCTCAGTCCGTGCACATGCCTACCCTCCATATGACTAAAGAGAGAATTTAGGTAAGAATGATCTGTTGTTTTTAAAGTCCAGATTAAGCCTCAAGTGGTAGAATAGCAATACAGAGAAACCTGGTCAAAAGGAACACATTTACCAAACAACTCTTTGCTTATTCCCTTCATTGAGTAGAGGGGTGAACTAGATGGCCTACAACACCCCCTCCAACTCTATGATTCTGTTTAGGTTTTTCTATGTGGTATGCACTGTCTTCCTAGCTGAAGTGAAACTAATGGGTTTTGTGTGTGTTTTTGGCAGTGGCAAATGTTCCCTTTTTTGCCAATTTTTCAGTAGTTCCTAATGAACATGTGCACTTATACATCTACCTTCCCCCCACTTGTTTTTACTCTCAGTTGCTCTGATTTGTTCTCAGTGACACCATCACATAGGCAAACCTGGTTACTATATAGCATTGTGATATTATGTTCCCCAATTAGGTAGGTCAATCATGTCACTAAATCCAGGAATACGAAAGGATGGGGGGAAATTGTGCTGAAGAAGCACCGGCTGACACTGCAGGAAAGAAAAAATAATATTAATACAACTGGAATGTTTTTTAGGAAAAAAAATCTCACTGAAATGACTTGTTTCTATCAAGAACCTGAAAATGGAAAATTTGCCCAGAGAGGATCTACTCCTAGCTGTTCATTTTGTGCTGTAACATCTAATGCAATTAGTCAGGTGTCATAAACTCTAAAATGTGAAAAAGGTCACCAAACATAAGGTGGAGCCCTAAGTTACAGCCTGAGGTCTATTCATTCTGGATTCTTTCTGCTTTTTAGAGAGTCCCTCAGTGGAAGTCCAGATTTTATTAGTTTAAAAGATGATTAATTTAGAGAATGAGACCACTGTGGTCTGACAATGGTCCAATTACAACAAGAGTATAAAACAGGATCTTCTGCTAAATCAGAAAATAAACTCCCTTGACTTTGCTCTGCCACACTCTGAGTAGTGATTGCTACATCATTCTCTCATCTCCCAACCACAGAATATGGAGTTTGTGCATTTCTATATGGAAAATGCACAACATTTGTTACCTTCCAAGTCATTGTTGATCTCATGGTTGAAAGAAAGCTTTGATATGAATGTGTTTTTGTATACTATATTTGATAGATTAATCTGTGAAATCAATTATTTCATTAGCTATGGACAGAAAAATATTCTTATAAAAATAAATTGACCTCCATAAACTCCAGTATAAGGTAGTATAGCATAACATCGGTGGCACAGCAAGGTTGGAGTGGACCCTAGGACAGACTGTGAAGATGGGCCCTTGCTCCCCTGTACACCTTCCAAAATTAAACCACCCCCCATACTGCAGTCTTTGCTACAAACAGAACAAAATATTTGTATCTCACTTTTCGACAAAAGTCGAACAGTAGACATTTATGAACTTTAAGGACATGATAAAAAACAAAACATTCTCAGCGCATCATTTCTCTTACTCCTCTGCAAATAATATCACACATTCTTTGTTTTGATTGTTTTTAATGTTGTTTTAGAATATTGTTTTAAATTTTTTAAAATGTGTTTTAAATTTCTTGTTTTTGTTTTTAATTAATGTTTTAATGTTTTATCTTGTTGTAAACTGCCCAGAGACGTAAGTTTTGGGCGGTATAAATATATGTCAAATAAACAAACAAATAAATAAATAAATAAAAATTTTCATGCGTTCACAGTCACACATACATACATTTGCATGCATGCATTCCCTGGCTCAGATTTTTTTTGTTAAACATAGATATTTCAATCTGAAGTGGAGATGAGTCCTCCAGCCAGGAGCCAGCAGCATGCAAGTAAGTCAGGGAGGTGGGAGGGAAAAATCGAAGATGAACTGTTGTCAGTTGACACCTCCCTTTCCTCAGGGGCTCAGGGACATTTGCCCCTCCACCATGTTCAGTTATAGCTATGCCCCAGCATAGCATAGCATAGCATAGCATAGCATAATAGCATAGCATAGCAAAACAATAATCTAAAAGCTTCATATTTTAGTTAGTTTATTAATCAGATAAACTAATTGATTAGGGGTATACAATTTTTGATACAGTGATCCACTGAACTAATTTTGCTGAAGCCCATATAGTGCAACTTAATAGATTCATCAGTTAAATACTAAAAAAAAAAATCCCTTAACTGTATGACAGACCTCTCAGTTTAGCAAAATAATATGCTGCTGCTGCTGCTGCTGCTGCTACTACTACTACTACTACATAGTTATTGGGTTCAAGACATTATCCCCTGCAGAAATAAATTGTATCCAGTATCTCTCTGTCTTTGCATTTTGGTTAGAACTTTTTTCTTTTCTTTTTTTCTTTTCTTTTTGAGAGGATAATAATTACTATATCTGCTTCCAAACAAAAAGCTATATAATTAGAGATTCTACTGAAGGCAGTAAGCTACATTTCTTGCACAATTCGATTTAGGGCCATGGCAAGGTTGGAATGGGCCCTGGGACAAAATATGAAGATAGGCCCCTGACTCCCCAATTTCTTATTCAGAGAGACACGAGGGGGAGAGCAAATAGCAAATTATCACCCAGCTGCTGCCCCGCCCCCTCAGGGACCCAGGTACATTTGTTCCTCCACTCCTGTTCAATTATAGCTATGCCCCTGATTCCATTGATATTATTAAACTTTAAATTATATTCTTATGTATTAGTATGTGTTGTTAGGCTCTGTGTGTGTGTGTGTGTGTGTGTGTGTGTGTAGGCTATTAACTCAGATTCTGCTTCACATCCTGCACTAAAACTGTTATACAACGGATAACTGTTTCAGTAGCAATTTGTTTGCTACTGACTTATTGCAGTTCACATTCCACCAAACTAATTGGAAAAATGCATCTGAATTTAGATGGACTTTCCTAATTTGTTTTATTATGCATTGAAAAATTGGTATAAAAAGGTGTTTCAATTATTTTCTAAGGCAAGGATTTATGTATTCTCTGTGCTCATAAAGACTTTAAATGTAATCATTTTTCTCTGTCTGTAATCACTCCCCTCTTACACTTTTAAGTACCCAGGGAGAAAAAAGTAAGTTTACTGCTCCTAGCACAATGGCCCTCTTCACTTTTAGGTTTGGGAGACCTGGGTGACCTACGAAAGTTAATTAGAAGGCTAACAAAGACTAAGGCAGAGTAGAATACATTGCCTCTCCTCCAGCCAAAGATGTCATCCATTAATTAGGAAAATCGTTAAGGTGGCCTTTATTGAGTCCATTGAAAATCGGCAGTTGGCGGTCGACAGTTTTGATCAGATTTTCTTCTCCCCAATAAAGCTGCCCTTAATGGTACGAAAAGTAGACGGACTAAGTGTGGTGGACTAGTAAGGAGAGGGAAAGCAAGGGGGGAGTAGGGTGGTGGTGGGAAGTATGTGTTTCAGTGACATTACAGTTAAACAGCCACCAATTGTGATGGCTTTGATTCTCAGGCTACATGGCATAGTTTCTCCATGATGTAATCTTTATTGAACCTGGAATCTGAGGGGAAACTAGCTGTTGCTGGTCTTGCCTTTCGAACTTAGGGAGCTCTGGAATGCATAGTGCAGTGATCATAGGCAGATCTTACTTGTTTTTCCATGTTCTTCTTAACATTAAGCTTGCTTGTGATTAGCAAAAGATCCACCTACAGTAGAAATATGTAACGTTGTACGACCACCATCCTGATATACTTGTTTTCAAGACTGGCTTTTATTAACATACTGTCCTGTCCCCTCACCCCCTTCCCGTCCTTCTTCTTTTGTTTTCTTTTCATTTCCCTCTTTTAATGGCAACACTTCCAAAACATCTTGTGGAAGTTATAGTCTATAGACAGAGAATGTGACACAACTCAGGCACCCTATCATTTCTCCATATTAATTTTAACTTGTTTACAGTTTGATGGTTAAGATGAGGCTTTTGATTGGAGGGTTTTACAATGATTTTTAAAATAATTTTTCAGAAAAGGATTCTCCCCCCCGTCTGGCCTGTTAAACAAGTTGTATCTCTTATAGCAATTAATGCACTTGAGAATCTGATGTGTCTTCTTGAAATGTAGTAGACAAGGACCAGTGCATCACTGTCTGTCCCTCTGTACAAGCCTTTTGTATCTAAGCAACTTTTCATCTGGGGAGGAGGGGAAAAGGGAGGGGTGTCACTTTGCAGAGAGTACAACCCAGAAAGCAGCTACTCCAGAGTGGCATGTTTACCTTCAAAGAATTGCAGCCCTAATCCTGTATTCATTCTACCTATCTATCTAGTGAGAGCTTTGAGTACTTAAAGAATGGCAGATCAGACTCCATTTGAGTGTTTGCATAAATGCACATCTTCATTCTTGAAAACTGTGCAAACATGTTTCAGAAAATGACATTTGCTTTTTTTTTTAAATTAAGAAAAGTAGAAGAATCAATGGTACTTTATTTAACTGCCTTTCCCCACACTGAACTGTTGTCCTAAATAAATCCAAGAATTTTCAGATTCTATACACAGAACAAGTTATGCAAATCCATATGTTTTATTGTTTTATATAACTGAAGTATGTTAATCTATTTTTACATATTCATGCTCAATTCGTATGCTTTTTCTGAGGCTGATGTCTGACATTCTGCAGAATCTGAGGATGTCTTTTTTTGGCAGGATACAGAAATTCCACCTTTAAACTATCCAACCTTGTATAGATGTTTGTTCTTTCCCTGAATACCAAAACATCTTTCCACAACTAAAAGAGCTAGAAACTTACTTTCTTAAAAAACAACAAAACACACCAATATACTAAGAAATAGGAGTTGGTGAAATGATGTGTTCCACCCTCCATTCACCTTAGGGAGGAGGGGCAATGAAGTCTATCACTATTGAATGCAAGGTCAGTGGTAAACAAAACCATCACTTATCCATGATGCTATCCTTCCTGTTCTAAAGAATGGTTCGACACTTAAGAGTGTTGACTTCAGTTCAACCCTGATTGATTCAGCCTTTTGCAAGCTCAGCATCTTGCTGTCTTCAAGGACTTTTGTGATAATGATTGGTCCATATCACCAAGGGGATAGTAATTATTTCCCCAGTCCTGAAAGGTTCATGCTTTTTTATGCGGGTGGGGTTGTCCATGCTTAAAATGTGCTTGGAGATTATGGAAGTTGTCTGCTTCCTATACCTTGGAACCTTATTTTGTAAAAATGGAAGACTATTGTAAATAAAAAAAAGTACAGACCCTATGCCTCTAGGGAAGAACATTTTTTAAAAGAAAAACAAGTCTCTTGTTTTATGTTTTGAATTCCAAGGGACCTGATTTCCTAATAATAAACCTATTTTTTAGTTAACTGCACTAATATATGCCTATGCTTATGTGGCAGGCTTCAGCAAGAGTCAGGCTTCAGCAAGAGTCAGGATTCAGCAAGAGTCAGGATTCAGCAAGAGTCAGGATTCAGGCAGTCAGGATCTGGGAATGGGAACTGACTGACATTTCAACAGGGTGAGAAATGTGTGTGTGGTTCCAAACAGGCAAGGGATGAGATTCAACACAACAATTAACAATCAAGAAAATTAAAAGCAGATGCATGGTCAAATCCAGACTGTTTTTAACTACTGTGTAAACGCTAGTGATAAACGCTAGTGAAGGAACTGAAGACCTGAAGCACACCCAAATTCCTAGAAGGACAAAAGGAAAGTAAGAAGATCTATTCCTTTACGTTTCCTCTGGCTAGCTGCTGGGCTTAAAACTAGTGTTGATGCAAATAACTAGTACTATTTTAAGAACTTGCTTTGAGTCCCAGCTTTTGCTGGAGCAATGTTTGAGCTGCTTAGATGCTATCCTACATCTGACAGAATCTGCTTCTGGCTACAAGAGCTGTTCTTGTGGTAGCAAGCATGAATTGTCCCCTTTGCTAAGCAGGGTCCACTCTGGTTTGCATTTGAATAGGAGATAGTGTGAGCACTATAAGATGTTCCTCTTGACGGGGCCACTGTGGGAAGAACATCTGCATGGTTGCATGGAGAAGGTTCCACGAATAACAAAAATGATGAATATTTATATTCCGCTTTTCAACAAAAGTTCCCAAAGCACTTTACATAGATATAAATAAATAAATAAAATGGCTCCCTGTTCCCAAAGGGCTCACAATCTAAAAAACAAAAGCAAAAAAACCCTAAGGTAGACACCAGCAACAGCCACTGGAGGGATGCTGTGCTGGGGATGGATAGGGCTCTCCCCCTGCTAAATGAAGAGAATCACCACTTTTAAATGGTGCCTCTTCCCTCAGTTAGCAAGTTCCCTCCCTGGCAGCATCTCCAAGATAGAGCAGAGAGACTCCTGCCTGTGACCTTGCAGAAGCCACTGTCATCTGTGTAGAAAATACTAAGCAAGATGGACCAATGGTCTGACTCTGTATAAGGCAGCTCCCTATGTTTCTGCTTCCTGCCTGCTTTACCCAGGTAAACCTCTTTAAACCCAGCTGGGCATCCCTGTGTGTCCATGACTGCAACTCTGAACAGAACGGAGACAGTGTCATGAACTGGATCAGAGGCGTAGCTAGGGGAGAGGGGCCCCGTGTTCATCCCTCTCCCTGGTGGCTCCCCAGAGTGAGAGAGATAATGAAGAAAATAGGGAGGGGTGGAGCTGGAGGGCCCTCGGGAGCTGGGGGCCCATGTTCTTTGAACCCTTTCACTCAATTATAGCTACGCCCGTAACTGGATCCAAAAGCCCCTCAGTGAGGATGGGACTCAAATAGTTCAGGGGATGTCAAGGTGGAAATCCTTAATCCAGTCAAGTCTGTCCCCCCTGGCTACTCCCAGAAGAGGCACCCCTACTGGCATTCTCATACTTGAGAGACTCTCTGATAACCAACCTGCCAAAGTAGAGACCCTCCAACCACATTGAAGATAGCACCTACAGAATAGGGCTTTAAGTTGGCAACCGGTGCAGGTCGAGAAGGCAGGACAGGAGACAGGGAGCAAGACTACTTCAAGGCTCAGTTGAGAATCACACCTTGCTGAAACAAAACCATCCTATCTTGGGGTAGTTGCCTTGCACACAGCCTCATAGGTGGTGCTAAACTTGGAGTTCTCCAAGTTCTGAGAACTAGTCCTTTGTCCTCTTTCCTGCTGCCCTCCTGCTCCAGTCTGAGCTGTTTCCATCACAGGTGCCCTGGAACCCAGCCAATCCTGGCCTTGAACAGGATAGATAGAAAGATGGTACAAGCACTACCAGTTAACCTGAGGCAAGTTTGAACAGTTGCAACATACTTCTAGAAAGGCCCCTAGAGACATTTTCCACTTTAGTATTTCATACATGAAAAGGTACAGGGAAAATGCTTCTTTTAATGATCTATATAATATGAATATTTCCTCCCCAGAACAGATGAGGGGACCCTGGAAAAGAAAGGGTGATACATAGGACTTGTGACATATAGACACCTGACACTGGTTCAAGAATGGACAGTGGTTAATCAAGAACACAAAGGTCTCAGTCCCTAGAATTTGGACAATCTGGCTGTGTGATATCATCACACAACCTAACTCGTTTGGAAGTTAGCCATGCTTTCCATAGATTTTTACCAACACTTGAATATCTTCTCTTGCCTATAAATTGAGTCTTCCCTTGTGACCTCTATTGACTTTTCTGTGAGTTCTTTATTCAGACATTGCTTCTATTTCTTGAAGGCCCATCTTCTAACCTCCCTCCCTCCCTCCACACACAAATACTTCCCAAGTGCAGAATGACCATCATCAGCATTTAAATAATAGACTTTTAGACACATTTGATGAGGTAGGTATGTTTGTCTTATGCAATGGTTTTTGGCGTTCCTACAGCCTGCGTCTTGTACTCCATTTGTTGGAAACAATAAGGCTTTCTCAGCTAACCACTATTTCCCTATATTTTATATATTTGCACATTTAGTTTCTAGTTACCTTCTTCCCACCCCAGGCTAGATCACTATGGGGTTTTGTACACAAATGTTAAAACTTTGTCTTGTAATGCCACATTATTTTGCATAACCTTGTCTACTTACTAATGATAAAGAATTGTACATCATCATCAATTGTACAGATGAGTTGCAGCTTATCTGGCATCTGGCAGCTTATCACCTCTCCCTAGTGCCTGCATGAACTAGAGCCCATGATGTATGCAAATGAAGTATTTTGCTGTTACTGCATACCTGCTCACTTTCACTGCTGACCAGAGTCCTGGTGCTCAGCAATTTTAGTTTATGTAAACCACCTCAGTTATTTTTCACCTTCTGCTTGTATAGCCTCCCCCTCCTTCCGCAATCAAAGTTGTGCTTTAACCAAAGGCCATAGCATAAATGATGAAGTAGCCAATACATCCACCTCATATAAAGCAAAACAATACAAAGCAGCTGGTGCAGATAGTGCTGAACGTGGTGTAGGGAGATCAGGGTTCAAAACCTACTCAACCATCAAGCTAACTAGGTGATCTTGAGCCAGTTACCATCTCTCAACATACTTCATCTGAGAAGTTATTGACAGAATAAATATGAAATAAATCTATGCATGTCACCTTCAGCCCTCTGGGCGGGAAGTGGGATACAAATGTGATTAGGAAAAAAGTACACAGATTAGTACAAATTCAACAAAACAGCAACAAAAGAAGAAAATAAGCATATCAGAATATACATTTCAGCCTTGCAAGATCCTTTGTAGAAGACATGACGTGATTCAACTATTCTTCCAAGTTCTGGTGCCTTTATTGAAAATGTGGTGAGGACATAGTACTCTTATTTTTCAAAGTAGTGAAAAGCAATAACTAAAGAGTTTTGCTTATGTTGGAAAAAGAAAATTACTTCACATTAAGAATGACATCATACTAAAACTGGAACTTTAAAGTCAATGAGAGACCTCTATATGATGATTTCAAAGTAAGAAATGTTAGAATTGTAGTCTTTGAGCACTTTACTGATATGTTGCATTCTTAATATTGTGAGCCTTGAGGAAATGAATTCTATTTCATTTGTCTTCTGTGAAATTCAATTAAAATAGGAAAATGTACCCTATTCTCTGGGTCAGCCTAACACTTCAAAAGAGGATCTGGGGCTGGAAAACTCCTTAGAAGTGAAATAGAACTCATCAGATGCCAGGAAGTATCCTACAACAAGTAGTATCCTACAACAGAAGAACAATTTTGAGAAAGGTCTTCTGGGTTGCATTAAACATCTGGTAGTATAGTCGTGCTAAAACAGATTTCCTGGAAAGGCCATAATAAAGCTAGCCCTCTTGATGAAGCTGGCATGTTTGGTATCAGAAAGCAGTTGGATTTTCAGCTGAAATAACAAGTCAGAAACATCAGTACTTCTACTTATTTCTTTCAGCACTTATTTTCCATAGAGATGTCTGTTTCTCCTTTTGGTTAAAGGAAAGAGAAAGAACGAGGAGAAAAAGTGTTGTGTGTGTGTGTGGTGTGTGTGTATGTGTGTGTGTGTGTGTGTGTGTGTGTGAGAGAGAGAGAGAGAGAGAGAGAGAGAGAGAGAGAGAGATTTTCTTTCACACGAGCCCTCAGAATTACAGTTCATGAACTATTCAGTAAACTGACCGGCCTGAACCTCCCCTTCAACGGCCTAATCTAAGGGGTGGATCTATGTGTTTTGTTGCTTGTCAAAAACAATCACTCCTCGGCCCATTACATTTACAGCACGTCGTCCTTTAATTGGTGTAACACACTGAGGGCTGAAAGGAAGAAAGTCATACAAAAGAGCCCAAGTGAATGAACCCTGACTCACACAAAAATACTCTTCAGAAGTTCAGAGCCGGGCACTAACAAGGAGATAGAGAGTTAGCTTGAAAAGAGGTTAAGTTCAGAAATGTGCCACCTTGAAGATCCTCCCATCAAAGCCATGATAACATTGACAAGATGAAGGGGGGGAAAAGTTAATCATTTCTGGGCTTGGGAGAGTTTAACAAAATAGGGGATCGAGAGGATCCCTTTGCCCCTTTCCTTCCTCTACCCCCCTTCAATCTATTCATTTTGAAGGCTTTTTTTTTAAAGGCCTCACTATTTGTAAGTTTCCTTTCCTTCTAAATATTTCCCGTTGGTCTCTATGCACAATCACTTTTCCTGGTTCTTCTGGTTTCCTTTAATTAACCAAATCGATTTTTTAAAAAAGCATCTAAAAGACGACATTTCATTAAAAGAGGTAGGAAAGGAAGAGTCTGGAGTGGTGATAGGGACACGGGAGAGCAAAGAGAAAGACTTAAAGACTGGGACGTTAATGATGGAAAAGAGAGGAGGAGGAGGAGGAGGGAGAAAACCCCTAAACTTGACGGGAGACGGCAAAGGAGAATAAATAGCAGGGGGCTGGGTGGGGTGCAGGGGCGGGGGTTGGGGGAGAGAGAAAAATCGAGTCCTTTCTCTGACAACTTTGATTACTGTGATCTGCATGGAATAATTACAACATATCTTCTGTGTCACAAAGTTCCAGGGAGACTTTTCTTTCTGTGAACTCCCAGCCATCTCTTTGCTTAGTGGCTGTCAGGGAAATGGTGAAAAGGAGGAAAGGCGAGGAGAGACGGGGTTGAGGGGATTGCAGCTTCCCCCCTTTTCTTTCTTTCTTTTTTCTTTTTTGGTAAGGCTTCAGTTCAGCGGAGCCGAAAAAGTCAGATTCCTGCGTTCTCATTTGTTACTAATGTGCAAGGATGGACGACCTGAAGTTCCTTATCAAATAAAATTGCTTCGCTTTTGACTTCAACACAAAAGAGGGGGAGGGAACAGATTCTACGTTTGAAGTACAAAACGACGAGTTCTGAAAGTGCTTGGGTGAGCAGGAGGGTGAGGGAGATCAAATGGATTTGTTTGTATTATTTTGTATTATTTTATTTCATATAGCATTCGGTGAGCTCTGGCTGATCAACGTTCAGTGAATGTAGTCACATTTCCACAGAAGCCCATGAAGAATAAGGCCTGGAAAAGCACCGCGGTGTGTATCTGTGAGGGACAATATGATTGAAGAAACAAGCTTTCTGTTAAGAACAGATCGATGCCTTTTAGTGAAACTATGCTCTTACAAGGGATAGAGTCAGCTCTCTCTTCCCCGCCCCACATAATTCCCAGCTTTAATGAACTTTGCTCAGGAATTCATTCCCAGTCTCTCGACTTTCTTTCTTTCTTTCTTTCTTTCTTTCTTTCTTTCTTTCTTTCTTTCTTTCTTTCTTTCTCATTCTCTCTCTCTCTCTCTTACACACACACACACACACACACACACACACACACACACACACACACACACTTTTAATGCCATCTTTTGGGTGGGTGCCTGGAGTAGGGAGTTAATAATCCCTTGGACTGTTCTTTCACTTTTTCCTCCTGTTTGCACCATGTTAATAAATTAATGCACCTTTCATTACTCCTACACGCATCATAACCCCAGCTTTGTGTTTTGCTGACTGACCCCTCGTCCTTTCACTTTTGTGGGTGAGTTGCCCCCGTGCTAAAGCTGGGGGCACTTTTTAAAATTCAGCTCCCTATAGTCCTACTCAGGTTTGTAATCCGTCAAAAAGCCGTTGATTGCTGCAAGCGTTACTTTTCATTAGGAAAACTTCGAAGCAATTTGAGAGAACCCGGCTCAATGAATACATTTACCCCCAAATGCTCCCCCCGCCTTTCCCTTCATTCTTCGCCTGTACTTGATGAGTTTCTCTGGCACAAATCAGTCCTTACAGGCACAGAATGGGCAATCCCTTGATCCCCATCAATTGTCATCCAGAGTTTGGGCCACTTTGACCGCCAATAGTGGGGAAGTCAGAGCTAATCCTTAGGAGGAATCACGGGAAAAGAAAAGCAACAATAACCAAGTCAAGCGTAAAAAATGAAAGAGAAATCTCTATTATCAGCCACTACATTTCCCAGCGATGTACTGAAAAAATCAGCTCGTTTGTCATTCGAGTCAGACACCCGGAGAAGAATATGGGGTCGTGGTGGGTAGGTAGACTCACACGACGTAAGGAGCAATATTTGAGA
Organism: Hemicordylus capensis; assembly: GCF_027244095.1. Classification (NCBI taxonomy): domain Eukaryota; kingdom Metazoa; phylum Chordata; class Lepidosauria; order Squamata; family Cordylidae; genus Hemicordylus; species Hemicordylus capensis. The sequence goes on along the minus strand of NC_069657.1, from coordinate 330,993,619 downwards.
GCAAAAGGCCTCTTCATTTGCCAAATCCTCCTCACATCCGCCATAACCATTAAATACAGACTGACTTTATTCTGTATGGGAAGGACGGATGGGGGTGGGGGGAAGGAGTCTGCCACATAATCTAGACAAAAACGTCCAAACAGCTAGGCACAGGCGGGAGAAATGGGAAAGCTCTCAGCCTCCTCCTGGTTTAGTTGAATAAATTGCTCTAGATGGGTGTGAGAGACGTGTGTGTGTGAGTGAGGGGGGCGGGGGGGGGAGGGAGGTGGTGGTGTGACAAGAAGTGTGTGACTGATATTCCGTTTCAAAGAGAGAACCTGAGTGTCTCCTCAGAATACACATGCTTGTGTGATGTGACAGGAAGAAAAATGCTACAGAAAGCGCGGGGACGTGTGGTTGTGTATGTGTGTGTGTTTTGCAGTGGTGTGTGATAGGACGTGTGAGACTTATACCCTGCTTCTGAAAGGGAAGGCCAATGTTCCCTCAGAATGTATGTGGTTGAGAGTGACGCAAGAAGAAAAGTGCGCAGAAAAGCGCGGGAATCTCTCGCTCCCTTTGCATGTGTAAGGCAGGTTGTGTAGCAAATCGCTTACAGCTTCAACTGAAGGCTTGTGTAAGAAAGCAATGGGTTCAGATTGTGAGAAAGAATGAGTGTAATCGAAATGAGTGTATTCTAAAATTAAGTGATTACCAGCAAAAGAGGACACGGTGTGTAAGAGAATGGGTTTGTGCGACAGGAAGATGTGAAATGTGTGTATGTATTTTGCGGAGAATATATACAAATATGTGGAAGACAAGTTATTGTATATACACAAATATGGAAGTTGAGAGATGGTGTGTGCGTGTGAGAGGGCGGGGCGGGAAGAGACTGAAATATGGAGAATGGTGGGTATCTTCTCATTTGAATACCCAAAGTCCATTGCGGGGTGGGCGGACGGGAGAGAAATTAATAGAGTGATCCCAAAGCCATGTGATGTCCTTCCAACTGAAAATGTTATTGAAGATTCAGTGTAGGATGTGGAGAAAGTATAAGATGTTTATGTTACAGTGGAAAAAACAGGTTATGCATAATTCTTGTGAGGAAAATTAGGAACGAGTGAATGACAAAATGTGCAATCTGTGATACAAGATGTGTCAGTGACTTCACGGGCCGGGGTGTGGGGAGTGAATCAAGAGTGTGAAAGAGACATTAAGTGCGGCGCAAGTTATATGTGTTGGGATGAGCTTTTTGTCATAAAAAATAAAATGGTGTGTATGGAAAATACGTTGGAGTGGCAAGACATTTGTGGTTGATTGTGTTTGTTGCTTCTGCTTCCCAGAGGCAAGTAAAATGTCTCCTCAAAAAGTGTGTGCTTGGGGGACAGAAGAAGAAACATACAGCACATGTCTCTCTCTCTGTGTCACATACTTCCAGACACGACATCATTTGCATTTGCATCAGATGCCCTTCTGGTCACACTGTGTGTGTGTGAGAGAGAGAGAGAGAGGGAGAGAGAGAGAGAGAGAGAGAGTTAATTTTCTGTCTAACAAGGAACTGAAATCCCGGATGTGGTTCAGTGAGCTGTCTATCTACATAGTTTAAAGCTGCCACAGATGTGTGTGAGATAACATGAAGCGTAAGAACGTATATGGGCACAGATCTGGTGTGTATCGGCATTTCTGCCAGCCCTTACGGAAAGCTCTGAGGCTAGGAGACAAGAGGAAAGCACAGAGTGCTCTCTGTGTGCGGCCAAAAAGATCGCCGGTATTTTGAATCTGTGTGTGCAACTTGCATATACTTTGTGTACACAGGTGCCTGCCTGTGAGTGGGCGCTCAAGACTCCGACCCCTACTCCAGTCGGTCTTATTAGCCTAGTCCTTCATGGGGTGGGGAGGGGGAGAAATGGAGGCAGTGCTGATAGAAGAAGGGAGGGAGCTATTGAGGGGAAGAAGAGGCAGGGGGACTTTAGAGCGATGGCAAACATTGCCACGCTGACACCTACAATTAACCAATCTAAGGGCGTGATTCCTTTACTCTACAACCAACCAAGGGGTGAAGTTAGCATTAAATAGTTGGCTGCCAAACTCTGGTGTGAAAGATGGAGGTTTTGGTTGAGACGAGTAAACAACTTTATAGGTTGGAGAAAACAGCGACTGGTGATTGCCCCCCCCCTTACTTTTTAAATTATCTCTGGAGGTGGGGTTTGCCTCGTGCTCCCCACAAGATCCAGGGCAGGGATTTAGCTTCTTTTGAGCTATTCCCAGCAGACTGTGTTATTTATTTATTATAGTTGTTGTCGTTGTTCATTTGATTTCTATACCGCCCTTCAAAAAATGGCTCAGGGCTGTTTACACAGAGAAATAATAAATAAATAAATAAATAAATAAGATGGATCCCTGTCCCCAAAGGGCTCACAATCGAAAAAGAAACATAAGATAGACACCAGCAACATACACTGGAGGTACTGTGCTGGTGGATGGGGCCAGTTATTCTCGCCCTGCTAAATAAAGAGAAATACTAAATTAAAAGGTGCCTCTTTGCCAAGTTAACGGAAGTTGCGAGTAGAAGGTTGACCTCTGAGGAAAAGCTACTAATTTAAATATATGGATATAACGTGGCAACATGTTATCCAAAGATCACTGACCATCTACTAAAAATAAACTGCGTCGCACGGTCACTTGATTTATTATAAACCGTTCTTTCAGCGTAGGCGAAAAAGAATAAGTTTTTTTTAAAGTGTGTGGTCGCTAAAGGGCTCCTGGAGAAATGGCACAAATCTGTTTTCTGCAGACATGGTGAATTAAAAACAAACAGGCACATCAAAACCCTATAATAACAGAAAGGCGGCGAAACATTCCGTCCTAAATAGTTTACTCAGAAGTAAGCCCCACACATATTTGAGACAAGTATGTTTAATTTTTAATCAAAGACCAGACATTAAGTTTGCGATGGTACTGTTATACTATTGTCTCACCTCTTCAATTCCCGCATAGCTTTTGGGGTCATTATTTGTGTTCTTACCTTTACTACACGCATCAGGTATTTCCCCTTCTATTCCCTTTTTTTATCAGAAGGGATTAAATGGTTTGGATTTTATATGGTGTTCAGAAAGGGAAATGGCTATCATCCATGCACAAACTTGAATGGCCGAGTCTTGTTGAATGGATCTATGAAAATGTAGAGACCTTATGACATGGACACTTCTTACGGTGTTGTCAAAGACAATTTGAAGTGCAGCGTAACTGCCATTGTAGCAGGGCTTTCGTAAATTTTGCCTGGGTAAGAGTTTGGTGTCTCTCGAAAGTTTGTATAGTAAAGTCTTCTTTACCATCTCTAATACTATTGGAAGTGCATTGCATAATATGTTATTTCTTTATTGAAATGATCAGTTGACCAGAGGTTTGTGCGTGTGTAAGAAGATATAACTCAAGTACGTTTTTTAAAAGAATTATTTTAAATTTAAAAAAAGACATGGGTTTGTTAGCTGGATATAGCCGTTCTATTCTCCTTATAGGAAGGAATGGTCAAAGTTCGCTTTCTGAAGTCTACCTAAAACAAGTCACTCAGGTTGTCTCAAGTATCTTATGCCCAACTGCCGTCAAAGGAACTTTGGGGGACTATGCAGTTCGAGGCTCATAACCTGAATACAAATTAAGCCTTTTTATTTGGAGATCTCGCCTTCTAGCTGCGGGTCTCCAGTAGAGTTCGAATTCCGCTAATCGAACGTCCTGCTGCTTTATTAGTACATAATAAACAGACAGACTATTTCACAATTGGCAAGTTTTGCCTTCCTTTTTTATGTGTGAGAGAGGAGTTGAGGACGAGATTTTCAATACAACGTAAACAATTGGACATCTCGGTTATCATTTCAAGCAGCAACGAGAGGAAGGCGGAGCTGTTTCCCTCGGTCTTTTGTAAGGCAACAACCTCCTGCGTGGTAGGTGTTCTTGCTGCCGCTAGGCTGCATCTTGGAGCTGGCGCTCTTCCTTATTAAACGGATTCACTGCTTATAGGCAACCTTTCGACTGCGGTGTCCTGGCCCGGATTTACATAAAAGTGCGATCTTTGCATCATCGCAGCTCTCCGAAGGGTGCTTGACGAGCGCGGGAGGCACTCTGCAATCCCTAATTAGTGATTTTTGTCCTCTTGTTACTGGGCTCAGCATCTCATGCAAATGAACTCTTCAGCGCAGGCACCATCACCCTCTCCTGGCTCCAGAATTAACTGACTCTTATCTTTAATGATATGCTACTGAACTTCGCCGAGCCCGGCTAGCTTTTTATCTTGATTACTCTAATCAATAAGAAATGATAGAGTAGAATTATAAACTCTATTGGCTTTTTAAATGTTGCCGACAAGCCCTCCAGATACGAGGCGCTTCCCTTTCATTGTTATTTATTAGCAGGATCTTCAGCTAACTGGGGATGCAAATACGAAAATGAACGGGGGGGATTATTACACGCGAGAGGACTTCACTGGCTTGTCTTCCATACACACCTTAGAAAAACCAGCTGGTTAGTTAGTGTCAAGCTGAGTGGGAGCCAGGCAGGGCAACTTCTGCAAGCAAGAATAATAACAACAAATTAGGGTCCTAACCTCTCGCCCTGCCCTCCTGTCTTCCTCCATCTAGCCACGACCCCCCTGGTACATTCTCTCTTTTGCTGCCTTTTAGGCGATGAAGATGGGCACAAATCACCTGTTGTTATTTTCAACCAGACCCTTCATAGCCTAGAAGTTATGGAACAGGACCTCCCTGCTCCAGTGTTTATATGATAAACTAATAACAAAACAAAACAGAAAAGCAACCCGGGTTAACCTGGCAAGGGATCCGTCATAAAATGGGTTACCCGGAGCATCTGGGTGCCTGGGTAGAGAAATCAACCAATTAACGTCAGAAACTAATTAAAGTTACTGACTTCATCAAAGCGTCACATCCTGGAAATCTCTCTCTAGTGTAAGTTCCGGAAGTTTGCTTCAGAGAGAAGCAAACTTGGATCTGTTTTCTCCACATCTGACATCTGATAATTATGTCAAAGAATTCCCAGCTCCCTGGTGCGTATTGCAGCATTTGAAACAATCACACCATATGTTTTTTAGTCAGGTGGCAAATGCAACTTGTGTTCAAAAGAGAAAAGGAAAGCTCTTTCTAACTGAAGCCCAAGGACCACCAATTCAAGGAAGCAAGCGGCTAATATTAAGAAGCCAACCAAACAGAAACGAAGAGCAACTGCATGTGTAGAAGGACATCTGTTTAAAAGCCCGCCTGTAATAAGGGGGAAAGAAGATAACCGGAAATCCTTCAATTTGAAACCCAGAAGGGTCTTTTCACACTTCACTTAGAATATACATGATAAAAAACGTGATATGCTGCGAATGAGAGGGACAAAAACGTCCAGCTAAAAACATGTCTTTAAGATGCCCATAGGCTCTGATTTCCTCTTTCCGATACAACACATCAGCTACAAGTGCACATGGCGCTGAGATGTGGTGTGTCTGTTTGCCGCCGCCACACACTTCCAGAAGAAACAACGCCGCGTGTTGATTAGCAGGTTGAAACTGACATAAAACCTACAGAGTCTTGCGGCACCATGGAGACCAGGGCCTCATGTTTACCGAGGAGAAAGGCCGGATTTAAAACGGGCACAGAATCGGGCTTCGCCAGATTTATTGCGATATACACTTTCAGTGGCGCAAGAGGCAGTCCATTCCGCCACATGCCTCCCATAAAGGGGGTCCTCCTCCTGCCCGCGAGAGCTCGCGCCGCAAGGCTTAGGTTGTTTTTTGCAGCCACACACACGAACACGGCGACTCTTCAGCAATTGACGGACAGAGTCTAGCTGAGCCTGGCTGGTTAACAATATGCAGAAAGTTGTGTACTTGAGCGCGGCACTCTTGGATGTGGGGGGGAGGGGCAGGCAGGGAGGGCTTAATGTAGCCAAATCATGTAGAAATCTCTCATCCTAGCAACATCCTCGTTATTAGGAATGATGACTAAACTGCCAGGATTATTCTGGACTGTAAGTTATCAAGAGCCCACTAATTTCACATTAAAACCCATTGACTGCAACAGCGTGATTGAAGGGTTTTTAACAATTAACATAATCAGAAAATGAGCGGAGATAATTTTTATTCAACTCATTACTTTTTAATCATGTATTTCTTTTAATTAATATCGTCTCGGTGAAAATAAGAGAGCGACAGAGAGAGAGAGAGAGAGAGAGAGAGAGAGAGAGAGAGAGAGAGAGACTTCAGATTGATTGTCCTGGCGGCAAAAGTGAAATTGACGAATAAACATTTCAGCCTCATCCCAAGCCTGGAGACCCCATAGAGCAAGGTTATGGGAATCGGCGGGGCGGGGAGGATTCAGCGGGTGGCAGGAAAGAGCCTGTCCCCCAGAGTCACGTTCGTAAACTTCACCGCGCAATCTAAGGGTGTTTACCAATACCTACCAGGGCTTCACTGCCTGCACCGAGCCTGAAGTCCTAGCCTAGGAAGTGTTCAGGATCGCAACCTTAGTTAAAAGGAACTCGTCGCTTTCTAAAACCCACAGATGAAATGGAGCTTCTTGATGTATTTAGTAGGGTCTCAGAAAAGGCTGATGTTTGAAATTTCCTTGGCCAAACAGTTGCCCGGATGAGCTGCCATGTTGTTAAAAATCTACTTCATACCGATAGTTATATAATCTTGGGAGGGTTAGAGGGAGAAGGTGTGAGATCCGGCGTCACACTGCATCAGGAGTGTGTCAGGAGTTTTCAGGTCGAAGGCTGGTTTGTGCAATGCAGGCTTCATGTCACTTTTAGAATAGTATCTTTTGAGGTTGCTTTAGATGCCTCACGTTTTTAGCGATAGAAGAAGGAAGGAGGATATTTGTTTTCTGAAGCTTTGCAACACTCAGGGCCTTTCGGAATAATTGATCAAGAGGGACCGTTTTGAATAAGAGGAGTTCTTCATGTTAACGCTAAACAGCATAAGATTAGATTTCGATCACCCTATTCACCTATGCTGAATATTTCACTGAATATTTTTGCATTCTTAACAAAAATGAATTTAACAATTTTTAAAACTCTATGTAGACCTAATCAGATTCTTCTTCTTGTTCTCTCCTCCTCTGCTTTTTATGAATATCAAGTCCTCTCTCAGAAAACTCTAGCTCTTTGGCAGCCAGCAACTTCTGAAGTTGTATTTGTAGTTTGTGAAAAGCCAGATGCAGAATGAAGGGTGAAGTATCATCTGGTTTTGCAAAAACGGTCTTCGTAACTTTACAACGGTTGGCGTTAAGCAATTTGGACTGAAGCGTCCCTAGGCCAAAAACTCAGAAGCCCAGACACCTTTTTTGCGGGCGAGGATGTAAGGCGGTATCTGGGATAAACACGGCTATGAGAGCGGATTAACTAAATGAAGAAACCATCGAAACTGATTGGAGAAAACAAGAAACAAAGTCGACACCTGGTGGAAGAAACTGGAAACAGGAATTCTTGTTATCTCCGTTAGACGTAACTATGTGAATTCTCTGTCACGATGAACTTTTCCTATTTGAAAGAGAGCACTGGAAAGAGGGATCCGGTTGTTCCGAAGCCCGTCTGGGAAATTAGAAAGTGTTCAGAGCTTTTTTCTTTCGTTCTTTGCTGAAAGGATCCTGACACCTGGAGTGTGTGTGTGTGTGTCCTCCAGCAGAGCGCCACTCCCCCATTCAGCTTCACTTTGTTCTTGCAGAATCTTGCCCTTTTTGTTAAAAGGGCCTAACAGCGCGCACCTCTGAGCATTTTCTCAGCAGTGAGTTCCCTGGAATCGCATGGGATGGACTCCCCAGAGTAGGGGTGTTTAGGCTGTAGCCTGAGTGTGCAATCAGGCCCCAGCACCCCACTGGGAGCTTTCCTGTTGCTTTAAGTGGGAGGTGGATTGCATCCAATATGTGTGAGGCGGAGGCCTCCCTATAAATTATTATTATTATTACATTTATATCTCGCTCTTCCTCCAAGGAGCCCAGAGCAGTGTATTACATACTCGAGTTTCTCTTTCACAACAACCCTGTGAAGTAGGTTAGGTTGAGAGAGAAGTGACTGGCCCAGAGTCATGCAGCTAGTTTCATGGCTGAATAGGGATTTGAACTCAGGTCTCCCCGGTCCTAGTCCAGCACTCTAACCACTACACCACACTGGCTTTCATATGAGAGCATCTCATGAGCATAAAAAGGTGGGAAGGAAGGAAACCACAAAACACAACTCGTCCATCTAATTGTAAGCAAATATTCTAGGGTTCAAAAGACGGACATTTAACCTTGCACTTAAGACACTAAGTATATTCTTGTCAGATAGCCATGATTTAAGGTGCAATCCAATACATGTTTACTTGGAAGTAAATCCCACTGTGATTACTCCCTCCCAAATGTGTCTAGGAGCCATTTTCTCTGTGATTGACATAAGCAGTATGGGAAGGGGGTGAAATTGGATTTAGGCAGCAATCTGCACACTTACCACTGAAAATAATAGGACACATTTTCAAGCATATTAGAATCACTGTTCTGATAACATTCTAACCATGTTGAAATAGCTTACTATAAGATGTGTTCCCTTAAGAGCACACACGTTCTCCCTTCATTGCTTTAATTCTTTTCTCAAACTCTTAATGCACTTAAGGGATTCCTTCCCTGTGTGGAATGGAATTAGTGTATTTAGGGTTTGTACTCTGGGAAATCAGTGTAGGGATGCTTGTTTCTAAACAGATTGTGCCTCTTGAGATCAAGGAAATGAGGCATCATTTAGGAATGGTGGTGGAGCTTCCTCACTGCATTGCCACAGTGGCCAGTTCTCAATTTCTCCCTATTCTGAAGCTGGACTGAGGGCTTCCTTGCTGTAGAGGACAGGAGAGGAGGGTGAGAGCATACAGCATAGGTGTACACAGGGTGTCAGTAATGGGGGTGCATTGCTGAATATTTAATATTGTATATACTATGACTAATTCAGGCAGGGGCGTAGCAAGGTTGGAGTGGGCCCAGAGACCCATTTTAAAATGTCCCCCCACCGCCACGCACTGAAGCTCAGCTCATGAAGTAAAGAAATCTTAAATGAGGCTGAATAGTGGTAACAAAAAGCATATATATATATCTCCTATGTGCCACAATAGAACATCATCCTAAATTATTTTTAAAAACGTTTCGTAAATTGTGGACGATGCAAGTGATTTAATGGTACTAGAGAAAGACATGCTGTTCTGGTAGCTCCAGGTCTTAACACTCACATCAGTTTTGGAGGATGAATACAACTGCAGGAAGCCCGGGCGGGTGCGCGGCTGGGGGAGTCAGTCATGTGACTTGGCTCTGGGCCCCCCCAGGCAGTGGGCCCCCAGACAACTGTCTCCCCTTGCCCTATTATAGTTACGCCCCTGAATACAGGTCAAGATAAAAAGGTTACTAGTCTGGACTTCCAAAAAGCTTTTGGCAAGGTTCATATGTGGATTGGTAACTGCTTGAAGGACAGGAAACAAAGGGTAGGAATTAATGGACAGTTTTCACAATGGAGGGAAGTAAGAAGTAGGGTCCCCCAGAGATATTTACTGGGATGGTGCTCTTTAACCTGTTCATAAATGAATCATGATTTAGAAGTTGGGATAAGCAGTGAAGTGGCCAAATTTGCAGATGGCACTAAACTATTCAGAGTAGTGAAATCCAAAGCAGATTGTGAGGAGCTCCAAAAGGATCTCTCCAAACTGGGGGAGTGGGTGACAAAATGGCAAATGCAGTTCAATGTAAGCAAGGGTAAAGTGATGCATTTTGGGGCAACAAACTCCCAACTTCACATATATGCTGATGGGATCTGCGCTGTCAGTGACTGAGCAGGAGAGAGATCCTGGGCATCACCTCTGGATACACCTACAGGTGAGAGACAGAGGTAGTACTAGGCCAGAAGTCACTGTTCCTAAACAATATCTTGCTGCCTTGTTGAGTCTGCTAAAGCAATGGCTATGATATCCATGTTGGATATCAAGCTTGCAACTATTAGCAAATATTCACGTAAGCATGGTGTGTGTGTGTGTGTGTGTGTGTGTGTGTGTGTGTGTGTGTATGTGTGTATGTATGTGTATTAAGATGGAAACTAAAATTGTAAAGCTTAAACACCCAGTGTATAAAATTTCCTTAGCTAATAGACTAGAAATCTTCTCACAAACATGCAGCAATGCTTAGAAATATAGTTAAGGGATTAGAAACTAACCTAAGACATGTAGATCATATGCTGGAAGTCACTTGCTCCCTGTGCCTATTTGGCTACACTATAGCTTGGTGGGAGTGCATGGTTTGCGTGTAGGTTGACTCCAGGTTAACCCTCCATTGACTTTGGATGCAAGAACACAAGCCCATGAGTGGGGCAATCCGAGAGGAACTAAGATGTATCTGACCCAAGTCTCATTATTTGTTTATTTATTTATTTATTTATCTATCTATCGTATTTCTATACCACCTGATATATGCATCTCTAGGCAATGTATAAAGTTAAAAAAACACAGCAAATGTAAAAATATAACTGTTAAAATTCACAAAATGAACAAAACAATCTCAGAAGATAAAAACACACTAAACAGTTTAACATTTTAGTTAAAAGCATGAGAACACAGGTACATCTTGAGGGTCTTCCTAAAAGCAAACAGAGAAGAAGATGCTCTTATTTCAATGGGGAGCATATTCTAGAGCTCCAGGACAGCCCCAGAGAAGGCTCAGTCCCAGGTCACCTCCAAACAAGCCAGAGGCAACCATAAGCAGACCTCTCCAGATGATCTTAAAAGGCAACAGGGTTCATGACAAAGAAGGCACTCTCTTAAGTACCCTGGACCCAAGCCATTGAGGGCTTTATACGTAATAACCAGAACTTTGTATTTTGTTCAGAAACATCGTCAACCAGTGTGCAATTCTTTCAAAAATCACTGTTATATGGTCCCTTTGGGTTGACCCAGAGACCAGTCTGGCTGCCGCATTCTGTACTAGTTGTAGTTTCTGGACTACGTACAAAGGCAGCCCCACATAGAGTGCATTACGGTAGTCAAGCCTAGAAGATACCAGCATATGTCTACTGTTGCAAGGTCATTTCCCTTTTAAGTGGTTGTTTCTCGGATATGTGGGTAGAACGTTATCTTCCTTGCCATAGAATCTTTGCCAATTCTGAGTTGTTCAAGTCAGATTGGCTTAAGGCCTACCACTATTTTGCTGATAACACCACCCTGAAGGAAATTAAATCAAGCAAGAGAACTATGAGGTTTGTAGGGAAATTCTGAGAAGAGTATCTGTTGTTTTGGACACAATTGTTAAAGCATTTGTTATATTTAATGATCATTGTTGTTTGGGTGAGTGTGTATTTGAGGAAAAGAAAACAAGTTGTTCTAGTAAGAACTAACCAGCCTACTTTTCTTTCACTGACTCTACATCTGGACTAGATTTGGTGTAAATCGAGATCCACAAGTTAGATTTCTTGCATCTCAAATGTTCATGTGTCCACCATCTTGGATCGGGGTGGATGTCATCATTACAAAGAGCACAATTGAGGTTTCCCTGTGTGTCACTCACTACAGCTGTTCTAAATTTGGTTCAAAATAGTTAGACAGTCCTCAGGTTAGTGCACTTGTGCCTCAAAAGTTTTTGTGTCCACCATCTTGAATTGGGGTGGATGACATCATCACAATCTTTGCCATTGAGGTGTCCCTATGTGTCCCTACAGCTGTAGCAAATTTGGTTCAAATCAGGTAAGCAGTTCACAAGTTAGCTCACTTGGGCCTCAAAGGTTTATGCTTCTGCCATCTTGCATCAGGGTGGATGACATCATCACAAACTATGCCTTTGAGGTGTTCGTGTGTGTCAGTCACTACAACTATACATAATTTGGTTCAAATCAGTCAGACAGTTCCACAAGTTAGCCCACTTGCACCTCAGATGTTCATGCAGCTGTCGTTTTCAATTAGAGTGAATGACATAATTACATACTATGCCTGTAGGGCATCCCTATGTGTCCCTACAGCTGTAGCAAATTTGGTTCAAATCGGTTAGGCGGTTCACAAGTTAGCCCACTTGTACCTCAAATGTTTGCCTGTCTGCCATCGTGTACTGGGGTGGATGACATAATCACAAACTACATTTCTTACGTGTCCCTATGTGTCACTCATTGCAGCTGTACCTAATTTGGTTTAAATTGGTTAGACAGTCCACAAATTAGCTTGCTTGCACCTCAGATGTTCACATGGCCACCATCTTGAATTGGAGTGGATGACATCATCACATACCATGCCATTTGGGCATCCCTATGTGTTTCTACAACTGTAGCCATTTTGGTTCAAATCGGTTAGGCGGCTCACAAGTTAGCCCACTTGCGCCTCAAAAATTTATGCTGCCATAGTGGATCGGGGTGGATGACATCATCTCACACAACTACACCATTGAGGTGTCCCTCTGTGTCCCTACAACTGCACCCGATTTGGTTTATATTAGTCCAGGTGTTGTGAAGTTGATGGACACACACACACACACACACACACACACACACACACACACACACTGCTGGTGATCTCATAAGCCTACTGGAAAGTAGGCTAAAAAATGAAGTACAGATTTCAAGTGAACACAAATTACCTGTGTGTGTGTGTGTGTGTGTGTGTGTGCTTATTCACAGCTGAATAATCACAAGGTGGGATGATCACACTTCCACTATTACTGAATCCACTAATTTCATTTAATTGTGTTTTTTTCAGGGGTGGGGAGTGTGACTTTATCTTAGTTGAAGGTGTTACAAAGTTTTTGGTGTTCAACATTGGGAAGTTCTACCCAGAGGCGTATCTAGGGAAAATAGTGCCTAGGGCAAAGACTGAAATTGTGCCTCCTGTCCAAACATCTGGCACCCATTTTTCAGATAACTTTACCATAATATCAGCTGAAAAATACAAGTCAAGCTTTTAATATTTCAAAAATTATTTTACAGTGGATGTAGCCCGAACAAAAAATGCTGGAAAACTACAAATTTCAGTATGCTGGGGCTCATGAAATACCCAAAAACTATGTGGAGGTGTACTTGGAAAACTAATGTCTAATTCTCTACTATGCATTGTAGCATCACTATTACATAAGTTTTGAGCATGTACACTGGCCATTTTGTTTTCGGTGGCCATTAAAAAAAACTTTTTAATTTTTAAAAATGGCGCCCCCTTCAAGTGACGCCCGGGGCATGTGCCCTGCCTACCCCACCTTTGATACGTCCCTGGTTCTACCTTGTGGTTTGAGCTCAACTGGTTATATTATTTGGTGGGTAATTTATAGAATTTCAGTCAAAACAGAACTTTGAAAACTTTACAATTTGGATCCTGATCACTCAGTTAAATACAGACTTAAAAGATCCCTTAAGAACTATGTGTTGTCAAAAAAAGAAAAAGAGATCTGTGCTACTGAAGTGGGGGTGGTATTCTGTAAGTGTGAAATTCAGTTATGTGCCCAGCTCAGTTATTGAGGCATGGGTAGTAACTTCTGTCAAACAAGACTTAAAATACTAGAGTAGTACCCTACAAGGAATACTGATCAAAATCAGCAGTTTTTCAACAGAAAGGAAAAATTATCTTCCAATTACAGAAAGAGCTTCGATGGTGGAGAAAACTCCTACCAAAGAACCTTTTCTTATGTCATAGTTAATGTAATTAAGATGGGGGAGTTGTTTCAGCATTTTAACATTACAAGCCCTGAATATTCTCTTGGTAATGAAATCTAAATTGTCTGCCCTACTGCCTGAAAGTTTACAAGCATCAACTAGGGGACACCACCCTTTCAGATCTGGTGCAGAATGTGGCTAAGATGAAGCAGTTAAAAAAATGACCTTAAACTCTAGAAAACAAGTGTTGGCTATTAGGGCTGTTAATTGTGTGCTGCAATCCCAGTGAATCTGCAGCATCCCCCTTGTGCTGCTTCCACTGTGGCTATCTCTGGTGCAGTTCATTACATTTCTACGCTGGGAGGGCTTATTCTGCAGGAAACAGAGCCCATGGGGCTGGCTGAGAATTCACACAGGGACTTTGGGAAAGCACATGGGGACATCTGGGAAGTGTAATTCCTCCCAGTGCTATTTCCATGGCTGTGGTGGAGTGGTCTATGAAGATGTGAGGGAATGCAAGGAAGTGGCAATGGGTTGTGAAAGAGATCAAGTTAAGGTGAATGCTTATGAGGAAGCACAAGCTAGGTAGCAGGGGTCCTTACAAACAGGGTGTTCATTTCACAAACAAACACAATCACCACAACTCAAGTAAGACAGGCACCCAAAGTTCTGCATTTCTCCATCTGAGATCCAGCAAAACCAGATAGGTAGCAATATAATATGCAAGCATATTATAAACAGTGCTAAGAAAAGAAAACCAACCACATACTTCCCTCTGAAAATAAGTCTTCTTTCTTCTCTTTGTCTCTGGAGTAAGTTGTCCTCAGATTGGCTGGGCCCTGGCTGTGCTGACAGCCTGCCAGGCTGACACATGCCTGGGCACCCATCCACACATCATTGGCCATGGTTGGGCGGGGAGGTGGGTGCATTTGTATCTGTGGCTGTGCTGCTTGGAAAAAAAGGTAACAGTAGTAACACACAACTGAACAGTAAAACACAAATAATCAAACCTCCTGCCTGCTCCACCATGACCTCCAATTGGTGGGGGCCCTCAGGGCACCAGTCCATCATCATGGACTAGTGGGCAGCTCATTGAAAGTGTCGACTCAGTGTGCAGCAGCTGTGAAAAAGGCAAATTCCATGCTAGGAATAATTAGGAAGGGGATTAAAAATAAAAATGCTAATAGCATAATGCCCTTATACTAATCTATGGTGCGGCCTCATTTGGAGTACTTTGTGCCGTTCTGGTCATTGTATCTTAAGGAGAACATTGTAGAACTGGAGACAGTGCAGAAGAGGGCAACCAAGATGATCAGGGAGCTGGAGCACATGAGGCAAGGCTACAGTATCTTGGGCTGTTCAGTTTGGAAAAGAGCCGGCGATGAGGAGACATGATGACAGAGGTTTGTAAAACTATGCATGGAGTAGAGAGAGTGGACAGGGAAAAAATTGTCTCCCTCTTTCACAACATTAGAATCAGGGGTCATCCCATGAACCTGAAGGCCAAGAAATTTAGGACCAACAGAAGGAAGTACTTTTTCACACAGCACATAATTAATCTATGGAATTCTCTGCCATGGGATGTGAAGATGGCCACTATCTTGGATGGTTTCAAAAGGGGCTTGTACAAATTCATGAAGGGCAGGTCTATCATGGCTACGAGTCTGGTGGCTCTGGGCCACTTCCAGCCTCAGAGGCAAGATGCCTCTAAATACCTGTTGCAGGGGAGCAGCAGCAAGAGAGAGGGCATGGCCTCACCTCTTGCCTGTGGGCTTCTCAGGGGCATCTGGTGGGCCACTGTGCGAAACAGGATGCTGGACTGGATGGGCCTTGGGCCTGATCCAGCAGGGTTGTTCTTATGTTCTTATCATTCCGGACTTGGTGGTGGGCATGCTTGCGAGTCTGTGTGGGTCAACAGCACTAATGGGCAGACTGTGACACATCTGATTTGGGGGCTGGCCAGGGCAAATTCCAGGAGCGATCTGGAGCAAGCTGGCAGTGGTGTTGCAGTGGGTGGAGGTGACCATGAGGCACTCACCCTCCTCAGGACAGCCCAGCAGGGGGAGCTTGGCCTTGAGGAAGAGGAGCTGCTTCACCAAGCCAGCATCCAGATGTGAGCAATGGGGTGTCACCCCTGGCCATGGAGAACACCCTCTTGCTTTGGATGCTGGTCGGCAGGCAGGAGAGGAGCTGTCTGGCAATGGTTGCCAAGTTCAGCCAGACTTGGTGATGCGTTGCCCAAACTGGACCAGATGTGTCTCAGGGTTTGCTGCCACCAGCTCCTGCAGATATTGCAGAATGCTCTGTTTGGTACTGCTGCACTGCTGGGGGGTTCGCCCCACCTATACCCCTGGCAAGGTGCCAATGCACCCCTGTTTGAAACACAGTGTTAAATGTATAGGTGGAAGTGCAGGCTGCATTGGCACTGCCTGGGACACCATGCTGCTGGACTGGGAAGCGTTGTCGACACTGGGTGTTCACTGCATACTTGAAGTAGGTGCTCCAGCACCCTCCTCCTGGTTCAGACCCAGCCTCCTCTCTTCTGCCCACCTAACCTCTTGAACCAGGAGGCCCGTCCACCTGGTCAGCTTGCCAGGGGTGATGGCACCCTTCATAGTTGGGTCACAGGCAGGCCAAAATATGCTGTCCTGATCGACCCAACTTGCTGCTGAACTGATCCACCATTCCCGTCCTCAACCAACCTGCCATGGCATGTGCCTCCCTGGTGGTCAGAGTGGTCTGGAGTTCACCCATCATCTTCTCCAGGAGAAGAGCAGCAGGCAAAGCCTGTCTCAGTGCTGCTGCCTTGGCACACAAGCTGCTCATTGCAAGAAAGAATGGCTTGAGTGTCAAGATAATCTTGAAAATGAGCTTCCAGTCCACATTGGACAGGTCACACACTCTCAAGCTACAGTTCCTCACCAGGGCATGGATGGATGCCTCTTACTCCTGCAGGCGCTGGAGCAAGAGAAAGGTGGAATTCCACCATGTCTCAGCATCCCTAGAGATGATGTGTCCAGGTAGGCTGAGCTCACACTGCCTACCCTTCTCGCTGCGGTGGAAGCAGGCTGCTGTTTTGCAGGCCTTCTCCACAAAAGCAGCCATGGCAGCAGCATGCCCTCCAGTGGGGGAGGCCTCTAGGTTCCCTAGCCTTAGCCTCCTTAATGCCAAGCACATCTGTCATAACCAGATGCAGAGTTTGTGCCATGCAGCAGATGGACACAATCTGCAGCTGGTGTGCTGCCCTCAGCATGCCAACTGCATTTTTGGTGACTATTGTTGGTGACCAGAAAGCCTTGGCAAACGTTTGGCTGCCTGGACAGCCATCCCACCACCTGGTGTCCATTCCTGGTGTCCATTCCATTCCTGGTGTTCCATTCCTCCACCTGGTGCTCAATGACCGCTAACAGCTCACCCGCTGAATGGTCTGTGTCTAGCAGCTCCACATGCAGCACAGCTCACCGGGGCTTTGCTGGATGGGAGGGCCTGGTCACGCCAACAGCAGCAGCAGATGGTCCCTCTCTCTCCTGCTTCCATCAGTGTGCCGTGAGGTACAGGAAAGCAGCTTGCATCCCATTACAGCTGGTCCACAGATCAGCTTCTTCCCTGACAGAGACCCCCCTACTTCTACCTCAACCACTACAGGTGGCTGCGCTGCGTAAGCAGGCGTCACTGGATAGGTGAGCCTGCACACAAAGTCTTCTAGGGGGACAGTGGCAACTTGGGGAGCAGGCCCCTCTCAACCCCCTCAGCCCCCCAGCAGCATTATCCCTCCTGCTGACCCTGCTCTTAGCTCTGCCCTGCACCCTCCTGGATATCCCTCCCCTCAAACTAGGCCCCATTTAAAAGAAAGCACTCTAACCTAAAACCAAACTCTAAACCTAAACACAAACAAAAAGTACAGAACCTGGGGGCTTACCAATCCAACAACTTCAGCTGGGGCAATCAGGCCAAGCACAGGGGTGGAGCCACTATTGGGCCAATGGGTTCAAAGAACCCGGGCCACCAATGGAAAAGGCTGCCGATGCCTGTGGCTTGGGCTCCAGAAGAGCCCAGAGCCAACTCCCCCCACCCACGCCCAGGCTGCCGAAAGCCAGGGCGAACTCTGCTGCCAGTTATTTCAGGCAGCGCCAATGGCCCAATAGAACATTTCCCCCTTCCTCTCCCTCCAGAGGCGCTGCCTGAAATAACTGGCAGCAGAGTTCGCCCGGGCTCTCGGCGGCCCGGGCGTGGGAGGGGAGAGTTTGCTCTGGGCTCCCCTGGAGCCCAAGCCACAACCCCGTTTGCGTGGTGTCATGCGCACGGGTGCATTTGGAGGGGGCTGCTAAGCAGGGCTGGATCCAGGCTGCCACTTGGCTGGCTCCACGCCTGGCCAAGCAGCATGGCACACAATAGCAAGGTAACCAAGAATCAGCCATCAAGGTAATCCAGAAGCAGCAGAAGGGAATGGGTCCAGCAGCAGAAGGTGTCCAGCATCAGGGCAGGACAGGGGCCCAGCCAAAGCAAAGTGGCACCGGAAGCAGCAGTAGCAGCAACAGCAGCAGTAATAGCAGCAGAGCAAGGCAGCAACAATGCACAAGGTAAGGCAGCTCTCTTTCTCCAGAATCCAGAAGCAGAGTGCAGCCAGGCAGTGCCTGGCTTTAAATATACTTTAAAACTCCCTCCATTATTCTCCCCACTCCCTAATCCCTCCCCTTCCAGCTGATGGGGGCAGAACTGCCCTGACAACACTCAGATTTGAATGATAACAAGTCAACCAGGAAAAAGGAGCTCACTAGCTAATCAGAAGACACTGGCAGAACACCAATCAGCAAGGGAGAAAACTTGTAAACAGACCAGACAAAATGATGGCCACCACATCGTTCAAACCATCAAACTGTTTCAAACAGGTTTGATTCGGTTCAAGCTCGGACTGGCTCAATCTTTTGGGGGCCAGTCCAGTTTGGGTTCCAACTGGTCGAACTGGCCCAGTTTGAGTCAAACCTGATTCAAATTGAACCGGTTCCCCATATACCTAGCAAATGAGTGGGATCCCAATACACACACCCACACAAGGACACAAATCTCAATTGCTCATCATAAGAAATGCAGAAAAATATGGAAAACATTGGTTGCTTTATAGTGCTTAACAGGACTACAGCAGTGTGTAGATTTGTGTCTAACAAGGCAGGATGAAAACACAAGTGCACACACACACAGAGAGAGGAAAAGAACTGTACAAGCCACAAGTAAAGCACAGACCAGCTACAAAAGGCTGCTTCTGTGCAGAGTAAATACATTCTGAAGTCACCAGGGCAGCTCTGTCTGCCTGGTTATTTAAAAAAATGAATACAACAACAAACAACAAGTGGTAAAGTGGTTAGTGTTCTGGATTAGACTGGGGAAGTCCAAAGTTCAACACTGGAGACAATACAGAGCCCTGAGGAACACCATAGAAAAGTTCAGATTTGGAAGAACAACAGTCTCCAAGGGACACCATCTGGAATATGCCCGTGAGGTAGGAGCGGAACCATGCAAAGCAGTGCCTCTGACCCCCAATCCCCTCAGATGTTCCAGAAGGATACTATGGTCAATAGTATCAAAAGCAGCCGAGAGATTCAGACAGTGATTCAGGACAGCTCTCCCAAAGCCACAGAGTCCAACTCACAGCAAATGCGAGCAACTTTCTCCTCAAAATGTTGTGCAAATGTGTCACAGCGTGCTACCGAGGGTTCTAATACATCTCTAATCTGGCCCCCCCACCACCCAGAAAAGCCCACTGGAAAACATTGAGAGGATGCAATGGTGGAAGGGAAATAACGTTTCTTCTGTTCCATCACAGCCACAGAATATGGAGCTCGATCACAGAATATAGAGCTCGATAATGAGCTCTAACCTGTGTTTGCTCAGACTCACCCAGAGTTTTCCTCTACTTATATTCCAGCCACCTCCCAGTATGCTTCATCGTTCTCAGCTCAGATGTATACCAAGGTGGTGCGTTTGGCACTTGGGAGTGATTGTGTCCACTGCCCAAGCCATCCCTCCATTCCAGAGATCAACCAGAGCACTGACAGGACCGCCTGCCAAACCAGCTGGAAAATCCACCAGAGCCCTCAGGAATCCATTGGAGTTCATGAGTCTCCAGGGGTGGACCATTTTTACAGGATTTCCGCCCTTGCAGAGAGATGTAGCCACTAACACTCTAAACCTCAGAAGGAAGTGATCTGACCATGACAAGGGCATAGATGACATATCCCCCACTTTCAGATCACCATCCCCTTATCCAGTTAAAGCAACAACAACAATAACAACAGCTCCAGAGTGTGCCCTAATTCATGTTTTGGGTCAGCCCCATGGTTGTCATGGTGCCACGAAGTCCTGAGCTGCTCCAGACAAGGAGCATGGATGTTGAAGTCACCCAGATCAGTCATTCTGGGAGTCCACAACACCAAATCTGAGACCACCTCCATGAGCTCAGGCAGAGACACAGATGGGTAGTGTGGTAAATGGTACACCAATAGAGTCCCAACTCTGCCCTGAGAGCCCAACACCACGTACAAACACTCTGAACTAGCGCTTACTTGGAGCGGGGGGGCCTGGAGAGGGCCTGGAGAGGGAAATAGAGCTTTTATAAATCACAGCTACTGCCCCCCTCCCTGGCCCTCCAGCCTATGCTGATGCTGCACTAAGTACCCAGGTGGACACAGCTGGGGAAGACTAATCTCTCCCAGCTCCCCCACCCCGGTCTCTGTAGTACAAACCAGGTCATCCCCTTCCTCCACAATTCAGGGGCAGAGCCACCATTGGGTGAATGAGTTCAAAAAACCTGGGCCGCCACCAATCAGGGGCCCCAAGTGCAGTCCCAGACACACACCCTGCATCTGACATCAGACGTGGGGGCGTTATTTTGGTCCCAAACGGGGCTACGCGGCCCCATTTGGAGCTGAAACTGTCCCGAACTCCATTGGCAGCGCAGCTGGAGTGACTCTCCCTGACTTAAAGGCAGGGAGAGCTGCACCTGGTCTCGCTGCCAATGCAGCAAGGCCGATAGATCTCCCTCCCAAACAGGGCCGCACGGCCCCCTTTAGGAGAGAGATTGACCTGCGCTGCATTGGCTGCACGGCCGGAATGGCTCTCCTTGCCTTTAAGGTAGGGAGAGTCACTCCGGCCCACACTACCCAAAGCAGCGTGGGCCGATTTCCCTTCTAAACGAGTCCGTGCAGCCCCGTTTGGGAGGGAGACCACGTCCCCCACGTCTGACATCAGATGCGGGGGCATGGCTAGCCAGGCCCCTGCGGCTAACGTCAGATGTGGGGGGAGGGGCCAGGGGGCCACGGTGGTGGCTGCACATGGGCCACAGACAGCCTTGCTATGCTCCTGCCACAATTAAATCATGGATGATAGAGATTTTATTCTGGACTGACCTGGTATTAAACAGCAGCAATATTACTTTATCAATTACCTTGCCAAAGTTTTAACCAGGAAAGAAAATAAAAGCCAACAAAGCTATTTAGACAAGTATATATCTGCATCCAATCTGATTTCAAAGCACAATGGAAGCTACCCAGGTTTTATTATGGTTATTGTTATTATTTAAGGATAAACAAGCAATTCCAGGATTTTTATTGGGGGGGAGGGAAACAGGTTTTTAAAAATTCCCTATAATCAATTTTGCAGAACATATGCCTTGCCTGATTTCTCCCCCCCCGGAGTCATTTTTCTCCTGTCTAAGTAATAAGTTGCTCTAATGTTCTTAAATCTAATATGATATTGGCAAGAGAAAGTTATTGTGGGGAAAGGACATCTTTCAAGAAAGCTGTGAAGATTGTAACTGATCCCAGCCACGGCTTACTCTTGCTGAGAACCAGTCAGATATTCAGAAGAATCCATGGTCTTTTGTTTTTCTATTTATATTTGACAATTAAATGTTTGATTGATGACTGTTGGTGTCGACTCTTAGAGACCACATAAATAGATTGTCTCCAGGATGATCTGTCTTCAACTTGGCCTTTAAGGTCTCTCAGTGGTGCATTCATTGCTGTCGTAAATGAGCCCATCCACCTCACTGCTGGTCATCCTCTTCTTCTCCTTTCTTCAACTTTTCCCAGCATTATGGACTTCTCAAGGGAGTTGGGTTTTCGCCTAATGCGTATGGTCATTTGTGCCTCCAGTGAAAATTGTGGATTGATTTGTTCTAGGATCCTTTTGTTTGTTTTCCTGGCTGTCCATGGTATCCTCAATAGTCTTCTGCAGCACCAAAGTTCAAAAGCACCAACATTTTTTCTATCTTGCTTCTTCAAAGTCCAGCTTTCGCATCCATAGACTGTCATGGGAAAAACCATTGTCCAAACGATTCTAATCTTTGTAGATGTAGACATGTCACAGCATCTAAATATACTTTCCAAGGCCTTCATTGCAACCCCACCAAGTGCTAGTCTGCGGCATATTTCTTGACTGCTGGATCAGTTCTGAGGCTGGTTGCTGTACCCGTTATCGTTAGTTTAGTCTTTACATTTAATTGTAGTCCCCTTTTTTCACTGTGCACCTTGACTTTCATTACTAGAGCTTGCAGATCATCCGCATTCTAAGCTATCAGAGTGGTGTCATTAGTGTAGTGCAGGTTATTGATGTCTCTTCCTCAAACTTTATAATCACTCTCATCTTCTTCCAATTCAGCTTCTCTCAGTATATGTTCAGCATATACATTGAATAAGGAAGGAGTCTTGTCTTACTCCTTTGCCGATCTGGAACCAGTCTGTTTCACCATGTTCTGTCTGGACTGTGGCTTCGTGTCCTTTGTATAAGTTTCTCACGAGAACAATGAGATATTCAGGGATGCCCATTTCCATAAGGATTTTCCACAACTTGACATGGTGGATGCATGCTCTGCCAACAATTTGTGTGTGTGTGGAGGGGGGGGATGGAGACAGCATCCTGTGAGGGACAAGCAATTTTTGCTTCCAAAACAGGACTTGCCATATAATACAGGACTGTTGGCTCGCTATCACAGACTGTCCATATCAGACACCTATTTTCAGAATCAGGAAGTCACTTGCTAGAAATTATTAGGACTTTCCCCTCCCAACTTTGGCTTCAGAATTCTCAGTGGCAGACTCAGTTATGCTCTTAGCTAATTTTCCCTTAGTTATTTCCCTTGTTATTATGGGGATTTTGAACAAATCAATCATCTTTATTACGGTCCAAGACCAGCATAAGACAGAACAGTAAGGCATGATGCATAGTAAGAAGTTATGGAAACATAAAACTATATTATTTTAAAATTGCTATTCTAATACTATAAGACTATATTATAATACTATAATTATCCTCTAAGGCGTATCTGTGACTAATCCTGTGCATGACGTACTTTGTGAGAGTTTGAGAGCAGCTGCCAGGAGCGGAAGAGGAATGTCAGAGAGCGATGGCGGAAGCAGGCAAGGGAAATAAGGCGGGGTGGGTGGGTATGGGGAGAGAAACCAGTGGCACAAGCTGCCACTGCATAGTGCCCAGGCAGTGCCCAGCTGCTGCTCCTGCCAAGTGCCGCTGCTGAGTACTGCCTGACCACGGTCATCCTCCTTGCAAGGAGGCTGGCTGAGCTACGTCTCCCTCTCCGAGCACGCCTGCTGGCCAAATGGCAGGTCAGGGCGCATTAGGGCCCAATCAGTGATTGGCAGGCCCAATCAGGCCTCTCTGCCCCTGAGCAGAGAGGTGAGTAGACTGGTTGAACAGGCAGCAGAGCGGGCGGCACAGCCTCCTTCTCTGGGCCCGCCTGCTGGCCAAATGGCAGGTTGGGCCGCACTGGGGCCCAATCAGACCTCTTGCTGTGCCGCCCTCTCCACCACCTGCACAGTCATGAAAAGGGGGAGAATATAGACAAAAGGGAGCATGCAGGGGGAGCTGAGATAAAGATGCATGGAGGTGGAGGGAAGAATGGTTAGAAAACTGGAGTGCAAGGGGAGTATGTGGCAAATGTGGAGGACAGCAATAACAGCAATAAGGTACTAGTGCGCAGATGCTGAGCTCCAGTTCAGCCAGTAATACTATAAAACTGCTACACCTTAGAAAAGATGGCAGCTGTGAAATCATTAACACTGATTATAAACAGCTATATTTTAAAAGTTATAAGCATAATATTTATAAAATATATAAAATGCAAAAAGCAGTGGTTAAAACAGAGTATCCTCTATAATAAAGAGGTAAAGTGTGCGCCCGTGCTGCCCGTGTCTTTCTCGGCAGTTCTGGGCATGCGCGAAGTGCATGCCCAGAACTGCCGAGAAAGATACGGCCGCCCAGACACGGGCGGCCATGTTGACCCAATCGGACCAAAGAATTGCCGCCGCGGCCACCTCCCGCCCACCCACCCTCCCAGCTGCCTGAGTCCTCCTCAACCCCCCCTACATGAATAAGGGCCAAATCGCCCCATACAATTGCCGCCGCCGTCTCCACCGCCCGCCCGCCCACCCTCCCAGCTGCCTGAGTCTCGTAATGGCCCGCGTCAGTCGGGCATTCAAAGTCCATATTCAGAGAAGGAGAGAGGAGCTTGCAAACAGAACTCCTCTCTCAGCAAAGCCTCTGCCCGAAATGGTGCTATGGACACAAAGGACACAACAGGCATCCTTTGCGCCCGAAGCGCCAGTTCGGCCAGAGCCTTTGCAGATAGAGGAGCTCTGTTTACGAGCTCCTACTCAGAATATGGACTTTAAAGGCCCGACTGATGCGGGTCTTACGGGGTGAGGAGGACTCGGGCAGCTGGGCGGGCGGTGGAGGCGGCCGCGGCGGCAACTGTTTGGCCCGATTTGGCCCTTATTCATGTAGGGGGTGGGTTAAGGAGGACTCGGGCAGCTGGGAGGGTGGCCGGGCGGCCGCGGCGACAATTGTTTGGGCCGATTTGGCCCTTATTCATGTAGGGGGTGGGTTAAGGAGGACTCGGGCAGCTGGGAGGGCGGCCGGGCGGCCGCGGTGACAATTGTTTGGGCCGATTTGGCCCTTAATCAAAGGGGGGGGGGGGCGGAGGAAGAAGGCAAAAAGGAAAAAAACAAACACCTAGCGCCCATTATTATAACGGGCTGAAAAAAACTAGTGTAAAATAAATTAGCTAAATGGGGACACTTGGAGGAAAAGTTAGTAGTTTAAAGCTATGCAGAGCTGATGTAAGGTTATGGACTGGCAGTCAAGGCCCAGCGGATCCTACACGATGCCATGCAGAACTTGGCAGTGTTATACATGAAGGCTGGGCCTTCATCCGAAAGCAACATCTGGGCATAGACATGGCTTTTGTGTCCAGGGTACTTGAGAAGTAGCAGAAATATAAGCTTGGCCCGACTGTCTCTATAAAAGGGGCGGAAGAGGAGTACATGCTCTGTGGTTTCGACCTCCCCAGTGTCACAGGGACAAAGCCTCTCTGCAGCTGGGATATTCCTCTATTTGCCTTCAAGTACGTTAGGAGTCCACACCAACTTGACAGCACAACCAACAGCAGACGGGAGGGCTGGCAATGGGCGAGGGTGAAAGCCCTTCTGTGGTTTGGGGTTTCCAACTGTGACAGGTACAAGGCAGGGGAAGCAGAGTATCTGTCTTTCCAAGGACAGGAATGTTGGACCCCTGCCTAGATTGGCCAGGCGCTCAATGTCCATGATCCTCTGCTTGATGACTGCTATTGCCTGGTCACAGTTCATAGCAAGTAGGAGAGTGGGGGAGAAGCCCAGGAATGACAGTTTAGTCCAAACGGCCCGTTTCCAGGAAGATTGAAAATTGTCCTGCAGGGTCAAAGTGCCAAATTTTGAACAATAATTACTCAAAAATTGCTAGAATTACATGTTTGAAAACAGCAAAAGGGACCAGTTCCCCAATTATTGGGGAATGGTAACAAAAATTAAAAATATACATTATCTGTGGTGAGAAAATGTCGCCAACACTTTGAAACCCCCCCCCTTTAGCAGTTAGAAACTTTAACTGCCTTATCTCAGCCATTTTGCAACACATATGCACCAAAAATGGTCTCCTCCCCTAGTTGATGTGTGCACAATTTCATGAGGATTGTATGGATACATTTGATCGTATAAGCAATAGAATGTTCAGGGCTTACAATGTCAGAATGTTGAAAACACTCTTCATCTTAACTATACTGGCACAACTGTGCCAGCATAATTGTAGCCATTACCATACATTTGCTATGTAGTCTAGGACTGAATATATAATTCCAAAATCTGTTATATTGTGGTTTCTTAGAATACAGGTAATCTTTGTTGCCTTTTAAAAATTATATTTTGGTGAATGCTTGTTTTGGGTTTGTAAGCGAGTTTACTTTTTCTTTTCTATCAGTTTTTTTTAAAAAAGTCTCTTGGGGAATATGCACTCAGTCTGAACTCAGTCAGAACCCTTCATGGTGCTGCTTTATGTTCCATAGGGATGGTAGGGGAGGAGGTCAGAGCCTCAATTATTCTATAAGAATCATAGCTTATAGGAATTGGTAGGGACCTTGTACTAGCCCAACTCCTTGCTCAGTGCAAGAAATACAACTACTACTGCTACTACTAAGAAAAATTATGCACTTCCAGAAATCTGGGAAGCATTGTGCTACCGAAGGTATTATGATGAAGACAGGTTGCACCAATAATGTTCTTCTCAGTAGAAATGAGCCTATTGCAGTTTATGAATCAATTCCATTTTGCAGTGGATGAGGACAGGAGCAACAGAGAGTGCCAACCTCATGTAGTGTTTGTAAATTAATTGTTAGAATCATGGGGTTTGTTTGCATGACCAGTGTGTGTCAATTTTACTGAGTGGCAAGTAGTTCTTATGAGTTGCATATTGCTGAGAAACATCCCTTTCTATTGTGCTGTGAGTATTCACATGAGCACTGAAAAAAGGTGGATGAGCCAGTACTACAAATTGCTTTTCAAAAAGTGTTCAGAAGTCCATATGATCTGAGCATGTATTATCATTTAAAATTGTGCTCCTTGAATTTACGTCAATCACAGAGCGGCAATCCTCACTATAATTTTTACTTTTAAGAGTCACTCTAACATGCTTTTATTCCTCCCCCCACAATATGTTTTATTCTTTCTGGAAGGATCATCCTGTTCTTTTGTCATAAAGGATATCCAGTATAACAGCCTTTCTTTCATTTTATAACGAATGGCACAATTATGGTTTAATTAGAAGCATATGAGTAAAGCTACTGGGAGCTTGTCAGAATCCTTAGAAATGACATACCACTAAATTGCTCAGACATAGAATCTTCTTCCTTTAAAATCATGTAAACTTATTTCGAGAGGAATCTTTTCAAAATAATATGATTGCTTATTAAAATTGAACCCTTTCCTTGTTATGCTTTCATCACCAAAAGAAAATGTTTTTTTAAAATGACAACAAAAAAGAAGCCAACAGGTGCGTGAAAATAACATTTTTATTGTGTTCATTTTACAAAGAACATTTTATGTAAACATTTCAAGGCAAGATGAAGCTTCCACAGATGCCTTTTCTATGAGACTTGCTATTCGAAATTGCAGTAAAGATGGACAGAATTTTCCCATTCCCCCAATTAAAAATATTGTAATTCTGTAACTTCTGAATCCTGCTCCAAAAATTATGGTGGTCAGATAAAAATCTGCCACCATCCCCCCACCCCCCGCTTTTGATAAATCTGCCATATGTTCATCCTGGAACAGACATTTTCTTTATTGCCACACTAAGAAGTATTATGTATTTTGCATTCTTCTGGTATCTGCATACTTGTGATATATTAACACTTTGAAAATACAGTTTTGTGATACTTTAAAGTTCCTTCCAAAATTTAACCAAATTTAATGAGCTGAAACCTAGAGAGAAATATACTTGATCAGTTGCTAAACAATAAGGACTCAATTTAGCTAATCCTAGTTTTCCTTATGGCCTATTCAAGTGGATGGAACAAGATAGTTGCAACTAATTCAAGTTTTATTGCTTTCAAAGGGACTTCATAACAACCAACTTTAGCTGGATTGGAACCTAAAATTCTACCTGCTTACCATCACTGTAAGACTTCAAATGCCATGATATTTTGTGACCTAGAGCTGTGGTAGGCAACATTAGGCTCTCCAGATGTTGTTGAACTACAACTACCATCATCCCCAACTATAATAGATTGTCCTTGAGGGTGACGGGAGCTGAGGTTCAGCAACATCTGGAGATCCACACATTGCCTACCCCGACTTGGAGTAATATCAACAGCTTATGCAGTATTAACTCTCATCTGGAGTTTGGGGTAGACTTCCATGCCACCTGTGTAAAGGTGCATAAACAAAGGTGTAAAACTCTTACCTGCATCTTGGTACACAATGAGGTTGTTTTCATGACCAGGCAGGTGGCAGGAGGATGATGGGAAAGGCTGCAGAAGCCTGCCTTCCCCACAGATGATCTTTGAGGACCATCTGGATGCATGCATCATGTGCCCAAATGGCCTGCTGCTGCCCCAGGAAGTGCAGAGGCAGAGGGCCCGGGACGCCTCATTCCAGTCCCCAGTAATCCCACAATGCACTGCATGAATGCAGTGCCCATCAGTCTTTCAACAAGCAGCCAGTGCTGACAGATGATCAGCTCATAGGGATTAAGGGAGCACTCACTCCCTTGACCTCATTTAGGAGGTGGACTCCCTAGGTGGGTTTGCTGCCGAGGCACCGCTGGGAGCCAGTCTGCTTTTGGCAGCTCCCACGGGCAATCAAGCTTGGGTTTAGTTGCCCTAGCCCAGTCTTGGCTGCTCATGAGAATAGCTTCACTATATCCACAAGTATGGCCCCTCACTAGTTGTTATTAAATAACTAGTATTATTTAATCACTGACCCAATGCAGACCTCATGCATGAACACACAGGGACAGCATGTGAAACAATCATAGGAACACAGGAAGCTGCCATATAATGAGTCAGACCATTGGTCTATCTAGCTCAGTATTGTTTTCTCGGACTAGCAGCATCTTCTCCAAGGTTGCAGGCAGGAATCTCTTTCAGCCCTGTCTTGCAGATACTGCCAGGGAGGGAACTTGAAAACTTCTGCTCTTCCCAGAGCCGCTTCATCTGCCTTACTCCCCAGAAAGGGGGAAGCAATGCTGGGATGCAGAAACATCCTAGATAAGTAGGCTTGCATGTTGTGCATCAATGTGTACAGACATGAAGCTACACTTGAGGCTTTCTGGTGAATCTCCCTTCTACATGCACTCCAGAAGCCTGTTGGAGCATGTGTAGAGGGGCAATTCAGGTGAGCACCCCCTCATGTGATTAAAGGATGTGCCATGAGCGCATTGGCACATCCACCAGTGACATCAGGGCAGGTGCATTGTTGGTCCTGATGTTATTGTGTGTGCAGGGCTGTGTTCATCTGAACCTGCCATCAGAGGACTGTGGTGGGGGATAACTTTCCCCCCAGTGTATAGCTGGCAGAGGCTCTCCTGAACAAGGAGTTGCCCTGTGTAGGCACTATGAAGCACAGCAAGCCAGACATACCCCCAGATATGCAACCACATTCAAAAAAGGAACCATAACCATTTGTGCTTGGCTTGGATGGACAGAAAACATTGGTACTGTGTAGACGCAAGAAGTTGTGCCGAAGAACAGCTAACAAAAAACTCAGCAAAAGATCTGGTGATTGTGGGAAACTAGCCTGTAGAAGACACTTGGCCAGCCCCCAGACCTGAGATTATTGCCTTTAGGTTAATCATGATGTATCCTTTCAGCTGAAATGCTGAGAACTGAGATGGTGAAGAATGGATCCTCATTAGTGTGGGGTTTGTTCGTTTTTCTTAGCTAGGAACTCACATTCTCAGTGCAGCATGCAGTCACACAGGGAGGTCACTGCTGCACTCCCCTGGAATGAAATGTTAAATTATTGTGGGTTTTGTGGCCTGGAAATGTTGGTGGGAGGATCCAATGTAACCAATGGGACTACTTTGGAGTAGGAAGTGCATGTGTAAAAAATCATTACTCTGGATGAGGGTTAAGACTACAACCTTAATGAAGCTCTATATCTGTAAAAAAGCATCCATAATATACCTGGAACCTTCAAATAAAGTATACAATTGGCATTATTGAAGGAACTGATCACAAACAGGATGGATTTGCCATGGAAATCTGCTTGGGGACAATGGAACTGGAATACTTCCTGCAGATTTCATGTTACTATCTATCTATCTATCTATCTATCTATCTATCTATCTATCTATCTATCTATCTATCTATCTATCTATCTATCAAATTTGTACACTGCCCCAAACTTTCGTCTCTGGGCGGTTGAATTAAACAAAGACATTGCTCAAGGGGCTTGGGTATAGGCGACTCCTCTTCATGCTACCTCAAGCGTCCAGGACAGGCAGGCAAAAACTGTGGAATAGCACCAAGCAGTGTGACAATATTATTAATTATCATTAAGATCAATTATATACTGCTTTTCAACGGATATGAAAGAAATATTTTGTCCGTCTCATGGTCGGCAGTGAGATGGGTGTTGGGAATTCTCTCTGGTAGGAGAAACCCTTTTTCATTACAGCAGAGTGCACAGAGGCACAACACAGCGGAATTTAGTTAGGCATACATGTATGCTGAGAGTAAAGTAACTTGGAGCCAGTTCATAGTTTCAAATCAATATATATGGTATTTATTAGAGAACTCCATTCTAGACAGGAAAGTGAGGAGTTAGGATCTCTAATCTATCTATCTAGCTGGATGCAGATGGATTCTGCATCTTCTCTGCACACATTGTGCAGGGGAGAGGAGCTTGCATGTTGCAAGGTAGAAGGAACAGGAAGAGAAGGAAGAGAGGAAGTGCAAAGCAGGAAAGAAGGAAGTTAGTCCCTAAGAGTAGCAATCTACATTCCAAAGGGATAGTGTCAGAGCAGTAGAGAAGGGATGAGCAATGTCTTGACCCTCTAGCCTCTGACTCACTAGTCTGTCCTCTTATGTCATTGAGACAAGAGACAGTGTATAGTCCTTCACTTCCAACAATGAGGACGTTTAGATTAGTGTGGTTCTATTAATTGTGCAAAGCTACTAATTCATGTGACTACCTAACTGATATGCTGACCTAGATAGAAATTATGGTGGAGAAGACTTTTAGTCCAATTCTAGTCATGTTTACTTAGGAGCAATTCCTGCTGAATTTGGCAGAGCTTACTCCCATCACAAGTATATGTGCACAGAATTGCAGGCTTATTTGAGGAAGTCTTGCTAGTTCCTTAATGATGCTTGAAATTGTCTACTGTAGAACAGTGTAAAGTACCAGCCAATATAGAGAAATCCACAGAAAAATCACTGTATTTGTTTATTTATATATTTAAAAGGGCTCTGTGGTTGCCAGGAGTAGAAACTGATTTGATGGCACATTTTACCTTTACTCCACTTTTCACATACATGTCCCAAAGCGGCTCACCAAAAGGAAAAACAAAAAACACACCCGCCACAATCACACAATACAACACCACAAAAACCAAGAACAACTGGAGACCTAGAATGTGTTTCAGCCAATAGCTGGAACAGTCAGATGGAACAAATGCATTTTCAAAAGACCTCTGGTTTTTTTAAAAGAACCTCTAGTTTAGTTAAGTATCTGAGTATTTTATACCTGTAGCTTATGGCAAAAACTAGACTGAAATAAACATATGGAACTATATAATACTGATCCCCCCCGCCCCATATTTGTTTCAGCAACTGAATGTTTCCAATGCAGCTGATCCAGTGCAGTGCAGAGTTTAAAGAAAGCAAGTGCACAATTTGTTCTGACTTCAGCGATGCCTGCTATAATCTTCCTTTCTCTTTCTCCCTAAATGTATTTTGTCTTTGTCTTTAGATTGTAAGCCTGTTGTGGGGGCCTGTGTTATAAATGTTGTTAGGAACGTGGGAAGCTGCCTTATACCAAGTCAGACCATTGGTCAATTTAGCTCAGTGTTGTCTACACAGATTGGTAGCGGCTTCTCCAAGGTTGCAGGCAAGAGTCTCTCTCCAGGGCTGTCCTTCGGGCATGGCAAGCAGGGCAACCACCCTGGGCTCCACTCTTTTAACCCCCATTAGAATTAACTGGAAGGGGGCCCCACACTGGCTGATTTGCCCTGGGCCCCGCACCCTGCTAGGGCTATCTAAGGACAGCCCTGTTTCTCTCAGCCCTATCTTGGAGATGCCAGGGAGGGAACCTGGAACTTTCTGTGTGTAAGCATGCAGATGCTCTTCCCAGAGTGGCCCCATCCCCTAAGGGGAATATCTGACAGTGCTCACATAAGTATCCTATTCAAATACAAACCAGGGTGGACCATACTTAGCAAAAGGGACAAATCATGCTTGCTACCACAAGACCAGATCTCCTGTTGTTGGATTACTGCTGTTCTCAATATTTTGTGCTGCCAAATAGATATTTGACGTTAGAACCAACTGGGTAAATGTTCATTACAGGCAGGGTGGTAGTATTTTTCTGGAGCACTTCTTAACTAAAAACAAACAAACAAACAAACAAACAAACAAACAAACAAACAAACCACAAAACCAGTTTCCATAATTCTTTCCTTTCCAGTCTGCCTAGGAAAATTAAATTTGCTTGCAGCACTACTTCCAAATGCAAGCATTCTACACCCAGGATCAAAACGGCAGAGAAGATAGGGAAGTGTGATGAGTTTAGTATTCTCTGATAAAAGGAATGTCCGTACATTATCTGGAGAGATGATATCTTCGAATACTGAATCTTCCATGAAGTACATCCATCTATGGATCATGTTATGCAGCCCAATGTACTCAGCATATTTATGAGACTTACTGCTGTGTGAATACACCCAGGGTTGCGCCATCTTTTACATGATTCACATTAGGGTCAAGGCCCAACCCAGACTAGGGCAGCCCAGCCTGGGTTGGGCTGCTACTCATGTGGAGTGCTCTGCTGGATGAGAACTTGCAGATGCAATATGCACAGAATAAAATTACTTCCTTGCTGCACATATTGCTACAGCATAGGCTTTCAAATGGACTCTATGATGTGCCTTATCGAATTCAAGACGAGTCCTGTTTGCTCTCCAGTTGTCTCCCGTGCTGCTTCTGCTCTTGTAGATATATAGATAGATAGATAGATAGATAAACTTTATTACAATCATAGATCAGACTGTACAACAAAAAACATTGCATAAGACTAGAGCGTATAATACAAACAATGTAGCAAAACCTAGCCACATTGAAAGTGATCTCTTTACAAAAGTTAACAAAAACTCTAAATAAAATTCATCAGAGTGATCTGGAAACTTCCCCCAAAGAGGAGAAATTAGTTTTAAATGAGCATCGCTATAAAATTTACAAAATAAAATAACATGAGGGGTAGTTTCTATGGCACCATTCCACAGGGGCAAATCCTTAAATTAAACGGAATCCTTTTATATCTACCATCCCTAACAGCCATCGGAAGGGTGTTTAGGTGGCTCTTGTAGCTCTTCCATATACCATGGAGCTAATTTTGAAGTGGGTCAGGGAGGATGCTTAGGAGCGATAGTTTCCACTGCCCTGGTAAGTTCCCTGTTCCAGGTATCCACCAGGGAATCGACAGAATCACCAGCAGAACCAACTCAAAAACCCTCCAAGGCTCTTTGGAATCCTACTGGATCCAACAGCTTTCTCGAATGGACCATTCTAATATGTCCACCACCCCTGCAGGGGTGGACATGACTGTGAAATCAACCTGTGAAATCACCACCCCTGCAGGGGTAGACATGACTGTGAAATCAACCTTATCCAGGAAGTGGTCCCCCTCTGACAATGCAGAAACTACAGGTGACCCCACCTATGGAACACCCCCTGATATGATCAAAAGACCAAATCCAGCATGTGACCACCTACATGCGTAGGTCTTAGGACTAATTGGGATAGGCCCATAGTCGCCATGGCCGCTATGAACTCCTGAGCAGCACCAGGCAAGCCAGTCCCAAAGAGGACGATGAAATCACCCAAAGCCTGGGTGACTTCAACACTAATTCAGTGACCAGCTCCTTCAGTTCAGCTAGGGAGTTTGTTAGGCAGCAGCATGGACGGTATCATTAGAATCCCCAGTCTATCTCGAGTCCCCAACCTAAGGTACACACACTCAATATGTCAGTTCTCTCATAGGAATCCTGGAAAAGGAGATATTATTCTTATGGACTACAGCCACTCCACCCTCCCGCCCGCTTCCCCATACCTGCTCAGCAACAGAGTACCCTGGAGCAAGAAGTTGGGCCCACACAAGACCACTAACCTCCCCCAACCAGGTCTCTGTTGTACCAGCCTTTGTTTTGTGTCAGCTAATTTCCCATCTACCGGCTGAACCATCCTACATCAAAAAATGTAAGTGCTTTGCTTAAGGCTTGAGATTGTGTTTGGAGTTAGAAATGACTTTTGCTTCATTTTTGCCAATGCTTACCTACTCCCCTACCCACTTTGGTTCCTTAGATCATTCCTTAGAAAGAATGATCTTGTAGTTTATTGTGTGTGTTGCTCAGAGACTCCAGAGTTGCAGCTTCCCATGAGCTGACTGCTTGGTTGAGCTACTTAAAGGCAAACCTAGCTAAAGGGGTGAACTGAGCCAGGCTCCCGCTCTGCGGAGAAAGAGGGGATCATCCAAAGGTTGATTCAGACTCAAACTTGAGTTTTCTCTGGAGACAGAAAGTGGTGGCAGCAACTACCGGGTACTGCACTGCAACAGGGGTTTGTGAGTCCGACCACCCAAGCTGGTTACAATAAGTAAACAAGCAGAGCACATTAGAAGCAA
The DNA here is from genome assembly GCF_027244095.1 of Hemicordylus capensis. Lineage (NCBI taxonomy): Eukaryota > Metazoa > Chordata > Lepidosauria > Squamata > Cordylidae > Hemicordylus > Hemicordylus capensis. Next base: position 330,959,312 of record NC_069657.1, on the reverse strand, counting down.
ATCAACACTCCTACAGAAGGCAGCAAATCTTCTAACCCTACATCAGATTCCCAGAAAGCTGCTCATGTAGCCCCCACAAAGTTACACCCCAATTTCAGTTAACTCCACCTAGAAACTTCCAGGTCTCTTTCATTCTTTCTCTCTGAATTCAAACTGCAAGTTTGGCTACTACTTCTTTGCACTTTTCTTTAGCTCAGAGGATTACTGAAGAATTCAGTCTTCAGAAAGACTGAATCTTTCTGGAAAATGGAAATGGAAATTCTGGAAAATCTGCGCCTGGAAAATATTTGTAAGCCTATTGACTTTTCTGTCTATTGTCTATGACTGGAGCAGTCATTGCTTTGGATCAGCAAGCACTTATTTTGAAGACTGGATTCTTTACCTTAGGAAAAACATCCTCATTTCATTATATTAATACTTAAATCATACTAATAGACTAATCCTAGTCTATTATATGGAGGTATTGAGCCATTTTTGGAAGGGCAGTATATAAATCAAATCAAATAAATACATTATAGTTCCTTTAGTCTTCTTTGTTAAAGTCCCTGGCCATTCATGCACAAATGATCAAGATGGCCAAACTCATAATAATGTAGGGAGGGGACTTCAATGCCACATGTACATATAGGCATGTGCAGGATGGGAGGGAGGTCATGGAGTGCATTTTCACTCCCATTGTCTTCCAGCTGATGCAACAAAAAGTAGACTGCACATAATTAATCTATGAAATTCTCTGCCACTAGATGTGGTGATAGCCACCAGCTTGGATTGCTTTAATTGGGGCTTAGACAAATTCATGGAGGACAAGTCTATCAGTGGCTACTAGATTGTGGAATGCGCTCCCTGCTCAGTTATGATCCTCCTCATCTCTGGCAATTTTTTTAAAAATTTGAAAACCCATTTTTTTACCCAAGCTTTCTCGGGTTTTTAAAAAATACTGTTTGTTTAATGTTATGGTTTTTAAATTCTTGTATTGTTTTTAACTTTTATATGTCTTGTTATATGTTGAACTGTTTTAAATTTTATGTGCGTTTTAATTATTGTTAGCCGCCCAGAGATGCAAGTTTGGGTGGGGTATAAATTTGATAAATAAATAAAATAAATAATAGTTCTGATGGCTATAGGCTACTTCCATGTTCAGAGGTAGGATGCCTCGGAATCCTGACTGTGGGCTTCCCAGAGGTATCTTGTGGGTCACTGTGGGAAACAGGATGCTGGACTAGATAGCGGTTTGGGTCTGATCCAGTAGAGCTATTCTTATATCTGGTCCTTTAATACTGTAAGATTGTGTATTTTCCCCCATGAAGCTAGTTCCCCACCATATATTCTAGTGGTATAGCCCTAGTTTGCAATACAGCACTGGCTGGCATGCAAGGTAGGTGCTAGCTAGGCTGCTTGATCAAATGGTTGCTCTACCGCTCTATATTTGGGACAATGATAGTTTTCAAAGTAAAAAACAAAACAAAATATATAATGTAAAGAAATCTCTACGTAACCAAGTAGTAGGTCAGAAACCTTTAAGTAACCAAATAAGCTCAGCAGTGGAAGGGTTAACATTTTACTCAGTGCTGCAACCCCATTACTGACACCCTGATCCGGCACACGCCTCCCTTTCTACTCCAGCTCATGAATCTTCCTAGTCTATTACATGGAGATATGATGAAACATTGAATTTAGGGGGATTTCTAAATGGGCTGTGTGGCTGCAATTCTGTGCTCATTTACCTGGGAGTAAGCCCCTCTGAACACAGTGGGATTTACTACCGAGAAGGTATGCATAGGAGGGACTGGGTTGCAGCACAACGGTGATAGAAAAAAGTTAAGGGAAAAATTCTGTTCGTTGGCCCACGTTAAATATAGCAGTATACATAAAAGGGGGAATATTCACTCTATATGTATTTACTAGCTGTTGTGTATGGGCAGGCAACGTTTCTCTTCTAAGCCCCGAGCCCATATGAAAAAGGCGGGTTATAAAAGATCTAAATATAACGCCATAACTAGCAACACCTCCAACATTTCCACTCGCGACTTCTTCTAAACGAGACACGCAGTTTGACTCCGCCTCCATCTTTCGAGTGACCCCTCCCGCCCAGCTCACGATCCCAGCAGCCAATGAGACGCTACGCTGAACCTAGTTCCCGAATGTTGACAACATTGCTCCCCGTTGCACGTGACGGTATCTCGTTTGCGGCCGCCGCTGCAGTAGGAGGAAGACGCTGCTGCCGATTGCGCTTCCGCCTCGTCCGGCGGGCACAGTCAGATGGCCGCTATGGGCCCGGGCACGCTCCTTCTCCTGCCCGGCGTCTTGCTGGGCCTCTGTGCCGGGGACAGCCTCTTTCTTAGCCGACACTTATTGCCGAGTGGCCAGGAAGAGATGGTTTTGGGAGGCCGGCGCCGCCCCCTGTCCCTGGAAATGTTGGAGGAGGCGGAGGACCTGTCTTTGCTGGGATCGGGGCTCCTGGGGGACTTGCCTCTGCTGGAACTGGACCCGGAGTGCCAGGAACTCCTGACTGGCTTCACCAACAGTAGCGTGAGGCTGATAGGTTGCTTACTGCGGAACGCCCGGCCTGTGAGGATCTGCCAGAACTGCTACCACCAGTTCCAGGAGGTCACGAATAATTGGGGGAACATCTCCACCGGCGTGGGGGTGCGTGTGCGTCTTTCTCTTGCGCAGGCCAGTTTAGCGTTTATCAGCCGCCAAGCTCTCCTCTAGTGCCTGCTGGAGACAAAGAGGGTGTGGCTGGGGCAGGCGTGGTTGCCGGATCCCAGTTACACAGTGTGTTTTAATGTCTTGTATTTCTGGTGTATTGGGACAAGGGACTCCTGTCGCGATTTGCAGATCTGTCAGTATCTAATCTAGTTCATCTGACTAAAAGTTAGCTCCCAGAATGAAAATAAATTACAGACATGGAGATGTAAATGAGGAAGTCAGTTCTTCCTGACTGCCAAGTGGTGGTAACACCAGGGTTCTGCTTGCTGATGGTGGGGAAAGGAACTAGTGGCAGAACAGGGTGAGAAGTGCAACTTCTACATATACAGTACTCTTCTTGTGCCTTGGAAGGCTTAAAGGAGTAGGCAGGATTTCTGGCTTGACATCTGATAAATGTACTTCCATTCTTACCCTCATTTTTGCCCATGCTGACAGATGACACTATGCTGGTGTCAAAAAGAACACCAGTTGCAATTTAATTGACCAGCTGGGTTTGTTTTCTTTGACAACCATAGTTGAGCAACAGACAGACAATGAAGATTGTACACAAATGTGTGGATTTTCAGCATTCAATTTTTGCATAAATACTGAAGCAGACCTCTGTAACTTGTGGCCCAGCAAGTTGGACATAATTCACCAGTCAGGCCTGTATTGTGTTTGCTCAGCATCCCCCATTTTTGAAACCTATTAGGCAACAAAAGCAGGAGGGTTATTGAGTCCCAGTTGGGTTTCCATTGCTGGCTTGGTCAGCTGTGTCACAAGTTATGCTGGATCTGCATTCAAGAAGAGTTAAGAACTCTCTTACTGTTGTGAATGCTCGGTTGCACCTGGAAAATACTTGTAAGCCTATTGACTTTTCTGTCTATTGTCTATGACTGGAGCAGTCATTGCTTTGGATCAGCAAGAACCCAGAAGGAAATAAAAGATATCATGATTGGAAAATAAGTATGGGTCTGACTAACTGCCAAAATGTCAATGTGAGGTTCAAGCAGTCACATGTGGTTAAAATCAGTGGAACTAAACAGTAGGTTATGTCAGTTTCCTTTTGTACAACTCTGGTAGAATCTGCTGTCTTTTATGGAGTTAGCAGAGGTATATGTATAACAAATTAAAAATTCTGCAGTTGCCTAAATGCTTTCGTGCAGCACTTAAGTTCTATTTTTTTTGGAGGGGGGGGGACCCTAGTTCAGGCTGAAACAAGCCTAGCTTGATTAAGGAATTTGGTCATGAATTGTTACTGGAAGTGTCTTTTGAGAAGGAAGCTGAATCTGCTAAAGGGACTTAAAGCTGATTCAGATGTTCAGGAAAACACATGTGATGCAGTTGTGGGAGGACTGTACCACTGTGGAATAGGGGGTTGCATCTCTAAGCACTGCCTTGCATCAAGAGCTCTCTGCATGTGAAAATCTACCATTCCAGGCAGAGCTTCCCTCTGAAAAAGAATGTTTGCATCTTCTCCACTCTTTCCCATCTGAGTCTAGGAGGTTTATTTGTTTATCTTTTATTTTATTTACAGGGCCTGTTTCCCACAATTTAACAAATGCCCTCAAGGCAGCATACAACAATCGAAATAAACACATAATAACACTGAGCCCCTGGTGGCGCAGGGGTAAAACTGCTGCCCTGTAACCAGAAGGTTACAAGTTCGATCCTGACCAGGGGCTCAAGGTTGACTCAGCCTTCCATCCTTCCGAGGTCGGTAAAATGAGTACCCAGAATGTTGGGGGCAATATGCTAAATCATTGTAAACCGCTTAGAGAGCTCCGGCTATAGAGCGGTATATAAATGTAAGTGCTATTGCTAAGTGCTATAATAAATCACATGTAAAGTATAATGCTAGCCAAGACTAGCATTAGATCCAAGACTTCCGGGTAACGACGGGGGCAGGGGCGGCAGGGAGGAACGCTGCCACCCCCGAAACTTCGTTCTTAAATGCAGCGCCGGAGGGGGAAGAGCGGTGGGAGGGGTAAGTACTACCCCTCCGCCCTTTAAGGTAGACCGCCCTCAGTGCCGGACCGCACCACGGCGGTTCCGTGCACACCACTACTCATAGAAGGCCACTTCAGAATAGTCCAGTGTCTTGTTCTTAGCCATTCTTGGGTGCTTTTAGCTGTGTGTTTTGGGTTGTTATCCTGTTGGAGGATCCATGACCTGCGACTGAGACAGATCTTTCTGACACTGGGCAGTACGTTTCGCTCCAGAATGTCTTGATAGTTTTGAGATTTCATTGTTCTCTGCACAGACTCAAGGCACCCCGTGCCAGACACAGCAAAGCAGACCCAAAACATAACCGAGTCTCCTCCATGTTTCACAGTAGGTATGGTGTTCTCTTCTTTGTAAGCTTCATTTTTTCATCTGTGGACATAGAGCTGAGGTGACTTGCCAAAAAGCTCCAGTTTTGTCTCATCTGTCCAAAGGACATTCTTTCAGAAGCATTGTGGCTTGTCAATATACATTTGAGCAAATTCCAGTCTGGCTTTTTATGTTTTTCTTTCAACAGTGGAATCCTCCTGGGTCGTCTTCCATTGAGCCCACTGTCACTCAAAGAGCGACGGATGGTGCGATCAGACACTGATGGACCTTGACCTTGGAGTTCAGCTTGTACCTCTTTGGAAGTTGTCTTTGGCTTTTTGTCTACCATTCTCACTATCCTTCTGCCCATTCTGGGGTTGATTTTCCTCTTGTGGCTGCATCTAGGGAGATTGACTACAGTCCCATGGACCTTGAATTTCTTAATAATATTTGCAGCTATTGTCACAGGAACATCAGACTGCTTGGAGATGGTCTTATAGCCTTAGCCTTTAACATGCTTGTCTATGATTTTCTTTCTGAACTCCTCAGACAACTCTCCTTTGCTTTCTCTAGTCAATGTTCATTGTGGGACACAAGATGATACCAAACAGCAGAGTGACTACTTTTCTCCATTTAAATAAGCTGAATGACTGATTGCACAATTGGAGGCATGTGTGATACTAATTAAAGAAAACAGCTAATTTGAAAAATTACTCTAATCCAATTATTTATGATCTTTTCTAGGGGTACCAACCAATGTGCCCAGGCCACTTTAGAATATCTTTGTAGAATAAGCACTACTTTATCGCTTTTCACACTTGTTTTGCTTTACTCGATGACATATCAAAGGCATGCAGGTATACATGGGACAACTGCTTTTCATGTAATCGCTTTTCAGGAGGCATAAAACACTTTTTCAATGAGCTGTAAGGGTACCAACAAATTTGTCCACTTGTGTATGGAAAACAGCACTCCTTTAGCCCAATACTGGGCCTTGCTGATTCAGAAAGCCAAGTTGGGACAGCTTGCTCATCTCCAGTTTTGAAAGAAAGATCCTGTTTTGCTCATAGTAGAACACTTCTTGCATCTAGCAAATGAGTGACTTGAGGTGTATCTGCACTAGTAATTCTTGTCACATTACTATTTTGTTTCCGATTGTCTCAATGCTAATCTTTATGTTTTTCCAATATATCTCTGATTTTCCACTCTGTGCTTGTGATCCTAATTTTCTTCTACTGAAATGCTGTTTGCATATTTTTGTCCTTAACACCCACCAGCAATTGTGACATGCTCTGCTAAAAAAGGAAGTGGGATTGAAACTGGATGGTGAAAATATCCAGGATTGTGCAAAGTCAAAAAGGCCTGCCACGCCCTATTTACATAGGCAAATTTTTAAGCAGAAATGAGTGTGTCTATGGTGAACAAGTGTGTAGTGATCAGCCACCCCTCCCACAAAGCGTTAACTGGAAGTGAACCCTGACCTGACTGGCTGAGCCCTGGAGTACATCAGCCTGTCAATCAGCACAACAGGTAGGTGAGACCGAGAGAGCCATTGGGAGGAAGAAGGAGTTCTTTATTAGAAGAAACTGGCTGGGAGTATAGAGGACGACATGTGGCTGTGCAGATTGGCTGCAGGAAAATTTCTCTGCAGGTCCTGGGAAGCCACGAGGTCAGGAAGCTTGAATCCTCAACCAGAGTTTGATGAGTTCAAGAAAAGGAAGCCAGGACTTTGGCTTTGGGAAGTTAGTCTAGGGAAAAGTTTTAGTCAGACTCTGTGTTAGACTTTTGGTTTCTTTGTGTGTGTACTTTGTATATCCTTGATTCTGTTCTGTGATTGCTTACCTGTACTGTAAGCTTTTAAGTGTGTGTTTGCATTTTTCAAATACCTGTTTTTCAAATATCTTTGCAACTGGATAACCACAAATTTTTAAGTGTGCTGCCCCAATATCATTTGGGCTGCTTTTTGAAGCATTCTTGTAACCTACTGAGTTTTTTAAAAACCTGTAATCAAAAGCTGAGAGAGCCTCAGATGGGAGCAGTCTGTAGCATTTGAATAAAACTGTTTTTCTTTTTGTTCTTTACTTTTACAAGCCTCTCCAAGTGGGGTTTTAACTCCAGAGAAAGGGGTGGGGGCTGAAAGGAGTTTTTACTCTGGTGCAAACACGCCTCAGGCGGTCCATAGCTATCAGTTTTTCTCACCACATGCAAGCATACACATGGAAGATTTTTGTACTTTTCCAATCGGAAAAGAGTTTTCTCTGGGAATTCCACCCCAAGCCCAGGAACGTTCACGCTCTGTAATAAAGAGGGGTGGCAGTGGCAGCCATTTTTGAACCTACCAAAAGTACAGAAGAGTTTTAGGATAAGCCTAGTCATGCAGCTCAGCAGGGATGATTCAGCATTCCTTTCTCTCACATGAGCTTGCTCTGAGACAAAGGCTTTAATCCGCTACAAGGTGTATTTGTAGAAAATCGGATATATGGTGGGGGGGGCGGAAAGAAACAGTAGCCAGGAAAAGGCTATCTGTGGGACAAATGAATGTTAAGCAGTGACAAACAGAGATGGGAAATGGAGTTTCTCTGAGTGGCAAATTGGAAAAGTAGGCTGGTGTAGAGAGACCTTTAGGCTTAGCTCCAAAAACCATTTGTTGTTTTCAAGTGGATGTAATGTGCTAAGCACACTCGCTAAGGTGTAAACTACATTATATCCAATGTGGCTTACTTCTGAGAAAACATGTTGGGATTGTGGGATTGTGCTGCACACCAGTCTAAATCAAGCACTCCAACTTTGCTGGTTTATGGATTGTCCTGTAATCCCAGTTCAGCTCTGAAGTTTGCACATATCACTTTTCTGCTCTCTTCAGAAGGCTCATGGTTCAGTGGCAGAGCACTTGTATTGAATGCAGAAAGCTTAGGATCTCAAGTAGCAGGCTTGGGCAGTACATCTACTGAGACCTTGGTTAGCCGCTACTAGTGGGCCAGTAGTCTGTTGGTATAAGACAGCTTCAAACTTTGCTGTTAGTGTAGTAAGTTCACTGAATTGGACAGCTTAAAAACTCAAAACTACATTCTAGCCCCCCCCCCACTTTTTTTTGCTTTAGTGTTTTTGTGTGGTTTTTTTTGTTAAGATATCCCTCGGAGAGATAATTACATATTGCAAAGAATGTGGGGGGAAGAAGAGATAGTCAAATTCCCTTTTCCGCACGAGCGCCCATCTTTCAGAAGTGGGAGTGGTGTGCATTCTTCAGTTGCATGCCTGCAGTGTGTGTTAGGATGTCAGTTATATTTTCTTCTATGGGAACTGATGTACTCCAGCAATAACTTGATTGTTTGTGTGCCCCCAGCTAGTACAGATATTACCTATGCACTGGTTTTGATCTTTAAAGTCAGAGTGGCAGCTGATGTACTGCCAACTTCTGCATGAAAGTATGCCTGGCAGCTGAGAGTATCATTGGAGGCCCCTTTCCAGGAGGTATTCTCCTCATTTCCTCTGCAGATACTTTGGCATAGTGGTTGACTCTTGCTCTCTGCTTGTGGCATACTGTGATCTGCAATGGGTTGATCTCTGGGGAACTATTTTATGAAGAATCCAACCTTTGGGAGTTGTTCAGACTCAAGGGAGTTCCATCCAGCCCAATGACTGCATTTCTTTAGCAATTCCGCCTCACCCACCAACCTTTGGCATTTGTGGAACTATGACAGTCTTTGGCCACTTTTGTTCTGCTTGGTGAAATAAATTAAGACTTGTCTGTACTAAACTAGTAAAACCTATATTTATATGAATGTATAATTGTGTCTTTCCCCTCCCCCTTTCAGAACTCTGCGAGTAACAGCTGTGCCAACGTTCTTTTGATGTCTGATAGACTGCAGATAGTTGTGATCCTGTATACATTCTTTAGTGAAACGTGGGACAAAGCAAACTGTGCAAGTAGGTATTATTCCATTTGGCTACTTTCTTGCTTAATACCACCACTGTGCATATCTATTTTAAAGTTATTTGCATCGGTAGTAAACAAAAAGATTCATACCGGTAATAATGTTTCTTTTTTTCTTCTTAATTTATATTTTTGTATCTAAAATACAAAAGCATACTTCCCTTTTAAAATCATGTTAGCATATTCATAAGTTCATTTGATATATCAATTGCTGATATGGTCTTTTGAGTTTTGAAATTAAAAGGAAAATCATTACAGATAACAGTTCTTGAAAAATTGTGTTGATAGCATTGATTCCAGTATGTAATGGTTTTATTCCAGCATACAATAAATCCCATTGGCTGACATTCTGATTAATAAAGTATTGGTACTTCTGAAAAGTACCAATACTTTTGGTACAATACCAAAACTCAACTCCACAGCTGGCACAGTAGTGGGGGCAACTTTTTATGACCTCCCCTTTTCCAGGAAGTGCTCTTTGTCACCCAGATACATGATCCTCGTGTATCCGAGGATCATGCAGCCCGTGGGGATACGTTTTGGGGTATCACAATGGAGCTCCAGAAAGGGGAGTTAATAGAAATTCACTCCTGCCACATGGTGAGTCTCCAACTCACCACTGGAGAGTTAGTCTGGAATTCTTCAGAAGCACTGGAGTTTCATTAGTTAGGATATCTACCATTAGTTTTCATTATCTTTTCTTGGTCCTCTCTGAGTCTGACCAAATGTGTTAATTTGACCATTTATGACACACACTCCAAGCTTTCTCCAGCCAATCTTTCCAGATGTTAGCCTTGATTTTTTTCAGGACTTCAATTAAGTTAATCACCAACTATAATGTGTTTTGACATTGGCTGACATCCTAACCAGTGCTGTGGGTGTGCAGACAAAAGATACATGACCACAGCAGCTCTGCGTCCTTTTGTGAAACACAAGTGCTCACTGATGGTGGGGGCAATTTTCACTCATCTCCTTTTCCTCTGGAAGCATTCTGTGCAATATTCAGTTATATCTTTGAGGGCTATGCGGCCCTCAGAGACATAATTACATATTGCAGAGAACGTGGGGGGAAGAAGAGATAGTCAAATTCCCCTTTCAGCATGAGCGCCCATCCTTCAGAAGTGGGAGTGGTGTGCATTCTTCAGTTGCATGCCTGCAGTGTTTGTTAGGATGTCAGTTATATTCTCTTCCATGGGAACTGATGTACTCCAGCAATAACTTGATTGTTTGTGTGCCCCCAGCTAGTACAGATATTACCTATGCACTGGTTTTGATCTTTAAAGCCAGAGTGGCAGCTGATGTACTGCCAACTTCTGCATGAAAGTATGCCTGGCAGCTGAGAGTATCATTGGAGGCCATTCTCCAGGTGCCCTCTCCTGTGGCAGTCAAGTGGGAGATGAGGAGAAAAGAGAGCCTTTCTCATCCTGACTCTGGAACTTTCTCTCAAGGATGATGCCGACTCAATGTGCGGCAGCTATTAAAAAAAGGACAATTCCATGCTAGGGATCATTAGGAAGGGGATAATATTATAATGCCCTTAATCAAAACTATGGTGTGGCCACACCTGGAGTACTGTGTACAATTCTGGTCACCACTTCTAAAAAAAGGACATTGTAGAACTAGAAAAGGTGCAGAAGAGGGCAACCAAGATTTTTAGGGGCCTAGAGCACCTTTCTTATGAGACAAGGCTACAACACTTGGGGCTTTTTAGTTTAGAAAAAAGACTGCGGGGAGACATGATAGAGGTCTATAAAATCAAGTATGGTGTGGTGAAAATGGATAGAAAGAAATTCTTCTCCCTTTCCCATAACACTAGAACCACGGGTCATCCCATGAACTTGATTGCCAGGAAATCTAGGACCAACAAACGGAAGTACTTTTTCACACAACACATAATCAACTTGTGGAATTCTCTGCCACAAGATGTGATGACAGCCAACAACGTGGATGTCTTTAAGAGGGGTTTAGATAACTTCGTGGAGGAGAGGTCTATCATTGGTTACTAGTCAGAGGGCTATAGGCCACCTCCAGCCTCAAAGGCAGGATGCCTCTGAGTACCAGTTGCGGTGGAGTAACAGCAGGAGAGAGGGCATTCCCTCAACTCCCTCCTGTGGCTTCCAGTGGCATCTGGTGGACCAGTGCGCGAAACAGGATGCTGGACTAGATGGGCCTTGGGCCTTATCCAGCAGGGCTGTTCTTAACATCTGCTGGTGCCTTCACTTGCTATCGTTAGGTATCAGGCAAAGTCTTCCCTATTCACTTACACCAGTTGTTCCCAAACAGGGTTCCTCCAGATGTTGCTGAACTACAACTCCCATCATTCTCAGCTACGATGGGGGTGATATCTGGGGGTGATGAGAGTTGTACTTTAGTAACATCTGGAGCAGGCATCCCCAAACTGCGGCCCTCCAGATGTTGCTGAACTACAACTCCCAGCATCCCTAGACACAATTTTTTGTGGCTGGGTATGCTGGAAGTGGTAGTTCAGCAACATCTGAAGGGCCGCAGTTTGGGGATGCCTGATCTGGAGGAACCCTAGTTGGGAACCACTGACTTTGACCTTTGATGGGCAATTTAACCTTGTGTGTGTGTGTCTCTGTGTTAGGGATGTTCATGAACCTGTTCAGAGGCCCTTTTACGGTGTTCGAACACTGGGTGGTTCTGGAAGTTTGAGGGCGGGGGGATAACATTAAGGCTGGGCGAGGGTGCACTCCCCCCCCCGCTTCATTACCCCTGCTAGTGCTTGCTGGAAAACCTGTCCAGCAGGGCGGCAGCATACCACCCTGCTGCCCCGTCTACTCTTTGGACCGGAAGTGACAGAAAATAGCGTGTGCTGTCACGTGTGCGCCTGACATGCATGCAAGCGAGCATGATGTTCACACACTACTTCCTGTCACTTCCGGTCTGAGGGGTGACAGGGAAGTATGCTGCTGCCCCGTTGGGCTGGTTTTCCAGTGAGCGCCAGTGGGGGAAACGGGGCGGGGAGTGCACCCTCCCCTGCCCTTAAAGTTACCCTTCCTTGAACCGGCCACCGCCGGTTTGGTGCACATCCCTCCCGTGTGTGTGTGTGTGTGTGTGTGCGCGCGCGCGCGCGCATGTGTGCATGCTCTGGGAGTGTTTTGCGGTCCTTGTCAATAGTAAACAATGGTGATGCCATTATTGTCATTGTTATTACTGTTATTATTATTATTATTTATATTGTATCTTTCTTTAATAGAATCTCACTCAGGGTGGCTTACACTATGTATAATTTGAGAAATGAAAACTTTAAAAAAATGATATACTGTGACAGCATGATGTTAACCACCTTGGACCTCACTTTGGGGGCGAGAAGTGGCATATGTGTGTTAAATAAAACTAGTTAAAGACTCAGGTTTTTGTTCCTGCTGTATCTCTGGTTAAGTGATTAAGCTTAATGTTCTTCATTTTCGTTGTAGCTGGCAGTACTCAGTCCCTTATAAAGCAAGAGAACTGTGTGTGATCAATATGTCTGTTTGGGGCGTTAAAAAAAATTGGCTATTAAACGTTGATTATTCCCACTGTTAACCAAATGGTTTAGCAGAAGTCCCTCAGGCAAAATAATTTTACGTGCGCAAGGAATAGGAGTTAGGGATGTGCATGGAACTGGCGGGGCCGGTTTGAAGGCGGGGGTGCTGCTGCTCTTATGCCTCCTGCCATGTTTCCCCCACCGGCGTTGCACTTCCAAATGGTCTGGTGGGGCAGCAGCATTCCTCCCTGCTGCCTTGTCCCCTCATCGGACCGGAAGTACCGCACGGTCTCTGTGTGCACACATTGGCACTCGTGTGTGCACGTCGCATGTGTGCCCGACATGTGCGGGGCACTTCCGGCCCGACAAGGGGATGGGGTGACAGGGAGGTACACTACCGCCCCGCCGGATGGTTTGAAAGTGCAGTGCTGGTGGGGGAAGCACAGTGGGAGGGGTACGAGCACCCTCCCCCGCCCTTAAAGGTATCCCCCCCCCCCGCCTTTGAGCTGCCGGTTGTTCATACCTGTTTGGAGACTCTTAAAAGAGCCTCCAAACAGGTTCGTGCACATCCCTAATAGGAGGTGTCTTGCCATCTTTAAAGCCTTCTCATCCAGTCTTTGTACATAGGCAGTCTTGAATGTGCATTCTGTAACCTATGCAGATATTCAGACTATTTACCTCTAGTAGAAAGTGATGAAACATCCATCTTGTGGGTATCTTCACCCTCTAGAAACCTAATTATCTATTAATCTCAACCTTGGTTTTGTTTGTGTGTCTTTTGTGTTGCTAGTCTGTGTGGCTGGAAAGATACATTTGAAATGGGATGGTAGAAAATGTTCAAAGATTTCCGAGTGCATTTATCAATTATTTTCAAAGGCTAAATTTGAATGTTTCATATTTTGGATGAAACAATGTCAGAATACTGTAAGTGCCATTTTGTATCTTTTCTAAAATGTGAAGAATAGTAACACTATAAAGTCGGTTGATACCAAATCCTGTTGGGAGATAACTTAGGGGAAGTATGTATCCTCTGGGAGTACTTTAAAAGTATGTACAAAGCAGGCAAATTTAGCTTCTCCTTCCTTGAAGGTGAAACTGTTTGGACTCCGTTCTGAAAAACGTAGCTCATCTCTCTTTCTAATCTTCTCATCCATCTTATTTATTTGTTGTTTCTCTGTATAAACCACCCTGAGCCATTTTTGGAAGGGCAGTATAGAAATTGAACTAATAATAATAATAATAATCTGATGTTCTTTGGGTGTTTTTTTGCATTCTTGCACAAAGTTTCTTTATGGCATCATGTGAGGCATTCCTTGGTTTCCTAAAAGCCCGAGGGCAGCTCAAAGCCTCTTCCTTATGAGTTCTTTCTTCTTTCAATTCTGCAGTCAATTAATTCAAAATGCTAATTGTATCATCCCAGATTACATGAGGTAGAGCACCAGTGAATGAGGGCTGCAGTGTGACATTGCTCAGAGGGAAGCAGAAGGAGCAAGATCTTAAGAAATGAACCTTGGTCTAAAAGGGCCATTTTAGAAAGTGACACCGGATTATATTGCCTTTTTCGTCTGTTTTCCTCCCTTTCACAGATTGTTTAAAGAATAACAGTGAAGGCTTATCGAATAGTACAATGGCGTTTCTGGCCTTATTCAATGAATCCTTGGCATGCTTTCAACACAACCGCCAGGTATTTATGCTGTTTATGTAAAGGTACAGTTGAGCCCTCTAATTGTGTAGGGAAAATGTCTTATTTTTTCAGAGCAAAATGCGGCGAATACAATTCGCAAACTCTTATGCAGTTTAAGCAGGTAGAACAATTATCTATAAAATGCAGGTGTTCGCAACGGAGAGAACAAAATGCATTCTAATTAAAGTTCACCTCCATTTCATATGCAATTATGGTGCTGTTTTGGTCTCACAATAGTTGGTAATTATATAGGAAGAGTCGTGTAATCTCTGCATATAGTAAATCACTTTCCTTCCTTATTCTAGGCCTTGTCACCTCCTGATTTAACTATGTGGGTCTTCTGATATATATATTTTAATAGTATGAGTATAGTCATAGAGGCCTAGCTGCCTGAATGCATTCTTAGAAGCTTATTTTTAATATATTTGATATGAGCCATTAAAATCCTGTGTTATGAAGATGCAACAGCTTTCGTCGAAGAATTTAGCCCTTGGATGCACAATTGGGCTGAAGTCAAGATTGCGACTGTATACTGGGTTTTCAACCTTAAATTTAATTCAGATAATTTGCACATGCACAAAAAGTTAATTAGTAGCAATGGAGGTGTTTGCTGTTCAGAAGGATGATAGTAGAATTAAGGTCACAAGTTTTAGATCTCTTGCTCTGTAGTTGTTTTATTGGAGTTGTTGATTGGACGATAGGGTTGCCATATTCAGGCTTCCCAAATCCAGGCAGCCTAATTTGTATATTATGCAAAGTATGCAAGCTTTCTGATGCACTGTGAAATGTCTCCCCTCTGGACTTCAACCACCAACAGCTGGGGAATTATCTTTTACCTGACCATTTCAGGCAGCATTTAATATCTAGTCTAGATCCTTTAAATTTTCCAACTCTTTCTAATATCGTTTAGTTTTTAACCTTGTCTAATTAGCTGTGTGTAGTGCTGTCATAGATTCCCTTACCAACTGCAGACTGCCAGCTCTGCCACCCCATTTTCCAGTACCTGCAGATGCTATTTATTGGTGAAGATAGCCCAGCTTATGTTGAGAAGCAGTGTTGAGTGCATTCATCATCACTAAATTCTACAATTGACTCTACAAAACATGCTGGGGATTAAGGCTTTCAGTATCCTTGAGCCATATCACCCTTTGCATCCTGAGATCAGCACATAAAATATAACACCAAAACAGGCCATTTTAATTTAAACTATTTTAATGTAGCCAACAGTATTACTATAAAGGTAAAGTGTGCTGTCGAGTTGGTGTCGACTCCTGGAGCCCACAGAGCCCTGTGGTTGGCTTTGGTAGAATACAGGAGGGGTTTACCATTGTCTCCTCCCACACAGTATGAGATGATGCTTTTCAGCACCTTCCTATATCGCTGCTGCCCGATATAGGTGTTTCCCATAGTTTGGGAAAAGTACCACCGGGGATTCGAACCAGCAACCTCTGGCTTGGTAGTCGAGCCATTTCCCTGCTGCGCTATTAGGTGACTTGCCCAATACTGTTTTCAGTATTACTGTTAGAAGTTTCAGTATAACTGTATTAGAAGTTTTCACAGTAAACGTCTTATCTTTCCTTACTTATAAGTAGTGTAGATGCACGTATCCGAGAACATTTTACAAACCAAACCACCCCGCCCCCCACTCTCCCTCCCTCCTGCCTTGCTGTCAAACAACTGTTTCCAAATTTGCTGCTGGATGGAGATGCATTCAGCAGCTTCATACCACCCCATATTCTTCCCAAACCGCATTGAGACATTTCGTTAGATGAATAAAAGTAGAAGTGATCAGTTTCAGTTATGTACTTGTGTTTTTTGAATGCTGCTTTCATTTAACAGGCTCATTGGGCTCCTTTAGTGGGCCAGTTACACTACATTAATAAGCATGCAGACGTTGGGGACTCGGAGGCAGCCGTCCTGCCACTGCCAAGACAGCCTCCAAAAATGGAATGGAAATACTGCGGTTTGTTTCCAAAATCCAACAATACAAATTTGGTTGCTCCAAGGGAGACGGGGACTGTTTCTCTGATCTTTTCCCTTGCAGGGTTGTTCTGCATTAAAATGCACCCCCCCCCGCCAATGTAAAGTTGCTTTAGGCTGGCAAGGTGTCATTCTTCCCGGCTCTGCACTCCTCGGGAGGAGAAGGGAGCGAGCATGAAAGACACAGTTTTGCTCCTCCCTTCCTCAAAACAAGACCGTTCCTCCTTATCTCTCTGGGCGTCATGCCTGACTGGATCCTCACTCCTGTGTTTAACATGAAGCTTTGTCCTTGAGATTAAAACTTAAGTTTTGGAGAAACACCCCCCTCACCTCCGAGCTCCCAACAGCTATCCTTCTGCTAAACTGTGTGCACCATATCCCCTCCTCCTCACTCTCTGTTCGGCTCAGTTCTGTTTGGGCCTTGGGTGGTGCGGGCTGCTGAGAAGGCTAACTGTGCTTCTCACCTCAAACTCACTCTGCGGTTTGGGCGGGCGAGTGACAGACAAGACATTGCCACATGCCATGTGCCACGGACTACACAGGTGCAGGCACACAGAAGCAGCTGCTCGGCTGATGACAGCAAGCCTCTTCGTTCGCTGAGCCAGCCTTCCATAGCCCAAGTTGTGCCGCTGCCACAGCTGCAGAAGAGATGGGTGGCTGCAGCTAAAATTTGGGCAGATAAAGAGCTGACCCGGGCGCCGGGGTGGGTGGGGAGAGAGCTCAAATCTGGGCACCGGCCGGAAATCCAGGGGAGATGGCAACTTTATTGGAGGAGGGAGGTGGCAATACACCAAGTAGAGTAAGAAATGGTTGCTACTTCATGTAGCCTCAAGGAAAGCGAACACTGATCTTAAATCAATCAATATGCTGGTAATCTCCAATCTTGACTACTGTAATGTGCTCTACGTGGGGCTGCCTTTGTACGTAGTCGGGAAACTACAATTGATACAGAATGTGGCAGCCAGATTGGTCTCTGGGACAACATGAAGTGACTATATAACACTGGTTTTGAAAGAACTGCACTGGCTGCCGATATGTTTCTGGGTGAAATACAAAGTGCTGGTTTTACCTATAAAGCCCTTAACGGCTTGGGTCCAGGCTATTTAAGAGAGCGCCTCCTGTGTCATGAACTCTGCCGCCTTTTTGCAGTCTTCTGGGGAGGTCCAGTTATGGTTGCTACCAGCTCATCTGGTGGTGATTCGGGACCAGGCTTTCTCTGTGGCTGCCCCATGGCTTTGGAATATGCTCCCTGCTGAAATTAGAGCACCTCCTTCTCTGTTTGTTTTCAGGAAGATCCTCAAGACTCCTGTTCTCACAAGCTTTTAATTACATTTAATTTTAATAATTGTAAAATTATTTTTGGTGGCCATTTTTTAACTCTCTTTTTTGAAACATCTTACCAACTCCACATCTTACCAACTCCAGGCAGTCTTGGAGGAAAGTGATTATCTAGATCAGGGTTAATGATGGGAGTTGTAGTCCAACAACGTCTGGGGGTCCAAGGGTTTCTTAACCTTGGGCCCCCAGATGTTGTTGGACTACAACTCCCATCATCCTCAGCCACAAAGGCCATGTCTGGGAATGATGGGAGTTGTAGTCCAACATCTGGGCGCCCAAAGTTAAGAAACTCTTATCTAGACCCATTTCAAACTGGTTTTCAAATGGACTGTGAGGTGGAGACTGCCTTGGTTGGCCTGATGGATGATCTCCAATTGGGAATTGACAGAGGGAGTGTGACGCTGTTGGTCCTTTTGGATCTTGTGGTGGCTTTCAGTACTATCAACTAGTTTCCTTCTGGAGCGTCTGAGGGGGTTGGGGGGTGGGAGGCAGTATTTTGTAGTGGCTCACCTCTCGGGCAGATTCCAGATGGTGACTTTTGGAGACTGTCATTCTTAAAAAATATGAGCTTTTATATGGGGTCCTCCAGGGTCCATATTGTCTCCAGTGCTTTTTAACATCTGCTGATCTCTCCCAGCGGTTTCATGTAGGAGATTTGATGCTATCAGTATGCTGATGACACCCAAATCTGTTTCTCCATGTCATCATCACAACCCCACCAAAAACCCTACCTGGAAGCGGTGATGGGCTGAATGAGGGATAACAAACTGAGATTGAATCCAGATAAGATGGAGGTACTTATTGTGCAGGAACTTGGTAGACGATTTTGATCTGCTGGTTCTGGATGGGGTCACAGTTCCTCAGAAGGAACAGGTATGCAGTCTTGGAGTGCTTCTGGATCCTAACCGCTCTCTGGTGTTCCAGGTTGAGGAGTGGCCAGAGGTGCCTTCTATCAGCTTTTGCTGATACACCAGCTGCGTCTGTTTCTTGAGATAAACAACCTCAGAACAGTGGTACCTATACTAGTAATCTTCAGATTTGACTACCGCGGTGCACTCTATGTTGGGCTGCCTTTGTACATAGTCTAGAAACTGCAGTCAGTACAGAAAGTGGCAGCCAGGTTGGTCTCCGGGTCATCTTGGAGAGACGATATTACTCCTATACTTAAAGAGCTACACAGGCTCCATTATGTTTCTGTTCAAAATACAAGATGCTGGTTATAAAGCCCTAAACAGCTTAGGCCCTGAGTATTTGAGAGAATGTCATCTTCACCATGAGCCCCATCACCTGAGATCATCTGGAGAAGTTTGTCTGTAGTTGCCACCAGCTTGTCTGGTGGCCACATGGGGATGGGCCTTCTCTGTTGCTGCCCCAAGACTTTGGAATGTGCTCCCTGCTGAAATAAGAGCCTCCCTATCTCTGACAACTTTTTAAAAAGTCTCCAAATACTTCTTTTTTCACCCAAGCCTTTTAACTGCTAACCCCTGCTAACTTGGCAAAGAGGCACCTTTTAACGTGGTGATTCTCTTTATTCTGCAGGGAGAGAGTAACTGGCCCTATCCACCCCCAGCACAGTACCTCCAGTGACTGTTGCTGGTGTCTATCGTATGTTTCTTTTTGGATTGTGAGCCCTTTGGGGACAGGGATCCATCTTATTTATTTGTTATTTCTTTGTGTAAACTGCTCTGAGCTGCTTTTGGAAGGGTGGTATAGAAATCGAATGAATGGATAAATAAATAAATAATTGTACTGTGGTTTTAAATTGTAAGTAGTTCTTCATTTTAGCGTTTTATGTTGTTGTAAACTACCCAGGGACGGAAGTTTGGGGCTGTCTACAAATTTGAAAAACAAACAAACAAATGATAAAACTGGAGCCAGCAGATTAGAGAGTGCTGTGAGTCTCGCGCAACTGTGCCAGTGGGGCCCTACCTGCCAGAGTGGAAAAGGTGGCTGCATCTTTCTGGGGATGGGGCTGCTGTCCAGTAGTAGAGCATCTGCTTTGCATGAAGAAGGTCCCAGGCATGGCACAATCTCTGGCATCTCCAGGTATGGCAAGGTGAGACCCTGCCTGAAACCCTGGAGAGCCACTGATAGTCTGCGGCTGACATCCTGACTAATGAAGCACATGCATTAGGAGGGTCTGTGGGGATGCCCTGGGAGCCTTCACACCATTCCCCCAGTTCTTGTGCATGTGTGCTGTTGCTTAAGGGGGCTAATACTTCTGAGTGATGCTCATGCTCCGGAAGTGCTCTTTAAAAGCAGAAACACATTGCAGACCCTGTGCTCCTAAAAGTTACTGAGTTCTTGGCCCTGCTTCCTGATGATTTTGCTTAGAACTAGAACATAAGAACAGCCCTGCTGGATCAGGCCCAAGAATGCCCATCTAGTCCAGTATCCTGTTTCACACAGTGGCCCACCAGATGCCTCTGGAAGCCTACAGGCAGGAGTTGAGGGCAACCCCACTCTCCTGCTGTTATTCCCCTGCAACTGGTACTTGGAAGCATCCTGCCTCAGAGGCTGAAGGTGGCCTATAGCCTGCTGACTAGTAGCCATTGATAGACCTCTCCTCCACGAAGTTATCCATAAGAACTAGACTCTCCCCAGGATCCAAATAACTACCTAGGGCATTAGCATGCCTAGCTGCAGACATTCTACGTCTTTTGTTGAAAAGTGAGCCTCCATGCCATATATCAAGTGGTTTTGGGAAGTCTTTTGTTTTGCCATGCATTGTGGGGCTGGGGTGCTGTTGCTGGAGAATCCCAAGCCCATCAGAAGCTTTGTTGGATGTGCAGAAATAGTTAACTGACAACAGAAAACTACTTTTCAACTTTTAGCTACTCTTCTTTGCTTTTTGTATAAATTACTGCTTAGTAAGTGTGCTCAGCAGAGTTATATCACTGTTTTTATGCTTGTTGTCTGTTGCCTGCTCAAGACTGCGTATTTCAATAATACTAATAGTTTCTCTATTTTCTCTAATATTTTCTCTCAACAAATGTGTTCTCAGTCATGGAAAATGTAAATAATTCTCAGTACTTGTATGTACTTCTACTTTTCTCTTTTGTTAATCTAAGTATCGAATGTTAAAATGGGCTGTTGTGATGGGATCCGTGATATCAAAACAAACCACCTATTGTTGATGCACAGTCATTAGCGTAACTGTTTTGCATTTATGTTGGAATAGTCAGGAGCTATTGAATAATAAGTGCTGTCAGCAGGAGATAAATGAAAAGATAGCACAAGTTGGGGGGAAATGGATATATTGACAGTTTGAAAACGTACAAACGAAGTTCACCCAAAGACCTACAAATAAGCCACTCCAGGAAGCTCTGCAGCACATTTTTGAGGTATTAACATGTTTTCTTCACATACCAAACTTGCTGTTTCTGCTTGAGCTTCCCCTTAACGCACCCGTTTCCCTGATTTTATTTTATTTTTTATTTTATTTTTTACATTTTATATCCGTTTTATATTTATGGTGACAAAATCTTCCTCTTTAAGCACCACCATTAGAAACGTTTCCTGTTTTTTCATATAGGAAGTATTCCTCTTCCCAACAGTTACCTGTGTACTTTTGTCTGTTTCTAAAGTGTGATACACCTTTGAAGGGTGGGAAGCAATAATTAGTTTGCAATTTCAGTGCCAGGCCTCTGGTTCGTTCGTTCGTTCTTTCTTTCTTTCTTTCTTAAAAACAGTAATCCAGCTCTTGCTTTTCAAGTGGCTACATTTTGGTTTCTGCTCCTAAAGTGTTAGTATTTTCGCAGACAAATCTCTTGGATTTGGGGCGACTTAGATGGAGACTCCACAATTAATTTGATGTCTGAACTGGAGGTGTCCAGCTACTCCTCTTATGTGATTCGACTGGATCAGTTTCAGTTTGTGACTCCTGAGGATGTGGACAAGCTGCTTGAGGTGATGAGGCCTACCACTTGTTCTCTTGACCCTTGTCCAACATGGCTTGTTCAATCTAGCAGGGAGACTGTTGTAGGTGGTCTGCTGGAAATCATAAATGCTACTCTGAGGGAGGGCAGGATGCCTCCTTGTCTTAAGGAGGCAATTATTAGACTTCTTCTAAAGAATCCTGCATTAGATCCCTCAGAGTTGAGCAATTATAGGCCTGTTTCCAACCTCCCGTGATTGGGCAAGGTAATTGAGAGGGTGGTGGCCTCTCAGCTCTAGGACAAAACTGACTATCTAGACCCATTTCAAGCTGGTTTTTGGGCGGGCTATGGGGTGGAGACTGCCTTGGTCGGCCTGATGGATGATCTTCAATTGGAAATTGACAGAGGAAGTGTGACTCTGTTGGTCCTTTTGGATCTCTCGGCGGCTTTCAATACTATCAACCATAGTATCCCAAGTTCTGGAACATCTGAGGGTGTTGAGGGTGGGAGGCACTGTTTTACAGTGGTTCCGCTCCTACCTCTTGGACAGATTCCAGATGGTGTTGATTGGAGATTGTTGCTCTTCAAAATCTGAGCTTAAGTATGGTGTCCCTCAAGGCTCCATACTTTCTCCAATGTGTTTTAACATCTACATGAAACTGCTGGGAGAGATCATCAGGGGATTTGGAGCTGGATGTTACCAGTACGCTGATTCCAGATCTACTTCTTCTGGTCAACTTATTCAGGAGTTGGCATATCCTCCCTGAATGCCTGCCTGGAAGCAGTAATGGGCTGGATGAGGGAGAATAAACTGAAGCTGAATCCAGATAAGATGGAGGTACTTACTTTGTAATGCGCTCTGTGGGGCTGCCTTTGTACGTAGTCCAGAAACTTCAGTTGGTTTGGAATGCAGCAGCCAGGTTGGTCTCTGGGTCATCTTGAAGAGACCACGTTACTCCTCTGTTGATGGAGCTACACTGGCTGCCAATAGGTTTCCAGGCAAAATGCAAAGTGCTAGTTATAACTTACAAAGCCCTAAATGGCTTAGGCCCTGGGTATTTAAGAGAATGTCTTCTTTGCTATGTGCCCCTCTGCCCATTGAGGTCATTTGAGGAGATCCCTCTCCAGTTGCCGCCTACTTGTTTGTTGGCTACAGAGAGATGGGCCTTCTCAGCTACTCTCCCAAGATTGTGGAATGCGCTCCCTACTAAGATATGAGCCTCCCCATCTCTGGCAATTTTAAAGAAACTTCTGAAAACACATCTCTTCAACCAACCTTTCTCAGCTTTTTAAAACTTGTTTTAAAATTGTTTTGGCTATTTAATTGGTGTTTTATGATGTTTTAATTGTTAATTATTATTTTATGCAGTTTTATAATTTCTGTTTTAATTGTTAATTGATTTTAATGGTGTTTTAATGTAAATTTCCCTGAGCCTTTTGTGGAAAGGTGGTATAAAATTTTTAATAATAAATAAATAAATAATAATAGTATACCTCGATATCCGCAGATTTGTTATCTGCAGGTCCGCATATCTGCAGTCGGGTAAAAAACACCCAACATTGGCATATACAAAGGGGAAAAAGGGGGGTTTACACACCGACCTTGTATATCTGTGGGTCGGGGTGGACGGAAATGACTGCGGAGGTCATTTCTGGCTGCCATTTTGTGTTTTGGAGCCTCAAAATGGCTCAGTTCTTTAAAAAAAAATGGGGGAAAGGTTATTTTTGACTGATTTGGAGGCATTTGGGGGCACAGCACGACAGGGGGCAGCTACGATGGCAAGTAGCTCCCCCCCCATCGGGTTTTTAAAACCATTTTCTTTGAACCAGGAACCTAACCCCCAATTCCTCATTGGCCTAATGCCTCTATATTCACGGTTTCTGTATGAGCAGTTGTACCATGGAACAGAACCCCCACAAATATTGAGGTCCTCCTGTATTGCAAAGGGAGGGCTATAGTATCAATTGCATGGTTTTAGTAGTTTTATCTTCCAAAACCCCAACCTCCCAGTCTTTTGCCTTTGGCAAATTCTTATGTGGAGTCTGTAACCAGCTAACGTTTATTTATGTGGGAAAGATTTTTGCTCTTTGAAATTCTTAGATGGTCACCACATCTAAAGAAGGACATTGTTGAACTAGAAAAGGTGCAGAAGAGGGCAACCAAGATGATCGGGGCTTGGAGCACCTTCCTTATGAGGCAAAGCTACAACACCTTTTAGTGTTGCTTTTTAGTTTAGAAAAAAAGACAACTGCAGGGAGACATGATGGAGGTCTATAAAATCATGCATGGTGTGGAGAAAGTGGATAGGGAGAAATTTTTCTCCCTCTCACATAATACTAGAACCAGAGGTCATCCCATGAAATTGATTGCCAGGAAATTTAGGACCAACAAAGTGAAGTACTTTTTCACACAATGCATAAATCAACTTGTGGAATTCTTTGCCACAAGATATGGTGACAGCCAACAATGTGGATGGCTTTAAGAGGGGTTTGGGTAACTTTATGGAGGAGAGGTCTATCAACAGCTACTAGTCAGAGGGCTATAGGCCACCTCCAGCTTCAGAGGCAGGATGCCTCTGAATACCTATTGCGGGGGAGTAAAAGCAAGAGACCGGGGTTGCCCTCAATGCCTGCCTGTTGGCTCCCCAGAGGCATCTGGTGGGCCTCTGTGTGAAACAGGATGCTGGACTAGATGGGCTTTGGTCCTGATCCAGCAGGGCTGTTCTTATATTCTTACCTTTGACAGCCAATGCCATCAATGGTTCTGGTTCACCGTTCAGATTTGCTGTATTGGGGCTTCACCTCACCTGCTAACTAAAATGTTATACTGTTCCTTTTGGTTTTGTAAATAGATAAGGAAGAGGAAAATTTGTTATGGTGTACTTTGACTTTAGATGCGGATGTTTTGCCTGAATACTTTGACAAGGAGCAATTTATATTCAATTTATTTTCTTGATCTAGGTTATCCTTCAGAATTCACTGTAGCTGAAATTGTATTAATTTCTTCATAACTTTAGGGGCAAGTAGACAGCTTGCCACCTGGAAACTACACAGAAGTATGCAAGAAGTGCAATGTGACTTATAAAGAGCTGAATGTCATGTACAACACGATGCAGAAGAGCAGTCCCAAACATGAATCTGGAGAACAATCCCATTTGTGTATTGACGTGGAAGATGCAGTAAGTATTTCTTTCACTCATTTCATGCTGTGTAACCCAGTCCCAAATATCACCTGCTATCTCACCTGCAAGCATTTGAGTCATTAATTGATTTTTAAACTTTTCAAACTCAAGATAGTTTTTACGCAAAATCTAAAGCAAAATAGCTACCCCAGCTCACAAAAAGTAAACAGCAGCTAAAATCCAAGTACAATCATATAAAAATATAACTTTAAAGTTGCTGTACAACATTATTGTGGTTGTTTATTCTGGGCTTGGATTATATTCTGTGACAATGGCATTTCGTCCAGTCCAGTCCAGTTCAAGCTAATCCTAGAACATGCTATGCCATCAGATAAGCACTTTGGATGATAGGAGACAACTAGTATCTTTTTAAAAAAAGATAAAGATATGCCAGAATCATTTGTACCATTGTTTAGAGCTGGGGGTTAGGATGATTTGGCTAGATTTTATTTTATTTATTTATATCTATGTGAACTGCTTTGGGAACTTTTGTTGAAAAGCGGTATACAGTATAAATATTCATTGTATTTGTATTAGTAGATTTCATGTCAGTACCTTCCTTTTTTGTACAGAAAGGATAGGAAGCATCTTAAAGCCATGTACACTGTTGTTCTACCAGTACCATCTCAGTGATGGCAGTAACCAAAATGAAACTCACATGTAGATTGCTAAATACTAAGAGCTCACCACTACAATGAACTATATTTGTATTTTCTCATCCAGTCTTCTTCAGTTTTTGTATTCTCTGTGTCTCTTGATACCAATGTGATCTGCTGTCTTAGAGTACCTGATGGCAGGTGTGCCATGGTCCCTCTGGTTGCCGTAGCTGTTTCCGACAATGGTGACTATGCAGTGATGGGCCAAGTTGCTAAGTGGAGACTTGGGAGAATTCCAAATCCACGAGCAGCTTTTATTACCCATCTCTTCCATAGCTAGGCTTCCTTGTGATTCCTTGTTAATGTGAATCAGTTCAGTGTCTTCAAAACAATTGCCTGTCTGCTTATGTATACAATGCCTATTTAATTCTGCTTATTCCAGCCAATAGATGCTTTTCTGTATAAAAGGCCTCTGCCTTTGAAAGATGGTTAGAGCAAGGTTTTCCTCAAAAAGAAGAAAATTCCCATGTTCTGTGTTCTCAGAAGAAAAGCTGCTGAGAACACAGTCATTTAAACTTGGTACAACATGGATATTATACTTATGAAGTGTGCTCTGGGAGATCACAAGAGCACGTTGGACTTAGTAGAGGAAGGACTAATGTAGGGTTTTCTGCAGTAATCGGAGCCAATCCTTCACCATCATGCCTTAGGAGCAGACAGATAGCTATCATAGTAAATTTCTGGTTAGCAGTAGGCAGAGCCCCAAAGCCCCAGTTCCTTTTCTGTCTCGCCTCAGAGCAGCAAATAAGGAGAGCTCTTCACACCCAATCATTTTACAGGCTTGCCTAAATCCTTTTTCCTTCTCTCTCCCCTTCTTCCTTTTGTGCAAAGGCAGAAAGGGAGTCTCTTTTAATTAATTTGAACAAATTCCAAACATTTTTTCTGTTTTTAATTTGGCAGTTGGGCATTTTCCTCTTTACTTTCCCTTAACTTCTTTTGGGAATTCCCTTCTATGGACCCAGCCCAGATGGCAGAAGCCCTTATGGACTCTCTATCAGAAGATCTCCCTTCGGAACTTCAATATCGGCTCAGACCTGAGCTCCCGTTAAGAAAAAACTCAGCCACTCAGCCTCTTTGGCTAATGAGGGCGTGTTACACACCATTCCTGCCGCTCCTGCGGCTGATGCTGAACCAGTCAGACAACTGAACAAGAAGTCAAAAAGAAAAACCAAACACTTAAGGCCCAACTTGGCTCTTCCCTCAGCTAAGCCAAAGAAAAACAAACTCCCAGTAGTTAGGCTGAGTGAACACCTGCTTCTGCAGGCAGTCTGCCAACACTATCAGCCCCGCCACATTCCCTCTCCTCGTTTACTCACTCATGACGGAACGAAATCGAAAGCAGCTCGGACGGGTGCCATTTTATCGCCCACAATCTCTAAGTCTGGTACTACTTTGGGGGAGGGGGAACCAGTTATCCCGCAGGCCAGCCAGCAGCGCCAAACTCGTTGATGCAGAGGGAGCAGCCAGAAACCCTCCAGCTCTGCCTCCACCTCTGCCTACCACCTCCTCTCCCGCAGCAACAACTACTGTGAGTAATGCGGATCGGGGGGCAATATGGAGCAAAACAACTCTCCTCTCTCAAATGATACATCCAAGTGGCTGAAGGAGTTTATTGCCAAGGAGTTTTGCATGCTCCTACCTCCCCTCTCACTACCCAGGAGGAAAATCATCCTAGGAGACCCAGGGCCCCTTCCAAGCCCTTTTTGCCCTCTTCTCCCGACTCCAGCCCAGTACACAAAGCCATTCCTTTGGGAGAGTGGGGTTGCTTTATGCCCATACCATTTCATGCTCGCAAAAGGTGCCCGGATCCCCCCCCTTCCTCCGAGGAGCGCCTGCCTAAAAGACCTCTACCACAAAGCAATCCTGCCAGCCACACCAGAACCTGAATCAGAGGAGGGAGAGATCTCAGAAGAGACCTCCTCTCAGGCTACCTATTCCAGCTGCCTCTTTCAAGTAGCAGACTTTGCAATTCTAATGGCTGAGGCCAGGAGAACAATTAAGGCTATTTCCAGCACAGAGACCATATCCAACAACCAGGAGCTGGATGAAAAGGTTTTCCCCTTTACTTCCTCTTCTTCTCTCTCATTCCCCTCCCTTTTTCACTCTGCAATGCTGGCTGAATGGGCTGTTCTGTTTGCACACAAACCTGCTATACCCTTCCCAGGCAAGCTGTGCTCATTGCCACAAGAGGTCTCTTCCATCCTAGCCACCCCAGTGGTAGACACCCCCATCACACAATTGTTCTTGGGGGCAATTATGCAGAATGAACGGGAGGAACAATTAAAAATCCCAGAAGACAAAAAATAGCAGTTCCTTTTGAGAAAATCTCATGATGCCTCAGCTACGGTCATCAAGGCAACAGCCGCAAATTCCATCTTTGCTAGAGCCTCGGTTCTCTGGGCCAAAGAGCTGGCTCAATACATACCACCTGAAAACACTAAACTTCATCAAGGGATCAATAAGATAGCTAAAGTGGCAGTCTTCATGGCAGATTCTAGTCTAGACTGCATACAGCACGCATCTAGATCTATGGTCTCTGCTGTAGCTGTAAGATGTATATGGCTTAGACACTAGAAAGTGGATTATAAGTCCAATTGAACCTGGCTTCCTCTCTCTTCAGGTGAACTAAATTGTTTGGTGATACCTTAGACCCCATTCTGATTGAGACAAGGGATAAGAAAAAAGCCATCCCTGCAACCAGAGCTGATTCCTGTAGGCCATTCAGAGGCAATTCATATTCCTTTCGTCCATCCTTCAGACAATCCAGCCATTCTACTAATTCCTCCTTCCGTGACAACAGGAATCTCAACTTCAGACACACTGGGCACCCCCAGTGCAGCACTGCAACAGAGAAGCATTCAGACAACAACAACGTTGCCAATTCCAGCCTTCCACTCCCCAAGCCCCAAAACAGTTACTCCCCACCGGTTGGAGGGCGACTCCTACACTTTGCAGAAGCATGGACAGGGGTCACCTTTGACCGCTGGGTACTCCAAACAGTCTCTGAGGGTCTGTCCCTGGAATTTTCTTCACGTCCGAAAACTGTTTCATTTCCACATCGCTCTCCAAAGCTCCAACCAAGCACCAGTACATGCCTCAAGCGATCTTGCATCATCTTCTGATTCAAGTGGTGGAGCTTGTCCCATTGACAGAATTATGTTGGGGCATGTATTCCATACTATTTTTGGTTCCAAAAAAGGATGGCACATGGAGGGCAGTATTAGATCTCAAGGCACTGAATCATCACAAAACGGTTATTCAGAATGAAATCACTTCAGCCCATCAAGGAGGTGGTGAGAAATAAGGATTTTTTGGCCTCAATAGACCTTTCAGAAGCATACCTCCATGTCCCAATCCACCCAGACCAACACCACTTTCTCCATTTTTGCATCAACAATTTTCACTGTTAATACCAAGCAACGCCTTTTGAGCTCTCATCAGCCCCAAGGGTATTCATGAAGATCATGGCTGCCCTGGTTGCATTTATGTGCACATAGGCCATTCACATACACCATATCTAGACAATCTTCTGATCTGGTCATCATCTCTACATCTCGCCCAGAAGGATGTTCAGAATGCTCCAGTCGCATGGGTTCATTGTAAACCTCCAAAACAGCCGTCTCCTTCCGACTCAGTGACTACACCACCTTGGGGCCATTTTCGACACATCTGTCGGCCTAATCGTGTTCCCACAGGGAAAAGATCTTCAGTCTCACCTTTGCAGTCCTACGCAACCATTCAGCGGACCTGATGCTTATAGCCCAACTATTGGGCTCCATTATCTCCTGCCTGGAATGTTTCCACTGGGCCAGATGGCATTTCCTCTCCCTTCAGTGTTTCCTCCTCTCCTTCCAGAAGCAGATCATGGCCCACACCCACAGGGAACTCCCTTTCCCTCTCTACCTCCACTTCTCCCTCCGCTGGTGGAGATCCACAGCCCTACTAGCAGGCTTTCCTCAAATCCTCCTCGGTCCATTCCTATCACCACAAATGCCAGACTGTCTCAACCACTTTGCACAAGGCAAGTGGAGCCTATGGGAACAAAGGAGCTCGATCAGTCTCCTAGAATTAAAAGCCATCCAGCCTGCGCTGATTCACTTCTCACCACTGATCAAAAACACCCATGTCCTCTTCAGGACGGACAATGTGACAGCAAACAGTTGGGGGTACAAGGCCGAGGTCTCTCATGTCAGAGTCCGCACCGCTCTTCATGTGGGCAGAGAACAATATCCTCTCCATAATGGTCAAGCACCTGAGCAGGACCTCCAGGTCTCCAAGCAGGACCTCCAGTCTGTGAGCAGACTGGCTCAGCCATCAAAGGGCTGAACCAGCAGAATGGTCTCTCAATCCACAGGTATTTCAACTAATGATCAAGGTCCTAGGAACACCAGTACTAGACCTGTTCATGTCCAGCCAGAACAACCAACTACCCAGGTTCTTTTCCTGATCCAGTCATTGCACAGAAACCATAGATGCCTTATTAGCATGGTGGCCCAAGGGCCTCCTCTATGCCTTTCTCCCCATGGCAATAATTGCAAAAGTGCTTCGGAAACTACGTCAAGAACGGGCCTTCATCGTTCTAATGGCCCCTCACTAGCTATGAAGAGGATGGTTTGCTGACCTAGTCTTGATGTCCACCCACCCTCAATGGCAACTTCTTAGAGCCAGAATCTCCTGCTTCAAGTGCCAATTCTTCACCCCAATCCAGATTGGCTCCAATGTCTACGCGTGGGCATTGAGCGGGCATCACTAACTCATCACGGCTACGACGCTAAAGTCCAGGACACTATCCTTGCATCCAGACGACCCTCTACTACAAGAACTACCAAGCCAAATGGATGACTTTCTTCTGCTGGGCAAGGAGGAAAGGTTTTCTTCCTACTTCAGCAGGAGTCTTGGCTTTTCTTCAATATGGTCTAGACTTGGGCCTCTGCCCGAACACACTTGGAAGACAAACATCAGCTCTGTCTTCCTTTCTAGATATCAACACACCGGGTTCTGCTTCCCTCCTCCATCCCCACAACAGATGCTTCCACATCAGGGGCAAACAACCTGGCTCCTTCACCAGTACACAGATTTCCATTCTGGAATCTAACCAAGGTCCTCAGTACTCTCACACAGCCTCCCTTCTAATCTCTCCGTGATGTTTTCCTCAAAGGCCTCTCCTACGAAGTCCTGTTCTTAGTGGCAATCACTTCAGCCTGGTGAGTGTCTGAACTGGGTGCTCTGACAGTCCGCAAAGAGCTGTGTGTTTTTCAACAAGATGCAGTCATCCTAAAACTTGACCCACATTCATTCCAAAGATCAATTCTCCTTTTCATAGATCCCAGCCTGTTGTGCTTCCCTCCTTTTGCCCGGCACCAACCCACGCCAAAGAAATGAATTGGCACACACTTGATATAAAGAGGGCTCTCCAAATCAATATACGTTGGACCAAGTCGTTGAGGAAGTCTGATGCCGCCTTTATTTCCTTCCTCTTGGCATTACTAGGTAACACAGTCTCCAAAACAACTCTGTCCAAATGGATTCGAGCGACCATTGCTTTCGCATACGAGTCATTATGCATTCCAGTCCCTCCCGGCATCACAGCTCATTCCACCAGAAGTGCTTCAGTCTCGGCAGCGTTCTCTGTGAATGTCCCTCTTCAGACCACATGTCAAGCAGCAATGTAGTCTTCAGTCTCTCCATTTGTACATCATTATAAGATATCCTCATTCAATTTTGACCAAGCAGCCCTGGGCTGCACCGTTCTGCAACAGGTCATGTAATATCCACTTCCCTCCCTGATACCTTAGTGATGGACTTTGGTTCGGTCCCTATGGTGAAGGATGGGCTCCAATTATGGCAGATAAAGAAACATTGGTCTTACCTGCGAAGGGTTCTTCTTCATCGTAACCGGAGCCCGTCTGGCCCACCCATGATATTACACTCCTCCTTTATTCTTTCCCTCCATGAGTGTCCCCAGTCCATGAGTCTACATAACTGTATTCTTTCGGGGGCAGGGGTTTGCCAGTAAGGGTGGCGGTTGACTCCCAGGGCGATCAGTCCCCCCCCCTTTTACTATTACTGTATGTACTCTTTCCATTCGAGTTTCTCCACTATAGCTCTCTCTATTTTCCACAACTTCTACAAGACAGTCCGGAACTGGGGCTTTGGGGCTCCGCCTACTACTAACCAGAAATTTGCTGTGATATCTGTCTGTTCTTGAGGCATGATGGGTACAAAACCCTATAGAGAAGGATGGGCTCTGATTACGGTGAAAAAGAACCCTTCACAGGTAAGACCAATGTTTCTATCTAGTGCTTAAACGGTACTCAGAAAATGACAGCAGCCCTGGAGTACGGTTCTGTGCAAACACTGATGATTTTCTGTGATGGACACACTTTTCACCATGTATGTCTCCTCTTTAGATGAACATCACACGAAAGCTTTGGAGCACAACTTTCAACTGTTCTGTCCCCTGCAGCGATACGGTGCCAGTGATTGCAGTTTCTTCGTTCATTCTCTTTTTACCAGTTGTTTTCTACCTGAGTAGCTTCCTTCACTCCAAACAGAAAAAACGTATCTTGATTCTGCGTAAGTAATGTAGCCAAACCTTTACTGTTTGGCTTGTATTAAAAAACACACACAACAATTTTGCAAATGGCATTTTTGGAGACTAGCCTAGCAGACACACAACTTCTGGGAGCTTTGCCACTTGGGTTACTTTGGCTCTGCACTGTAACCATCCTAGGCAGGTACACACAAAGCTAGGTTGGAAGTGGCATGGTGCCATTGACTCTGTCTCACTTGGCATCCTGGTGCAGTCCAAGAAAGACTCAAAAGACCTTCTGCTGAGACTCAGGGAAAGTGTAGCTGGCAGTGAAGGTGTGCCAAACCAAGTGAGCAGTCTGGGATCTGGTTGCCCTTCTTGCTTGTAGGGATGCTGGTATGAGCAGCATGAGGCTGCATCAAGCCAAAGAATTGGAGGTCTAGTAGCTGCCCAGGTAGAAATAATTGGCCAAGGATGAGGTAGGACTCTTCTGAGGCAATGACTAGTGAGGTTAAAGAGCTTAGGGTTTCTGTGCAAGTGGATGCCAGGGCACAGCAGTGCTCACGAGACATTATGGGACAACACTTTGACTGCATAGAAGTAAAACTGAATTCAGGTTTCCAGTAAACCATTTTCTTTGCTGAGCACAGGATTGGACTAGAACACCTCCAAAGTTCCTTCCTACTCAAGAATTCTGTAATTATCCCCAAAATATTTTGGGGTATAATGGGCTAATCTCAGAAAACAGACAACATGGAACTGGGATCTGAGACAATATGTTTATCAAGATCAGGTCCCGCCAACCTTTCAGCCAGGGCGTCCCCAGTGGGGTGCGGGGCTGGGGGCAAATCAGCATGTGCAGGGTCTCCTTAACATTTCATATCATTACAGAATCATACTGATTGATGACATACAGTGTAAATAGTGTAAGTGAGGTGTTTGGACATGTCCAACCAGCTTGGACATATAGTGCATTTCTAAAGAAATAAAAATAAAAAGCACAACACATGCTTCACAGTTCCCACTGACCTTCTGGGTTGCAAATCAACTTGAGCATAGTGAATTTATAAAGAAATATTATATATTTCTTTATAATATAAACAATATTATATATTGTTTGTTCCAGAAGTTTTTGTAATTTTCTGCCATGAAACAAGCCACTCACAGGACTTTTTGGATGGGTTTTTAAAATTAAATATATATATTTTAAAGCCAACAATTTGTCCAATCAACTTCAATTTAAATATACCTATTACTCCCACCCTGCCCTACATCTCTGCTCAATACCAAAGCCCTATGCAAGCCAATCCCTAAATATTCAAGGGGGGTGGGAGTAACCACAAAGAGGAAATCATATCCTACTTCCATTACTAAACAGGCAAAGGCTGGGCTGTGGTGGGCAAGGGCAGTCAGTGCTGGACACTCTGCCTGCCTGCTTCCTCCCTCCCTTCCTGAGCTTCAGGCTTCAGCAAGGCCTCTTTGGAAGCCCTGCCCACCTGCCAAATAGCTGAGAGGTGGAGAGAGGAGGAGCTCTTGCATTTTGCCTGGGAGCCTCTCAAGCCTGTGCTGCACATCCACACAAAAGATTGATGCTGGCTAGGTTGTGCACAAGGAAAGAGAAGTGGTTGGGACTGGGAGAGAGAGAGGAGGGCAGGCTGCACTGCCGTGTGCCCAGAGTGAGCCTGTGGCAGTGTGGGGCTCGGAGCAGTTGCCCCGGTCGCCACACCTTAAGGACGGCCCTGCTTCCAGCATGTGCAGCGTGTCCTTTGGAAGTCCACACAGATATTCTGGTACTGTTTTGTTTAGCCCTTAAGAATTCAGAATAAACGTTTGCCTATATGCCCCTAACCCGCCTGTCTCAAAGACTGCAAGGCCCTCTGTGATGTCAAAACAGCTGGGGCTGTGACATCAGAGCAGTTTGAGTCAATGGTGGCCAGAGAAACATGACCAGGGGCTTAGATCGTATCATGTCACATAGGACTTTCCTTCCAATTAAAATCTAGGCCAGAAGGAAAGCCCTTAGGAGCCAAATTAGGGCCCTGGGCCTCTAGTTGCCTGTCCCTATAGTTTGTTCTGAATTGGTACAGTCTGGGAAAAGCTGCATCATGTGATTCTGCTGCATGTGCAGATTTGGCTCTGAGTTCATAAACTCTTCACTCATAAGTCTTTGGCACGAGGAATAGCTTTGTTGCTATGTCTGCTGGATTGGATCTCTAGTGTGATGTCCTATGTCCAATTGAATGAAGTAGGATAATTTAGATGAATGGGATTTTAAAATACATGTTTCTTTTTCTAGCTAAGCGGATCCAGTCAAATGCCAGTTTTGTGAGCGTCCAAGAAAAATGCAACTGAGCCTACAGAATGCAAACCACAACACAATGCATAAATATATTTGATCACTCTGAAGGAGATAATTGTGGTTTAGCCTTGTGCAGTATTGTAGCACAAGTTAAACAAAATGGTATGAAACCCTCAAAAGGGCTCATGCACTGAAAAAGTTTTCATTAAGACACTGTATATGGCCTCCTTGTGAAAGGAAATAGACACTATTTCCCCCCCTTCTATACCTCTGTCTAACTTGGTTTCTGATTGGTAACTTTTAAATATGTACTTGTTTTCATTGCACATTCCAATCCTCACTCTTCTTTATTTTGGACTGTTAATCTAATTTTAATTTGTGTGTGGTGAATTTATAAGTTCACAACCTTTATTATATTTTGTTTGTCTTTCACTTGAATATTGATTGTTCAAGTGTGGCCAGAAAATGAAAGTCAAACTACTGCCTTAACTGTTAACAGTATTCTGCAACATTTGGTTATAGAATCAAATTATTTCTTGAAATGCCACATACATTATGTGAAATAGCTTTGATAGTTTGAAATGTCTTTTTACTGGGTACAGAGAAAGCAGAATGCTACTCATCTGAATTATGTAATGTTAATGGAATCCTGCCTGGGCAGAAACTGTGTGTCTTTTGATACTGCTGTGGATTGGGTCCAGTCATCCAAGTGCCAGGCTATAATTGTGGGATCGTGCTTACTGAGGAACTATTACTTTTTAAGTACAAATATATTTATTATAATTGAAACAATATTTTGCTATTTTTCTATATAGCCTGGAGGGAAGGTACAATTAAAAAAAAAATCACTGTAGCTTCAGATTGCTTGTATAGGCTAGAACTTTTTTGGGTCTAAGAAACACATAGGTTTATGTTTATTTTGAAGAGATGATTGATTTTTTTTTAACAGGGTTTTGAAAACTTCTAAATATATGATAGTATTTTAGTAGCAAACAAGACACATAGAATTTTCTATCATAACAAGATATAAAGATATACTTAAGAAACCTGGAATCTCAGCCAAATAGTTTCTAAAATTTAGGTTCATTTAATAGATTAAATGAACAGACTGTAGAAAGTTCAGCAGATTTCTGTTGTGGCTTCCTGTAGTTTCAAAGGAATTTAGGACACAATTATGTCTTGTATGCTGTTGCATGATTCTTCTTAATGCTTTTTTTCTCTTACACAATTCAGTAATGGAGACAGCAAGACTGGTGTGGGAGGAAATGGGCTTTTTAATCCTTTCCCATAATTCTGCTATCCCAGTGAAAACACACCTCTGTATCTTTCCCCCAATGGGTAAAAGTAGGGGTAAAAGCAACTTGTGAGGATATGTTTCAGCAGGAAACACACGAGTGAAAAGGATCAAGAACACACACATAGTCTTTCCCTTCAGAATGCGTTCTCAGTGGCTAAATGGTGAGAAAGTGGGGGGGGGGGGGCGGGGAGTTAAACTACCTGAAGTTAAACTCTACCTTTAGGTTCAAATTGGGTTCTGTTGACTTCCTAGTATGTGTGTTAAGTGTTAAGGTTACAGGTTCTGGCAGAGCAGCTCTGAAAGCCTCGTCATTCTAAATGTCTATGTGAGATGAGCTATAGATGCTAGAATAACTACTGCTTTTTGTGAGGATTATTGGCACTTGCAGCCAAATCCATTCTGCAAGCAATGCAGAGAGTTGGTTTAAGTGATACTCTCTGTTGAGCCTGCCTACCATCAATGAGGGATGTGAGTGCTCACATCCCAGACTTCCTCCCCAGCATGATGTTCCACTTCTCTTTAACTAGGCTTCTTCTGACAAGAAGTTTCTATGAGGAGGAGAATTCAGACATATACTCCTCTTTAGACTGAATTGGTACAGTCCAGAAACCTACCTCCTCAGTTCATATTGGGTCAGTTCTGATGATACTGTCTGCTGGCCCTGCCTGCTGTGTGATGAGAGGTTTAAACATGTATGTTGTACTCCATCCTTCCAAAGTGCTGCTCTGCTTTGCCTAGTTATCCAGGTGGTCTGTACCCCCCCCCATACCCCTTAGCTGCATGTGAGGGGCAGTTGAGACAGTCCATCTCAACCCACATACCCCATTGTGTGGTGGGTGAAGAAAACTAGTGCACCAAAAAGAGATGCTAGTTTACTACTTGGAGAGAGCTTTTCATGTGGAGAAGCATTAAAAAATGCAACACACACCTCTTCCTGTGGAAATATGCTGTGGAACAGTCCGGCGTTCTGTATAACTTGTAGAGCTATGTAGAGCTCTGATTTGTGGGTTACTTTGTGCATGGCATTGTCTCCATACAGCAGTGATCTGAGTAAGGGGTGAGAGGAGTCTCGTATGCTAATATATGAGTTTTCATGAAAGCTTAATGTATCAGTTTCCCAATAAGGCTATTCACACAAGAAGTCTAGGTCAGGCGAGGGCAGCCCAGCCTAGGCTAGGCTGTTAGTGCGCAGTGCCGGGATTGCTCTTTATCCGGTGGTCCTGCCCAGTCTTACCCTACTTTTAACCCTGGCCTTTAGCCAGGGTTAAAGGCATGAGCTTCTGCCAGAGCAATCTTTGAGTATAGCCTGAATATGTAGCAAAACAAATGCTTGGGCTGCTTTCTTCAGAAATGAAGTAAATGTTTCTTCCTTCTCTGTTTAAAAAAATAAAATAAAATCCCAAGTGGCGTGATCCTGAAAGACCAGATGTAACTTCCCCTTGAAATAAGTGAGTCCATTTTAGCTGTTACTCGGTTGGAGACTTTACTGTCAATTTGAATTTTTCTAATTGTGAGATTTAAGAGAGGAACGGGGTTATTTTGCACACAGGATTGGTGTGTTTGTGTGTTGGCTATATGCGTTGTAGTCTGGAGGCTGCAGGAGTGAGTCATGGGTTTGCCCACTGCAAGTAGATGTATTGTGTGGTCAGGTTTGTGGTATGTGTGTCCTTGTTTACACAGCCCATCCATCAAATGAAAAGACATTTGTAGAGATGTAAGCACTCAATCAAATCGCATGTCCTAAATTTGGGGTGTGTGCACAAGCCAGATTCTCTTTCTCAAGCCCTCCTGCCTATAGAATCTAGATACCTGTGTAAACTGGCACCCAGTCAAGTAGCAGAAAAACATCTCACCTGCCTGATCCTGGTTTCAAGCTGCACCCCATAAATTACAGTAATCGGGAATGCAGTGACACTCCAGTACTGTGCATTTGGCAGGACTTTATGTGGTTGTACTATTCCCCCCCTCCCCACCGAGAGTTGATGAGTTTTTTACTTGATTTAAAAAAAAAATCAGACATTAGTAGGGGCTTGGAATTCTTAGGCTTAATCTTGCTCATGGTTGCGCACATATAGCTATTTGATTTTAGGTAGGAATTAACATGTATATGTTGCAGACTTGATCAGAGCTTATCCACATATTTTGCTTTGGGTATCACTGTCAAAAGCGGATGGGGAAGCAACACATCGGACTTTGCAGTAGTGCTATATTTTGAGAAGTGGCCCAAGGTCTCCCAAGTATGTGCAAGGAATCTCCCAGGTTGGTGGGAGAGTGGGGGCCCAAACCTCCTTTCCTAATTCCAGACTTCTCTCTGGGTGGTAGTGACACCATCTGCATCCAGAAACAACTGATAGAGCAAGGAGGCCTGCTAGGTGTGAGGGTTTCCTGCCCGACCCCTGTCCCTCCAACCCAGGGAATTGAGAACCCTATTGCAGATTACCCTACTCCTCTGCTTAGGAGCAGAATAGAAAGAAACATGTACATTCTTGGATAGAATGAAATTACCCCTTGTGTAGATAAAGAGGGAAAGAAAACTCAGAGGAAAGAGAACTGCTTTAGAGTATTCCTTGGGCAGATTTGGCCTTATCACTTTTGGGCTGGGTAGCTCTTTAAAATCATGAACTTCAGAAGCACTTGGACTAGGAAATTGAGTGTGAAACATGGACATCATTCAATCTTTTTCCAAGAATAAGAGAAAACCTATCTGATAAATCAGTGCCGTAAGCCCTTTAGGGATAATGCATACATGGACTGTGTAATATATCCACTCATGATGCTTGCAGGTTTCAGGGTATTTATGCATAGGATGGGGTTGTTATCAGGGCTTTTCTAGCCTTGGAAGACCTAACTTGAGGATATAATGGATGCATCTTGCACTTCCCCTTGCAAACTGCAGTCTTTTTATTCCCACATGGACTCTTCCTACTACCATTCATACTGCCATATTGGGAAAGAGAAAGCTATTGCTCCTTTGTAGCCACAGGCTGAAAAGGAGAGTAGTGGCTATCCCTTATTTCCTTGTACTGAATAAGGGAGAATGGGCAATGCTGCGTTGGAAAAAGATGCTCTACTCTGTTATATCTTTCCTTAACACCAAACTACTGGTAGTAAAATTCAATTTTTATAACAGTGAGAGAGGCACATCCAGCAGTAAAGTATCAGTGTAGATGCACCTCAAGCATCTGATGTGCTGCATCAACCATAACTAAAAACTAAATTGAGTATCTCTTGATACTAGTTCAGTGCAGCCTTAGATTAATCTAGGGTGTTAGGTATGGACTTGATAAATGGATCAAATTCACTTGATAAATAAACTTATTTATTATTTGACAATAACATATTTATTAAAGACAATTTCCACCGATAAACTGCTTATTTACATAGTAAATAATCTTTAGAATTAAGTCTAGCATTTGCAGCAGGTTAGTTACTTTGACTAAGCAAGGCATAAGCAAGGTTTGAAATACCACTGTGCTGGCTTAAGCAATATTTTGGATTTCATATTACAGAACATTCCGTTTATGTAAGTAAGATGGTAGAAGAAGAGTAATAATAGTATGCAGCTTAATATATAAAATCTGTATGTTACTGATGTGGCAAACTTCCTATTACATTATTATTTTTCAGTGCCTATTTTTGTATCTACTGCATTCAGATTTCAGGATGTTTGGATTAGCCAACTGCTGCCCTTAATAGCATTACATTGATTTGAGGCATCATATGATGGAGAGCAGCTCAAAGCAATCTTTCATTCATGCTGCGAGAGCCTGTGTGCGCACAGAGCTACAGAATGACAGCTTTGCTCTCATAAGCAGTGGCTTTTTGAGCGCATTCTCATTAAATAGGTCTGAAAGTCATTACTCTTGGGTATGGTGGTTAAGCACTTTTTTAAAGCTGCTTTTATAATTTTCCTGACTGCTAAGCCTAATGAAAGTGATCATGTGATTTGTGTGTGTGTTCTTGTTTAAACATAAGACAATGAAAAATGCAATTTGTTTCTAAACTGTTGACAAGGTTATTCTCTTCCAATATAATTCTATCCTTGCTACATGGTTTAAAATCTTACATTATGCATTCATATCTTTTAAATGATTTTTTTCTACCTCTGTTTAGTTTTCAACCTGTCCTCCATGAAAATATCAGCAAATAAGCAGTAAAGGGGGTTAATTTTAAAGAACAATATGCTGTCTATAACTGCTGTCATGTGTAATAAAGATCCTTTGGAAAAACTGTATTTTTGTCTTAATAGGTTACTGTATATATATTCTGGGGGAGAAAACCTCAATGTTGAAAACTAGTGTAGTGCTGTACTAGTTTTGTCAAAAAATGCCATGAACTTGGGTCACCAGATTGGTAGGGTACCACATATATTAATCACAAGTTTGAACCAATGAAAAAGGTGTTTCGTGCCTGTGCATGTCTGTATTTTTCCACTGTGATTGCACATATTGCCCAATTGTGGTGTATCCTTTTTAGTAACTACATACACATACTAAGGTCTGCTTTACACATTTTGCAGTAGCAAAACAACCAATTTTTGCTGCTGTGCCTACATGAGGCAGGGAGCCACAGCCCAGGGACGAGGCTAGCAGTATTCCAGGGAGTTCTGGGCCCGAGGTGGCATGTTCCTGCCACCTATCCTCCGCACTCTCTCTGATACCCACTGCCATGCTCCAGGCACTCAGGTTCTGACCCCAAGTTGGCTGGGAATGGAGGATACACACAAACTCTTCATTCCCAAGTAGCTTGAGATGAGAAGCTACTTCTGAGTGGCTGGTACGTGGCAGCGGGTGATATGGGTAGTGCTGCCAGCAATGGGGAGTCCTGCAGGCTTCTGGGAGGGGCTGTCACAGGGTGGGCAGAGGGGCTCCTTGCTATGCCACTGCAACAGCTAGGCCCTGATGTCAAACGCATGGGTATTTCTGTATAACATTTGGTGTGTGCACATGATACAATTTTATGGGCATATATAAAATGCTGGTTGTTATACAGTAAAAATGTAGTGTGTGAATGGTGCTTACACAAAAGTATATCTTGTTTGTTCAGGTCTACATTCATTTCAGGCCAATTCAAATACCATATCAAACCATTGTTGCATCCTTGTGAATGCCAGCTGAGAAAAGCAAGAAGTTGCTGTACAAAATTCATTTAGATCAAATGTGTATCCTGGTGCTTATCTGTGTTCCAACTTCTACACTGAGAGCCAGGGTGGTGTGAGGGAAGGGTGGGCCGTGGAGACACTGGTTCAAATCCCCATTCAGCTGTGTAACTTAATAGGTGAGCTTTTCTCTTTGCTGCCCCCACACGAAGGCTGAAGGAAAATAATCTTCCCTTCAACTTGACTCATTGCTCTTAACTGGCATATGCATGTTGCTTTCTGTAAGGAGCAGAGAGCAGCAACATGATGGCAACACACAGACACAGCCCGCAGACCCCACGGGTGCAGGCAGAGAAAATGGACTCCTTAACAGTTGACCCCCCCCCCCAACCCTGCAAGGGGTGTATATGAACATAGGAAGTTTCCATATACTGAGTCAGACCATTGTCTATCTAGCTCAGTATTGTCTTCACAGACTGGCAGCGGCTTCTCCAAGGTTGCAGGCAGGAATCTCTCTTAGCCCTATCTTGGAGAAGACAGAGAGGGAACTTGAAACCTTCTGCTCTTCCCAGGGCGGCTTCATCCCCTGAGGGGAATCTCTTACAGTGCTCACACATCAAGTCTCCCATTCATATGCAACCAGGGCAGA
Organism: Hemicordylus capensis; assembly: GCF_027244095.1. NCBI lineage: Eukaryota > Metazoa > Chordata > Lepidosauria > Squamata > Cordylidae > Hemicordylus > Hemicordylus capensis. The sequence continues at coordinate 330,918,297 of NC_069657.1, read as the reverse complement.
CCCTGCTTAGCTACGGGGACAAGTCATGCTGGCTACCACAAGACCAGCTCTCTCATAGACCTCTCATAGTATGAGTCTCTAGCTTTTTGATAAGCCAGCTCTCTCCCCACCCCACTTCAGGCTTCCAAGTAAGCTGCTTGCTACATAGTTATTTGATGGAACTCTGAGGTCCTCCATAGAAGAACTCCCAAGGGGTTGTGTAGGTCACGCTGTCACTGTGCTACCTTCTAGCACAACTAGGTATGAGGGGTGTTACTGTGAAACAGTATCTCCATTCACCTCCTCCTGATGGCCTGGAAGGATTTGGTGGTCTGCAATATTAAAGGCCAATGTGAGGTCTGAGGGGAGCAGCAGGTCATCCTTGTTTGTTAGTAGACACCCAAAAGTGCCTCATGGCAGTTCTGAGTGTATGGCAGATTAAAAGGCTTTGCACTAGGGGTGTGCAATTTGGGTTTTCGGTGATTCAGTTCGGGATCCGAACCGAATCACCCCCGTTCTGTTCTGTGCCTGAATATGGGCTACCCGAATCACCCCTGATTCGGTTCGGATTCGGATTAAATCTGAATCGATTCAGGTTAGAAAAATGGGTCCCAGGGGCAAAATAGTGTGGTGGGGTGGTAGTGCCTAATGGGTGGAGGCTACCACCTGAATTTCTGGGGGATTGGGCAAAGGGCTGATTTTTGGGGAATTTTTTAAGTTTTAGTGTCTTTGGGGCAGATTGGGGGCATAGCGTGGGATCTGGGCAAAAAGAGTGGGGTGGGGTGGTAGTGCCTAATGGGTGGAGGCTACCACCCCAATTTCAGAGTGATTGGGCAGAGGGCTGATTTTTGGGGTATTGTTGAAGTTTATGCATCTTTAAGGTTTTTCTCCATAAAGAAGCATGGAGGTATCAGCAAATGTATAGCTTCACGTCGGGGGCAAAGGGGTGGCCTAGAGCAGTGTGGGGTTGGTGGTAGTGCCAGGTAGGGTCAAGGAAGCTACCTGAATTTTTTCAAAGGATTTGGGCAGAGGGCTGATTTTTGGGGAATTGTTAAAGTTTACGCGTCTTTAAGGTTTTTCCTCATAAGGTATAATAATGGAGCTTTCAGCAGCCCCATAAGTGCACTTGGGGGGCGCTGGGGTGGCCCAGAGTGAGTGGTGGTGTAGTGCACATAGGGTGCCAACCACCCCCATGGGTTTCTAACCCATGGCGTACAGGGTTCTGTTGTTTCTGAGGTATTCTGAGTGTGGATTCTATGATAGCAAATGAGATTTTTCAATGAAACACCATTAATCCCCAAGTGCACTTATGGGGCTGCTGAAAGCTCCATTGTTATCCATTGGTATCCATGTTCCTCCACAATTAGCTGCCCCTATGATAAGAATCAGATAGTGAGGCTAAGGAGGAATCCAGGCTTTTCACTTTTGGGCAGGGTTCCTGCATTGAGTGTGTGTGTGGGGAAAGTGTCATAAGTTTCTCAGGTATGCAATGAGAGAATTGCTTGGTTAGCTGCTTTATTTATCTTTTCTTCTCAGGCAGGAGAATGTTGTGGTAGCAATAGCTGGCTTTTTAACCCCAAGTAACAAAAAGGCTTGGGCTACTCCTGCTAAAATATAGTGTATATGAGTATTTTAAAATCATCAGCGTTTTATATGATTATATTTAAAAAAATCAGGATCCTCCACAAATTTATGTATGTATTACACTTTATATCCTGCTCTTCCTCCAAGGAGCCCAGAGCAGTGTACGACATAAGTTTCTCCTCACATCAGCCCTGTGAAGTAGGTTAGGCTGAGAGAGAAGTGACTGGCTCAGAGTCACCCAGCAAGTATTATAGCGGAATGGGGATTTGAACTCGGGTCTCCCCAGTCCTAGTCCGGCACGCTAACCACTATACCACGCTGGCTCTATATGTTGTTATATGTTGTTCCAGACTATTACCACCCATATATTCCTTGGCGGTGTGAGTGTGTGTGTGAGGGAGGGAGGGAGAGAGGGAGGGAGGGTGTGTATATGTTATATTTTGTACACTACCTTGACTGCAACTATTTTGCTAAGTCATGTATCAAGTACAGAAGTCTTTCAATCCCTTCCCAGAGTGAAGGACTGTTCACAAAAACATCTGGATGAGTGGCAGTCATTTGAAAAGCCTGTGCGTGTTGATTATGTGGATCTATTGACATGGACAAAACACAGGTTTTGGCATGGCACCACAAGGTGTGCTTTTCTGAATGACTGCAGTGGCAAATCAAAAGCTGAATTTAGCATGTGGTAGTAGATGCATGTAAGAAGCTCACTATGGGATAAAGCCTATATGCAGTCTTTTTATGTTTGTAGTAGACTTTTAAATTGGCCCTAGATCTCAGAGAAATGCAGAGTTACACATAGACACATAAAGAAGTAGCTGAGAATGGTTTAAATCAAAATCACACTGTGTCGTGTGATTCACACTGTGTAGAAAATGTTATTACACAACCATGTCTCCTTTGCATTATTTTATATTGGATTTTGTGAATGAAATTCTCTGCACCATTGAAGTCATTGGTTTTTTTGGAGAAGATTGGAGAAAGACAGAGAAAATGAATTCAATTTGCTCCTAGTTTTGCCTTTTGATTCCCCTCCCCCTAGTAATTGCTGCTTTTCATCAAGCTGTTTTATCTGAGAGATATGGACCAGTAATGGAGCAAGTCTTGTTTAATAAGGTTTATAATTGGCATTCCTTCTTAGTATTAAGAGCTCTGAAACCTTGTGAACAATGGAGGATTTAAAAGAAACTGCTTACAGTAAAGGACATTCTTTTAAAAAAGTAACATACTTTTTGTTAATGAATTGACACTTCTTGTATAGGGGGAAGTTATTTTGTCCTTCACATCTGATGACTAATTTATAACAAAATGGCTTTAGAACAGAGTGATAATGGTATTATGTCTGGCTCTCATGGTCTGCTTAATCAAGTGCTCTGGTCTGTCTCTCCGCCCGCCCCCCGCCCCCTGTCTTTTCCTTCCTCCTAATGGAAAAATGTGCCATTTCCATTTTGTAGCAATTATGTTCTTCACACTGAGTATTGTGTTTTTATGGAAATTATAAGGAGATTATTGCAGATAAATGTAGTGATTTTAGTGGGGTTTTTTTTAAAAAAAATCTCTGAAATGGCTGACTTACATTTGTAATAAATGTTTAGCTATAAATTAGTGTCTTTATCCTCTACTTGTTGTTGGGGCTGTCTCTAGTCTAGTCTTACAGAGGCCATGTTTTAACTTCTGGTAATGCAGTGGTCACTCATCTCAGGCTAGAGAGGATATTTCCCCCCACAACACTGCTAATGGTGTGACAGAGGCATCTTTGCCCACAGTAGGTACATCCGCTATCCTAGCCAGTGTTTTGCAGGTTTTTGTTTTACAGGTTTTTGTAGTGTTCCAAAACATCTATTTTATTTATTTATTTGTTTGTTTTTATTTATTCAATTTCTATACTGACCTTCCAAAAATGGCTCAGAGCAGTTTACACTGCTCTGAGAAATAACAAATAAATAAGATGGATCCCTGTCCCCAAAGGGCTCACAATCTAAAAGAAACATAAGATAGACACCAGCAACAGTCACTGGAGGTACTGTGCTAGGGGTGGATAGGGCCAGTTACTCTCCCCCTGCTAAATAAATGAGAATCACCACATTAAAAGGTGCCTCTTTGCCAAGTTTCCCCCCAACTGCCAGCCTCATAGTGGTCTGTTAAGGTTACAGTATTTTGTGTTCATCATTTAGATGTCCACATAGAGTAGGTGCCCCTGATGGGTCTGCTTAAAATGGTGCTTTTAATGGTGGCAGCAGGTCCACCATTATAATGTTACACCTACACCTATGTGCCACAATAGAACATCATCCTAAATTATTTTTTAAAAGGTTTTGTAAATTGTGGACGATCCGTCATTTAATGGTACTAGAGAAAGACATGCTGTTCTGGTAGCTCCAAGTCTTAACACCCACATTAGTTTGGGAGGATGAATACAACTGAAGGAAGCCCGGGTGGGTGCGCAGCTGGGGGAGTCAGTCATGTGACTTGCCTCTGGGGGGCCCTCCAAGGCAGTGGGCCCCCAAACAACTGTCTCCCCTTGCCCTATTATAGTTATGCCCCTGTTATTGGCATAACATCTCATTCATCTTTAAGCCAAATAGCTTGACTGACATTCCTTTGTCAGTTGAGGAGCTCAGGAACTGAGTCGCGAATTCATGATATTTAAGTCTTCTCTGGTTTTCTTCTGTTGAGCTGGGCATTCTTTTAGTGAGTGTCAAATCTGTTTACACTTTTAACTAATCTGTATATTGGCTTCATGCCCAGAAGTTTCTCTAGAGGGGTGGGGGAGCAATATGATCAGCAAAGTCATGCTGTGTCTCATCTGAATCTCTGATTTAGTTGACTGTTTCTGCTGCTACCAGCATAGGGCTACTTATCATATTTTGGATATCTTGAAGACTAAGGTATATCCTTATATTCACATTTCCTCTCCGCTATAGTATTCAAATACCACATGAAGAATAAATAGCAAATCTACAAGTCTGTTTTTCTTTCCTTTCTTTAAAATTAGAATAAAATAAAATAAAAATGCTTGTTTGGGCTTGCAGGTTTTTCAAGGAGTCTGTGTGAGGGTTGATTGGCAGAAGGATTCAGTTTGCTATATAACCTACTGTTTAGATGGTATAGATTATATAACAAATGGAATCCTTTAGATGTTATATCACCTTAAGTGGCACAGCGGGGAAATGCTTGACTAACAAGCAGAAGGTTGCTGGTTTGAATCCCTGCTGGTACTATATTGGGCAGCAGCAATATAGGAAGATGCTGAAAGGCATCATCTCATATTGTGCGGGTGCAGGCAATGGTAACCCCCTCCTGTATTCTACCAAAGAAAACCACAGGACTCTGTGGGCACCAAGAGTCAAAATCGACTTGATGCACACTTTACCTTTACTTTAGATGTTATGCTTTGATGCAATGCTAAGCTTTATTCAGACATGAAAACACACTGACTTAAAAATAAATAAATCAGGATGCAACTTGAGCATAGTTGCCCTTCTTTAAGCAAAAGTCGAGAATTGTACATTTCCATAGTGCAATCTCAGCTGGAGTGATCACAAGTCCAAGAGGTTAAGGATTCTCTAGCAGTTGTGTAGGAGAGGGAATACTGGCTAGATGTAGTAGCTTTCCTCTCCCCTACATGACAGATTACACTTACAAATATTTCCACTACTTATCAAAGTAAGATCTGTAGCATAGTTCACTGCATTTATATATACAAGCCCACTTTGCTCGCTTTCAGATCACAATATATAAATGAACTGGCTAATAGTCTAACAAAGTAAGCACAGAAAGTATGCATATAAGGAGGGACTGCAGGGATATGCCAGGAGCCCTTGCAACTCCTCTAGTCTCCTTGCACGTCTGCTGTTGCTCAAAAACCATTAGAGTGTGGAGTGTTCTCCATGCTCCAGAAGAGCTCTGTGAGAGCAGAAATACATTGTTGTGGGTCAGTCCCTCTTTATGGACATGCTTTCTTAGTCAGGACAACTAGCATGGGGCATTCCCTTTATAGAACTTATACATGGAGGCCAGGACTCCCCAAAGCCTCACAAAGCTGCTTTCCATTATGAATCTGAATAAATGAAGTCACTCTCACCCTTTCAGCAATAGTTTACATATTAAACCACCATGGTTTTTACAGATGGAAGATTACAACCACACCATCCAGAAGCTGCTAGAAGTTCTGCAGCTGTTAGTAATTTCCATATCAGCTCTTACTTCCTATTATAATTTTATTTATTTATTTGAAGTATAGAGAGACTATCAAGACTTCCCTAGAAAGGTTTGTGGGAATCACACAACTATGCAAAATGTAAGCAATGGTGGGAGTGGGAATCACAAACCTCATGCTTTGAACCAGGGTGTGTAAACAAAGCTATGAAAGAATCTGTGCTTAATAAGAGGGGTCCAGTATTCTATTTGAATTTTAAGTATGGCAAGTTAAAACTGTGCCAATATAAGAAGGGTTGACTTTCAAGTCTAGTTGTTGGAAAAACAGGTCACATTGGGACTGTTGTATGTTTCAAATCTGTGCAATTCAGAGGAAGGTGCATGCAGTGTGCTAGAGAACCTTTTCATTTGTGGTTGTGCTCGAGCTGCAGAACAGAGCACCTGTGTGCTGAAGTTCGTTCACCTTCTCAAGTCTCATGCCAAATCCCCAAATGCTCTTACATGTGAGAGAGATGAAAAGCAATTTGGGGGTTTATTTGCAGACCACAAAGGAAATTGCCCAAATAACTCTGGCACACTATGGTATCCCATTTGTGTGGGTGAACTTATGTATCTGTTTAGGAAGATAACCATTATTGCTGCCTCAAATTGGATTGCTGCTAGTATGGTGGTTGCTGAAATTAGAAGAGATATTATTTTTATACAGGCCATTGTGTTTTTTTTGTAAAACCACCTTGGAATTTTTTTCATTTGAAGGGCAATATAGAAAGTTCCCAAACAATGTGGGAGTGTGTGTGTAAGAATCGTGAGGACGTGAAGTAAATTCCAGATGGAGGCCGTGGGATACGGTTTCTATCACCCAGGCATCTGATGTAGAATGGTTTCATGATGCTGCGAAAAGACGGAGCCAGCCCCCGACGGGTAAGGAGTCATTGTTTTCTTCCTTGCTGGAATCCAGATCTGAAGGGCTGTCTTGGGACATGGGTCCTGTTGTTTCCTCTGTTTCCGCTGTTGCTGGCCCTGTTGTCACCAGGTGGGTCTGGAATTGTTACTGAATGGCCGGTAGTCTCTGGAGAAGTTGAAGGAGGATCTCTGGAAGGACCTATAGGGATGAAAATTATTTGAAGAGAACCTACCCGGTTGGTTATATTCCCTTCTGGATACAGGCATTGCCTTTTTCTTATCCCTAGTCTCTACTAGAATGGGTTCCAGAGAATCCCCGAAAAGCTTAGCCCTGGAGAAGGGGAATGAGGCCAGGTTAAGTTTGGATTTGTGGTCCACTTTCCAGTTTTTTAAACCAAAGGCATCTCCTCATTGCCACCCCTGCAGCCATGGATCTAAATGTGTGTTGGATACAGTCCAAAATAGAATCAGCCATGAAGGCTGCTGCTTTTGCTAGTTTGTTGATCTCTTGTCTAAGCTGTTTGTTCTCAGGTGGGATGAGTTGTATCAATTTTTTAACCCACAGCACTGATGCCTGCATGAAAATGGAATTTGCAGTGGCTGACTACTGTTGCTGTGCTATCATGTACTTTGCGGAAAAGGAAATTGCATTTCTTATCTTTGGTAATTTTGAGTTGCTTGTTCCGGAAACCAATTGTGCCACAGGAGCATCTACAATGGGAGAAACCAATAAGGCCATAACATCATCAGGTAGAGTATACAGTTTTTTAGGGAATGGAGATGTTCGTTTGGCATCAAAAGCTACTTTCTACTCAGCAATCATAGCATCCCTGAAGAGAGGGGGAAAGGGTACAGAGATCGAGGAGGCTGAGGTGGAAGGAAAAACCGTCTGATCAAAACCTGGTTGCGGTTGAGCAATGGACTCTGGAGAGACATCCTTAATAACCCTCTGTGCCTTTGCCAATAAGAACTCGAAGTCAGATGGTTGGAACAGTCTGAATGAACGGACCTGTTGGGAGGTGGTGGGGGTGGGGGTGGGAGGAGACAGGGGATGAAGGGAGAAAGGGAGGAGGAAGACAGGCCTGGTAAAGATGATAGGAGAGCTCTCTCTAAAATGATGTTGCCTGAGGCGAGACAGGAACGGGACTGGGATTTTGGTGTCTCTTTCTTAACTACTGGGTATGGGCAACAGCTTTTGAATTTTACTTTGAGTCTCCTGAGGCATGATTTGGCACACAACCCAGTATTTGGGATGAACTCAGACAACTGTGTTAAAAACTGAGCTGGATGTGAACTTGCAGAATCAATGCAGGCAAAAAAGAACCGCTTCTTTGTCACCTGTATTGCCAGAGCATAGATCTTTAAATGTGTTCTATGTTGTAAGCAATCTGATTCATGTTGAGTCTTCTTCCACTTGTGCTCTAGTAGTCTACCTTGCCACGTCAGCTTCTGTAATCCTTCATCCATTGCACCCCAAGTGTGCTGAACTCCACGATTTGCCCAAATGCGGGAAACTTGACTGCATAATTTGTGGTAGCACCATGGTGCTAATTCTGAAGCACGTTGGAGAGGATGCTTAGGAGCAATTGTGTTAACTGCTCTAGTGAGTTTGTTATTCCATGTTTTCACCAGAGCATTGACAGATATCTCAAGCTTTTACTTTAAATGTCTATGTGGAATAGAGAGACAAGGATGGTGACATCATTCGGGGGCAGGGACTGGGAGGGATGGCAGAATGAGGGCTACCTGTTAAAGGTAGAGGAATTCTGAGAGAGAGAGACTTCTTCAGGTGAGTAACTTGTTATGCAGATGGCATTGATGGCAGGGTTTCATTTTCTGGGACCACAATGAATCTAAGCTACCTTCATGAAAGTGTAGTGACGGGACAGGTCTGCATCTCAGAAGACTGGGGAAATTGTGTTTGGCAGAAGTCTGAGGAAACTGATAAAGCCCTTCCTAGGGCTTTTAATAAGGAAAACTCAGAACTCCACAATGGTTTGTGAGTGTAATCTGTGTGCGTAGCATGCACCACACGTGCATTTTCCTTGTCTGTACATACATACTCTGTTGCCCAGAGCAATGTTTCATGACATTTTGAAGCCTACAGGGTGAGAGGAAGTCCTCAAAACTGGGAATCTGACAACACAATTGCAGAAGAATGTTGCATTCATTGATGAAGACACTCTGGAGATTAGTAGTGGAGTCTGCAAGAGGCTTTGGCTGGAGGTGAAGAATTGGAAATAGGTGTGCTTGATCAGGGTCTTGATTCTAGAGGAGCCTGGACTACTTGCTTTACTTTTCTGATTGCTATTAGTCACAGTTTCCATCATCTAATACAATGTAACATTTGCATGGTTTGAATTTTTGAATTGCACAAATGTGTGTGTGTGTTAGAACGTTTTTAGCACTCCCTCCCACCCCCAGGGACTGCACATTTTGTGTCTGGCTGCACATTAAATTAAAAAACACACACAACAAAACCCTGACCCTCCCTTTTATCTTTTAAGACTGGCAGGGTGGGAAATAGTGACTGGCTCTAGGTCATCCAGTGAGCTTCACAGCTGAGTGGGAATTTGAATTTAGTCCCACACTTTAACCACTATGTTGCACGGGTTCAGATATAGCTTGCTTTTGATTAGGAGACTGAAACCTTTCTAGCTAAGCAACTTAAATCTTTGCTTACCCTGTGTGAGAGGGAGAAGGCAACTATTAGAAAGTTATTTAAAGTATTTAATAAAAATGGGGCACTTGCTAATCACTCATTCAAGCTTTAAGTTAAATACTGAAAATTCCCCAAAGGGGCCAGCATCATAAGTATCATAGATTGCTGCAATTAAATCCAGTATTTTAAGTTATTCTTAATACTCTTTCTGGGCAGCTATTCCACCTGCTTAAGCTTCACTCCACAAACACTTATTAGCTTTGACTGTTGAAACTCCAGGCTAAATTGAATGGCCAAAGAAATGAAACAAAAAACAAAAATGATGCCCTAAACAGTTTAAATGTGTCTTTCCTGTTCCATAAATCTGATATATAATAGATTTATTGGCCATAGTGAACACACCTTTCAGCTGGAATAAGAGTAGCTACTTAAAACCCAGCATTAAGCAGAGAGCAACTTTAATATGGCTATATAGCTTATTGTGGTACTCAGTAATCAAACTATATAGTGGTGCCCATTTCTGTCTTCTATTATGAGATTGAGAGTTTGAGGCTTATCAGTTACTAACAGGTAGTCTGAGTTAGAGTCTGGTTGCAATAAACATAGACTGGAATAAATATTCCTACAGTCACAGTAGTAATTTTACTATAGTGACAGCCAATAGGCTGCCAATTATGTTTGGAGCGCCACTTATAACTCTCAAACATTCCTGCAGAGATTACAATAACCATCTTATGGGTACACCTTTAAAAACTGAAGCATCCCTGAGTAATCACTGCCATTCCACATATATCTGCAGTTAGGGAAGAAGCAGTTAGTAGATGGAGGGAAATTTCTCTTGGTATAGGTACATTTTATTAGGAAGGACAAACAACTGGCTGTTTAGTTTTGCCAGTTTTTAATACAGCTGAATTGTCTCTTGAGTGACTTCATGATACTTCTCAGTTCCAATACATTATGCCTCTTTCCATCTATCCCACACAAACATGCATGCTTTCATACACAATTCCTGAGCTCTGCTTGCATCCATTTTAGACACTGACAGTCAAGCAAACATGCTTAACTGTTGCTCTATGGTGTGGGTCACACAGGCTATTATTGTGGTAATCTTAGTGTAAATCCAGGGATTTCTTCCCCATAAAGGGAAATTTTTATGCACGTGGAAGGAAATTTGATGAAGGAAATTTGGGATAATGGAAGATACTTTCCAGAGAGGGTGTGACTTGCAGCTGGGTTTGAGCTCCCAACTCCTCACCTTATAGACTTTACATTCTGGACATTTGGTAACTTTGAGCAAAGCTAATATTAAAGGAACATGGGGATAATGACTCCAGACTGAGCTAAGTATGAACGAATATGGAGAGAAGTCATGTCCTGTGATGGCTTTTTGCGGCCAACACTTACACAATGGGTAACCCAATCTGACCCTGACCTTACCAGGATTCACAGAATTGTGTTGCTGCAAAGATTAAACATGTTTCATCATTGAACACTTTAGCCATGCTGCTTAATACCAGCCGAATGCACATTCCCTGCCTGTGTTTCTATTACAGGATTGCTTTAAAAACAGTGCACACATTGACCTATGCAAATAAGATTTCCTTGCCCGGCTTAATATTTCTGTGTAATTGCTTTCATCTTTAAGCATGCAGAAAACATTGATACCTCCTCCCCTTTCCATTGCCAGTTTATTAATGCACAGTTTTTATGAATATGCATAGTCTTCTACAGAATCAAGCAGAATAACCCCTGCCAACTTGACAAAGAGGCACCTTTTAACGTGGTGATTCTCTTTATGAGCAGGGGGAGAGTAACTGGCCCTATTCACCCCCAGCACAGTACCTCCAGTGACTGTTGCTGGTGTCTATCTTATGTTTCTTTTTAGATTGTGAGCCCTTTGGGGACAGGGATCCATCTTATTTATGTATTATTTCTCTGTGTAAACTGCCCTGAGCCATATTTGGAAGGGCGGTATAGAAATAGAATGAATGAATAAATAAATAAATAAATAAATAAGGACCTGGGATGGCTGAATTTTATCATCAATACTGTTGGTTATTATAGATATCGTTGCAAAATATAGGCTGTTCCCAGTAAAGCTGCTTTTTGTAATTGGCTGATGGTTATTTCTGTGGCCCCTATGGTGTTGAGGTGCTCTTCAAGGTCTTTTGGAACTGCACCCAGGGCGCCAATTACCACTGGGATTATTTGGGTCTTTTTCTGCCACAGCCTTTCAATTTCGATTTGTAGATCTTTGTATTTGGTGATTTTTTCTATTTCTTTTTCTTCTATTCTGCTACCCCCTGGTATTGACTCGATGTCTGGATAAAACAAACCAGTCAATAACACCTGTCTGACCGAATAAACAAGAAATAATAGTAAGGCTGTGATATATACCTAGCAGTAGCCACATAAGTTATTCTAATTGAAGGACTAATCTGTTCGCCTTCTGTTTGCAATATGATCACTTGTGGGAGGATATTTAGAATGGAGTTCTGAATTTCATGAGCCCACTCATGAGCCCACTTTTGAGCCCACGCAAAAGACACTGTGCTTGGCTTGACCACATGATTCCTCTGTCTAGTTTGTGGGTGTGCATGGACCAGTTGGGGCATTTAGATTAGGGATGTGCAGAACCAGTTTGATAGCAAACTGGACTGCCATGAACTGGGCCAGTTTGAGCAGTTTAAACTGGATCCACTTTGAACCAGTTTGAGCTGGTTCATTGAAAAACTGCTCAGCCCAACTGCTCGGTTCAACCAAACGAATTCAAATATCCATGGTTCAGTCTGAGTTTGGACCGAACCACAGGTATTTGAACCAGTTTGGTCAAACTGATCGGCTGGGCCAGCTGGTTCGATGAACCAGCTCAAACTGGTTCAAAGCGTTACATGATCAAACTGCTTGAACCAGCCTGGTTCATGGTGGTCTGGTTTGCTATTGAACCAGTTCTGCACATCCCTAATTTAGATGTTAATGGAGTGATGTGGGACCGGGCTGCAGGGAAGCAGTTTCTAGGGAGGCCAGAGAGAGGTCCTGCCCCCTAACCTTTTGTTCTGTCCCTCTTAGCTAATATTTATGAGGCTAAGGTGGGGGGGCAGGGTGTAGAGGAGCTGATTAGGCTAAAATTGAAGGAAGTCAGGGCATGGAACTTGAAGATTTCATTAAAGGCCCCTACCTTTCCTTCAGTAATTTGAACACTGCATGTTATTACAGAAACATGTGAATTGAGCCTGTGAGAATGAATCCCTATCTTCTGGGAGAGCAAAGAGCTTTGATTACTGTAAAAACAATGAAGTGTTTTATGAATAAGTATGGTATCTTAAAAGACTAACATACTTATTACAGCAAAAGCTTTCGTGGACTGTATTTTTGTGTGTGTTGCATTTTTATACCACCCTTCTGCCTTGACAAAGGCACCCAAAGCGGTTTACAATATTAAAGAACAAAGAAATGACATAAAATTAAAAGCACTGTTGTCTGCTTGGGGGTCGCATAACTGTAGTCCATGAAAGCATATGCTACAATACTGTACATGTGTTAGTCTGTAAGCTGCCATAAAGCTCTGTTGGTTTTGCTGCTACAAACACAGTTAACCCTCTGGAAGTGATTACCATTGTAGATGTTCCAAGAACAGCATTATATATGCATTGTTCAATTATACTCTTTCCTCAACAAGTATTTATGGTTCGAGGCTAGCCATCTTCAAGCAAGTGTCACAAGGGTAATGTAATGATTTCTGTGTTGGGATATTTAATCATCATCATCATCATCATATTGCTTCAGCATTACAGGCAAACAGGTGCAAATGACTGGGTGACTCTGGGCCAGTCACTTCTCTCTCAGCCTAACCTACCTCACAGAGGATAAAGATAACTATGTACACCACTCTGGGCACCTTAGAGAAAGAGTGCAGTACAAATGCATAAATAAATAAATAGTGCCTGGGGTTGGCTTCCAAACCAGAACAAGTCATAAGTAACAACGGTGCAGGGGGGAAATGGCTTGCCTAGCAAGCATGAAGTTGCTGGTTCAAATCCCTGCTGGTATGTTTCCCAGACTATGAGAAGCATCTTTATTGGGCAGCAGTGATATAGGAAGATGCTGAAAGTCATCATCTCATGCTGCGCGGGAGATGGCAATGGTAAACCCCTCCTGTATTCTACCAAAGAAAAACCACAGGGCTCTGTGGTCAGCAGGAGTCGACACCAACTCGATGGCACACTTTACTTAGGCATATAGGAACCTGGTAGTTCACATGTACTATTCAAATATATTTCCATGGACAGCAGGAAGAAAATTTCAAATATGTTTAGGCATTGGTAGCAGTCCTTCATATTATAAAAGAACATGGTCCACAGAATGGGCCTTCAGACCAATTCTACGGTTGCAGCTGAAGAGCTGACTCCTCTGTATGCTGTCAGGGAGAGAGATTGCCAGAGAAGTATACCTAAGATACTCTGAGTTCTTTGGAGGCAGAACAAGGTATAAGGGTAATAAAGAATAACTTTATAATACTAATATAAGAAAAATAATAATAAGGATATATACATGAACACACACACACATGTATGTACTTTCAGAATGGGAGATGAAGGAAGCCAAGAGGTGTGTGCTTCTGCTTTCCCTTCCAGAAAAGAATTATCTGCTCCCACAGTCAGTCACCCAGGGAAGCAGAAGCAAAGGGAAACACCCTCAGGCCTTTGTCCTTGGAGTGGGTGGGTGGGGGGGTCTATGTGTAGATTTTTTTTTCTTGTTAATTTGTTTTTTTTTTAAAAAAACATAATACTGCAATCCATTGTAAGCCACCTTGAGGACAATTCGATGGAAAGGCAGGGTATAAATCCAATACGTGAATAATGAATGAAATAAATATTTGTTCCAAGTATAGCATATTTTTTTCTAAATAGCTGCTAACTGCGTGATGAGTTTATAGACAATAACTCTGTGGCCAGAAATGATAGGTATTTCTCAGATAAAGTGTTCATTTAATTGATGCAGTCTAAAAACAGATCATTTGTCCAACAGCAGTTTCTCAAGGTCAGAAGAACATTGGAGAGCTAATATGTGCCAGAGCTTAGTGAAGTAGGGTTGGGTCACACAAGTACTTGCAACACTTGATTTATCTTCTGTTGATTACTCAATACTTGACTCACCAATGGATGTATGAACTGTCTGCACTGAAGAGATTCTAATGAAAAGCATTGTTTGTGGTGATGTAAGATGATCTGAGAAAATAAAATGAGAAAAATGAGAAAATAAAAAAATAAAATAAATTAAAAAAAATAAATCTGGAAGTTAGGAACATAGGAAACTGCCATATACTGAGTCAGACCCATTGGTCTATCTAGCTCAGTCTTGTCTTCACAGACTGGCCGTGGCTTCTCCAAGGTTGCAGGCAGGAATCTCTGTCAGCCCTATCTTGGAGATGCCAGGGAGGGAACTTGGAACCTTCTGCTCTTCCCAGATTGGCTTCATCCCCTGAGGGGAATATCTTGCAGTGCTCACACATCAAGTCTCCCATTCATATGCAGCCAGAGCAGACCTTGCTTAGCTATGGGGACAAGTCATGCTTGCTACCACAAGACCTGGCTTTTGATTTGTGACAAGTCAGCATCATGCTACAGCCATCATGATGAAAGAGCATGTGTGAATCATGCTGAATTATTAATCTGTGGAAGATTTTGTTATCAGAAATAGCTCACTCTTGTAAAAATGGAATAAGGGCTCGTAGATTATTTTACAACAGAGGAATAGTTATTAAGAGAAGTAGATAGGAGGCTTGAGTCCCAATTAGCCCATCTCAGAATCTTAGCCTGGAAAGAACCGTTGAGCTATTCTGTACACCGGGGGGTGTGAGGGGGTTGGGGTTGGGGAGAATTGATGCTGAAGGAGCTGCCACAGAAGGTTGGCGATTGGTCCAGAGTGACCAATTATTGACTGGCTGGGACCCTGGCTGATTCATATACCTCCTTGCTGGCATGAGGCTCTGAGACACAGTGGTCATGCCAAATATTTACAAGGCTGGCATGTTTATTTCTCATGTTAGCATTGCACTTCCTTCTGAGACTGCTAGTGTGGGCATGTGGTGTGGGCATCTGGCAGAACCATACAACTGATGACTGCATATACAAACATGGACAAATTTGTTGGTACCCTTACAGCTCATTGAAAAAGTGTTTTATGCCTCCTGAAAAGTGATTACATGTAAAGCAGTTGTCCCATGTATACCTGCATGCCTTTGATATGTCATCGAGTAAAGCAAAACAAGTGTGAAAAACGATAAAGTAGTGCTTATTCTACAAAGATATTCTAAAGTGGCCTGGGCACATTGGTTGGTACCCCTAGAAAAGATTAGAAATAATTGGATTAGAGTGATTTTTTAAATTAGCTGTTTTCTTTCATTAGTATCACACATGCTTCCAAAAAATCAGTCATTCAACATATTTAAATGGAGAAAAGTAGTCACTCTGCTGTTTGGTATCATCCTGTGTCCCACAATGAACATTGACTAGAGAAAGAAAAGGAGTTGTCTGAGGAGATCAGAAAGAAAATTATAGACAAGCTTGTTAAAGGCAAAGGCTATAAGACCATCTCCAAGCAGTTTGATGTTCCTGTGACAACAGCTGCAAATATTATTAAGAAATTCAAGGTCCATGGGACTGTAGCCAATCTTCCTAGACGCGGCCGCAAGAGGAAAATCGACCCCAGAATGGGCAGAAGGATAGTGAGAATGGTAGAAAAAAAGCCAAGGACAACGTCCAAAGAGGTATAAGCTGAACTCCAAGGTCAAGGTCCATCAGTGTCTGATTGTATCATCCCTCGCTTTTTGAGTGACAGGGGGCTCAATGGAAGAAGACCCAGGAGGACTCCACTGTAGAAAGAAAAACATAAAAGAGCCAGACTGGAATTTGCTCAAATGCATATTGACAAGCCACAATGTTTCTGGGAGAATGTCCTTTGGACACGTGGGACAAAACTGGAGGTTTTTGGCAAGTCACATCAGCTCTATGTCCACAGATGAAAAAATGAAGCTTTCAAAGAAAAGAACACCATACCTACTGTGAAACATGGAGGAGGCTAGGTTATGTTTTGGGTCTGCTTTGCTGTGTCTGGCACGGGGTGCCTTGAGTCTGTGCAGGGACCAATGAAATCTCAAGACATTCTGTAGTGAAACGTACTGCCCAGTGACAGAAAGCTTTGTCTCAGTCGCAGGTCATGGATCCTCCAACAGGATAACGACCCAAAACACACAGCTAAAAGCACCCAAGAATGGCTAAGAACAAAACATTGGACTATTCAGCGAGCATGGTGTAGTGGTTAGAGTGCTGGACTAGGACTGGGAAGACCTGAGTTCAAATCCCCATTCAGCCATAATACTTGCTGGGTGACTCTGGGCCAGTTACTTCTCTCTCAGCCTAGCCTACTTCACAGGGTTGTTGTGGGAGAAGCTTAAATATTTAAGTTTCTGGCTCCTTGGAGGAAGAGCGGGATATAAAATATAAATAAATAAATAATAATAATAATAATAATAATAATAATAATAAATATTCTGAAGTGGCCTTCTGTGAACCCTGATTTGAATCCTATCAAACGTCTATGGTAAGAACTGAAACATGCAGTCTGGAGAAGGCACCCTTCCAACCTGACACAGCTGGAACAGTTTGCTCAGGAAGAGTGGGCCAAACTACCTGTTGACAGGTGCAGAAGTCTCACTGAGAGCTTCAGGGATCGCTTGTTTGCAGTGACTGCCTCTAAAGGTTGCGCAACAAAATCTTAGGTTAAGGATCTCTTCATTTTTGTCCATGCCATTTTCATTTGTGTTATTATTTGAAATATTCTGTTGCATCAAGACTCTAAAGCAAAGTCTGGTTTTTGTTAAATGTGGAATAAACAATGATGGGTGCCAATTACTTTTGTCAGTTTCAAGTTATTTCAGAGACAATTGTGGGTTCTTCTTTTTTTGTGGAGGGTTACCAACACATTTGTCCATGTGTGTATAAGATTGAGAGCCCTTTCTCACAATCAGTGAGAAAGGGCTTGGGGAGCACAGGGAGGAAGGCTGTAAAACCTTTCCTCCCCCACAGACGATTCTCCTGTTTGTGCTGGGTGCACAGATTGCTTGATCCCATGGACATCAGCTTTCCCCAGCAGTGCGGAGGGTTAGGGGCTGGGATGCATCTCCTCGGCCCCCAGAAATCCCATAATGCACCGCACAAGTGCACGGTGCATTGTGGGTATCTCCCTGGCACTTGCCAGGTGATCTGCAGTCTCCTAGCCCCAGCTACAGGCAGGCACTACCGGCAGGTGATTTAAATAATTGGGCTAACAGTGTGCTCGCTCCCTTAACCCTTTTTAAGAGGCTGGCTTCCTTGGTGGGTTTGTCGCTGTGCCACCACCGGGAGCTGCACATCTCCCAGTGGTTCTTACATCAACCAAGTCTGGCCTTGGCTTTCTTAGCCTGGTTTTGGCTGGTCGTAAGAACAGCCTCTGATAGGCTACCATATATTATTAGATAATTTGTTGGCAATAGCTATGGTTTATTTTATAAAATAAATAAAAATGCTCTGGCTTTCTTTTAAGACTTGACTTGTTTGAACTTTGATATTTAATGAATATTGATATAACTACTTACTTTGCTAGAAGAGACAATTGCTAAAACATGCTTATAGGATGTTTGGAACCTTTTTGTAAGATTTGGAATATCAATATTTGGACCATAAGGTACAATCCTATTTTAATTGCCAGCTAGGAACATATATATATTCTCAGTAGGTCATGGGGTTGCTGAGAATGTATTGAGAAGTGTTAATATTTGTTGCATGTCTGCATGCCTCCTTTTTTATTCTAGTCTACATTTTAAAAATATTTTTGTTTTGCTCTATATTTGTCCATTTTGGTGTGGTCAATATATAAATAAGATTAGCTCTTGCATATGTTGTCCCTGTGATAAGGAGAGATGAAACCCAGGCCATATGGGAGGCTTTTCCTGCAGCAACAACTTTATCAAGATAATATACTGTAATTTGTTACACATGCTCTACTTCCCAGGGTGTTGAGAAGTTATTCACATGTTATGTTGAACACAGGTGTAGCAGTATACTTCCTATCTGTACCATGTATTGATAGGCCTGTACTCTGGTTCACTTTAAAAATGAACACAGGTACACTCATTCACACAAAAAACATAATGTCTGAAGAGGGCTCATTTGTCTTGACCCTTTGCTGCTCACAAAATATAAACGGCCTTGTCCAAGCTGGCATTCACATGTTTGCTAACTTGGCAAAGAGGCACCTTTTAATGTGGTGATTCTCTTTATTTAGCAGGGGGAGAGTAACTGGCCCTATCCACCCCCAGGACAGTACCTCCAGTGACTGTTGCTGGTTTCTTAAGTTTCTTTTTAGATTGTGAGCCCTTTGGGGACAGGGATCCATCTTATTTATTTATGTTTTCTCTGTGTAAACAGCCCTGAGCCATTTTTTGAAGGGCGGTATAGAAATCGAATGAATGAATGGTCCTTGCATCAGCCTTTATCCATCTGCTGACCTTGACACATAATAAGGCATTTCACACAACGAGTGTACTACTCTAGTTTGGTGCTGTGTGCCCTTCCATTTTCTGCTCATGTGTGAGTAAAAAACAAGGCTGGGGACTTGAGCAGCTCAGCATCAGCTGGGTAGGAGGGCTTTTCTTCTTACCTCATTCAGCAGCTCCCACCCAGCTGACGCTTAATAGACAATACTGTAACTGCCCAAGCCTCTGACCTTGTTATTTACTCACACACAATAAGAAAATGGAATCGCGCACAGTTCCCAAACTAGGGTAGGATACTTCTCCTATCATTTTAACTAGGGGTGTTCTAATCGATTCAGATACAAAATGATCCGTACCCAAATCTATCTATCTATCTATCTATCTATCTATCTATCTATCTATTTAACACATTTATATACCGTCCAAAACGCAAGTCTCTGGGCGGTTTACAACAAAACAATAAAAAAGATAAAAAGATTTAAAAAATTACAACAATTAAAATTTAAAATGTTAAAACTATTTTAAAAACGATTAAAACAATATCTAATTAAAAGCCTGGGTGAACAAATGTGTCTTTTAAAAAGTTGTAAGATATGGGGAGGCTCTTATTTCAGCAGGAAATATGTTCCAAAGTCTCACGGCAGCAATGGAGAAGGCCTGTCCCTGAGTAGCCACCAGACAAGCCAGTGGCAACTACCTGTTTTGGGCTATTTGTGGACAAAACAAATCACCCCTGTACTAGCTGGCCAGATTCAGGTCCAAAACAAATTGCCCAGATTTGGGACATGAAAAATTTGTAGTTTTGGACCTCCATTTTGTGGTGATCTCTCTTGCTGTTTCCATTTTGTGTCAGGAATTTTTTTTTAATCCCACCCTCCTAAACTTCAGATTTATGATTTGCAGTGTACAATGATTGACTGGCGATTTCCCCCTGGTTCCAGATTGACTCGTTTCCATTCAAATCTTTTGTTGCCCGGGGTGACTGACCCCGCATTGGCTAGGGGAAGGGTCAAAGAAGGGACAAGGGTGGGAGGAGTTCAAAGGAGGGATTTTCAAATGTACTTAAGGAGGCAGGCAGCCACCATTCTGCCTTTCTGCCTCATTGGAAAGGCATGAGAGCGAGCAAGAGCACCAGAGGAGCTTTGCCTTGCCTGCCTGCTGCATGGAGTAGATTCTCTGCTTTTTGCTCTTGCTTTCCTGACTGAGAAAAAAAGAATTTTTTTTCACCCTCTTCCTGTTGCTGAGAGAATCACTGCTTGCGCCTGCTGTCTGTTCGAATTGATTTGGGTGCAAAATGATTTGTACTTGAATCTACCTTTTTCATGATATTTGTGGACAAAACAAATCACCCCTGTGCTAGCTGGCCAGATTCAGACTAAAAACAAATCGGGGGTGATTAGATTCAGGTACAAATCAAATTTTAAAAATTGATTCGTGCACATCCCTACTTTTAACCATCATGGGAACTGCCTTAATCCAATTTTGAGCAGCTGTCAGAACATTACTGAACCAATTGAAGACTTGACTGTTCTTCATCCTATCTGCAGTTTCGTGAGATGATTCTGATCATGGTATTTCATAATGGAAATCTAAACAGATTATGTAAAGCTCGGGAAAAGCACCAGGTTCTTGCTGGGGAAGAGGCAAAGTATGTACACAACAATTATTTATTTCTCAAACTGCTATGCTTGAACACCTGCAGGGCTATTTTTAAAAATGTTTTTTTCCATACAATGGAAAACATGGAAGGGATTAACTGTAAATGGAACCTTTTGATCTTACACACTAAATAACCATATCAATGGCTCTTTTCAGTGCTTTTTCTGAAAAAAACACATAAAAGTCATGAACTGTGAAGAACATGCATCACAGGACCAAATTATGTCATTTATAATGAACAGGTGCTACCATACTGATGTCAAAGAAGTATAAGCTAGATGTGAATTTGCCTTCCAAATTTAAGGAAAAGCTTATACTAACATCGTAAATACAGGCACTACTAACATGAAAATGGATGGGCATATTGGAAAAATTGAGACAAACTGCATTGCAGTCCCAATGGTTCCTTCTCTCTTTGAAAGGGTCCTCAGTAGGGAGTAATTTGCATCACAAAAGGGAGGGAAGTGCTTAACCCTTCCTCTGCCAGGTATTTTCCAATGGAAGCTTCCCCACTATCTGCTTTTACCCCAGCAAAGACTTTATTTATTGTTGAATTTCTATACTGCCTTTCGTTAAAACAATTGCAAGGCAGTTCACACAAAAGACTATAAAAGACTATAAAAATTACACAGTTAAAATACCAGGTAGAATATAAAAATACAGATCTGATTAAAAGATTAAAAAACAAGCACAATATAACCATAAAAGATACAAAGCAGCAGCAATAGAAACAATTTTATAAAAGCCTGGGTAAAAAGCCAAGATTTCACACACTTTCTAAAAACTGTGATGGAGACTGAAGATCAGATAGTCACCGGAAGAGCATTCCAGAGTCTGGGGGTAACAACTGAGAAGTCCCTGTCCCACGTGCAAGACAGCTGAGCCTCCCTCATACTTTGGACCTGGAGCAGAGCCCGCCCCCCCCCCCGCCAGATGACTTTGTCAAGTGGGCATCAAACTTTGGGATCAGGCAGCTGGCACACTAGCCGGAACCATGCAAGGGCACCCCTGGCCACTGCCTCCACCAAAAGCAGAGCCAGACATACGTTTAATGTATTCATTATTATAATTTTACCTTGCCTTTCTTTCCCCCCATACACCCAAGGCAGTTTACAGGAAAACAAGCTAAAACAGCTATGCCTCATACAATAATATATTACAAAACAAATAGCAGCAGATGAAAATAATCTCATATTTTACAAAGTCAGCATGAATCCATAACAGCAAGGGGGTAAAAACAGTTTGGGGTAAAAACAGCATCCAGAGAGAAGGCATCCTTGGACTTAATCCTGAGTGGTGCCCAGGACCTGGTGTGAGATGTCCGAGTTATAGATCCATTGGGAACAGTGACCATAGTGTGATCCAGTTCAGCTTATATGTGAATGGAACATTGCCTAGGAAGTCCAACACAGATGCATTGGACTTCAGAAGAGGAAACTTCTAAAAAATGAGGGGACTGTAAAAAGGAAGCTGAAAGGGAAAGTCGGGAGGGTCAAATCACTCCGGAAAGTATGGAACCTATTTAAAACCATAATAAGAGAAGCTCAGTTGGAATGTATACCAAGAGCTTGGTATACAAGAAGGAAGAAAGGTACCACCAAGTTCAAGAAGACACAAGCATGGCTGTGAGGTCTTGGCCACAGCTGGCTCTCAGTCTAACTATCTGCTGCCACAAAAATAAGATCCTGGTGTGACTGGTTCCACTCCTAGTCACTGAACCCTCTGCCTTTCAAACACTATATCAAAACACAGTAGTGTGCTAAATAAAATGCATAGGTGGGCGTGAGCTGGGACTAAAATGACAGACAGAGACATCATTAAAAACAGTATAAAAACAAGAACAGGTTTACTAAAATAAAAGAATGCAAAAAATAAAAGAACAACTTTACAGGAACAAATGTCAAAATGTTCAGTTGGCAGGTGTACAAAGTACAAAATATAAAACACGCAGCTTGCTAGCCTTCTCTTTCAAGGCCTAGCAGCCTGCAGCTTCCAATAGGATCAGCTCCTTCACTGCTACCTTGCGTAGCAGTTTGAGCCTGACCCTGCCTTACTGGTGTTCCAGCCTTCCGGCTCACACAGCACTCAGCCACACTCTCTCACACACAGAACTCTTTTCACAAAGCCACCCTCCTCTTAGCTGCTCAACCCTCCCTTTTATCCAGCTCCAAAGGGATACATTAACCAATCAGGGAGTTTCTTCCCTAAGGCAGCCAGAACCTTCTGTCTCTGCCTGGAGACAACCAATCACAACACATTGTAACTTTTTCTCCAAAACACTATAGTAGGGCTGTAGAACATTTCAAGTTTGAAATGTTCTAACTTGAAACGGGCCATTTTGAGTGTTTCGAGCTTGAAACAGAATGCCCTTCAAATGAAGGGCCTGTTTTGAGCTCAGAATGGAATGGCCCTGTTCTGGGTTGGAATGTTCTGAGCGCCATTTTGGAGGCAACCAAATCAAGTTGATTTGCATGCAAATCAACTTAATTTGTATGATGACAAACCAATCAAGAAGCAAGGAGGTCACAAGCCAATCGGAAGCCAGTGCCAAAACCAGTCAGCAAGGGGAAAACACACCTTCATAATGATGCTTGGAACTTTTGAACTCATTCCGCCAGAAGAATGAGTTCAAACCAGTTCGACTGGTAGTTCCAATGGGACATTCCAGGCATTCGTGTTCCGTTCCAAGCTTCGAAAGGAACACAAATTCCATTTTGCGAACATCCTTACACCTCAGACTTGACTGTTAGAAGTTGCTAACTTTAAACTCCTGCAGAGCCTAGAGGGAAAACTGAACAAACTGAAGAAAAACAACTAGTGATCAGCTCCCGCTCCCGCTAAAGAGATAACAGGGAGTGAACCCTTATCTTGATTGACATGCTGGTGAACTCCAGAGCAGCCAATCAGTACACCAGGTGGGTGGGACCTA
This sequence comes from Hemicordylus capensis, assembly GCF_027244095.1. Classification (NCBI taxonomy): domain Eukaryota; kingdom Metazoa; phylum Chordata; class Lepidosauria; order Squamata; family Cordylidae; genus Hemicordylus; species Hemicordylus capensis. The sequence goes on along the minus strand of NC_069657.1, from coordinate 330,894,885 downwards.
GAGAGAGGTTGCTGGGAATTCTGAGAACAAGAAGAGCAGTCTTTGTTGGAAAGAAGCATGTGTGGAAAGGCTTAGTGAAAGGCAATGGCGTTTGCTCCCTCATGGTCGAAGCCAGCATGGAGGTTTCTCTCAGGGAATAACTCTGTAGATCCTTAAAAGAAAGTTTTGCAGGCAGCTTGGTTCTCCTCCGGAATTGGGTGTGTTCAAGGAAAAGGGAATTCAGCATAGGGAAAAGTTCATTTAATCATACTTTGTGTTAGAAGATCTATTTCTTTGGTGTGTATGTTTTGCATATTCCTGATACTGTTCTATTATTGTTTACCTGTAACACAATTGAAATAAGAAACACTAGCCTACTCCCATCCTACCTAGGACATTGCAAATGACTCTATAAACATTCAAGCATGCATTAAGACAACCTAAGTTTTTTAAAATGTATTTAAAAACTGAAAAAGCCTCAGATGGAAGCAGTCTGCAGTAATTGATTAAACTGAGGTGGTTTTTTTTAGTTCTTTTCTTTTTACAAGCCTCTCCGAGTTGGTTCTTAACTCAGGGCAAAGGGGGAATTTTTATCTGGTGCAAAAACGTCCTAAGACATTCAGCAGCTATCAGTTTTCTCATCCCGTGTAAGCTTACACATGGAAGGGTTTTTTGGGTTGGTTTTTTTTTTTGGTATTTGCCCAATCCCCAGTTACAGAGAGGGACCTTGGATTACAGCACCTAATCCAGTGGTCTGGTTCTCTGCAAGTTTTAGGGTGCTTGGTGGCAACATTTTGAACCTACTGAAAATTACAGAATAGTTTTAGGGGAAGCCTAGCTAAGCAGCTCGGCAGGGATGATTCAGCATTTTCTTTCCCTCACATGAGCTTGCTCTGAGACAAAGGCTTTAATCAACTAGAACAACTCATAAGATGTTATGGGAAGGAGTCAGTCCTTCATAATAGCTAACAAGTAGAGTCAGGGAAGCTATACAAGGGAAGAAGATTTCCTTCAGAAAATGGAAGTCCTGCCCAAATGAAGAGAACAGAGAAGAACATAAACTCTGGCAAAAGAAATACCAGGAGACAATAAGGTATGCAAAATGTGAGAAGTGTTTGAGTGTCAAGGGGGATAACAAAAACTTCTTTAAACATATCAGAAGGAGAAAACTTGCCAGGGAGGTGATTGGACCCTTCGATGATGAGAACATGAAAGAGCTTATTGAGGATAAAGAGATTGTAGAGAAGCTGAATGAGTTCTTTGCACTGTCTTCATGGTGGAAGATACTGAGCATATACCCATTCTGGAACTGAGTGACTGGGCCAATTTGAAGTGATGAGAGAGGATGTTCTAAACTGTCTTGAAAAACTAAAAATTAACAAATCAACAGGGCCGGATGGCATCCACCCAAGAGTTCTGAAGGAACTCAAATGTGAAATTGCTGATCCCCTAGCAAAAATATGTAAGTTGTCCCTACAATCAGGATCTGTACCAGAGGACTGGAAAGTAGCTAATGTAAGTCTGATTTTTCAAAAAGGGATCTGGTGGGCTGTGGCAGGAAACGACAGGCCAGTTAGCTTAACTTCTGTTCCAAGTAAATTAATGGAAAGCAAACTTAAGGACAATATTGTTAAATATATAGACGAACAGGCCTTGCTGAAAGAGAACCTGTTGCAGAATCTGAGCTGTCCACGTGGTTTTCAGAACAAACACCAGTGCAAGGTTTAAGACAATTTTACTTGTGAGACAAACGCTTAGAGGTCAGTACAGAACTTGCTGACTCACCCACAGGAACAGGGAGGAGAATAGAATCTCCTAGCTAGCCCAACCAGTACTGAGGAAACTACAGTGCCCCCTCTGGCTTCATAGCAGATTACATGTCAACTATACACAGTAAGTTAGGCTGTAGCTGTTGCATAGCCCAACAGAACCAGCATGGCTTCTACAAGGGCAAGTTTTGCCTCACTAACCTTTTGGAGTTCTTTGAGAGTGTCAACAGGCATGTGGATGAAGGTGATCTGGTTGATATAGCATACTTGGATTTTCAAAAAGGTTTTGACAGAGTTCCCTACCAATGGCTTTTGAGTAAACTTAACAGTCATGGGATAAGTGGACAGGTTCAATTGTGGATTAGTAAGTAATTGGTTGAAGGACAGGAAACAAAAAGTAGGAATAAATGGATAAGATTTCATAGTGTGACTTCCATTTTTTCCCCCCAGAGAGCCACTTTGAGATTCTGAGATTGAAAAGGTGAAATACTGATCTGGCACATGTCACTCCTTCTCTCATACAGAATGCTTATTATTAGGCAGGGGTGGCCAACTGGAGGCTCAGCTAGTCCAACTCCCATCATCCCCAGTGGCAGTAACTGCAGCTGGAGATGATGGGAGCTGTAGTCCTGCAACAGCTGGAGAGCCTTAGGTTGACCATTCCTGATATAACATTTATTATTATAGTCAATATAGGTTGGGTTTTTTTAATGTCTCTTTCTCTAAACCAGTGAATCCACTGAAAGTGACAGCTGCTGTTCTGCTGCTGTCACTGTTCTCCTTAGCAATTTGTTTTATGAGAGAGTCAGATGGAGCATGAATACTCTGCTTTGCCCTCTTTCATTAGCTCAAGTGACAGCTACCCATGGCTTTCAAACTGGTTTCCACTCTTAAAAAACATGCTGTGCCTCAAGAAGTACTTGCTGATGGTTGGTGAATAAGATATCTCAATATCAAAGCTATCAGCTGCACACCAAAGGGGTCTGACATGTGAACTGACAGAGATGATGATGCCACCAACAGCTGACCTATCACAAGATCTTCGGGGGGGGGAGTCAAAGGGACCCTTATATGTTAGTCTCCAGTGCACAGCTTCCTGCTAGGCTGATGCTTGGAAGCAGATTGACTAACATAATAGAATGATTTTGTAATCTGTCATAATACCATAAGCTACAGGCCCATAGACTTTGACCCCTCACAGGTATAATAATACGCTCTTTTATTCAGCTGCTCATGCTCCCTTGATGGGGGAAGTCTTTTTCTAATTATACATCCAAAGCATATGTTTTGCCCAGAAACAAAGCATTATATTCATTAGGGAAATCCTATAAGCTAGTTTCTTTTTAGGAGCCAGTTAACTAATTATCAGTTAAGAAGTTGTATTAATATCATGCTGTAACCATTTGGTCACCTAATCTGACAGCTTTATTGAAATTATAACAGTGCCCCCTCGATGCTGCTCAGGTTAAGGGTTTTGTCAGCATTTCCATTAGAAACCTTTGTTTTGTGTGGAGCTCAGCTGTGAACATTCACTCTATATATATATCTGTCATACAATGCCTTGGACCCCATGTGAATTATTTAATCTTTAGAAGATAGAGAAGAAGGTAGTTCCCTCCCCGATTTTTTAAATAGCAAATCCATCATTTTGATCATCAGTGATTACTACGGAATTTGACATGCAATCCTATATCAATAAATCAAAGCCGTCAATCAAAGTCTTATACGTTTGCTGGAATGATTTAAACCAGGCATCCCCAAACTGCGGCCCTCCACATGTTGCTGAACTACAACTCCCAGCATCCCTAGACACAATTTTTTGTGGCTGGGTATTCTGGAAGTTGTAGTTCAGCAACATCTGGAGGGCCGCAGTTTGGGAATGCCTGATTTAAACTATTCATTGTAAGCATGCCACTACTGTGGACAGCTCAAGGAACACTTTTGTTTTGTGTATGGTTCGAAATAACACAGTGGAGGTTGCAATAGTTAAATAATAGCTCAAACAACACTATTAAACTTTTTGTAAATGTAGATCTCTCTGCTTCACGGGGCAACTGTTCCAAACATTAGATATCCACCACTATGCTTTTAAAATATTTATTTATCTAACACATTTTTATACTACCCCATAGGCAAGTCCTTGGGCAGTTCAGAATTGTTCACAAGTCCCTGGGCAGTTCACAATTGTCCCTGGGCAGTTCACAATAGAACTGCTCCCGGGGAATTGGCAGGAACCCCGAGCTAGATTTTAGTCTTGTGGTTGTGGGGAATTAGCTAGCTTGGAATGGAGCAGTCCCACCTTCAGAATAAATGTGTTCAAAGCTTCAGTCGTGGAAAGAACTAAATGGAAAAATTAAAGTTCAAAATAAAATGAGGTTTATTGAAGGCTTTTGCGGGGGGGGGAGGGGAGAGAAAATAATGGTTAAGAGCAACAATATTTAACTAGCAAGACCAACAAGTTACAAAAAGACTATGTGACAGCTCACAAGGAGGCAATTTGGCTTGAGTTTCTGAACTAAGTTCATTCAAGGCTGACAAGAGAGAAATGGACAGTTTGGGATTTTAAGAGAAACTAGGAGAAGGGAAAGTAGAGTGTTGAGAATAGGGGTTATATACTACTTGGCTCCTTCCCAGAGGAATGCTGTGAACCCTTGTGGCTCGGTCGTGGCCAAGAGGCTTCTCTGCTCTGAGGCAGGCAGCAGGCAGGCCAGGGGCCAGGTGGAGGTCCAGCAGCCAGGCTAAATCCAACAAGTTTTTCTAGTAAGAACTAATCAGCCTACTTTCCTTTCACTGTCTCTGCAACTGGACTATATATGGTTCAAACTGAGGTCTGCAAGTTAGATCTCTTCCACCTCAAACATTCATGCAATCACCATCTTGGATCGGGGTGGATGACATCATTACAGACTAAATAACTGAGGTGTCCCTGTGTGTCACTCAAACTTGGTTCAAATAGGTTAGACAGTCCTCAGGTTAGTGCACTTGCACCTCAGAAGTTCACACGCCCATTATCTTGGATCGGGTGGGTGACATCACAAATCACACCATTGGGACATCCCTATGTTTCCATACAGCTGTAGCAAATTTGGTTCAAATTGGTTAGACTCTCCACAATTTAGTGCACTTGCATCTCAAATGTTTACATGTCAGCCATCTTGAACTGAGGTAGATGACATCATCACAAATTATGCCATTCAGGTGTCCCTATGTGTCCCTACAGCTGCAGCAATTTTGGTTCAAATCAGTTAAGTGGTACACAAGTTAGCCCACTTGCAGCTCCAAAGTTTACACGTCCATCTTGAATTGGTGTGGATGACATCATCACAAACTCTGCCATTGAGGTGACCCTGTGTGACACTCACTGCAACTGTACCTAGTTTGGTTTAAATTGGTTAGACAGTCCACAAATTAGCTTGCTTGTGCCTCAGATGTTCATGTGGACGCCATCGTGAATTGGAGTGAATGACATCATCACACACCATGCCATTAGGGCATCCCTATGTGTCCCTAGAACTGTAGCAAATTTGTTTAAAATTGGTTAGGCTGTTCACAAGTTAGCCCATTTGCGCCTCAAATGTTCACGTGTCCGCCATCTTGGATCGGGGTGGATGACATCATCTCAAACTATGCTGTTGAGGTGTCCCTATGTGTCCCTACAACTGTACCTGATTTGGTTCATATTGGTCCAGGCATTGCATAGTTGATGGGGGCGGGACATGAATGGACACACAAGACACACACAGAGAAAGCCAGGTGATTTTATAAGCCTACTGGAAAGTAGGCTAAAAATGAACCAACATCTAGCAGCCACAAGTCCCATAGGGACTTTCCTATGGATTGAGCTAGGAAAAGGGATGGACCGGAGGTGAAAAATGAAGGAGGGAGAGTCAAGGCTGAGTAAAATGGAGGTACCTGTGCCAAGATGGATGAAAAAGATAGTAGATCTGAGGAAGAACAACCTGGT